>NC_136061.1:1914245650-1915445650 GCF_964261635.1 Lissotriton helveticus | reverse complement strand
TAATCAAGTTTGCGGAGGAGGAAAGGTGGGAGGGAACACGGCCTGGGGGTGTTGTTAATTTTGAAAGCGGGCGCCTGTGTTCTTAATCTGAAAGCGGCACCGGTGTTGTTAATCTGAAAGCGGGCACCGTGCTCAAGTGTAAAGCGTGGCGCTCGGGGGTGGGATAGGGATGAGGGGCTGCAACCAACGGGCTCCATTGTTCACATGCTTTGATAGATTTCGGTGAACCAGGCATTACAAAAGAAATTCGCAGCCGCCATACTCTATCCTGAAGCATGCCTCAAGTTTTAACAAGAAGTCAGCGCCAGAGAAAGCGTTCGCTTTTACTTCCGCTTAATAAAACAAGCGTTAAGAGCGGCCGGCCGGCAAACTGAAAGTACGGCCGGCCAGCCATGATTAAATTAGGGGAGGAGGTGGTGGTGCCAGGTGGGGTGGGAGGGGTGGGTGGAGTAGAGACTAGAGAGAAAGAAAACAAGCGTTAAGAGCGGCCGGCCGGGAAACTGAAAGTACGGCCGGCCAGCCATGATTCAATTAGGGGAGGAGAAGCCGCAGAGCGCACGCTGGGCGAAGCCCTTTGATGTGCTGTGCGGCCGTGAATGCGCGTGCTTGTTTGTTCACGTGATTCACGTGAACTCTAAGAAAACCGCAGCGCAAGAAGCCCTTGGTTTGACGAGGATTTCGAGCACTTGAATTCTCGCTCCCTCAATGCGCTTGCGCGCATTTAAAGTCACGAGACCTAAAAAAAGGAGCGTCGTTTTTTTCATGCTCAGTCCTATCCTGACGCTGCTCTCTTTAGAGAGCAGCTCTCCTCTGAAGAGAGCAGCGTCAGGATTGGCTAGCTACTGCTACATACTAGTAGCGGTGTGTGCTTCTGAGAGACTCTGACTGTGGTTGCCAGTCTAGTCTTGTACTGCGGGGGTGGGAGCGTGGGGCACGGCAATGCCCAATCACTGTAATGGCTTAGTGTTAAGCCATTCAGTGATTGGACATTCTGCAGTTGCTGCCGGGCAGATCGGGCCGCGCGACCGGCCCACGTCCAGTCACCCTTCATCATCCGGGATCCCCATCTTCTCACGAGAGCACGCGCGGACGGTGCAGTCGACTCGAGGACGAGGAGAGTGTAATTGTAAAATTGTGCGACTTCGAGATCACTCAGACATCGAGAGTGTGACCACTGACTACACTGTGACTGACGACGTAAGGTAGGTGTGACATTGTCTCTGACTACTTGTGTTCCAGGTTTCTTTGCTTGTGTCTTATGCTCCCGGAGTCCCAGTGTATATGTTTGGGCGGCATTGGGCCTCGTATTTCCCTTGTATGTGTCTCTGGACCATGGTAGACGTAGCTCAATTTCTCAGTTTCTCTCAGATGCAGTGTTTCTCAGTGCTGCCATATCCTCGCGTCACCTGCACCAAAGTGACTGAAGTAACACTGCAGGTGCCAGGGGGTGCTGGTGCAGATAGGTGCAGTTTCCAGTCAGTGGTGTTGTATTGAGGTCAGTCAGTGCAGGCGCCGCACAGGAGGACACTCCGCTAAGTATGGAGAGTGCTGCGGGCCCGGGAAGCGGGGCAGGTTCAGTGCTCGCATGCCTGAATGAAAGAGACCACACCGTGATTTTAATTAAGCACTGTCACACGCGGTCTCCCAACTGAGAGCCCGCCCTGTGGCTGTGCACCTTTATTTTACACGCCCACGCCACGTGGGCGAGACCAACATCATCCACCCCGTGTAGTAAGCCTGAGCATACCCCAGCTACATGAAACACTTGCAGGCATCCTGTGACTTAAATATTGTGATGCGCGATACTATATTGATTCCTCCCCAAAACAAAACATTAACAACCACGTTCAACACCATGCATAAAGAACTGGGATGATATAGGTGCAGGACCTTCAATACGCACGAGTCCCCAACAACTTTACAGTCCCACCGGGCAGCCAGTTCATAACAGGAGCTTACACTGTGTTTATGTTCAGGCTTCGGTGTTCAGGGGTGAGCTTCTAGCAGCGATATTCTCTCAGTCTTCTGGATCACTGTTGGTTGCCCCTCAGACTAGACTGTGCAACTTAAAGTCTATATCTCAGGCATTTGTTGTTGCACTTAGAAAAAAATAAAATACTTAAATACCAGTATTCGAAATTATAACGCTGCTGTGTGAAGCACACGTGAGTAAGCAAAGACATCAATGCATAATTTTACAGAAGTACAGTTTTAGAAGCAAGCAGCCAGTTCCAGGCCCCTACTCTTCTCTGCGAAAATGTGAACTAAGGTCTGGACTTTGGGAAACGACGCAGGAGCATGCAGGCAGGGCGCAGTCAGGATGGCGGTTTAACCCCCTGAAAATCCGCCCTTGTGGAATGTGAGGCCACACTTGTACAACCCAAGCCAGCCTACAGCGCCGTGGTCATCCTGAACTTATTTCAGGAGTGCAGAGAGCGCCTGTTTTATGCCCTGCCTGCATTGCCTAAACTAATTCAAGTTGAACTTGAATTTCGAACACTGTTATTTAATATAAGTGTTGACTCGTCGTAACACATGATTTTATGCTTCATGCATTGGGCGGCAGTTGGGGTTTTAGAGATAGGCTAAATTGCTGTGGAGAAAAGTCCATAAGACATCGGTGGTGCGGCTGGAAGCAAGGAACTGGTATACGTTTCTATTTCTAATGGTGTCAGTTCAACCACCTGAGTAAGCTGATGTTGTTTAGCAGAGTGACTGTACCTTCTTGTTCTGTGTCAAAGGTGCAAGTCAAAGACTAAAACCCAAATGCTCCCATGATGACCATTTCTTTGTCATTGCCTATTACAAATAGAGTTAAGTTTAAAAATATGATTTGGGATTTTGACAATATTAAAAATATTGCGACTTTGTTTTACTTTCGAACATTTAGAAATAATTTATGGTGATTAGAATAGAAAGTGTTTTCTAGATTGTATTACAAAAAGAGGTCTGTTTAATAAGTTCAAACTTAAATCAAGGCTAACAGCAACTATGTATTAGTGACATGTTATTGGAAGGGGTTCAGAATGTTGACCTTCGGGTGGCAAACAGTTCTCGGTGCAGGCACACCAGTTAATCATCCAGTGAACCACCTTTAAAGCAATGTATGACTTAGAAGTGACTGCAAGTATGTGGTATGTTCTTGCCAGGCATGTTAAATCATTTGAGGGCGTAGAGGATGATAACACTACATTGCTTCCCATCGCTGTACATTGTCTTCAACCATTCTTTTTCTCCTACCCTTAAGAGGGCGGTGACCCTAACTCTACATTGAAAAGATGCACTTGCAGTAACCCACGTGTAGATGTGAGTTCACCACGTAAATTAAGTTTGTGTTACTGCACATTAGTGTCACCATGAGCTGAGACTTGGCTGCTGCAGATTCTGGCAGTTATTCAATCTCTGCTCACACATGTTTAGAGGTAAGAGAGCCATTTCCTGTCTGCCAGATCAGCTTTTTTGCCAACGTGTCACCTGCTGGGCTTCCTCATTCCAATTGCAGTTTAGCAGAACCAGTTTTTGGGCTTCCAGATTTTGTTATTTCACTGCATGCCTAGACCTGTGGCAGTTTTTGAAGTGCAAGAAAGGCCAGAAAGATTAGCTTTCAGAGTAGGCCTTAGGTTGGTCCGCTAAATTATGTAGGCATTAGCTAGTTGAGCTACCTCTGCAGGAAGGCTTATTAGGAATTGAACCACCAAAGGACATATGGGTCAAAGCTAGCCTAATCCATCTTATTTCATTGTAATAAATCTTTCAAATACTTGCATCTTTATGGTATTTGATGGTTTGGACTAGACTAGCGCCTGATTTTATGGTGATGTGCCCATTTTCTGTGCTCCAAGTTTGTATCATTAAAATGGAGCTGCCATTTTTCATCAAACAAGTATGTCCATATGATGACAGTGTCTTAAACTGAGAAGCCAAATGATTGGTCCCCCGTGTGCACCGTGCAGAAAATCTGGAACCATCCATTAGAACAGTTACTGTGCAATGGAAGGATTTGTGAACAGGCACATGACACAAGTAGTTGATACTGCTACCTATGTTATATGACACCACTTTATTAATGTAATAACTGCACTTTCACAATTGCTTTATTATCCTTCCTGTTTTCACAAATTTGCTTGAAAATGCACCATTTTTCCACTCTTTTTTCAAAGAAACCTCCTTAGGGGGTTTGGGCACGCTCGCTACGCTCGCTCGCTACGGTGCAGTATGATTATCTTTTTACGCCTCACCACTTTCAAATGTCACCAGCCGCCACTGCTTACTTCTTGGATGGTCTTTCCAATGTAGATTTTTTTACACATGCAGATGACAGAGTACACTACATGTTTAATTTTACAGTTTGAAAACTTCTTACGGCTAGGCTACGTTGATGCATTTGGCAAACAGGTGCGATGCGTCGAAAATCTGATGTGCTGGATGATGCTGAGGCAGCGAACAGGCACTGCATAGATTTTCCTGCAACGAAGCAGGTGATGCATCAATTTCTTCAGCTGCACAGCACGGCCTGCATCGGAGTTGGAGCGGGGAGCTCGTAAGTTGGAGACATGATGGTCAGGCCTGGAGCTGCGGTAATCTTTTCAGCTGCAGGGCAGGCACTGCATCGATTCTTCAGCCTCACGGGGGCAATGTGTTGATTTTTTCAGCGGCACGGCGGTGCTGAATCAGGAAAAAACAGGCACTGAATGTTGATGCATGGATTTTCTTCAGTCCTTTGCAGCAAAACCACCTTCAATGGCCCAAAACTGAAATTGCCACCACTTCCCAGGTCAGAACTTCCAGCACATGAGTTCAGGGGCAGCAGATGAAATCTTTGATGTATCTAAGGCTTCTTAACAATAGGCAAGGACCCACAAGCCCTTGGAGTACCTTTGGCAAGCAGGATACAGAAAGCAAAGTCTATTCCTTTCACTACCAAAGTCAGAAGCAACAAGCAGCAGGCCAACACAGCAGAGCACACAGCAAACTTGTAGTCCCTCCTGGAAGCTTCGCCAACTCTTCTTCTTGGTGGAAGTCCTTAGTCCTCTTAGTCTAGAAGTGTTCTGAAGTTATAGTGTCACATATCCAGTACTTATACCAGTTTCTGCATTTGAAGTAGGCCAACTTCAAAGGAAAGTCTTTGTAGTGCATAAAACCCTGCCTTTCCCTGACCTGGCTTCAGACACACTACATGGGAGTGGAGACAGCTTTGTGTGAGGACAGGCACAGCCCATTCAGGTGTCAGTGACTACTCTTCCAGCCACTCTGGCTCAGAAAGGCCCATCAGCCTGGTGATGGGCCATCAGAATATGCAGGGCACACCTCAGCTCCCTTTGTGTGACTGTCTAGAGTGAATGCACAAACAGCCCAACTGTCGCCCTCCATCTGACATGAATTCCACAGGCAGGCAGAGGCACAGAATGGTAAAGCTAGAAAATTGCCACTTTTAATGTATTCAAAATCAGAAAAGAATTTATAGAGTCGAGAAGGTGCTCAGGTAATGAATGGATAACTGCTACATTAATTTATTTGACAGGCGTTTAGTGCAAGAAATCTGATTGAGATAAGGGTCATAAGCCTTCCATTTTCCTTCCTTTCAACACTTTCATCAGCGCCTTCTCTGAGCACCTTCTTGACTCTATTAATCCTTTTGTGATTTTGAATACATTGCTTGATTGAAGTACCAATATATGATGTGTCTAACTTGTTAAGCTTCCAAAAATGTTCAACTAAAATCTATTGACGAACGTATATGCATATGTGTTTCTCATTTCTCCTGAATTCACTAAGGCATCCATGCATGGTCTACATGGATGATCGTGTGTCTGCACCCAACATAGACAAGATGTTCATACATATACATAAACGTGAGATATTGGTTCCCCTTGACCTCTCGGTTTCAGATATAACACAGTACATCATTGAAATGTTTTCCGATTATCTGTGATATTAATTGCTGCCTTACCAATATCTCTACTTGTTTTTTCTCTAAACATTGTTTTTTCCAATATGTCCCCATGTATGTTTGTCCGTTTGAGTAATATACAATAATGTGTATACAAGATGTTCACAAACTATATCCATTTTTGTGTACATAAACAAACATCTATCATGTCATATATATATATATGTATATATATATATATACATCGACGTGTATTATATGTACACACAGCCCAGCACGTTTAATATATGGTTCTGGTACAAAATGTAGTTGTCGTCTAAAAATGTATAAAAAGCTTGTGACTAATATCATCTTCTCTTATATACAGCATAACTTGTTGATATGAGTTTTTTGTAATCACATGTAGTTGTCAACTAATATTGTATAGAATGTATGTGGCCTATATCATCCCTTGTTTTTGAGTGAGTTCATATGGCTAGGTGTTCAAAACTTTTTTTTATTTTATGTATTGTTCCCACACTGTCACATATTTTTATTTAATTGTAGTGCAATAGACGGTAACCTGATGAAGGCCCAGATGCCGAAACGCGCGTAGTTCTGATTCTACCGCATTGTCTCCATCAATACATGTCTTATGCTTTGTTTTTAATCAGAAAAAATGTACAATAATAGCAATGTCTGATATCAATTTTGCACATTAGATGAACGTGAGATACATTGATTCCAAAAATATGCCAAAAAAAGAATATATATTTCTATATAACAAAAAATCAATCAATAAAATGATAATAGTTTTCTAATTTGTGTGACCAGTATTTTGGTATGTGGGTCCTATATAACCCAGTCTCACCTAGCACATGTGTTTGTATTCAATGAATTGAGTAACTTGGCTATAGACCTTTTTCAAATTAACAGCCCATTCAGGCGTCAGTGACTACTCCTCCAGCCACTCTGGCTCAGAAAGGCCCATCAGCCTGGTGATGGGCCATCAGAATATGCAGGGCACACCTCAGCTCCCTTTGTGTGACTGTCTAGAGTGAATGCACAAACAGCCCAACTGTCGCCCTCCATCTGACATGAATTCCACAGGCAGGCAGAGGCACAGAATGGTAAAGCTAGAAAATTGCCACTTTTAATGTATTCAAAATCAGAAAAGGATTTATAGAGTCGAGAAGGTGCTCAGATAATGAATGGATAACTGCTACATTAATTTATTTGACAGGCGTTTAGTGCAAGAAATCTGATTGAGATAAGGGTCATAAGCCTTCCATTTTACTTCCTTTCAACACTTTCATCAGCGCCTTCTCTGAGCACCTTCTTGACTCTATTAATCCTTTTGTGATTTTGAATACATTGCTTGATTGAAGTACCCATATATGATGTGTCTAACTTGTTAAGCTTCCAAAAATGTTCAACTAAAATCTATTGAAGAACGTATATGCATATGTGTTTCTCATGCATCCATGCATGGTCTACATGGATGATCGTGTGTCTGCACCCAACATAGACAAGATGTTCATACATATACATAAACGTGAGATATTGGTTCCCCTTGACCTCTCGGTTTCAGATATAACACAGTACATCATTGAAATGTTTTCCGATTATCTGTGATATTAATTGCTGCCTAACCAATATCTCTACTTGTCTTTTCTCTAAACATTGTTTTTTCCAATATGTCCCCATGTATGTTTGTCCGTTTGAGTAATATACAATAATGTGTATACAAGATGTTCACAAACTATATCCATTTTTGTGTACATAAACAAACATCTATCATGTCATATATATATATATGTATATATATATATATATATATATATATATATAAATCGACGTGTATTATATGTACACACAGCCCAGCACGTTTAATATATGGTTCTGGTACAAAATGTAGTTGTCGTCTAAAAATGTATAAAAAGCTTGTGACTAATATCATCTTCTCTTATATACAGCATAACTTGTTGATATGAGTTTTTTGTAATCACATGTAGTTGTCAACTAAAATTGTATAGAATGTATGTGGCCTATATCATCCCTTGTTTTTGAGTGAGTTCATATGGCTAGGTGTTCAAAACTTTTTTTTATTTTATGTATTGTTCCCACACTGTCACATATTTTTATTTAATTGTAGTGCAATAGACGGTAACCTGATGAAGGCCCAGATGCCGAAACGCGCGTAGTTCTGATTCTACCGCATTGCCTCCATCAATACATGTCTTATGCTTTGTTTTTAATCAGAAAAAATGTACAATAATAGCAATGTCTGATAATAATTTTGCACATTAGATGAACATGAGATACATTGATTCCAAAAATATGCCAAAAAAGAATATACATTTCTATATAACAAAAAATCAATCAATAAAATGATAATAGTTTTCTAATTTGTGTGGCCAGTATTTTGGTATGTGGGTCCTATATAACCCAGTCTCACCTAGCACATGTGTTTGTATTCAATGAATTGAGTAACTTGGCTATAGACCTTTTTCAAATTAACAGCCCATTCAGGCGTCAGTGACTACTCCTCCAGCCACTCTGGCTCAGAAAGGCCCATCAGCCTGGTGATGGGCCATCAGAATATGCAGGGCACACCTCAGCTCCCTTTGTGTGACTGTCTAGAGTGAATGCACAAACAGCCCAACTGTCGCCCTCCATCTGACATGAATTCCACAGGCAGGCAGAGGCACAGAATGGTAAAGCTAGAAAATTGCCACTTTTAATGTATTCAATATCAGAAAAGGATTTATAGAGTCGAGAAGGTGCTCAGATAATGAATGGATAACTGCTACATTAATTTATTTGACAGGCGTTTAGTGCAAGAAATCTGATTGAGATAAGGGTCATAAGCCTTCCATTTTCCTTCCTTTCAACACTTTCATCAGCGCCTTCTCTGAGCACCTTCTTGACTCTATTAATCCTTTTGTGATTTTGAATACATTGCTTGATTGAAGTACCCATATATGATGTGTCTAACTTGTTAAGCTTCCAAAAATGTTCAACTAAAATCTATTGAAGAACGTATATGCATATGTGTTTCTCATTTCTCCTGAATTCACTAAGGCATCCATGCATGGTCTACATGGATGATCGTGTGTCTGCACCCATTATAGACAAGATGTTCATACATATACATAAACGTGAGATATTGGTTCCCCTTGACCTCTCGGTTTCAGATATAACACAGTACATCATTGAAATCTTTTCCGATTATCTGTGATATTAATTGTTGCATTACCAATATCTCTACTTGTGTTTTCTCTAAACATTGTTTTTTCCAATATGTCCCCATGTATGTTTGTCCGTTTGAGTAATATACAATAATGTGTATACAAGATGTTCACAAACTATATCCATTTTTGTGTACATAAACAAACATCTATCATGTCATATATATATATGTATATATATATATAAATCGACGTGTATTATATGTACACACAGCCCAGCACGTTTAATATATGGTTCTGGTACAAAATGTAGTTGTCGTCTAAAAATGTATAAAAAGCTTGTGACTAATATCATCTTCTCTTATATACAGCATAACTTGTTGATATGAGTTTTTTGTAATCACATGTAGTTGTCAACTAAAATTGTATAGAATGTATGTGGCCTATATCATCCCATGTTTTTGAGTGAGTTCATATGGCTAGGTCTTCAAAACTTTTTTTTATTTTATGTATTGTTCCCACACTGTCACATATTTTTATTTAATTGTAGTGCAATAGACGGTAACCTGATGAAGGCCCAGATGCCGAAACGCGCGTAGTTCTGATTCTACCGCATTGCCTCCATCAATACATGTCTTATGCTTTGTTTTTAATCAGAAAAAATGTACAATAATAGCAATGTCTGATATCAATTTTGCACATTACATGAACGTGAGATACATTGATTCCAAAAATATGCCAAAAAAAGAATATATATTTCTATATAACAAAAAATCAATCAATAAAATGATAATAGTTTTCTAATTTGTGTGACCAGTATTTTGGTATGTGGGTCCTATATAACCCAGTCTCACCTAGCACATGTGCTTGTATTCAATGAATTGAGTAACTTGGCTATAGACCTTTTTCTAATTAACAGCCCATTCAGGCGTCAGTGACTACTCCTCCAGCCACTCTGGCTCAGAAAGGCCCATCAGCCTGGTGATGCGCCATCAGAATATGCAGGGCACACCTCAGCTCCCTTTGTGTGACTGTCTAGAGTGAATGCACAAACATCCCAACTGTCGCCCTCCATCTGACATGAATTCCACAGGCAGGCAGAGGCACAGAATGGTAAAGCTAGAAAATTGCCACTTTTAATGTATTCAAAATCAGAAAAGGATTTATAGAGTCGAGAAGGTGCTCAGATAATGAATGGATAACTGCTACATTAATTGATTTGACAGGCGTTTAGTGCAAGAAATCTGATTGAGATAAGGGTCATAAGCCTTCCATTTTCCTTCCTTTCAACACTTTCATCAGCGCCTTCTTTGAGCACCTTCTTGACTCTATTAATCCTTTTGTGATTTTGAATACATTGCTTGATTGAAGTACCCATATATGATGTGTCTAACTTGTTAAGCTTCCAAAAATGTTCAACTAAAATCTATTGAAGAACGTATATGCATATGTGTTTCTCATGCATCCATGCATGGTCTACATGGATGATCGTGTGTCTGCACCCAACATAGACAAGATGTTCATACATATACATAAACGTGAGATATTGGTTCCCCTTGACCTCTCGGTTTCAGATATAACACAGTACATCATTGAAATGTTTTCCGATTATCTGTGATATTAATTGCTGCCTAACCAATATCTCTACTTGTCTTTTCTCTAAACATTGTTTTTTCCAATATGTCCCCATGTATGTTTGTCCGTTTGAGTAATATACAATAATGTGTATACAAGATGTTCACAAACTATATCCATTTTTGTGTACATAAACAAACATCTATCATGTCATATATATATATATGTATATATATATATATATATATATATATATATATATATATATATATATATATAAATCGACGTGTATTATATGTACACACAGCCCAGCACGTTTAATATATGGTTCTGGTACAAAATGTAGTTGTCGTCTAAAAATGTATAAAAAGCTTGTGACTAATATCATCTTCTCTTATATACAGCATAACTTGTTGATATGAGTTTTTTGTAATCACATGTAGTTGTCAACTAAAATTGTATAGAATGTATGTGGCCTATATCATCCCTTGTTTTTGAGTGAGTTCATATGGCTAGGTGTTCAAAACTTTTTTTTATTTTATGTATTGTTCCCACACTGTCACATATTTTTATTTAATTGTAGTGCAATAGACGGTAACCTGATGAAGGCCCAGATGCCGAAACGCGCGTAGTTCTGATTCTACCGCATTGCCTCCATCAATACATGTCTTATGCTTTGTTTTTAATCAGAAAAAATTTACAATAATAGCAATGTCTGATAATAATTTTGCACATTAGATGAACATGAGATACATTGATTCCAAAAATATGCCAAAAAAGAATATATATTTCTATATAACAAAAAATCAATCAATAAAATGATAATAGTTTTCTAATTTGTGTGACCAGTATTTTGGTATGTGGGTCCTATATAACCCAGTCTCACCTAGCACATGTGTTTGTATTCAATGAATTGAGTTACTTGGCTATAGACCTTTTTCAAATTAACAGCCCATTCAGGCGTCAGTGACTACTCCTCCAGGCACTCTGGCTCAGAAAGGCCCATCAGCCTGGTGATGGGCCATCAGAATATGCAGGGCACACCTCAGCTCCCTTTGTGTGACTGTCTAGAGTGAATGCACAAACAGCCCAACTGTCGCCCTCCATCTGACATGAATTCCACAGGCAGGCAGAGGCACAGAATGGTAAAGCTAGAAAATTGCCACTTTTAATGTATTCAAAATCAGAAAAGGATTTATAGAGTCGAGAAGGTGCTCAGATAATGAATGGATAACTGCTACATTAATTTATTTGACAGGCGTTTAGTGCAAGAAATCTGATTGAGATAAGGGTCATAAGCCTTCCATTTTCCTTCCTTTCAACACTTTCATCAGCGCCTTCTCTGAGCACCTTCTTGACTCTATTAATCCTTTTGTGAGTTTTGAATACATTGCTTGATTGAAGTACCCATATATGATGTGTCTAACTTGTTAAGCTTCCAAAAATGTTCAACTAAAATCTATTGAAGAACGTATATGCATATGTGTTTCTCATTTCTCCTGAATTCACTAAGGCATCCATGCATGGTCTACATGGATGATCGTGTGTCTGCTCCCAACATAGACAAGATGTTCATACATATACATAAACGTGAGATATTGGTTCCCCTTGACCTCTCGGTTTCAGATATAACACAGTACATCATGGAAATGTTTTCCGATTATCTGTGATATTAATTGTTGCATTACCAATATCTCTACTTGTGTTTTCTCTAAACATTGTTTTTTCCAATATGTCCCCATGTATGTTTGTCCGTTTGAGTAATATACAATAATGTGTATACAAGATGTTCACAAACTATATCCATTTTTGTGTACATAAACAAACATCTATCATGTCATATATATATATGTATATATATATATAAATCGACGTGTATTATATGTACACACAGCCCAGCACGTTTAATATATGGTTCTGGTACAAAATGTAGTTGTCGTCTAAAAATGTATAAAAAGCTTGTGACTAATATCATCTTCTCTTATATACAGCATAACTTGTTGATATGAGTTTTTTGTAATCACATGTAGTTGTCAACTAAAATTGTATAGAATGTATGTGGCCTATATCATCCCATGTTTTTGAGTGAGTTCATATGGCTAGGTCTTCAAAACTTTTTTTTATTTTATGTATTGTTCCCACACTGTCACATATTTTTATTTAATTGTAGTGCAATAGACGGTAACCTGATGAAGGCCCAGATGCCGAAACGCGCGTAGTTCTGATTCTACCGCATTGCCTCCATCAATACATGTCTTATGCTTTGTTTTTAATCAGAAAAAATGTACAATAATAGCAATGTCTGATATCAATTTTGCACATTAGATGAACGTGAGATACATTGATTCCAAAAATATGCCAAAAAAAGAATATATATTTCTATATAACAAAAAATCAATCAATAAAATGATAATAGTTTTCTAATTTGTGTGACCAGTATTTTGGTATGTGGGTCCTATATAACCCAGTCTCACCTAGCACATGTGTTTGTATTCAATGAATTGAGTAACTTGGCTATAGACCTTTTTCAAATTAACAGCCCATTCAGGCGTCAGTGACTACTCCTCCAGCCACTCTGGCTCAGAAAGGCCCATCAGCCTGGTGATGCGCCATCAGAATATGCAGGGCACACCTCAGCTCCCTTTGTGTGACTGTCTAGAGTGAATGCACAAACATCCCAACTGTCGCCCTCCATCTGACATGAATTCCACAGGCAGGCAGAGGCACAGAATGGTAAAGCTAGAAAATTGCCACTTTTAATGTATTCAAAATCAGAAAAGGATTTATAGAGTCGAGAAGGTGCTCAGATAATGAATGGATAACTGCTACATTAATTGATTTGACAGGCGTTTAGTGCAAGAAATCTGATTGAGATAAGGGTCATAAGCCTTCCATTTTCCTTCCTTTCAACACTTTCATCAGCGCCTTCTTTGAGCACCTTCTTGACTCTATTAATCCTTTTGTGATTTTGAATACATTGCTTGATTGAAGTACCCATATATGATGTGTCTAACTTGTTAAGCTTCCAAAAATGTTCAACTAAAATCTATTGAAGAACGTATATGCATATGTGTTTCTCATGCATCCATGCATGGTCTACATGGATGATCGTGTGTCTGCACCCAACATAGACAAGATGTTCATACATATACATAAACGTGAGATATTGGTTCCCCTTGACCTCTCGGTTTCAGATATAACACAGTACATCATTGAAATGTTTTCCGATTATCTGTGATATTAATTGCTGCCTAACCAATATCTCTACTTGTCTTTTCTCTAAACATTGTTTTTTCCAATATGTCCCCATGTATGTTTGTCCGTTTGAGTAATATACAATAATGTGTATACAAGATGTTCACAAACTATATCCATTTTTGTGTACATAAACAAACATCTATCATGTCATATATATATATATGTATATATATATATATATATATATATATATATATATACATATATATATATATATATATAAATCGACGTGTATTATATGTACACACAGCCCAGCACGTTTAATATATGGTTCTGGTACAAAATGTAGTTGTCGTCTAAAAATGTATAAAAAGCTTGTGACTAATATCATCTTCTCTTATATACAGCATAACTTGTTGATATGAGTTTTTTGTAATCACATGTAGTTGTCAACTAAAATTGTATAGAATGTATGTGGCCTATATCATCCCTTGTTTTTGAGTGAGTTCATATGGCTAGGTGTTCAAAACTTTTTTTTATTTTATGTATTGTTCCCACACTGTCACATATTTTTATTTAATTGTAGTGCAATAGACGGTAACCTGATGAAGGCCCAGATGCCGAAACGCGCGTAGTTCTGATTCTACCGCATTGCCTCCATCAATACATGTCTTATGCTTTGTTTTTAATCAGAAAAAATTTACAATAATAGCAATGTCTGATAATAATTTTGCACATTAGATGAACATGAGATACATTGATTCCAAAAATATGCCAAAAAAGAATATATATTTCTATATAACAAAAAATCAATCAATAAAATGATAATAGTTTTCTAATTTGTGTGACCAGTATTTTGGTATGTGGGTCCTATATAACCCAGTCTCACCTAGCACATGTGTTTGTATTCAATGAATTGAGTTACTTGGCTATAGACCTTTTTCAAATTAACAGCCCATTCAGGCGTCAGTGACTACTCCTCCAGGCACTCTGGCTCAGAAAGGCCCATCAGCCTGGTGATGGGCCATCAGAATATGCAGGGCACACCTCAGCTCCCTTTGTGTGACTGTCTAGAGTGAAGGCACAAACAGCCCAACTGTCGCCCTCCATCTGACATGAATTCCACAGGCAGGCAGAGGCACAGAATGGTAAAGCTAGAAAATTGCCACTTTTAATGTATTCAAAATCAGAAAAGGATTTATAGAGTCGAGAAGGTGCTCAGATAATGAATGGATAACTGCTACATTAATTTATTTGACAGGCGTTTAGTGCAAGAAATCTGATTGAGATAAGGGTCATAAGCCTTCCATTTTCCTTCCTTTCAACACTTTCATCAGCGCCTTCTCTGAGCACCTTCTTGACTCTATTAATCCTTTTGTGATTTTGAATACATTGCTTGATTGAAGTACCCATATATGATGTGTCTAACTTGTTAAGCTTCCAAAAATGTTCAACTAAAATCTATTGAAGAACGTATATGCATATGTGTTTCTCATTTCTCCTGAATTCACTAAGGCATCCATGCATGGTCTACATGGATGATCGTGTGTCTGCACCCAACATAGACAAGATGTTCATACATATACATAAACGTGAGATATTGGTTCCCCTTGACCTCTCGGTTTCAGATATAACACAGTACATCATTGAAATCTTTTCCGATTATCTGTGATATTAATTGCTGCATTACCAATATCTATACTTGTGTTTTCTCTAAACATTGTTTTTTCCAATATGTCCCCATGTATGTTTGTCCGTTTGAGTAATATACAATAATGTGTATACAAGATGTTCACAAACTATATCCATTATTGTGTACATAAACAAACATCTTTCATGTCATATATATATATGTATATATATATATATAAATCGACGTGTATTATATGTACACACAGCCCAGCACGTTTAATATATGGTTCTGGTACAAAATGTAGTTGTCGTCTAAAAATGTATAAAAAGCTTGTGACTAATATCATCTTCTCTTATATACATCATAACTTGTTGATATGAGTTTTTTGTAATCACATGTAGTTGTCAACTAAAATTGTATAGAATGTATGTGGCCTATATCATCCCTTGTTTTTGAGTGAGTTCATATGGCTAGGTGTTTAAAACTTTTTTTTATTTCATGTATTGTTCCCACACTGTCACATATTTTTATTTAATTGTAGTGCAATAGACGGTAACCTGATGAAGGCCCAGATGCCGAAACGCGCGTAGTTCTGATTCTACCGTGTGGCCTCCATCAATACATGTCTTATGCTTTGTTTTTAATCAGAAAAAATGTACAATAATAGCAATGTCTGATATCAATTTTGCACATTAGATGAACGTGAGATACATTGATTCCAAAAATATGCCAAAAAAAGAATATATATTTCTATATAACAAAAAATCAATCAATAAAATGATAATAGTTTTCTAATTTGTGTGACCAGTATTTTGGTATCTGGGTCCTATATAACCCAGTCTCACCTAGCACATGTGTTTGTATTCAATGAATTGAGTAACTTGGCTATAGACCTTTTTCAAATTAACAGCCTATTCAGGCGTCAGTGACTACTCCTCCAGCCACTCTGGCTCAGAAAGGCCCATCAGCCTGGTGATGGGCCATCAGAATATGCAGGGCACACCTCAGCTCCCTTTGTGTGACTGTCTAGAGTGAAGGCACAAACAGCCCAACTGTCGCCCTCCATCTGACATGAATTCCACAGGCAGGCAGAGGCACAGAATGGTAAAGCTAGAAAATTGCCACTTTTAATGTATTCAAAATCAGAAAAGGATTTATAGAGTCGAGAAGGTGCTCAGATAATGAATGGATAACTGCTACATTAATTTATTTGACAGGCGTTTAGTGCAAGAAATCTGATTGAGATAAGGGTCATAAGCCTTCCATTTTCCTTCCTTTCAACACTTTCATCAGCGCCTTCTCTGAGCACCTTCTTGACTCTATTAATCCTTTTGTGATTTTGAATACATTGCTTGATTGAAGTACCCATATATGATGTGTCTAACTTGTTAAGCTTCCAAAAATGTTCAACTAAAATCTATTGAAGAACGTATATGCATATGTGTTTCTCATTTCTCCTGAATTCACTAAGGCATCCATGCATGGTCTACATGGATGATCGTGTGTCTGCACCCAACATAGACAAGATGTTCATACATATACATAAACGTGAGATATTGGTTCCCCTTGACCTCTCGGTTTCAGATATAACACATTACATCATGGAAATGTTTTCCGATTATCTGTGATATTAATTGTTGCATTACCAATATCTCTACTTGTGTTTTCTCTAAACATTGTTTTTTCCAATATGTCCCCATGTATGTTTGTCCGTTTGAGTAATATACAATAATGTGTATACAAGATGTTCACAAACTATATCCATTTTTGTGTACATAAACAAACATCTATCATGTCATATATATATATGTATATATATATATAAATCGACGTGTATTATATGTACACACAGCCCAGCACGTTTAATATATGGTTCTGGTACAAAATGTAGTTGTCGTCTAAAAATGTATAAAAAGCTTGTGACTAATATCATCTTCTCTTATATACAGCATAACTTGTTGATATGAGTTTTTTGTAATCACATGTAGTTGTCAACTAAAATTGTATAGAATGTATGTGGCCTATATCATCCCTTGTTTTTGAGTGAGTTCATATGGCTAGGTCTTCAAAACTTTTTTTTATTTCATGTATTGTTCCCACACTGTCACATATTTTTATTTAATTGTAGTGCAATAGACGGTAACCTGATGAAGGCCCAGATGCCGAAACGCGCGTAGTTCTGATTCTACCGCATAGCCTCCATCAATACATGTCTTATGCTTTGTTTTTAATCAGAAAAAATGTACAATAATAGCAATGTCTGATATCAATTTTGCACATTAGATGAACGTGAGATACATTGATTCCAAAAAT
This sequence comes from Lissotriton helveticus, assembly GCF_964261635.1. Lineage (NCBI taxonomy): Eukaryota > Metazoa > Chordata > Amphibia > Caudata > Salamandridae > Lissotriton > Lissotriton helveticus. The sequence goes on along the minus strand of NC_136061.1, from coordinate 1,915,427,871 downwards.
ATGCCAAAAAAAGAATATATATTTCTATATAACAAAAAAATCAATCAATAAAACGATAATAGTTTTCTAATTTGTGTGACCAGTATTTTGGTATGTGGGTCCTATATAACCCAGTCTCACCTAGCCCATGTGTTTGTATTCAATGAATTGAGTAACTTGGCTATAGACCTTTTTCAAATTAACAGCCCATTCAGGCGTCAGTGACTACTCCTCCAGCCACTCTGGCTCAGAAAGGCCCATCAGCCTGGTGATGGGCCATCAGAATATGCAGGGCACACCTCAGCTCCCTTTGTGTGACTGTCTAGAGTTAATGCACAAACAGCCCAACTGTCGCCCTCCATCTGACATGAATTCCACAGGCAGGCAGAGGCACAGAATGGTAAAGCTAGAAAATTGCCACTTTTAATGTATTCAAAATCAGAAAAGGATTTATAGAGTCGAGAAGGTGCTCAGATAATGAATGGATAACTGCTACATTAATTTATTTGACAGGCGTTTAGTGCAAGAAATCTGATTGAGATAAGGGTCATAAGCCTTCCATTTTCCTTCCTTTCAACACTTTCATCAGCGCCTTCTCTGAGCACCTTCTTGACTCTATTAATCCTTTTGTGATTTTGAATACATTGCTTGATTGAAGTACCCATATATGATGTGTCTAACTTGTTAAGCTTCCAAAAATGTTCAACTAAAATCTATTGAAGAACGTATATGCATATGTGTTTCTCATTTCTCCTGAATTCACTAAGGCATCCATGCATGGTCTACATGGATGATCGTGTGTCTGCACCCAACATAGACAAGATGTTCATACATATACATAAACGTGAGATATTGGTTCCCCTTGACCTCTCGGTTTCAGATATAACACAGTACATCATTGAAATGTTTTCCGATTATCTGTGATATTAATTGCTGCATTACCAATATCTCTACTTGTGTTTTCTCTAAACATTGTTTTTTCCAATATGTCCCCATGTATGTTTGTCCGTTTGAATAATATACAATAATGTGTATACAAGATGTTCACAAACTATATCCATTTTTGTGTACATAAACAAACATATATCATGTAATATATATATGTATTATATATATGTAAATCGACGTGTATTATATGTACACACAGCCCAGCACGTTTAATATATGGTTCTGGTACAAAATGTAGTTGTCCTCTAAAAATGTATAAAAAGCTTGTGACTAATATCATCTTCTCTTATATACAGCATAACTTGTTGATATGAGTTTTATGTAATCACATGTAGTTGTCAACTAAAATTGTATAGAATGTATGTGGCCTATATCATCCCTTGTTTTTGAGTGAGTTCATATGGCTAGGTGTTCAAAACTTTTTTTTATTTCATGTATTTTTCCCACACTGTCACATATTTTTATTTAATTGTAGTGCAATAGACGGTAACCTGATGAAGGCCCAGATGCCGAAACGCGCGTAGTTCTGATTCTACCGCATTGCCTCCATCAATACATGTCTTATGCTTTGTTTTTAATCAGAAAAAATGTACAATAATAGCAATGTCTGATATCAATTTTGCACATTAGATTAACGTGAGATACATTGATTCCCAAAATATGCCAAAAAAAGAATATATATTTCTATATAACAAAAAATCAATCAATAAAATGATAATAGTTTTCTAATTTGTGTGACCAGTATTTTGGTATGTGGTTCCTATATAACCCAGTCTCACCTAGCACATGTGTTTGTATTCAATGAATTGAGTAACTTGGCTATAGACTTTTTTCAAATTAACAGCCCATTCAGGTGTCAGTGACTACTCCTCCAGCCACTCTGGCTCAGAAAGGCCCATCAGCCTGGTGATGGGCCATCAGAATATGCAGGGCACACCTCAGCTCTCTTTGTGTGACTGTCTAGAGTGAATGCACAAACAGCCCAACTGTCGCCCTCCATCTGACATGAATTCCACAGGCAGGCAAAGGCACAGAATGGTAAAGCAAGAAAATTGCCACTTTTAATGTATTCAAAATCAGAAAAGGATTTATAGAGTCGAAAAGGTGCTCAGATAATGAATGGATAACTGCTACATTAATTTATTTGACATGCGTTTAGTGAAAGAAATCTGATTGAGATAAGGGTCATAAGACTTCCATTTTCCTTCCTTTCAACACTTTCATCAGCGCCTTCTCTGAGCACCTTCTTGACTCTATAAATCCTTTTGTGATTTTGAATACATTGCTTGATTGAAGTACCCATGTATGATGTGTCTAACTGGATAAGCTTCCAAAAATGTTCAACTAAAATCTATTTAAGAACGTATATGCATATGTGTTTCTCATTTCTCCTGTATTCACTGAAGGTTATCATTCGAATCCCTCACATGTTATATTCATGTATTGTTAAAGAGAAAGTAATACAGTCTTTTCTCCTAATTTAATTTTTGTTGCTCTCTTCAATTGGACCATTGTTTGTCTGTTGTATACATTACCTAGGGCTTCAGGCAAAATGTGAGTCACCCCATTGTTTGTAATTACTTTCTAAAAGTGGCATTTTCAAACACGCAATTTAAAAACCAGATGCATTAAAAGAGGATAGTATATATTGTGAGTTCAGGGACCCCAAACTCCAACTCTATCTCTTCTCAATTGGTAGTTACACTAAGAGGCTACAAGGCGGCTCCAATGATAACCTACTGGAGACATAGTCCTTGCAATAGTGAAAAAATAAATAAATTGCAAGTATTTCACTATCAGGACATGTAAAACACACCAGTACATGTCCTACCTTTTAAGTACACTGCACCCTGCCCATGGGGCTATCTTGGGCCTACCTTGGGGGTGCCTTACATGTAGTAAAAGGGAAGGTCTGGGCCTGGCAAATGCACTTGCCAGGTTGACATGGCAGTTTAAAACTGCCCTCACAGACATTGCAGCGGCAGGCCTTAGACATGACTGCGGCAGGGCTACTCATGGGTGGCACGGGGGCACAATCAGTGTTGCAAGCCGACTAGTAGCATTTGAATTACAGACCCTGGGCACACACAAAACACTGTATTAGAATCTTGCCACTAAATCAAATATGCCAATCATAGATAACCAATCATAATCACAATGTGCACATGGAGCACTTGCACTTTAGTATAGATCAGCAGTGGCAATGTGCCCAGTGTTCTAAAACCAGCAAAAACAAAATGCAGCACAAAGCAAAAAAACAGGGGAAACATGCTAAAGATACCATGTCTAATAGAGCCAGACAGTGGCAAAGGGCCTGGCTGGAGAATACAGTGGGTCTTTCTGACAGGATGGTTGGAGAGGAGTTGGGTCCTGCCTGAATACACTTCAAAAGGACCTGCCCCCAAGCACACACAAAGAGACTTGACACTAGTCTTCTGTCTCACTAGCCAAGATGGAGCTAAACCCAAGGGATAGGGGACCAGAACAAATTTTGGGAGAAGAGAATGGATTGCCCCTCACCCACAATCTGGCACTTGTCATAAAAGTGTCAACTCCAGAACCTGAATTCAGAACACTCCTGGACCATTGAAGCCTCTAAAGAAACCGTGGGCTGCAGTCTGAAGCTTGAAGAAAGTCTTGACCTGCTTGCCTTGAACCCAGGACCACAGAGTGACTCTAAGTTTCAGTTGACTGACCTCCTGTGTTAGGTACAGGGACACAAAAAGCTTCCAGAGGCAATCTTCTGCAAACTTCTTACGTTCCTGCTAATCAGTTTCAACTTGGAATTGCTGTTGTCTTTGCTACTGGCCTCTGCGGGAATGAGTACTAACCCCCAACAGGTGACCCCTAGATCCTGGACCTTAGGCTGACGTTAGATTGTACTATTCGTGTTGAAAAACTGAAAACTGGTCCCCTAGAAACCTTTTCTGAAATATTCCCCGAAAGAACCTGAGACTACCACCAAACCACCACTGAACCACAGTCGCCGATGTCAAATTGCAAGTTGGATTCAACTTCCAGCCATGCAGAAGGAATCTCAACTTCCCAAAAAAGTTCTATGTCTGAATGTAGAGGATTTCACCATCACCAATGCTAGGCAGCAAAGAGCCATCGCCGATTCCTTCCTGGGCCTGGACCTCAGACTTCTCCTGCTCTGAGCCTTTCTGACGTTGAGAGCATCTTTGATTTTGCTTTTTTGTAGCTGCCAATAATTTTTGTCTTCTTCTATATCAAAGTCATGTTAGACTACGATTAAAAACTCTTTCCGGATCAGTCAGAAACAATTGATCATGATCTTTGCTTTTTCCTAAAAGTCTTTCTCTTCTAAGCTATTCCTCCCGGGTCTGAGCGATTTCCCCCGTAGGGATTCTCCACTTCATTGCTTTCAGGTGCCCACTATTTGCATGAACAATCAAGTTACTTGTGTGGATTTGCTATATATTTTAGTATACATCATGGTATCCTTGAGGTGTATGAATGAAAATCCAATGACAATCCAGAAAGTTGATGCTTGGTGTTGTGGGCAGAATTTGTATGTAATATTTCATCAACTACTCCTGATCACATCTCCCTCTATGCCCAATTTGTGACATATTTCTTATTTCCTCATTGCTGCCACTTCATCCTCTTGTTCCACCTCAAGTGTGATAAGGGTAGGTAGGCAGGCAAGATTGTTGCTTTTTCCATGTCTAGATGCAGATTAGGACATTTTGCAAAATGTTTAGCTTCAATTTCCTTATGAATCTATATAGATCGAATCACAGGTTTGATGGATTAGCCTTGGTGTCAGGGCAAAAGGTCAAACCTCTGTTTAACACTCTCAGCCCAACTATACAATATGTGCAAATCTGCTATTTTTGTCCTCAATATTTTTGGAGCTGGTATTGTTATACTTTACATTATAAGTATGTGAAGTGGATATTTTTGTCCCTGACATTTTTTTGCAATGTTATTGTAACACGATATTTCTGAAGTTGATATTGCATCAAACAACCAAAACCCACACACGTACACGAACACATTCAATTTCATACGGGCAAATACACATGAACGCATACAGTTTTTGATGCATATATGTAGATATATATATATATCAATATATATATATATATATATGTTTTTTTTTTACTTGAAAAAACAAAGGTTACAGGGCTGTTATAATTAGGAAATAGAATTTTAAAAACCATAGGAATTCACCGAAAAAACCAAAGGTTACAGAGACATTATAATTAGGCTCAGATGTCACTCGTACAAAACTAGTGAAATTCAGGAGTTATAGTTACTTGAGCTAACTATAACTTACAACCCCCCCAATGCTCTGCTTATGAAATCACATATTACATCACTCATGACATGGTCAGTGAAATCACCGATGACATCATCTAGTGAGTGTGAGTGTTTTCTAAAAGATTATGAGCGTTAAACAAATATACAAGGGACTACAACAGTCAAAGAAGTATACTTTCTATACTACTAATGAGTGATACTATTTCTAACATATATTATGTAAGTGGCTGTATGACTGTATATATATATCTGTGTGTAAGTGGGTATCTAAGTGCCTATGTGGGTGTGTGAGTGGCTGTGTAGGTGAATATGTAGGTTTGTGAGTAGCTGTGTGGATGAGTGAGTGGCTGTGTGAATGATTGTATTGGTGAGTGGGTTGGTGTATCAGTAGCTGTATGGGTTATTTTGGGGCTCTGTGAGTTGCTCTATGGGTAGGTGAGTGGATGTTTAGTTAAATGAGTTGGTGTGTGAGTGGCCATAAGTTGCAGTTAGTTCAGGTAAATATAACTGCTGAATTTCACTGGTTTTGTAGGAGTGAAATCTGAGCTTAACTATAACTTCCCTGTAACCTTTGTTCTTTTGTGAATTTCTAAGGTTTATTTTTATTCTATTTCCCAACTATAACCACCCTGTAATCTTTGGTGTTTTAAGTGAATTTACAAGGCTTTTCAAATTCTGTTTGCTAGCTATAACATCCCTGTAGCCTTTGTTTTATTAACCCCTTTGCTGTGGGTGTAATTCTCCCACGATGCGGGGGTGCCGCAGCGCCGCGGTGCTCATGACAAGCCCAGCTCGTCATGAGTCACAGTAGAGCTGTGCTCATGACGAGCTGGGCTCATCACAACTCTGCCCACTGATTAATTCACCCGGCGAATCAATCACGCGTCGGCGGACCATGGCAGTTATGACGAGCCCAGCTCGCCATGAGCACAGCACCACTGTGACTCATGACAAGCTGGGCTCGTCATGAGCATGGAAGAGGTTAAGTAAATTACTAACTTTTTCAACTAGTAGTCACGTTTGCAAAGTGGTGGAGAAAGAGGGCGGTACCTCAGTCCAGCTCTCAGGGTTCCCGCTGTAAGGGACATACTGGAGGTAACAAACGGACTTCTTGGCCCCCAAGGACCCTCTGGAGTCAAGGGGACTTCACCCCCCCAGGCAGCAGTGTGCCAGAAGGCGTGTTTGCAGAGTGATAGAGTAAGAGGATGGGGCTTCCAAAGTTCTCTCAGCAATTCTGCTGTGTGCGACTTACTGAGGGTAACAGGAGGTCTTGTTGGCCCCGGAGGACCCCCTAGACCCTGAGGGTCTCCATCCCCAAACAGCAGTGCACCAGGAGTCATGTGTACAGAGTGGTAAAGAAAGGGGGCTCGGCCTCGGAAGTCCTCAAAGCAATCACCCTGTGTGGAACAGGAGGTCTCGTTGTCCACCAAGAACTATTTGGAGCCAACAGTATTTCATCCCCCAACCAGCAGTGCTCAGGAGGCATGTTTGCAGAATGGTGAAGGAAGATGACAGAACATCCGGCGACTTGCCAGTCATTTTCTTAAAAAAATGATTCGGGGAGGGACTGCATGGCCCCATCCTTCCCTGGGCCAATTTTGGTAAATCTTTTTTATATAAACTTAAAGGCAGGAGGGTTGAACGGCTCCCCTCATGGGCCTAAAATATGAACGGGAGGGGGGCACCCCCTCCCAGATCTATTTTGGCTCTGGTCCCCTATACCCTGGGGCTTGGCCTCACTCGTGTGTGCCCTGGTCTTACTCAGGGCACCCACGCTGTTGGGGACCACGTGGGCCTTCCTGCTGGCTCCTCACCTCCCACAGGAGCCAGAATTGCTTTGAAAGAGAGGGGGCTGCTGAACATGCAGCTCCCTCTCTGTCAAAGCAAGTGTGCCCTACTTTGAGCAAGTAAGAGCAAAATGTTCTTGTTCTCTCTAAGCAGAGTACAATTTTCTATGACTTGGCAGTAACGGTAAAGCTCCCCCAAGCCATAGCAAGCAGCTATGTCTCAGGGATGGGCAGTCCAGGACATAGCAGGAGCCTGTCCTGGGAGGTGATGGTCCCCAGGGCAATCCATGGCACCAGGAGGGGTACAAAGCGGCCCCTGTCCTTTGCACTACACAGAAGTTGGTGGTCCTCATGGTTGCATGGTGCCACTCAGCTCCCCCTCCTATAATTATAATGAGTTACCCCAGGGAAGTGGCACTCCCATGGGCTACAGGGCTGCCCCAAGGGCCCCATACAATTTTCATTTTAGCCCTGGGGGGGTGGCGGTCCCCAGGGCTGCAGGGTGCATAGTTGCCTCCCTAAAACCTGGGTTTTATTGCCCATGGGAGGTGGTCCCTGGGGCTTCAGGGCTTGCTGAACAGGCAACCCTGCATTTTTATTAATACTAAGCTTCAGGGAGGTGATGATTCCCTGGGGATAATAAACCCCAGGAAGGTAGACTAGTGCATCCCCTTCTTTATTTCCATAATGCCCACAAGACCTGGCCCAACTGGGGGCTTAATAATAACAAGGGTAGTAGCCCACGCTTCATTTTTGGGTGTGATTTTCAGCTGGATTTACAGATCCAGCTGGAATCCCACAGAAAATTAAAAAACGCCTTTTAGGCCCGGCCGGGTCCCAATAGGACCCACCTAAGAGGCCTGAGGGGTCATGGTGTGTCTACCCTGCCCCCTTTACTGTTTATTTACATTTTTATTCTGTGACTTGGTTCAAGTCACAAGATAGCTGCCATCACTTCTTGGTTTGAAGTGTTGGCAACCAATCAGATCGCAGCATGAGATCCAGGAAGGGTAGCAAACCCTTTGCATCCCCAGTGGTATATCTGAAAAAACTTTAAATAACTCCAAAACTACTGAACGTATTTTACAAAAATTCACAAAAAGCTTGTTTGCGGATCAACAGCTGCTTTACTGCCCAATTAGCTGTAATTCCATCCAGCAAATCAGCTTTGTCTAAATTTTGTTTGGAAATGAACATGGGGAAATGGGTTTTCGGACCCCCCTTTTTTCTCAGCCCCAGCATGACGGATCACCCTGAAACTTTCAAGACAGCAGCTGAATTGAGCGTCAAACTAATTTTGAAAATTTTGTGAGGATATGCCAAGCAATGCTAAAGCTAATTGCAAAACAATAAACGTTCTTTCTTCAGAAACTAGGTCCTAACTATAACTGCCTACTGGCAACCGCTAGGAGTTAATACATAGAAGAATGTTTCAAGCTCCTTTCAAAATAAATGAAATTTGACTACAAAGAAAATATAAATCTAACCATAACTATAATGTGCTGCAGTTAAAAATATGTTTATTAATAACATAGTTTACAACATGGTTTTACATGATTGAGTGTTTTCATTGGTTTTCATGCATGGGTGAAATGAAACAGAACATGTGTGCTGGAATCAGCTCTGTCCAACTTCAGGTCATTGAAGTGAAATCTATAAACTAGACCTGATGTTCTTGAGGACTGGCACCACTAGGGTTAATTCAGCTCAGTGACCAGAGACTGCTGCTAGGCAATGCCCATCTGTGCAGTTAAACAAATTACTTGATGTACCTTAAGAAATAAAATACATGTAGTTTATTTGAGCGGTGCATTGATTTACAACATATAATTACAATGCTGGCCAATTACTCACCCTTGGTTTCTGTATCTCCCCAACTATACTCCTCTCGCTAACTCTTTCGTTCAGAATCACCTTCTTTTTTAGTCCCTCTCACTGAGCTTGCCTACCTGTTGACAAAGCTTGACAGGGTGAGCATTAGGCAACGTGTAATTATGATTAGTCGCATGCCTGAATTTCAACCTGCCCACCCCACTGCACTGACAACGAGGTTTAGTTATTTAAAAGGAGAAGCCAAACTGCACCATTGGTGGGTGATGTTCCACCAAAAAATGACACTTGATCATCGAGAGTGTCTTTTTAGGACATAGTGGCATTTTTAAGAAGATCATCCATTTATGTAATCTTTAAGACCTGCACCATTAATATCATGGCATTGCTGCATTTTTCACCTCTATGCATTTCCTTTATGTATGTGACTTTTTACAATTACATCCGTAATTTAAAAAACACAAAAAATTGATAAGGTTTTCGAAAATGTGCCACAACTGTTGTTCTTATTTGAGGGTCGTTCTTTTCAAATCTGTTGAAAAATGTTAAAAAACTGTGATGAAATGTAAGAAAAATAAATACGAAAAACATTTTGTAAAACTGTAATGTTCATTTTTTTATATACTACAAAATGCTAAGTATTGGCTTTTTTGTATCTTTCTTTCTTTTAGGTGAACTGTGTATGTGAGAGTAAGTATTACACATCATTACCTTTCTTTGCTTGAGTGCCTTTGTATCATAAATACAACAAGTTTAAGGCTATCTTGTAATAGATAATGAATGTTGATCCACTGCAAACTTCTACAGGGAAGGATTTTACAGTTATATTTAAACCTTGTATTGCCCAAATGAGCCAAGAAAACATCACAAATGTGTGTTCTATGTTTGACATGATTGGAACATCAACTCTGTCTCATGTCATTGGTACTGTTTTTCTTGATGTGCAAGAACGGAAACTGCCCTGACGCCATATGCCACAGAGTTGGTGAGCTGACAAGCGGCGTCCACGCCCTGATCTCCTGACTCTCTCGCTCCTTTGCCTCCAGTTTCTGTGCAGCCCAAAGCCCGAAGTCAGCTTGAAGTCAGCCTGCAGTGCGTAACCCCCGCACCTACGCATGTTTGTGAGTGCCGGTTGTCGGTGAGAGCTAACTCTAGGCTGGGTTGGACAGAGCAGACCACCTGAAGCTTGCTGTTTGTTCACTTGCTCGAACCCCTGGTGGGTGCAAGAGTACAATGTGAGAACTTGGCAAGGGCAGCATGGGTGGCAAGCGTGTGGTCAGGAGTGAAGTTCTGTGGGATTGAGGCTTAGAGCCGCTGAGGCCTCCAGCTAGAGCAGAAGTTCCCCTGGGGTGAAATGAAAATCGATTTTATAAAGCGTAAATAGCTGCCCTGGGGCGTCCAAGCGCTAAGAAAGAGTTGCAAACTGAGGAGGCCCAAAAACTGGGGGAAAAAGCTCTATTTGTTAAACAGAAAGGTTTTCAATTGTTTACGAAAAGAAAACAAATTGGGATTAGATCTCAAGTGGAGGGGAAGAGTATTCCACAGCTTAGCTACATTAAAGGAGAATGAGCGGCCTCCTGCTCTTGATTTCCTGATCTTAGGGACTGTGGCTAGAAAGGCATGTGATGAGCGCCGCTGTTTGCTTGGGTGGTATGGGGTAATTAGGGAGTGATTAATCACTGGTCCTGTTTCCCAGAAGGCCTGATGGGCGATGCACAAAGATTTAAAATTGATTCTCTCCCTGACAGGGAGCCAGTGCAATCTTCTCAGCCCGGGTTTGGCTGAGAGGCTGCGGGGGAGCTGAAGAAGTGTGCGTGCGGCACAGTTTTGGATTAGCTGGAGTTTCCGCAAGGTATATTCCGGAGCTCCTAAGTACAGAGCGTTGCCAAAATCGAGACGAGATTGAATCAGGCCTTGAATCACGATTTGTTTGGCTTCAAAGGGTAGCAGGGGGAGGATCTTCTTGAGGAGTCTAAGAAGACCAAAACAGGTGGCCCCGCCTTGCTCTTGGATCCACATGTGCTGCCGGCTGTATGTTGCCCATAGCTCTCAATTACTGACACCAACTGTTATCAGTTGCCCTTCTGGTGCATTTTATGTATTTGGGCACTGGAGACCCTAGTGGTCATTAACAGCTGCATCCTTCCTTTTCTTCTGTTATTTTTCTACCTTTTGCTTCTGTATAGGAGATCCTCAGGAGCCTGTAAGGTTAAGTTAAGAAAGTGAAGAAAAAGAGAAGGCATGGCACCCCGCTAAGCCAGTCTTTGGTGTTCTGTAGACGTTTAATGGGCAGGAATTACCCAGTTGATCTCACTAGCTGTACCTTTGTTTCGCTGGTATTTGGCGTCATTTATTGAAGCAATTGCTAAATCGTTGCCTTGTTGTCCTATAACTTCCTTCACTTGTCTATGTGGATTAATACATTCGCTGCTGCAAATCCCGCCTGGCAGCAGCCAACGTTTTTTTAATTCTGATTCTATTTTATTTAAATTACATAAGGATAAGTGCTTCTTTAACAATATTAATAGTAGCACTTCTACTTTGTGACAGCTACCTCAATAGAGGTGCCCCAGCGCTATAGTGGAAATCAGGTGAGATAGCTGGCCAAGTGCTAACCCTGGCTAAAAAACAAGATTTTCAGGAGCTTCCTGAACTCCAATTCGGTATCCATGAAACGCATATGAGCTGGCAAGGAGTTCCATAACTTGGCTGTCCTCAATTAGAAGGATCTTCCTCCCATTCGTGACTTTGAAAAACGGGTTACACAGAGCAGGTGCTGGGAATTTGATTGAACGGCGGTCAAGTAGACCATGAGGGTCGAATCTTCTCATTATGAGATCAAGGCACACAAGAGGTTAGTTACAGCCTTTGTCACAAGCCAAGATTGTTCAAACCCGTTCTCAAAAGGATCCTTTATTTGGTAATGAGATGGAGCCCGAGGAACTGACAGACCATAGTAGGACTTTGGCAAGTCCGTATTGTGGGCTAACTGTTGTCGATCAAGTATCTAATCTAATCTAATTATCGTTAGTGGTACTCAACTTTTTCAGCCTAAAATCTAGGAGTTGTTTAAACCACCAGATAAAGTCAAACATGCGGACATAATATCTCTACCCACTCCTGTTTCAGAAAACACTGGCTCTCCAATAGTTCAGATGGTATGTCTTGACGTTTTATCACAGGGTGAAGAAATGAAAGTCCGCTAGCAACACTGTGCTGCTATTACTTCTTTACATGATTCTACTGTAAAATATAATTAATTTAAAAGGGTGACCTCTCATGTAATAGCTGCTAAAGGTGAAGTTCATTGTATGCATTTCCCTGAAGTCAATCCACCTAAAAGCTCAAATCATGCTGTCGCAACAAAAGACCAGCGCTCAACAGACGGAGGATCTACCCTGGGTCATAACCTATTGTGACAACTGTAAAAAAGACTCAAGTAGATCTGAATGCGATGCCTCTGTTATTTGGTTGGGCAATGTTCAACCTAATCGTAGTTCTCATAAATCTCCCACGTACATGACTAAGAATGGATGTGTCTGCGAGAGTCTAGCGGCATCCATACCTCACTCACCAAATAGTATGAATGGGCCAAACCCATTCAGTCCATAGATATGTGATGGCGCACAAGTTCCTGATTTTTATCCAACCTTAAACCCTCAAAAGGTTAAAGTTGCAAGTCGTGACAGGGTATAACGAATTTAGTTCAATTAGACAATTCTTTGAACTCTGCAGACCTTTAATTCTTGGACAAATATGGTGTCCCTTCCTTAGTGGATGAATGCCCCTGTAAACATCAATATGTCAATAACAATGGTGTGTGGTTGATAACAATGGTGTGTGGCAACATTTATTGAACACAATGGATCCTAAAATGACAGCGTTACATTTTCACTCCAATAAGCTAGACATTCAGGTGGACCTATTAAATACTTTAGCAGTTTATGTGGCAGGTATAGATACAACATTACATAATTTAACCAACCTGATAGTAAAAGCCCAGATAGATGTCAACAATCAATTAATCAAATGCATGTGTTCCCGCATTTTAGATAAAGTCTCTGACCTCCCGTCAATATTATGGTGTCTCATCGAAGAAGTTAGGAAATTAGTTATACAACTAAATTTAGATCGATCCCCACTTCAACATACCAAACTGGGACCAGAATGAGAAAACTTGTGTGCTAAGTCCCAACAGATACAGCATGTTATGCCCCCAAAGATATTTAAGACATCAGTTGAGGGAGCGGTGGATCCTGAAGTTTGTCCGGGGATGGAAGTATCATTTCACCAGGTAATGTTAATATTAGGATCAGTTGGGTTGCCGATTCCATAGGTTCCGGAGATAGTCTCAGTGGTGCTCCTCCATTGACAAAGAGGGCGAGAAATCTCAGGGACAGGTTACTTACAATAAGGGTATGGAAAACCCTCCCCCCATTCGACTCAATATAAATCCAATATTCCTGAATTGAGGTGTGAGGAACGTCACCCTTTGAGGGGTAGTAAAAAAGTTCATGCGAATGCTGCCGATATGGCAGCTTCTAATAGTGTTGGTCCTGACTATGGAGCTGAGTTTAAGATAGATGGTATGTCTCTGAGTGAGATCGAGAGGAAGCAGAGCTTTGGAAATGTTTGTTGTCAAATAGTTTGTAACCCGCATCCAAGATTGAATTGATATATCATAACGAGGATATGCATATGCCGCAAGATCATATAATCCAGGCCATGCATGGGGATGGCAGAGCCAATATGATTAAAGCCTGTATATCTTCAAGCATGCAGCCTGTCAGAGAAGATCAACCTAATCACTTAGCAAATGATAGTAATACAGATCTAACATCAATGTTAGGGGATATGTTGGAAAAAGAAGTATCAGGTAGGGTTAGATTAGTTTTTCATCCTTTGTATGAATCTAGGGGCATTCACAATAGTCTCAATCGGAGCCCAATCTTTAAACATATTTCTACCATTCTTTTATCAAGAAGACTACCAATCTTCTTTCAGTTCAGTTCAAACAAATACATCTTAACTCAATGTGTGAGTCTACCATAACAACTTGGCCTACTCATGAAATTGTGAGTAAAATTCTAGATTTATGTTCCTACTTTAAGGAATGTGGCACTGAGATCACCAATTGCACTCCCTTAAAATATCCCCCATGTGCCCCAAAAGTGACAAAAGATAGAAGTAAGGTTTAGGGTAAAAAGTTAAATCACTTACTTAGGGGAGCAACTGGTCCACTGCAAAAATTGGTATTCAATACACGTCTACTGATCACTTATTCTCTACAAGGGGTTCTTACCTGTGTACTACTACCTAAAAACAATATGCAATCAGAGGATTGGTCTTGGCTTCCAGCTACCCTTGCAAATGTGTATATTGATGATGAAAACTGGATCATATCAGCTATAGGTGGAGTAGATTTGCAATTGAGGATTTGTTCCTGGAATGTGCATGGGATGGCCCATTTATTGGCTGACCAAGAGTCTAAGTTATTTTTTATTTGTTTTGCAATTTTACTGTTCCAAGAAACCTGGAGAGATCAAGCTACGCCGCTACTTGGGTGTAATGAGTTTAATCTCCCGGCAGCACGCACTATAACATCTGGCCATGCGAAGTGCGGTCTTTCATGTTATATTGTGGCTGGTCTAAAGATAGTGGTAGAAGTAGTTGATCTGCACATGGATTAGTTACATTGCCTTTTACTATAGTTTAACAGCCTTACAGTGATAATCCTTAATGTTTATTTAAGTGCGAGGGGAAATTAGGTGACACAGCTGTACACTCCATGTCATATACTAAACTCATTATTAATTTGACACCCAGATGCTGGTTTTATCATCTCTTGTGATTTACCCTACATCTGCGTGCCTTAGACTTCTCAATTAGAAAAGATAACAGTATTGCAAACGAGTGTTGCAATAATATGCACAAGTTCAGGTTATTCATGTTAAAAGAAAAATCCTTGAGCAAATCCAGGCCAGTCCCCTCCTTTAAATCTTCTAAACACGGCTCAATTATTGACTATATATTTATTTCAGGAAATTCAAGTTAAACATTTGTTAAATTTAGGGTGACCCCTCGGCTTGAGACTGACCCCATTCCTCCAACAGTATTTCCTACAATTCTCAATAAGTAGTAATCCTAGATATAATGAGCTGAATAGACTGGTATAGCACAATTGATAAGTAACTGTCTTTACTGCTATGGTATTCTGACTCAAGTGACACCTTTAAAACACACTTTTTTGCTAATTTGCACTATGGAATCTATTCCGCATAAGTTCTATCAATTGGGTCAGTCGTAGATAATGGGTGTTAAGTTTGCTGCTATGGCAATCAGGTTCAATAGTCAATATTAAAAATTCAGTTGTTCCTTCAGGGTATTTTTGCACTTTATGGATATTACAGCCTGTCTGTGCAATATTATTTATTTTGTAGAAATCCTATGAATCGGGCTGGCTACAGGACATATAGACTTACTATCTCATTTCTTTGTAACTTGAATTACAATATTATGTATTCTGTACCCTATATGGACAATATTATTCAAAACTAATTGTACCTATTATTTATTTCTATGTGCCATTATAACTTACTCACAGATTTTATTGTGCTTGTTTTAAAAAAAGTAATATGTTTTAAAAGTTTTAACTGCAATGAGTTTTGTTAATCAAGAAATAAAGAATTATCCCCTCTCCCCCCCCCAAAAAAAAACTGTGCTTCGTGCATTTTAACTCCATGCAGACTTACTGAATCGAGTTGCAATGGGAATTACCCATGGTACACCATCAAGGAAAAATTTACTATATAGAGTACAACTCAGGGGTCCCAGTTCAGCAGTTATGCATGTCTTGTGAGTCACCGTGACTACAGAAAGGATACTGGGAGGATGGTGATTTGCATTTACTTGCTCAGATTGACAACATAATGTTTGGCTTAGTGGTCTCTTGAACAGGATAGAATTATCATCTACATCAAAGCATCTCACCTAATCCACAGTGCAGAGCACATTTGCTAAGACGTAGGTCCAAAGCTCAGTGTGGCAGAGTGACTCAATCTACACCTATTCAGGGAGGCAAAAACATGCCTGAATTTTCTTGTGTTTCTGTTTACAGGATACCTCCAGAATTCCTTCCTTTGGGTCATTTCTACAGACCATTTTGTAAGGGTGGAGTGTATCTTTCTAATAAAGATCTATGTGATACTCTGGATAGAGCCAAGTGTACAGTAAATTTAAATCCTGATGGTCAACAGGATTTAAGTGGTATTCCCCTTCCTGCAATTGCCATATTCTCCACAATTACATTTGGAGGAGCACGATTGACATGATAATTTAAGTGAATCTGGTGGTGCGAATAGTGGCTGGGGGAAGGGAAAGAAAAGAAAACAATGAGAATAGGAAGTAGCAAAATATGTGGGGAAAAGGTTCCAGACACAAGGGAACTAGTGAAGATCATTAGCTGGAATTTAATGGGAATCAGGTCAAACATAGAAAAAAACAGACTGGCTCAGGTCTATAAAATTTGCCAATATAATTTCTCTTCAAGGAAACTGGCTGGAGGGGAATCTATATGTAGACGGTTATTTTTCCATCTCAACTCCTCCCATCCCATTAGTATATGGGTGAGCAAAAGGCAGCTTAGCTGTGCTTACTTTAAATCATATAACAATTAAGGTTGGGGAAAAAATGTTAAAATCCCCCTTTTGTCAGAAAGTTTATCTCATGTTTAACAACAGTGTGGATGTTGTTTTGATAAATTATTATAACAGTCTTTTTAATAATACTTGAGGTAGAGTTACAATGGAATTAAGGAAAGACCTGGGGGCCGATTCACAGAACTAATATGAGATAAAATCCTAAACCTACTACTTTTGGTATTAACAGAAGGCATTTAGTAGTCCTAACTTTACTACTGCTAAATGCCTTTTGTGAATACCAAAAGTAGTAATTTTAGGATTTTATCCCAGTTTTGTAGTAGTAAAGTTAGAAGTCTTAACTTTACTACTACTAAATTCCTTCTGTGAATTCCAAAAGTAGTAAGTTTAGGATTTTATCCAAGTTTAGTACTAATAAAGTTAGGAGTTCTAACTTTACTACTACTAAATGCCTTCTGTGTATACCAAAAGTAATACGTTTAGGATTTTATCTCAGATTAGTTCTGTGAATCGGCCCCCTGGAGAGTTTTCAAACCACTTACCTCTAGATCCCATGTATATTTGGGTTGGAGATTTTAACATTAGAAAATGTCAGACTGCTGGTAATGTTGTTTGTGGTTATGTGGACTGTTCCGGGGCATTTCAATCACATTTTATACATGATGGGGATGTTTTGAATTAAATAATATATCAGTTTAACTTGGAGATTGTTCTCCGGAATCTAAAAGAAGATGGAATTTATATGCCAACCTTTGCTGGTAACAGGTATTGTTCTGATATCGATCATAGGCTTATTACTGCCAAGGATCTAATGTTAATTAAAGATTATAGAATAATCTGTACAGTCCTTAGTGATCATGCTGCTTTAGTCCTGACCTCGGATATCCCTTGTAATAGAGGGAAGTCCCATGGACAAACCTTTTATTAAGTGTGTAGGAAGTATTTCTGTTGCTCTCAAATGGTCAGGTATTAACGAACCCTTGTTATATAGAATCGTTGTTTCTGAGCAACAGGAGTCCTTTATGATTTGTACCGAATGGGGGGAAGGTAATAACAAAATTGCGGAAGCATTTGGTAAAATTACTGTGGCCATTTAGGATACAATTCATAGACCATCTCAAAGTATAGAGAAAAGAGAAACTCCCCTGCAGTGGTTTAACCCAACATTACAAGACAGAAATTGATAATAAGAAAACTGTGGGAACAGGCATGGTCAGATTTGAAGCAGGCAGCCGATACTGGCGATGATATATTGTTTTGGAGAATTATAAATTCACAATTTGTGAAAGATTGTTCCATGTCAAATTTGGACATTTCGGTCCCGCCAGATGCCTGGACTTCCGATTTTGGTACTATATTTAATATAGAGAGTCCATCAGTGAGTACATTGATTAATAATATATCCCATATCGCATTGGGTTTTATCACCATGGAGGAAGTTATCACTGCTCTAATGAACAACGTAGTGTGTTGGGTAAGGTGATACGGTGTCCCAGTGGATGCATTTAAGTTATATCCATCATTATGGGTTCCGATCCTTACTCAACTTTATAATGCTGGTGTTCATGGTTATTTCTCAAACACCTGGTCGGAAAGTGTGATTGTGCCCATCTTCAAGAAAGGGGATAGACGGCACACCAGATGTTACCACCCTATATCACTTCTAGAAGGGTGTTAATGGCAAGGTTGGAAGCCTGGTCCCACGAACTATTGGGTAATTTCCGATATACAATTTGGTTTTAGGAAAGAAATAGGTATGGTAGAATAAGGGATCAACCTACACCTTATACCTAGGCAAGAGAGGGACATATTCTATATTTATGTTTTGCTGATTTATCAAGGGCTTTTAATCTTTAAACCAAGTCAAATGAATTGATATGGGGGTTCCCTGTGGCATTATCTGTTTCCTTTCTCAATTATATGCTACCTTAACGTCTGTGCGATTTGGTCGAAATGGAGAACGCACTAAGGAGTTTCAGGTGACCCGAGGGATCAGACTGGGTTGTGTGCTTTCGCCCCTCTTATTCTCTTTTTATATAAATGGGGTAGACGGCTCCCGGCAAGAAGTTAGTGCTGATGCTCCTAGGATAGGTACTAGCTCTACTCCTATCCTGCTTTACGTGGATGATGCAGTACTTTCTAAGACAGCACATGTTTTTTAGAGCAGCTTATTCATCAGTTTTTAACTTATGTTTTGTGGGAATATGAACACACCCGGAAAAAGCTTTTATGTACATGGACTCAAATAAACAGAGGTTAAAACTTTTAATTACTTAGCTATCACATTTTCCCCAAAAAATAATTGGTCAACACATATGGAGATAGGTAAATTACAATTTATAAGTGTTTTATCAGCAATTTTTAGATATTCTTATAGGATAGGAAGCAAACCTGTGAGAGATATGGTGAAGTTGTACAGAAGCAAATGCTTACCGGTAGCGCTGCATGGCTCCCCATTGTGGGACGGAGATAAGTGTCCTTGTTAAAGGTGCAAGAAATTTTTTTGGGGTGAAGATAATTGGGTGTACCCAGTTCAACTTCTATCTCGATCATTCATAAGCAGGAACGGCATGTGCAGGTAAGAGCGGTGGGGCTGTGGGGCGGTTGGGGTGTAACTTGACAGACTACAATAAAAGAAACTGTTATAAATACTTAATTTTTCCTCATATTTGTCTGATGAGTTCCCCTCACCACCGCCCCACCCCTGAGCATGTAATACATTGAAGAGAGCATCCAAATAAGTGTTTTGTGAAAATGGCACGGCATCTGGTCAAAGAAGGATAAGTTTACCATAGAGGCCATAAAGGACTGTTTAGGTCTGGATCATTCTGAGAAAATCCCATGGCTACAGAATGTGAGACTTTTGTTATCAGAACTAGCTGAAATCCTGAATGTCCTGGAACCTCACAGTATTTTTTGTAATACAGTAAAAATTAGATTATAACTATTCTTTTGGATAAAATGAACACTTGAAGAGAGTAAATGCCAAAGACGAAAACAACAGTTACTAGATATCTCCAAGGATTTAGAGTACAAAGGATTCAAGATTGTCTTGTTGGAGTAGAGAATGTATATGATAGATGTTTACTCACCAGAGTGTGTCTGGAGTCACTTCATCTTTTTGTGGTCTTTCTAAAAACTGATTTCTGGCCTCAAGTCTTACCTAAATGTCCTGTGATGGAAAGGCCATACAATCTACCTTGCACTTTATGTTTTCTTGTAAATTTTATAGAGACATTAGAAGGTTTTTACTTTGCCAACTTTTCCAGTCTAATTTTGTACTTCATCAAAAGGTGGCTTTTTATTATCTGAAACAATAATCAAATATTCATATGTGTTTTTCCGTTGTTTCTTTAATCAAAATGGCCTTGCAAAGATGAAAATCGTTGACTTTTTTAGATGACATGAAGAAAATGAATAGAACGTGGGATTATAATTTTTAAAGTAGATAGAATGTACTGTAACTGTGGTCAATTTAAATAATTTTAATGTTCCTCTATACTAATTATAAGTGGTTTATTTATTTAATGGAAAAGAAAGTAACATGCTCATGTACGAACTATGGAAGGGTCCTGTTAGACCTGGCACCATTGGCTTGGGTCTCCCTTCCATTTTTGCTGTTGCCTCATGTATTTCTGCTGATGTTAGGTGCTTTGGCCATGCTTGGCTATTTGCTTTACTTGTCAGACCCTAGTCTAGTGCACTGAATGTGCCCAGGGCATGTAAATCCAAATGCTGCTGGTGGGCTTGCAGCACTGGTTGTGCCACCCACAGAAGCAGCCTTGTAAAAAGTGTCTAAGGTCTGCCATTGCAGAGCCTGCGTGCAGTCTGGTACTGTCATGCTGAGTGGGCAAGTGCACCCACTTGCCAGTCCCTAAACCTTCCCTTTTCTTCATATCAATCACCCCTATAGTAGGCCCAAGGACAGGATGCATTGTAAGTATGAGGTAGGACAAACCCTGATGTGTGTGGCATGTCCTAATAGTGAATTGCAGCCATTTTCGTGTTTCACAAATGCGAGGCTACCTGTTCTCCATAGGCCAGAATAGACTGTTAGAATTATTACACCATATAATCCTAACTGACTCCGTGAACATTGTAGAAGTTGGTTTTAACATTCTGTGTTTGTAAATACCACTTTTAGAAAGTAGGTGTTTGCTTGCCTAACCATTCAAGCCTGCCTCTGCTAGGTAGTGTATTCCTTTGTCTGGTTTTGTGAGTGTCAGGGCTGGGGGATTCCAAGACAAAGGATGAGTCAGTCCAGTGGTGAATAGAGAGATCTGCATCTAGATGGGAGGGAGGAGTTGCACCTGAACCTTGAATAGGGATGTGCCTGCCGTCCACAATGCTGGCTCCACTTCCTGGGGAGTGGCTGCACACTGAAAGAAGAGAAGGAGTCCTGTTCAACAAAGTGCTCCAGGACTGTACTTGCCTTCCACAATGCTGTCTCCACCTCCTTTGGGGCGTCTGATGTTTCTGCCCTGCACTGTGAAAGGAAAGGAGAAGTCTGGTAAACAGAGTGCTTCAGAACTGGTATAGACTGGGCAAAGGCCCCTCTCCAATCAGAGAACAAAGGATTTTGGGGTATAAATATTGGGTCCCTGATCCCATGAAATTAGATCACTTTGGACTACAAGAAGAAACCTTTACTGAGGAGAGGAACCTGTAGAAACCGAGGAGAGACTATTCCCAAGCTGAAGTGCTGTTTTGGGGATTGGCCTGCAGCGGTTGCCTTACTGCCAAAGGAAGGAGAAAGGAACTTTGTGTACCATGCTTTCAACTTGTGAAGGATCTCCAAGGGCTTGGAAAAGAGCTTGCCTCCTGCTGAAGTCTCAGGGACAACAGACAACCCCCAGCTCCCCAGAGTACTTGTGGAAGTGCCTGTTGCTGTTTTGGGCCTTCTGAGGAAGTGCATGTCGCAAGGAGCTGGAAGTGCGACGCAACGAGATCGAAGCGTGTCACCGTCACTGCTGTTGCCGTTGCACTTCTACACAAGGGTGTTGCCGCTGGAGTTGTCGCACTGCACCACATCGAGAGAAGCGTGCCACAACGAAGAGGAAGCGTGTCGCCGTCGCTGCTGCCTGCCGTTGCCCTTCTTAACAAGGCTGTCGCCGCTGGAGTTGTCGCACTGCACCGCGTCGAGAGAAGAGTCTTGCAACGAAGTCGAAGTGTGTCGATGCCGCTGTGCCTGCCGTCGCACTTCTGAACAAGAATGTCACCGCTGTAGTTGTCGCATTGCACGGAAGCTTCACGCATCGTGGGAGAAGAGTGTCGCAGTTGGAGCTGTTGCCGTCGCACTTCTGAACAAGGGTGTCGCTGCTGCATTCCACGCATCGAACCGAAAACTTCTCGCATCCCCCGAGAAGAATGGCGTATCTGGAAGATCTTCACGTCTTTATTTCTTTGCACCTGAACTTTGCCACATTTCCCTCGCTGCGACATTGCTTGTCGTGGAAGCGCAACGCATCGTAAGGTACATTGACACAAAGTGTTGCATCTTAAGAACTGAACTAAACTAAGCTGCATCTACCATCTTAAAGTAACAGTATTGTGTATTTTTTTGTCGTTTATGGTCTTGTGGTAAATCTATATAAAGTATACTTATTTTTGTATATAAAACCTGGTCTGGTGTCCATCTGTAGTGTTGTCACGGAGTTACTGTATGTGGTCACAAATGCTTTACACACTGCCTATGAGTTAAGCCTATCTGCTCGTACCAAGCTACCAAAGGGGTGAGCAGGGGTTATTTAGGAGTATAATCCCCTTATCCTGACTAGAGGCAAGGGTCCCTATTTGGCACAGGTACCTACCTGTGCCAACTAGAGACCCCCAAATCTAACATTGGTGGTCAGCTGTGATTATTCTGGACTTGCTTTTGTGACTCATTTACAGTGATTGGTGAACACTACTTAGTGAAGGCAGACCATAACGCAACCAGATACTTTTGGTAGATTCCTTTTTGAATTTTCTATTTGTGAAAGATGCCTGATTCAGTTGAAGTAGAGAGAGCAGAATCCATAGCCTCCATTGATTGTGAATGGGAAGAGGAAAGGTTAGAAAACTACAAAGTTAGACACCTGAAGTACTTCTGCAAGAAATTCAAGGTTTCCACTGTTGGGTGCACCAAGAAGGAAGAATTCTACAAGGCTCCGAGGGCCTGGGTAGAAGCAAGGAAAACCCCTGAAATTGAGTAGGGGGATGACCATGCAGACGTACAACAGGGAGAGCCATTGGGCTCAGGAGGGAGAAAAGTACCTTCCCCCGCATGTAGCAGTGCTTCTAACAAGTGTCTGTCTCCAGAAGACTTGGAGGACAGAGAGAGATCAAGGAGGCTTGAAATGGAGATGACCAAGTTCAAGGTGACTAGGCAACTGGGGATAGAAAATAGGAGGTTAGATATAGAGGAAAAGAAAATACAGTTTGAGCATGAAAAGGTTTTGAGAGAGTTGGAGTTTAAAGCCAAATATTTGGAGGTTACTCCCTCTGGTGACAGCGTACCGTCAGTGTCTGTGGAGAGTAGAGTGTGTATTCCCAAAGATGTGGTGAAAGAGTTTTGCAAAAATGATGATATTGGTCAGTGGTTCAGAGCCTATGAGGTATCCATGTCTTCCCACCGGATCCTTGAGAGAGATTGGGGAGCGGGGTTGTAGGGAAGGTTCCTTAATGAGGAGCGGGACACACTGTTAGACTTGCCTTCTGAAGTCCACAATTCATACAGCCACATGAAGAATGCATTAATGTCTAGATATTGTTTGACCTCTGAACTCTATAGACAAAGGTTCAGGAAATGCAAGAAGTTAGAAAACAGTACCTGGGTTGAATATGTCACTTTCTTTTGCTGAGCCTTGGATGGTTGGGTAAAGGGTAGCAAGGTTAATGATTTTCAAGGTCTCCTTGATTTGATTGCATGGGAGCACTTGTCTGATAATTGTTTTCCTGAGCTGCGCCAGAATCTGATAGATAGCAAGCTGACTAACCCTAGGAAGCTTGCTGAGGAGGCGGACCGCTGGGTGATCACCCAGGTCCACAAAGGTCACATGGGAGACACAGCCAAAGATGGGCTGGGTCCCCAGCAGAAGAGCTGGGGGAAAGGGTAAACAGAAGGAGTTCCGCAAAGGGCCCCAAAGTAGTGCCCAAGTGATAGGTTCCCAGCCTCCCCCTGAGAGAAAGCAAGGGGCCCGACAGGTAGTCCTGTTCCCCAGGGGTCCCTGAAATGTTACAAATGGGGGGTGAACCCAGGTGCCGCCGATTTGGAAAAGCAGCACCCACTGGTGCTCCACCCTGGCAGACGGCTAGTGTAGCCTTGGGGGAGGAGATTGATGTACAAGGTGGGTGGGGTCATGCACAGATGACCCTTGTCTCTTTAGGAGACTGTGAGATGGTCTCAGAAACTCAGCTGCCCAGGAACACTAAGCAATATGGGCAGTGGGTGACCGTCAATGGCCAAAAGATGGAGGCTTTTTAGAGATGCAGGAGCCAATGTGACCAGCTGTCAGGTGTCACCTGGTGTCTCAAGAGCAGATTGTCCCTCATGCATTTTGCCGAGTTGTTGAAGCTGACAACACAGAGAGCCTTTGTCCAATGGCTCAGGTACCCAATTGAGTAGGGGGGGTCTCTGGTACTCTTCAGGTAGCTGTGAGGCCCTCCATGCCTGTTGACTATTTGTTGGGGAATGATTTGGAGAGCTCACTTTCGGAAAAGGTAGAGAAGAGTACTCACTTGAAGATGGTGGGACTGCCTGACTGGGGGTGCGTGACCACCCAGTCAATGTCAGCCAGTAGGGGTTCTCAAGAGGACTTGGTGCCTGAGAGGGAGGCCCAGGAACCTGCCTTAGAGAGAAGTGATGAGGGGCGTGGGAAACCGGCCCCCAAAGTTCCCACTGCCCAGGAGGAGGTAGACCCTGAGGGGGGTGCCCTGGAGCCTACCGAGCAACAAGTAGCTGAACTGGGGGACCTGCCTGAGCTGACCCATTGGCAGCAGGAAGGAGGCCCCTCGAGGGAAGAATTCTGCAGGGAGCAGAAAGAATGCCCTACTCTTGAGGACTTGCAGCAACAGGCTGCAAGCCAGGCAGGAGGTGATCAGTCAAGATCACATTGGATTTACTGGGAGAATGGTCTCCTGTATAGTGAGCCTGAGGTTGCTGAACCTGGGTCAGCCCGTGTGCTGGTGGTACCCCAGAAGTTCAGAGCCTTCCTACTGGGGCTAGCTCATGATGTGCCATTAGCAGGATATTTGGGGCAGAACAAGACTTTTGAGAGGCTTGTCACCCACTTTCATTGGACCCAGATGGGCAAGAGTTCAGCCACTCTTTTCAGGATCTGTCAGACTTGAAAGGCAAGTGGAAAGAGTGGGAGGAAGCACAAGGCTCCTCTCCAGCCATTCCCTGTGGTCAGTATCCCCTTTGAGCGGGTGGGGATTGACATTGTGGGCCCCCACACAGCCATGGGCAACAGGTTCATCCTGGTCTTGGTGGACTATGCCACCCGGTACCCGGAAGCCATACCTCTGAGGACAGTAACGGCCCCAGTGGTGGGATGAGCACTAATGGGAATTTTCTCACAAGTTCGATTCCCTCGCGAGGTAGTGTCTGACCGGGTAACCAACTTAATTGCCAAGTATATGAAGTCCCTGTGGTAGGAGTGTGGTATAACCTACAAGTTCACTACTCCTTACCACCCCCCAGGAAACGGGTTGGTTGAAAGGTTCAACCGGACCCTGAAGGGCATGATAATGGGTCTTGAGAAACCCATGAGGCATAAGTGGGATGTCCTCTTACCATGCCTACTCTTTGCATACCATGAGGTGCCACAGAAATCTCTGGGGTTCAGTCCCCTTTGAGCTTCTCTATGGACACCCAAGCAGAGGACCTCTGAGTCTGGTCAAAGAAGGCTGGGAGCAATCTCCCAGGAAACCTCCCCAGGATGTATATAGCTACATGCTGGCCTTCAGGAACCAGACTAGGCGTTTCAGGCAATTCGCTGAGGGGAATCTGGAAGCCAGCCCGGAGGAGATGAACTGCTGGTGTGACCAGAATGCTACTCTGGTAGAGCTTCAACCTAGACTGAAAGTGTGGGTCATGGTCCCGGTAGAGCCCTGTGCGCTCCAAAATAAGTGGACCGGACCTTTCGAGGTTGTGGAATGCAACAGTCCAGTTACCTACTTGGTGCACTTGCGGTCTCCTAGGAACCCTTTGAGGGTCCTACATGTCAACCGCCTTAAGCCCCACTTAGAGAGGTCTGAAGTGGGCATGCTCTTGGCAACAGATGCTGGGATGGAGGAGGAGACAGACTGAGCCTCTTCCTGACTTCCTGTCTGCCACAGAGCAAGATGGGTCAGTGGATGGTGTTAACCTCTCTTCCATCCTGACCCATGAGCTACAGAATGACTGCCGCCAGTTGAAGGGACAGTTTTCTGATCTGTTCTCCCTGGTTCCTGGTGTCACAGATTGATGCGTCCATGATGTGGACACGGAAGACAGCTTACCTGTGAAGCACAAGTCTTACAGGGTAACTGACAGGGTGAGGGTTTGCATCAAAGAGGAGCTCTCAAAGATGCTTGCGCTAGGGGTGATTGAGTCCTCTAGCAGTCCTTCGGGCCAGCCCAGTGGTCTTGGTCCCAAAGGCTGCAGCACCGGGTGCCACACCCGAACTCCAGTTCTGTGTGGACTACAAAGGGCTCAATCCAGTCACGAAGACTGACGCGCACCCATCCCCAGAGCTGATGAGCTCATTGATCGGCTTGGGACTGCACGTTACTTCAGCACCTTTGACTTGACGTCTGGGTACTGGCAGATCGCCTTGACTGATGGCGCAAAGGAGAGGTCAGCATTCTCCACACCAGATGGGAATTTCCAATTCGGTGTTATGTCCTTTGGGATGAAGAATGCCCCTGCCACCTTTCTGAGGTTGGTCAACCAGGTGTTGGTTGTACTGGATGAGTTCAGTGCTGCCTACCTGGATGACATCACAGTGTTCAGTGCCAGTTGGGAGGAACATCTGCACCACCTCTGGGAAGTGTTGTTGGCACTTCGGAAGGCAGGCCTTACGATCAAGGCGAGTGTGTGTCAGATCGGGCAGGGTTCGGTGCTGTACTTGGGACACCAAGTTGGGAGCGGCCAGGTGGCGCCCCTACAACCCAAGATTGAAACCATCCAGACAGAGGTGAGAGCCTTTTTAGCTCTCACAGGGTATTACAGTAGGTTTGTCAAGGGGTATGGCAATATTATTGCACCCTTGACACAGCTGACTTCCAGGAAGCAGCCCAAGAAAGTGATTTGGACTGACACCTGTCAGCAAGCTTTTGAGGCCCTGAAAGCTGCCATGTGCACTGTGCCCGTGCTCCGGGCACCCAACTTTTCAAGTGAGTTTATCTTTCAGACAGACGCTTCAGAGCATGGTGTGGAGGCTGTTCTGTCACCGATGAATGAGGTGGGCCTTGATCAACCTGTAGCCTTCATTAGTAGGAGGTTACTTCCACGGGAACAGAGGTGGAGTACTATTGAGCGTGAGGCATTTGCTGTGGTCTGGGCACTGAAGAAGCTGAGACCATACCTGTTTGGGACTCAATTCTGGGTTCAGACAGACCACAGGCCCCTCAGATGGTTGATACAGATGAGGGGTGAGAATCCAAAGCTGTTGAGGTGGTCAATTTCCCTACAGGGTATGGACTTTATGGTGGAACACAGCCATGGTACAGAACACGTCAACGCTGATGGTCTGTCCAGATTTTTCTGCCTTAGTGATTAGAACTCCCAGGAATTAGGGTAGCTCTCCCCACATTTCAGCTGGAGGGGACACATGTTAGACCTGGCACCATTGGGGTGGGTCTCCCTTCCATTTTTGCTGTTGCCTCATGTATTTTTGCTGGTGTTAGATGCTTTGGGCACTGTACCACTGCTGTACAGTGCCACAGCGCAAGTGCTCCCTATTGTAAAATGATGTATTAATTGGTGGTTCCATTCGTGGCTATTTGGTTTACTTGTCAGACCCTAGTCTAGTGCACTGAGTGTGCCCAGGGCATGTAAATCCAAATGCTGCTGGTGGGCTTGCAGCACTGGTTGTGCCACCCACAGAAGCATCCTTGTAAAAAGTGTCTAAGGTCTGCCATTGCAGAGCCTGCGTGCAGTCTGGTACTGTCATGCACAGTGGGCAAGTGCACCCACTTGCCAGTCCCTAAACCTTCCCTTTTCTTCATAGCAGTCATCCCTATAGTAGGCCCAGGGGCAGGGTGCATTAAAGAGAGATCTGCATCTAGATGGGAGGGAGGAGTTGCACCTGAACCGTGACTAGGGCTGTGCCTGCCTTCCACAATGCTCGCTCCACCTCCTGGGAAGCGGCTGATGTCTCTGCCCTGCACACTGAAAGACGAGAAGGAGTCCTGTCAACAAAGTGCTCCAGGACTGTACTTGCCTTCCACAATGCTGGCTCCACCTCCTGTGGGGAGTCTGATGTTTCTGCACTGCACTGTGAAAGGAAAGGAGAAGTCTGGTAAAAAGAGTGCTTCAGAACTGGTTTATGCTGGGCAAAGGCCCCTCTCCCCTCAGAGAACAAAGGATTTAGGG
The DNA here is from genome assembly GCF_964261635.1 of Lissotriton helveticus. Lineage (NCBI taxonomy): Eukaryota > Metazoa > Chordata > Amphibia > Caudata > Salamandridae > Lissotriton > Lissotriton helveticus. The sequence goes on along the minus strand of NC_136061.1, from coordinate 1,915,399,822 downwards.
GTATAAATATTGGGACCCTGATCCCATGAAATTAGATCACTTTGGACTACAAGAAGAAACCTTTACTGAGGATAGGAACCTGAAGAAACTGAGGAGCGACTATTCCCAAGCTGAAGTGCTGCTTTGGGGATTGGCCTGCAGTTGTAGTGTAGTTCCTATATTCCCAATAGGCTCTGCACATTGGAATAACTTAAACGATAGTTTAGACGTAGGACTTAGGTCGACTGGGTCTCCATTGAATAGGTTAGACTTAATTGTAAATGCCAGCTAGCTTAGAGGTCACTAGAAACTTTCTCGAGTACACAAGAAGGGATTAGTTTCTGGCAACCGCATAAACATGACAACTTTGCTCCCTCCAGAATAAGGAGTATACCTCCAGAGTCGCTGAAACAATAGATAACTATTTTACTCAGTCAGTCGTGCATACTTAGTTTCACCAGAAGCGCAGAGAAATAGAGAGACAGGCGTTTTCAATAAAAGAGGTTATTTATTGAACAGTCTTCTTTCTCATGCAAGAGAAGTGAGTTGCCACAATTGCAATACTTGCCATAAAGTAAAGTACGTACAGTAAAAGGAGTATTATGAAATAATACTGTAAAAGCATGGTATGTTTAAGAACGTGTTGTGCTTTCTAGGAGTCTATGGAAGTAGCCTTGCCGTATTTGGACTGCATTGGCTATGACTTAATATGAGTATGATTCTTATGCCTTTATAAGGATATGATTCGATATAACCACATAAGGGCATAAATCGGGAATATTTAAATAGGGTCCTAGATATGTTTACAACATCCACTCCACGTATAATGTCCATCATTACTAAATACTAAGCAATTTTAAACATATAACTATGCATGTTTTCCATCCCACCCCAAAATACATAAAATGCATTCGAAATGCTATATATACGAAAAATGAGTATTATACTGTACGTTTTCAAGCAGTGGTATCATTCAGATAATGCATATATTGTACATTGGAATGTTGACTGAATGAATCACGAAAATTACATTTATGAAATGGCTCTTAATACAGAAGAGAAGGTTGAGACCATTTCATCACATATTTATACAAGACTGTACATGTGCTAGAGGCTAAGTCAAAATATTGTCTCTAGAGTTTCAAAAATAGAAATCTTGTTCTCTAAGAATAGTTTTACTTTAAGCAGAGTATCTTGTGCCAAAAAGGTAAATATTTTGGGAACGGGGAAAAAATAATTTCGCTTTCAGGGAAAAAATAGTTCCACAGTTTTTTAGAAGTTCTGTTTATCAAAACTGAAGGTCGAATTCAGAGTTCAGGGAACGCTATGTGCTCGTGTTTTCAAAAGTTATTCTCGTTGTTAGGAGAGAACATTAACTCAGATAGGCTGGCAAAGAATTTGTCTACAACAGTAGGTGAAAGTTAGACCATGTCCGAAAAAGTAGAAATAGTGTGTATATAAGAGAAGCATTGCCGTCATCGGTGTTTAGATCAGCAATGGTCACAGAAGGTTGTACCTGTGTGCCGCTTTCATCTCGTACCTCACCACCACCTAATCGTAATCGTGAGGTCTCAACGAATGCCGTCATCAGAATAGGTAGCCTCTGGGGACAACACGTTGCATGAGCCGTTGCCGAACCAAGCAAAGTTCGATATCCATAGGTACTGCTGATGGTAGTGTGAGACAGATGTCCAACACGCATTCTTCTCCGCAGATCAGGCATCGTAGAACAGGTAGGATGCAATCTTGCCAGATTGGTCTGAATGAAAGAAACCAGGTAGTATTCAGATCCCTTAGCCGAGCCAAGCCGAGGACTTTAGTAATCCGGTCTTGGTATCTCATCGCTAGGAGCGTTTCTTCCATGGTAGCCTGAGTTTTGTTTGTGGCTGAATTTGCCATATCAGAGCAGAAGGAACAAAAAAATATTCCTGCTACGAGTCCCAAGATGAGAGGCAGGCCACCGAACACAGAGTGCACGAAATTCGGGAAGATGCTAAGGACTGCTTCAAAGGGTGCTAATAGTCCCGATAAAACTGTCTTAAATACATGTGCGATGCCACTGGTATCAAACATGTTTAAGATTTGACTTAACATTTCTACGAAATGCACGGGGCAATTTTTCGATAATAATGCATGTATCTCTGCTGCTGTCCTTGCAACTTGCAGATCATACGTTTCTCTAGACGAGGTTAAAGGCACAGTTGTTTGTAAAAGAATGGATTTCATTCTGCTTAAAATATCAATTCGAATAGAAGAGATATTCAGAGAAGGCCATATTGTTGCCTCCTTGTCTGGTTTGCTGTTTGGATACAATACTTGCATACAGCAAGTGACCCTGGAAGTTACACTGACGAGATAGGCCGTTCCTGGCACCATGCCACAACAGCTGCGGTCACTTATTATAATGTAACTGTCGTTGGAAAGTTGTCTGAAAAAAGCTCTATTTGTGTAGCAGGGGTGCCGTGCAGGTGGCATGAAAGGTTATTTGATGAACCTTCGCAGGCTCTATGCAAGTTAATTCCTTGACACAGAAGTGTACCGCTCAGTGAATTTTTACAATTGTTACCACTAAGAAATACCTCTTTTTCCCCCCACTGTAACATCTATGTGTAAAAGGTAGATTCCAGGTTGACTTGATGTAACCTTTACCCAACCTTTCATACAGGCCTGCTGGTATGTGCTTTTGCAATATTGAAACTGAAAAGTCGTTATTGGAATTGTAATTGTGCCATGTATTATCCATTCAATGACAGGTCTTTCGGAGACTGTCAATGGCAATCTTTCTAGTTTTTCAATGCTCGGCACCGTATAGTCTGCTCCTTTTTGTGCCAAAGAGATTTGTTTATCAGTAAGGTTAAAGATAGAAAATAATGACGTTGTGTTGATTAGACGCCATGGCACGTAGCCTGAATGGAGGTTTTGTAACGTCCAGCCTAACTGTACAATAGAACGTAATTGGGACTGGCCATGTTGTAACATTAGCATATCCTGTTCTATTATATCAATAGCAGATGATGCAATGCTGTCCAGTGAATAAATTCTGGAGGACAGAGTCGTTAACCCATTGTCCACTACAGACAGTGTTTTTTCCAAATTAATACGATCAATTTCTCGTATTTTTTCAGCAGTTTCAATTTGCGTTACTTTCCAATCTTCGTTGTAAGCAGCATATATACCAGCGTCTATGAAACGCTATTGATGCTGTTTGCGAGGTCCCAATAAGAAATCTCGCAAGTCAGCACCTTCTTTAAGTAAAGTCAAGTGTTGCTTAATTTCAGGCAGTGTGGATTTCTGTAGCCATTCGAGGCATAGTTTTCCTACACTGTATGTTGTAATTATCCCTGGATGTTGTCTCTGGGAATATCTTGGGTCTGTCCTGTTCTGTTTGAACCCCTGTGTTTTGTTCAGGAATCTATCTTGACAGTGATTAGTGTCTGTGGGCCAGATCAACCATTTTCTCCAATCAGGATTAGTTCTGTTTTGGTGTAAAATATGTTATACGTCTATTTCCGCATCTGTAGTGCTATTACTATCAGGTATGGGCTTTGGTATAGACGGTTTGTTTAGGTCCTTTATCCTGGCTAGGCCAAGACAGGTTGTTTGTTGAATGGTGTCATTCAGCAACATTATTTGTTCTGGGATCATGCAGGCTCTGAATAATGAGTCTAAACCTTGTACCTGCCATTCTTTTGTACCCCAGACTGTTTTTGTCTCAATGTTGTTTTTCCAAAATTCAAAACCAAATGTAGACATTTTTTCATAAAATTTTGTAGAATATATCAATTTAGTATTTGTCAACATGTTTTTCATTCCTGTCTTATTTAAAATCTTAAAATAAAACATTTCTGGATCAGTGTTATTAATTCCTGAGAAGTATGGGAATTTCTCATAAAATGTTTTCGAGCTGCCTTTTGGCGATGTTGGACAATGTTCCCATTGATTATAAGCAAAAACATTTCTAGGATTAGCAGATTTATGCAAATAGTGATGCCCATAATGATTAAAGCAATATATTTCTTCATAATCTGATGAACCTTCTAAATAATCATGTTCTGTAAATTTTGCTGACATTTCCAAATCTGACATCATATTATTAATATTTTCAAAGTCCCAATCATCAGAGACAGTGCTAGGTCACTTAAAGAAACCTTGAACTGGTGTAGATATTTCAAGAGTTCAACCGGGTCATAGATGTTGTAATCAGTAGCGTCCCATGCTACACCACCAGGTATGGGAATGGCTGTGATGTTTACTGATGATAGTTCTCTTTTTTCAATGTGAGATGATCTGTGAGGCTTTATAACCAAGTTGATGTTCTGACTTGCTGTGTCCATTGTACTGTATTTTCCATCAATCATTCTTCCCAAGCTTAAAACCAAAATGAGCCAGAATAGGAGGAAAAGTACACCTAACATAATCCACAATTCAGTCCATGGTGAAATCAGATATGTTTCTCCAAGTTGATGAAAGAGTTTAGTTATTTTTTCTTTGAAAGTTTTATTTGCTGGCTTTTCTTCATGTTCACTTGGATCTTCAGAAAAGTCATCGAAATTGATGAAGTAGCCAGACGCAGTTCTGTCAATTATTGGAATTGCTTCTAGATTTTCATTAATCTTTGGATTTGTATAGTCAGAGGCTACATCATTGTAGATTGGTGTTTCTTGACAAACTGTTGCAATTTGGGTTTCAAGAGGCACAAGTTCCATGGCTTTGTTGCATAGTCCTTCTTTACTCACTGCAGGTTTATCAAATGTGATTAGTCTCTCAGTTTGAACCTCTTGAATTGTAGCAAGGTTTGGTCTTCTGCTACATCTTGGGAGTCCACTGGGCCTACTACTTATTATTGGCCACATGATTGTGGTTTTACCAGGTCGATTGATACAACTCTGTTCTCCTTTTTACCAGCAAGGGGCGGTATTACTACTGATCTTGTGCCGCTGATAGCTAAGACAGGTACTGCTTTTCTGTAAGAAGGCCCAAATTCCTTCTTCACCGCGATTTTTTCTCTGACCAGATCCCCAATCTTTGGAATCCAGACAGGTCTTGCTGGGACAAGTGTTTTTTCTTCAGTGGCTGTTGGCTTTAGCTTTGTATTACTTAGACTTCTTCTTTTTTCATTTAAGTCCTGTAAAACAGCCAAATGATCCTTGATATCAAAGGTTTTTTGTTCCACCACTGAAGTCTGACTATCGAGGTCTTCGATTATCATTCTAGTACCAAACAAAAGTTCATATGGAGTGATTCCACCCAGAGAATGTCTTGGCAGATTATTAAGACTGCGTTGGACACTTATTAGATGTTTGATCCACCCATCACCCGAACCTAATACCCTCGCTGTTATAGATTGCTTTATGTCACGTTTTTTTCTTTCCACTATCACATTTCCCTCGGGATGAAATGGACTAGAGTACCACAATGCAATGCCCAAGCTGGCCATGGCCTCCTTGTAAGCTCGAGAGCTAAACGCAGGACCCTGGTCAGAATGTAGCATGCCAATTGCGTATGTGCCGATAATGACTCGCACATTTTTTATAACAGTTCTGGCGTCAGCCGAGCGCTGGGGCCACATCCAAATGAATCTCGTGCAGGAATCCACTGCGACCATGATATATTTATAGTTGCCATCCCTTTGTAAGGGACCACAGTGGTCCAGGTAAACACATGCTAATGGTTTATCTGAGATTAGAAGGGGCGTCTGTGCAGGTCGTTTCACTGTTGATACTTTCATTTTTTGGCATATTTCACATTCTAGAACATACTTTCTAGTCTGTTTTCTCATGCGTGGCCACCAATATCTCTGTTTTAATAATGATACTGTGGCGGAAACAACAGCATGTGCAGCTAAAATTAGTCCTAACCTGTGTTCCATGTTTGGAATTGCCCTATCCCCCACTCCAAGGATTACAGCAAAAGAAACATTATTCGCATCAGTTTTGTATGAGTACTTTACTGGAAAGCCTTTCGGGAGTGTCTTACCACTGTCTTTTACTGAACCACTGACAGCTTGCATTATCTCGCTGTCTATTTTTGTTTTTGACCGGGTAATGGCAGCTACGGAAGCCGTTTGCACAGCTGCCTTCACAGCCTCATCAGCCAATGAATTCCCTGCAACGTGAACGCCATCACGTTGATGACTCAGTGTATGTATCACGTGAGTCTTTGTAGTTCTTTCTGTAAAAGAACTACTTGTTCCCAAAGCATTTTATGCTTGATTGTGCCACCTTTTGCATCTTTGAAACCGTTTTGAACCCAGTTCTGCAAGTATTCATTGTAAGACTGGACGCAATAAGACGAATCGCACACTATTAGTGTGGGAAATTCGCGATCGGTATTTTCAAGCGCCATCTTGAAAGCCTGTAGTTCTGCTAGCTGAGCTGTACAATCTCCGAGTGATTGAGTTTTAGTGACCAGGGGTCTAAACTTTCCTTCATGCCACCGACCTTTAATATTCGCGCACGCAGCACTATATGCTTGTTTACCCCCAACTGCGGGTTGTGCTGAACCATCTGTATACATTATACAGCCGTAATGTTCGAAAGGCAGAATTTCAGTCGGCAGAGGACATTCATATTCGTATTCTAGATGTTCTAGCTTTTTCATTTTGAGATCAAATGCGTGTATCACGTCTGTTGCAGCAAGAGAATTTTCCCATTGTATCCATTTTGGATCTAATGCCATAGCATTTGGAATGCTCGGTCTTGTTACTGCCTCAAGGGCTGATACTGCTGTTAAAACAGATATGCTTTTCCCTTAGGCTAGGGCTCTTTCTTGTGCTACAGCAGTTTGGACCGCAGTCAGAATTTTTTCAGTAGAACTGAATTTCATTTTAGCTTGTGTGTACAAGTGTGATTTATAAGCTATTGGTACTGTTTCTCCCTCTTTAAGAGGTCAGGTGCGTAAATCTGCATCTTCCTGGGATGACTCGGATTACAAGGTTGCGTTCGTTTGCGCGTGTTTGCAGTTTTGTTTTAGTTAACATGTCTGTTTGTAATGATCGTAACATTTTTTTGTGTTTCTGTGTCCAATTAATTGGTTTGAAATTAGGTTTTATTAATTCGTAGAGAGGTTTAACTCTCTCTGCGTAGTTTAGAATGTAAGTTCTTCCGAAATTCTGGAAACCTACAATTGATTGTAAGTTTTTCAGTGTTTCTGGAGCTTGGATTACTGCACACTTCTCTAAGAAGTTGTCTGCTAGGCTTTTGCCTTCACTTGATAACTCATATCCTAAAAATAAGACAGTTAGGTGGGCAATTCGTGACTTTTTAAAGTTGTATTTGTACCCTTCAGATGCTAACCCAAGTATAATGATGTTCACTCTTTTCAGGTGTGTCTCGAGGTCACCGTCTGTAAGATAGATGTCATCGACATAAGATAATGCCTCATCATCATACATTTGTGGTAATTCTGTTACCCTGGCTGAAAATAATCCTGGGCTGTTCTTGAATCCCTGGGGGAGTCGACAGAATTGCCTTTTGGCCCCCATACTTGAGAAAGCGGTCAAATACCTGCTTTCTGGTGCAATGTTTTGACAGAAGAAACCATTTGAAATATCTAATGTTGTTTTATATTTTTTGCACACAATGTTATTCATTAGTGCTGCACTGTGTGAGTTTTGTACTGCAAATGTTTTGCAACAAGAGTTTAGGTGTCTGTAGTCCAAAACTAGACGATATGAATCGTCTGGTTTGGAGACAGGAAACAAAGGATTGTTCATTTGTGAGGTGCATGTTCCAATCACCCCCTGATATTCAAGTTGATCTAAGATCTCCCTGACTTGTTTTTTAGCTTCTTGCTTAACAGGATACTGCCTCTGTGCAGTAGGTTGATTTTTTAACTAAATTTTATGGTGAGGAGAATCCTCATCCCATCCTACATGATTTTTATATATTGCAGGGGCTTGGGTCACTGCCCATTTTCTATCATATGTGTATTTTTTATGAATTGGAATGTGATTTGAGAAGGCAGGCATAATCATTTCTTCACCATGTGGGCACTCCCTGACAAACTCTGGTGGCCAGTCTTTCTCTGCTAGAAGGATACCATAGCCTTTAGATAGGTTTTCCCAAAAGAGACCTCTTATTTTCCTAGTTTTGTCCCCTTCTATACGTAATGTTGTTTCATATAATTTATGGGGTACACTAACTCTGGTGTCTGCAGTTTCCACCTGAATGTATTCATTCGTGTCCACTGTCTCCAGAAGATTCATCAGGATCTTGCGAGCTATGGTCACTTCTGCTGCTCTGTCTAGCATTGTCTGGGCCCATTCTCCATTCTTGAGTTGTGTCCTCAGAATCCTCGGCATTTTTTTTTTAATACTAGCTACCTTCTTTTTGGGATATTGCAATTTTTTACTTTGATGAGCAGGTTCCTTGTCTTTGCACTTCACGCGCTCTTCTTTATGTTCTGACCGTCCTCTTCTTTCCGATTTCTGTGAGGAAGTCTGAAAAGATCGAGAGGGATGTGTCATGTTTTCTTAAATTATCCCTATTTCTAAGGTTGTATCTTTTTTCAGAGGGCTCCCGTTGTGGAGACCTGTCTCCTCGTCCTGGAGATTTATTTCTCCATTGGGGAGAACTTCCTCTGGACTGAAACTGTTTTTCTCTGGGAGTAATTTGTTTATTACCCTCCCACTTCTTTTTTGGAGTATTGAGATTATTCTTAATAAAGCTTTTTTCAGGATTTTCAGTTAGTTGTGGTTTTAGTGGTTTCCCACCCAAACTATCTCTACCTAATTCTTCATAGGGTTTTTCAATTATTCTGGCAAGTTTGAAAGGTTGTTCTGCTATATCTGTTTCTTTCAATTTTTGGCGGATCGCCACAGATGCTGCTTTTCCTTTTATGTTGGCTAATAGTATAGCCGAGACTTGCTTAAAGTCTTTCAGTAATTTCATACCTAGATTTAAAGCAGGCTCTGGACCGTATTCATTTTGAATCTGTCTTAATACGTCTGGTATAACCGCCATGTGTTTTTGTGTATATTGAAGCAAAGACTGTTCCCCAAGTGTCACAGTCCTCCGCCTGTGGTGCGATCCCCATTGGTAGACAGATTTTCAGATTTCTGTGTTTTTCATGAGGTGTAGTATCAGAAAATACCGCCTCTATTTGAGTAATTTTTTGAGCTAACCAGAATGGAATTTGTTCCCATTTTGCGGGTAATTTGCCAATGACTGATTTATAGTCTGTGGTGTAATTGTATTTGTGTTCCCCTGGTGAGGGGTGTGCTGTGGAATTCTTATTTCTGGTTGGACTGTTAAAGTCCGCGTGACATATTGGACCAATTGTCTATGTATTTTAATTAGTTGTTTTAGCTGAACTAAAAGTTCTTCGCTTGACATTTTTTCAATGTCAGGATGTGGTGTATAGCTGGCTAGTACCGGCCATGTGGCTCCTGGTCTACCTAGTGGACCGAGCCTGGTAAAGTGATTTTGATGTTTTAGGGTGCCATTAAACCAGAGCTGATGCTCTTGGTAGGTTAGTGGAATTTCAACGTCATCAAAAGGGACGTATTCCACTGGAGGTTCCTCTGTTTTGTAGTAGTGGAACTCGTGTGTCGCAGCATTTGCTACTGGAATATTTATCCATGAATAGAACACCTCTGTCTGCCGATATTCATGGGCCTCTACCACAAATATGACTGTACCACATCTTGATGATACTCCATTTTCTATAAGTTTTATAGTTATGGTTTTCCTTATATTTGCCGGGATGATTGTAGCATCCGGGTCATTTTGCTGGAGACTTGTGTCCTCCGCTAAAAGTTGAGTTACCAAAGCATCTCTTTCATCTTCACTTCCCGTCATTTTACTGACTGAAAGTTTTTGCAGAGCAAGTTTCAAGGAAACAAAGTTTGGGTGCACAATATTTTGGAACACGGTATCCTTCAACATTGACTAAACCGAAAACTAATACATAGGATTCTCTTCCTACTAAGTTTTGGCGGATATTAACCTTTCACCCACTCCAGACGTCTATTGGAGTTTTTACGGGAAAAAGGGGTCTGTGTGAAAAGCACGACTGAGTTACTCTAGTATCTAGCGTTAAATTATCGCCTTACCAAACGCTGGGCGCCATGTAGTGTAGTTCCTATATTCCCAATAGGCTCTGCGCATTGGAATAACTTAAACAATAGTTTAGACGTAGGACTTAGGTCGACTAGGTCTCTATTGAATAGGTTAGACTTAATTGTAAATGCCAGCTAGCTCAGAGGTCACTAGAAACTTTCGCGAGTACCCAAAAGGGATTTGTTTCTGACAACCGCATAAACATGACAACTTTGCTCCCTCCAGAATAAGGAGTATACCTCCAGAGTCGCGGAAACAATAGATAACTATTTTACTCACTCAATCGTGCATGCTTAGTTTCACCAGAAGCACAGAGAAATGGAGAGACGGGCGTTTTTAATAAAAGAGGTTATTTATTGAACAGTCTTCTTTCTCATGCAAGTGAAGTGAGTTGCCACAATTGCAATACTTGTCATAAAGTAAAGTGCATACAGTAAAAGGAGTATTATGAAACAATACTGTAAAAGCATGGTATGGTTTCTAAGCCATACGGTGTTTAAAATAGATAACATATATACATAGATAAAATCATGACTAAACGTACTCAACTAGTGCTTCTAAGATACGCCTACCCCGGTGTACCTAACCTAAGCCTAGTACGTGGGAAGAGGAAGTGAGCTTCAGTTTGAGTTAAGATAGTTTCTGCCAAGAATCTGAATCAAGAAGTCTCTAAGTGTCTAATCAGCTCTGTACCTTGTTTATAGAATGAAGGAGGTCTTGTATCTCTCTCGCAGGACTCGATCTCCCAGCAACCCGCAAGGGTGACAGGGAAACACTGGAGCTGGATTTCTCGGCAGGAGAAAAGACAGCGTCTCTCTCAGTGCGTCAAGGGGAGGGTCGGCTTCCTTCGGCACTCGCTACAGCAGGGCGTCGGGCAAGTAGATAGCCGATCTGCCCCAAACCACCGTGTGTTTTGCCAGGGCAGATGCTGGTATATTTATACCTGGAAGGTGCCGAGTTTGACGTAAGGTTGGACATAAGACGTCACTAAGAACTCAAATTCAAGTTCAAGTTCAATTTATTTATGGTTTTAGAACTCAAATGAGATCCACATAAAAAGAAGGACAAAAGATAAAAACATACATTTTCGTACAATAGGGTATGGGATACAGATACACAAAGTCTTGTAAAACATCTGATAAAATCACTGATAAAAATCGTAACATCCGTGTGAAATTTTAATATATATCTAAAAAGCTTTTAAAAAAGTAAAAAATTCTGTGGCAAAACATTTAATTTGGTGGATTATAAATGGCGTCTATAAATGCGGTGGCAGACAAAATGGATAGTTGTAGGCAGATTGGTCTCATCCACTTACGCCGATGTAAAAAAAGAGCCGGACAAACAAAGAGCACATGAGTAACATCCTGGATTGAATTATTACATAAATTACAGACTGGGGAGGAACCATACCATTTGGACAATACATTATTCAGTAGAAGAAGACCCTGCCTTAATAAAAGCCAGAAACGGCGTACTCCATGGGGGAGGTTCCAAGTAATATAATATTGTACTTTGCTTATCAGACAGGAATCAATAGCCGGATAAATGCCTTTCTTTGAAATACGGGCTTCCCAGTCCATAGTGAAACTTAATTTCCAGGTGGCCTGTTTCAAAATGGCCTTTAGCTGATATGATGATAAAGTAAAAAGTACAGATTTGTCCAATTGAAGCAGGTCAACCGCAGTTCTAATTTTTTTACAATTAATGATTGCTTATTTAGGGTTTCTAATAATTCTTTCTGAATAAGAGATCTTAATGTACCAGGTTCACCCTTTACAAGGCTTGTAACCCATCGCACTATCCCTGCAAGGCCCTGAATCCAACTACTGCGCAAACCAAATTCCAACCTAAGAATTGCCACTGAACAGGCAGAGTTAACTGAGGTTAGATACCGCAAGATTTTACCTTCTGTTACATTTAAAAAAAACATTTTCCTAAGTCGAGTAGTTCGATACCGTACAATAAGGAAGCTGGGATTTTAGCACGGAAAACCTCTAGTAAGAATGCAGAGTGTCTTCTGCCTGTGGATCTATAAAGGGAGATTAAGCTTTTACCTTGTGCCATTGCTTTCCGAATATTGTTTCCTATATGAGCCTTGTCGCTTGAATTTCCACATATTGTTTTTCATAGGAAGACATATGATTTTACCACTTCCAATTTTTGTCCACCTACAGACCAGGCATAACTCCCATACTTCAACTTTTTCCTTCCCAACATGCACATTACTTTACTTTTAGACACATTTATCTTGTGATGGGCCTCTGCATATTCATGTAATACCTGCAGACGAATATTTAATCCCCTCGGTGTTAAATCCAGTATTAATATATCGGCGGCATATAGCAAACAGACAATCGATTTTCCCCCCAATGATGGGGCGATACCTTCACTTAAAGACAGGGCATAGGGGAGGTCAGATATATATAAGGAAAATAATAAAGGGGCCAATAAACAACCTTCTTTTAAGCCGTTTGTCGTAGTAATAACTTGGGATAGACCTCTTTCCCCTCCCATCAAGACTCTACACCAAGTGTCAGTATGGAGAGCTCGAACTAACTCCAGAAGGGTGGCCGGCATGCCAAGGTCCGATAGTTTCCTCCACAGCAAAGGACGATCTACTTTATCAAATGCGGTGGAGAAGTCTATGAAGGCTGCATACACTTTCCCTCCTCGGACCTTAACATATTTTTCAGTTATAACTTGCAGTGCCGTTAGATTATCCATGGTTCCATGCCTTCGCCTAAACCCAGTCTGTTCAAAGGGTAAAATTGCACCCAAATCCACCCAGTCATTAATCTGCTTCAAGAGGCATTTGGCGAAGACTTTACCCACGGCATCTAAAAGTGCAATTTGTCGGTAGTTATGTGGAGCATCACGGTCTCCCTTCTTGAAAAGGGGGACTAATATACTCCCTTTCTAAGATGGAAGAACGGTTTTGCTTGCAAAGCAAAATCTAAACACCGGAAAAAGGATTTTACTCCACATTGCACTATTTTGTTTTAAAACTGAAATTGGAAGCTCATCCGGACCCATCGCCCCAGAGGAGCGCAAACCCTTGATGGCCAATTCAATATCTTTTTCAGAAGGCGGTCCATATGGTAAGAGGTCCTCATTTGCTCCACTACACTCAACTACAGTTCCGTTACTTGCGTAAAGGTTCTGGATATAACCAACCCATATATGCTCCTCAATAGCTACTGGAAGTGGTCTAGATCTAACTCCACAACCCTCCCCGATGAGAGACCAAAATGTTCTTACTTGACCTTTAAACGCAGCTTCCCGCAATTCAATCCATATACTATCTTCCCTCTCTTTTCTCATCTTAACCTTCACCCTAGTCCTCCTTCTCTTTAGTAGTACAATTCTACGATATCTTTTGGAGGAATAGGTCAGATACTGTTCCCTAATTAGTTTATTTATTTCAATATTAAGTAGACGTAGAGATCTGGGAGTTACTTTAATATTACCTTTTTGGTTCGTTTTTTTTACAATTGAAATCACCGTATTCATAAAGTCAGCAAAACATGCTATTTTAAAGCCGTTCCAGTTAACCAAATTTTCCACGGCAGCCTCTAGAATACTTTCCAAACCCCTAATTGCCCTAATATCCCATTGACATCTCCCTGATTTCTTTCCAAAACCAACCGATTCACTGTTTAATGACCATGGGTCGGTCTTAGTTGGATTTAAAGTTACAGTGAGAGTTAGCACTTTATGATCGCTATGGAGTGTGTTAGAGACCTTAAGATCTTTCAAAAGGAAGAAGGAGGTACTTCCCACTATCACATAGTCTAAAATGGATTCACTATTATTTGATTTATAGGTACAATTCGCCGGTGTATCTGAGGGTAACCTTCCATTCGCTATAATACCTTCAATTTCTATCAGTTCATCAAGAAGCAATTTCCCTCTCTTATTTGTCCTAATGTTTCGTGGAAAGAGGGCTTGAGGAATCTGCAAGGATTCTTCTTTATCCTTATTTCTGAATATGTCTAGGTTAAGGTTGGAGATTTTACTGTTAAGATCCCCTAGCAGAATTATATGAGGGGTAGGTTCTGCTTTAATGGCTTTCTTTATGTATAAAAATACCTTCTTTAGAAGTGCATTGTGGCAGGCATCTGGAGGAATATAAGCATTTATCAGGATCAGTGGTTTACATTTTTCAGCGTTGTCAAAGTTAAACAATGTTATTGCCTGAAAAAGGTTGCTAGGGTCTATGTAATAAACATAATTCCATTTTATCTTATTAGACAACAGGCAAGCCACCCCGCCCCTTGCATGTCCTCTCCTAGATGGAATAACTCTGCCATCTAGCGTAAAATAATCCTTACCTAATATTAATTTCTCTGTACACCAAGTCTCTTGGAGACAGATCACGTTTGCATCTAGTGTATGTAAAAATTGCAACTTTTCCCAGCTATTCTTTATTCCTGCAACATTCCATGATATTATTTTTAGTTCATTGCTAAAAAAATGGGTGCAGTGGGAGATTATTATTGGATCTGCTCGAAAGGATGCCAGGTAACCAGTTCCATTGTAGGCTCTCCTCTATAGAGTTTCATTGAGAGGAGAGAGAGATAGGGTCTATAAGTTTCACTTGTCTTGCGTTTTTTGAAATACAGATTTTTAAGTCCTGAGTTTCGAGAGGACAATCACTACTGCCTGAGTCTGCCTTAGTTAACAGGGGCTTATTAACAAAAACTCTATTTCGTGGCTTCTCTAAAAAAGGAATGACATCGACCCCCCTACTTTGTAGGCCTTCTGACCATTGAAGAATATGATTTGCGATAATTGTGGAGTAAAACCTTACCCTCGTTATATGCCCAACTTCTGTTTTGAAGATGGAAACTAAATCCATATCATTACTTTGGATAAGTTTCAGACTTTCGATCTCCAAAAAACATTTGAGAAGCGAGGACCTATTTAATATGAGATCCGTATCAAACAGAGGAAAAAAATCTAAATGGAATGTATCTATACTTCCCCTTTCACGGACATCATTAGGCATTTTTGGTTCATCCTTACTTTCTTCCATTTCAGGGACCGGCAGAGCCAGGGGATTAAGTGCTGAAGATACTAGACTAACTGGCTTCTGCTGCACCGCAATTTTAGCACATGGTAACCCCCCTGTTACGATATTATAGGCAGCTGACTGGGGGGTATAGTATTTGGGGGGGAAACATTGTGAGTCAACAATGGCCCTATCACCAGATCTTTGGGTTCCAGGATCACTTGGTCTACTTCAACATACCGGTTCATATCTTGTGATACATTATACAATGGCCCCTGAGAAGGATCCTTTCCAATAGAGGTCTCTAAATGTTCTTTAAAACAAATTTTTCTTTGCCTCTTTTTTGCAAATCTTCGCATTAGTTTCGTCTTCTTCCCTCTGTTCTATTTAGGTTTCCCATTTTTTTCCTTTTTTTCCACACATTATGAATTGCAGAACACCCTCTTTCTCCTCATTTGACTGGGACTTAAAAATAGGAAATAGCTCCTTATCTATCCTTTTTTCAGAATCCACCGTGATTTTTACTTCTTGAGCAAACTCATGAACACAATCAGCTACTAGAACTTTTGATGGGGTTTCAGGGATCTTTCCCATCGTAGCCACTGTTTTCTTTTGCTCAATAGGTTGAGAATTATCATCATAGTCAATTAGGATTAAATCATAGTTAACATTCTCAAGCTTATTCTCCACCACCATATCTTTCTTCACTTTCGATCCTACTTGAATAGACTCAGTTGTTAAACTAGGTTCCTTCCCCTGTTTGCTATTTAATAATACCTTTAATATTTGGGTTACGGTTTCCAGCACACAATCTGAACCTCCAACGAATTTTTCTAGTAACATTAGAATGGAGGATAGCAGATGTTCTAGGGATGATAAGGAGTTCGAGACAATTTTATCCTTCCTGGTGGATTGATTGGGATGGATATCAGTAATGTTTAGATCAGGGCTCGTGGAGATGTGTGACTGTGATAGAGAGTAATTAGATTTATTAGATGGAGTGCTACTGAATAATTGGAGTCCTATAGGAGCTGTTACTACTGGAGTATTTGCTAGTTCTATGATCTTACTGGTATCACAGGCGATATATCTCCTGCAGAGCTCTAGATCTAAATCCGGAAGAGTGAAATCATTACTTCGAGCCTCCTCAGCCAAGAGAGGACCGAGAGGTTCTTCTATGATTCCACCGGGGGCAAGTAAGGGTCTATGCACAGTCACCTCCACTGTTCTAAAAGTAGGACCTAAGGATCCATGGAGGGTTGGAGAACTATTTTTATCCCCAAGGGTTTGCGTCAAAGGGCCCATGGGTTCCAGGGAATCTTGAGGCCCACCCCCCGACAGTATGGAGTTCTGCAACCTCTGCCATATTTGCTGATTCGATTGATTCAACATAATTTCTGTTCCCACTCACAATTATTCGACCATCTCCATCTCCCTCTCCATTGCTGTCTACAGTATTTGATCCCGCTAGGGGGACTCTGTCCTTTCCCCTTTCCCATAAACTGTATAGTTGACATTTTCCTTTTAACAACATATCAGAAACATCCTTATTTCGTAGGGGATTTGATTTAGTCTTTGAACAAGTCCTTCCTACCAATAATCGCCCAGACCGTAGCTTTTTAGCAGTCATTATATATAGCGATTCTTTGAAGTGAAACACCATATACTAGGGCAGGCGTCACAAGCGTGAATACAATAAAATTAAACAGACGAACAAACAATGAGTCAAAGAGAGGGCGCAAACTTAAAAATAAATGCCACCGCCTTGTAGTGTGGCAGCTCACAATTGCTTTGCCCTCATGCCACCCCACCCTGGGCGAATCAGCAGCGATACGAGCTAGGACCGCACGCTGACCCCCGTCCGGCCGCCGGGACTATGGTGGCTGAGGCAATACAGGTGAGCCAATGGACCAACTATAACGGCGAGTGAGAGGTGACAGGGGCAGGGGGCGTCCGGCTTTCCCCCCCACGCACAACTACTGCTACAGATGCCCCACCCGTGGGCCCACTCTTTCTGCACTCGGCACTCAGTTATCTTTGACTATCTCCAACACAGGGATGGAATACATAGACATTTGTCGTAGCAGCTGCTCATCGTCGACGTCGTTTTCCTGACTCCCTGGCACAGTCCAGTGCTATTCAGAGCAGTTCAGCACAGTCCAGTGTAGTTCGGAAAAGTTCAGCTTTTCTCCTGTTAGACCCACCCTTGCTTGAGCACAAAACAAAGGCACCTTAGCGGCCACAAATTACCACAGCTGACCACAGATGAAAGACTAACGCCGTTCGCTGCAGGGTCAGGTCAGGTTGCAAAGCAGAACCTCACCTGCTTGCTGCCGCTTATCACTTGCTACTCTCCCCCTGCGGAGACTAGGGGAGGATAATAAGTCTGCGCGGCCTTACGGAACTACCGCTTCTCACCTCTCTCTTTTGCCTGGTCGGTCACGGTCAGCTCCTTGGCTCCATAGTCCTCAAGGCTCAGTCCCTAGTCCAGACCTAGTCCTTAGACCCTCCACGGGAACGCCACCGGATTGCTGAAGCCAGAGCCGAAGCCGCCGTTTGTCGTGTTTCTCATTGCCGTTTGGCGTTACACTGCTCTCTGCTGCACTCTAATGGTCAATGCGTCACTCTCATGGCTCACAGCTGGACTGTGCTTGGACCGTGTACCCTGGCACACACCGGCTCCTCTCCTCTCCGCACGCCCACACTCCTCCGGAGACCCACTAATGGGCCGTCACCACCCCCCCAGCCTGTCTGATCGCTTCCTGCGTGCCCAGCCCACGATTGCCGAGAATGCCAAATCCTCCGAGCCGCGGCGGCGCCGAGACAATGGCAATAGGGCAGGCACCTGCGAACAACAGCCTTCGTGGGTTGGCAGGTGGCGGGTAGCGGGTAATGGGTAATGGTGAGCCTGCAGCCCGGTGGTGCAATCTGGAGATGCGGTAATGATGCGGGAGCGGGAGCTCGCTAGCACGGTGGCTCAGCAACACAGCAGGAATACGGCCGCAGGTACGTGACTCCTCCTCCTACGGACATCAACAAGAAAGCAGTTCTTTCAGGACTCCAGGATATCTAGGACAAATCAATACAGAAGCAGGGGGAATTCCCGGGCTGCTGGAGGCTTGGTTTGTTTAAGAACGCGTTGTGCTTTCTAGGAGTCTATGGGAGTAGCCTTGCCTTATTTGGACTGCATTGGCTATGACTTAATATGGGTATGATGCATATGCCTTTATAAGGATATGATTTGATATACCCACATAAGGCAATAAATCGGGAATATTTAAATAGGGTCCTAGATATGTTTACAACACAGTGGTTACCTTACTGCCAAAGGAAGGAGAAAGGAACTTTGTATACTTTGCTTTCAACTTGTGAAGAATCTCTAAGGGCTTGGAAAAGAGCTTGCCTCCTGCTGAAGTCTCAGGGACAACAGACTTCACCCCCCAGCTCTCCAGAGCTCTTGTGGAAGTGCCTGCTGCTGTTTTGGGCCTTCTGAGGAACTGTGTGTCGCAAGATACCGGAAGCGCGAGGCAACGAGATCGAAGCGTGTCGCTGGTGCTGCCGTTGCACTTCTGAACAAGGGTGTCGCTGCTGGAGTTGTCGCACTTCACTGCATCGAGAGAAGCGTGCCGCAATGAAGAAGAACATGTCACTGTCGCTGCTGCCTGCCGTTCCACTTCTGAACAAGGGTGTCACCGCTGGAGTTGTCGCACTGCATCACATCGAGAGAAGAGTCTCGCAATGAGGTTGGAGCATGTCGCCGTCGCTGTGCCTGTCGTCGCACTTCTGAACAAGGGTGTCGTCGCTGGAACTGTCGCACTGCACCGCATCGAGGAAAGCGCCTCGCATCCCCGAGAAGCTTATACATTTTATAAGGATTGCTTGACTGACTGGTCAGGACTATGGAAAGGGCATCTGGAAGGAGATGAGACCAGTGAGGAATTTGCAGGAATCAAAATCAGGGCAAATCACAATCTAAGCAGGATGCCACTTATGTGCATGTAGTTATTCGTAATTCAGTCGATGAGGGCATGTGCATGAGCATGGGAGGATGGGATCATGTCAAGACAAGGCACCATTTACTAGCCAGCAATGCCAGGTGATAGTAGGCCACTTTTTATAGAGGGGGCCATACATTTAGGGCGGTGCATGTCATCTCTGACAAGGTCTTCAAAGGCTGTGACCAGCTGCCCTTGCCCAACACTATGCAAGGGGGTATTGTCTCAGACCCCAAGGTTTCCTTTCGTAGTAGCTTGGCATACGCAGCTGTGCCCAAACAACTACTGATTGATGCCAGGTGATTATCTGGAGCAGGGCCGCTGACTTCCAGTATTTAGTCATCAGGCGCTTTGCTAGTATGAAGGCAAGGTTTAAGAATTAGGTCCTGAGTCTGCTTCTGGAATCGACACGCGGACTACCAATTATCTAGTGTGGCAGTACCCTGAAGGTAGCCAAGGTGAGAGGTGACTGCATGCTAATAAGGTGCAAGAGTAGGACAGAAACACTTCACGTGGGGCATATCAGCTCTGTGTGTTTTGCAGTCAGGGTCAGGGCAGCATACATACTCATCGGGGAAGTATTCATTCAGTTTAGCGGTGGTAAGATAGGCCCTGTGGAGGAGAACATTTTTTATTTGTTCAAATCAAGCTTTTCTAGTTACTTTAGCATGGTATGGAAAGATAAGTTGCCATTCCTTTTCTGGGAGCTCCCTGCTGATATCCACCTCCCAGCTAGCCTTCATGTTAGATAGCAGCTCCAAGGTTTACTTGCTGAGACCTCTGGCCATTCATCAGATGAGATACCTACCATGCCCCATAACAAGTAGATACTGAAGGACTGCATATTGCGTCAGCTCCTCCACCGCAATACCTTAGTCCAATCTAAGCACCAGTGTAGAGCATTGTACGTGAGGAAATGACCAGTTGGGATAATATAATGCTCTATAATCTCAGTGAATGGATATCCCCGTCAGGAAAGAGTTCTCCTAAAGATTTCAGCCCTGTTGCTGTCCATTGATGCAGGAAGGGCAACCCTAGTGCAGTTCTGTTCCATGCCAGACACAGAAGAGGGACAAAAAGTGCATGTGCATAAGGGGCAGTCAGAGCAGTAAGCCTCAGTCCTCTCTTAAAGCATGCATGGATTGGGATGACTGGGTTTACCATAGGGTGAGAAAAAGGCCTGTACTGTTAAGAGGTATCATGGTATCGTCATTGTTGTCACATCTGCTAAGTGGAGCTCAGCAAGCCAGCAGCAAATCCGCCGCAACTGGTATACTACTCATAATATTAAAAGTTTGAGTCTCCTAGATCTTTGCTAGGGCCACTTGGAGGCAGGTGCTGTCCTCTGCTAACGTCTGCAGATCCCCTGCCCCACCAAACATGGTCTGCAGAATGGATATGTGTGAGATCACCTTGACCCTCCAGCGCCCACCTTGTCTCATGCTCTTCTATGAGAAGGGCATTACTTATTCAACATCCAAATGCAGAGGACCCATTGCATATTTGAAATCAACAGCACACCACAAGATAAACAACACATTTTCAAATGGACCTCCAGCCATTGCTTGGTTGTGAAAACATCATAGGTTGCTCAAAAAAACACAACAACCTGAGTGGATCATATTGGACATTGAAACACCATTCAATAGTGTTGAATGGGACTGTCTTTGTTTTGATTTGGTCAGCAATATATACATTTTATCGGATGATGAACCTCCTTCTGTCCAAAGAATCCTCAATTCTGTAGGTGACATGGTAGTTTTTCACCTTTCACTGTTATTTTTTGCTTTAATGATGGCATTGTTTGTGGCCAAGATAAAATTGGATAAAAAAATTATACAACTGAAATTTAATGGGGATGACAGCCATGTCTTACTATATTTATGAAACACTGACAAGATATTGCTTTAAAATTCTTTGAGTCTTTGAGGAGGTAGTTTTTTAAATTGGCAGACTTTTATTGCATCATTCCTTGTTAAAATCATGAAAAACAGAAAAGCAATATTATTGCTCATAAATAGAATAATCTTTATTCAGGTAGCTTGATGAGATTTCTCCCAAGGATTTTATGTCTGTGCCTTCAGTAAAGTTCACAACATTGCCAATCACTTTACATACCTAATAAAGAATCTTTAGAGTGTCCTTTACTGGATTTGTAAGAGCATCCAAACACTGATTTGACATTCTAGAGCTACTGGTACCTACATTATGGTGGATGATTTATTGTCAAGTTAGGAGATTCAACATGCTTTGAGTTGTTAAGACTGATGATCTAGTTGATGAAGAATCTGGATTAATATTTGGGGTGAGCGACTGCCCCTCACAAGCAATAATCACAACTCTGGTCAGTTAACCTGAGATCAAACTCCTGATAGCTAAGCAACAGAGCAGACCGGCTCAATTTAGGGCAATATGTAGAGTATTTATGTAGTACCAAAACAGTAATAAAGTCAAAACACCAAGCAATAAAAATTCCAAACCAAATAGAAAAATTAGAAAAAGATGTAATAAAAAAAAGTGACAGCAAAATGAAAAAATAGACAATAGGGTGAACTTGAGATATAAATTCTTAGAGATGTATGTAAAAATAAAGAAAACAAAATAGCACTGCACAAATGGTAGTCAATGGTCGCAGTACACTGAGACTTAGGTGCGATTTGAGGCTGAACTTGACAGAGCCATGGTTTTCCACAGCAAGTAGACTGGCCCCCCAAAAAGTCTGGAAGTCAAACAGTTTAAAAATTCTTCAAAGTCAAAATCCAAAAAAGAGCTTTGGATTTTTTTAACAGGACATTTTCTCTGAGCAAGGTAAGGCACAAATGTTATCTTCTGCGACGGTTCTGAAGGTCAACACTCAAAGCAGGTTGATCCCGTTGACTCTCTTGAGGGTTGATATTTCAGGGCAGATAAGTTTCTAATTGTCAGTGCAGAAGGGGGAATATATAAGAGTTGCTGGAACCATTCAAATGTGTGAATCTGAATTTTAATCCGATTCTATGGACCTGCTGGTAGGATATTTTGGGCTCTGAAACTGTCGAAAATGTTTTCAAAAGTTTCCAAACTTTTTCCTGGTGCCCACGCAAACACAGAAGTACACTTTTAAGCCCCTCAGGACTTTGGGTTTGGGTGGGTGTGAGGGGGTAGCACATAGAATCTATCAGAGTGTCAGAAAGGGCCCACCAGCAACGTTCAGTCCAACTTCCAGTTGCCACTGTTCAGCTGGGCTCTTCAGAGGAAAAGGCCTCTTGAGGTTTTGTGTGTCCCTGGAGCCTCACAGGCTCCTGGGATCTCTGGAAAAGCACTTAGGGGGTCATGACTCAGTCCGTCAGTGGCAATAATCAGTCTCCACAGCAGGTCCAGTTGAAACTGGTCAGCTGGTCTCTTCAGGGAAAAGGTTCTTGCAGTTTATTGTGGCCTGTAGCTTACACAGTAGGTCGGTCTACTGAGTCCACTCCTTTCGTTTGGGTAAAAGAGGCAGTCAGGCCAGTCCTACAGGGCTCCTTTCAGGTCAAAGTTATCATGTCCAGTCCTCTTCTGTTATTCCAAGGGTCCAGAAAATATTCTTATGAGTTGCCATACGATGCCAAATTTATGCCCGGCACTACCTTGTGGGTAGGGGTGACCTCTAGGCACTGCCTAAGCCAATGAGTAAAAGTTCCTGGGAGCAACCACGCTCACTTTTTAGTAGTTCCTGTTTGCCCTACTACAAACATACCCAAAATTCCATATGTCATAGCATTTTCTATTAGATGAATGTCTTCGACCATGCTAAACCTGGGCTCTGAGAGTTGTGAGTGTGGAGGGAAGTGCACTACAGTGATCATTAGTGTCCTCCCACATCTAGCAGTAAAATCCAGCTTGAAACAGGCCCTGTACCCACAACAAACTAGGAGACAGAGGTCTGGTAAAACAAGGGCAGGGTTTTACAACACCCAGGCAGGAGACACACAATAATTGTCCTGGCATCCTGTTCTCTCCTTTCAAGTGTGTCAAATTGTTACATTTGGCTCAAACAGACTTGTCAGACAGGATTTGACACTGTGGTCTCAAAAGGAGGCCCACGGACCCCACCCTCAAGATTCTGCAGAGGTTAGAGGCGTTATCCCTGGCCATTCAGGTCAACCCTCAATGTAGCATCTGAGAGGAAATTCACATCTCTTTCAAGCCTGAGTATAGACTGGGAGTTGGCAAATGCTAATGTTAATTAGCATTCTAAAAGCTCAGGCAGGTGAAGAGTAACTTTTTAAACTTACTTTTCCATATTGTGGCTATGCCTAGGCGCAGCAGATATGATGATTGCTACTGCTTGGAAGAAGACAGATATTTTCAGGGATGATTTTAAGAACTTTGAATTCACATGGGGGACCTTAGTATCCTACCTCTCCAGGGCCCTGCCTCTAGTGGCCTGTCCCGCACATCTCAGAGCACTTCATCTTTCCAATTCTAGGTCCTGGATGTGACATCAAACAGGAATGATACAGGAAACCTCAACTCTAGATATATACTCTTTAAAGATTAATCCCAGCTGCCTTCGCTTCTATGAGACAAACTATAACCATCATGCACCTAATTTCTTTTTGGTTTATTTACTTTGTTGATCTCAAAGTTTCATATATTGAGGGAGAGGAGTTTCGGGGGGTGGGTGAATGCTTTGCTCAAGATTTACCTTCACCAAGAGACATTGTTCAATCCATTAGCAATAATGTAAAATGCTGAAGGGGAAGGTTTTGATTGTAAAGTGTTTATTGAATATGTGCAAACTTCAATAGAAACTATTTTGTCATGTGGGCTGAAGGGCCTACATAGGCGTGAGTTAACTATATTTAAAAGGGATGTCCCTATTGTAAAAAATGATTATTTTGACAGCTTGCACTACTGATTTTGCACTGCAGCAGTCAGGCCACACAGGGTAGGCCTTCTGACAGTGTTTTCACTGTGACTGTAGTGGATGGCACAAAACGTACTGGAGTCCACTAGTGGCATTTAACCTCCAAGCCCTGGTGTACGTTGTATACCACATGCTAGAAACTTACAGGCAAGTTAAAGGTGACAATCAGGAATAATCTAATGTAACCATGATTAAAGGGGAAGCATAGGCGCTTTACTCCTAGTTAGCAGAGGTAATGTGCAGGGTTCCAGAACTAGCAAAAAGTGAGCACAGTAAAGGCGAAAAATATGGGGTGACCACACAGAAAAAACAGATTTCCTACATTTGGTATGTGTCATGGTGATTTGGACAATTGAAATCAAGGACTGCACCCAAAGTATAAAGAATGTAAATATTTAAAGTCAATAGTACAAATCCAAAGACAGTTGAGAGCAACAAGTGCAATATTACATTATCATTCACAATTGGTCCACTTTATAAGACTCTTAATGTTGTAGTTAGCTCTTTGCAGATCTTCATATCCATGTGTCAGTGTTCCCCCACTTATTTTTTAGGATGCACAACCCAACCCATACCCCATGTGCACCCACAGCAAAAAGACGCCGTAAAATAATCTCGTCATCCACATCCTTCCCCCATCTTTCATCCACAAAGGAATAACTGTTGCATCGGACTACTGGGGTGGAAATATCTGCAAATTGTTGCTTAGAAGAAATGTTTGGAGTGGCTACCAAACATTTCTGGTAGTGATTGACTGGGAAGCACTGTATTTTACACCTCACTTTGGTCATTGCAGTATACCAAATATTTTACCTATTGTTTACCAGTTTAGAAGTAAATTCTTTCCCCAGTGTCTGTTGAAAAACCCTTTAGCAAACATATATTTGCTGATCTTTGTGGGAATCTCTTGTGTTTATCCCAGCAATACTATCTTTGGGAAGGGCATCAGGCGCTAGGGCAATCATACCCTTATTTGATAACTGTGTGAACACTCTAGGTATCTTTCCACACAGGAACATCTCCAAGCTAGTTGAAGAAAGACTGCCATTAAGTACCCACATTGTTCAAGTATGGCATCTGCTCAAGCCCTCTTTCCATCAATTTCCTGGTGGCAGTAACTTCTGAGCAAGAATTTAATTTACATCACTCTATGCTTTCCATTTGTGAACAATTCTTTTGTTTGCTCACAGCAAATTCTCCATTGTTTATCTCTCATCTGTGTTTTCAGGTCTGCCTCCCAGCTTTCTCTGACGCTAACAGTATTTCTCAAATAACTTGATGTGATAGAGTATATAGCTTGGCCATACAGTGTGAGGGATTAGCTTTCAGTGGCAGCTGCCTCAGTAGAGAGGTGGTGGGGAGTATGAAAAAAATAAAAAATATACTTACCTTTGTAACCGCTGCACACATCTCATCCATCCTCGCTCTGCTGGCAGCACCAGAAGCACCCAGGCTCCCAGACTCCCCAGCCAATCACAATGCTGTATCAGCAGCATCATGATTGGTCTGAGTGGCCTGTTTGAACAGAAAAGCAGTGCCTGGTACCGGGGCATGTTCTCCACTGGGCTGTGCAACACAGCCAGGTGAAGAACATGCAAAGTGTGCATGACGGTTTGGCTGGCCCACTCCTGCTCCCTCTAACTGCCGTGAGCCCAGCCCCGCCTGACCTCAACATGACTTTGAGTGGCACAGAAAAATAGAATGAAATAACACTATCATTTAATTTTTTTGCACTGCTCTTTAAGCAGTGGTGCGCCGCTCCTCTGCCTTAGTGGAGGACCCGCCATTGTTAGATATTGAACACATGTATTCCTGTGCTTGAAGCATCGTGATAAAACTGGGAAAAATGGATAAAGATCCCTAAACACATGTGACAGTTTTAAATATAAAAACATGTACTAAGCGGAAATGGCGTAACTCCTACTCACCTGAATCCAAAGAACACTATCAAATTAATCTCATGAAATACAAACACTCCATAATGGAGGTAAAAAAACAATTATTCTCCAACAAGGTGTTGAACTCAACCAATAAAACCAAAGATGTCTTCAACCCAGTAAGGGAATTATCTAACCCTGATTATGTCACCCCACCAGTCCCCATTACCCAGAAACTCTGCAATGAGCGAAGCAATTTTTTCATTGATAAAATAGAGAAAATTCAGGAATCCATACATACCAAACATCAGGAGGTGGAAAATTGCTTTGTAAATGCCGACACTGACATCCTGACTACCTTCCCGTGCATAGGCCACGACCAAATCTTGGAGTACCTAAACTTAATAAAATCGAGCTCCACAAACGATGTTTGTCCACCTGAAGTACAACAATCCATCTTCAAAGCATTTCCAAAGATCACCCTCTCTCTTCTGAACCTATCCTTAACTCAAGGGACAGTTCAACAAGCTTTCAAAAAAGCAGTGATTATTCCACTTCAGAAAAAACAGGGAATTCATCCCCAGAGGCTGGAAAATTATAGGCCAATATCCCTCCTCCCTTTCTTAACTAAGGTGTCGGAGACACACAAAGCAAAGACTCTCAGCTCCCTTATTGAAAAAACAAACTTCCTAGACCCACATCAGGCTGGTTTCCGCGCGGCCCACTCCAAGAAGTCCATTATTCTATCTGTAATGGATGATCTAAAGGGGAAGGCAGATGTAGACAGCACTCAAGTATTGAATCTCCTGGACCTGTCTGCAGCAGGTCTCAGTGGCACTGCCTTGAAATAGTTTAAATCATTTCTTGCGATAGAAAACAGTCTGTTTGGCTCTTTCAGTACAACTCGGGCACAGTAAACTTGAAATGTGGAGTACCACGGGGCTCATCCCTTTCCCCGCATCTTTTCAATATACATATCCGCCCTCTTATCGTTGCATTACGGCAAATGGGAGTGCACATCTACAACTACGCTGACGATTTGCAGCTAGTCTTCCCCATCAATGAATCTAACGAGTTTCAGGAATTACTCAAAAAATCCTTGCTGTTCATCATGAAATGGATGAACACAAATCAACTAAAACTCAATGCCGAAAAAACTGAAATCATTATCCCCAACAATAAATTCCAGCATTGGACTCCCGCCTACCGGCCCTCTGAGTTAGTCCCGCCTCCGGCATTAAAAAACTTAATATAAGGCCTAGGCATATACATTGACTCAGACCTAAACATGAACACGCAGATTGGAGCAGTCATCTCCACTTGCTTCCTCCAACTGCGGAAACTGAGGAAAATCAGAAGATTTTTCAGCAGCGAGGCATGTATCCAAATTGTCATCTCTTTGCTTCTGTCAAGATTTGATTATGCTAACTCTATATACCTAAGTCTTCAGTGCCATCAGATACATCGCCTGCAGCTAATACAAAATCAGGAAGCCAGAATTATATTCCAACAAGGCAGACAATGTCACATCAAGCTGCTTGTAAAAGAGTTGCACTGGCTTCCAGTGGAGCAACGCTCCAAGCTTAAAGCCGTCTGTATTCTTTTTAAAGCCTTGCATGAGACTGGCCCTAAGAGCATTTCATCAAAAATCCATAAGTACATCCCCCAACGTACTTTAAGATCTATGCACATGTACTACTTAGAGGTCCCAGTTTTTAGGCGCAAAAGAACAGGAGGCTCACGCTTCTCAATATTAGGACCCAAACTTTGGAACGCTCTTCCGCCCCCATTGAGACTCGAGTCAGACCTCTTTCATTTTAGAAAGATGTTGAAGACCTGGCTCTTCACCCAAGCTTACAGCTAGACCTTGACCATCCTTACCAGTAATTTGTTTTGGAAAGTAACTCCTCCAGCGCCAAGAACCCTGTTGGTGAACGAGCGCTATAAAAGTCACTATTAACATAACCTAACATAACAGAGCAGATTTGTTCTGTATTGACACAAATCATCTAGTGAAATACATCTATGGTCCCTAAACATATCTTGCATTTGAATTTTTTTTAAACCTGGCTAATTGCTAACAAGCTTCAGGTTCAGTTGTGGGCTGGATATTTGGTTTATTAGTGTTGTAAAATGAGGCATTAGTTGTGTGGCTTGCACAAGTAATGGGTCTACATTTGTCCTTCACCGGGAACCAAACATCCCATTGTAGTGCTTGACTCTCAGAGGTTAGTGTTGCAGAGCAGACCAAGGCTTACTGAAAGGAGGTGGTAGTAATCACCATTGACAGATACACAGAAATAACACTCAGTAAATGATTATCCAGTCTGTGCTTTTCTTTGGTAAAAAAAAAGGAAAAGTACATTTATTACAATACATTACTCAATACTACACAACAATATACAAATATACATAAGCTGATAGATATACTTTTTGATGACATTGCGTGAACAGTCCCCCCTCTCCTATGGGAGGGGATGTATAGTATCACTCCTCACATGGATAAACATTTTATTGCCCCCCCAATGTCACAGGTTGACCATAACTTGGAGTGAGTGCCCTTATCACTGGCACCAAGCAAGTAGCTGCCCACCACAGTATTTCACAAGCATTCCATAATGAGAACACCTGCCATAGTGACATATAACCCTGGCTGAGAGCACCTAATATTGACAATAAAGTATACAAAACTAAATCACAGTGGCAGACATTCTTGTTATTCAACTAACTCAGTAGCAAAAATACATGTCTGAGCATGACGGAAGTGAGGAGTACCTATCATTACTATTAGCATTCTTAACTCAAATCAGTTATAGCCCCTAACAGGAATATAATTACATGGCTATACAATTATAATCAGGTACCTGGTTCCTAAAGGACCACCTCAGTGAAACTGCACCTCTCTGCAATTACACCCTTTCACCCCTAGGGGATGTCTTCAATATGACAACTCATATCAAGCCTCTCACACCTGGATGTAGTCCTAATCATCATCTAACCCAGCTGAAGAACAAAAGCATCAGCATTTGGTAGGCTTGCTAACATCCACAAACCATGGAGGGGTTATTTCCCAGCGTCTTGGGTGGGGAATTTCCAATTCTGTGATGGGGAGCCTGAGCTGCTCCTACAGCTACCCCACACATTTGCCTTCCAATGGTGGTGACCCCATCTTCCTGCGTTCACCTCAAGCCACCCACAAGCTATTTTCTCCTGAGCATTGTCCTGGCCCAGCAAGGCATTAGGGGGCACTCAGTCTGGAGTGTGCATCTTTGAACAGCGGCTTCAGGGAGAGCATCGGGGGCTGCTGCTCTACACTCTTTCTGGGGCACATTCAACTCTTTCTAGAGGTGGGAGGGGGCCCAGCATGCATGTAAGTTGTTGTAGAGCAGCCCAACCCCCAGCTGGCTAGCACACTCGCTTGCTGCCGTAGGAGCCAGCCTTTTCTGATGGGCAGATGCTTGGACTGTGGCTGGCTTCACAGTGATGCAGGGAAGTGATACTGCACTCCCCCTCCTCACTCCCATTGTGGGGAGTGCAAAGGCACTCCCACCTCCTCTCTCCGACCATAGGGCCCAGGTATTGGATCCTGGGCCCCTGAGGCATCCTAATGGAGACTGCGATGGCACTAACTGACGTCCCTTCATCGGGCCCAGGGATGGAATCCTGGGCCCCTGAGGCACCTTCACTTGGGCACGACAGCTCTCCATCACTTCCCTTTGCTTCTATGGCCCCCAGGGATGGGATCATGGCTCTCGCAAATGTCGCACAGACTGTGATAGCTTTCCCCGACTTCCGCCACTTCTCTGGGGCCATTTCAAGGGGAGTGCGATGACTCTCACCGGCTATGTCTTCTAATGGGCCAGTCCCCAAGACCTTACCCACCCAGGGGGGCACATGGAAGACCAGCGCGGAACCCCACAGGCTTCATTGTCAGTCCGGTAGAGGTCAAAGAATGCCTTCCATCAGGGGGCGCATCTCGGCCCCCGCTGGGCCGATTTCAAAGATCTTAGCGGCTTTTCAGTCCTGGAAGCCAGCCTTATCCACTGGGAGCAGTCTACTTCTACCTCCTGGCCTCCCAGAGAATGTGCCCAGCAGGGAGCAGGTTTCAATGGCTCCCTGTGCTAACCTTTCCAGCTGGTTTTCTCTTCTGGGATTCTCTCTTTGCCCAGAAAACCAGAACTTCCCTCACTGGTCCTTGACTTCCTCAGAGGCACAGTCCAGAGTCCTGGGGCAGTCAAGGGTTCCTCCTTCCAACTGCCCATGGTGCCACCCTCCAGCACCTGTCTTCCTCAGCAAGAGCACATCCCATTCTTGTGCAACACCTTTTAAGGAGGGGTGGAGTGTGCTGGCAGGAATGCACCTCTGCCCTATCCTGCAGTGCCACATTGATGCAGCGCTTCTTCGGAAATAATTTCTAAAATCCTCATCACCTTTCCCTGAAGTCACATTTACCACATTTACTCGTCAGTGGGGCCCATAACACTGATCTCACTCTATGCACTTTCCCTCTACTTCATGGATTGGTGTGATTCAAAGGAGAGCGGAGTGTCTAAATTCAGCTAAACTATTTACAAAATATACATCTGCAGTTTAAATTCTTTTTCCATGGTTTTAATATTAACTCAGTTTATTCAGACACACCACCATCAGTTTTGATGGATCAGGCCAGTAAAAATTAGGCTAAGGATAAACAAGACCAGCTTAATTCTTCATTTATCTAATTTTTATTTAGCAAAGATTCTTTGTCATGACTTAATTTATTAATGAAAAAATTAATGTATACTGAATTCAGATTTATTAATCATAAATCTCAAACATTTAATTTATTAAATGTAAGCTCAGAAATGGACATTTATTTAAATTCAAAGGACACTGTTATTTAAGAAAGAAGACATAATAGTTCCCAAGCTCATCCTTCTATTTCCCTAACTATCACTCTCACCTAAAAACTTCGTTCCCATTCAGGCTAAGTTCAAATATAAAGAAAAAATAGCAAAGTTCTTATGCATCAGGATTCAATCAGCATTCTAGTAGCATGTCAGGATACATCAGGAAAGAAAGTTTTTTACCTCATCGGAACGCCCTCTTTTATACCCTTTTTACTAACTAAACTGTCTAAATTTCTGAAACATTTGGGGTCTCGAATGTCTCTGATTGGTCCATACAAGGGGTGGATGAGCTCAACCTAATCTCTGTTTCCGCAACTTCAGCAATTTTCAATATGGTCATTATCTTTGTAAATGTTCATGTCACTCATGTCCTCAATTTGTAATTTTACTCTTCTTTCCCATGATTTCACTACCGACTTCCATTTTGTTGGCAGTCATTCAGGGTTCCAGGGTGGTTTGTCCTTGACCCATCTTATTCAGCTAGAGGCTTTGCAAGCTTCATCTGCAGTTTTCATTCACAGCTTGGCGCATGCGTAATACGCCTCAAACTCGAGTTCATGCAAACCTCCATTTTTATACAGGCCACAGAGGCCCAAACAGGAACTATCATAGAAACAAACAGAAATAGCTAATAATTATTGAATTAAAACCCATTCTGTTCACCTCCCCCTTTACTATGGTATCCCTGTTAGTTGTTACGTAGCAAGTAAAAGCAAATTATGTGTGATTTTCTTACCCATCTTCCTGTTTCTGCCACAAATCGACAAACAAAAAGCACATTCATGCTGCTTTTGAATTAATACAAAGTTGCTTGTTAGTTTAAGACACGACAAAATCACTTTATTAGTTAATTACGGTTGCAACATAAGCAAATTTAGTTTCCCACGTGTACTTGTGAATGTGCAATTTTACTCTAGGTTGATTAGTATTTCAAACCACTCAATTAGTTCCTGTTACTGTTATGGGAAAGATACTTCACGAGGGGTATACAAAATTTTGTTTCTACCCTCGCTCCATCAACATCACCTCTTACCCTGACCCCTCCTTCCTGCACAGGCATCTGGAATACTTCAAGATGGCATCATCCAGGGGTCCAATGCCACATGATCTCTGAAAATCTCACTCCCCCCCCTCGCTGACATCATGGCCTGGCCTGGAGAATGTCTGGTGCATGGCACTAGGTGACAGGTGCCGATTAATGTCATGCAGCTTCACCCCATCTCTCCCTCCTGGAGAGAGGAGCTCCATCCTGGGGAATGCTTGCAGTGAAGGGCTAGGCCTCTGATGTTACCGCTTGGGGAGGAAGGCACTTAATCCAGCCTGGCAGGGTCACACAAGGACTGGGGTCTGGTTCTGAGCTAAGTCAGAGGAATATGACATTTCTGGATAACCCATAAACAGTACAGATATGCCTTTGGACATAGCAGAATGGTTCTTTTCACACAACTTGCAGTGTAATCTTGTGCATGTCTGGAGTTTGTAGGCCCAAGGAAACAAACTACCCGATATGGTCTCCTTTTCCATAGGAGTATAAAGGAGTGTTCCTACAGTGAAACAGGAGTGTACATTGAATATCCCTTACATGTGTTCCCATATTATAAGGCCTATTCCATGTCACCACCTAACTTTTCATAGTCCCTTCTACATCATTCAATCAGTACCCAGCTCCAGGGCTGCACACAACAGGAATCACCCCGCACAGACCTTACATGGGTGCACACGTGTGCACACATATTCACATGTAACCAGCCCAGTGCCCCTTATCCTGGCTGCTTCACAGCTGCCTTATCTCACAAGGCAGACACCGGCAGAAAACACATGCAGTCCGTTTTATCCTAAGTTTACCATGAGTGAGTACCAGGTTATGAGGTTCTACCACAGTAAAAGAACAAAAATCAGGTGATCAAAAAGCGAACAATCCGGGGCTCTCACATGGTCAGGACCACCTTCTCACAATTAGCAAAAGACAGCTGAGGTGTATACATTTTGTCAAGTCATGCTCACTTTCTTAATACTTAATATTACCCATGTCTTCACTGTGAAATCTACAGAGTGAATTTCTTGCATATGTCTCACATTTGGCCGGGTCAGCAATGTCTTTAAACCAGGAGTTGTTGTTATGTTAGTTTCTACCACTATATGTGGTGCAAGTGTGGTAGCATGAAACCAACTGTGGGCAAAGTTCGCCTGCACACATAGGTAATATAAATCAAAATCAGTGCTTTCCATCCATCCCTTGGCTTAAGGTTTTACTAATATTGTCCATTGTATCCAGGCATGCTTTCCTCCTCATACCAATCTCATCAGCTCAGACTGAAATGTTACATAGAAGTGGTGGGATCTGTAAAATCTCCATCTTTATGAGTGACCTCCTTCCCACCATCATCAAATGCAGTTTGACCCATCAGTTTATTTGAATTGTGGGAGTCAATACTGCTACCCCATAATAATCTCCTAAGATTGTCACAATGTCTGTGTTGATTGTAATGCCAAGATATTTCACTTACTCAGGTTGCCAAATGAATGGATAATATAGTTGACATTAGTTCATTTCTGCTGTCAGTTGGAACATCACTGATTTAGAGGCTTAATATCCCTGCAAATTTCAGAAATACTCTGAAATTAGCCAGAAAGATTTTTTACAAACACCAAAATGTCAGAGGTGTACAGGGGTACCAGTGGGTGATGAGACATGACGTTAAGCCTATGTTGGGCATCATTTTGTCACAGTCTACACGCCATGCCATCCCAAGCTCAAATGTAAGTGGGAACAGTGGGCAAACCTGTCTGGTTCCATGGGCCAGCCCTATTGGTTGTGATTGTGTGTCATTTGCTTGTATTCCTGTATAAGGATTCATGTATAGCAGCCACAACCCATTTCCATTCTCTCCAACACTTTGAACATATAGGGACACACTATTGAATCAAAAGTGTTGCGGAGTCCAAGAGTACTGCCACACCATGCATCTTGACATCAAGTTGGCGCACTGTTACAAAAACGCGCATAAGTCGTGTGACGTCAAGTGACCCAGAACACATCCACCTTGTTCAAGCAAGATGAATTGTGAAAGAAGGGGCATCAACCTACTCACCAGCAATATGGCTAAACATGTATTGTCTAGGTTAATTAAAGAGTGAGGGTAGTTGAGACACAATTACTTTGTTATTATATTAATCTACTAGTATAGTTCTACTTCATGCACATTTGCTCTGAGTCAGCAAGCAGCCAATGCAATGTATGGCATCATTCATTTCATATACCTGTCTTTCTCTTCTTTGTGGCTGTCAGATCACAGATGCAGCAGAGCCTTCTGAAAGTGATGACGAGTTTACTTTAATTTTGGAGGCCTGCTCAAGTTCTGACATTGAAGAGTTGTGTATGCCTGCAGACAGAGGTGTAGCCTTAAGACAGTGATGCATTTCAGATTGGAAACAAAACAGATTGATGGCTGTAGTCACATATGTTTCACTTCTTATGGAGGGACTGTTTGAGGCTACATTATTGCACTATTGTCCGTCTCCATCCAATATATGGCAAGATGGAAATGTATTTAGGGTGAGTCAGGAAGATGGAGCAGGACTCTGATGAGTGGAGTGCACAGTAAATGCTCGTATGTGCAACTCCAATAGGTAATTAAAAGAGAAAGGAAGATGATGTTGGTTTTGAAGTTTGAGCCAGAAAGACAGATACACACAAATAAGGAAGGGAGAAATAAAAGGAAGGGAGAATGTAACAATTTAAAAGCCTAGTTGTCAGGGAAGAGGAGCTCGTCCTCAAACCCTGGTGGTTCTTCTGACAGAAGTAGGTCATGTAACCCACTAGTTATGTCTTCCGACTCGCTCTCCTCTTCCAGCTCTGATTCACGTATTTTGTAGTCTGGTGGTATGAAGTGCTGATTCATTTTCATCATGGTTAACCTCTCCACGCTTTTGGGCAAGAGACTGGTCCTTTTTCACAGTCACAATGGCACCAGCAGCACTGAAAACACGCTCAGAAGAGACATTTGCAACAGGGCAAGCTAGATACTTTATCGCCAGCCTGCTTAGCACTGGCCATTGGCTTCTTGTCCTATACCAATACACCAATGGGCTTTGCTCCATGAACGCCTCTGTTGTGTTATCCAGATAGGCCTGGACCAACCGCTCCATGTTCATTGGTGCTCGTGTTTGCTCGTCCTCTTTTTGCTTTGCGTCAGCAACTGACTTACCTATCCCTTGCTGTAGAAACCAAGCAGCTATTTTTTTTGCTTGTGTCTGATGAATCAGATCCTGTTGGTGCGGTTGTTGTTATTGGTTGTGTTGGTGACTGCTGGGAAGCAAACGCACTGCTCGCATGCTGTGAAGAAGAACCTGACTCTGTAGGATGCTCAGTAGTACTTGCACTGTCCTGGGCTGGCACTGGCAGGCCTCTAATTGAGAGCCGTTCATTTTCTAAATCAGTGGCTTCCTCGGCTATTACAGTTTTGCACTTGGCAACATCCGCTTCTGAAAAAGGAATTACTGCATTACTGTTCACAAATAATTTGTACCGTGGATCCAAAATTGTGGCAGTAATGTAATGTTGATGTGACACAGTCTTATTTTGAATCCTTGTATTCTCAGATAAGCGGCCGGCTAAGGACTTTGCCAAATTACATGCTTCAAGTTTTCCTTCAACACCTTCGTATGTTTCAGACACTTCCTTCAGCTTTTGCTCTAGCATGTACAACAATGGGATAGCTTGGCCCATAGTACAGTCCTCCCTGCTGACTGCACGTGTGAAGACCTCAAAAGGAAGTAGCATCTCTGTCAGGCATTTAATGAGGTCCCATTGCGACATCTCAACTGTCATGGCTTTAATAACAGTTGGATCCCCTGATCTTCTTGACATTGTCATGACATAAGCATTAAGTGGTATGTACTGCTCAAACAGCCGATCAAGCATGTAATAAGTAGAGTTCCAACGTGTTGGTACCTCCTGGATGAGTGCTTTGACTGGCATTTTATACTCACGTTTAATTACCTTTAGCTGCTTCCGGGCTTTAAAAGAATGATTGAAATGTGTGCAGATTCTTCTGCAAATGGTCAGTAAGTTGCTGACTTTGCTTTCATTTTTCAGAAAGTCTTGAACCACAATGTTAATGCAGTGTGCCAAACACTGGACTCTGAAATAGCGACCATCTTCCATGGCCTTAACTACATTACTGCCATTGTCGGTGGCAACAAAACCAATGTTAAGGCCTCTTGGTTGCAGCCATTCAAAGACCTTGCTGTTGAACTCATCCGAAATGTTTACAGCAGTATGCGATTTCTCCATAGCAAACATGGCTACAGTAGCATGTCTGCGAGTATCATTAAAAATCTCAGTAGTGTCAATGCCTGCAGATATCTTGTCTCTAACACCTGAAAAAGAGATCCAGTGTGCAGTGATGTACATGTAATCAGTGGCTTGGCAACTGGTCCACATGTCTGTTGTTCAGGTGGAT
This sequence comes from Lissotriton helveticus, assembly GCF_964261635.1. Lineage (NCBI taxonomy): Eukaryota > Metazoa > Chordata > Amphibia > Caudata > Salamandridae > Lissotriton > Lissotriton helveticus. The sequence goes on along the minus strand of NC_136061.1, from coordinate 1,915,363,654 downwards.
GCTATGCACAGCACTCTGCTGCAAGGCTTTTCCAAGCAATTCTAGCACGTCGTGGTGTAGTGCTGGAACAGCAACTCTGGCAAAATAGTAGCGGCTGGGAACATTCCATTTTGGGCAGAGGGTTGTCACAAATTCCAGGAAACCCACCCCTTCAACAAAAGAAAAAGGGAGAAGGTCCAGAGCTTACATTTTAGCAAGCTTATCATTGTACAAACGTGCTATTGGGTGGTTGCGCTCGTACTATCCCTCCTGCCTAAACACGCTAACAATGGTACATTGCTTGGTATTTCGTTCAGTTATGCCCGATGCAGTACTTCGTGTCACAGACTTCGCACTCGTACTCCTTGGTGTCTCCGGGTTACTCTTACTCTGGTGCCACTGAGATGTTGCTGATGCGGAGGATGTGGGATCTACCACTGCAGTGCTGGGGAGTCGGACAGGGGTACTTAGCGTACCACTACCAGATAGAATGTCTCCCTCTTCTTCCTGTTCGACCCGTGGACCTTCTACTGCTTCCCCACCAACGTTAATGGTTCCTGCTTTTATGATACGTAGGTGGTCCTCCCACTTGATTGCGTGGTATTTTTTCACATGGGTCATTTGGCCTCCCGTACCATAGTCTGTACCAAGCTTACCACGACTAACAGAGGAATGACAAATGGAGCATATAGCAATGTTCTCCTCATTTGCGCTAACTGCAAAGAAGTCCCACACTGGGGAGCTTAACTTTTGTCTCCTGCTAGAGGTGCCACTTCCAATGCCAGATGAACTAGAGGTTGTGTGTTGAATTTCACTATGTGGCTGCGCAGTAGTACCACTACCTACTTCTGCTGAGGTGGAACTTGTGCTGGATGTAGGACGCTGCCGGCTCTGTGCAAATGTAAAAATGGAAGCTGGAGGTAGTTTTGGTGTGGCCTGTGTTGGTGGTATGCGTGCTACATCCCTAGTCGCAGCCATTCTCACTAGGGTTAAAATGTTGGTCTCCATGTCCTCAGGCCAGGAGTAATGCTTGTGATGACTGGGTCTGACTGTCATCACCATCTTTATCCGGCTGTTCAACATCGCACTCCATAAGTGGTAGGCTTCCTGGAACCTTCCTTTTCCCTAGCCTGGTCTTCTTGGGATGTCTATCCCTCTCATGCTCAGATTGTTGTGGCTCCCAATTGAGATCAAGATCATCAGAAGGGATGCTTGGCGAAGAACTCGATGGACTAACCCTCCTTTTCCTTGGTGGGGGTTTGGAAAACAATAGATCTCCTGCATGAGGTGCTTCCTCTTCTTGCTCTGCATCAGGCTCAATTTCCTGAACTGCCCCGACTTCGGGAGGAACAACAACTACTAGTGCGGGTGGTGGTTCTTGAACAACAACCATTGCAGGCGGTGGTTGTGGTTGTTGTTTTCGTTGGACATCTACTATTGCGGGCGGTGGTTGTGGAACAACTACTATTGCAGGCGGTGGTTGTAGTTGTTCTTTTCGTTGAGCATCTACTTTTGCGGGCGGTTGTTGTTGAACAACTACTATTGAGGACGGTGGCTCAGGTTGAACATCTACTATTGCGGGCGGTGGTTGTTGTTCACCACTTTTCTGCTGTGTTCCCTCTTGCGTGGAATGTGTACTACTTTGAGATAGCGATAAGTTCAGGTCAGGCTCAGTATCACTGCTTTCCACCATTAGGCTGGCTACCTCTTCCTCACTCATCTGCTTGGGCCTGGGTTGGTGGCTTGGGCCCACTGATGCAGAGGTGCTGGCCCCAGCTTGGACCCCGGTCACCACTGCTGCAGGCGTACTTTTTTTTTTCCAAAAAAGGTTTTCGGGTCAACACCAGACTTAAGTGTCACTTCCTTCTTCTGTTCTTCCTTCTTCTTCTCAGCAACTTTCTTGGTCTTGGAGGACCTGGTACCTGCTTTCTTTGGGCCCATCTTCTTCAGATGTCAGCAGCAGCACTCAGTTGCACAAGTTGCTGAGAATGATGTCTGGTCAGGTTAGTCACACCACATGCGACGTAGTACAGAAGGACGTCCGTCTGGCAGTAGAACAGGCGATGAATGATGACAGACACCTCCTCTTCAGTTGTGCCCCTACAAGCAAAGAAGGCAGAACAACATCAGTCGAATGTGGATTTTTGTTAGCTTTAATTTTAATTACTACTAGAAGTATTAGTACACTCAGTAAGAGTAAGAATAGAGAAGAACTAAAATGCAAATGTAGTGGAAGTGGAACTTGTTTATCCTTAATTTGTGCATCATTTCGGATGGATGCAGCATCAGTTACCTGCAGCAGATAGCAATGGGGATGTGAACAGTTGTAAGCCAACAGGAACAATGGCAAGACACAGGCCAATTTGTCAAAAACAAAACAGCACACTACTACTACCACCACAGCTCCACATGGGCACTCTCATCACAGGTACATGGGTAAAGGCCAGAAAACAATAAACTCAAGCAGGCCTATATCCCTATATGGCCAGAAAAAGGAGGATGCCTGTTACACATCACAGCTTAATGCAAAAAAGAAAATCCCCATGGCTAAAAGGTTTGAAAGTTACACAACAACACAAACAACAAAGGCATTTACAGTTTACACCCAAACAGTTAACTACAACTCAAACGCTACATTTGAAAATTCAATGCATTGTCACCCATGCCCTAAATGATGTTAAATTCAACAGACAAAATAGAAACTGCTACATTAAGCATCCCCGCTGACTACCTCTGGGACTCTAGGCCTACTGGCAGAAAAAAATCACAAGTTTGTAGGCCTGCAACAAAAAAACTAAAGCACGATGGAAGGTCACACAAAATGGCTGCCCCCACATGGCCTGGCCACCCCCAAAAACATGAGAAGACAGACAATACATGCCTATGGCAAAAGGACAATGCTTGGCTTGACAAAATGGCCGCCCCGCCACCCACATGGTCAGGCCACCCTCAAACCACAAAGTACATAGAGGACAGAAACAGTAAGTGATACATGCTCCAAAAACTACAAGCAAATGACAACCTGAGGAGTTTCTTTAGCAAAATGAACAGCATCAACGTTTTAGGCAAGGTTGTAGGCAATTCGAGAGATGTTGCTCGCGAGAATGCAAATTCGGCGTGTTCGGCAGCGCGAACTGTACAAAACGTCGTTATCGCGTGCCAGAGCACGCACATTGAGCATGCGAAGAAGACAAAAACTGTAAGGTCGCATTGTAGCACTGTGCAAAGTTACCAAAACTACGCGAGCTGAATTATAGGGTTACCTAGTGTGCAGAAAAAGCCATATTATTCAACACATACCCAAAACCTGCAATTCAACACCAAAAACACATTTTGCTAATTAATCCAAAGCCATCCATGACCTACCAAATGTTACACTTTCAACTTAAACACCCCAATAACAGTTGAACAACTTTCATGCACCCATGATGAGGACTCTAGTAGTACCCTTGGGCCTACTGGCAGAGTAGGCCACAAGCTTGGAGGCCTATGGCAAAAACACAGTGGCTACAAACGCAAAATGGCCACCACCACCTGGCCAAGCCACCCACAGAAAGTAAATGAACTCAAGCTTGCCTACACTAACTACATGAACTACTAGGGTTACCCAATTTTACTAAAAAAAAATTCAATTCCACTACAACAGAGTATGCAACTAAATCCAATGCCATCCATGATGTTTTACAGACACCACAGAAACATGGGTGGACCCTTGGGTACCTCTAGGCCTACTGGATGAAATTTCAAACACATACAACTTGGCCCCTCATAAAAGTACAGGCCTCCCTCAATAATAATTTTTAAGAAAGATTCAGAAGCACAGAAAACTGTAGTTAAAAAAAAACATTTACAGTACACCAATTCTCAATTCTCAAACTTACTTGTAAAAGAAAAGTTCAAATCCAAAATTCCTCAATAAATCCAATTAAATGCTATGATGCAGCAGACATACACAAAGAGTGATCCTTCCTGCTCCAAATCCAAATGAAAGTGAATACCACATGGACAAAGCACTGGGGGGAGCCTGGTGGACAGGAACAGGAGGTTGGAGACTCAGGGGCACTTCCTTTCTCTTGAAAAAAAGAGTAGAAACGAAAAGAGGACTCCTAGCCCAAAAAAATACAGCCAAATCACAATCTGAGGGGTTAAATGAACATTTTTGAGAAGATTTTAACATGCTCAAGAGATATTCTGTGCCAGATTGCAGTTTCTGCGTGTTCCGAAATGCGATCTTACCAACATGGCGCTGCAAGGAGGAGCGCGCGTCCTAATGACATGTTCGCGCGTCCGAATGACGTTATCGCGTTCTCACAGTCGCATGGGATTGTGCGGCCGGATTCCAAACATCGTAGCGAATGCGACCGGGAGAGAAAAGCGAGAAAGCGAACGCAGAACTACAGTAAGTCATTACTGCGCACGCAAGAATGCTATTGAGCGCGCGAGGAAGAAAAACTACTACGCTACGCTGTAGATTGCGAAGTAGTTGACAACTTCGCGCTTGCTGCGAAGTTGCCAAAAATTAGCAAACTTCGCAAACGGAGCATAGTTCTACGCCCAGGTATTTTAGGGTTCAGGGGTAGTTTTGGGTTTTGGGGTGCAGGCTTATTTTTAGGGTTCAGGGCTAGGTTTGGGTTTTGGGGTACAGGGTTATTTTTAGGGTTCAGGGCTAGGTTTGGGTTTTGAGGTACAGGGGTATTTTAGGGTTCAGGGGTAGGTTTGGGTTTTGGGGTACAGTGGTATTTTTAGGGTTCAGGGCTAGGTTTGGGTTTTGGGGTAGAGGGGTATTTTTAGGGTTCAGGGGTAGGTTTGGGTTTTGGGGTACAGGGGTATTTTAGGGTTCAGGGGTAGGTTTGGGTTTTGAGGTACAGGGGTATTTATAGGGATCAGGGCTAGGTTTGGGTTTTGGGGTACAGGGGTATTTTTAGGGTTTAGGGATAGGTTTGGGTTTTGGGGTAAATGGTATATTTATAGGGTTAAGATGGGTTAGTGTTTAAGGGTGTTGGGGTATTTTAAGGAGTAAGGGTGGGTTATGATTATGGGGTGCAGGGGTATTTAAAGGGAGCAGGGTGGGATTAGCACACGATATGAGACATGGCATGAAGGGCGGAACATACCACACGCCCCCAGCCTTTGTCACGCCCCCAGCACACGCCCACAGAACAATGCAGACACGCCCACAAGGGACTACTTTGCTGGCACAGTTATTTTACCTTTTAAATGTATATGGTGGGCGTCTGCATAGCCTATGTCCTTCTGACGCAACTGCCCTTTCCAACGCTGTATTGGGTGTTGTGATTGTTGCTGTGGTTCCTGATATTACCCGCTTCAAAGGTTTGGGCTCTCTCTTTATTATATTAGTATGGATGGTGTAGTATTCTCTAACCCCCTCGATCAGCCGCAACTATCACTTCCAAGGTATCACACCTCTTAAACGCTCTTTTTGTAACTCACACTTGCCATTTTGTAATGGGAACTCAGTGTCCATAGGTATGACTATCCTTTCAGTATAAAATTCAATATAAATTATACTACTTGGACTTGTCAAAGATCCTGAGAATGAGCTAATAACCAAATATAGGATCTGAATATTGAAGGCAACAAACAAGACCACCAAAGAGGATACAAAAAATATAAAAGATCCAATGATAAAAACGATCTGTTAATATAAATAACAGAAACAGTTTGTGCACCACTCCATAACCTGGAATAAAGAAGTACAGCTTGTAATAAAAACTCAAGACAATTTTTGAGAATTGTTGCTCTAAACTGTGGAACTCTACTATTGTTTCCCTTCTACCCCAAGTACTGATAGATTACATCACCAAGATATATACAGAAAATCTAGCTGAATGTGTGGAAGAAACTACTTCTGTTTTCCCTTTATGTCATAATCAACATTCTAAGTAGCAAACAAATAGTGAATTACATAAAAAAGCAACATAATCTGGAGCCATGGGCAGTTTAAATCTGATAGTAATCATGAAAGGAGATCCATAGGGTATATATCTTGATTACTTTATATGCCTACTGTTATAAAACAGTTTGGATACCTAGCTCCTAGACAGGGAGTACTGCTTTAATAATATATAAAAAAGGATCCATACAAACACCAGCAATCACAAACAAATTAGTCTCCCATATACAGCAGAAAATATGTTATCATAAATATTTTAGAACATCTGCGAGATTGGGCATACAATAAAAAATATTCCCTGTTAAGAATTGGGTTTTTGACCAAAATGTTCAGTTATGGACAAAATGTCTAATGTACAAACATTAATTGATAAATATATATGTTATAGATCTCAAATAATCTGTACTTCACAAGAGAATTAATATATGGTCCCCCCCCCCCAGCCCCAATTCTGGTATTTTAGAAACCCTAGGCCTTCTAATCCTTTGGCATTCTAATTTTACCCTTCTGGGAGATTTCAATCTCCATTCAGAGTGAAAAAATGAACCCAGAGTGGGAAACCTTTTTGATACTTTGGAAAACCCTTGGGCTCCAGCAGTTGCTGCTACTTCCTACATTTCCTGGATTGGGTATGCTCTAATCTCCTAACGCTGACAGTCAAAACTCACACTCCTCAAGGCTGGGCAACACATATGCTATTCCTGTTTAGCATTAAATAACCCATTGCTAGTCCCTCCCCTACTTCCCCACATCCATTCTACTAGTGTTTCGTAAATGGACAATGATGATAGCCAATCCTGATTTGACCTAAGTTCATTAGCATCCAGACCCATTCTATCAGGGAACACCAAAGAAGATACACAGCGGTTTAAGTCCTGGATCACCAAGGTCAGTGACAAATTAACCCCACAGTCCAATCAAAAAATAAACACATTCCCAAGGCTGCCACCTCTTGTTACATGCAGGCATTGGCAGACTACCATCTCCACCGTAAACAGCTGGAGCGGAGGTGGAGAAGAGCAAACAAGACAAAAGAGATAGCGCAGTTCACAGCGGCCCTCAAAACGTACCACTTGCAAATCAAATTAGTAAATAAGGACTATTTTTCTAAACAAATAACAGATGCCCAACAGGACCAAAAATCTATCTTTAAAATCGTCAAATCCTTGATACACCCAAAAGCTCTAGATAAAGATATCCCTCCTTCTCAGACCGTATGCAATCAAATCTCTTCTTTCTTCGAAGAAAAAATCCATAACATCCAAAAAGAGTTTAGTATTACTCGGGCACCCGTTGCAGATCTAGAGTTAGATCCCTCTTACATAGGACCATCTCTCCAAGCTTTTTTATAGCATTAGCCTGGAACAGTCTTCATGTAAATCTGGCTCCCCTTCTGATGTGTACTCACCTGTTGTTCCTCATACCTTTGTGGATATTGTTAATCCAGTAAGTAATAATATAATAAACTCTTCACTCACCACAGTGGAGGTCCCTGCAGACTGGAAACTTTCTGTAGTAAAGCCACTTCAGAAAAAACAGGTCACAGATCCTTGCACCCTCTCTAACCTTTGGCCCATCTTGCTGCTCACTACTCTTGGCAAAATTGTTGGAAAACTGGTCAATAAGCAACTCACAAACTTTTTTAGAAGAAGCCAAGACTCTGTACCCCTGTTAGTCGGTTTCCTAAACATGTCCTAAACACTCAACTCAATCAGCACTATTGAAAATTGCAGATACTCTAAAACTAACGCTAGACTCTGGAAGAATGCAGTACTGATTCTGTTAAACCTATCAACCTCATTCTACACCATTTTGCATGACATGCTATTACATCGTATGAAAAGCTGTGGCATATCCTATCTTGCCCTACCCTGGCTGAAGTCCTGCCTCTCCAACCATAGGTAAACAGTTACTCTAGGACCCTATCTGTCAATGGAAAGACCAATTACATCAGGTGCACCACATGGATCCTCTCTTAGCCTCATACTATTCAACATCTATATGACCCCTCTCATCTTGCTGATATCATCTTTTAATATAGAAACAACTTTCGACGCTGCTGACAAGCAGTTGATTCTAGTCCTAGATAAAGACTCATCAGATTCGGAGCACAACTTTAAGCTATGACTAACAGAGGTAATTCGGTGGATACAACTCAACTACCTCAAATTCAATACAGATAAGATGGAGTTCATGCTAGTCGGGAAATTAAACCCCTTTGACCCAGTCCTATGGTGTCCTGAAGATGCTCCCTCCCCACCTAATAACGTAGAGGTGGTAAAAAACCTTCGCGTAAATGTTATGCCTCTCTCTCCTTCCGCCCTCAACTACTGGCAGTGGCAGAGATGTGTTTCAACCTGTTTTTTATCTCAATCCCTGCTCTGCAAGGAAGACAGTGGCGATAGCACTAATTATGTCAGGATAAGGCTATTGCAATAGCTTGTGTGCAGGCGCCAACAAACAAGTGCTTCGGAAGCTGCAGACAGTACAATATGCAGCTGCTTGTCCGTACTGAAATAGCCCCGCAGCTCCTCGGCTTCAGCAGCTCTAAACACTCTGCACCGGCTGCCCATTAATTAAAAAGAATACTGTTTAATATTCTGCTAATCAGTTTCAGACCCATTGGATCATTAGGGCCAAAATACTTAACCTTCAGGTTAACACCTCATGTTACTGCCCATATGCTCAGATCTTCATCAGTAAACTTGCCTAAACCTCCTTCTTTCCGGTATAAGACAAACAGTGGCAAAACCCTCCCCCCCCTCTTGACCTGAGCATGGAATCTTCTTCCTACTCACATGAGATCTATTGAATCCGATCCTCTTTTCAAGAAACTAATGAAAGCGTGGATCTTCGCAGCCCCTGACTCTTTGTGCTCCTCACTTGTCTAGGAATTTGACTCTGTTCATGCATGCTCTGAACTCCATCTCTATTTCCACACAGCACCGGGATGCTCCTGTCAGAGCGACAGTAGTGTTTTATAAGTACAAATACTACTTCAGAGATTTTTCAACAGCGCCCTAAGGTTTCAGGATGTAACCATTGCCATTGGTCAATAAAGGGGCAAAATCATAGCATCTTATGCTAGACTCTCTAGTACTTAGGGCCCGATTAGGATGGCGGACGGATGCATGACCTTATGGTCCGCCAGCAGTGGTCCTTCCGTCCGCCATATTAGGAAGGGGAACTGCACACTTTTACCATCCGCCGCGTAAAAACGTGAACCGCCGCGGGAACACACCAGACACCACGGCGGGCGGAGCCAATCCAGGCTCACCGCCGTGCGGAATGACGTCCCGACCGTCTGCAATATTACGATGTCGCAAACAAACCAGAACACCACAGCGCAAACACCTCCATCTCATAGCACCACAACGGAGAGGGAAAGCACTGCCACAAGACCCACCGCACGGACCCGAGCACCATGGACCCAGCCCTACACGCCTTCCCGGCCCTGTTCCTACTTCACTACCAGCAAGTCATGCACCGTCTCCTTAATTTACACTTAAACAATTGTTTTATTGTCAGTGATGTTTTGGGGTTCAAGTTGGGTACAATACTTACACAGACACCCTGGTGGGGACAGGAACACACACAAGTGCACCCACACCAGTCCCACCTCAGCACAATGACCCCCCGCATCAGGCACACACCGCCCACGCAACACCACAGCCAGCCCACGGATGGACTCCGCTGCACTGTCGGTGGTTGGGCCTGTTACCGTGGCCACTCTGTCCGTGGTGGTCTGTTTTTCTACGGTTTCGTCCGCGTTTGGCGGTCTTTGGAGACATCCGTCCGCCGCGGTCGGGTTTTGCTGGAGGGGATTCTTAATAGCACCGCTGGTATCCCCACGGTGCGGTCGGATGGTCATTTCCTGCGAGACAGGCGGTCCGGACGCATTCGATCCACCATCTTAATCGGCCCCTTAGTGTTTTAGACCGAGGTTAGTACTCCCTTCAGGTCGGTTCCTAACACGTAGGCTGATGTCCATTATATTAGGAGGATTCCTTGATTAGGACGCTGATCTTGACATAGGAAATCTGGCATTGTTATGGAGGTTGATTGAACAGGACCCTTGGAATTACAATTATTTGGCCTTACACACTGCACTTTATAATTGTGCGTTTGGCTTCTGATCAATCTATCACCTTTTCAATGTTTTAATAAGTGTTTGATAAAGAGCTGCTGACCTTCTATTGAGTTTTACTGAGAAGAACTTTTAAATGGTATACTGTTTTGTACTGCGTATAGGCTGATGACATGCGTTGGTGGAATTGATTTCATTGTTATGTGTTGCTGATCATATAATGTTTGTAATTGTGTCTGTCAAATAATTGGGTAATGTGCAATATTTCTTTAAGAATTTATTTCTTAGAAATAAATAATCTTGATTTGACAAAATGGCTAATCTACAAACATTAATTGATAAATATATGTTATAAATCTCAAATAATCTATACAATGTGTCATCTATGTTAGGGAGGAAAGCAGGATCTTCAACATTCATTATACATTTGTCCAGTGCTCACAGAACCCTGAAGATGTTTCTCAAACCTATTATATTTTAAGTCCAATATAGCAAGATTAGTTGAAAGTAACTGTTGTTTTTACCTATGTTTTCACATTCTCCTGGGCACTCCCCCTCCTTCATACTAGATCAGACTCACCCCGCTCAGCCAATCTGAACGCTGCCGCGGGTCAGAGCACTAATTTGCCGCCAATAGCCGGGAAGCCAGGCCACGCCCACTGCCCTGAGGCCACGCCCCCTAATCGCTACATAAGACGCGCTAGAAACAAAGGTCGCATTAGCCTGATAGAACATCTCCTGAGGCGGAAGCCGGGAGGAACGCTCGTATTTTTTTTAACCTAATTGGAAAGTAACTGTTGTTTTTACCTGTGTTTTCACATTCTCCTGGGCACTCCCCCTCCTTCATACTTGATCAGACTCACCCCGTGCAGCCGATCTGAACGCTGCCGCGGGTCAGAGCACTAATTTGCCGCCAATAGCCGGAAAGCCAGGCCACGCCCACTGCCCTGAGGCCACGCCCCCCTCCCCCTCAAAATATTGTGCCACAGCCGGACGCGCAGCAGACGCATGCTGCGGGCGCGCCAAAGGCGCGCCCGCAGCACCAAAGGTAAGCCAAAGGTAAGCCCGTATGCGCCCGTCCGCGCCAGGACGGGCCATGGGCCCAGTCACCCTGCACCTTCCAGTTCATCACCCATCAGCTACGCCGCAGGCACACTTTGGCAACTCATGATTAGTACCCCTGACCCCTGCCTCCACTCAATCTCACCCGAAGAGCGTCATAACAAATGCAACCATTGCTCATTCAGACTCAGCCCTCACTCCCCCCCAAAATTAGCACAATCAAAATGGCTCTGCTCAACTGCAGAACCCTCCCCAATCATAGCACAGAGATCAACCTTCTAATATTGAACAACGATATCAAAGTGCTATTCCTCACGGAAACCTGGATCAATTCAGCATCAGACCCAGACATAGTCCAAGCTCTACCCCCGGGTTACCTAATCAAACACCTTGACAGACCTCTAGGGCCAGGAGGTGGCATAGCAATTATCACCAAAGCCCACCTCTCCTGCCAAATCAAGGACAGCCCTATCCTCAACTGCGAAAACATCCACTTCTCCATACACCTCTCCCCGGAGAAAACCCTGTCAGGACTATAGATCTACCGACCGCCGGGCTCTCTTGGACAGTTCCCTAACTCACTGGTGGACACAGCCACCTCCCTAGCTTGTCTTTCCTCCAACTTCACAGTGTTAGGAGATCTTAACATTCACTTTGACGACCCAGGGAACAAAATAGCTGTAGACCTCAAAGAAGACTCAGCCTCCTCTTGAAAAATCCTCACCCCACCCACAATAAGCGCTACCTCTTGGACCCTATCTTCTCTAACATCCCGGAACTTGCCACATCAATACCCATCCCCATCCCCTGGACAGATCACCACCTGATCCTCCTTAAATTCCCAATCACCACTGAACCCACTCACGGCCTTCCACCCCAAGCACCCACTTGCCCATGGCACAAACTAGACACGGATGCATGGACCAGCCAGCTGTCAGCCTCCACTCCTACCTTGGATCCGGACCCCTCACTAGCAAACATCCAAATTCGAACTTGGATAGAAACATCCCTCGATTCGGTCCTCCCCTTCAAACACCTCCCCAGTAAGAGGGGATCATTCAAGTCACCTTGGTTTACCCCCGAAGTGCGTGAATTATGGAAAAAATGCAAAAAACTTGAACGTCTTTGGAGAAAAGACTGGGCCTCAAATAGCAAAGAAACTTATAAATATTCCATGAAACAATATAAAATCCTTATAAAAAATACGCAAGCTACCTATTTCGAAGGGAAAATTCTAGCTGCAGCCAACTCGTCTAAGGAGATTTACCGTATAGTACGATCACTTATGAAAGTCCCCGAACCTCAGCCTGTCGGTGACCCCACCGGCGCCAGATGCACCCAACTCGCCGAGTTCTTCTCATCTAAAATTCTCAAAATCCTAAAGACCTTTCCCCAGCTTCACCCCCCGACAGATCCATCAGACTGGCCCATCGACCAAGACGCCCCCTTCCTGGATGCCTTCCTCCCCATTTCCATTGAGAGGCTGGTGGCCATCCTCAATCAAGTGAAGAGTGGGTCCCCGGCCGATCCAGCGCCCATGAGCAAGCTGAAACTAGTTGCTCCTACAATATCCCCCTTCTAACCAGGTTGATAAATGCCTCCCTCTCCCAAGGGACAGTTCCCGCCAATTGGAAAAGTGCGATAGTTCGCGCACTCCTCAAGAAACCCCACCTAGACCCCACGGACCCCTCAAACTTTAGACCTATCTATCTCCTCCCAGGCATTAGCAAAATGGCAGAAAAAATCATGAACGAACAGCTATCAACCTTTTTAGAGACCAACAACCTCTTTTGCCACTCCCAGACAGCGTTCAGACCAGGACAGGGGACTGACACCGCCCTCCTGGCCGTGGCAGAGGAGACTAGATCCATCTTGGATGCAGGGGGATCAGTGGCAGTGATCCTCCTGGACCTGAGCGCTGCCTTTGACACGGTGAACCATACCATCCTCCTCCACCGTCTCCACAAAACTGGAATCACTGGCACCGCCCTGGCCTGGTTAAAATCGTTTCTGGAGAATAGGACCTTCCAAGTGGCCGATAGTCACCGCCATTCCAAAGCTCTCCCCCTTCAATGTGGGGTTCCCCAGGGATCTTCCCTGAGCCCCACACTTTTTAATGTTTACATGGCCCCTTTAGACGACATAGCCTCACCATTCGGCATAAAGGTGGTCATGTACGCCGACGACACCCAACTAGTTGTCTCCATCAACCAAGCCGACCAGTCCATGGAGAATCTAGTCTCCTGCCTGCATAATATATCCAAATGGATGGGCGACTCTCGACTAAAACTCAATGGTGAGAAATCTGAGATTATGCTCCTAGGCGACCCAAACAAACTCCCCAAGTTCCTTGCCTGGCCACCCAGCATGGGCTGCCCCCCTGCACCAAAAAAGGAAAACAAGAGCTTAGGCTTCTGGCTCGACCAGGATCTCAGCTTCAGATCCCAAGCGAGAAAGACAGCCGGCACTTGCTTTGGGCTCATTCGAACTGCCCGGAAGATCCTCCCTCTTATCCCCCCCCCCAGTCTAGGAAAATTCTCATCCAGGGCCTTATTATTTCTAGACTGGATTATGGAAACGCCCTGTACCTCGGCGCCCCAGTAGCTGTCATCAAAAAACTTCAGCACGCTCAGAATGCCGCGGCAAGACTCCTCACGGGGACGAAATCCAGATGCTCGGCTAAACCCTCCCTCAAAGCTCTTCACTGGCTCCCCATTCAGGAGCGCATCGCCTTTAAAACCCTATGCATATCTCATAAAATCTTAAAGGGCAAAGGCCCTCCAATACTAAAACCACTCATCAAACCCCATAAATCCACCAGACAGCTTAGATCAGACTCCCTTTTCCTTGCCAGCATCCCCAGAATAAGAAGAGCGCGCACGGGTGGGCGCCGCTTTGCATACAACGCTCCTAAGCTCTGGAATAGCCTCCCCCTTAGCATCCGCAAAGAAACCAACTTGCTCTCATTCTGCAGGCTACTGAAGACCTGGCTCTTCCCCCAATAATTCCCCTCCAGGAGCACTTCAGGTTGATACTATAGCGCTGGGACGCCCATGGGCAGCTACGCGCTCTACAAATCCATAATCAAATCAAATCAAAATCAAAATATCGATCTAATACACAAGTATGTTATAACCTAAATAAGTTTTAAATAGCTTTTTAAAGATATTTGAATTACATTTTTACATATAAGTTGCTGAAATCAATGTAATTAGCACAGTATTTTTGAAATGGAATCATATATTGTTGACCTCAGCCGATGTATAGATTAATCTCTATTAAACTTGAAATTTGAGAGTAATTATGCCCCGGGTAATTCCTCCAAGGTAAGGATTTGATCCTAACATCTTACATTACCACTCCCCTTTCCACTCCTTGAATCTAAACTCCTTGGAATCCCATCACAAAAAAATTTCTGGGACAGGTTGTGTCACATGATGTACCATTGTTCTCTCCTCTATTGCTTACAAAATTCTCACATACCTTTTTTTTATTCATCATTTTTCTTCTCCTCAATTTACACTTAAACAATTGTTTTATTGTCAGTGATGTATTGGGGTTCAAGTTGGGTACAATACTTAATTCCTCAAACAACCTTATTAGTTCTCTATGCTTGGCTTTTGACATCATCATATTAATGAGGTGACCCATTAGTCCTCTTCTTGTTTTTGTTAATGTTGTCACTGATAAGTATTTTTGCAGCAAACATAAAAAAACATATGCAGGACATGTTTGCTGTATTTAAGGCATGGTTTTAAAAGCTGGACATCACTATAAGTCATAGAGAGTAATGCCACTGCTTTATTCTGATTAAATTGTGTTTATCACACAGGCTTCAACACGTGCACCTCAGTAACGCTAAGTGCAATGCATACTGGAGTCGATATCTCATCAATTGGAAATTTTTCAGTAACCAACATCACTTATGCTAATGGGACACATGCATCTACTGAACGAATAACAGGTTCAACAATAACAGACCTTCGGCCTTTGACATCATACAGCATCAACCTAAATAATGGTACAGTCACATGCTGTATGAATTTTACCACAGGTAAGTGAGTCTTCCTGGGACTACAGATACATAGGTCCGAGACTGGACATCAATGCTAAGTTGTTACGGCATACTTGTCACACTGAAACAATGTGCTTTCTTTTTCAATAGGAGTAAAAATTGAACCTGAATATTCTATTGGTTTGTGTATGTAATGGGAACTGCATAGGAGGGAAATAACTAATAAAGTATTATGCTATGGTTAGACAGAAGGCCAGTATGTGTGGTTATTAACTGACAGGAAAACTCTATTTCTACTTTTGAAACACAATTATGACCACGATCAGTTGTTTTTCGTTTATGTAAAGCCTTTTGTTGTGAGTTTATTGTATATTATCTTCTTAGCCTCTTTCTCATACCAGTACTTACTGAGCGAGGAAAAGATTTGCCTTCTCAAGACACTCTCAGTCCACCAAAGACATTTGTGCTCCAGAAATTCCTTAATTTCTTTCATGCCTTTTACACAGCCCCCACCCCCTGTATGTTCTAAAAAGGGTGTGCTCACTAGTAGCACTTTTGTTTTTTGTGTGTTTGCTCTGGCAGTTTCGGAACATCTTTGGTCAATGAGGGTGTCATGGCCTCCCTGCAAGGATAGAAGGGTGGCATCATTGGAACAGGTGATCACTGGGCACTTGCTTCTTTACTCCTGCAGGAACAGTGACAGTGATTGGACCAGCAGCGTAGACCTAGTCACATGTGTTTTCGGGAATGGTCACTTTTTAGTTTTTCCTCTGGTATGCTTCGTGCTGCAGAGAAGACAGAGGACCCTTTTTTGTCTTTTTTTCGCACTTACCTGTAGATGGCTTTGAGGAGCTCAGATTGATACCTATGATTTGTTATTAGGTGGTCCTTTGGACTGCCTGTTCTATTGAGACTGGTACAGCTGTTCACGTTCTTTTACCATGTTAATCAAGGTGTCCTTACCAGCTCAGCAGTCTTGCGATTTAGAGTTGTCTCTCTCCAGTACAATGGTTGATGGCCTCATTGGTCACCTTTTCCTCTTTGTGAGTCCAGTGCTTGCTCTGTTTGATAGCGCCACTTGACTGTGGTCCAGGTGAATAGTGTGTAATGTGATCATAAAGATCTGTACCAGACTTATTTTTAGCCTCTGTCTACAGGCAGCTTAGGTGTGTGTTGCAGGAACTCACTTGATCAAAAGAAGGTCATGGCATTTGGTGGATGCTTAAACCATGCCAGTGATTTAGATATGGCTTTGGTGATGTGGTGAGATAGTTCCTTAATGCACACACAGCAACTTCCCGTATCTTAGCTGTAGCTTCCCAATGGAGTCTCGCAGCCCTAATAACTTCACATGCCCAGCGCACCTAGCTCACCTCAGGAACGATGCTTAGAGCTCTTCATATAGTGCAAGGCAGGCGTATTAGCGTTGTCGATACTTGTTTCCACAGGAACTCCCCTATAGCTTGTGTATGCCTTCAGCTGAGGGATTTGGCCTTCTGCTTTCTACTTTGATTTGTAGACAAGTGCCCTATTACCACTCTTGGTGGTGACTAAAGTTCACATCAAGTCCACTTAGATTCATCTTTGGAAGATGTCACGTTCTAATTGACTTCTCAATTTATGCTTGTTGTTTTCTGCTAGTGTTGTTAGAGGGATTGGATGGTACAGATTGTCCAATTGTTTTACCTATCGATTCAGCTCTCTTTGGTATTCAAAATGTGAGCGTAGTGAGGCATTTTCAATGTCTATTATGGTACTGCCTGGTGAGACTTGATCCTGTGATGTAGATTATGTCAGATGGCTACCACAGTTCCTTGTATTATGGATAGCCTGTGGCCGCTTACAGCTTCTGCACTGCTCCAGTGGTCCCATGGCCCTAACTTGTCCTATATCTGTATGATGGCACCTGCTTCAGTCCTATGTGGTTCTATAAACAATTATAATCCTTTAATCCATTTGAGACTACACCCACTAGTGTCACTGACATGCAAGCACTTAATATGGACAGTAAAAAGATCCGCACAAAAGAGCACCTGTTAATGGGCCTCCTAGGCATTGCACTGCCTGCCTAGGGTGGGACAGAATCCTATAATGAAGCATGCCACTGTGGTGGGTGAGGATTCTTGTCACTGAAATAATGTTTTCCTGTGAAGCATATCATAGATCAAACTATATATCTTTGGAGTATCAAACGAATAAGAATATCTCTGGTCTCTACCGAATATCGCATTTCACCTGAGTTGGATTTCCTAACAGGGTTGGGAAGCAATTTTTGGTACTTTCAGGCTTAAATGATTTTGGGCTACTTGACGGTTCCTGGATTGAGGCATGCCAGTCTGTCCAGGTTATGACTGCTCCTGTTTCCTGTTCAGTTGGTGAATTTCACTCCTAAAGTAAAAGTAAAGTCCACATTTGTAAAGCGCCAATCACCCGTAAAGGTCTCTAGGCGCTGGGGGGGCCGTCGGGAAGATTAAGCGAGCTATTGCCCAGAGTCACATGGTGCTGGGCTGACCTGCCGCCTACAATCTCAGTACCTGGTTTGAGTAAGAGTATGAGTCAGTGATGACACAGCGGCATCATTCCTGCATCAAGCTGAGGCTGCAACATCATGTCTGATTGGAGTTCTGTTGAAATGGGTATAAGCTGTGAAGTGGAGTGGGTTTAAGTGCAGTTTGCCATTTGGGCCGAGCAGTTTGAACTGGACATATCGGTCTTGTTCCTGCCCATCAATATATTGGCAGCACGTGGATTTTTTCTCCTTGAGTTTACTTATGCACCCACGGTCCCCTGTTCCTAATCACTTTACACCATTACACTTTGTCATCTCAGGGCTTCATACTTCTTGTGCCAGTGATAATGCTAGTGTGCCTTGGCCTCTGGCCCTAATAAGGCTTGATTTATCTGCTCTCCTTGGGGAGGTCTGCCTATGGACTCATGGAAGTTCTCACCCTCTGCAGCCTTCAGCCTTTGTCAGTGACCTAGATTTGGGGATTCTAGGAGTTCAGCATCTGCATGCTGCTTGGGTGTCATTTCTTTCCATTGGAGGGCAATGGCAGTGGGACAGTTTACATATGTATGTATATATGTTGTATTGATTTAGTCCAAATGTAGCCAAAAGGCAGTGGAGTGCAGTACAGAGTCAAAGACAAGTATGATGCCAATATATGCTTGGGAAGGTAGCTGGTTTGTGGCCTGGTAATTCATTGTGATGTGGTGTTCAGGCATGTTAGCATTGTCGATACTTGTTTCCACAGCTACTCCTCTGTGGTTTATGTATGCCTTCAGCTGAGGGATTGGGCCTTCTGCTTTCTACTTTGATTTGTAGACAAGTGTGCTGTTACCACTCATGGTGTTGACTAAAGTTCACATCAAGTCCACTTAGATTAATCTTTGGACGATGTCACGTTCACTTCTCAATTTATGCTTGTTGTTTTCTACTGTTGTCATTGTACCGTTTGATGGTATAGATTGTCCAATTGTTTTACCTACCGATTCAGCTCTCATTGGTATTCAAAATGAGAGCCTGGTGAGGCATTTTCAATGTCTATTATGGTACTGCCTGGTGAGCCTTGATCCTCTGATGTAGATTATGTCAGATGGCTACCACAGTTCCTTGTATTATGGATAGTCTGTGGCCGCTTATAGCTTCTGCACTGCTCCAGTGGTCCCCTGGCCCTAACTTGTCCTATATCTGTATGATGGCACCTGCTTCAGTCCTATGTGGTTCTATAAACAATTGTAATCCTTTAATCCATTTCGACTACACCCACTAGTGTCACTGACATGCAAGCACTTAATATGGACAGTAAAAAGATCCGCACAAAAGAGCACCTGTTAATGGGCCTCCTAGGCATTGCACTGCCTGCCTAGGGTGGGACAGAATCCTATAATGAAGCATGCCACTGTGGTGGGTGAGGATTCTTGTCACTGAAATAATGTTTTCCTGTGAAGCATATCATAGATCAAACTATATATCTTTGGAGTATCAAACGAATAAGAATATCTCTGGTCTCTACCCAATATCGCATTTCACCTGTGTTGGCTTTCCTAACAGGGTTGGGAAGCAATTTTTGGTACTCCCAGGCTTAAATGATTTTGGGCTACTTGACGGTTCCAGGATTGAGGCATGCCAGTCTGTCCAGGTTATGACTGCTCCTGTTTCCTGTTCAGTTGGTGAATTTCACTCCTACAATCTCAGTACCTGGTCTGAGTTAGGGTATGAGTCAGTGATAACACAGCGGCATCATTCCTGCATCAAGCTGAGGCTGCAACATCATGTCTGATTGGAGATCTGTTGAAATGGGTATAAGCTGTGAAGTGGAGTGGGTTTAAGTGCAGTTTGCCATTTTGGCCGAGCAGTTTGAACTGGACATATCGCTCTTGTTCCTGCCCATCAATATATTGGCAGCACGTGGATGTTTTATCCTTGAGTTTACTTATGCACCTACGGTCCCCTGTTCCTAATCACTTTACACCATTACACTTTGTCATCTCAGGGCTTCATACTTCTTGTGCCAGTGATAATGCTAGTGTGCCTTGGCCTCTGGCCCTATGAAGGATTGATTTATCTGCTCTCCTTGGGGAGGTCTGCCTATGGACTCATGGAAGTTCTCACCCTCTGCAGCCTTCAGCCTTTGTCAGTGACATAGATTTGGGGATTCTAGGAGTTCCGCATCTGCATGCTGCTTGGGTGTCATTTCTTTCCATTGGAGGGCAATGGCAGTGGGACAGTTTACATATGTATGTATATATGTTGTATTGATTTAGTCCAAATGTAGCCAAAAGGCAGTGGAGTGCAGTACAGAGTCAAAGACAAGCATGCTGCCAATATATGCTAGGGAAGGTAGCTGGTTTGTGGCCTGGTAATTCATTGTGATGTGGTGTTCAGGCATGTTAGCATTGTCGATACTTGTTTCCACAGCTACTCCTCTGTGGTTTATGTATGCCTTCAGCTGAGGGATTGGGCCTTCTGCTTTCTACTTTGATTTGTAGACAAGTGTCCTGTTACCACTCATGGTGTTGACTAAAGTTCACATCAAGTCCACTTAGATTCATCTTTGGACGATGTCACGTTCACTTCTCAATTTATGCTTGTTGTTTTCTACTGTTGTCATTGTACCGTTTGATGGTATAGATTGTCCAATTGTTTTACCTACCAATTCAGCTCTCATTGGTATTCGAAATGAGAGCCTGGTGAGGCATTTTCAATGTCTATTATGGTACTGCCTGGTGAGCCTTGATCCTCTGATGTAGATTATGTCAGATGGCTACCACAGTTCCTTGTATTATGGATAGCCTGTGGCCGCTTATAGCTTCTGCACTGCTCCAGTGGTCCCCTGGCCCTAACTTGTCCTATATCTGTATGATGGCACCTGCTTCAGTCCTATGTCGTTCTATAAACAATTGTAATCCTTTAATCCATTTGAGACTACACCCACTAGTGTCACTGACATGCAAGCACTTAATATGGACAGTAAAAAGATCCGCACAAAAGAGCACCTGTTAATGGGCCTCCTAGGCATTGCACTGCCTGCCTAGGGTGGGACAGAATCCTATAATGAAGTATGCCACTGTGGTGGGTGAGGATTCTTGTCACTGAAATAATGTTTTCCTGTGAAGCATATCATAGATCAAACTATATATCTTTGGAGTATCAAACAAATGAGAATATCTCTGGTCTCTACCCAATATCGCATTTCACCTGTGGTGGCTTTCCTAACAGGGTTGGGAAGCAATTTTTGGTACTCCCAGGCTTAAATGATTTTGGGCTACTTGACGGTTCCAGGATTGAGGCATGCCAGTCTGTCCAGGTTATGACTGCTCCTGTTTCCTGTTCAGTTGGTGAATTTCACTCCTACAATCTCAGTACCTGGTTTGAGTTAGGGTATGAGTCGGTGATGACACAGCGGCATCATTCCTGCATCAAGCTGAGGCTGCAACATCATGTCTGATTGGAGTTCTGTTGAAATGGGAATAAGCTGTGAAGTGGAGTGGGTTTAAGTGCAGTTTGCCATTTGGGCCGAGCAGTTTGAACTGGACATATCGCTCTTGTTCCTGCCCATCAATATATTGGCAGCACGTGGATTTTTTCTCCTTGAGTTTACTTATGCACCTACGGTCCCCTGTTCCTAATCACTTTACACCATTACACTTTGTCATCTCAGGTCTTCATACTTCTTGTGCCAGTGATAATGCTAGTGTGCCTTGGCCTCTGGCCCTATGAAGGATTGATTTATCTGCTCTCCTTGGGGAGGTCTGCCTATGGACTCATGGAAGTTCTCACCCTCTGCAGGCTTCAGCGTTTGTCAGTGACCTGGATTTGGGGATTCTAGGAGTTCAGCATCTGCATGCTGCTTGGGTGTCATTTCTTTCCATTGGAGGGAAACGGCAGTGGGACAGTTTACATATGTATGTATATATGTGGTATTGCTTTAGTCCAAATGTAGCCAAAAGGCAGTGGAGTGCAGTACAGAGTCAAAGACAAGCATGATGCCAATATATGCTAGGGAAGGTAGCTGGTTTGTGGCCTGGTAATTCATTGTGATGTGGTGTTCAGGCATGTTAGCATTGTCGATACTTGTTTCCACAGCTACTCCTATGTGGTTTGTGTATGCCTTCAGCTGAGGGATTGGGCCTTCTGCTTTCTACTTTGATTTGTAGACAAGTGTCATGTTACCACTCTTGGTGTTGACTAAAGTTCACATCAGGTCCACTTAGATTCATCTTTGGAAGATGTCACATTCACTTCTCAATTTATGCTTGTTGTTTTCTACTGTTGTCATCGGAGTGTTTGGATGGTATAGATTGTCCAATTGTTTTACCTACCGATTCAGCTCTCATTGGTATTCAAAATGAGAGCCTGGTGAGGCATTTTCAATGTCTATTATGGTACTGCCTGGTGAGCCTTGATCCTCTGATGTAGATTATGTCAGATGGCTACCTTGGTCCACTGCTCCAGTGGTCCTGATAGAGCGTGCAGGTCACCCGGCTATAATTGTACCATATGCACACTTGGGCCCATAAATTTTAATTCACCATATTTATTCTAATCGGGTAACCTACACTCTACTACCAGTAATCCAGTTTGTTCCTAACTATTTGCTATATACCCGACTTACCAATCCTTGTCACTGGTACCTATGACCACAATGGGTCAGGGAGCTAGCTGAAAAGTTAAGCAGTCAACAAATACAATAACATTTATAACATTTGCACTAATGTAATAACCACAAACTCAGGAAGTTTTGAAAACCTTTATCTATTCGTCATCAAGGTTTGAAAGCAGAAAGTTTACAGCAAGCAAACTATCGATAACCAAAATCATGAAAAGCGTATAACCATGCAGAAAATAGATTATGCCAACCATTTAGAAGTCTAAAGGAAAGGTAAGAAAAAGGAGCATACTGAAAATGAACGAATAGGAATCAGACTTGAAATGGTATTTTCTAAAGTACGGGGAAAATAAGGGACAATGCTAGAATGTCTCATACTATATCATTTCCTACAAATTGTGTAAGATGAGGGAACATGAAACTACAACGACGAAACTGAGTTTACCATGTAGCTATAGGATGGGTACAAAATTGGAACACGCTAATAATTCAGAATGACCTTTTAGTTTCAGTAAAGGGAGGGTAAAGAAAAGGAACATCTATTTATTCAGAAACAGTACTTTAATATACGACTATAGGTAGGGGAGAAATGGAACATGCTAATAAAGGCTCTTTACGACTTTAGTACTTTGACACAAGGGAAGGGTAAAGAATAGGAACATATGCAATATAACTTTAGCAAGATTTCAGAAAAGGGTAGAGATAAAGAATGCAAGTGTTTCCCTCACTGATTTATATTTACCTAGAATGGTGTGGAGACCAACTCTGGCCACGGGTTAGTTAAGGACAGAAGAAACCCCAAGGAAATGATTGCCAGTAGGCCAGCAGGTGCAGTATGGAAACCAAGACAGGAAACCCAGATTTGGATCACAACCGGACCACCAAAGTTGAGACCAGCACCCGCAGTTCAGTTGCAACGCCTGCGCTTCACCCTCTCTGCAGCTATCAGTCAGAACCCTGATTGGGTTATCGAATTCCCCAGCAAAGTGCTCCGCCAGCACTTAAGGTTCCCAAAACCCCGATTGGGTCTGTGGATTTATCTGACAGAGTGCTCCGCAGCACCTCTGTTCTCAATCAGCTATTGAGTGCGTTGGGTCAGTGACAGGTCAGCTATTTGGACAAGTTGGACAATTTCTTTAGCTAAACCTAGGCTAGTTATACTATTTTTCAGGTCAGTGTACCACCCCCCAATGTTGCAAGTGTAAGGATCCCCAATTTCGATTGGACAAAAGAAAGGACAGGTCATCCCACCACCTAGGATTTGAGCTTTCTCAAGCCCCTCATTAGAATTTTCATTCCAGCCCATCGAATTTCAGGTTCACATGATGTCTTCAATTCGCGAAACAATGGATAGTCTATTGATTAATACATTGTAGTCATTTGACTTCTTCTTAGTGGGGTTAGACGTGAGTTCCCAGGCACATCTTGGCTGGTGCTTCTATCTGGCTTGCGTTCAATAACACAGAGTTCATCCTCTGTCCACAGACTGTCATGCGCAGAAAGGATTTTCAAAATGGAATATTCCCGTCCCTCGTGCCCAAAGATTACTATACATGAAAAGTAAATAGAAACAGTCTTAGAACACAAAAAAAATGAATACACTGTATACCATGAATCTGTGCTCTATACCCATTACTTTATAATAACTACAGCATTAGGATTAATGCAGAACGAACAGCATAGCAAAAGCAGCAATGCAAGCTTCAGGCATGTGAGGACACAAAGCAGCCATTTTAGCTCTAATGCCCAAGTGCAATAGATTCCCACCAGAACTGCGAGTACGTCACGTCACATGGGTATGACGACGCATGCGCAGTAGAAAATCCCGCATAGCAGCAGCCATTTTAGGTGCTAAGCATATTAGGATTAGTAAACACATAGACAAGCTTCGCTCGGACACCCCAAAAGTGTCGAAAAAGGGCAAATTAATAAGACAAACAGGTTGATTAGTTAAATTAAAGTTATTCGAGGTTCATGAATACAAGGAAGGCGCTTTACGTGTGAATCCTTGCTCCATCAATCCCCTCTTTGATGATATTTTATATCATCACAATTAATGGAACCAGATGCCAACTTCTCACATCTCACCCAGTTCAATCTCTTCAAACTTTCTGTTGAGCTTTTTCTCAGTATCTTTATTAGGATGAGAATTTTTCACCCTTTTGTAAATCTGATTATTCAATTCTTCTAAATCAAGCTCATCAACATTTCTTTTCACTCCTCGCCTATTCACAGTATATTTCTTTTTGTGTTTTCGACATTTGCAACAAATTACTATTATGAATACTTATAGACCTATTCCTGCTATTGGCATCTGTATTTTACTCACAAGACTCTTACCTAAGTTAGAAAACCAACTACCTACAGCGGAGAGACCATCAGTAAGTCTCTTCCAAGCACTGTCAACCTCCAGGGGTTTAAGCTCTTTTTCCAGATTAGTAATATTTCTCACATACCCCTTAATTTCCACACTTTTGTCGGGTATGTAAGTGCAACAATGTTGCGCTTTCAACATTCTGTAGACTCCGCCCTCTTTTGCCAATAATGTGTCAAGAGCAAGTCGATTTTGTAAAACCATTGATCTGACCGCAACCAATTCTGTATTGACCATTAGAAAACCTCCAGCAGTGTCAGTTGATAACCGATCTACTACTGTTGACAATTTGCAAATTCTGTGTGTATTCAAAGCCACTCCCACTGTAGGTATCAATGCACTAAAAATATCACCTACTATTTCACCAACACTTTCTCTTTTACTACGTACTAATTCATTAGTTCTTTCAGTGCTTCCAGTGATTTTCCCCACATTGTATATCTTGGGAAAGACCATACCAAAGTAACAGCTCCCGTACCAATAGTCTGGCAATTTGAAATAAGCCTTGTTTCCACATATATAATAAATTCCAGGAAACACAGGTTCTGACCCATCTTTGAAACCCCAACCCCCAATTACCTTGTAATTGTGTTCACATTCACTGGAACCAATTAATATATTGTTATAATAACTAGTTCTTTCTCTTTGAAGACACAGTTTCCCTTTCTTTTCGAAATCCAGCAACATAGCAGCATTAGCCCCACCATTTGAAGTGCTCCCTATGCATGTAGGGGTTTTCTGATTCTTGTCTTTTGCTTTCTTTTGGAAACTTTCTCTTCTTTTCTCTACCATATTTAGAAACATTTTCTCCTTTTCGTTTAATGAACAGGTCAAGTTATCTTTGTGTGCATTATCTATATTTATTTTACCTACGGTTAGAAAATATTCACTCATGTATTTTGCTACATCTCTAGTTGTATGTACAGGGTTTAGGTTTCTTCGTACAGGAAGTTCAGAACATATCACATCAAAGTTTGAATAATAATACTGTAAAGGCCCTCTCCTATAGAATAAACTATTCAGAATACTACAGGAAATCCTATAGGTTAGTGGCAGATGGTGGTATGTCACACCTTCAGCTACTGAAGTAGGCAGCTTCATACAGACATAACAGTTGTCTATTTCCATAGCTTCTACATAATGTACTAACAGGTTTGCAAATACATTTAGATGGGTTTTGTTCTTGATTTTATTATAATGTAGTCCTTCCTCATCTGGTGCTTCTAAATCTACCTTTGTTTGCTTAAGGCTGAGTGTCTTTCCTGGTGCATCTGTTCTTTGTGGTGTATTTCTAGTTTGTGATTATTCTGTATCAGGTTTGGTACAGGTTTGGGTCTTTACTCATCATAGAAGGAATAGTTATTGTTATTCCTATCCAAAGTATCAGTACTTTTGCTACACTACATTAACATACTTGGCAGCATGTTTTTAAACAACCTCGTCTCGATCTCCCTTTCACAGCAGAATCAGACATTTTGACTCAAAAGAAGCTTCAACCCCTCTTTGTAACTTTGCACAGCTTGCTTACTCGGAGCAACTTTCAGGTTGGTTTCACTTCTTCGTCAGTCTGGTCAGTAATCAATTCTTCATCACTTTCATCACTTATTTCCAGATTTTCAAAGTCTTCCAACACAAAGTAAGTCCATTCAGGACTCTGATACTTGTTATTCAGTCTTTTTATTTGGGCACTTCATCTCCTGTTTTGTATCACAGATGGTTCAGCTTGACTTCGTTCACCTGTTCAGGTTCTTCGTTAATTGTCTTTAGTCGTAGTCTCAGTCTCTTGACAAATCTAGGTACTTTGTCTCCTTTTCTGAGTCTTTTAACTGGCACTGTCTCTTGGCTTTCTTCAAACGTCTCCTCTGTTTCAAGATCGTCTTCTGTATTTCTCCCTAACTGCCTAGGTCCAGGTCTTATATCAGTTTCTTCCGCCTGGTCCCTAAACTGGCCTTGTTCAGGTGTATGCTGAATTTGACTTTGTTCTATTTCGTTTTCTTCTTCCTGAACACAATTGTCTAGTCCTGTCTTGTCCTGTTCAAGCACTTTCAACTTTTGATTTTCTTCCGCTTGAACCTCCGCCCTAATTTCTATCTGTCCCTCTTCTGGCTCAGGAGTTCTTGGTGGAGTGTCAATTACCTGTTCTCTCCCTATCTGGTCCTCCTCAGAATCAGACTTGATTTGGATTTCGATGATCTGAGTATCTTCCTCAACACCTGTCTCGTCCTCACTATCCCACTGTCTGTCTAAATAGGTTTGTCTTCTTGTTCGTATAGGATCTATAGTCAAGTCGATTATTGGGACCCAATCATCTTGACTGGAGCTCGGTTGTTCTTCTTCAGCTACTTCAGGACCGATATCTTGAGACCCCTCAGCTGCACAACCTTCAGCCTCAGTTTCTTCAGGTTCAGTCACTTTCTTCGTATGGTTGGCATGGATCCAGCGAGGTACTCCTGCACACTTCACAGCTGTGGTGGTAGCCAGAATTACTTGTCGTGGCTTTCCCCACCTTGGTGCAAGGCAATTTTTCCGAGTATGTTTCTTTATTACGACCCAATCACCTGGATTCAGGTCATGTGCTGGAGTCGTTGGTATGGCGACAGCGTCTTCCCCAACCTGGTGA
Organism: Lissotriton helveticus; assembly: GCF_964261635.1. Lineage (NCBI taxonomy): Eukaryota > Metazoa > Chordata > Amphibia > Caudata > Salamandridae > Lissotriton > Lissotriton helveticus. Next base: position 1,915,336,491 of record NC_136061.1, on the reverse strand, counting down.
GAGAAAGAACGCACTTGGTCAGCCAGTTCTTTGCAGTATTCTAAGACCAAATCATCAGATATGCTTATCAGTTTGTATCCTGACACCCATGCTTGCCGCACTGCTCTTCCCATCAGTATTTCATAGGGACTCAAGCTCGTGTTCCGGTCTGGAATACTTCTAAGTCCCATCAAAACAAGGGGCAAAGCATCTGGCCATTCCATTTGAGTGAATTCACACATTTTTCCCAATCTTGATTTAATAGTGCCATTCAGTTGTTCTACCAATCCAGAAGCCTCTGGGCGATATGCACAGTGCAGTTTTTGCGTGATTTTGAATGCTTCACAGATCTGTTTTATCACTTCACTTTGGAAATGCTTTCTTCTGTCTGATTCAATTGTGACTGGAAATCCGTACCGAGGTATAAGTTCCCTAAGTAACAACTTGGCTACAGTGAGGCTATCATTTCTGCGTGTGGGGTAGGCTTCTACCCACTTTGAGAATAGGCAGACACTTACAAGTAGGTACTTCATTCCTCGACAAGGGGGTAACTGAATAAAGTCAAGTTGCAGTCGAATAAAAGGGCCCTCTGCCTTGCCAATCCTTCCTGGCAATACTACAGTTTTCTTTCCCGGGTTAAATTGCTGACAAACCAGACACCTTTGGCAGAGTGCCTCTGCTATGTTTCTGAATTTCGAGTTGAACCATGTCTGTCGGAAGATGTGTATCATTGCATCTCTTCCTAAATGTGTGTCTCCATGTATCAACCTAGCCATAGGAGCAAGCAGACAGTCTGGCAACACAGGCATACCATCAAGGTAAACAATGACACCATCTTCATCCCTTCTCTGACAACCACATTTCCTCCAATCCTCCTTTTCTTTTGCCTCTGCTGCATCCTGTAAGTCTCTCACTTCCTCCCATGTGTTTTTTCCTTCTAGCATCATAAGTTGGCAGCTGTTTCCGTTTCCCCCAACCTTTTTATTAATAGCCATTTTGAATTTTGCACAATGCTGGGCTAACTGGTCAGCATATCGATTACCTGCTGTCACTTTGTCATTGCCAGATTTGTGAGCAGCACACTTGACCACAGCCAAATCTTTTGGTAACTGGATTGCTTCCAGTAAATCCTGCACATAATTTCCATTTCTAATAGGGGTGCCTGAAGAAGTCAGGAACTCCCTTTGCATCTATAATTGGCCAAAGTCGTGCACAACCCCATAACCATACTGGCTATCAGTGTATATGGTTATTTTCGAGTTCTTTCCAAATTTACAAGCTCTTGTCAATGCAACCAATTCAGCTACTTGTGCAGATTTGACTCCATGTAAATAGGATGCTTCCACTGGACCTCCCAGGGTACATACTGAATATGCAGCGCTTAGGCCTCCTTCCTCATGTCTCATGCATGAGCCGTCTACAAACAGCTCATAATCTTCATCAATTAAAGGCTCTTCTTTTATGTCTGGGCGTGGTTTTGTACTAAACTCGGTGAAATCAATACAGTCATGTTCAACGTCTCCTGTCACTTCTGCTGAGAGTGAATTAGGCAGTAAGGTAGCTGGATTCAGAATATTAAATCGGGCAATGGTTACGTTTCCTGCACCTACAAAGATTCTCTCATACTTAGTCAGCCGACTTGGTGTGAGATACTGAGTTTTAGTTTGTGTCAACAAAATCACAACAGCATGTGGCACATAAACAGTTACAGGATGTCCCATAACAATGGATTCACTCTGTTCAAGACTCATGCATGTTGCAGCTACAGCTTTCAGACATCCAGGTAATCCAGCTGCTACTGGGTCCAATGTGGAAGAAAAATATGCACTGGACGTCTGGTCAAACCATGAATTTGGGTCAGGCCTGAAAGTGCACAATTGTCTTGTGTGTCACAAAAAAATGCAAACTCCTTTGAGTAGTCAGGCATTCCTAATGCAGGAGCAGTACACAGACATTCTCGCAATTTTACAAAAGCAGTCATGCTTTCGTCATCCCACTCTACTGGATCTTTTGCTCCTTTCTTTGTCATTTTTATCAATGGTCTTGCTAGGACTGCAAATCCCACAATCCATTGCCTACAGTATCCTACAACTCCAAGGAACTTTCTGATTTCTTTCTGGGTGTTTGGCAATTCCATGATACAAATTATCCTAATTCTTTCTGTGGTAACTGTCCTGAGACCTCTCTCTATCTGATGCCACAGATATTTCACAGATGAGGTACAGAACTGTAGTTTTTCTGGCGACACTTTATGTCCACCTTCACCTAAATGGTTCAGTAAGGCAATGGTGTCGACAACACAGTCTTTCCTGCTTTTAGACGCCACCAAGAGGTCGTCTATGTATTGCATCAGGACTGATTTTCCGGGCAATATCAGAGATTCAAGGCATTTTTTCAAAATTTGATAAAAAATCGAAGGACTCTCCGTGTACCCCTGAGGAACACGATTCCAGACGTATACATGACTGTCGAATTCAAATGAGAAAATAAATTTGCTATCTGGATGCAATGGAATCAGAAAGAATGCATGACATAGGTCAATGACGGTAAACCATCCAGCATTCCTTGGTATTTGGTATAGAATCACTGCAGGGTTTGGCACAACAGGACAGCAAGGTACAACAATTTTAGTAACCTTGCGCAGGTCCTGTACAACCCTGTACTTACCACTTGGTTTCTTTATGTCAATTATCGGTGAGTTACAAGGACTGCTCAACACTTCTTGCAAAATGCCTGCTTCTAGCAACCGTTTAATTTCAGTAGCAACTCCTGCTTTTACTTCTGCACTCATTTTATACTGTCGAGTATTTGGGTAAACTGCATCTTCTTTTATTGCTATTTTAATTGGGTCAACATTTTCCATTAATCCTACATCTTTTCCAGTAAAATCCCATACCTCCGGTTTCACTGTCTGTTGGAGTTCTTCAGGTAAGTCTTGTATTGTCAGTCTTTTACTTTCTGAGTCGGGTCTTGCTAACATTAATTTGTAAATTCCATCTTCATCTGGGGTCTGAATTTTGACGCCATTTGGTGTGCAAAAGATAGTACAGCACATTTTGCACAGCAAATCTCGTCATAGTAGATTCACAGGACTAGAGTCACAGACAACAAATCTATGCATTTCTTTAAAATTCCCTATTTTAATTTCCATAGGTTCTGGAACTGGGGTACTAATTAATTTATTAGAAATGCCTACTACTTGGATCGCTTCTCCCGAGAGGGGTAGGTTTGGAACATCTGCTGTTCTCACAGTAGAACGGGTAGCACCAGTGTCCAACAGAAAGGTGACATCATTTCCTTCAACATTTCCTTCAATGTATGGCCCTGACTGATCCACCGGCAAGGAGGCGCCAAGTACGCACTCCTCGTCCTCCCCCCTCAGGCACCGTCAGCAGGGTTCGTCACAGAGGAATGTGTCATTTAACAAAAATTGTGAAGTTGCTGCATTTCTATCCTCCCTTCCTTCCCAAACTTCGGTGTCTTCACCTTGTTGTGCTTTGCTCCTATAATTTGGCCTAGGTGCACGAGGCAACTGATTCTGTTTTACCTGCTGCTGGGTCTTCCGTAGTGTCTCATTCTGCGTCTGTGGATTTAAATCATTAATTTGTACATTACCATTCTGCACAGCCTTACACTCGTCCCTTCAGTGTCCCATCTTTCCGCACCCATGGCAGGGGAACTTTTTCTTTGCCTCTTCTCGGCTCATTTTTAATCCCGGCTTTCCCCCACTCCCTGACCCCTAACTCTGATTATTAGTCATTTTGCTCTGCTGCTGTTTTTGGTGCTCTGCCTATTTTACCTGTGCCCACATGACCTTTTCTTTCAATTCTTTTCGTTTTTTTTCCAGCTCATCTTCACAGTACTTAGCATATTTAAGGACTTCGTCTATTGGTTTAGCTTGCCAGCAGATTTTATTGTCCTTGATCCATTGTGAAATCTCAGGCCTTAACCCCAACACAAATCGATATATTAAGTGGGTCATATCTTTCATTTCTATATTATCCAGGCCACCGTATGTCTTGAACACCTGTAACAGTCGTTCATAGTAAGCATGCACAGTTTCATCTCAATTCTGGGTAGTTCTATCTATTCGAGTGCAATCAGTTTCCTTTGCAGGCACCTTTCCTTTCAGGTACAACATCACCTGATTGTACTTCCGCATTACGTCTCCTGAAGGAGCCCCTGTTTTCGGGTCTCTGGCGTATTCTTCACTAGGCCAATCAACAGCAATTTTACACTCTGTCCATAAATCTACAGGGACTACAATGTCAAAGAATCCATCTAGATCTTTCAGGAGGCATTTTTGAACTTTCACAAATCTCTCAACCTGTCTATACCATTCTACAGGTTTCTCTCGTAATTTTGGGAAGTCATTTGTAAAGGACACAATATCCTGTCGGGACCATGGAACATGTACATATCCTCCACCTGGCACTTCTCGCATAGGATATAATTTTTCCACCTTTTCTGTTTCTTTTAAAACATATTCTGAGGTCATTTGTTTTGATCTACTATCTTCCTTTTTCTTGGCCCACCTGGCTTTCCATTTTTCTAAATCTCCCCATTTTTGTAACAGGTTTAGTAATTCTCTTATCTGCACCTTTTTCCCTGACACATTCATGTTTTCTAAAACTTTGTCAGAAAATTCAGCTCTGTAGGGTTTTTGCAACACTTTAGATCTGCTAATGTCTATTCCCATACTAGCTCTGGTGTCCACTAATTTTTCATGGTACACCCTGGTATTTCGGGTAAGTCTTTTGCAAATGAATAACAACTCCTCTTCACTAAGGGTATTCAGTCTGTCCAATCCCACATTCCCAGCCACTAGTTCCTCCAATTCTATTCTTAGTTTATATATATCCAATGGTTTTGGCTGGTGATTTGGTTTTTCTAGTTCTCGGGTCCATCTGTCTATTTCTTCAGGAGTCACTACCGTGGCACTTCTAGTACCAGAAGATGACTCTATCTGAACTTCTCTTGAACTAAAAGGAGTGTTCTTTCTCTGTGAACTCCCTTCTGGTTCCCTTCTTGGTAAGTCCATTAGGGAAATCATAGATTCACATTCACTTGCCTGGTCGTCTACTATCATGGACTCTTTTCTTGGCTGCACTACAGATGTGGTTATAACTGGAGCTTTTGGACTAGCTTGCTTATCCCCATACAAAGGAACAACTGGGTCAATAGTTACTGGAATTGTCAGAGCTTCAGGACTTGTATTTAATTGGGAGATTTTCTGAATTAGTTCTGTTCTTTGTTTAACTTAAGCCTCTCGTTCTCTATCCTGCAGTACCTTATCCATGGAGGTTTCATGTACTGTTTGCTGAATTAAAGGAGGGTTATAACTCGGGGCACTGGGATGTGTCATACTTGATCCCTTACCATAATTAGGTTTCAGGAATTGGTTTATCGCTCTTAGGGATCTTGGTTCCTTATTATAAGGTGGTGGATTTTTCATTAATAAATCCTCCATATAATCATCGTCTGAATTAAGCATGGGCGGATCTAGCGGATCTCGCGTACGCGAACTTGCGGATTTACGGATTCGCAATCCGCGAAGATCCGCGAACTCTAGCGGATTTGCGGATTTTCCCGTTTTTTGTGTTGGCGCGCGTTCGCGCCGATTTTGGGACAAGTTCGCAATTGCGAACTTACTTTTCGGCTCGCAACGGCCGCGACTATGTTGTTTCTACGTCTGGTTTATCATCACAGGTTCACAGCACCCTCTGTTTCACCACTGCCACCCTCTGGGACACCCATGCCACCCTCTGGTACATCCTCACTGCCACCCATTAGGTTTATTTATCACTTTAGATTATGGTGGTTGAAAAAAGCAAGCACACCTGCCCTTCTTCAACTGCCATCAATTAATTTGTGGGTCATTAATGTGTCAGTAATTTTGAAACTTCCAGTCTGGCTGGCACCTGCTTCCTTCCTTATCTGTAATTTGCTTTTTGTTGCAGTGAATTTTTTTTTCACAGGACCTTTATGGTCTACTTGTAGCTATTCTATGAGCCTGCTGTTTGGGTCATAGCAGGGTCATAGAATAGTTGCAAACTCTGGAGGGGCCCCTCAGGAAGCACTACCTTGAATGTTACTAATGTTAAGTTTGAACTTTTGCACCTGCTCATTGCTTTCAGTTTAGCTAAAATCGTTTTTTTCTGCAATTTCGCGCGTTTTTTGGGGCTCGAATCCGTGCGAGATCGATTTTGGAAGCCGCGAATACGTGCGAATACAAAATTGTTTTTTGTGCGACGTGTATGTTCGCGTGATCTTGCGCGTGTTCGCGAGGCGCTTCTAGCTATACGTTTGCCAAGTTACCCTATCGGTCGTACACGGGCGCGGCCATCTTGTTGGCGTGACGTAATTCCGTTTCCGGCCGCTATGTGTAATCTCGCAAAGTGTGCTGCTCGCTAGTACAATTTCACGCGTACTCGCAAGGAAAATCTCGCGCGAACTTACCCACGCGGTCGTGAACGGGCGCAGCCATCTTGTTTCTCATTCATTGCTATGGTTCTGGGCATGCTTTCTCTATCCTCTCTCAATCTCTGCCATCCTTTGCTTGTTTGAAGTTTTTTTGATCTAATTTTACTTATTATCTATCCCTCTATTTTTCTAGCTCTATATTTTTGTGTTTTCTGCAGCTTTTAGTTACTTTTAAACTACTTTTTTAAACTCTTTTCTTTTCTTCTTCACTATTCTATTTCTTGTTTATCATTTAACTCTATTTCTGCCCAGACCATGGTAAAGGGAGCCGGGAAGCACACTGAGAAGGGGAAGGGTCCCGCACCCCGTGCCCGGCTCCCGTGCGGGCGTTTAAGGGGGGAGCAAGTGGTCCCGAGGGAGATCTTCAGCGCGGAGGAAGTGGCGGCACTGATCTTCCACGTCCAGCGCCGCCTCCCCAAGACGATCCTGGGAGGCGGCAAGATCGCGACTGGCTATGGCATCCGGGAGCGTCGCAAGCGGTGGGAGAAGGTGTGCCGGGCCATGTACAAGATCTCTGGGGTCCGGCGCACATATAACCAGGCCACCCACCGCTGGACCGATGTCATGGACCGGGAGCGGGACTTGCTGGACACGCTCGGCGTAGAGGTCCCCGGGCTTGGTGAGTAGTAGTAGTAGTACATTTACTACTCTGTTTTATCCTGCTCTGTTATTTGCAAATCTTTGTTCTTTACCAAGAGCAATAATGCTGCCGATTACATTGAGGTAAATTATATTTCAAAATCTTCTATGCATTTCAGGTGCACTGCTCTCCTTCTCAGTAGCCTTGCTTGCTACTATGCTTCTTTGTTTTGTATGTTGTGTTCAGAAGCATTTCATTGGCCTGAGAAATTATGTATGAGTGTAGTGTAAAGATAAGAACTGCGTAATGCTAGACAGTAAGGGTCATATTTTCAATTACCGGCGCATCCCTGCAAAGTAGCAGGGATGCGGCAGTAATTGTGTGCCATGCCACCACCACCCATTGGCCCAAAACGTCACAGAAGCCTTACGCATCTGTGCCGTAAAGGCAGCGCATTGCTGGAGTTGCGTGCCAACGATGGCGCAGCTCCAGCAATGCTCTGGGGTACCCTATCTCCCCAATGCTGCATCAAGCCGTACGTCGGCTTCAAGCGCGCAGGGTTTTAGTCATGCATCATTGTCCTAAAAGTGACTGATTGACATCTTGTCGATTTCCCTCAGCCACTTTTAGGATTCGTTCCTGCGCAGGTACGCCCTCCCTTGCGCCGGAACGCCCCCTGATGGCGCAGGGCTTTACAACGTGATGCATCGCCCATATGCCCATATGTGTTTTTTTTTAATATATACGCCGCACCAACACCATGGCGAGTCTTTTGTTCTGCCGCTGCGTCACAAAAGGCACGCAACAATGGAGGAAAATGAGCCGCAACTTCCGCAAGGGACTTCTAAATCTGCCCCAACAGACTGAAGTCCAGTCCTTCCTTTAGACACATGGCTATAAGAAGAAATAGTGGCGGTGGTGGCGGGTGGATTGATAGTTTGAGTATTCACTGATCTGCAAGCAGGATGGACTTTGTCTGTCACTTCGCGTGCTGCGCACTGCTGCCTGCAGTGCCAGGCCTAGGCAAACCTCTTTAGTAGTCTGTTTATTGAGTTACATAGGAACTTTCTAAGTCAACGTTCCGCAAATCAGGCAATACGAATAACGTAGTATACCACATGAGATAGATCCCGTGGAATAGTTGTCTATCTATTTGCTATTTTTCCAAAATATTTTGTTATTGTTCTTTTGAAATGTTTGATTTGGTTGAAAAATCTCATTCATGTTTTTTGGTTTTTCTTTCTTTCATGTTGTACATCAGCTCCCCCCAAGGGCAAGAGGACACAGGAGGAGGGTGCTGAGGATGCAGGCCAGGATCGGGCAGGCGAGGGCTCCTTTGCTGGCCCCAGTAAGTTTACATTTTAATAAACAGTACCTATTTTTTCCTAGCGTTCCTCATTCGATTTTTTCTAAATCGTCTTTGATCTTCTTGTAGACTGGATATAAATTCTTATCCTGCCTCGAATATGACTCCCTGTGGTATTACTAGACTATTCTTATTAGTCTGTCTGTGTAGCTAACTAAGATTGGACATTTGGCAATTCCATTGGACTCCCATTATATTCAGCAATACCTCTATGCACTGTCTCCTTACTGACTAGATAGTGTGGCAGAGTCATCCAGCTCCCGAAGTCACCGATTATAGATCCCCAATGATCTCTAGATTATCGTACGCAGGACAAGAGAGTAGTACGGAGTCACAGCACAGTCAAGAAGTGTCAGAGGCACTCATGCTTGCAAAAATTCCAAAACCTTTAGCTCATCCACTCTAGTCTGGAGGAACAAAAACCACAGAGTCTATTTAAGTTTAAAAGCTTTATTAAAAGTAAACACATTTATTAAAATCTACTTTGTCATAAAACTATTTAACTGAAAATGGAAAAGTGGTTAGTGCTTACGATAAATTGGACACATTTCTTGTGGTCGAGCCGCGCTCTCACCTGGTTTGAACTTGATCCTGGTCGTGTTCTTAGGAGTCAAGCTTCTGTCTGTTAGGAGAAAAAGTGGTGCGTGTTAAAAATCAAAAGCAAGCATTCATCAGTTGTGCATAAAAGTGCAGCAAGACAACAGCCTTCCCTGGAAAATGGGACATTTTTACTATGGAGTAGACAGTCACAAATTATTACATTGTATTCTGTTTTTTTAACATTTCTCCTAGACCAAATATTATATAGTAGTGAGTGGTGTATTCTAACATTCTTAAATGTACTTCGTAGGTGTAACATCTGGTGACGGGGCCAGCGCGGAGGTGGCTGTGTTGGGCGAGGACTCGGAGGACTCTGGGGAGGAGGCGGTGCAAGAGCCGGCGGACGGTCCTGTGGGGGTTCAAACGGTGGTGGCGGAAACAGGTAAGCTATATATTCCTTACTTATTGAGATTGAAGACTGCATAGTGTGCTTTCTGCATGGGTGTATTACAATTACAAATCAACCAGGTAGTAGCCTCCTCGAAATGTACTTCGACTTAGCTGTGAAGTTTTTGGTGAGAAGAATCCCAATAAGTTCTTAGACGAACGTGATGGATGGGATGAACGAAAAGCGAAAGAAGGGTGTAAGTAAGTGGGACGCGAACTTGTATGATGGCTGGCAAAGAAGAACGATATGTGTTTGCTTGGCCCCCGAGGTGGCTGGGAAGGAAAGAATATGGTATGGTGCATGGCTGGGTCAATGATGAAGCAAGGATGGGTGGAAGGACAGCAGCCTGGGTGGGTGAAACAGAAACTGTATGTGTGCGTATACTTTGACTGAATGGATGCCCGGAGCATGGTATTCTCTGAGTCTTAGATAGCACATGTGTATCTAGAGAGAGTAGATGGTCGCCAGGTGAAGTAAGTGTTACCTTGAAGAGCATGTACCACCGCACCCGCACGTCCGTTCCAGTGCAGGGAAGGCAAGGAAAAGAAATTGTAAATGTGTCCAATACTACCATGAATAGTAGCAGTACTTTGTATTGCGTTTGCAATCACAGCATATATCTGGTTATTACGGTGGACACTCCGTACCTCTCTTAATAACTTTAGTTTACTTGTAGTACGTCATTCATGTGTGGGTGTATCACTGTTCACTCAATATTAAGCAAAGCACCTAAAGTCATCTCATATGTCATCAAATACGTCCCATGTGAAGTGATAGATAATCAAATTAGTTAGCTTCTTCATTTTCCTTTTCTAGTACTCATTTGCACTGTAGGGTGAAAGGTAAATTAATTAAGCAGTAGCCCTTGTAACAGAGTATTCTCAGTGCCACCCGTAATAGAAAAGTAATAGCTTCACCACCTGCATGTACTGGACCGGTACAGTAACGCAAGTCTGTCTCACTCATCATGGTGTGCAACTTTTTTTCTCGGGTGCAAGTTCACTGTGCTGTCCATGTCATTCTGCCGGCTTGCATAAGATAACGTAACAATTTCCCTAAACAAGAGAGAAGAAGAAGAATAAGACTGGTGTACTGTCATAGTCGACTGTAATGGAAGTCCATAGTGGTCGTAGAATTTGTTCATTAAACTACCACTAATGTTAGAGCAAGGATGCAGAAGTGGGAGGTTACATAGATACTGTCCTCAATAGTTATGTACTGTGCTTTCAATTTGCTACTTGTACTCTGTGACCCAACTTTCGGCTCAATCACTTTGTGTTATTAATAAGGAGCATTGGTTACAGACTATGTCTTTCTTTCTTCATATAGTTGCTCCTTCCAAATCAACAACAAGGAGGGAGCAGGCTAGATTGGCCCGGCAACGGAGGCTGGAGGCCACTGTCGCCGAATATCGGCGGCTGGTGGCCCTGGAGGAGGAGGAGGACACGCAGTCGAGCGGGGCAACAACGACATCCTCGACTGTGACCACTGCATCCTCCTCCGTGACTAAGCCAGCAGGACCGAGCCGGGCTAAGAAAGATGACCGCCACCGCCAAGCAACCGAAATACCAGCTGCCCCCCACAGGAGCTGCAAGGACCGCCAACGCCGCCTACGAGTCCGCATGTCCAACCTGGAGCAGGAGGTCCTGAAGTATAAGAACTTGGTTAAGGGCCTCCGCTCCGAGCTTGCCACCCTCCGCAAGGAGTATGATGCCCATGCCACATCATGCACCAGCACCAGCACCCTCCAGTAGTGGAGTGTCCCTTGCCCTTTTTTTATAGACTTTTGGGGGGTGGGATTTGGGAGTTGGGATCGTTTTGGGACGTTTCAGAGACAATCGTTGGGGTTAGGGTGGGTGAGGGAGATTATTTTGTTAGGGCTAAATAAATATATTTTTAAACTTTATCTGACCATACCTGTTTTTTACTGCTTTTCAGTCTGGTGGGTGGGGGGCGGGGGTGTAACAGTAACTTTGTTTTCCTGAACAGTCGTAGGACTTTAGTAGTACAACCGTCAATCTCTTGTCTACTCCGAAATAATACTCCATTATACTACCTCCCACCAAACGCTTATCTTACCTGTAATTTGTGTTAGAAATTAGGGCTAGGCCCAGGGCTGGCTCCAGGTGAAATGGGGATTAACGTTGTCAATCCTGGCCGGGTGACATTTCCTCATTGCGGTGGTACTAGTGGTGTGACACAGTGGCAGTTGCATGCCTATGGAAAAAAAGAAAACAAAACCTTGTTTGTCCTCCTTACTGTAGCATTACAACGGTTACGGTACGATCGAGAAAATAGCAGGTGACAGTACACTAGAACAGTGCCATAATGTAGCCTAACAAATGGTAAAGTATTTGCTTGCAAGTATAACTAGGACTTGCGTTGAATTTATTTGACATTGGCTACTACTACTAGAAGATATAGTACTGAAGCTGAGTAAGTCTAGAAGATATCCTCGTATTCCTTCACCAGCCTGTTGCTATGACCTTATCCTCCCCAGCAAGTGTGTGGAATTATTGATGTCATTTTAGTCAGACATCAAGCAAAACAACACAGCCCGGGGGAAGAGGGTTAGGGTTTGTAAAATGGATGGGAATGGGGGTTTCTTTTTGGGTAGGTTTTGTTGAGAGAAGAAAAAAAAAGCAGAGCATGGACAAACAATAATTGAAGATACAGACAATCTTTGGTTACAAACTAAAGGTAAGCACATGCAGTCACACTCATAGAATAAAAGACAACAATGGATACTGTATCTGTATTGCGTATGTTGTTGGAGTTGTCCTGTTGAATTTGGTAAGTAAGTTGCATGCAGCAAACAATTCCTCTTATTGGCGGCACTCCTCCATTCCAGCTGACGCTTCGTCCATCAATGTGGTGACCACTGACAGAAGACACCCTGTCCACTGCCTGCCTGGCGGATGTTGACTGAAACCCGGCCTGTAATTATTGAACGGAAAACAGGAAGTGCTATTACAATACCACTGATAAATAAATAAAAGGTATGTACGCTGTGTGGTTCAAAAAGTGACACTTTGATTTCCCTAATAGACAGTACAATATTTTTGAAATTGCGTGCTCTGTCTGAGTCACCTTTTTAAGGATCAATAAGTATGGCCAAAATATTATAGCGGATCTTTCCCCTCAAGGTAGGTGTACTACTGTGTTTTAGAACAAAATTTGACCTTCCCAGCAATGCTCCCACCAAGACCCTTACTAAAGCCAGTCGCAAAAATGTAGAAGAACCCCAATCAGATCTCCAAAAACGATGCCTAGCAGAAAAATGGTTACAAAACGTACTTTGAAAGTAACAGTAGACCCAAATACAGACCGTGGATTGTATTCAAACCACTTGCAAGCAAGCAAAAGTATCCATAGCCAGCATCGCTCCAACAGTGCTCTACAACAACAGAACTGCGTTGCAATAGAACCCCCCGAAACACATGCAATCCTGCTGCTAGGGCTAACCCTAACGAACCCTAACTTACAAAAAGTGCCAAAACTGGTGTTTCCTTATGGATTTTGTCCAACAAACTTCTATCCGGTATTAGACCTTCCCAGGAATGCCCCAGGCAAGACCCGCCAACCCACCCGCAAAAAAACACCCGACAACACCCCCAAACAGCGAAAAAGCTAAATCTCATACTTACAATGTCTCTCGGCCTTCGGTCCAAACGCGGCGCTGTGCAGCTAGGTCATCATCATCATCATCAATCACCATAACTCCTGTTTTCCACCACGGATTTCCTGAAAAGCAAATGCAATCAAGATTAGACTGTCGCAGCAGTGCTTCGACAGAGACCCCGGCCGCAACCCACCCACGAACAGCAGGAAGCCCCCCAAAACGCTACATTGAGCAAGATGTCAGAAGAAATAGCGAAAAAAAGGCTGTTCCTTATGGATTTTGTCCAAAACACTTCTATCCGGTATTAGACCTTCCCAGGAATGCCCCAGGCAAGACCCGCCAACCCACCCGCAAAAAAACACCCGACAACACCCCCAAACAGCGAAAAAGCTAAATCTCATACTTACAATGTCTCTCGGCCTTCGGTCCAAACGCGGCGCTGTGCAGCTAGGTCATCATCATCATCATCAATCATCATAACTCCTGTTTTCCAGCACGGATTTCCTGAAAAGCAAATGCAATCAAGATTAGACTGTCGCAGGCTCGCAGCAGTGCTTCGACAGACAACAAAAATTACCCACAAACACCCGGAACCCCGCCAAAGAGCACCTCAAAGTCAAGCAAGTCAGCAAAAACGGCAAGAAATTTCCACCTCATATTTGGTCCAAAACACTTTTGTCCATTATTAGAGCTTCACAGCAATGGGCCCAAATCCGTCAACTCACCCGCAAAGAAGTACAACACCCCCACAAGTGCTGAGTCTTTCTTCATTGGGCGTAATCCAGCACTCTGCTTGGAGGGAAATCGCAGTCTGGAGGAGGAGGATAGAGGAGCATGTTCTTCAGAACTTGTGAACCTGAGGAATGTAGACTGCGGCACCTTCAAATCAATAAGCAAACAAGTGAAGACAGTTCTGATGATGGTCTTGTTTTTGGGATTAGGTGATTAAAGTTTGAATTAAATTAACTGTGCAAAACAAAGAAAGAGAGACACAAAGCACACAGGAATAAAAGTGAATAAGGACGAAAAAGAAAGTTCTTGATTGATTGTCTCATTTTCAGGGCTCGGTGTCAGGGAATAAGAACAAGATTTCGTCATCATACTCTGCGAATTCAGGCTGGATGAGGTCAGTGCCACCGAACAGAGAAAAAATCCCCTCATCTACGTTGCCGTCCTCCTCGTCTTCAAGCGGCGTGCTTTCTCGTACTTTGTAATCTGGTGGTATGAGGTGCTGATTCATCTTGATCATTGTCAGCCGCTCCACATTTTTGGGCGAGAGGCGGCTCCGTTTGGGAGTTACAATGCCACCAGCAGCACTGAAAACACGTTCAGAAGACACACTTGCGAGTGGGCAAGACAAATAGTTTATAGCCAGGTTGAAGAGCTGTGGCCACAATTGTTTTTTGCCATGCCAATACTGCAATGGCTCATCATTAAGGAAGACCTCTGTTGAGTCATTCAGATAGTCCTGCACCATCGACTCAAGGTCATCAACTGTTCCTCCACTTTGCTTACTTTTTGCTGTGCCTGTGACATTTTTTCGAGAACCATACCCCATCAAACTTAGCCAATCCTCCTCCGCAGCCACTGTTAGTGTTGTCATTGTGTGTGGTGCAGATGATCCAGTTGCCGGTGTCTTTAACGGCTGAGAGGTCACTTGTGCCCCAGCCACAGGTGCAGAAGTGGATTCTTGTGACTGGGGATGGCCTGCTGATGCTGATGCTGATGTACTGGCTTCTCCTTCAATAACCTGCCGTTCTTTTTCAAACCTCTTGGCTGACCAGGCTAACCAATGTTTGTATTTTTGAACATCTGCATCAGCAAAAGGAAAGAATGCTTCGCCTGCCAGCGCCTTTTTGTAGCGTGGATCCAGAATAGTAGCACAAATGTAATGCTGATCTGACTTGATCTTTTGAAGACGTTCATCACCACGTAGGCGCTCTAATAATTTCTCAGACAAAATAAAATGGTCTTTTTTTTTTCATCTTTTTCAAACTCAGAAGACACCGCCATCAGTTGGTGCTCCAGCATGCACAACAATGGGATAGCTTTTCCCAAATTACAGTCCTCCTGGCTGACTGCACGCGTGAAGAACTCAAAAGGACGAAGCATGTCTGTCAGGCTTTTAACTATGTCCCATTGCGCCGCACTCATCCGCAGGTCCTCCTTCTGAGATGTACCCTCTGTGAAGAAATAGTGATCGAGTACCGTATACTGCTCATACAGACGCTCAAGCATGTAGAAGGTTGAGTTCCAACGTGTTGCCACCTCCTGGATGAGTGCTTTCACTGGCATTCCACGTTGAAGTAGCAGTCTCCGCAGATGCTTCCGGGCCTTAAAAGAATGGCTGAAATGGTTGCACATTTTGCGGCAGGTGGCCATTACCTCGAACGCTGGACTCTGTTTATCACTCAAGAATTTTTGAACTACCAGGTTGATACAGTGCGCCAAACACGGCACTCTAACATGGTCACCCATGAACATGGCCTTAACTACATTGGCGCCATTATCCGTGGAAACATAACCAATCTTGCGTTTTAGGGGGGATAGCATTGTCAAGACCTTTTTGTTAAACTCTTCCAAAAGGTTTTCTGCTGTGTGACTTTTCTCCAAGCCAAACATGGCTAGTGTTGCATGTTTCCGAGCAGCTTTGAAAACTTTGTCCGGGTCAACACCTGCGTTTAGCTTTGCTTTAACACCTGAAAAAGAGACCCAGTGTGCAGTGATGCACATGTAATCAGTGCCTGGGCCACTGGTCCACATGTCTGTTGTCAGATGTATTGTGTGAACAGCACTCTTCTGCAAAGCTGCCACAATCGCCTGCAGCACATCTTCATGTAGTGCTGGAACCGCAACTCTGGCAAAATAGAACCGGCTCGGAACCTTCCATTTAGGGCAGAGCGTTGCCACTAATTCAAGAAAACCTACCGCTTCTACAAAAGAAAAAGGTAGAAGGTCCACAGCTAGCATTTTAGCCAGCTTAGTGTTATACAGACGCGTCAGTGGGTGGTTGCGTTCATATGGCACGTCTGAAGTAAGCATTGTTCTAATGTTGCCCTGGACCAAGCATTTACGGGCTGATAATGACTTCGTTGACCCAATTTTGCTCGCTGGTGAACTTTTGTGCGTTGGTGTCTCACTCGCTCCAACACTCTTAGTGTGCCTCACATTGGGTGTGCTGCTGACAGGGGTACTGGGTGTAAGGGAAGTGTTTGACACGTCTTCTTCCTCCTCGTCATCATCAGATGAAACATCAACGTTTCCTTGAATTTGCCCTTTCTTGAATGCATCTAGGTGCGCAAACCATCTGACAGTGTGCTTTCTCTCAAGATGACCTCTCTGGCCGCCGGTACCATAGTTGGTACCTGACTTACCACGACTAACTGCAAGCTTACAAAGGGTACAAATGGCAAACTTTGGATTTTTTGGACAAACAGTAAAGAAGTCCCAAACTGGGGACTTGAAGTGTCTGTGGGACCTGGAGGAGGCGGCGATACTGGTGGTGGTGGTCATGAAGCTAATGCCAGATGAAGTGGAGGATCTGGATTGCCCAACTTTTGTACGTTTTGCACTTTCACCGCCACTAATTAAGGTCGAGGTTGACGGAGGTCTCTTCTTGCCAGAAAGAAATATGGAAGCGGGACGAGTTGGTGTACTACTTAACTCCAATGATTGTGGTGTTTCCACTGCCTCCTCATCGACAACATCATCATCATCATCACGCTCAGCAGCTCTTCGGGCTAGGGTCAAAATGTCTGTTTGCTGCATGCCCGCTGGGGCTGCAGTGACCTTTATGATGACTGGGTCGTCGTTGGCAGAGTCTTCATCAGCAGCAGTATCCGCCACTTCTTGTTGAGCCTCATCACACTCCATAACTCTGAGACTTTGGACGAGCTTCCTTTTACGCTTAACTACCTTTGTTGGATCATGGTGTGCCTCACTCTCAGACGGCTGTGGTGCTGGTTCCCAAGTTTGATCCGTATCATCAGAAGGAGGTGTGCTTGAAGAGGATGTAGACACCACCCTTGATCTCTTCCTTGCTAGGGGTGTGGAAGACAATGAAGGATCATCAGGAGGAGTGGCTTCCTCAAATGATACCTCGCCTTGATTGTCGATTTCCTGATGTGCCCCTACTTCGGGAGGAACAACTATTGTGGGCACTTGTGACCCTCCATGCACCTCTGCTTGCGCATCTCCTTGCGCTGCCTCTCCTTCCACATGTACTTGGGCTTGTACTTGCACATGTGATTGTTGTTGCGGCTGTGGTTGTTCAACACTCGTCAGATGAGCTACAACAACCTGTGTTGATTGAGGGACATTGCTGCTGCTTTCTTGCGATGAGCCAACATCACTGGTCGATGGTGATTGAAGAACTATACTGGCTGCCTCTGCAGCACTCAAGGGCTTGGACTTAAGTTGGCGTGGTGGTGGTGGTGGCACTGAGCCCAATGGAGCGGGGGTGCTGCTGCCAGCTTGGTCCCCAGCAGATCCCGCTGCTGCTGCTGCAGGCATACTTTTTTTTTTACTCCCAAAAAAAGGGGCGGGCGGCACACCAGTGTCCTTGGTAACTTGCTTCTTCTGCTCCTTACTGGCACCTTTCTTGCTAGAGGAGCTACGGGTTACTTTTTTTGGGGCCATCTTCTTCAGAGCAGGTCAGCAGGCAGCAGTTGCACGAGTTGCAGAGGGTTCTGTGTCCAGACGTGACGTCGCGTGACGTTATGCTGCACACTCCGCTGCAGGACTTCTTCCTGGCACTGGTGGTTCTCTTGAGTCTTCTTGTGCACCTAAAAGCAATGGAAGACAGAGGAACATCAGTTCAGTTATACACCCCAAAAAATCGACAAAACACAGAAAAATGAGCACAATCCCATGCCATCCATGATGTTTACATTGAAGACACCCCACAGAAAGACTAGGGACATGCAAGTATGCAACACTCACTACCCCTGGGCATAATGGATGAAAAGTAGGCAAAATAGGTGCAGGCCTCAGACACTGCCTCTCCTCAAAATGGCCCCTTACACCCCAAGCACATGTTGCCTGTACCAGCCAGCACTCAAGATGGCCACCACCACCACCCACATGGCCAGTCCACATCAACAGTACACCCCCAAAAAACAGAAAAACAGCCAGAAATCACCACAATCCAATGCCATCCATGATGTTTACATTAAAGAGAGTGAGACCACACCACAGGCACACTCAGTCCATGCACCGCCACCCCTGGGCAAAAGGCCACACCAGCACCCCCCCAAAAACGACAAAAAACAATAAAATCAGCACAATCCCAGCCCATCCATGGCCTCAATTATGTTTAAATTCAAGAAGACACCCCACAGAAAGACTAGGCCCATGCAACACTCACCACCCCTGGGCATAATGGATGAAAAGTAGGCAAAATAAGTGCAGGCCTCAGACACTGCCTCTCCTCAAAATGGCCCCTCCCTTACACCCCAAGCACATGTTGCCTGTACCAGCCAGCACTCAAGATGGCCACCACCACCACCCACATGGCCAGTCCACATCAACAGTACACCCCCAAAAAACAGAAAAACAGCCAGAAATCACCACAATCCAATGCCATCCATGATGTTTACATTAAAGAGAGTGAGACCACACCACAGGCACACTCAGTCCATGCACCACCACCCCTGGGCAAAAGGCCACACCAGCACCCCCCCAAAAACGACAAAAAACAATAAAATCAGCACAATCCCAGCCCATCCATGGCCTCAATTATGTTTAAATTCAAGAAGACACCCCACAGAAAGACTAGGCCCATGCAACACTCACCACCCCTGGCCAAAGGGCCCCACCAGCAGGCCCAAAAAAACGACAAAAAACAATAAAATCAGCACAATCCCAGCCCATCCATGGCCTCAATGGTGTTTAAATTCAAGAAGACACCCCTCAGAAACACTAGGCCCATGCACACTCACTACCCCTGGGCATAATGGATGAAAAGTAGGCAAAATAAGTGCAGGCCTCAGACACTGCCTCTCCTCAAAATGGCCCCTCCCTTACACCCCAAGCACATGTTGCCTGTACCAGCCAGCACTCAAGATGGCCACCACCACCACCCACATGGCCAGTCCACATCAACAGTACACCCCCAAAAAACAGAAAAACAGCCAGAAATCACCACAATCCAATGCCATCCATGATGTTTACATTAAAGAGAGTGAGACCACACCACAGGCACACTCAGTCCATGCACCACCACCCCTGGGCAAAAGGCCACACCAGCACCCCCCCAAAAACGACAAAAAACAATAAAATCAGCACAATCCCAGCACATCCATGGCCTCAATTATGTTTAAATTCAAGAAGACACCCCACAGAAAGACTAGGCCCATGCAACACTCACCACCCCTGGGCATAATGGATGAAAAGTAGGCAAAATAAGTGCAGGCCTCAGACACTGCCTCTCCTCAAAATGGCCCCTCCCTTACACCCCAAGCACATGTTGCCTGTACCAGCCAGCACTCAAGATGGCCACCACCACCACCCACATGGCCAGTCCACATCAACAGTACACCCCCAAAAAACAGAAAAACAGCCAGAAATCACCACAATCCAATGCCATCCATGATGTTTACATTAAAGAGAGTGAGACCACACCACAGGCACACTCAGTCCATGCACCACCACCCCTGGGCAAAAGGCCACACCAGCACCCCCCCAAAAACGACAAAAAACAATAAAATCAGCACAATCCCAGCCCATCCATGGCCTCAATTATGTTTAAATTCAAGAAGACACCCCACAGAAAGACTAGGCCCATGCAACACTCACCACCCCTGGGCAAAGGGCCCCACCAGCAGGCCCAAAAAAACGACAAAAATCAGCACAATCCCAGCCCATCCATGGCCTCAATGGTGTTTAAATTCAACAAAACATTTGTATCATGCACCCCTAACCAACCCTGGTCCTACTGGATACTGTGGCTACCCACAATATAATTTATTTAATGTTCTGAAAAAGTTCCAAAATTTTACTTGCAGCAACTGTAATGCCCCAAACAAACTTACTTGTGAAAGTTGATTTCTAATCCAAAAGTGATCCAAAGACAGTCAAAAAGGCCTCAAATCCAAATATCCAGCAGCACCCACAAAAAGTAATCCTTCCAGCTCCAGATCCAAATGAAAGTGACCAGGAGATGGACAAAGCACTGGGAGGAGCCTGCTGGACAGGAACAGGAAGTTGGAGACTGTGGGGCACTTCCTTCCTCCCCCCCCCCCCAAAATGGACTCCTTGCAAAAAAAAAGGCCATGCAAATGTCAACCTGAGGAGTGATTCTGATAAAAATCATAATTTTCTGAAGGTTTATCCTGTTTGCTGGTGATTTTCTTGTGCGAAATTGCAAAATCTCTATTTCGCAAGTGCGAGATTGTTCCTTTCCGCCGCAACTACGTGTTCGCAATTGCGAACTCTCGCGAGGTGTGGTGTGCAAGGTGGCAAGCCGCGAGTACGTATTCGCGGGCGCTAAACTCCCGCGGGAACACGCAGCAAGATCTAAAATGGCGCGTCACTCGCAAAGAAAAACAACCCGGCAAACGCTAAATGACGGAAAGTGAACGCCGTGCACCACGCCGCGCGCCGCAACCAAGCAAAAAATCCGCCGCGAGCGGATTCACGGATTTTCGACAAATTCGCGAGAGTTCGCGGATTGCGAATTTGCCGAAAATCCGAAAAATCCGCGAGCGGAGCGGATTTTACGCCCATGCTTAGTCTGAATCACCACTAGTCATTAAATGCTTTGTTTTCTCTTTCTTTTGCCTCCCATGGGCTCTTCTACTGTTAATACAGGGTACAGTCCTTCTACCATCATGTTCTGTCTCCATTCTTTCATTCTTTTTTCTCGGGTCTCTTTCTTTACCTTCGGATAAAATTTAGCTAACCCTTTGTCAATCCTGGGTCTGCCTCGCTCAAAAGCTTCTATTTACCATTCTTCTAAGGCCTCATATTGCATTAGTCTAGGTCTGGGATGTAATTCATTCATTCAAGTCCTCAAATTAAACAAAATTCTCCCATTGAATGTACCTTCTAAGGGAAATGCTAAATTTCTGTCATCTTTAGTATATTCCACCCAGTTCTCCAACCATACACAAGAGTGGTAACCTCTATCAAACATCATAAATGATGCGGGAGTGTTTGGTGGTGGAATAATGACTCCTTCTCTAGTTTTGATGGGCTTGTCTTTCTTGAAGTAGTTCTTTGCTTTGTCTATAAATGTAATTTTTCTCTTGCCTCCGTACATAATGCGATTTCTAGCTGTTCTCCTCTGATCCCTCACAAAACCTTGATATCTTGGATCAGGTCGAGTCGCTGGATGAGTTGGATACCACATATACTTTTCGCAAATTACTTTGTTTATAAAATTACTTCCAATACAAGCGCGTCTTTTATTTTTCTGCAACCAACCAAATGTGTGGTTTCAAACAATTTTAACCAATGAGTGCACGGCTTTTCTCGTGTGACGAGTTCCCACGCTCCTGTGCTCACCCCTCCTTCACAATGCTATCTCAGCTACACGCCAGCTGTCTCGACCAATACCAGCACGGCACTGAGTGACGACAGCGCAGCTCCGCAACTGACTCCCTCCTTCACAACGTATCGGAAAACTCAATTTCTACCTTTTAAAGTGCAAGTGCTTTGTTTAATTTATAACGCCAAACATTGCCACTGTACTCGAGTGTCTAGAAAGAAAAGATTTATTTCACTGCAAGTAAATCCCTTCCGTTTACTTTTCATATACTGCGGATAGATCCCTTCTGCCTATCCTTCACACAAGCATTAGAGAACCTGCTACTCCTTGAGACTCATCCACTCGGGGATATGTACTAAGTCCAAAGTTTCACCAGCGAACCTCTTTGCTCTCAATCAAGCTCAGACGAACCTGCTACTCCTTCCGTGTGACCCTTACTAGGTTATATCACAATAGAAGTTTTGCCAGCGAACTCTTTGCTATCATTTATTCATACTTTCATACAGAAAACCCTAATTAGTGCTTTAGTGCTTCCAGTTCTGCCCAACCCGCACTAACTTTCCTCGAGCCACTGACCTCTATGCGACGTGGCTTCCACTTACCACTCGCTATTCTGCCCCCGGGGATTCCAGACAAACATATAACAGTCACAGACAGGTTTTGTTAATACATAAATGAATATGGCAGCATATCAAAATATTTCAAAACATTTCAATGAATTTCAAACAGTTTCCATTTGATCGATCGATTCTTATTTAGCAGCAATTATATTTTCACAGTTTGCAGCAGTTTACCTACCTATCTTAACTAGTCCCTAACCATGCCTCTGCTACCAGAAAATTACTGATAGAGCACGCAGGTCACCCGGCTATAAATTTACCATATGCACACTTGGGCCCGTAAATTTAAATTCACCATATTTATTCTAATCGGGTAACCTACACTCTACTACCAGTAATCCAGTTTGTTCCTAACTCTTTCCTATATACCCGACTTACCAATCCTTGTCACTGGTACCTATGACCACAATGGATCAGGGAGCTAGCTGAAAAGATAAGCAGTCAACAAATACAATAACATTTATAACATTTGCACTCATGTAATAACCACAAACTCAGGAAGTTTTGAAAACCTTTATCTATTCGTCATCAAGGTTTGAAAGCAGAAAGTTTATAGCAAGCAAACTATCGATAACCAAAATCATGAAAAGCGTATAACCATGCAGAAAATAGATTATGCCAACCATTTGGAAGTCTAAAGGAAAGGCAAGAAAAAGGAGCATACTGAAAAATGAACGTATAGGAATCAGACTTGAAATGGTATTTTCTAAAGGACGGGTAAAATAAGGGACAATGCTAGAATGTCACATTTTATTGTTTCTTACAGGATGGGTAAGAAGAGGGAACATGAAACTATAATGACAAAACTGAGTTCACCATGTAGCTATAGGATGGGTAAAAAATTGGAACACGCTAATAATTCAGAATGACCTTTTAGTTTCAGTAAAGGGAGGGTAAAGAAAAGGAACATCTATTTATTCAGAAACAGTACTTTAATATACGACTATAGGTAGGGGAAAAATGGAACATGCTAATAAAGGCTCTTTACGACTTTAGTACTTTGACACAAGGGAAGGGTAAAGAATAGGAACATATGCAATATAACTTTAGCAAGATTTCATAAAAGGGTAGAGATAAAGAATGCAAGTGTTTCCCTCACCGACTCATATTTACCTAGAATGGTGTGGAGACCAACCCTGGCCACTGGTTAGTTAAGGACAGAAGAAACGATTGCCAGTAGGCCAGCAGGTGCAGTATGGAAACCAGGACAGGAAACCAAGATTTGGATCAGAACCGGACCACCAAAGTTGAGACCAGCACCCGCAGTTCAGTTGCAACGCCTGCGCTACACCCTCTCTGCAGCTATCAGTCAGAACCCCGATTGGGTTATCGAATTCCCCAGCTAAGTGCTCCGCCAGCACTTAAGGTTCCCAAAACCCCGATTGGGTCTGTGGATTTATCTGACAGAGTGCTCCGCAGTACCTCTGTTCTCGATCAGCTATTGAGTGCGTTGGATCAGTGACACGTCAGCTATTCGTACAAGTCAGACAATTTCTTTAGCTAAACCTAGGCTAGTTATACTATTTTTCAGGTCAGTGTACCACCCCCCCAATGTTGCAAGTGTAAGGATCCCCAATTTCGATTGGACAAAAGAAAGGACAGGTCATCACACCACCTAGGATTTGAGCTTTCTCAAGCCCCTCATTAGAATTTTCATTCCCGCCCATCGAATTTCAGGTTCACATGATGTCTTCAATTCGCGAAACAATGGATAGTCTATTGATTAATACATTGTAGTCTTTTGACTTCTTCTTAGTGGGGTTAGACGTGAGTTCCCAGGCACATCTTGGCTGGTGTTTCTATCTGGCCTGCGTTCAATAACACAGAGTTCATCCTCTGTCCGCAGACTGTCATGCGCAGAAAGGATTTAAAAAATGGTGTATTCCCGTCCCTCATGGTCAAAGATTATGATACATGAAAAGTAAATAGAAACAGTCTTAGAACACAAAAAAATGAATACACTGTATACCATGAATCTCTACTCTATACCCATTACTTTATAATAACTACAGCATTAGGATTAATGCAGAACGAACAGCATAGCAAAAGCAGCAATGCAAGCTTCAGGCATGTGAGAACACAAAGCAGCCATTTTAGCTCTAATGCCCAAGTGCAATAGATTCCCACAGGAACTGCGAGTATGTCACGTCACATGGGTATGACCGACGCATGCGCAGTAGAAATTCCCGCGAAGCAGCAGCCATTTTAGGTGCTAAGCATATTAGGATTAGTAAACACATAGGCAAGCTTCGCTCGGACACCCCAAAAGTGTCGAAAAAGGGCAAATTAATAAGACAAACAGGTTGATTAGTTTAATTAAGGTGATTCGAGGTTCATGAATACAAGCAAGGTGCTTTACGTGCAAATCCTTGCTCCATCAGTCCCATGGCCCTAACTCCTCCTATATCTGTATGATGGCACCTGCTTCAGTCCTATGTGGTGCTATAAACAATTGTAATCTTTTAATCTATCTGATACTACACCCACTATTATCCCTGACACGCAAGCACTTAATACGGACAGTAAAAAGATCCGTACTAAAGAGAACCTGTTTATGGGTCTCCTAGGCATTGCAATGCCTGCCTAGGTTGGGACAGAATCCTATAATGAAGCATGGCACCTTGTTGGGTGAGGATTCTTGTCACTGAAATACTTTTTTCTTGCTTTCCTATGGAGAAGATCATATCATAGATCAAACTATATACATTTGGTCGCTGCCCAATATTGCATTTCACCTGGGTTGGTTGCCCTAATAGGGTTGGGAAGCAATTTTTGATACACCCAGGCTTAAATTATTTGGTGCTACTTGATGGTTCCTGGATTGAGGCATGACAGTCTGTCAAGGTTATGACTGCTCCGGTTTCCTGTTCAATTGGTGAATTTCACTCCTACAACCTCAGCACCTGGTTTGAGTCAGGGTATGAGTCAGTGATGAAACAGCGGCATCATTCCTGCATCAAGCTGAGGCTGCAACATCATGTCTGATTGGAGTTCTGTTGAAATAGATATAAACTGTGATGTGGAATGGGTTAAAGTGCAGTTTGCCATTTTGGCCGACCAGTTTGAACTGGACATATAGCTCTTGCTCCTAGCCATCAATATGTTGGCAGCAAATTTTTTTCTCCCTTAAATTTACCCATGCACCTAGGGTCCCCTGTTCCTAACCACTTTACACGTTACACTTTGGCATCTCAGGTTTTCATACTTCCTGTGCCAGTGATAATGCTGGTTTGCCTTCGCCTCTGGCCCTAATAAGGCTTGATTTGTCTGCTCTCCTTGGGGAGGTCTACCCATGGACTCTTGGAAGTTCTCTTTTTTTAAACATCTTTTTATTGTTTTTCAAGTGAACATTTCTATATCAGCATCGTGCATTCAGTTGTGTCGCAGATCGGGTACATTGCAATGGTACATACATTTTTCGGTTACCTATTCAACTTACATAATTGGTACAACATTAAATGAATCACTGTGTGCCTGTCTATACACATGTTCAATGTCATTCCCTAGAAATTCACATACATTATTGCATGTTCATTAAAAGCTGAACTCTTATCTGTTCATTTGAAAGCATTACTTTTTACTATCTTCCGCCTTTACCCGCCCCTCTCCCTATTGGCTAATTCATCCACCCTCAGCTCATACCATGTCTAGGGGCTCCTGCCTATCACATCCTCCTCACAGTTCTCTTTTAGTCTGCTACTCCTCTTCTCTCGTGTGGGTTAGCAAATAGCACTGCAATGGGGCCCATACATCCGTGGGCCTGGGTGCCAGTGGTAGTAGTTCCGCATATGTCGAGAGCCTCTCCTGGAACATTACTAAATCAGAAATCCATTCCTTGAACTTGGTCGCCCGCCCCCTGCCCCATCGGCACGCCACCCTTCTCTTGACCATGAGGAGTGCCAGCGCAGTAAATGTGCGGTGTTCAGGTCGAAGTGGTTTGACATGTCCCAACAGTGACATCAATGGTGTGGCTTCTACAGGTGTATCAATCATTTCATGTAGTGCCTGAAACACCTTCTCCCAGTACTCTCTGACCTCAAGGCACCCCAATGCTAGATGAAGAAAGTCAGCCCCTGATGTGTGGCATCTATCACACCTATCATCCTCTCTTAACATGAACCTGTACTTCTTGGCCGGCGTGTAATGCATTCTGTGTAAAAATGTATAGTGAATTAGCCGGTCTGCTGCTGGCTGAAACACGCTTGGTTTGTAGACAGCTCCCTTCCCACTGTTCATCAGTTAGGACCAGCCCTAGCTCCTCATTCCATTTCCTAGGCGACAGTGGTGGTGTTGTTGCCACTTGTGTGTGTATCGTGTGATATATCAGTGACACCACCCTTTTGGGTGTGTCCTTCTCCAATATGAGCTGTAGTGGGACCAGTACTGGTGGTTCCGCTGGGAACTCAGGAGTAAGCAATCTTACCCCAATTCTCAGTCTGAGATATACAAATATATCTAGTGGCGTCTTCTGTGCTGTTTGGAACATGCGATCAATACTACAGAATTGTCCTTCGTGGTATAGGTCTCCCCAATTATGTACGTGAGATTGTTGTTGAAATATCCCAAAAAAACCCTCTTGCAACAATGGCATAGCGGAGTGGTAAGCGAGGGGCAGCAGGGACGAATATACCATGGGTACGTCTAGCATACGTT
This sequence comes from Lissotriton helveticus, assembly GCF_964261635.1. Lineage (NCBI taxonomy): Eukaryota > Metazoa > Chordata > Amphibia > Caudata > Salamandridae > Lissotriton > Lissotriton helveticus. The sequence goes on along the minus strand of NC_136061.1, from coordinate 1,915,309,712 downwards.
GTTTGCGCTGCCATACTGCTATTGTGCCCATGAGAGCATTGGCTGCCCTGTCTCTGTCTTTTACTGCTACATATAATGCTCCTTCTATGGGTGTGGGATGCAACAGCCAATGTTCAGCTGCTACTTGTGGCATATATTTCGGATGCTTCACCCATTACCAGGCATAATGGGCCTGCGCGCTCAGGAAATAAAGTTCAAAATTTGGTATACCAAACCCGCCCTGCGAATATGGTCTTGTCATCACCTCCCACTGTAGTCTAGGTTGTTTTCCTCCCCATACTAATCGTGTCATCTCCGATCTAAGTGATTTTTAAAAAAACACACCCGGATAAAAGGGGATGTTCAAAAAAAGATACAGCAGCCGGGGGAGTACCACCATTTTAATCAAAGACGCTCAGCCCGCCATGGATAAGGGCAGTGCCACCCAGCGCGTGACACAGTCTGTTATATTAGCTATGGCCGTACCATAATTCAGTCTCATGAGCTCTTCTTTATTTCTAGTGACTCTGATCCCCAAGTATTTCAGTTCCTCCTCAAACCACTCCAAGGGAAAGTCTAAAGAGAAGCGCGTCGTAGCTGTGGTCAGCGGAAACATATATGATTTTCCCCAGTTTATTTGAACACCAGAGAGCCGTCCAAAAATAATACATTCTCTCAATATCGGGGTTGGGTTTTGCTGTGGGTGGCGAACGTACAGAGTGATGTCGTCTGCGTATAATGAGACTAGTACCCGGTGCAGATTACACCGGAGTGCCTTATCATTGTGATGTTGTCTTAATTTTGCCACCAGCAGCTCTGTCGCGCGTCCCTCTAGAGATACCTAAAGTCTGTGATGTTTGTCTGTTTACAAGGACCTTGGCCACTGGCAAGCAGTATAATAATGTTATCCATGACAGGAACAGCGGGGGGTAACCCATGCGCTCCATTACTCCAAAAATACAATCCCACTCGATGGAGTTGAATGCCTTGGTGGCGTCTAAGAATATGGCCGCCAGCGGCAGATCAGGCGAGACATTGTTTAGGATGGCAAACAGTGTCCTTAGGTTAATGGAAGTAGCCCTGCCAGGCACAAAGCCCAATTGGTCGGGTAGTATCAGGTGTTCCATTAATAAGCTCAGGCGTTTCGCAACTAGTTTGGCCAGAATTTTTGCATCACAATTGAGGAGCGATAATATCTCTATATGAGTTGCATTGTGCTGGCTCTTTTCCCGGCTTAAGCAGAGACAACATGAGCACCTCCCTCATAGAGGCCGGCAGATGTCCCACCTCCAATGCATCCTTGTACACTTCTCTAAGAATAGGGACCATCATGTCTACGTATGCTTTGTACAATTCTGCCGGAATGCCATCTGTTCCTGTGGCCTTCCCAGACTGGAGACCCATGATAGCCTCCCGCACCTCATCAAGCTCAAACGGTGCACACAGAAAAGGCCTCTGCCCATCGCTGAGCCAGCCAAGCGCCACATCTCCCAGAAAGCCATCCAAATCAAGTGCATTTTCTCTAGTTGTGGTGTAGAGATTTTTGTAATGTCTCAAGAAGGCATTAAGTATATTAGGTGTCTCTCTGCAGGTCCCTCCATCCGGGTCTCCCACTTCCATTACATAATTGTTGTAGTGAGGCTGCCTCACCTTCTGCGCTAGCACCTTGCCAGGCCTATAACCTTCTCCATATTGCCGGGCCACCCAGTGTTTGCCCCGAAACTGCACCTCTCTCCGAGCCTCCTCCATATATTCTGTGAGCTTCTTTCTGAAAGCTGCTTGTGTGGTGCCCTTCGGGTCCCTTGCGAGCTCCATTTCCATTTTTTTAAGGTCTGTTTCTAATGTCTGCACTGTGTTTAGTATATCCCTAAGGACTCCGGCCACCTTAGCTATGCAATATCCCCTAATTGTGACCTTAAAGGCTTCCCAGACTATCCCAACACTATCGACAGAGTCTTTATTGCGCTAAACAAATCTCTGATCTCCTCATGCAGCTACTCCTGGAACACTGTATCAAGCAAAATAGGGGCATGCAGTCGCCAGGGACTGCGCGGTGTGCTCAAATTGGCAGAGGAGAGTTTCAATACCACTGGTGCATGATGCGAGTAGGACCCAGCCAGGTGTTTCACTGTAGCTATCGCGGGAGACGACCCTCTGGACACCGAAAAATAGTCTAAGCAGGCCCATGTTTGTGCCTGCGCAGTAAAATATGTGCCTTCCTTCCCACTTGGATGTGTATGTCTCCTGGCATCGGTCAACTTGTAGGCAGCAACGATGTCCTTTAGCACTGCTTACGCTTTAGTATAGTGGTGTGGGGCGGTGTGCGATCTGTCCAACCCAGGACAATAAGTCACATTAAAGTCACCTCCCCATATAACATGAGTGGAGTCTATCTCAAAGATATTAGCCCACAGAGTGTCGAAGAACCCAGGGTCATCTGTGTTCGGCCCATAGCAGCATGCAAACGTGACTGACGTGGTGCCCATCCGGCCCCAAGCGAGGCAGTACCTTCCCTCCGAATCCCATGTAGTGCCCTCCATCCGGAAGGGGACCTGCTTCTTTATCAGTATCTCTGTTCCCCGTGCATATCTGGAGTATGAGGAGAAGAGTCTATGGTCCGCCCATCTAGTGGCAAAGGTGTGTTGTTTCTGGCACGCTAAATGAGTTTCCTGCAGCAGAGCTGTATGCACGTTATGTCTGTCTAGGTAAGATAGTAGATGTCTCCTCTTCCTGGGGTGGCCCATCCCTCTCACATTCCATGTAATAATGTTTAGTGTACCTATGGTTGTTTTAGCCAAATTACCTAGTTGTTGTCTGTATCTTGATTGCTATCCATGCAACCCTTCCTGGATCTTGTGTCTGCTCACAATCATTTAAAGTGTCTCTTTTTGATGCTGTACTCCTCCCTTCCCTTCTGTCCGCTCTCCCCTTAAGGGGGAAGTCTTATGCTTACCTTCCCTTATAAACCAAACAACCCAACCTCGCCCCCTCCACCCCCCACCCACTGAAGCAACCCAACTTGGCCAGAATCCGATTCCCAGCCTCCACCCCATCCCTCACATACAGTAAACACAAAGTTATACCCCTTCCACCTAGTGTGTCATGTTCATCTTTGGGGGAACGCCCATTGGGGGACATGTCTAGATAGCTACGCAGTCTCTCCGCTCCTCTCGAACTCTCTCCCATTGCTGCCGGCCAGCCGCGTGGCCTAGCAGCCGCGTGTGGAGCCCCTGGCCTGTCCTGGGCACGGCAGCCGTTCTGCAATCCCTCACTGTTCCGGTAGGCGGTGCGGCACAACTTTCAATGCCCGACGCTCCGGCTGCCGATCACCAAACTCCTCGTCGCTTGCACCGAGTGGAGAGGGAGGTTAGTTCTTCAGTTTGCCCAACTTTTGGCAAGTTGTATGCCCATTTGCTCAGGATATTTGAAGGATTGTGGTTCCAGGAAGCAGGAGCCTCACATCGATGCAGCCGTTCTGCGTGCACGCCCCCTAGTGCCCCCGACTCATGGAAGTTCTCACCCTCTGCAGCCTTCAGCCTTTGTCATTGACCTGGATTTGGGGGTTTTCTGAGGTCAGCATCTTCATGCTGCTTGGGTGTCATAGAGGGCATTGGCAGTGGGACAGGTCACATATGTATGTACATAGGTGGTATTGCTATAGTCCAAATGTAGCCAAAAGGCAGTGGAGTGCTGTACAGAGTCAAAGATAAGCATAATGCCAATATATGCTAGGGAAGGTAGCTGGTTTGTGGTCTGGTAATTCATTGTGATGTGGTGTTCTTTAAGCGGTGTCTCTTCAACTCTTTCCTAAATTGCAGCAGCGGTGAGACTGTCCTGATATATGCAGGGATGTTATTCTAGACTCTGTCTGCATAGATGGAAAAGGCCTACAGCTTTGTTGTTTCTTTTTTATACTTCTTAGACTGAAGTCTGATGGTGTCATGTCTACATGTCTCCCAAATACCAGCAGAGATGGTGAGCTTCTCCAAATAATAATTGGGGGCGCTGGTGATTATGGCTTAGCAGCTGCTTTATCTGGTTTAAAAGATGGTGTGGGCTGGCATGGGGAGCCAATATAATTCCACCAGGATGGAGGTAATGTGATCATATTTCTTCTGCTCATGGATGAGCCAATGCCCTTAATGGGTGCCAAAGTGGCATCTAAATTGTCATGTAGGAGAGTGTTACCACCATACAAATGTAAAAGTACAAAGGTTTAAACTGCAGTTGTGATGTCACTTTCTGGAAGAAGGAGTTTCCCTTTTTTTAGAAGAGACAGCTGGTACAAGGCCATTTTCTTTGTTTGTGGGAATGTGTTCCTTGAGTGAGGTTCATATCCAGGTTGAATTCAAGTGACTTGGCGTTCAGTGAAAGCTGAGGCTTGGAGCCGTCAAAGTCAATGTCATTGTATCAGGTTTGCACTATTTCTTGATTTTTGTTCCTGTTCATGAATATGTTTATTTGAGACAGTGTTCCCCAAGCCATAAATATAAGATCAGTAAGACATAGTATTACAATACTTTATAAAAATAGAAGTATTCATGTGTTATAAAATCTACAAACAATTATGAATCACTTATCACAGGAATGACAGATTGACAGCTTTTAAAACCATTATAAATCCACATCAACGTATTGCATATGAAACAGAAACACTTGTTACCAATCTCATCCTTATATTGTATTTTAAAAACACAGGTCTTAAAATGTTCCGCTGTACATCTAAAAAATAAAATCTAATACAGTATGTACATACACCTTCTGAATTTTTAATAGAAGCCCTCCCAGCTAGGTGAGAATGCAGTGGATGCAGACCAATTCTGAACCTTATGAGTGCATTACACATTACCTAGTTGGGCTAATTGTGCAAATAAGAGTAAGAGATACAGGATTTCCAGACTTCACATACGTCAACTACAGAGGCCTTTTTGTGTCTTAAGTATTCCAGATCGTTTGCTCTTCAAGCTCTCCCCGTCGCTTTAATTCATTCTTTGATAGGGCAGTAGAGAAGCAACATTATATTTGGTTATTTGTAATATTTCCACCATATCAAACAAAAGCTTTTTAACCTCTCTGGTCTAACCTAATTCCCTTTTCATTATCTCATCTCTACATAAGGAGGCTGCGTTTAGCTGCTCAAATGGTATTAATGTATCCCAGAATCTCAAGGAGCAGACTAGAGCAATTTTGGACCACCCGGTTTGCTTCCTTATGGCCTGGCCATGGCACATTTTGGAAGGGACAGCAAATTCTTTAGACATAACTCCTCAATCTCAATCCTCAATCTTTGCCCAGTCTCGATACCCACTTAAACCCAGTGCCTTTAATCCATATAAAAATTGTGGTAGAGCCATAGCCCTAAATGCAGCGATGACTGGGTAGATTGATGGATTACCATAATCACTTTTAGATCTTTCAAGCGACTATTGGTTAAGCAGGCTTTAGATTATAGCGTATCAATGTGCGAACTCCAGGAGAGACATTTAGTAAAAATGAACCCCAAATACTTGTATTCTAATACTTCCTCAACCGGGGTATTCACGATAGCCCATTCCCTCCCCACTTTCTTCTTGCCAAGTGCCTCAATTGTTGTCAAATTAAAATGCATTACTAAATCATTCTTTTCCCACTAATACCTAATTACCTCCAATTTCCTTTTGAGGCCAATTGGAGTGCTATCTAAAATTATCAAATCATCTGCATAAAGAAGACAAGTGATGCAAGAGCCTCCCAGTGTTGATGAAAATGACTGTGTAGATTGTAAAGTTTTGGGTAGATCTGCTGAATACAATGAGAAGAGTGTTGGGGCCAGCACACATCCCTGGTGCAAGTCATTCTTCATATTTATTTCCCTTGAGAGGCTCCGCCTTTGCCCAATAGTACTCTTGCCTAGTTATTAGTATGTAGTTCTCTCAAGATTCTCAGTATATCTATGAGATTTCCATGCTTTTAAATTTTGTCCAAAAGGTATTATGATTTGCTAAGTCAAACACAGATCTAAAATCTGCAAAAGAAGCATAAAGGGCTCTCCCCACTTTAATCGATTTACAGGCAAAGACCCAGGGACTAAAACAATGATCAGAGGTGGAATTAACTTCTTTGAACCCCATTGTTCTATTGGAAATGAGTTACCTTCTTCAATCCATACTTTAAGACTGTTCAAAAGTATCTTCCTATATATCTTGGCCGCCACACCCTTAATGGTAGAAAGCCTAAAGTGTTTCGGGACGAAGAGATCACCCTTTTTATGTATAAGACTAATAATACAAAAATGTAAGTATTTTGCATATGTGTGTGTGTGTGTGTGTGCGTGCAGTTGTGTGTGTGTGGGTGTGTGTGTGTGTGTGTGTGTGTGTGTGTATATATAATTTTTTAAATTTTGTTTTCACTTAAATACCAAAGCTTACAGGGACATTATAGTTAGGAAAAATAATTTTGAAAAAACCTTAGAAATTCACTGAAAAAAACAAAGGTTACACAGACTCTATAGTTAGACTCAAGTTTCACTCATACAAAAACTGTGAAATTCAGCAGTTATAGTTAGATGAGCTAACTGTAACTCACACCTCTGCAATGCACTACTAATGACCTCACAAATTACATCACTCATGTCATGTTCAGTGGCATCACAGATGACATCTAAAATGACATGACTGATGACATCAATGCTCACATCATTCAGTGAGTGTGTTTTTCTGTAAAGGTTTCTGCGACTTAAAGACATACACTATGCTACTGCATGAGTTAAATTACTTATCTTTCTGTATTGCAAATAAGTGATAGTAGTTCTAACATATGTCATAGGAGTGGCCATGTGACTGTTTGTATCAGTGTATGAGTTGGTGTCTGAATGGCTGTCTGGGTGTGTGAGTGCCCGTGTAGGTCTGTCAATGGTTATGTGAGTGGCTGTATGGGTCTGTGAATGGATTTCAGAGTGGGTTTCAGGGTTTGTGAGTGGGTGTATCGGTTGTTTGGGTTTGTGAGCTGTATGGGTGTGCGAGTGGTTTTATGTGTATCTGAGTGGTTGTATGGGTGTGTGAGAAGGTATATGAGTAGCTGTCTGGGTGTGTGAGTGTATATGTGAGAGTTTGTATCAGTGTGTGAGGGGGTATGTGAGCAGTTGGGTCTATCAGTGGCTGTGCAGGTGTGTGAGTGGGCATGAAATGGGCAAAGAACTATTAAACAGTAATTACTTTTAAATTTGACATTTGTGGCGAGACTTGATGGGATGTGTGCATCAGGAAGTTGTATCCATGACAATTGTCAAATGAAGTATTTTGAAAAACCAAGGGGTCCCCTGCATGTGAGTAGCTTGACAGGAGCAGGGAGAAAGCAATAAAGCTTACAATATATCTTGAGCAAGAAATTGTACACTTACATTATGGGCATATAACAATACACTGGTAACTTGATCCAAAAATGCATGAATGATCGATATAGTACAGACAATGTCAAGATCTGATTTATTTTTTATTCTAAGTACCAAACTATTTATTTGATATAGAGTTGAAGAAAAATACTAAAACATCATTAGAAGACTTTCCACTCAGATATTTACTGACTTCTTTCGTGGTAAGTCTGACAGATATTCATTTCTAAAACATAAAGCAGTGAATCGTGATATTGATACAATGTAATGTTGCTAGCAGCTACACATATTCAAAATTAGACATGATATCCACTATAGACATGAATGTTAGTGCAAATATTTATATTATTTAATAGGTTATAGCCATACAACATATTTGTAACTACTACGCACGTTTCGGCAAAATGCCTTCATCAGGATGCCATCACATTGATATCTGTAAAGGGACAACAAATGAGGAAATAGTCTTATTTTGTAATATGCCCACGAAGGAATAATTGCTATATCTTCAAAAGTGATGAACTTTGTTAAAAACAGTGGGTATAATTATAACCAGGTTACCACTATAAGACAAGTTGTGTGCAATGGAGGATTATTTGTAACTATAAGAAAGTGAAAAATGAAAGTGGAAGAATTAGTACCCAGTGCACAGTTAGTGGATATTGAGCACTAAAAATAATTATTGTAGGTTAGTCACGTGAGCCTTCATGCTGAAAATATGCTATGCTCTTAGCATGCTGTTCCATAAGTGGAGGGTATGAACCACCCAAAAATAATAAGGGGATACCTGTATGTAAACACTGCTGATACGCATAGTGGCCCAATGACATGTGCATGCCACACATATGTCAAGCCTGGAGATGGATAGTGATATTGATATGCCCACCGCAACGGAGATGAAGAGAAATGTCAGAGAGCACACTTTGAAATACAGTAAGTAGTTGGATGGCTTTGTCATTAAGTATAGGCAGCAAATTTCATAAGGTATTGTGTTGAACTGCTCCTTGATTGACTTCTTACCGAAGTAGAGTGCCTGACTCGCTCATTTGTGCGATGATGGACGCGGAAGAAGTATACACCAGAAAAAACGGTCCCTAGAGCAAAATTATGATGCACAATGAGGCCACTGAGCAGAATCTTTTATTTATATAAATGCTGTGCGCAGGGCTGACTATATTGCTGTACTTACTCATTTCTTAAACAAAAATAAGGGCTTTCTAATCAATAGCAGATGTAGAAAAATAATGCCACGGCACATATAGTCCCTAGAGCAAAGTTAAAATCACAATGAGGCCACTGAACAAAAGTATTGGTTGTTTATTTTGTATAAAGACTGTGCGCAATGTTGGCTGTGTGACTGTACTTACTAGTTCGGTAAATGGTGATAAGGGCTTCTTAGAATGTATTTGGCCTCAACAAAAAAAGATTCTTTAAAACGATAACACACTGTGGTCAGGAGTTTCATGATAGGAGTATTTCCCGATTTGCATTATAACACGATTTCCCTTCAGCATTGCTCGTCCCTCAACTTAGTTATCACTGCAATTGGTGTAGTCTAGCTTCATAACTCAATCATAGTTCAACTAATATATGCATGAACAGATTTTAAAGTAGTCCTTAGTATAGGAGCTTATCCATCTCAAACATATTGTCTGTCATTCTATATAACAACAAGATTTCACTCAACTCGTTCTTTATTTGCAAGCTATATCTGTTACAACATGGTGCCCACCTTCCTAGTCATCATCTTCTGCTTCTACTTCTGGACCATGTTGCCAGCAATGACATTTCTTCCCATGACCCAAGCAGGGCCCCGCGTGAGTTAAGCCAGACCCTTGGACCACCCGCTGTGACTGTTGCTGATGCAGTCGGATTGTCGGTAAGTCTATTAGGGACTACATCGGAGTGTTATTACAAAAAGAGAACTCCCTCTGGAAATAACTTTCAGGTCAGGAGGAAAGAGGGAAACAACTATAAATATAATGAACAATGAAGCTACCTCACAACCTATATCTCTTTATAAAGTAGACTGAATCTAGTATGGGTTATGCAAAAAACATGATCAAAACAAATCAAGTGTTGTATTACAACTTTTTTGTTTATTTTTTCATTTACTTCTATGAGTGGACCCTCTCAATCTTCCAGATTCAGAGTCCTCCATTCAGGCCATGGTATCGTCGCCACTTGCCCCACACTCTACCAAATTTCTTAGGGCACCCCCTCGCCTTATAGGTGACTCTTTCAGCTGCCATATACAAATCCAGACCTCTCCTCCACTCCTCCAGTTGCGGTAATGCAGCCACCCCCCACTTCCTAGTTACATCTCTCTTGACCACCACCAGGCCAGGACTAAGAAAATCAACAGTGGGCGTGCGAGATCTACATCGTTAGCCGTGCCCAGCAAGACCAGCTTAGGGTCCAACGGCAGGTCGATCTCCAGCACCTCCCCCAATTCTCTCAAGATCTCCACCCACTAGGTTTGAATTGTGGGGCAGGACCAGATGGTTTGGTAGAAATCCCCCCCATCATGGCCACATCTCAGGTAGCTCGAGTCTCCAGCCCTTCCCATTTTGTGCAGGCGCTCCCTGTCAAAGTAGGTCCTGTGAAGGATATTGTATTGGATAAGCCTCAGTCGGGATTTAGTGGCTACCTCTCTCGGATGCATCAACACCATATCCCAATCCACGTCATCCATTTCCCCCACGTCACACTCCCACTTCCTCCTAAGGGTGACCAAACCATCAGGTATATTATTCATCAGTGTTCTGTACGTTAGGGAGACCGCCCTGTCCTGGATTTGTTCCTGTAGGAGGCGACCCTCCAGAGGTGCATATTCGGGGAGTGCTCCCACTGGGATCCCCTCTGCCCACCAGGCATGTCTCAACTGTGCGTACTTAAAGTACTGAGTACGATGTAGGCCGAATTCCATCCTTAATGCTTGAAATGGTTTCAGTTCCCCTCTTGTGATCACGTCACCCAGTGTCGATATCCCTATGTCATCCCATATCTGGAACCCTTTCAGTTTGTTCAGTTCCTTTAGCCAGGCACAGTGCCATAATGGTGTCTGCCTCGTAGGTTTCTTCTCTCAGCCTATACTCTTGGTCCCTTGATTCCAGACCAGCAGGGTAAGCCTGGTAGCCAGAAGCAAGCCCCCTTTCCCTTTGCCCCCATACAGATAGTAGGTGCATGTACGGGTTGCCATACCGCGTCTCTCCAGGGTGTAGGTAGGGTGCCTAGCGGGGGCTTGGAGCCAGTCATTGATAGGCACCAGGTGTTCTGCCCAGTAGTAGGCTTCTATGTTATTGAGCGAGATCCCGCCACTATACTGATGTCTGTGTAGGGTCGCCAACGCCACCTGAGGCTGTTTACCCAACCATAAAAAGGCTCTCAGCTCTGCATTTATTTCCGTGAACACCCTATGTGGGAGGGGATAGTACTCATTCTGAAAGGCGTACAGAAACCTCGGTAGCATCATCATTTTAAACATGGCCGCTCGGCCCAGGATCAATAGAGGGAGCATCTGCCACCGGTTTGCATCTTCTATAAAGTTATGCACTATTCGCCTAATGTTCCTCTGATAGGAGCGGGCGCTATCTAGTGTCACAAAGATCCCAAGGTACACAAAACCCTCACTCGACGTTTGCAACCTCTCTGATATGTCAGACTATTATTCCTGGCCTCGTGGGTCATAAAGAACTGACTTGTAAGTGTTTATCCGGTAGCCTGCGTGTGCTCCGTATCTTTCCAGCTCTAAGAACAACGTCGCTATCGTAGTTGCTGGGTGTGTGATATACAGGAGGACGTCATCTGCGTATAGTGATATTTTTTTCCTCCGCGGCACCTCTCAGTCCTAGTCTAAACCCCATAATGTCTTCGTTTTGCCATATCGCACATGCCAGCACCTCAATAGTTAGCGCAAATAGCAGGGGGGACAGGGGGCATCCCTGTCTGGTCCCCCGCCGCACCGGAAAGTCCCAAGAAAGAATCCCATTGACTTTAACTTTCGCTCTGGGGTCCGTGTATAAAAACTGTACCCACTTCAGGAACTTGGGTCAGAAACCAAACCGCATCAGGACTCCTTCAAGGAAGGGCCAGTGAACTGCATCAAACGCTTTTTCAGCGTCCAGAGACAGGAACCAGTGAGGGTGCCGCCTCCTGCTCACCTCCTGCAGCCAGTTATGCGTCCGTCTGAGGTTCAATCTGGTGGCCCTATCGGGGAGGAAACCCGTCTGATCCAGGTGAACTAACCCCGTGATCACCCCCCTGAGCCTAAGGGCTAGGATAGTCGCAAGGAGCAGCACTTCTATATTTAAGAGGTAGATGGGGCGGTACGACGCACAGTCATCCGCCGGCTTACCCTCCTTGTATACCGGGATTATTGTGGCCATCCGAAGGTCTGGCGGTAGCTCTCCCTCTTGCACTGCTCTTCGAAGAGTCCCAGCAGATGGCGGGCCAGTAAATCTGCGTTTCGCTTAAAAAATTCAGTCAGAAACCCATTTGGGCCCAGGGACTTCCCCGCTCGAAGCTTGGTCAGGGCTGCCTTAATGTCATCTAGCGTAATGTCAGCCTCCAGGTCACTTTGGTCCTGGTCTGTCAACACTGGGAGCTCAATGTGTGCCATATATTGTAGTGCATTGTCCTGCATCCCTAGGTCCCTAGTTTCATAGAATAGTTTGTAGTGTGCAGCAAAGGCCTCTGCTATCAATGAGTCTAACCGCACCAGAATCCCCTGGGCATCCCTGACCTGTTCTATCCATCTGGCGTTCCTTTCCTTTCTACTGAGCCACGCTAGCAACTTTCCTGATTTGTCCCCCATGTCATATAAACGATGCATCGTCGCCAGCGCCTGTGTTTTGGCCTCCCCCGTCATCGTGTCCCTATAGTGGCGTTGCACATCCGTCAGCCTTCTAAAGGTCCCCGGAGCTATAGTGAGTTGGTGCTCTCTTTCCAGTTCCAGTATCTGAGCCTCCAGTAACCTAGCATCCTCCTGTGTTTTCTGAGTCTCCTGCGCTAGCCTGTTCTGTGCTCTGTCTCGTAGGACCGCCTTAAAGGCCTCCCAAAAGACCACATTCGACGAGACCGAGCCCTCATTGTCATTAATGTAAACTTTAATATCAGCTCTGATGCCCTTCAATATGGCCGCATTCTGCAGGTTCCAGGCCGTCAACCTCCAAGACCCCCTCTTCCCTACCCTCCCCCCACCACCAGTGCCAGGAGCGGGGAGTGATCTGAAATCCCTCTTGCTTGGTATTCAGCTGTGTCGTCAGCTGTCAGAGTATGTCGAGCCATAAAGATATAGTCCAGCCTCGAGTAGACCTAGTGTGCCCCTGAGAAGAATGAGTAAGCCCTAGTTTCTGGATGTAGCCACCTCTATACATCAGTCAGACCCAGCGTGTAAATCATCTTAGAGAGCAGGGTCGGGGTCTGGTCTCTAGACCTGTCTCCTGTCCTGTCCTGTGTTGGGACCATCACATCATTAAAATCTCCTGCCAGCACCTGTAGGGTATCCGACGTATTGAGGAGAATATCCGTGACCCCCTTAAGTGTAGCTGCTTGCAATTTTGGGGGAGCATCGGCCGAGACAATCGTATACTCCTGCCTTTTCCAGGTACCCCGCACTCCCACATATGTCGCTTGGGGATCGCACCACACCTGTGTAATCTGGAATGGTGGATTCTTTTAAATCTGTATGGCCACCCCGCTGGAGCCTGTGGTGAACCCCGTGTGTGCCAGCACCTTGTATTGCCCTCTAACTAAAAAGCCACACTTGGTGCCCTGTAGGTGCGTTTCTTGTAGCAAGATTATGTCAGGGCCCACCCGTTTCATGTAGGCATGAACCAGTCCCTTCTTTATCTTACTACCAAGACCATTTACATTCCATGCTAATATCTTAAGCCCCCTCTGAACCTGCGGTGTCTCCATATGGCTAACTGACATCAAGCCCTGATTCCTGGTGTATGGTGTCGGTGATGACAGAGCGTCCAGGACGCCGATGTAAATGACCTCTTTGACATGTCTAATCCCTCCCTTCCCCAACTCCCCGTCCACCCCAAACCCCTCTGCCCCCCTTGTCCCCCCTGAACATTCCCCAACTCAGAACAATCAGAACTCCCCTCCGCTCCCCCCACCCCACCTCCCTCCCCCGTCAGTCCCATCTTCGCCCGAGATGGGATATAGGACTTCAGGCAGAGAAGGTCTGTCGCCCTCCCCAAGTTCACCCCCTACAAACCAATGCTAAACAGTCTATCTAGCAAACATACAAGTCTGGCTTCTTCCGCAAAACCCACTCATATGTGCAATATGAACAGAAATTGAAAAACAATGTTTATAGGGTGTGAAAAAACTTGCATGCTCCCGGACTATGAGCCGGTATCATGTCCGTCCAGAGTGTCCCTTGTTTGAGCGTTAGAGTCTTGAATATCTTCCTGCGAGGCTCCCGCCTGCTTGGCCGAATCTTGCTCCATCTCAGTGATTGCCTCCACTAGCGGGTGCATTGACTGTGTATCGGAGTCCTCACTCCCCATCGTGTGGCCCCCAGGATCATCTTCCCCTTCCAAGTATGCGTTCCCAGCCAGGCAGCAAAACCTAGACTCCGCGTGACCCCCGTGGTCGGGGAGAACGGAGTTCTGTTGCCGTTTGCCTGCCAGGTTCTGCGTAGGATAGGGGGTCGTCTTCACTCTCCTGGTCCCCCGCGTTCTCCTCTGCCTCTGTGTCTTCAGTAATTCCCAATGATTCCCGGCTGTGGTCTCCTCCTCAGTAGCGCTCCGCATCCCTTTCTCTCGCCTCCGCCGGGGTGGGCGCTCCTCCAGCCACTGCCACGCATCTTCGGGGTGAGTGAAAAAGTAAGTCTTCGCCGGGAAAAGGAGCATGTACTGAATTCGGAGGTCTCTCAACTTTGCCTTCACCGCGTGAAAGGAGCGCCTCTGCTTCTGTACCTCTTGACTGTAATTGGGGAAAATCATGATCTGTGAGTTCTCCATGTGGATCTCCCCCATTTTTCTGGCTTCTCGCAATATCATATCCCTATCTGCGTAGTTCAGGAATCGAGCGATGACCGGCCGCGGTCTCACCCCCACCACGGGCTTTGCCAGGAGTGCCCGATGCGCTCTTTCAATCACAAAGCAGGCAGAAAATGTCACCTTTGGTGGGGTCTTCAGTAGCCAAGCGTGTAGGAACTCTACCATGTTAGGCCCTTCAATTCCTTCCCTAAAGCCCACAAAGCAGAGGTTATTGCGTCGGGCCCTATTTTCTGCATCGTCCACCTTCCACTGCAGCTGTGTATGCGAGGCCCAGAGCTCCTTCACATCTTTTTGCAGAGAGTGGATAATATCCTCTGCCTCCCCAGCCTGGTCTCCGCCTTGGTCACGCTCTCCGTCAAATTGCAAAAGTCCTGCCGCAATAGTGTGACCTCCGAGCCCACTTCCCCGATCTTGACCTCTAAAGCCGCTCTGGAGGCCTGTATGTCTTCCCTAGATGCCTGTATAGCCTCCATCAGGAGAGCCGTGTCCGAGCGTGGACCCGAGGAGTCTGATTCCGCTGCAGGAGGGGCTGTCGCATAACGATCTAGTGTACCCTGGTGTGGGGCCTTGGCGGCCGCTCCCTTCTTCCCGATTCCGGACTCCCAGGCGACTGCTCCCTACCTCCTGTGTTCCGGCCTCCAGGCCCCAATCTCCAATGCTGCTCTACTCCACCCGGCCTCTCCCGTCTCTGCAGCTCAGGCTGCGTAGTTATGGCGCTCAGTCCCAGCCATCCCGTTCGAGGGCCCACAGGGGCCTCAAGCGCCCTCTTCCTGAAACCTAGGCCGGGCTAAAAGGTCTCTGTGTGCTTGGCCCTACATCTGTGCACACATCCAGGCTGGGAGGGGGAGGAAGAAATGGGCAAGAGTAGGGTGTCCCGGGGGCCGGCTGGAAAGCCCTCATCTCCCGGTCGTTAGTCCAGTTCCCCCTCGATGGCCGTATGCACCCCCGTTTATCGTGGTCTCTCACTCCACCGGCGTATGGCGCTCTCCCCAGGCTTCGCCGCGACTGCCAGTGCCTTCCAGGGCCAAGCCGTCTAGCCCGTTCGAAGGCCTCCTCTAGCGTAGGGGTTCCGCAATCAGGCCTCGCTGCTCTGCCCCGAGTCCCGCTGCCGTCTCCTTGCTTGCAGCCGGCAGCAGGTGATTGCGCTCCTCTCTCCCGGAGAGCCGGCCGCCCGAATAGGCGCTGGCAACCCTCCGGACCTCCAGACGGGCTCACCTCCTCATGTCTGTGCCTCTGTCGCAGCACCCGTTCTAGAGGGGGCTGCACGGTGCTCCGTCGCTGAGGCCCCGGTGCCACTCCGCCTTCGCTCGATCACCCGCAGGCAGTCCCGAGGCTCTGGACCTCCTGCCTGCTTCGCCAGCCTCCCGGCGCGTCTCTCTCGCCGCCACCTCAGTCCGTCAGGGCGCCGCCAATTTAGGACTGCCTCCGCGTCCCTCAGGAAGGTCGCAGCTCTCCGGTGGATTTCGCCGCCCGGTAAGCCTCTGTCCCCGACTTCACCCTCGCCCACCGCACGACGGGACTCTCCTGTGTCTCATGGCAGCAGTTAGGGGACCTCTGGGCATCTTTAAAGATGTCGGATCTAGTCAGCTCGCCAGAGCTCCGATGGCTCCCGACTTACTTGGCCATGTTGTTGGCCACGCCCCTCTGATCTTTTTTATTTAATATCTATCCCTCTCTCTTCCCAAATGTATATTTAGCGTTTTTCTACTTTCTGTGTGTTTTACAGTGTTTTGTACTGCTTTTCTAATATTTGCTTTCTCTTATTTTTTACTTCCCTTCTTTTTCTTCTGACTTAATTTTTTACTCCTGCATTTTCTTTTCCGCCCCTCTGCCCCCTAGAACCATGGCCAAAAATAAAAAGAGGGCTTTGGATTCCTCCAGTTCCCAGGAAAACAGGAGGAGCCACCTTCCTTGCAGAAGGCGGAGCCCGGAAGGCTTACAACCTTGGGCCTTTTTCTCTGAGCTTGGAGGTGGCTGCGCTTAAATTTTTTTGTGCAGCGCCACCTCCCCTTCACCCTGGCAGGAGGCGGCAGGCCTGGTTCCGGTTACGGGATCCACGAGCATCACCGACGGTGGGCGAGGGTGCGGCAGACAGGCAAGCAGTGTTTCGCTGCTCTGAGGTCTGGCGCACCCATAACCAACTGACGCACCGGTGGTCCGACATCCTGGACGGGAAGCAGGACATACTGGACCTGCTAGGTGTTGAGGTCATGGGGCTTGGTAAGTAGCTACTTATATTACTATTGTGTGTTCTGTTCTGTGTTATTGGTAATCTTATGTTTTCCCATATATCAATAATGCTGCTGCTGCTTACATGTAGGTAAGATACGTTTAAAAATCTTAAATTATGTGATTGTTATTCCCTAGACAGGTGCTGAGCTCTACTAATCTTACTTGTTTTCAACTTTGCGCTTGCTTGGGCTGATTAGGTAAGAGAGGTTAGAGAACTTAAGATAGGTAATTCAGACTAGAGAGACTCCTTTCCTTTGTCCTGTCACTAAGATAGTGGTAGATAGTTACTTGGTATTAGTTGGTAATTTAGCTGTCTGCTTGATGCGTCCTCCTCTCACGTGCTGTGCTGACTCCTTAGTAGAACCTTTTTGTAGTTTGTTAGTGAGTGAATAATATAGCAACTCAGCAACCAACCAATTTTGGTGTATGCAATATGCATGCACCTATCTATGCTTTTCTGAGGACTAAAATAAATGCAGACTTAGTGAATTGGGCCGTCAAAGGGGGTTGATGATTGCGAATGAGATCGGAACAGTAGAAGCAAATATAATTTTGGGGCAATTCATTCCAAATTGTGCTAGTGATGTGCATGGTGTATGTATGTATTGTATTTTCAATCTCGCTAGTGAAAAAAATTAATGAAGGGGAGTTGTATTGCATCTAAAAAATGTGAAATAGTTTTTCTAGGTGTACCGACCACCAGTTTGGGGCCAGCGGCGAAGGCGCAGACATTAAGGAGGGAGCAGAAGATGCGGCAGCTGCAAGGGGTGAGCCAGCAGCAGTGGCGGGCTGTGGTAAGTTATATTCCTTACTTATTGACAATACACTTGCTGCAAGGGTGTACACTGTAGTGTTGAGAGAGACTAAGTTGTTTTGAACAGCGGTTTAAGAAGACATCCTTTAACTAGCATTAGCAGTAGCTGCAGAAGATAAGTAACTAATAACTTCTCCTATCTAACTTCAACTCAGCTGGGAAGGCTTTATGAAAAAGACTAAGGATCCATTAGAATGTAGGGCGGACCGCCACCGCCCACACGGCGGTTGCGATCCAGCCTACATACTTCCCCGTCCACCACGGAATACCGTCCGCCACTTTTCTGCCTGGTTGACCAGGCAAAAAAGGGTTTCATATGGTGGCCGTCTCTGCTAGACACAGCCATCCATATTAGCATGGGTGCAGGAACTTGCCTTGGCAAAGCCGCCACGAAAAGGTATGTGGAATTTGCCTATGGGTGTCTGTTGCTGGCTCCCAGGATATTGGGGGATGGGATGTGCATATGGGGGGTACCTATGGTACCCCCCTGCATTGCCATGGACATGGTGGCAGGCACCTTGCGGTGCCTGTCACCTTGTGCATGACAATGCACACAGTGCAATACAAGCATTGTGGCGGGCGATGTGAGCACCACCCACCACAATGCTGGGAATGGAGGATGCCACCCCCATGGTGGCAGTGGCATCCTAATCACCAGTGTGGGACCGCCGCACTACTGGTGGTCAGTCCCAGCACCCCTTTCGTCCGACCACCATCCTAATGGGCCCCTAACAGTCAGAAGACCTTGATGGATGGGGTTGATAGAAAAGGGAAAGAAAGATCAAAGGAGGAAAGACAGGTGACATGTAATATATGACTGGCAGAGAAGGATGCATGGGTAAAGGAAGAGGTCCAGGATGCATGGGTGGTTGGAGGATGGGTGAAAGGTGAAAGAAAGGATGCCTGCCTAGGTGGGTGAAACTGTATGGTTGAAAAGAATCCTCCGAATTGTTTGATGGGCCAAACTCAAAAGCAAGCAGGGGCGCATGGGTGGTGGTTGATATGGCTCTTTATGTTTTTGGCAAAAGTTTTTTTTTAGAGTGACTTGAGATTAAGAATGATAGCCATGTATTGTTTACTTTGAATGGATGAATGCCTGGATGGTATTCAATTATAGCATAGGTGGAGACTGGATGAAGAGAATGTAAAAGAAACATAAACTGTGCCAGAGTAGCAAAGCAAGGGTGAAGATTAGAATAAAAAATAATTCTAAATGAGCAACGCAAACATAAATGGGAAAATCCTTGGGAAGAAACAAGTACTGTTGTTTTTCAAGGTTTTTGATTCACGGTTGTATTTCAGAATATTCCCTTGACTCACAGTAGTTTGCAAGCACAACATATATATTCCGTATGTATGTACCCATCCAAATTCATCAATCGCCTCCCTCTTACTTCAAGGCCCACTCCTGCTCCCTACCTATGTAATTTTGGGCCAGATGTAGGTAGGCAAATACCTAACGGTAACGGCCAATTTCTGCCGTTACCGACTGGTATTTGGAGTTTGAGATGTAGGGGCCTTAAAAATTACCGATTCGGTAATTTTACTGATTCGGTAAATTTACCGAATCAGTAAATTACCGAATCGGTAAATTTACAGAATCTGTAATTTGAGATGTAGGTGGCACTGTAAACAGTGCCACAGGGCCTTAAGGATTCGTTATTTACCACCAACTGTTAGTTGGTGGTAAATAACGAATATCTGTGTATATGCAAATCTGTGCATGTACACCTGTGCCATGTGAAATTACCGAATAGTCAAGGGTGGCAGGGTGTCACTTTGACACCCTGTTGCACCCCTGATTAGTGCTTGTGTGCCATGGCCGAATCTTAACGATTCGGTAATTTTTACCGAATATTTACCTACATAGCATTTACCGATTTGTAAATACTGAATCGGTAAAATTCGGTATTTATGAATCGGTAAATACCATATACCTACATCTAGCCTTTTGACTCTGTCAGCTATGGGTGCCATGCACACAAGCACTAATCAGGGGTGCAACAGGGTGTCAAAGTGATACCCTGCCACCCTTGACTATTCGGTAATTTTACCAAATCGGTATTTACCGATTTGGTAATTGCCATTGATTCCTATAGGCCACAATTGCCATTGATTCCTATGGGCCTCAAGGCCCATAGGAATCAGGGGCAATTATCGAATCGGTAAATACCGATTCGGTAATTACCGAATCTTAACGATTCGGTAATTTTTACCAAATATTTACCTACATAGCATTTACCGATTTGTAAATACCGAATCGGTAAAATTCTGTATTTACGAATTGGTAAATACCATTTACCTACATCTAGCCCTTTGACTCTGTCAGCTATGGGTGGCCTATCGGCTGCATGGTTGGTTACACAATCAAACAATAGTAGCACCTCATGTCGTCCCGTATATCATCATTCATATTAGTAATCAGATATCATCTGCCTTGTTGTAGTAGTCAGGGTGAAAGTGAAATTTAGAAGTTGCCATTGATTTAACAGAGTATGGCCATAGTGGAAAAATAGAAAATTGTGTAGTACAGCTGCCTCACCTGCAGACAGCAGTAAAGTGACATGAATCTGCAACTGCAACATGAGTATGTCTGTCTAGGGTGCAAGCTGACTAAGCTGGTATGCCTACAGGGTTAATTTAGCTAAACAAGAGCTAAACAAGAGCAAGAAGAAGAAGACTTGTCCGCTCCATACTGCCTAGTAATGCCTAAAACTCTAATCACACAAATGTTAGGGGCCAAGGAAGTGGCATACCACAAGTGTTATGTACTGTGCTTGCTAGTGCTACTGTGCCACTATAATTTTATGTGTATAATTTTGTGTTAGTGTTTTGCTAAGAGAATTGGTTACAATGGTCTTTTTTTCCTTTCTATATATAGCTACTCCTTTCTGACCACAACAACAACCCAACATGCAGGAGTTAGCAGCCAGAACACGGCAGCTGGAGGCCATCCGGGATGAATATCAGCGGCTGGTGCTTCTGGCCGAGGAGGAGGAGGAGGCGTCAGCAGCTGCTGCCTGCTCTAATACCCTGGGTCCCAGCCAGGCCCCCCCAGTGCCTCTGGTGGTATGGTGCCATGGTCTGGCAGCCGCCCGCTGCACTTCAAACACTGCTGCCCACCCCTGTTGTTCATGCAAACAATTCCAGCGCTGCATGCCCCTCCGGATGGATTGCCTAGAGTCCAGGATCGAGGAGCGATTAAACACCATAGAGCAGAAGATCTGGAGAACCCGCCGCTAGACTCCGTCTTTACCCTTGCCCCTTTTTTAATCTTTTTTTTGGTGGGTGGGAATTGGGTGTTGGGGAAAACTTGTGGCTTTTTTATGGACATTTTGAATTTTTTTATTTATTGTGGACAATTGGATTCACTACTGGACATTGGTTGGGGTTAGGTGGGTCAGGTGCTGTGTTTTTTTCCTTCTAGTTTATTTGTTAGGGGAATAAATTATTTATACTTTACATGTGATATTATGTAAATCTTTTGTGGCGGGTTACTCCTATACTTCTCACTGTTTCCTTTGCTGCAGGGCCGCAGTTTTTGATTGAAATCTGCCGATAGTGTAACACACCAACAGATAGATGCGGTACCCTCACTTGTCCTACTCGTACTGTCAGTCTCTCCTTGCAGTCTGCAACTAAAACTCCTTTGGACTCTGAAGGGTGTGGGTGTGTGAATTAATTAATTTCCATAGTATATATATATTATGTCTTTCCACACTTCTTCTCTTACCTGTGATTGATGTTCATACTTTATAGGCAAAGCGATGGCTGCAGGGTGATGGTTTGGTTTTCCAAGGTGCCGTGACATGGTGGTGGTAGTAGTACATAGTAGTAGACACTGACAGTCGAATATGCAAAAAAAGAAAATTTGACAGTCAGTCACCTGAGGGAGACTAGGGAATGAGTAGTAGAAGTACAGTACGCAAGAATAAGACTACCAAATAAGAAACCATGATGGTAAGCAATACTAAAGTAAAATAAACCAGAATGGAGGGCTAGCCTAGTACAAGTTACAAACTGAAGTCAACTCGAGCTATGAAGTGAAGAAGCGTCTGCGTAACCTTAAGTGCAGGAACTAGAATGATAAATTGATGATGGATTATGTTCCTCTGGAAAAAAATTGAAGATCGAATACTGTGCATGGATGGGCAATCTAATCTATATTGCCAGTGTGCGCTATAGTATATTCTTAGAGCAGAACAAGAGCCTTGCACTGCCTTGAGTTAGTGTTGGTTTCACCACATCTCCCCCAGCAAGTGTTTGATCAATTATTGGTGTAAATTTTATTTAGTCACACCTCAATATAAATCCCACAGCCCAGGGAAAGAGGGCTAGGGTTTGATGAATGGTTGGGAAGGGGGATTTGAGGGAAAGGTTTGACAAAGACAAACACTACACATGGACAACAAACATTCATCTTGGTAGCCAAGCCGACCATCATAAATCTTTTAAGGGAGAAAAAGGAAATGCATGCATGATTATGACTTGGAGAGTAGTACTAGACTAGTACAGGGCAGTATATTATTAATTATGCAATTGCCTTCCCTATCTGCCGCGAGAGAGACCCGAGTTACATACATTTTATGTTCTTTTGTACTGTGCTTCCTTTGAAAGATAGCAAATAAAATATAAAAAATTCTGTAGGAGTTAAATATAAGCAAATATAAACAACACATACACACTTGTAATGATTGAAGAGAAAAAATGAATCAAATGAATTTATAATATAATTATTGCCAAATTGGGAGGTGCATCCCTTCATTCCTCTTGGTCCATCCTTGGAATGTCCGTCCATCAATCTTGGGTGCCTGGTGGATGCGGTTTGGTAAGGTAAGTATGAGTTGTTTTTCCCAGTATAGCGCAGGGTAAAGGCCGAACTATAGATAGAAAAATAAAAGGATATTGAAAAAGTAAGGAGAAAAGTTAAACTGCAGAATTAAGGAGGAGTGCAATAAGAAGACTTTCAGAGGCAGCTTGGGTAAATCATGTCTGTATCCAGCAGATAGCTCCAACAACAGGAGCAGGCACCCCACCTGACCTCCACTTACCTTTGAATTTGAACCAGAAAACACTGAGCACATACAAACACACAGCAACATAGCAATTTCCAAATTAAGTAACAAAATCAATGCACCACTGTCATTCACACCACCACACTCGTCTCCACCACTACACAGACATGTAGGTCAGCTGTTGCTGTTGTTGACCTTTTAGGCCACTACATTCCCCAAGTTATTCCATCAATCATCTATGATCCCACTGACTCTAACTGCGAGTATAGTATGGTCATGGTGTCAAACTCTGTACCAAAGATTTCCTGAGTGAGTCCAGACTCATCCAGACTTAACACCTTGGCTGCTAAGGCAATTCCGGCTGGGTGCTGATATTTTTGAAATCCCATTGATCATGACGAGCTCACCTTGTCATTAGCACAGCTCCAGTGTGCCTCATGACGAGATGAGCTCGTCATGAGCATGGAACAGGTTAAAATGTTATGGATCCGCCTGCAGTAGGACACTTTTGTTATTAAACAACAAGAAGGGAAACATAGACTTGAGTTACTTTTTTGTGTGTAGAATACTTGTAGACATCATGCACAACAAACACCAATCACTCAGCATGCAATTCATGCCATCATTCACAAGTTCTTCCGGGGCAGTCACTCTAGCCTCGGAAAGGATATGGACTTTGGACTTTGGACTTGAGGCAGGCATACATTTCACATTTGTTTTATGTATTCTCCATCCAATGTCTTGCTTAAGGAAAATGGATTTTGAGCAAGTCAGGAGTAAAAAGAGTAAAATGTGGTGATGGATTTGTTGTGCTTTGAACCAGAACCATAGTGACACACACAAATAATAAAGTAAATAATATTCCTTAGCTATATATTTTGGGGGCTGTTTTGGGGAGTCAAAGGAAGAAAGAAGGTAACTCAAAATCATAGTTGTCGGGGAAGTAGAGCTTGTCCTCAAACTCTGGTGGGTCACCCAGAAGTAGGTTACCTAACACACTACTTCCATGACTTGAGTAGCCGTCATCATCTTCCTGCTGTTCTACTTCAGGTATGGTGTAACCCGGTGGTTAAAAGTGCTGATTCATTTTGATCATGGTTAACCTCTCCACGTTTTGAGGTGAGAGACATATCCTTCTCACTGTCAGAATGGCACCTGCAGCACTGAAAACACACTCAGCAGAGACACTTGCGACAAGGCAAGCCAGATCGTTTATTGCCAGCCCGTTGAGAACTGGCCATTGGCGTCTTTTACCATACCAATACAGCAATGGGTTTCGACCAAAGTAGCCCTCTGTTGGGTCATCCAGATAGGGCTGGACCATTCACTCGTTACTCATGGGTGCTCCGCTTTGCTCTGCCTCTTTTGCCTTAGCCTCAGCACTGGACTTAAGCCCTGCTGTAGAAACCATTTCCATTCCAATTTTGAGGCTGATGCTCCTGTTATTTTTGTTATTGATGTTGTTCTTGGTGTTGTTAATGGTTTTGTCTTCAGTGAGCCAACCGCACTGCTCTCAGGATTTGAAGATGAACTTGAATCCGACTGCCCTGCAGTACTTGTTGTGCCCTGGAGGAGCAGGCCTCTAATTCCCAGCCGTTCTTTTTCTAGCTGACTGGCTTGCACAGCTATCCAAGTTTTGTAGCCGGAAACATTCCCGTCTGAAAAAGGAATGAAAGTGTGCAGTAATGGTTTGAACTGTGGATCAAGAATTGTAGCAGAAATGTAATGGTTGGATTACACAATGCCTCTTTGCACCCCTGTATTTTCATATAAGCGAAGGGTTAAGCTCTCCACCAACTCATATGCTTCTTTCTTTCCCCCACACCTGCGTACATTGCAGACACCCCCTTCAGCTGTTCCTGTAGAATGTGCAACAATGGGATAGCTCGACCCATAATACAGTCCTCTTTGCTGACTTCACGTGTGAAGACCTCGAAAGGAAGAAGCCTTTCTGTCAGGCATTTAACTAGGCCCCATTTGTCCATCGCAATGATCATGCATTTCACAGTAGCATCCCCTCTTTACATGACATATTCATTTGTTGGTCTGTACTGCTCGAAGTCGTACAAGCATGTAACAAGTTGAGTTCCAACATGTTGGTACCTCCTGGATCAATGCTTTAACGTGAATTTTAGTATCACATTGAATGATCCTCAGCTGCTTCCAGACTTTAAAAGAATGGCTGAAATGTGTGCAGATTCTTTTGCAGGTGGTCAGTAAGTTGCTGACCTTGGCTTCTTTTTTTCAGGATTTTTTGAAAAATTATGTTAATGCAGTGCACCAAATACAGGACCCTGAAACAGCCACCATCGGCCATGACCTTAACTATATTTCTGCCATTGTCCTCTTGTTCACAGCCATCCGAAGACCTTGTTGTCAAAGTCTTGCAAAATGTTTGCTACAGTTGCATGTTTCCGAGCGGCATTAAAACTCTCAGCAGTGTCAACCCCTACAGATATCTTTTCTCTAACCCCCACAAAAGAGATCTAGTGTGCAGTGATGCACAAGTACTTAGTGGCTTGGCAACTGGTCCACATGTCTGTTGTCAGGTGGATAGTGTGAAGAGCACTCTGCTGCAAAGCTTTTCCAAGTAATTCCAGCACATCATGACGTAGTGCTGGAACAGCAACTCTGGTGAAATAGGACCGGCTGGGTTGTTTGGCCTCCAGTACCATAGTTTATACCAAGCTCACCCCAACTAACACCCAGTCCACAAATGGAGCATATAGCAATGTTCACCTCCTTCCTTCTAACCGAAAAGAATTTCCAAACTGGAGATGTCAACTTTCTGAAGCAGCTGGTGGCACTTCCAATGTTGGATGAACTGGTAGGTGGGCATGACGTTTGACTCTCTGCAGTACCTACTTCTACTGAGGTGGTTGTTGTGGGGAGTGTAGGTCACTGCGTAGACTTAAATATGTTAGGTATAGGTGGTGTTAGTGGTATCTGTGTAGGTGTTATCCGTGTCACATCCCTCACAGCAATTTTGGATGGGTAATGTCGGTCTCCACTGGTGCAGGGCTAATGTCTATGATGACTGGTTCATCATCATCATCCTCCTCTCTTACATCTACCTCAAGTACTATCAGGCATTCTGGAACCTTCCTTTTCCCTAGCTTCCCCCAGTGTGTCTCACTCTCAGACTGAGGTGGCTTCCAAGTGGTCTTGCAGAAGAAGTTGATGGACTAACCCTCCTTTTCCTTCCTGGGGATCTGGAAGACAATGAATGTTCTGAAAGAGTGTTTTGCTCTTCTTCTTCTGCAGGAAGCTCGATCTCCTGAAATGCCCCTACTTCGGGAGGAGCAACCACGATTGGGGGTGGTTGCAGCTGTTGTTACCCACCTATCTGAGTTTCCTGCATAGATTGGGTACTACTTTGCGATAATGAAGAGTCAATTTCAACATCACTGCTCATCGATGTTGGACTCGTGATAAGACTGGCTGCCTTTGCGACAGACATTGGCTTGGGCCAAGGTTAGTGGGGTGGGTCCACACATGTGGGGCGCTGCTCCCAACTTGCTCTCCGGCACAGTTGTGCAGGTGCAATTTTTGGTTTCCCAAAAAAGATCTTGGGTGACATGCCAGTCTTAGTAAGTGACAGTGCCTTCTTCTCACTGGCAGCTTTCTTGGTGCTGGACCTGGTACCTTTCATTGGGGCCGTAATGAACATGTCAGAAGCACGCAGTGGCACAAGTTGACGAGATATCTGTGTGGTAACACATCACATGATGTCGTGTGCAGCAGGACTTCGGTCTGGCAGTACAATGGCTGATGTTGTCTTCCTCTTTTGTGCACCTGAAAGCAAAGAAGCAAGAAGAAAATCAGTGAAACGTGGCATTCATTGTTGTGGTTCATTTACTACTAGTACATAAAAAAATAAAAAATATAACTTAGTGTGTGTTCACACTTGTTGTGGCTATTAATATTTATTACCTCAGATATTAAAACAATTAACAATACAGTGCAGCCATTTGTGAGAGTTTGACAACAACAAGGGCTTTTATAGTGTACTGTACATTACACTCAGTAAGGATAGGAAAGAATAAGAACAACAAAAATACAAATGTAACAGTTTGGCATTGTGCATCACAGGGATGCAGCATTCATGGAGCTGCAGGTGACAATGAATGGAAGTAATAAGCCAAGAGGAATGAAGGAAAGACATGCAGGCCTGGATAAAAGAAGAAAAGATTGCATGCAAAACAACAGCCAGCAGGCATGGCCACCACAAAAAAGGCTTTCAGGCCTAATGCAGAAGCACACTGGCTGCCCCTTCACAAATTGGCCACCAGCTACATGTCCAGGCCACAACAACAAGAAAGGGAAGACAGACAATGCAGCCCTATGGTAAAAGCACACTGTCTGCATTCATAGAATGGCCGCCAGCCACATGGCCAGGCTACCATCACAAGAAGCAATAAGCCAAGAGGAACAAAGGAAAGACATGCAGGCCTATGGCAAAAACACACTAACTGCCACCACAAAATGGCCACTAGCCACAAAGTCACCCACAAGTCACAACAACAAGCAGGAGGCCTGGAAAACAAAGAACTCAAGCAGGACTATATGGATACAGACTTTAGAAAATGGCTCGTAGCCACATGGAGAGGATCAGCCAAGGCATATGCAGGCCCACTATTACAAACACACTCACACACTGGCCAGACAAACAAGGCATGCTAAACAACACAGCTTTAATACAACAATGGCAAAAAAAAATCCACAGGGCTAAAAAAGGTTTCCAAGTTACAATAAACACACACATCCAACAAAGGCATTTATTTAATACACATAAAAAAAGTTAAATACCAAAAAAATCACATTTTGCATTTAATCCAATGCCATCCATTACCTAAATGATGTTTAAATTCAACAGACACCACAGAAACAGTTGTTCATGCACCCATGAGTAGCTCTGGGCTTATTGGTTAGAAACCTCATTGGTAGACTAGGGCGCATAGTGAATCAATTAAAATCAATAATATTGCAAAGAAATTAGAAAATATAGTGAACCGAGCTACATTTTTTTACTGGATAAAAGAAGAAAAAATGTCATGCATAACAGCAATCCGCAAGAAGGCATGGCCAACACAAAGAAGGCTTGCAGGCTTAATGCAGAAGCACACTGGCTGCCCCTTCACAAAATGTCCAACAGCTACATGGCCAGGCCACAACAACAAGAAAGGGAAGACAGTCAATGCAGGCCTATGGCAAATGCACACTGGCTGCCTTCACAAAATGTCCAGGCCACAACAACAAAAAGGGAAGACAGATATTGCAGCCCTATGGTAAAAGGACACTGGCTGCGTTTATAGAATGGCCGCCAGCCACATGGCCAGGCTACCATAACAAGAAGCAATAATCCAAGAGGAACAAAGGAAAGACATGCAGGCCTATGGCAAAATCACACTAACTGCCACCACAAAATTGCCACTCGTCACATGGTCACCTACAAGTCACAAAAAACAACAAGTAGGAGGCATGGAAAACAATGAACTCAAGCAGGACTATATTGATACAGACTTTACAAAATGGCCCCTAGCCACATGGAGAACATCAGCCAAGGCATATGCTGGACCACTGTTACAAACAAACATACACACTGGCCAGACAAACGAGGCATGCTAAACACACTGCTTTAATGCAACAATGCCAAAAACAAAAATCCACGGGGTTATAAATGGTTTCCAAGTTAGAATAACCACACACATCCAACAAAGGCATTTATTTAATACACATGAAAAAAGATAAATACCAATAAAAAACACATTTTGCATTTCAATCCATTGCCATCCAAGACCTAAATGATGTTTAAATTTAATAGACAACACAGAAACAGTTTACTTCATGCACCTATGAGTACCTCTGGGCCTATTGGTTAGAAAAAGCATTGGCAGAACTAGGCTAATTAGTGTTTCAATCCAAATAATAATATTGCAAAGTTATTAGAAAATGTAGTGAACTGTGCTACATTTATTACTGGATATAAGAAGAAAAAATGACATGCAAAACAACAACCAGCAAGAAGGCATGGCCACCACAAAGAAGGCTTGCAGGCCTAATGCAGAAGGACACTGGCTTCCCCTTCACAAAATGGCCACCAGCTACGTGGCTAGGCCACAACAACAAAAAGGAAAGACAGACAATGCAGGCCTATGGCAAAAACACACTGGCTGCATTCACAAAATGGCTTCACAAAATGGCCACCAGCCACATGGCCAGGCTACCATAACAAGAAGCAATAAGCCAAGAGGAACAAAGGAAAGACATGCAGGCCTATAGCAAAAGCACACTAACTGCCACCACAAAATGGCTACTAGCCACATGGTTACCCACAAGTCACAACAGCAACAAGCAGGAGGTCTTGAAAACAATGAACACAAGCAGGACTATATGGACACAGACTTTACAAAATGGCCCTTAGCCACATGGAGAGGATCAGCCAAGGCAAATGCTGGCCCACTATTACAGACACACTCCCACATTGGCCAGACAAAGGAGGCATGCTAAACAACACATCTTTAATGCAACAATGCCAAAAACGAAAATCCACAGGACTAAAAAATATTTCCAAGTTACAATACCCACACACATCCAACAAAGGCATTATTTTAACACACATGAAAATAAAGTGAAATCCACGATTTGCATTTCAATCCAATACCATCCATGCCCTAAATGATGTTTAAATTCAACAGACACCACAAAAACAGTTGTTTCATGCACCCTTGAATAGCTCGGAGCCTACTGGGTGAAAGGCCTATTGGCAGACTACTGGACTGCATAGCTAGGGGAATTTCGTCAGCGATTGCAAGCACCCGGTAAGTTGCTCCCGTGTGCGCAAAAATGCTTTTAGGGTGAGCGAACAAAAAAACACTCCCCTTCATTGTGGAGTGCAGCGTTTTTCAGCCACTCCTTATTCTACGCGGAACACAGAGTTGCCAAAATTCGGCAAACTCTGCGTGCGAAGTGGAGTTTTACATTCAGGGTTAGTTGTAAGTACACCCACTGTTTTCAGTCAAAGTTCATCCCTTTTGAAGATATATAAATTCATCCTTACAAATTGAGACTATTTCCTCATTTGCTGTTGCTCTACAGATGTCAATGTGAAGGCTTATTGATGAAGCCATTTTGCTGAAACATGCAAAGTAGTTACATCTTTAAGCTTTCCACAATATGTTGTATGGCTATCACCTATTGATGAATCAAAATCATTGCACTAACATTCATGTCTAAAGTGAATATCATGTCTAATTGTGAACATGTTTAGCTGTTAGCAACATTGCTTTGTATCAATATCATGATTCACTGTTTTATATTTTAGAAATGAATGTCTTCTAATGATATATTAATATTTTTCTTAACCACTTGCATGCGGGGGTAATTCCATCCACTGTGCTGGGGGGCAGGGGGCGC
Organism: Lissotriton helveticus; assembly: GCF_964261635.1. Lineage (NCBI taxonomy): Eukaryota > Metazoa > Chordata > Amphibia > Caudata > Salamandridae > Lissotriton > Lissotriton helveticus. The sequence goes on along the minus strand of NC_136061.1, from coordinate 1,915,279,868 downwards.
GCACAGCGCCCCCATGCTCATGACGAGCTCAGCTCGTCATGAGGCACAGTGCTCAGGTGCTCATGACGAGCTGAGCTTGTCACGGCCACACCCGTTCCCATGGAACGTTCAGCACAGCAAGGAAATTATCCCCGCGTGTGAGCGTTCCACGGGCCATGACGAGCTCAGCTCGTCATGAGCACCTGAGCACTGTGCCTCATGACGAGCTGAGCTCGTCATGAGCACAGAACGGGTTAATTGTGTCTCAAATAAATGTTTTGCTATTTGGAATTCAAAATAAATCAGATCTTGACAGTGTTTTTAAAATATAGAGCATTCATGTATTTTGAGATCGAGTTACCAGTCAAACGCCAAATGGAGGCAAGCAAGTTGAACACACGATTCTGTTACATTGTTTCAACTAATTACTTGACTGTGAAAGAATGTGGGATGCTGCAGAGCAGCTGTTTGTGCGGCAGTTAATACAACCGATAATTGTACTAACTCATCGCTAAAGCAATGGATGGATAACTACAGTTGTAATGGAGAGTGACTCAAATGAGCATTCAAATTGGAAGCATTCATGATTTGAAATCCGAGGCACAAATGGGGACTTTACTAATACAGCTGTTCTTAGAATTGCAATTCCCAATGATGGTGTCAATTGCAATGTCACCATGAACTTAGCAAATGCAACCCATGCCGAAAATCATTTCTTAGTAATAATCCAATATTAATTATTGTGGAAAGCGTAATAAATTGACAAAATAAGGTAGTCACGTGCACAGCAACCTCTTTGCACAGCAAGGGACTGCAATCTAACTAATACGTTGCAACATCACCTGTAACCGAGGGGGCAAGACAAAATATCTGAATTGGAGTTAGATAAAAGTTAAAACTGTAGCTGTGCCTTGACTTGGGGCACAGTATCAAAGAACTCGGGCTGCATTGAAGTGGTTCCAAGTGGCGGAAAGTGAAGACAGGTCATGTCCACTGGAAAGGGCAGATAGTGGCAAACAAAACTCTACACACTATACTGCAACATTGCTTCAATTGATTATACTATTGCAAAAGAACATATTTGAAAATTATACATGCCCTCTTGTTAAAGCCATGTGTGCATAATTGGAGTTCCAACAAGGAGCGCCTCATGTTGGGCTCTTTAATTGCAAGTGCTTATGACTTGAATCATGGAGCACAAAACAGACATATTGCCAATGCCTCAGCTGTGTGTACGTTAATTCCTAATGTTTTTGTCATGTGAAGCGACTCCACGTATCCAGACAAAAGCTAGCAAATCCCAGCATACTTTGTAAAATACTGAGTTCATGATGCATTTGCCGATTAATTAATGTCCAGGACAAATACCATTCAGGTCGCTGCAGTTGCAATATTTATATGCAAACATATTGGAAAAGTGACTTTGCCCTTTAATACTGATAAAACCAGTCCTTGTGTGTACTATGCCACTTAAAAAATAATATTCAATGCAGAGCGTTGCCAAGACCGGAAAAGAGTAAATGACTCCACTCTTCCTCCTTACTCGGGAAGTACTAAATACAAAAAAGGTGCACTATCAGTTGTGAAAAGTGACTGCATTGTGACTAGCAAAGGAAAACAGACTGTGGGCATACAAGATTGCAGAAAAACTACCGACAGATCTTCAAAATAAAGAACGTAGAGTGACCCTTTGGTCAAGACCACGTTCCTCCAATAGATTGTGATAAAACAAAAGACTTGGTCTATTGAACTAGTACAGGGACAAAAACCAGCTTGAAATGGGGATAATATGTTGTATTCCTCTACCCACGCCTGTACTTTATTTTGTACTAATCGACCCATGAGTTTTTGTGCTGAGTCTATAAGGCTAATGGGCCTATAGTTGCTTGGGAGGGATTTGTCGCCCTTTTTAAAAACAGGGATTATTTCAGCTCCCTTCCAAGAAAATGGAATGGGAGCACCCCTGGCTACTGAATTTGCTAGCAAAGCAAAATACTGGCACCAGGTCGGTCTGTCACTTAAAAAGACATCGGCAGGAATACCATGCATGCCTGGATCTCTACCACCTGTCACACAATCTAGAGCTAAACTAATATCTTTAATGGTAAAAAGCTGTCTTTGATAATAAATAGCAGGAGGAAGAGGGCACTCCTCCTCTAGAAGGCTTCGGGCATATCGAGCCTTAAAAAATTCTAGCCACTGGGCCTGGGCGACATTATTTTTAGGAGGTTCAGCTAGACCTCCCCTGTCCCATTTAATAATGTTCCAAAATTGCTTGGAATCTTTAGCTTCGCAAGCATATTTCAAATCCTGCCACCTATCCTCTCCCCACTCTCTTTTGGCCACCCTCTGGGCGTGTCTATAAGAATCCCTAGCCTCTCTCACTCTAGTGGGATTCTTTGTCCTTAGTTCCACGCTCAGATTTTGGCGGGCTGATTTACAATACTCAATATACCACCTAGCCTTATGCGTTTTTGTGCCTCTATTTGCCGGGTTTGGCGCTTTAACAAAAAAGGACTTAAGCCTAGAAAAGAGTTAGGTGTGTGCCTCTAACATAATCTGGGGAAAATCTGGACTTCTAGTTTGAGAATTAAGTTGGGTCGATTCCTCCACGACCTCAGCTTTGAGCGAATCCAATTTTATAGGGTTTTCACGATATCTAATGTTACAGTCCCTCACCTCGAAGGCTCTTCTCTATCCCCCTTTTGGGTTTGGAATAACGAGCAAAGGGGGTTATGGTCGCTTTTCAGCCGGGATTTGATGACCATATCGACTATGTATCAACAAGGAGAGAGGTAGGGAGAAGGGAGCACTGTTATTCCCCACTGGTCATCAAAAACAACAACAAAAGAGTATTTGTAGCTCGGGAAGGCGAGATTCAGAGCACTAAGAGAAAAACAACACCCATTTGGTGTTATAGAAAGCCCTCACTCACCGACCTAGTCGGTGACATGCTTCATCATTGGGCTCCACTGGGAGTGGCTGAGTGCCACCCCAGTGTGCTTCAACGCCAGATTTACTGCGGAGCGGGAAATGTGAAGTTGTGAGTGGCTAGGTGGTTATATAGGTGAATAAAGGAAGTGTAAGTGGAGAGGTTAAAAATGTCTTAATTGTATCAAAAAATTCCTTTATTGCCTGATCAATAAGACATATTAAAATATGTGTAGGAAAACGGAGCCAAATAAATTGAATGGCTTGTTTCCTATAAATTTACGTGCTGGTCAACATGTTTCTGCCAATGTTGGTGTTAATTTACCTGCCATTCGTCAGGACCTATGGTGTACTAAACCCCGGCGGTATGGACACGCTAAGGCCCACCCTACAAAAGGACGTGAAAGTAAAAAGTTATGTTAAAAAAGTGCAACAAAATGATAGGTACTCGGAATTTTGGAGACCACGCAAAAATTCAAATGCACCTGTGGAGGAAAGGGAGACAGACACACATGAAAAAGACATGAAAAAGACATACAAACAATTAGATATCTTAAATCAGAGGTGTGTCAATTGTCAACAGTGACTCTGTGCTCTGGTGATACCAACCACACATTCCCACATGGGGACAAGCGGGGGGGGTCCGTCTGTGGGTATGTGCAGGTCTGTGGTAGTCTACAGCAGACCTATAATGCCTTAATCGATGGACTAGGCTCTGATCGATAGGCACAAGGATGCGCCCATCGCGGCGTGTGTGTGTATGAAAGCGCCTGCAGCCAGTGAGCTATAAGTGATCACGAAATACTAGCGCTACACATCCGGAACTGCGCTTGGTATAGCGCGTAGGAGCAAGTGAAGGATCAATGGGCCAAAGGCCAGTGAACTCTGATTAGTGCAGGCGAAGTTAAAACAAAAAATAGTTCTCACTTGACAGGTGAGATTCTATCACACCATAGACCTCGGGAGGGGGGTTGAGACGCAATTGGCACACCCTAGGGGAGGAGGGGAACACAGGGGTTAGACTACATCAAATGCGCGAAAAGGGAAGCAAACTACTTAGCTGGTAGCGATTCTGTGGCGTTTCAAGCACTTACGCCCTCAGCATCAAGCACCCGCTTGGTACCTGCTACTGCCCTCAGGAACCGGGTCTCGTGGATGAAGGGCTGAGACCGGTGCCGGGATAATATGGACAGAAAGCGAGGACGCTCGCGTTTCCTGGGTGGGCGGGGCCTGCATGGGAGTGCGTGGCCAGGGCCAATTGGTGGCCGCGCTGTAGTGAGGATAGGAGGACGTCTCAGAGAAGAATAGAGCGGAAAAAATGTTACAGCGATGAAATTCCTGGAAATTAATTGAATCCCGTGTTAGTGTAAAACACCATACGCGGGGGGTAGCAGTCTGTGCAGGCGGTACAGTTTTCACAAAGGCGGCTAGAACGTATGCATTATCCAGAATACATAACGCATGTCCAAACAACCTGTGCACACCGTGCAGTGCAGGTAGTACAGTTATTGAATGGATACATTAGTCTGAACACATAGCGCATGACTATAGCGTATGTGAATATGTGCAGAGACCATTATAAGTCCGGTGACCCCCATGAAAGGCCGGGGTTCTCCTAGGACCAGTGCCAGCTAGTGAGGGTACCGCAAGAATGATGATATTCTATGCCTATTGGGAGGTCCCATGTGGGGACCAGGGCGAGATTCAAGGTCTGAGAGGTGACCATGTGACACAAGATGGTGGGATCTATACTACCAGAATGTGGGGAGATGTTCCCACTGCATATGTTCAAGAGTAGCCAAGTGGCAGAACAAATATAGGCCGGCCAGAGGCTACTGGTCATGTCCAATGCTGATTGGCTCAAAGGGATGTAGTGGGATCTACAGGGGGACTGGAGTAGTTCATTTGAGAATAGATGACCACAGGATTTCATTGTTAAGTCCGTGGATGTGGGTACCCAAACGGTACACCCACCTCTGCTCTTTCTCAAAGAGTCTGTTAGTAATGTTTGTGCCTCCGTTTAGTTGCTCAATTATGGTCCACCTCAGATCGTTTGTGGTATGGTTAGCCTGCAAAAAATGGTCACTCATTTTGGTTGAAGCGTTCCTGCATCTTATGTTGCTCCTGTGTTCACAGATCCTCTGTTTGACTTTCCTCGTTGTCATCCCGATATATCGTAGTTTACAGGGACATGTGATTAGATAAATCACATTGGCAGAGTTGCAGTTGGTGTGGGTGTTCTGTATCCAGGTCTTCCCTTGTTCTAGTGAGAGGGTTTTGGTGGCTGCCGTCAAATGGCAAACACTGCAGTTGGAGCAAGGGAAGTGTCCTGTGATTTTGGGCAGGCCCCATGCATCAGTGATGCTCCGGATTGGGGTGTCCGTGGTCTCTTTCGGTCGGGTGTGTACTAGGGCATCCTTCAGGCTACGTCCTTTTCTAAAAGAAAACAACGGTTTTTCCCATATCTTTTTTGTGCTTGTGATAATTTTCCAGTGTTTGTTGATGGATTTTTTCATCAGGTTAGAAAGACTGCTGTCAATGGTGGCTCCTCAGGGGTTCTCTCAGCGGTCTCAAAGAGGGCTTCCCGTGGTTGATTACGTGCCCGTTTGAAGCCCTTGCTAAGGATGTTGCTCGGGTATCGTCTTGCTTGCAGTTTGTTGGTGAGACCTGAAGACTGTTGTTTAAAGTCCTCAATGTTGCTGCAGTTTCGTCTGATCCTCAGATATTGGCCATAGGGTAGATTTTACTTCAGGGGGCGAGGGTGAAAACTGGTGAATTCTAGCAGATTGTTTTTCGCGGTGGGTTTGTAATGGGTTTTTGTCATCAGGGATGTACCTGTATTGGTGATGACCACGTCCAGGAAGACCACTTCGGTCAAACTGACCGTGTTGGTAAACCTGAGGTTTTTGTCTGCCGTGTTGATCCATTCCAGGAACTCATCAAGGAGGGCCCTGCTCCCTTTCCAAATTAGGAGGATGTCGTCGATATATCGCCTCCAAAAATAAATATTTGAGGCGAAAGGTTTGGTGGTCGGCAGAATGTGTCGAGCCTCGAAATCATAGACATACAGGCCCGCCACACTGGGGGCGAAAGTGCTGCCCATAGACGTCCCGGAGCACTGGAGGTAGAGCTGACCTTTGTACACGAAGAAGTTCTCCTTAAGTGCGATGGTCGCACAGTCAAAGAAGTTCATATCGACTAGACAATACTATAGTCTTATATCCACCAGCAGGTAATCTATTTGGCTCCTATTCTGTCCATTATCAAACGTATTCGCTCCCTGCTGGTCTGAAGGGGTTCTCCCATTTGCTGCTCTAAGGCCTCGTGCTAAACACATAGCTTTTAGTTGAATGGCAGCAGCAGTCCATCTTTTTATGGCAGGAACTTCAAGTTTTGGGATTCCCCATCTATGATCCTGGTCTGCCGAAAGATCCTGATCCTCATGCCCAAGCGGTTCATAGGTAGTATTAAAATCTCCACCCACTATTGGAACAATCTACTCTGGGTATCAAGAGCGGCTATTACCTCAGAAGTGTACCCCCCTCTTAGCCCCCTGGCATAAACATTAAAAATAGCCACCCTATGACCATGGACCCATACAAGTCTGACCGACAAAATATCATTTACTGGGGACCCAATTTGTTGCAACTTGCATCATAAACTCTGGCGAACCAAATCACCAGGCCACCTTCGGGCCGGCCTTTTGATTTTTTTGTTGCGGGGACATAAAAGTTAAGGAATCCCACGCGAAAGACTGGGACCACTGACCAAGACTCCTGAAAAAAGTTGATGTCTTGCTGGTCAATGAAACTACACCATTCAGGAGACACTACCTTGTTACCAATCCCTGCAATGTTCCATGAAAGCAGGGACAGGCCTTTCCTTCTTTGCGGGCTTGTGTTTATAATTAAGGGACTCTCCATTCCTCCAAGAATGTCACCCTCCCTCTCTGGTGAATGCTCAACAGTAATAGACTTTGGGGTTGGGGTGTTTAACGGGATTCTATTCATTGTACAGGATCCACACACTCTAATGTGATTCAAGCATACCTCAAAGGGAGGGTTAGTTTCCTGGATAATCCCAACATTAGCCAGCGATCTTGCTAAAGGACGAGCAGGTGATGTGTGATCTTGGCGGACACCCGCATTACCTTGCACCCGTTGGTCATACTCTCGGCCATTCGATGAAGTGTTACTCAAGGAGTTACTAGAAACACCCTGTAGTCAATCGCATTCCTCCATATCGGTCAGGGCCCTGAAGCGATTCCTCAGACCGATTCCATCCAACAGAAATGGGGTCACCCTCCCATGTGGCAGGTATGCGTGTGAGCGATGTGGCCTAAACCTTCTAGTACTCCTTAGACACCAAGGCCTATCATAGAAAAATTCTAGGGTTAGTGGTATTATTGCAGAACCCCTTTGTTGAGGAGGGAGTAAATTTGCCAGCACATTAGTCAACACTTGGGGGCTAGAGTAGTTCATGGGTATACAATCACCCTCAAATCTTTTCTTGTGATCGCCTAACCACAACACCCTTCTGGCCATTATAATTTCCCTAGCTAGTTGCTGGCTGCCCCCTTCAGAAATCTTCATGTTATTAATCAGCCAGTGCAATGCTTTGTCAGTTAGTGAGGCTGCAGTTTCCACTTGGCCTGGACCCAGAAGAGGAGCATTGGCCAAAACAAGTACTAATGGAAGGGCCTCAGGTATAAACTGGAATGCCTCTCTCTCTATTAAGGATTTATGTATGACTAAAGGGGCAGTCGGGCGAGTAGCAAGAGTAGCAAGAGGGGCCCCATTCTCAAAATGTACAGGTCCACTAGTGAGGTTTAGGGCAACAGTTTCAAGGGCTTGATCCTTAGTGGCTGATCCCTCAGTAGCAGACGGGAAATCAGTTACAGCCTGAATTAAGGGCAACTGGGAATCCTGCCCCTTAGTAGTAACTGACTGCCCAGCGCACTCTTGGGGTACTGGTACTATTCTTCCGGAAGAGCCATTGAGCGAGGGTGTCAAACCACTATTCTGCTCCAAAGAGGTCACCCTATCTTCAATGGAGGATAACCGGTTCATAATGGGAGCCAACGTAAAATCTAATTTCTCTTTAAGTATCACCCAGAGCGTATTAGATAGGGCCTCCAAAGATGGCTCAATGTTTGGGGATACTTGTTTAGATGATTTAGACTTTGCTTTTGGAAACCTTACCCCCTTCTGTTGTTTGGCCTTACTGAGGGGAACCAGACCACCTGCCCTAGTACATCGCCTTGTTGTTGGAGCAGGCGGAGGAGAGAAACTGGATGACGCAACTTCTGTACAGCCTGAGGGGATATGTTTTGGGACTGGACGAAACCACTCGTAGGCATACAGGGTGGTTCAACCAGATCTATCAGATCCCGCGGTAGCCCTGGAGATGATGTCAATGATTGGGAAACTATGCCCGCTGGAATGTCATGTACCATAGCATTAACAGTGCGGCCTGGGTCCATGGAAAGCCGCCTTTCAGTTCTTTCAATTTCCTCATTGAGCATGCTTGTTACTTTCACCAAGTATGAGTCCAGGGTCGCCCCACCCCCTCCATTTGGTTTGTGACCATCAGTTCGCTTTTTTCCCATGGTCGCTTGACAAATAAATTAGAGTAGAACAGTACCTTTCCTTGGAGCAGATGTTAGAGAAGGGGCCCAGCCCGGCCCCCGTAGGCCCCCGACGGCCACAGACGGTCCCGCCCTTGTCCCGGGCGGTTGTGGTGATGGGCTAAATGGCGTCGGAGGGAGGTGGGCGGTGCTCAGCCCAGGCACTGTCACCGGTGCAGGTGTGTGGGGACAAAGGGCTCCTGGGACTTCGAGTCCGTGTCCTCAGGCTTGCTTCCTACTCGCGTTTCTGCCCCAGTATCCTCGCTGGCAGGGACCAAAGTTCTTCTCCCACAACGAAGCGGCACCTGTACATTCAGACATTGCAGAAATCACATATACATAAATTAGCTGCCTGTGCAAATGTTCGCAATTGATAATACCCAAATATCATTTCGACCTAAAATTTAAAAATCTATACTCAAAAAAGAAGAATGGAAGTTGCAGTGCATACATTTTACCTTCAAGTTCCCAGTATTGTTTACCATAGTCAAAGATGAGACGCTGTCTAAGCAAATGCTGTGACAACATATTCAGCTATCGTAATTGACGAACAATTTGATTGTCAAACTATTGGGACTAAAATAAAAGCTGCAAGTAAAGTGCAAGTGCAAAAGATTGTCTTAATGGCAAGAGATTAAAATTAGTTAAAAAACGGGCAGGGGCTGTATGTATAAAAGCCCAAATGTAAATATTCAAAAAGTACAAATACAATGTGCAGATACGGTTGCAAGCAGGGATAACATTGCATATGACTATATTTAATATTAATGAGAGCTATGAGGTCTAAAATTCGGCATATCTATTCAAACAGTCTGTAAAGTGCTCTTGTGCATACACATGTGAAAAATAGTGCAAATAATTCAAGATTATATAAAATATATCACTATAGCAGCATGTAGAGTCTGTCCAAGCCTGAACTGAATGTCCTTATAAAGCTAATAATTAAAAGAAAATTTGCAATTAATTACGTACATACACAACATCGAAAATTTCAGACTATGATTTAATTTCAAAAGAAATAGCGGACAGCATGGTGGGTTTAAAGAGGAAAGAAACTCACTTCGGAATGCTTTTATAAAAAAGTCATAAACATCTTCACTGTTATTGAGGCCATTCCGCATTTTGGTATCTAGGGACAGTATGAAGTGAGTCTCCAACTGGTAAAGAGTACATTTTACGATTCCCACCCCGTTGGGAAATTGGAACAGCCACTAGAACTGTGTACTCCAAGTCCTTGAGTTTGATTTTATGAACCAGCTTAAAATGTCTTGCCACCAGGAAGTTGGGGTCCGAGTTGACAATCTATCTCACATGTTGCAGGATGCATTTATGCACGGAGCTTTGTGCTACCAATATAGTCAAGGCTGCATGTGCAGCGAAGTTTATACACAGCATATTCAGTGCGGCATGTCAAGTGTTCCTTAATGGGAATTATTTTATCATTAAATGCTGTGGTGTGGTCTACATTATTCATGGCAAATGTGCATGCACGGCATGAATTGCACTTAAACAAAACCTTTATGGTCAGCCAGGTGATCTTAGGTGTATTTTCCCGGCTTGATTTAATGAGGGCATCCCTCATAGTGGGAGCCCTTCTGAATGTAATAGCAGGTGTGTCTGGTAGAATTGATTGAAGTGTAATATCTGTCAGCACTATATGCCACTGCAAATAAATAATGCTCGGAATTTTGCTCTTGTTAGAAATGGGGGTCTCTAGTTGGCAGGGGTAGGTACCACTGTCCAAATAGGGACCCTTGCTTCTAGTCAGGGTAAGGAGGAAACCCTCTGAGATAACCCCTGCTCACCCTCTAGGTAGCTTGGCACGAGCAGTCTAGGCTAACCAGAGGCAATGTGTAAAGTATTTGCACCAACACTCACAGTAACACCACAAACTGACTCCACAACAGTTTAGAAAAATAAAGGTATTTAATCTAAACTGCACAAGACCAAAACGACAAAAATCCAACATACACAGTTCAAGAATATGGTTTCAAAAGAGTTCTTAAGGTTGCGATAAAAATTCTTCAGGTTGCGATAAAATTCTTTAGGTTGCGATAAAATAATCCACAGTTATGTGAAAAGTTCACAGTTGCGTCACGTTTAGCTCACAGTACCTCTAGTTGCGACAAAGTTCCAAAAGTAGAAGCTGGTGCGGTGGAAAACAAGCGATGCGCTGCTCCTGACACCCTGGGGAGGCGTTTGCGACAGCCCCGTTGCAGCAGCGGGTGTGTTGCGGCGAATCCGGTCTGTATGGGGAGGAAGGCCACTTGAATGGATTCCGGTGCGTAGGTTCCGTAGGAAGTTTGTTCTCGTAAAGGCACAATGCAACGATCTTTGGAGGTGCGACGATCTCTGTGGCGACGATGCTCGGACCAGTGGTGATCTTCTCTCTCGCAGCTCCTCGATGCGTTTGCTTCGGCGATGACTCTCGCAGAGACGTGATGCAGTCCGCAAGCAGGCGGTGCGGCGATCTCCCCCAGCGATGACAGGCTCTGCGACGACACTCACAGCGATGTTAGATTTCCAGCACCGATCGGGTGTGTCCCGCAAACAAAGGATGCGACGGCTCTGACAGCGGCAACAGGCGCTGCGACAGTCTCGACCTTCGTAGCGGCGAGAATTTCCTCGCACTGTCGGGATGCTCTCCGCAGCGAGCGATGCGATAACTTTTCTGTAGCAAAGTCTCTTAAGCTTATTTTCCAGCTTCCCAACACAGGTACAACTTCCAGAGGCGCCACACATGGGCCAAGCACTCCAGGAAGGGCAGAACTCTCTCAGTAGAGCTCAGGGGAAGCTGAGGGTGAAGTCCTTTTGTTCCTGGGACTTCAGAACAGGGAGCCAGCTCTTCTCAGGCCCTTGGAGATTCCTTCAAGCAAGGGAACACAGCACAAAGCATAGTCCTTCCCCTCTCCTTGGCAGCAAAGCAACAGCAGGGCAATCCAGCAGGGCAACAGCTGGACAATCTTCCTTCTTCAGTTTCAGCTTTCTCCATGGCAGAGGTTCCTTCTTGATTCCAGGATGATCACATTTTCTGTTATCAGGGATCTAGTACTTATACTCCTAAAAGTCTTTGCTCTCTTTGTGCAAGTGGGCCCTGAGCCCGGTCTGAACCAGTACTGGGTGTTTCTTGAGCACTTTATTTTCCTGGCTTCTCCTTTCATTTCAGAGTGAGGGGCAGGGTCGTCAGCCGCCCAGCAGGAGGTGGAGCCAGCATTGTGGAAGGCAGGCACAGCCCTATTCAGGCCCAAGTGCTATCTCCTCCCACCACTCAAGTTGCAAGAGCAGTCATTCAGCCTAGGGCTGACTCAGCCAGCCTCCTGGGGAATCTCCAGCCCCTGTCACTCTCAAACCGGACAGTCAATACACAAACAGGCCAAGGCACACAGGAAGGTCAGACAAGAGAACATCAACTTTCTAAAAGTGCTGTTCTCAAACACAGGATTCAAAAACAACCTTTCCTAAAAGATGTGTTATTAAATTCTGAGTTCAGGGATACTAGACTCTTATGTCCTATCTTGTTCCTATGGGAAGAAATGCTGGTAGCCACTATAGCCAGCATCCCCCATCTTAACCTATAGAGCAAGATAGCCTTACAATAGTGAAAAACAAAAATGGCTGTAATTCACTACCAAAGCATGTCACCTGCACCAGTACATGATCTACCTTTCACTTACACTGCACCCTGCCCAGGGGGGTACCTTGGGCCTTCCATAGGAGTGACCAATGTGCACAAAAAGGGAAGGTTTAGGCCTGGTCAGTTGGGACACTGACCAGGAGGACATGACAGTTCACAGATTGCACACAGGCACTGCGGTGGCAGGCTTGAGACACCATTTTAGGGCTACTCATGTGGGTGTCACAATCAGTGCTGCAGGCCCACTAGTAGCATTTGTCATCACCAGCCCTGGCACACCCAGTGCACTTTACTAGGGACTTCATGGTGATAAAAATATGCCAATCATGTATATCCAATCATAATAACAATTTACATAGGGAGCACTTATACTCTGGTACTTGATCAGCAGTGGCAGAGTGTCCAAAGCATCTAAACCAGCATAAACGAAATCCAGCACAGCATCAAAAATACAGGCAAAAAGATAGGGGGAAACCACGCCAAAGATGCCAGGTCTAACAGCTCTCCTGCTGACTAAAAGCTGCAATGAATCTCACATTTCTTTTGTCAGTCTCAGCATCAGACCAAAGCTGGTAGTCGGTCTTTTTAAGGAATAAGTAATTCTTCCCTATGTGACAAGTTGGCTTTAGTTAATGCTTGATTCAATGTTGTTTTAGTGCATCCTCGTTCAAGGAAATGGAGGAAGGCCTCGTGTTGGCATGTATCGCATTCAGATTTTTCACTGCAAATACGAAGGAATTCGCTGTATGATTTACTGCTTATCGTGTGATAAGGGTGTGCACTATCTGCATGCAGAATGGAATTATCTGTGGTTACCTTATGGTGTCATTTGGTATGTAATTCTCCCTCATTCACATACAGAGATCAAAACATTCAACACCTTTATCATCAATATTAGCCATGAATTTCAAATTCCAATCGTTGCAGTTGATGGACTCAATTAAATCATTAGCTGATTGTCTGCTACCTTTCCATATCATGCAGATATGATCGATGTAACGCCAAAAAACCATCAAATTAGTGGCCCATTCTGTCTGGTTTTTGGCCCTGAGGACATGCTCCTCCCACCAGCCTACATTCAGACATGAATAGCTGGGGGAGAAACATGCCCCAATTGCAACACCCCTCAACTGTTGGTAAACTTCAGAACCAAAGAGGAAATGATTATTATAAAGGCACAGTTTTATCATCACTATTAACATGAAGTTATGTTCCCTCATACCAATACCTCTTTCTGACAAGTAATACTTCACCGCTGACAGACCATCAACATGGTTGATACTATAATGATTCTATGTCCTTAACAACTAGCAGGAAATTTGGCTGCCATGCAGCGTTCTTGATTTTGTTTAAAAAGTCAGGAGTGTCCTTGACAAATGATGGTAAGGCAGAAACATGCGGCTGAAGGAAGTGGTCCACATAATTTGAGATTTTTTCGAGTACGCTTTTCTGTGCAGATATTATAGGCCTGCCAGGAATGGAGACTGTCTTCTTATGTACTTTTGGCAGACAATACAAAATTGGGATTACAGGGAATTCCACTTTCGAAAAATTCAGTTCATCCTTTGTTAGTAGACCCTGCCTTTTCCACTGCATGAGGCATTTTGTCACTTTGTCTTGAATCAAACGGATCTCTTCTCTGGAAGATTTTCTGTAGCAGGAAGTGTCAGTAAGATGTCGGTTAGCTTCTGCAAGGTATTGGTCTTTATGCCATAAAATTACATTGCCGCCTTTGTCAGACTTATTATTGATGATATAGTGTTTCTTCTTTAACTTATTCATTAAGGCATGATATTGGTTGCTTTTGAAATTTCTGTCTTTATGTTTGGAGTTAAGTTGTTTTAGCTCATCAATCACTCTTTCACTGAAAATGTCCACAGGATCTCTTTGCATCAAGGGTTGAAAAATAGATGAAGGATGAAAGGGGCTTGAAGCTGGTTGGTTAGTATTGATGGCCATATTTCGCAGATCCTCTTGAGTGGACTCCCTGTTGACAGTATTGTATTCAATGTCAGAAAGTTGATGTACAGTTTGAAGCAGAGGAACATCTTTAACTTGTATTAGAACATTGAAATGTTGGGAGCTCCATTGAAAACAATGGAGTCCTCCGGGCTAATATTGGCTGGTATAAGGCTGGAGCTCCAACATTCCAATGTTTCTTTGTTCACAGCTCCTGCTGTGAACAAAGGCTTCAGGAAGCCGATGGGGATTCCAATCCCCTCACGCTCTCATAAGGCTTTGTTTATTTTTGTTAGAACATTCTGCCCTCAAGTGGCAGAATGTTCTAATAGCCTTGTAGCGCTTCGTGGCTGGGCTATACCAGCTATTAAAGTTCCTCTCCCTTGTTAAAGGCCCTCGCCTACGGGTCAGGCCTTTAACGCTGGAGAGGGCCTTCATTAGCCGGTATAGCCCTCTCCAGCGGGCAATATGGCTATAAAATCCCATCAGAGATAGTGTTGATAGGTGCAGCATTTACAGAAGGAGAGTACATGTTCAATTGGAAACATTTCATCAACTTGATTTTCGTGATGAATACATGTCAATTCTCGTTTGGTTATAGGAGAAAGTATTGGTAGGGCAGTATGTCAGTCCCAAATTTAGAATCTGAATTTCCGCATTAGTTAGTTTTTCATTAGTTAGATTAATCACTGTGTTGTGTGGAATGTGCTTTGATTCTTCCATCTCCTGTATTGTGGTCTCCTTAGCGGATTCTGATTTTGCGTGCATCTCTGAGGATGAGTGGAAGTTGGCGGTTGAGCAGGATGTGGTGTTTAAAGAGATTATTTCAATGCTGAGTAAAGGTTGGGCATCCAAAAGTGAAGAAACTGATGCTTTCAAACATGTTTTTTCTGAGTTGAATTTTGAATGTGGTCTACTCAGGATACTGGATTTATTAGTGTTCCATTTTCTCTTCAGAATACAATTCTTGGAGAATGCCCATGAGGGTCATATTGGTATGAGAGCAATGAGAAAGAGACTTGGAGAGGTATTTTGGTGGCCTGGTTTGGACCGTTCTGTAGAGCATTTTGTAAGGGATTGCATCTCGTGCGTGATCCAGCGGGCTATAGAAAATATATCATAAACTACGCTACCCAATTTCATAACCTATAAACAAAATTCTAAACTATACATGGACCCATTTATGAACCTGATATATTTTTGGGCCTACTGAATCAGGTGGTCAGAATAAATCTATATACACATTATCTACACACTATATACAATTTTATACATTTGCAGAAAGAATATTGTCATTAGAATAAAACCCAACCATTTAAACGACCACCATAGGCGACGTGATCTAGCTAATGGTAACCTATACTTCTAAATAACCAAGACCAGCTTGTTTGTCAAAAGTAAGATTTTATTTTCTAAATTATGGTATATAAGTTGTAAGTTTTATAAATGAAATTTATTAGCAATAAAGCAAGCATGATAGTAAGAAATATGGAAAAATACAATTTAAGCAATTTAATCAATTTAAAGAAATTATATAAAGTTTAGCATTTCTAAAACCTATTTCCCTAACTGAGCTAAATAGACAGAAATTAAAGTAAAGTTCTTTGAGGATTCTTACGTGCTCCACGCAAAGTCCAGCAGCACATCACCCTCATCGGAAAGTCAGAAAGCAGCAGCCAGCCCAACCCTAAGGGCATGACTTTTTATACCTTTCTACGCTAACTAAACTAGCGAAGGAAAATTTTCAGAAATACTCGACGTCCCATTGGCTGAGAGTGACAAGTGACATGTCACCCGATTCTTAAAAAGTTCCACAAAATCATGTCTTACAAAGACCATTGTCTCTTCCACGTGAAGCCAGAGGCTTCCTGCGATTGCAACTTTGTTTTAAGTCATCCTCGCAGCTTCCATAGTCTTTCAGTGCAACTTCCGCGGATGCCAAGTTAAGGACTGACAAAAAGTTCACTTTCGACCTTGGCCATGTCCGACAGAATGATGTCAGCTCATCAGTTTTTGCTTTGTGAATACAGCTTCAATAAACGTTTTAATTCAGAATGGGCGTCTCGTGACTTTCTGCAGAAATTCAGATCAGCTTTTATTTTGCGGCTCAAATAGCTAGGCCTCAAAAGCAGGCAACTTATGATTTCTAGTATAAAACAAACACAAGAAAAGTATTAATGTAAGAAATAAAGTATATTCTGTATCCACCCCATGGTTTACTAAATAATTAACCCACCCGATTAATCAAAATGTTACCTAGCCATTGCAAACAAATAAAGCAGCGTTTATATTTACCAGTCTCCGTTTTTCTATGAGACCCATATGCACCTAGAATAGTAGAAATGACATCACACAGACAAAGAAAAGCAAAACAAGCACATGCTTATTTTAAATATGCAGCAGTTAGTAATGACAAAAACGAAAACAATAAATTATTTTATTATTTTGCACGAACAAAAAGATGCAACATTTATGCACGTTTATGAGCACACATGTTAGTCCCCCCACGTGTAAAGTTTAATCTAGGTTGTATTAGCACGACATATCACAAATCATTAATAATTTTATTCATGTTATGGAAATGTGACTTTGCGAGTTTAAACAAAATTTTGTTTTCTATCTCGCTCCATCAACTCCCTCATCTGGTGATTAACAAATCACCACACCAGCACTCAAAATTTTGGAAAATTTAATTTATAAGAAATCGATTCAAATTCATTGTATTAGTAAACCTAAAAGTCTGTTTCAGCATAATCCTTGCAATTAACATGACGCTCTCTATGTAACTCCTGCAACTCAATCTCCCTTTCCTCTTCTTTTCTGAGTTTATAAATTCTCTTCTTTTCTCTTAAATGCTTCTTTCTTTTATGCAACAAACAACCTACTTTAGTCAAAATAAAAATGAATATAATTATAATCAAAGGTGCCAGAATCTTGCCAAGAATTGAACTTCCGATATTATGAAACCAGTTTTTAATTGCTTGAAACCTATTTGAAAGTTTCCCAGTAAAATCTTCTTCTTCTAAAGGAATTATTTCAGAATGCATTTGTGTAATATTCTTAATATACATTTCAATATTTTTACTTTCATCCGGTATATATGTACAGCAATGTTGGACATGTAAAATGCCACAGACTCCTCCCTCCTTTGCTAGGAGTATGTCTAAAGCAAGACGGTCTTGAATTACCATGGATCTAATTGCAATAACTTCAACATTCACTAATTGAAATCCATCAGCAGTGTCAGTTGATAATCTATCAACTATAGTGGACAATTTTCTGATTCTCCCTGCATTTAGGGTTATACCAACAAAAGGTATTACAGCTTGGAAAATATCTCCCAGAACTTCAGTAAAAGTTTCTCTTTTAGCTCTATTTACATAATTATGAATTTTAAATAATCCTTCTGAATCTCTGTCAACATGAAACACTTTAGGAAAAACAATTCCCACATAACAAGTTCCATACCAATGGTCTGGAAGGTTGTAGTAGGCTTTGTCACCACAAACAAAATAAATTCCAGGAAAGATAGGATCTTTTCCACCTTTAAATCCCCAACCTCCCAAAATCTGATAAGTATCTTCACAGTTGCTTGCACCTACAAAATAATTATCAAAAAGTGTGTTATCTCTTCTAATGCAAAGCTTTCCACTAACAGGTTTGTCTATGTGAATTGCAATATTTTCAAGCATTTTGCCATTTAGTTTCTCATCCTCTTTTTGCCAGAATGATGACTTAGTCTGCTTGACTAATTCATTTCTCTTATAAATTGCTCTTCTCTCCTCAACCATATTCAGAAATTTCTTCCCTTCAGCACTTAATTTACATGTTAGATTATTCTTGTAAGCATACTCATAAGTGAGTTCGTTAGTAACAAGGAAAAATTCTCTCATTTGTTTAGCTTTCTTATGCTTATTTAAAGCATTATCAATCTTGACATTAGCAAAAATCTCATCATAATTTGAATAGTAATATTCTAAACGACCAGTTTGATAAAATAAACTAGTTAATACACTACATGTAACAGCATAAGTGAGAGGAAGCATATTATATGTTACTCCCTCAGAAACAGAAGCGGGTCACTTAACGCATACATAACAATCCTTTGCATCCATTACCTTTACATATTCACTCAAAAGCTTTGTGAAAGTATTGCTTGAAAAATCACCTATTGATTTATCTTGATGAATGTTAGGCTGATGATCAATTACTTTTGCAGATGCACTATGTTTAGTTTGGCTAACCAGAGCTTTGCTTGTTAAATTAACTTTGTGTAATTCTCTATTCATTTCTAAAGGTATAATCACAGCTAGTACCAACCAGAGCAGAACTAAAATGAGCAGACACACCAGAGTCATCTTACAGCATCTTTTAAAAACAGAGCATTTTGAAGTGCTCTCCTTAATGTAAGGCATTTTTAGGTTAGTTTTAGCCTCAAAAATAAAATAAAAAATAAAAATAAATTTTAAAATTTATATACACCCCCCTTTTAAAATATTTTTCTTTTTATAACCCTAAACAAGATTTCTTCGACCTTATGTCATACATAAGTTTTTCTTCTACTAGACAGTTTTTCTTCGACCTTGTGTCAACTAACAGGATTTCTTCAGCCTTATGCCAATTTAATAAATTTGTACTTCAATCATTGTCACTAATTTCTTGGATTTCGTTTTCTTCTTCACTACTATCATATATGTCTATAACGGGTGGAATTACTAAGTAAGTCCACTCAGGAGACTTGTATTTCTGGTTTGGTCTAATTATTCTCTTCCCTTTTCTTGATATCACCTCTATTTTCCTTCCAACTCCAACCTCTTTTCCAGGACTCTTTTGACTACTGATTTCTTCAACTTGTTCTATTGGCTTTTTAATCAATCTGACTCTCAATCTTCCACCAGGCCAGTAGTCTGCTTTTCTCACGTACTTTTTCTTTGGTTCAGAATTATTCGATTCTGATTTCCAAGTCCTTTTCTTTCTGTTTTCACTTCCACCTTCCACGTCACTTTCCTCAGTTTCGTAGTCTGAAATTTCAATTGACTCAGGAACTTCTCTATATGGCAATTTTACTCCTTCAGGAACTTCACTTTGTCTTCCATCACTGGTACTCGGTAATTCGTTCTCCTCCTCTTCCTCAATTACCTCTAGCTTCCCAGATTTCGGATTTTTGTTCCTTACTTCAGAGCTTGTTCTCTGCCTTTCGATACTCTCCTGGTCTGAAACTTCTTTCGGTTCAGCTTCTCTGTCTTCAATATAGACAACCGAATCCTCAGTTATCTTTCCTTTTAGCAGATTCTCTTCACCTTCAGAATCTATTTCAATTATTTCTAAGTCTTTTCTTGTCAGATTTCCATTCACTGGCACAGTTTCCAGATGTCGACTTTCTTGTCGATCTTCAGAATCTGGAATTACTTCACCTTCTGTTCTGTCTTCTGCTTCAGAATCAGAGTCATCTGTGGTATCACTTTCAACATCAGAATTCTCAGGAGTTGGTATTGGAATAGTATGACTTGGATGAATCCAACGCTTCAATCCTCTGCACTTTACAGCATTAGTAGTGATCAAGATTACCTGCCTAGGTTTCTGCCATCTAGGAGATAGACAATTCCTCCTCCGATGTACTTTCGTTCTGACCCAGTCTCCAGGTCTCAGATCATGTGTCAAAACTTTGTCATTTGATTGTGCTTCAGTTCCCACCTGATTAGACACAGAAGTTACCATATCAGATAACCTTTTACAGTAATCCAAAATTGCACTGTCATTTATGCTCAACAGTTTACCTACAGGTACAAAAGCTTGCCTCATAACTCTTCCCATCAAAATTTCATGAGGACTCAAACCTGTCTTTTTATCTGGTGTACTTCTTATTGACATCAAAACAAGTGGAAGAGCATCAGTCCACTTAACTCCTGTTTCTAGACACATTTTCCCAATTCTGTTTTTGATAGTTCCATTTATTTGTTCAACTACACCTGATGCCTCTGGTCTGTATGCACAGTGTATTTTCTGCTCAATACTCATAGCTTCGCAAATTAATTTCAACAGTTTGTTATCAAAATGACTTCCTCCATCACTCTCAATAGTGACTGGAAAACCGTACCTTGGGATGATTTCTCTGAGCATTAGTTTTGCTACTGTAATTGAATCACAATGTCTTGTAGGAAAAGCCTCTACCCACCTTGAGAATAAGCATACAATTACAAGTACATATTTCAAACAGTTGTGTAAGGGCATTTCAATGAAATCTATTTGTAACCTGGTAAAGGGACCACCCTCTCGACCAATTATTCCTGTCCCCACCACTGATTTTCTGTTTGGATTCATTTGTTGGCATGACAAACACCTTTGACAAAAAGATTCTGCAATGGTTCTAAATTTGGTATTGAACCATGTTTCTTTAAACAGTCTGACCATAGAATCTCTTCCTAAATGTGCAGGACCATGATATAATCTGGCCATGTCAGAAATCATGCAATTTGGTAAAACTACTCTGCCATCTTTGTAAACCCACACTCCATCTTCATCACGTTGTCTACAATCTGATCTTAACCACTGGTCTTTTTCTTCATCATCTGCTTCGTTTTGTAAATCTCTAATCTCATTCCATGTTTCTACAATAGTTGTTAGCATTAATGAATTTGAATCAGTTTCTGTACTTCTATTTCGATTGTAAGAATAATTTTTCCTTGCGCAGTATTTTGCCGTCTCGTCTGCGAAGGCATTTCCCTTGGAAATATAATCAGTTCCTCTAGTGTGTGCTGCACACTTGACTATGGCAATTTCTTTTGGCAATTGTATTGCTTCAATTAATCTTCTAATGAAAACTGCATTTTTAATTGGTGATCCTGTTGATGTCATGTATCCTCTCTGTGACCAGAGTTGTCCATAATCATGCACAACTCCGTACCCATACTGACTATCAGTAATGATGGTAACTCTTATATCCTTTGATACTTCACATGCACGAATTAAAGCAATCAATTCAGCTACTTGAGCTGAACGAACTCCTTCAAGACATGATGCTTCTTTAATGTTTTCAACTGTACAAACTGAGTATGAAGCTTTCAAGACACCACCTTCGGATCTTAAGCATGAGCCATCTACAAAGTAGACAAAATCCGATTCAGGCAAAGGTCTGTCTTTGATGTCTTTTCTTGGTTTTGTGCAGAATTCCATGACATCTAAACATTCATGTTCTGTCTCAATGTCATTAACGATTTCAGAATCAGGCAGTAATGTAGAAGGATTCAGATTCAAACATCTTGAAATCGAAACATTATCTGCTCCTAGTATGATTTTCTCATACTTTGTCAATCTGCTACTTGTTAAATGTTGAGTCTTACCTCTTGTCAGTAATATTTCAACTGAATGAGGCACAAAAACTTTCACAGGAAATCCCATAATGATTCCTTCACTTTGTTCAAGACTGATACTTGTAGCTGCGACTGCTTTCAAACAACCTGGTAACGCTTTTGCAATTGGATCAAGAACTGCAGAGAAATATGCAATAGGTTTCTTTAGGTTTCCATGTCTCTGAATTAACACAGATAATGCACATCCTTCTCTCTCACTGCAATACAGTTCAAAATCTTTCTCATAATTTGGCATACCCAAAGCAGGAGCTTGGCATAAGCTCTTTTTCAGGTTCTCAAAAGATTCCATCTCAACATCATTGAGAATAATTGGATCTTTTACATCTGATTTGGTTAGTCTTTGTAGTGGTTTCGCAATTACTGAAAATCCACTTATCCATTGTCGACAGTAACCTACCATTCCCAGGAACATTCTGACCTGTCTTTGTGTTCTTGGCGGTAACATTGCTTGAATCATTTTTATTCTCTCTATTGTTACTTGTCTTTTTCCTTTCGCAATTCTGTGACCAAGATATTTCACTTCTTGTTTGCAAAACTGTAATTTTGCTGGGGACACTTTATGTCCTTCTTCTGCAAGGCGATTTAACAGAATTATTGTGTCTGTTACACAATTTTCTCTTGTCTTAGCAGCTATTAACAAATCATCAATATACTGCACCAACGTAGACCTACCTGGTAAGTCTAAATCTTCTAATGATCTTTTTAACAGTTCGTTAAAGATTGAAGGACTTTCTGTATAGCCCTGAGGGATTCTTGTCCATCCAAGGGTCTTACCTTGGAATCTGAAAGCAAAGATTTCATAACTGTCTGGGTGTAGAGGAACAGTAAAGAATGCATTGCAAAGGTCAATGACTGTGTACCATTCAGCATCATATGGAATCTGAAATAGAATTACTGCTGGATTTGGAACCACAGGACAACATGGAATTACAATTTGATTAACCTTTCTCAAATCTTGTACGATCCTAAATGTTCCGTTAGCCTTTTTAACTCCCATAATTGGTGAATTACAAGAGCTACTCTTCATTTCTTCCAATACACCTTGCTTGATTAATTTTTCAATTACAGGTGTAATACCTTCGATTGTCTCTGTTTTCATTTTATATTGTGGAGTGTTTGGAAATTCTATTCCCTGCTTCAATGCAATTTTAACAGGATCTACGTTTTTCATCAGACCCATCTCATTCCCAGTAAAATCCCATATTTCAGATTTCACTGTTTCTTTTAGCTCTTCAGGTAAATCCTTTTCTTCAAATGCAGGAAACAATTTTGTTTCTTCTGCTTCCATCATCATCATTGTCATTCTGTACAAACCATCTTCCTCCATTGTTTGTAATTCAACTCCTTCAGGAGAACAATATATTCTGCAATTCATTTTACATAGGATGTCTCTACCTAATAGATTTACTGGACTACTATTACAAACCACAAATCTGTGTTTGTCTCTGTAATTTCCAATTTCAACTGGTACTGGATCAGTTAAGTCTGTTTTAATTTGCTGATTACTTACTCCCACAACTTGGATGGTATCCCCAGAGAGAGGTAGGTTTTCAATTTCCACTGATCTAACAGTAGAACGGGTAGCACCAGTGTCCACTAGAAAAGTGATGTCTACATCATTAACTTTCCCGTTTACATAAGGACCAGACTGGTCAACCTCAAGAGTGGCTCCAACAACACACTCTTCCTCCTCTCTCGGGCACCGTCAGCAATAATCATCAGAATCACTGTCTTGGCTTTCTGTTAATAAAAACTGTTGTGAAGCATTTTGCATTTGAACCCTTTGCTGCTTTTGCTGTTTTTGTGGTTTTATTACCTGTTCACATCCCTGAAATCCCACGTTTGGATTATATTTTTGAACTCCCCCACAATTCGGAAAAGGTGGTTGTGGCAACTGGTCCTGTCGATTATTCACCTGTTGTTGTTGCTGTTGTTGTAATTGTCGCTGAATATTAAATTCATTTAACCCCTGTTGCATCTGTAGCTGTTGCTGCACGTTAACACCATTCTGCATCTGTGGATTCAATAAGGGATTCTTTAAGTTTCTAGGAGGATGAGGACACTCGTCCCTCCAATGTCCAATTTCGCCACAATTAAAACAAGGTAATCTTTGTTTCAGCTCTTCTATTTTTGGGCTAAATTTCTTTTGGAAATTATTACCTTTAAACTTTCCTTGTATCTGGTTCGTATTTCCAGTTTGAACAAAATTAGTGTTCTTATTTCCCATGCTGGCAATCTGTTGCTCAGCCACTTTTACCTGTGCCCACATGGCTTTCTCTTTTAGCTTTTTCTGTTTTACTTCTAATTCATCGCTACAATATTTTGCCTTTCTCAGAATATCATCAATAGATAGTGCTTGCCATCCGACAATACTAGTTCTGATCATTTCTCCAATTTCAGGCTTTAGTCCATAAACAAATCTATAGATAAAATGACTCATGTCTTTCTCATCTAATTTTTCATAACCACTGTATTGTTTAAAGATTAACAGTAGTCTTTCATAAAAAGAATGAACTGATTCTTTTGTTTCCTGCTCTGTTCTTTCTATTTTAACCCAATCAACTTCTTTGGGTGGAATTTTGTTTTTCATCCAAACAATTACTTTCTCATAAAAATCCATTACGAGTGGATTTGGGGCACCTGTTTCTTTAATTCGCTCAGGTTCTGTTTTTGGCCAACTAATAGATATTTTACATTCTGTCCAAAGATCAGATGGAACAACAATGTCAAAAAATCCATCCAAATCAATCCACAGAACTTTTGACACTTTGATAAATCTATCGACTTGCCTGTACCACTCAACAGGTTTCTCTCTTAATTTAGGAAAGTCATTTGTGAATAACAGAATGTCCTGTCTCGACCATGGGACATGAACATATCCTCCACCTGCAACTTCTCTCATTGGAAATTGTTTTGACATTCTTTCTAATCTTTCATCTTCCTTCCTTTTAGTCCATTTCACTCTCCATTTGTTCAGTTCTCCTAGCTTTTTGATATAGACAATTAAATCTTTAATGTGAACTATTCTTCCCATTGAGTTCAAACTCTCAATGTCGCTTTCTGAGAAATCTAATCTGTAATGTTTTGCAAAATTCTTTTGTTTACTCACATCGATTTCAAGTTCTGCAGCTAGATCCTCTAATTGATCATATTTATTTTTCGTTTTCCATTGAATACTTTTGCAAATGAATAATAGTTCATCATCCCGATAGTAATTTAAACTATCTGGGCCAATTGTTCCAATTATTAATTCTTCAATATTTGCTTTTAATTTGGCCACATCAAGCTTTGGTGTAGTTACCCTGACTTCAGGACTTCCTACATCTGACATAGCACCCATTGGTGTTTTTGGAGATAAATCCTCATTAAAGGTTAAATCAGGCATTCTCGATCTAGAAGTGTTTAATTCTGTCAAGTCTGAATAAAATTTTTCAGCAGGCTTTTGAATTTCTGTATTTAAAGGAATAGTTAATCCAGTTTTGTTTGTATTTCTTTGATCAAATACAGGTTGAACAGGACCTATTGTTACTGGAACTGTGACAGCTTCCATGCCTTTTGTCATTCTTTTAATTAATTCTTCTTTAGACCTTAAGTATTCATTATAATCATCCTCATCAACATTTCTTGTCTCTCTTGTATAATCTTTTGGAGGTTCCCTTGCTCTTGGAGTCATTGAAAAATGTCTACCCTCATTTCGAGCATTCTCAAATTCTGGTCTTCTAGGAGTTTCAGTGATTTCACAATTATTTGGATAAAGTTTAGGAGCTTCACTAATTGGAGGTGCACTCGGTGAAGTTTCAGTAGAAACCACCGGAGTAGACCATGATCTAGGAGGTCTCAAAGGCTGATTAGGCTGTTTATTTCTAGCAGTTGTATATATTTCTTCCATAATTGCATCCTCAGATTCACTTTCCATAGATTTTCCTGTAGGAGAACCCATTACCATTTCATGAATTAAATACAATCCTTCACTCATGTTTCCCTGTCTCCACATTCGTAATCTATCTTCATGAGTTTCTCTTTTCCATGATGGATTTTTAGAAGGTCTTTTAATTCCACTAGCTTCTCTTTGTAACTGATACATCTCATCTTCCCACTCAACTAAAGCTTCAAATTGAGTTGGTCTCGGTTTTGGAACAAGAGCATTCATTTTCTCTCGTAAGTTTCTTAAAACTCTTACATTAAATGAACCATCATCAGGCCAAGCCAAAACACCATCGTTTTTAGTATAACGTTTCCAACTGTCGAACCATAAGACAGTATGATATCCGTATTCACCTTCCATGTACGCTGCAGGTGTTTTATACTTATGAAGTAGTTTACCACCTCGCGTTTCGATTTTCTTGTCAGGTGAAAATAAATTCTTAAATTTCTGAAATAATGTTGTCTTTTTCTCAGCATATTTAAAATGATAACTCATTTTTAAAAGTTAAATTTAATTCACAAAATCGTTCGTAAAATATTTCCGGGATGTTCCGCAAAACAACCAATCCGTGCGCGAAACACACCAACAAGCCAATGGCAGTTGAGCTGCGTCACTTTTCAGCTCGACCAATAATTTTGGAGATTTTCCTAAGGACCAATCAGCTCACAGGCCGTCAGAGACTCAGGAGCCAATCAGAATACAGCTTGTGACGTAGGTCACCCAATCCCAGCGCGGCTCTGTGACGTACACAGCAGCTGCGGTTTCTCGCTTCTCACTCCTGGCGCTTACCCCTCCTTCACAAAATCTTTTCACAGCGCCATTTTAAGAACACTTTTCAGTGTAAATTAATTCTTAACAATGACTTATAAAGACAACATCTGTTCGTTTCACTAATTAGGATAGTTTACATACATTCAAGTATCCACACTTCGGAATAGACGGCGCTATTCACACTAAGGATAATATTCAATTGTCAGTAGAGTAACCTTACCCCACCCTTCTAACACGTATAATTATGCACTCGCTTTGCTCTGAACCCACCGCGAAGTGAAAGTTCTAAGAGTTCCACTTGAACATAAAATACAATTCAAACTCGCACTTTTACACGGAAAATTCCCTAAATTCAAACACACACGAAATCCGTACAGGACTCTCACCTGTTTATAGAAATCATGCACCGTTAGCAAAATAACGACGTTATCCGTACAGGGCTCTCACCTGTTTATAGATATGAAACATGTACCCGTACAGGACTCTAACCTGTTTATAGATAATCATGCACCGACGCTAATTTTACCCTTCACTCAAGCTCGGATATAACTAATACTCTCATCACAGTGAGTTTTATGGAAGGCGCTTTGTCCCTATTCTCATGCTGCTTTGATTTCTTAGAAAATCCTCACTATACAAGATTCAGACCTAGCCCTAAAACTGTGCTGCTCGGCGACAACACTATGGTACACGGCGATACCTCTTGTGATACTCGGCGATATCACTACAAACGAACAGATGGCTTGCGTGACTAATTTCTCGCCACACAATCTATACCGGTATAGCTTACAGATAGGCACGAAAAACGAACTTAACGAGTGTTAAAACATTGATCCTATTTTCATACCATGACGCAATCCTTAGCAACCAACATGTTACCTTGGTTACCGCTTAGCAACCATCAATTTCTGCTACCAGATAATTGATCCAGCGGGCTATAGAAAATATATCATAAACTACGCTACCCAATTTCATAACCTATAAACAAAATTCTAAACTATACATGGACCCATTTATGAACCTGATATATTTTTGGGCCTACTGAATCAGGTGGTCAGAATAAATCTATATACACATTATCTACACACTATATACAATTTTATACATTTGCAGAAAGAATATTGTCATTAGAATAAAACCCAACCATTTAAACGACCACCATAGGCGACGTGATCTAGCTAATGGTAACCTATACTTCTAAATAACCAAGACCAGCTTGTTTGTCAAAAGTAAGATTTTATTTTCTAAATTATGGTATATAAGTTGTAAGTTTTATAAATGAAATTTATTAGCAATAAAGCAAGCATGATAGTAAGAAATATGGAAAAATACAATTTAAGCAATTTAATCAATTTAAAGAAATTATATAAAGTTTAGCATTTCTAAAACCTATTTCCCTAACTGAGCTAAATAGACAGAAATTAAAGTAAAGTTCTTTGAGGATTCTTACGTGCTCCACGCAAAGTCCAGCAGCACATCACCCTCATCGGAAAGTCAGAAAGCAGCAGCCAGCCCAACCCTAAGGGCATGACTTTTTATACCTTTCTACGCTAACTAAACTAGCGAAGGAAAATTTTCAGAAATACTCGACGTCCCATTGGCTGAGAGTGACAAGTGACATGTCACCCGATTCTTAAAAAGTTCCACAAAATCATGTCTTACAAAGACCATTGTCTCTTCCACGTGAAGCCAGAGGCTTCCTGCGATTGCAACTTTGTTTTAAGTCATCCTCGCAGCTTCCATAGTCTTTCAGTGCAACTTCCGCGGATGCCAAGTTAAGGACTGACAAAAAGTTCACTTTCGACCTTGGCCATGTCCGACAGAATGATGTCAGCTCATCAGTTTTTGCTTTGTGAATACAGCTTCAATAAACGTTTTAATTCAGAATGGGCGTCTCGTGACTTTCTGCAGAAATTCAGATCAGCTTTTATTTTGCGGCTCAAATAGCTAGGCCTCAAAAGCAGGCAACTTATGATTTCTAGTATAAAACAAACACAAGAAAAGTATTAATGTAAGAAATAAAGTATATTCTGTATCCACCCCATGGTTTACTAAATAATTAACCCACCCGATTAATCAAAATGTTACCTAGCCATTGCAAACAAATAAAGCAGCGTTTATATTTACCAGTCTCCGTTTTTCTATGAGACCCATATGCACCTAGAATAGTAGAAATGACATCACACAGACAAAGAAAAGCAAAACAAGCACATGCTTATTTTAAATATGCAGCAGTTAGTAATGACAAAAACGAAAACAATAAATTATTTTATTATTTTGCACGAACAAAAAGATGCAACATTTATGCACGTTTATGAGCACACATGTTAGTCCCCCCACGTGTAAAGTTTAATCTAGGTTGTATTAGCACGACATATCACAAATCATTAATAATTTTATTCATGTTATGGAAATGTGACTTTGCGAGTTTAAACAAAATTTTGTTTTCTATCTCGCTCCATCATGCGCCACTAGTGACAAAACTCAGGTGACTTTTCCTAGTCCTGTTGAAGCCATTCCTGTGCCAGAGAAACCTTGGATCGAATTAGCGTTGGATGTCATAGGTCCCATGTATGTGTTGGATGAGAGGTCTAGATATGGTTTAGTCTTAATAGACTATGGGTCAAAGTGTCCAGAAGTTAAATTTTTAAGGGCTGCAACTACTAGTGAGGTTGTTTCTTTTCTTCATTCATTATTTTTAAGGGAAGGTGCTCCTATTGAACTAGTAACAGATAGCGGGGTACAATTCATAGCTAAAGAATTTCAAGAATTTTTGTCTCATTGGGGTGTTAAATACATCACTACTTCACTTTATCACCCTCGCAGTAATGGCCTTGTAGAGCGCTGTAACAGAGTTATTAAGGATAACATACAATTAACTGTGGTAAATGGTTTGAATTGGAGGAAGGAGCTTTCTAATGTACTTTGGGCATTGCGAACTACTCCTAATGCTGCCACCAAAGTTTCTCATTTTACTTTATTGAAAGGGAGGTCAGCTTCTTCGAAGTTAGTCAGGCCTTGGATGTGTGATTTGAGTGCTCCCAAAATTGATTCTGACTTAGTAAAGGCTAATAGTTTGATTGCTCTGGGCAAATACATTACTAAAGAAACGATTAAAGGAAGGAAACAAGTTTGTTTCAAAGAAGGAGATTGGGTCATAGTTAAGTTCACTCGTTATATTGCCAAGGGTCATTCCAAGTTTTCTTGTCCCAAACAAATTGTTTCTGTAAGGGGGAGGTCGGTGATGTTAAAAATGGTGGAACATGGAAAGATTGTCTAAACAGAATGTGCATGATGACTCTAGGACGGAACCTCAAAATGAACCTCAACATGTGCCTGTTCCTGTACATTATGGATCTGGTTCTGCACATGATAAACCTGTAATCAGGGTGTCTGCTAGAGTATGAAGGTTTTCTCTTATATACAAAGATTATGTATAATCTTTATTTTTATTTGTGATGATAATTGTTATGTAAATATTTTGTTTCAAATGTAAAGGGGAAAGATGTGTTGGGTCTTATGTTTCTTTAATGGATGAGTGTGTATTTATAAATGTAGCACATACCACCATGACTTACGTTCCATCTTAGAATGGTGGCATGTGGAATGGTTGAGGGTCAGTTACTGTTTGCTGTCCCTCTGGCCAAATTGAGGAAAAGCGCCTCCGCTGCCGCTTCCCTATCTCGAAGCGCGTCATTGGTAGACATGTTATAGGAAAAGATTAACGCTGTTTATACACCGTTGTGTTAATATGTACTTTCTTTCTTTCATAGTTCAATCCCACACCACTTTTGAAGATATATCAATTATATCAAAGATATATCAATTAATCCTTACAAATTCCCTCTTTGGCTGTTGCTATACAGATATCAATGTGAAGGCTTATTGATGAAGGACCTGTTTGCAGAGCACAAAGCACCTTTACTGACCACGAGGCATTGACAGCGACTGAGGGAAGCGTTTAATACAGCCTGGACCCGCCCGCCAGTCTCCAGCCGCCGACCGCCTGAGAAACAACGAAGAGCGGGGCTGCCTGGAGGAGACCGGCGAGGGGCCTCGAACCACATCACCCAGCAGCCCTCACTGGGGTCCAGCGTCACCACAGAGCGCCAAGCGGCACTTTAAAATCCCATCAATCCGGTCGAGTGGGCGACCTGTTTGCAGAGCACAAAGCACCTTTACTGACCACGAGGCATTGACAGCGACTGAGGGAAGCGTTTAATACAGCCTGGACCCGCCCGCCAGTCTCCAGCCGCCGACCGCCTGAGAAACAACGAAGAGCGGGGCTGCCTGGAGGAGACCGGCGAGGGGCCTCGAACCACATCACCCAGCAGCCCTCACTGGGGTCCAGCGTCACCACAGAGCGCCAAGCGGTGCTTTAAAATCCCATCAACCCTGTCTCGCGGGACGCCCGGGGCGAAGCCCGGGCAAAGGGCGGGCCCTCTGTGGCCCTCGGGGGACCGAGGAGGACGGGACGGGGCCACCCCCCTGAAATCCCGCCTAGCTGACATCAACTAAGGTAAATACCAAGTGCTATCTCCATCTTTTTGCACTTGCAAGTCGAAATAAATGTCGAAATACCCCCGTGGCCACAAGATCTGCAACTAGACTGAAAGACGTCACTAATACCCCTCTTCCCACAATAACCGCCATAGACTTAATGCTACAAAAAACGATCAATGTAGTGGCGGACGCTATTCAGGACTCTGAAAGACGCCTTTCACTTACCCCAGACCTATGTTTCCCGGACCTCTCTTTACACACCACCGGAAACATTAACATACTGGACAATACTATAAATTCCCAGGAGTCCATTCTAACGTTGTCATTTACAGGGCTCCCTAGTCCTCAAACAAGAGACAACACTCAAACAGCCTTGCCTATACCCTCTATAGGCAACAGCAGGAACAACAGTCTTGTGCTACTTGGTGAAAACGGCATTAATACTCATCTGTCACCTATAGCTCACTTACATTCAGTGGCCCCTTCCCCGGGTGGTTTAACGTCTACAACGACGAAACCTGCCACCAAAGTAAGTCGTATGATAAAGAGCAAAACTAGGCCCATTGGCACACGAGGCAAAATTAAGTCATCTATAGCTAAAAAACAAAAATCTCACCTCAAGGCTAAACATCTTATTTTAGCTAAAGACATCTGGTCTACTTTTAGACTGGCCAAATTTGTCCCCGACACAGCGTCCTCATGTCCTTTTATAAATAGTCAAGACCCAGACCTGATCTTGAGTAAAGAGCCGACAGTACCTACAAATATGCCTACACACACCACAGTTAGGGCTGATCACACAATGATAAACACAAAATCACTCTTGAGTGACCTTGAAAGCCTAATCAAGTCCCTCCTGTTACCCATCAGTGAGAGAGTCCTTAATATTGAGAACGCTTTAGGGAAGTTTGAAAGGGCCCAAAATGATGCAACATCTACCTTGCTTAAAACATTGAAGGTGCCACAATCAATTTCTACCTTTACACCAGCCAGCAATTCCCTCGCTTCGTCGAGTAATAAAAATCTCAGGGCAAAGAAAGCCATAGCTACCTCTACCTCTGCTAATAAGTGAAATTTGCCACCATGTCAGGAAAAGACTCCTCCTACCATCCCAGTGACAATTCAAGATAGAGGTATTAACATATCCCATTCAGTGGCTGCCATTCCAAGTAGCCCTCAAACCTCACCTGACGCTGAGATAGAAGACTGCGAATGGGCTGCTGAAAGCTCCCCGATTAAAATAGTAACCACTCAGGTAGAACAAACGAGACAAACGAAAAATCTTAAACAGGGTATACCTATAAAACAAACGGGTGCTACCCTGATAAAACCAGTGGTAGCTAAAAGACCACTTCACGTTAACCTCCCGCCTGAATCTAGTCCGTACACCATTGTAATGATTGGAGTACCTAAATTAGTGGGGGATAGGGTAGAATCCCATGGGGACCTAAAAAACAAGGTGAGCCATTGGCTTACAACCCATAGACCGATCCCTAAACATATTAATGGCCATATTGCACACGTGAGAAGAGTAGATTGGGTGGGAAACAGATTTAAATCGACTGAGGGTGACTGCATTGTGGTAACCTTTGGGGATAGTCGTGCTGCCAGTTTTATAAGTAGCTGGAAAAGTGGTGCGACAAACAGCCTGATTCGTACTATGGCCTTAAGCTACTTTTACTCAAATAACCTTGGCCATTATCCAACACAAGTACAGTCAACTTATGGACAGGAGGGGTTGCTTGAGCCAATAGCTGATAACCAACCTAGGGCTCATACACGGCCTATTGGTCCACATACCCGAACAAACTTCATCGACTATAGGCAGGAACACCCATGGCCGAGTAGGCCAAATAGCCATCCTAGTAGATACCAAGAGAGAAGTGAGTTTTTTACTCGCCCTCAACAGCAGCCCTATTCATACCCCTATTACCCAAACACACAATACGGGGTACCCATCTCTAATAGGTTTGATGCTCTTTATGATACTGGTTACCTAGATGAGATTGATTGACAAACCGTATATCCATCCTCCCATTCTATTTCTACTGAGCCCTCAACTAAGGTAGCTCCCCTTTATAGAGTATCAAGCATTAGATCGGAGTGCACACATGTCTCCACTCGAGAGGCTAGTGAAGCACCCAGGGTAGCTCCCACAGTACAACCTAATGAAAACACACTGATTGTGAATGGGTGTAGTCATTCATGTCCCTCAAACCAAACCCAATGTATAGTGCCCAGTGGTGTAAAAAATTCTTTAACCACTAGCAATGAAACGCAAGCACACTTAACAGTGGGTCATGGGGTTCAAGCAATTTCTTCATCCACAAACAAGGCTCAGATAGCAGGCTTGGGCCTCACTGAACAACGTTCCATACATCTCTTATCTTAAAATATAGCCGGTCTGGCCGTTAAGGTTAACGATCCAGCCTGGTTAGCCTATGTAAAAAATTATACAATCTTATGCTTTCAAGAAACCTGGTCAGTAGATGAAAACGTACACATCGAGGGCTTTCAAAGTTTCTTCTTACCAGCTGCCCCGTCAAACAGCGGAAGATCTAAAGGGGGCCTGGCAATTTATATAAGCCTTGCACTTAGCTGCCAGGTTTCAAACAGAGCATTGGACAATAGACACATTCAAACCTTAGTGCTCAGGAGTGGTAAAAAGGCACTGACCCTTATTAATTTCTACAATGCTGCGTCATCAAATAAGGAGTGCAACATTCTTAACCTAC
Organism: Lissotriton helveticus; assembly: GCF_964261635.1. NCBI lineage: Eukaryota > Metazoa > Chordata > Amphibia > Caudata > Salamandridae > Lissotriton > Lissotriton helveticus. Next base: position 1,915,246,435 of record NC_136061.1, on the reverse strand, counting down.
AAAAAATTTTACAAGCAAAAGCGGATAGTCTACCCCGAAGTATCATCATCGCTGGAGACTTTAATGCTCACCCCTGCGGCAATCCTGAAATGACACCTATTGGCCTTTTAGGCTGCAACAATAGGTCTGGTTTTCATTTTGACCACTCGCTTCGTGGCACCTGCATTAACAACCTAATTGATGATAGGAATCTAACTGTCGCAATGACCACGTTGGAGGACTCACACATATTTAATGTCCCTACGTATAAAGGCCATGGTAAAGGCTCCTACATAGACCACATGTTTCTTTCAAGTGACCTTGTGGATTTAGCCACTGACTTTGAAATTCAAACAAGCATCTTCAGTGACCATAATCCTCTGTCGATCAGGATTGGAGGAGGCCTTTTTGAACTTAGGAAGCCTCGTCCTGATCATGGCGTTCTAAAACCTATTAATGGAAACCGTCGTCTGAAGTGGTCAAAGGTTAACAGTGACTCTCTGTACAGCTCAATCAACACCAGTTGTGGTAACGATTTAGACCTTTGTGTCTCTCCATCCACCTTGCCTGAAGCGACTCTGATTGCCTTTGCTGCTGTTGTTGATAAAATTGGCCAATTGCTATCTGTACCAATAAAGGGTCACCATGAACACCAACCAGGGTGGTTTGATCAAGCTTGCTCAAAGGCCGGTCGAGTTCTAAAAAAAGCACTCAAGGCTACCCCAAGAGACCCTGTCCTTATAAAGTCTCTGAGATTTAACTACAAGACAGTCCTGGCAGCCCGGAAAAAAGAAGTAAAAGCTGGTGTTTGAGAAACTTTATGCGACCCTGCAATTTTGGGCAATAGCTCCAAGTTTTGGAGTATCGTAAATAAACCTATGTTTGATGTCCCCATTAACCCTATGGCTGGGACTAACATACCCGAGGAAGAGTGGATATCACACTATAGTACAATTTTCAAAAGTGACAAACCACAAGCAGACTCTGTTTTTAAATCCTTCGATGAAAATGTGTTGTGTTTCACAGTGGGGGAGGTAGTAAAGGGGATCCAAGGACTAACTTGTAATAAAGCACCTGGCCCTGATGGTATACCACCCGATCTATTTAAATCAAACACCCTTTTATGGGCACCAGTTATCACTGCAGTTGTAAATGCCGGAATCCTGGCTGGTTGCCCAAAAGCTTGGGGGTCCTCGACTATTGTCCCTGTTTTCAAGAAGGGCGATCGTGGCAGTGTTACATGCTACAGACCCATATCCCTGATCAATTCAGTTGCAAAGGGGGTGGGGGGCATTATCCTAAATAGATTAACAGCCTGGGCTAATGAAAATAACATACTGTCATCAATACAATACGGGTTCAGACCAGGCCACTCCACGATAACCCAATGTCTGAATCTATATTTAATAAACAGTAAATACACCCTAGCAAGAAAAGGGACGATCCATATGGCCTTTATGGATTTATCGTCCGCCTTTGACTGTGTAGACAGAGTCAGGCTTTGGGAGGTCCCGCTAAAAATGGGGGTGGAACAAAACTTGGTCAACTTTCTTGTTGACCTCCACTCGGACACAAGAGCTAATGTCCGCTACACCCATGACATGAAGGTAACAAGGGATTTTAGTATAAATCGAGGTGTCAGACAAGGGTGCATCCTCGCCCCCTTTCTTTTTAATCTTTACATTAATGAGTTGGAGGAGCACTTACTAAAAACCGGTACAGACTTTCCTTATATTGGTAAGAAGGGCATACCTGTCCTATTATATGCGGACGACGCCGTTTTAATATCTAGAACGGCGCTCGGTCTTCAAATCTTGTTAGACTCTTTTAAAATTTTTATGAACTCTCGTGGCCTGAGTATCAATAACTCGAAATCTTTTACAATGATGACAGGTGTAACTCCCAAAAAAATATACCCTCACATTGTAAATGGGGACAAAATACCGACCACCAAGACCTTTTTGTACCTTGGTGTCCTTTTTGATCATAAATTAACTTGGGCACCAGCAATACAAAAGAAAAAGGGTGAGGTAGTGCGGGCCAATGCAGCAATACTGGACTTCTCAAAAAAAATGGGCAACAGTCCGGTGGCTGCTGTCTTGAAGTTATATCAAGCCAAAAGCACTGCAATCGCACGTTATGGAAGTGAAATATGGGGATCAGAATCACTAGGTGCCCTTGAAGTTACTGAGAATAACTTCCTAAAATAGGTCTTACGGCTACCTAGGGGCACAGCCAACTTTCCGGTACATGAGGAACTTGGTATCCCATATCTAAGTGATAAGTTGGCTGTGAATCCTTTGCTATGCTGGCTAAATAGCTGGCTAAACACAGCCATACCTCTTACTAGAAATATCCTTCAAGAGGCACTAGAGTGGGACGGTAGACTCAAGATCCCATGGTTAAAATATGTAAGAAGATGGCTCTTTGAACTAGGCCGACCAGACCTATTTCTATCCCCCGAGACAATAACTAAAACTGATGTAACCTTTGTTAGGAACACTTTTATGTTGTCGAGGTGCATGGCGCGGGAAGGAAATTAGTACAAGAAAAGTAGTGTGAGACAGTATGTTCTAACCAAAACTTGTTTACACATGGAATCTTACCTGGCTTGGCCTCTGTCTGGTTATGACCGTTTTTTACTAACAAGGTTCCGATTTAACTTGTTCCATCTTTTATTAGCTGTACCAAGTGGAGCACATAGAGGACAAGTGTTGCCAGCTTGCGGCTGCGACAATAAGTCTCCGCAAGACCTGGCACACTTTTTATTTTTTTGTCAGTTTTATACACTCCCCCGTAATCTGTTTTTAAAACCTTTACTCAAACAGTTGAACTTTGTACAATTCAGACCTGCACTCTGCCACCTCCAAATGCTAAACAGTGAATGTACTATGTTTGTATGTAGTTTTTTAAAACTCGCAGTTAAACATAGAAAAAGCATGGAAGGGTAACCAATTTTGCTGCTGAATGTACTTTCATTCCCACTGTATTTTTATCTTTTTTAACCATATTACCGCTTTTATGCTTGTGATTGTCTGCTGCAATATCACTCTTCCTATTTTTATCTTTATTGTATGGATTAATGTTTATGAAATGCACTTTTATGATTGTTATATGCAAACAATCGAATAAAGATATTCTTATCTTATCTTATTGATGAAGCCATTTCACTTCAACATGCGAAGTAATCACATTTTTAAGCTTTCCACAATATATATGTATCACCTATTGATGAATCAAAATCATTGAACTAACATTCATGTCTATAGTGAATATCATGTCTAATTATGAACATGTGTAGCTGTTAGCAACATTGCTTTGTATCAATATCATGATTCACTGTTTTACATTTTAGAAATGAAAGTCTTCTAATGATATATTAGTATTTTTCTTAATTGTGTCTCAAATAAATGTTTAGCTATTTGGAATTCAAAATAAATCAGATCTTGACAGTGTTTGTACTATATAGATCATTCATGCATTTTTGGATCGAGTTACCAGTCAAACGCCAAATGGAGGCAAGCAAGTTGAACACACAATACTGTTACATTGTTTCAACTAATTACTTTACTGTGAAAGAATGTGGGATGCGGCAGAGCAGCTGTTTGTGCGGCAGTTAAGCACAACAGATAATTGTACACACTCATCGGCAAAGCCATGGATGGATAACTACAGTTGGAAAGGAGAGTGACTCAAATGAGGGTTCAAATTGGAAGCATTCATGATTTGAAATCCGAGGCACAAATGGGGACTTTACTAATACAGCTGTTCTTAGAATTGCAATTCCTAATGATGGTGTAAATTGCACTGTCACCATGAACTTAGCAAATGCAACCCATGCCGGAAATCAATTCTTTGCAATAATCCGATATTAATTATTGTGGTGGAAAGTGCAATAAATTGAAAAAAAAGGTAGTCAGGTGCACAGCAACCTCTTTGCAAAGCAGGGGACTGCAAGTTAATGAATACGTTGCAACATCACCTGTAAACGAGGGGGCAAGACATTGCAAGGCCGGGTCACAAAAATCTCTGAACTGAAGTTGGATAAAAGTTTAAACTGCAGCTGTGCCTTGACTTGGGGCACAGTATCAAAGAACTCGGACTGCATTGAAGTGGTTCTAAGCAGAGGAAAGTAACGACAAGCCATGTCCACTGGAAATTGCAGATAGTGGCAAACAAAACTCTACACACTATGCTGCAACATTGCTTTAATTGATTATACTATTGTAAAAGAACAAGGGCTGTGCCAGAACAGCCGTCCGTGCGGAAACATATTAAATTTTTTTACATGCTCTGTTGTTAATGGCATGTGTGGATAACAGGGAGCGCCTCATATTGGGCAATTTAATTGCAAGTACTTATAACTTGCATCATGGAGCACAAAACAGACATATTACCAATGCCGCAGCTGTGAGTACTTGAATTCCTAATGTTTTGTCATGTGAAGCGACTCCACATATCCAGACGGAAGCCAGCAAATCCCAGCATACTTTGTAAAATACTGAATTCATGACGCATTTGCAGCTTGATTAATGTCCAGGACAAATACCATTCAGGTTGCTGCAGTTGCAATATTTATGTGCAAACATATTGGAAAAGTGACTTTGTCCTTTGATACTGATAAAACCAGTCCTTGTGCGTACTATGGCATAATAAATAATATTTAATGACTCCTCTCTTCCCCCTTACTTATATATGTTCCTTCTTACTTATATATGTTCACGGACAAAAACACTGTCCATGTCATGAATGATGAGATATGTGACATCATCATCAGTGCATTGTGGGCGCGCGAGTTATAGTTAGCACAACTAACTATAACGGAGGAATTTCTATGGTTTCGTATGAGTGAAATGACCAGCTAACTATAAACCCCTAAGGTTTTTTAAATGCTAATTTCTAACTATAGCGTCTCTGAAACCTGTTTTTTTCTGTGAATTTCAAAGCTTTTCTAACTGCTAATTTCTAACTATAACATCTCTGAAACCTATGTTATTTTTCAGTGAATTTCAAAGGTTTTTTAAATGCTAATTTTAAAGTGTGATTGTAGGTATACCTATTTTTTTGTACTGATTTTCTAGTTTTTTAACTGTTTATTTATAAATATTTTATTTATTAAATAACATTATATATTTTTCTGAAAATTGCAAAAAAATAATTTTAAACATTCAAACTGAAATATTGATTCATTTTTTTGTTTTCACTTTTTATTTTAATATATCTTTATTATAGTCTTTAAAAACAAATTGTTTCCAATTTTTTTTCAGAGTCGCGCACCCACAGTGTACACATCACGGTGGGTGCGCAGATTCTAGCCGCCATTTTAGAAAAGTCGTGACGGATCCGCGTACGGTGTGCGACGGCTGCGTGTTTTTCAGTTAATTCATATACATTTAATATTATGTGATGTGCGCGATTGGTATGTGACCATTCCCCGTCTCCTGCTCCCGCACATTCGCTACACATGCGCATTACGTTACGAAATGTTTGCGCAGTGGCGGGTTCTGTGTGACGTCATATACGTGCTGAGACGCGTTGGGTGCGCGACTCCTGCAAAAAAAATGTATGTTCTAAAATGATATGCATGTGTCTGTAATATACATATTAGGGCAAGAGATTATCTAAGATATTTATAAAAATAATATATTTGTACTCATAATAAACTTATATTGTTTTTAAATATATTTTCACAAAATCGGTGTGTGCATCGTGAGCGCAGAGTACGCGGGTCCCATGTGACCTAAAAAAAAAAGATTTCATTAGTTCATAACATTTCCCACTGTAACTATTTAAGGACCCCAACCAATTTAATCATTCTTGTTGGAGCATCTTTAGAGAGACATCTCTTTTCCTTTGTTTTTTTTGGTGTTTTAAAAAAAATATCAAACAAAATGGCATCTGGACAGCAGCAGGAGGAAGTATCTTCTGAAGAAGATTTCTTGCTGGAGGCACCACGTCCACAGAGGCCGGAATCTGTTGTGTGGAAATTCTTCACTTTTCCACCTGGTGAGAAGAAAGTAAATGCGAGAAAGGTGACATGCAAAATTTGTGACCGAGTCCTGTGAAGACTCAGAGGCAGTGAAAAAAATACTCTTTCGGCACTGCTTCTATGTACAAGCATCTACGGACCACACATCCTCTCAATCTTGCTCGGGAGGAAATGAGGCGAGCTGCTTTGAAACACTCACCTGCTGTGGCAAGTACGTCTGGAGCATCCTCAGGAACACCTGCAATGGACATTAGGCCAGAATTCGCCTTTCTCGAGCAACACTGCGTGAAGTGTATGAAACATATGCTTCGGTGAGCAGTCGGTGGATTCAGTTTGTGCTGCACAACGCAACCATCATTGTTAATTTTTTTTGTTTTGTTTTTGGAATTATAAGTAATTCCAAATGTTTCCTGTTATATTCGTTCTTTTTGGTAAATTTTTTTAAAAAAACACCCCCAAAAATACAAAATTGTTAAAAAAAAATACAGAAGAAAAAACGTTCCTATCAGAACTACCTTATCTGGTTAAAGAAAGAACTATAATTGCAAGTTAATGTGCGAAAGTTTGGTTGAATATATGTATACAGCATGATTGACTGAAAGAATGCACTAGTAGTGTATGGTGAATTTATGGTGAAGATGTATGAGGAAATACTGCAGCGTGACACTGCAAGCTCTTTAGCTGCACTGCACGGTGGCACTTCCGTGGGATGTGACATATGTACATGAATATGTTGCAACTCTGTGCTTCCCTCTGCACTGCTGCACAAACTGCAGCCATGTGGTGACACTCAGGGACCTTTGCACCATGGTGCAAGGATGTCTGTGTCTTGCGGAGATTATTTTTGTGCAGGAAGTGACACCGTCCTGCACAAAAGCAATCAGTAAAGGAATTTTCCTCTTTCAATGTATGCAGTGGAATGCAGCATGCATTGAAAGAGGAAAAAATGAGGAGAAATTAAAACAATTCCCCTTGTTGCGCCTTGCTACACCAACTCTAGGATGGCACAGCATTCACACACATCTCTAGATTTACGATTACTCATAAATCTGGAGATGTGTCTTGTTCTATGGGTGTTGCGTGGGAACACCCACAGCAACACCTATGAAACGCCCCTTCAACGCAAAGTTCTGTGTATGAACGGGCCATATTTACAAGGAGAGGAAAAACCACGCAGGGTGGCTTTTCCTCTCCTTGTAAATATGAAGGAGTGCCTGGCGCCATCACTACGTTACAAAAAGTGATTTACTGATGGTGCAGGGGGCTTGTAAATCTGCCCCATAAGTGCTTAGGTATTTGCAGACTGATACAATAAGAACATAGTGCTGGATGGGTGATTGAAGAATTGGATGAGACTGACAGGAGCTATCCTACGCTGCATGGGTACTACTTCAGTATTTAATGGAGTGGACCAATAGTATGTATCTTCTTAGAGATTTGTAGGGATTATGCACACAATATTTTATGTGTACTTGTGTTGGTGCCTAGGTCCTTTTATAAGACTACCACAAGTAACTGGAATGATGACAGTGCTGCAAACAGAGTGAACACTTAATTTATAAGTGCTTATGTATTGGTCGAGTGATAGGATAAGTAGATAGTGGTAGATAAGTGATTAAAGAAGTGCATGGGACAGACTGGACGATTCCTACACTGCATGAGTACTAACTGGGTATTTAGAAGAGTGTATCAATAGTATGTGGCTTGTTAGATGTCTGATTGGATAGTGCACAGAATATTATAGCTGTACTTGTGTTAGTAGCTAGGCCATTGCATAAGTTCATGACTAGTAACTAGAATAATTCCAGTATTGCAAACAGAGTGTGTAGTGAATTTATAAGTGCTTAGGTATTGGTGGAGTAATAGGATAAGTAGATAGTGCTGGATGGGTGATTGGAGAATTGCATGGGACTGGCAGGAGGATTCCTGCACTGCATAGGTACTAACTGGGTATTTAGAAGAGCCTATCAATAGTTTGTAGCTGGTTAGAGGTGTGCATGCACAGTGTACAAAATATTGTACCTGACCTTGTGTTAGTGAATATGCCATTCCTTAAGTATACGACTAATAACTGGAGTAATTTCAGTGTTGCAAAGAAAGTGCGTGCTGAATTTATAAGTGCTTAGGTATTGGTGGAGTGATAGGATACGTAGATAGTGCTGGATGGGTGAATGGAGGCATGCATGGGACAGACAGAAGGATTCCTTGACTGCATAGGTACGAACTGGGTATTTAGAAGAGCGTATCAATAATATGTAGCTGGTCAGAGGTCTGCATGCAAGGTGTACAAAATATTGTACCTGCACTTGTGTTAGTGGCTAGGCCATTCCTTAAGTATATGACTAATAACTGGAGTAATTTCAGTGCTGCAAAGAGAGTGCATGCTAAATTTATTAGTGCTTAGGTATTGCCAGAGAACCAGGTCAGCAAAGCTATTGTAGAGCCAGAGAACCAAATAAGCAGAGCTGCTCTGTAGCCTAAGAACTAGGTCAGCAGAGCTGCTCTAGAGCCAGAGCATCAGGTCAGCAGACCTGCTGTAGAGCCAGAAAAAACAGGTCAGCGGAGCTGCTTTAGAGGGAGAGAACTAAGTCAGCAGAGCTGCTTTAGAGCTAGAGAACCAGGTCAGCAGAGCTGCTTTTGAGCCATAGAACCAGGTCAGCAGAGCTGCTCTAGGTACTGAGAACCAGGTCAGCAGAGCTGATTTAGAGAGAGAGAACCAGGTAAGTAGAGCTGCTTTAGAGGCAGAGAACCAGGTCAGCAGAGCTGCTCTAGAGCCAAAGGATCAGATCGGCGGAACTGCTCTAGAGCCAGAGAACCAGGTCAGCAGAACTGATTTAGAGCCAGAGAACACGACCATCAGAGCTGCTTTAGAGCCAGAGAACAAGGTCAGCATAGCTGCTTTAGAGCCAGAGAACCAGGTCAGCAGAGCTGCTCTAGAACCAGAGAACCAAGTCAGCAGAGTTGCTTCATAGCCATAGAACCAGGTCAGCAGACCTGCTGTAGAGCCAGAAAAACCAGAGGCCTTATTTATGAAAGCCTTGCGCCACTAGTACGTCACTTTTTCCCACTTTAAAAGTGACGCACCAGCGGCGCAAGAACTTCATAAAGAAGGCCCCAGGTCAGCAGAGCTGCTTTAGAGGGAGAGAACCAAGTCAGCAAACCTGCTTTAGAGATAGAGAACCAGGTCAGTAGAGCTGCTTTAGAGCCATAGAACCAGGTCAGCAGAGCTGCTCTAGGGACAGAGAACCAGGTCAGCAGAGCTGATTTAGAGAGAGAGAACCAGGTCAGTAGAGCTGCTTTAGAGGCAGAAAACCAGGTCAGCAGAGCTGCTCTAGAGCCAAGGGATCAGATAAGCAGAGCTGCTCTAGAGCCAGAGAACCAGGTCAGCAGAACTGATTTAGAGCCATAGAACCGAGTCAGCAGAGCTGTTGTAGAGCCAGATAACCAGGTCAGCAGAGCTGCTCTGGGGCCTAAGAACTAGGTCAGCAGAGCTGCTCTAGACCCAGAGAACCAGGTCAGCAGAGCTGCTTTAGAAGGAGAGAAGTTGAACCAGGTCAGCAGAACTGCTTTAGAGCCAGAAAAACCAGGTCAGCAGAGGTGATTTAGAGGGAGAGAACCAAGTCAGCAGAGCAGCTTTAGAGCTGCTAGAGAACCAGGCCAGCAGAGCTGCTTTAGAGCTATAGAACCAGGTCAGCAAAGCTGCTCTAGGGACAGAGAACCAGGTCAGCAGAGCTGATTTAGAGAGAGAGAACCAGGTCAGTAGAGCTGCTTTAAAGGCAGAGAACCAGGTCAGCAGAGCTGCTCTAGAGCCAAGGGATCAGATCAGCAGAGCTGCTCTAGAGCCAGAGAACCAGGTCAGCAGAACTGATTTAGAGCCATAGAACCGAGTCAGCAGAGCTATTGTAGAGCCAGATAACCAGGTCAGCAGAGCTGCTCTAGAGCCTAAGAACTAGGTCGGCAAAGCTGCTCCAGAGCCAGAGAACCAGGTCAGCAGAGCTGCTTTAGAAGGAGTGAAGTTGTACCAGGTCAGCAGAACTGCTTTAGAGCCAGAGAACACGGCCAGCAGAGCTGCTTTAGAGCCAGAGAACCAGGTCAGCAGAGCTGCTCTGGAGCCTACAAACCAGGTCAGCAGAGCTGCTCTAGAGCCAGAGATACAGGTCAGCAGAGCTGCTGTAGATCCAGACAAACCAGGTCAGTAGAGCTGCTTTAGAGGGAGAGAACCAGGTCAGCAGAGTTGCTCTAGAGGGAGTGAACCAGGCCAGCAGAGCTGCTCTAGAGCCAGAGAACCATGTCAGAAGAACTGCTTTAGAGCCATGGAACCGGGTCAGCAGAGCTGCTTTAGAGCCAGAGAAGCAGGTCAGCAGAGCTGCTTTAGAAGGAGAGAACCAGGTCAGCAGAACTGCTTTGGAGCCAGAGAACACGACCAGCAGAGCTGCTTTAGAGTCAGAGAACAAGTTCAGCAGAGCTGTTTTAGAGCCAGAGAACCAGGTCAGCAGAGCTGCTCTAGACCCAGAGAAACAAGTCAGCAGAGCTGCTTTCGAGCCGTAGAACTAGGTCAGCAGAGCTGCTTCAGAGCCAGAGAACCAGGTCAGCAGAGCTGCTCTGGAGCCTAAAAACCAGGGCAGCAGAGCTGCTCTAATCCAGAGATCCAGGTCAGCAGAGCTGCTGTATAGCCAGAGAAACCAGGTCAGTAGAGCTGCTTTAGAGGGAGAGAACCAAGTCAGCAGAGCTGATCTAGAGCCAGAGAACCATGTCAGCAGAGCTGCTCTAGAGCCAGATAACTAAGTCAGCAGAGCTGCTTTAGAGCCATAGAACCAGGTCAGCAGAGCTGCTTTAGAGCCAGAGAACCAGGTCAGCAGAGCTGCTCTAGAGCCAGATAACTAAGTCAGCAGAGCTGCTCCAGAGCCATAGAACCAGGTCAGCAGAGCTGCTTTAGAGCCAGAGAACCAGGTCAGCAGAGCTGCTCTAGAGCCTAAAAACCAGGACAGCAGAGCTGCTCTAGAGCCAGAGATATAGGTCAGCAGAGCAGCTATAGAGCCAGACAAACCAGGTCAGTAGAGCTGCTTTAGAGGGAGAGAACCTGGTCAGCGGAGTTGCTCTAGAGGGAGTGAACCAGGTCAGCGGAGCTGCTCTAGAACCAGAACCAAGTCAGCAGAGCTGCTTTAGAGCCATAGAACCAGGCCAGCAGAGCTGCTTTAGAGCCAGAGAACCAGGTCAGCAGAGCTGTTGTAAAGCCATAGAACCAGGTCAGCAGAGCTGCTTTAGAAGGATAGAACCACGTCAGCAGAACTGCTTTAGAGTCAGGACACGACCAGCAAAGCTGCTCTAGAGCCAGAGAACAAGGTCAGCAGAGCTGCTTTAGAGCCAGAGAACCAAGTTAGCAGAGCAGCTCTAGAGCCAGAGAACCAAGTCAGCAGAGCTGCTTTAGAGCCATAGAACAAGGTCAGCAGAGCAGCTTTAGAGCCAGAGATCCAGGTCAGCAGAGCTGCTGTAGAGCCAGAGAAACCAGGTCAGTAGAGATGCTTTAGAGGGAGAGAACCAGGTCAGCAGAGTTGCTCTAGAGGGAGTGAACCAGGTCAGCAGAGCTGCTCTAGAGCCAGAGAACCATGTCAGAGAAACTGCTTTAGGGCCATAGAACCGGGTCAGCAGAGCTGCTTTAGAGCCAGAGAACCAAATAAGCAGAGCTGCTCTGTAGCCTAAGAACTAGGTCAGCAGAGCTGCTCTAGAGCCAGAGCACCAGGTCAGCAGACCTTCTGTAGAGCCACAAAAACCAGGTCAGCAGAGCTGCTTTAGAGGGAGATAACCAAGTCAGCAGAGCTGCTTTAGAGCTAGAGAACCAGGTCAGCAGAGCTGCTTTAGAGCCATAGAACCAGGTCAGCAGATCTGCTCTAGGGACAGAGAACCAGGTCAGCAGAGCTGATTTAGAGAGTGAGAACCAGGTCAGTAGAGCTGCTTTAGAGGCAGAGAACCAGGTCAGCAGAGCTGCTCTAGAGCCAAGGGATCAGATCAGCAGAGCTGCTCTAGAGCCAGAGAAACAGGTCAGCAGAACTGATTTAGAGCCCTAGAACCGAGTCAGCAGAGCTGTTGTAGAGCCAGATAACCAGGTCAGCAGAGCTGCTCTAGAGCCTAAGAACTAGGTCAGCAGAGCTGCTCTAGAGCCAGAGAACCAGGGGTCAGCATAGCTGCTTTAGAAGGAGAGAAGTTGAACCAGGTCAGCAGAACTGCTTTAGAGCCAGAGAACCAGGTCAGAAGAGATGCTTTAGAGCCAGAGAACCAGGTCAGCAGAGCTGTTGTAGAGCCAGAGAACCAAATAAGCAGAGCTGCTCTGTATCCTAAGAACTAGGTCAGCAGAGCTGCTCTAGAGCCAGAGATCCAGTTCAGCAGTGCTGCTGTAGAGCCAGAGAAGCCAGGTAAGTAGAGCTGCTTTAGAGGGAGAGAACCAGGTCAGCAGAGTTGCTCTAGAGGGAGTGAACCAGGTCAGCAGAGCTGCTCTAGAGCCAGAGAACCATGTCAGAAGAACTTCTTTAGAGCCATAGAACCGGGTCAGCAGTGCTGCTTTAGAGCCATACAAATAGGTAAGCAGAGCTGTTGTAGATCCAGGGAACCAAATAAGCAGAGCTGCTCTGTAGCCTAAGAACTAGGTCAGCAGAGCTGCTCTAGAGCCAGAGAACCATGTCAGAAGAACTGCTTTAGAGCCATAGAACCGGGTCAGCAGTGCTGCTTTAGAGCCATACAAATAGGTCAGCAGAGCTGTTGTAGAGCCAGAGAACCAAATAAGCAGAGCTGCTCTGTAGCCTAAGAACTAGGTCAGCAGAGCTGCTCTAGAGCCAGAGAACCAGGTCAGCAGACCTGCTGTAAAGCCAGAAAACCAGGTCAGCAGTGCTGCTTTAGAGGTAGAGAACCAAGTCAGCAGAGCTGCTTTAGAGCTTGAGAACCAGGTCAGCAGAGCTGCTTTGGAGCCATTGATCCAGGTCAGCAGCGCTGCTCTAGGGACAGAGAACCAGGTCAGCAGAGCTGATTTAGAGAGAGAGAACAAGGTCAGCAGAGCTGATTTAGAGAGAGAGAATCAGGTCAGTAGAGCTGCTTTAGAGCCAAGGGATCAGATCAGCAGAGCTGATCTAGAGCCAGAGGACCAGGTCAACAGAATTGATTTAGAGCCATAGAACCGAGTCAGCAGATCTGTTGTAGAGCCAGATAACCAGGTCAGTAGAGCTGCTCTAGAGCCTAAGAACTAGGTCAGCAGAGCTGCTCTAGAGCCAGAGAACCAGGTCAGCAGAGCTGCTTTAGAAGGAGTGAAGTTGAACCAGGTCAGCAGAACTGCTTTACAGCCAGAGAACATGGCCAGCAGAGCTGCTTTAGAGCAAGAGAACAAAGTCAGCAGAGCTGCTTTAGAGCCAGAGAACCAGGTCAGCAGAGCTGCTCTAGAGCCAGATAACTAAGTCAGCAGAGCTGCTCCAGAGCCATAGAAGCAGGTCAGAAGAGCTGCTTTAGAGCCAGAGAACCAGGTCAGAAGAGCTGCTTTAAAGGGAGAGAACCAAGTCAGCAGAGCTGCTTTAGAGCTAGAAAACCAGGTCAGCAGAGCTGCTTTAGAGCCATTGAACCAGTTCAGCAGAGCTGCTCTATAGACTGAGAACCAGGTCAGCAGATATGATTTAGAGAGAGAGAACTAGGTCAGTAGAGCTGCTTTAGAGGCAGAGAACCAGGTCAGCAGAGCTGCTCTAGAGCCAAGGGGTCAGATCAGCAGAGCTGCTCTAGAGCCAGAGAACCAGGTCAGCAGAACTGATTTAGAGCCATAGAACCGAGTCAGCAGAGCTTTTGTAGAGCCAGATAACCAGGTCAGCAGAGCTGCTCTAGAGCCTAAGAACTAGGTCAGCAGAGCTGCTCTAGAGCCAGAGAACCAGGTCAGCAGAGCTGCTTTAGAAGGAGTGAAGTTGAACCAGCTCAGCAGAACTGCTTTACAGCCAGAGAACACGGCCAGCAGAGCTGCTTTAGAGCAAGAGAACAAAGTCAGCAGAGCTGCTTTAGAGCCAGAGAACCAGGTCAGCAGAGCTGCTTTAGAGCCAGAGAACCAGGTCAGCAGAGCTGCTCTAGAGCCAGAGATTCAGGTCAGCAGAGCGGCTATAGAGCCAGACAAACCAGGTCAGTAGTGCTGCTTTAGAGGGAGAGAACCTGGTCAGCAGAGTTGCTCTAGAGGGAGTGAACCAGGTCAGCAGAGCTGCTCTAGAGCCAGAGAACCATGTCAGAAGAACTGCTTTAGAGCCATAGAACCGGGTCAGAAGAACTGCTTTAGAGCCAGTGAACCAGGTCAGCAGAGCTGTTGTAGAGCCAGAGAACCAAATAAGCAGAGCTGCTCTGTAGCCTAAGAACTAGGTCAGCAGAGCTGCTCTAGAGCCAGAGAACCAGTTCAGCAGACCTGCTGTAGAGCCAGAAAAACCAGGTCAGCAGAGCTGCTTTAAAGGGAGAGAACCAAGTCAGCAGAGCTGCTTTAGAGCTAAAGAACCAGGTCAGCAGAGCTGCTTTAGAGCTAGAGAACCAGGTCAGCAGAGCTGCTCTAGGGACAGAGAACCAGGTCAGCAGAGCTGATTTAGCGAGAGAGAGAACCAGGTCAGTAGAGCTGCTTTAGAGCCAGAGAACCAGGTCAGCAGTGTTGTTCTAGAACCAAGGGATCAGATTAGCAATGCTGCTCTAGAGCCATAGAACCGGGTCAGCAGTGCTGCTTTAGAGCCATACAAATAGGTCAGCAGAGCTGTTGTAGAGCCAGAGAACCAAATAAGCAGACCTGCTCTGTAGCCTAGGAACTAGGTCAGCAGAGCTGCTCTAGAGCCAGAGAACCAGGTCAGCAGACCTGCTGTAAAGCCAGAAAAACCAGGTCAGCAGTGCTGCTTTAGAGGGAGAGAACCAAGTCAGCAGAGCTGCTTTAGAGCTTGAGAACCAGGACAGCAGAGCTGCTTTAGAGCCATTGATCCAGGTCAGCAGAGCTGCTCTAGGGACAGAGAACCAGGTCAGCAGAGCTGATTTAGAAAGAGAGAACCAGGTCAGCAGAGCTGATTTAGAGAGAGAGAATCAGGTCAGTAGAGCTGCTTTAGAGCCAGAGGACCGAGTCAGCAGATCTGTTGTAAAGCCATAGAACCAGGCCAGCAGAGCTGCTTTAGAGCCAGAGAACCAGGTCAGCAGAGCTGTTGTAAAGCCATAGAACCAAGTCAGCAGAGCTGCTTTAGAAGGATAGAACCACGTCAGCAGAACTGCTTTAGAGTCAGGACACGACCAGCAAAGCTGCTCCAGAGCCAGAGAACAAGGTCAGCAGAGCTGCTTTAGAGCCAGAGAACCAAGTCAGCAGAGCAGCTCTAGAGCCAGAGAACCAAGTCAGCAGAGCTGCTCCAGAGCCATAGAACCAGGTCAGCAGAGCTGCTTTAGAGCCAGAGAACCAGGTCAGCAGAGCTGCTCTAGAGCAAGAGAACCAGGTCAGCAGAGCTGCTCTAGAGCCTAAAAACCAGGAAAGCAGAGCTGCTCTAGAGCCAGAGATACAGGTCAGCAGAGCGGCTATAGACCCAGACAAACCAGGTCAGTAGAGCTGCTTTAGAGGGAGAGAACCTGGTCAGCAGAGTTGCTCTAGAGGGAGTGAACCAGGTCAGCAGAGCTGCTCTAGTGCCAGAGAACCATTTCAGAAGAACTGCTTTAGAGCCATAGAACCGGGTCAGAAGAGCTGCTTTAGAGCCAGTAAACCAGGTCAGCAGAGCTGTTGTAGAGCCAGAGAACCAAATAAGAAGAGCTGCTCTGTAGCCTAAGAACTAGGTCAGCAGAGCTGCTCTAGAGCCAGAGAACCAGTTCAGCAGACCTGCTGTAGAGCTAGACAAACCAGGTTAGCAGAGCTGCTTTAGAGGGAGAGAACCAAGTCAGCAGAGCTGCTTTAGAGCTAGAGAACCAGGTCAGCAGAGCTGCTTTAGAGATATAGAACCAGGTCAGCAGAGCTGTTCTAGGGACAGAGAACCAGGTCAGCAGAGCTGATTTAGAGAGAGAGAGAACCAGGTCAGTAGAGCTGCTTTAGAGCCAGAGAACCAGGTCAGCAGGGTTGCTCTAGAACCAAGGAATTAGATTAGCAATGCTGCTCTAGAGCCAGAGAACCAGGTCAGCAGAGCTGCTTTAGAAGGAGAGAACCAGGTCAGCAGAACTGCTTTAGAGCCAGAGAACCAGGTCAGCAGACCTGCTGGAGAGCCAGAAAAACCAGGTCAGCAGAGCTGCTTTAAAGGGAGAGAACCAAGTCAGCAGAGCTGCTTTAGAGCTAGAAAACCAGGTCAGCAGAGCTGCTTTAGAGCCATTGAACCAGTTCAGCAGAGCTGCTCTATAGACTGAGAACCAGGTCAGCAGATATGATTTAGAGAGAGAGAACTAGGTCAGTAGAGCTGCTTTAGAGGCAGAGAACCAGGTCAGCAGAGCTGCTCTAGAGCCAAGGGATCAGATCAGCAGAGCTGCTCTAGAGCCAGAGAACCAGGTCAGCAGAACTGATTTAGAGCCATAGAACCGAGTCAGCAGAGCTTTTGTAGAGCCAGATAACCAGGTCAGCAGAGCTGCTCTAGAGCCTAAGAACTAGGTCAGCAGAGCTGCTCTAGAGCCAGAGAACTAGGTCAGCAGAGCTGCTTTAGAAGGAGTGAAGTTGTACCAGATCAGCAGAACTGTTTAGAGCCAGAGAACACGGCCAGCAGAACTGCTTTCGAGTCAGAGAACCAGGTCAGCAGAGCTGCTCTAGAGCCTAAAAACCAGGTCAGCAGAGCTGCTTTTGAGCCAGAGATACAGGTCAGCAGAGCTGCGGTAGAGCCAGACAAACCAGGTCAGTAGAGCTGCTTTAGAGGGAGAGAACCAGGTCAGCAGAGTTGCTCTAGAGGGAGTGAACCAGGTCAGCAGAGCTGCTCTAGAGCCAGAGAACCATGTCAGAAGAACTGCTTTAGAGCCATAGAACTGGGTCAGAAGAGCTGCTTTAGAGCCAGAGAACCAGGTCAGTAGAGCTGCTATAAAAGGAGAGAACCAGGTCAGCAGAACTGCTTTAGAGCCAGAGAACACAACCAGCAGAGCTGCTTTAGAGCCAGAGAACAAGGTCAGCAGAGCTGCTTTAGAGCCAGAGAAGCAGGTCAGCAGAGCTGCTCTAGAGCTAGAGAACCAAGTCAGCAGAGCTGCTTTAGAGCCATACAACCAGGTCAGCAGAGCTCCTTTAGAGACAGAGAACAAGGTCAGCAGAGCTGCTCTAGAGCCTAAAAGCCAGGTCAGCAGAGCTCCTCCAGAGCCAGAGATCTAGGTCAGCAGAGCTGCTGTAGAGCCAGAGAAATCAGGTCAGTAGAGCTGCTTTAGAGCCAGAGAACCAGGTCAGCAGAGCTGCTCTAGAGCCTAAAAACCAGGACAGCAGAGCTGCTCTAGAGCCAGAGATACAGGTCAGCAGAGCGGCTATAGACCCAGACAAACCAGGTCAGTAGAGCTGCTTTAGAGGGAGAGAACCTGGTCAGCAGAGTTGCTCTAGAGGGAGTGAACCAGGTCAGCAGAGCTGCTCTAGTGCCAGAGAACCATTTCAGAAGAACCGCTTTAGAGCCATAGAACCGGGTCAGAAGAGCTGCTTTAGAGCCAGTAAACCAGGTCCGCAGAGCTGTTGTAGAGCCAGAGAACCAAATAAGAAGAGCTGCTCTGTAGCCTAAGAACTAGGTCAGAAGAGCTGCTCTAGAGCCAGAGAACCAGTTCAGCAGACCTGCTGTAGAGCCAGACAAACCAGGTTAGCAGAGCTGCTTTAGAGGGAGAGAACCAAGTCAGCAGAGCTGCTTTAGAGCTAGAGAACCAGGTCAGCAGAGCTGCTTCAGAGATATAGAACCAGGTCAGCAGAGCTGTTCTAGGGACAGAGAACCAGGTCAGCAGAGCTGATTTAGAGAGAGAGAGAACCAGGTCAGTAGAGCTGCTTTAGAGCCAGAGAACCAGGTCAGCAGGGTTGCTCTAGAACCAAGGAATTAGATTAGCAATGCTGCTCTAGAGCCAGAGAACCAGGTCAGCAGAGCTGCTTTAGAAGGAGAGAACCAGGTCAGCAGAACTGCTTTAGAGCCAGAGAACCAGGTCAGCAGACCTGCTGGAGAGCCAGAAACACCAGGTCAGCAGAGCTGCTTTAAAGGGAGAGAACCAAGTCAGCAGAGCTGCTTTAGAGCTAGAAAACCAGGTCAGCAGAGCTGCTTTATAGCCATTGAACCAGTTCAGCAGAGCTGCTCTATAGACTGAGAACCAGGTCAGCAGATATGATTTAGAGAGAGAGAACTAGGTCAGTAGAGCTGCTTTAGAGGCAGAGAACCAGGTCCGCAGAGCTGCTCTAGAGCCAAGGGATCAGATCAGCAGAGCTGCTCTAGAGGCAGAGAACCAGGTCAGCAGAACTGATTTAGAGCCATAGAACCGAGTCAGCAGAGCTTTTGTAGAGCCAGATAACCAGGTCAGCAGAGCTGCTCTAGAGCCTTAGAACTAGGTCAGCAGAGCTGCTCTAGAGCCAGAGAACTAGGTCAGCAGAGCTGCTTTAGAAGGAGTGAAGTTGTACCAGGTCAGCAGAACTGTTTAGAGCCTAAAAACCAGGTCAGCAGAGCTGCTTTTGAGCCAGATATACAGGTCAGCAGAGCTGCGGTAGAGCCAGAAAATACCAGGTCAGTAGAGCTGCTTTAGAGGGAGAGAACCAGGTCAGCAGAGTTGCTCTAGAGGGAGTGAACCAGGTCAGCAGAGCTGCTCTAGAGCCAGAGAACCATGTCAGAAGAACTGCTTTAGAGCCATAGAACTGGGTCAGAAGAGCTGCTTTAGAGCCAGAGAACCAGGTCAGTAGAGCTGCTATAAAAGGAGAGAACCAGGTCAGCAGAACTGCTTGAGAGCCAGAGAACACGACCAGCAGAGCTGCTTTAGAGCCAGAGAACAAGGTCAGCAGAGCTGCTTTAGAGCCAGAGAAGCAGGTCAGCAGAGCTGCTCTAGAGCTAGAGAACCAAGTCAGCAGAGCTGCTTTAGAGCCATACAACCAGGTCAGCAGAGCTCCTTTAGAGACAGAGAACCAGGTCAGCAGAGCTGCTCTAGAGCCTAAAAGCCAGGTCAGCAGAGCTCCTCCAGAGCCAGAGATCTAGGTCAGCAGAGCTGCTGTAGAGCCAGAGAAATCAGGTCAGTAGAGCTGCTTTAGAGGGAGAGAACCAGGTCAGCAGAGTTGCTCTAGAGGGAGTGAACCAGGTCAGCAGAGCTGCTCTAGAGCCAGAGAACCATGTCAGAAGAACTGCTTTAGAGCCATACAACCGGGTCAGCAGAGCTGCTTTAGAGCCAGAGAACCAGGTCAGCAGAGCTGTTGTAGAGCCAGAGAACCAAATAAGCAGAGCTGCTCTGTAGCCTAAGAACTAGGTCAGCAGAGCTGCTCTAGAGCCAGAGAACCAGGTCAGCAGACCTGCTGTAGAGCCAGAAAAAACCAGGTCAGCAGAGCTGCTTTAGAGGGAGAGAACCAAGTCAGCAGAGCTCCTTTAGAGCTAGAGATCCAGGTCAGTAGAGCTGCTTTAGAGCCATAGAACCAGGTCAGCAGAGCTGCTCTAGGGACAGAGAACCAGGTCAGCAGAGCTGATTTAGAGAGAGAGAACCTGGTCAGTAGAGCTGCTTTAGAGGCAGAGAACCAAGTCAGCAGAGCTGCTCTAGAGCCAGAGAACCATGTCAGAAGAACTGCTTTAGAGCCATAGAACCGGGTCAGCAGAGCTGCTTTAGAGCCAGAGAAGCAGGTCAGCAGAGCTGCTTTAGAAGGAGAGAACCAGGTCAGCAGAACTGCTTTAGAGCCAGAGAACACGACCAGCAGAGCTGCTTTAGAGTCAGAGAACAAGTTCAGCAGAGCTGCTTTAGAGCCAGAGAACCAGGTCAGCAGAGCTGCTCTAGACCCAGAGAAACAAGTCAGCAGAGCTGCTTTCGAGCCGTAGAACCAGGTCAGCAGAGCTGCTTCAGAGCCAGAGAACCAGGTCAGCAGAGCTGCTCTGGAGCCTAAAAACCAGGGCAGCAGAGCTGCTCTAATCCAGAGATCCAGGTCAGCAGAGCTGCTGTATAGCCAGAGAAACCAGGCCAGTAGAGCTGCTTTAGAGGGAGCGAACCAAGTCAGCAGAGCTGATCTAGAGCCAGAGAACCATGTCAGAAGAACTGCTTTAGAGCCATAGAACGAGGTCAGCAGAGCTGCTTTAGAGCCAGAGAACCAGGTCAGCAGAGCTGCTCTAGAGCCATATAACTAAGTCAGCAGAGCTGCTCCAGAGCCATAGAACCAGGTCAGCAGAGCTGCTTTAGAGCCAGAGAACCAGGTCAGCAGAGCTGCTCTAGAGCCTAAAAACCAGGACAGCAGAGCTGCTCTAGAGCCAGAGATATAAGTCAGCAGAGCGGCTATAGAGCCAGACAAACCAGGTCAGTAGAGCTGCTTTAGAGGGATAGAACCTGGTCAGCAGAGTTGCTTTAGAGGGAGTTAACCAGGTCAGCGGAGCTGCTCTAGAACCAGAACCAAGTCAGCAGAGCTGCTTTAGAGCCATAGAACCAGGCCAGCAGAGCTGCTTTAGAACCAGAGAACCAGGTCAGCAGAGCTGTTGTAAAGCCATAGAACCAGGTCAGCAGAGCTGCTTTAGAAGGATAGAACCACGTCAGCAGAACTGCTTTAGAGTCAGGACACGACCAGCAAAGCTGCTCTAGAGACAGAGAACAAGGTCAGCAGAGCTGCTTTAGAGCCAGAGAACCAAGTCAGCAGAGCAGCTCTAGAGCCAGAGAACCAAGTCAGCAGAGCTGCTTTAGAGCCATAGAACCAGGTCAGCAGAGCAACTTTAGAGCCAGAGATCCAGGTCAGCAGAGCTGCTGTAGAGCCAGAGAAACCAGGTCAGTAGAGATGCTTTAGAGGGAGTGAACCAGGTCAGCAGAGCTGCTCTAAAGCCATAGAACCATGTCAGAAGAACTGCTTTAGGGCCATAGAACCGGGTCAACAGAGCTGCTTTAGAGCCAGAGAACCAGGTCAGCAGAGCTGTTGCAGAGCCAGAGAACCAAATAAGCTGAGCTGCTCTGTAGCCTAAGAACTAGGTCAGCAGAGCTGCTCTTGAGCCAGAGCACCAGGTCAGCAGACCTTCTGTAGAGCCACAAAAACCAGGTCAACAGAGCTGCTTTAGAGGGAGATAACCAAGTCAGCAGAGCTGCTTTAGAGCTAGAGAACCAGGTCAGCAGAGTTGCTTTAGAGCCATTGAACCTGGTCAGCAGAGCTGCTCTAGGGACAGAGAACCAGGCCAGCAGAGCTGATTCAGAGAGAGAGAACCAGGTCAGTAGAGCTGCTTTAGAGGCAGAGAACCAGGTCAGCAGAGCTGCTCTAGAGCCAAGGGATCAGATCAGCAGAGCTGCTCTAGAGCCAGAGAACCAGGTCAGCAGAACTGATTTAGAGCCCTAGAACCGAGTCAGCAGAGCTGTTGTAGAGCCAGATAACCAGGGCAGCAGAGCTGCTCTAGAGCCTAAGAACTAGGTCAGCAGAGCTGCCCTAGAGCCAGAGAACCAGGGGTCAGCATAGCGGCTTTAGAAGGAGAGAAGTTGAACCAGGTCAGCAGAACTGCTTTAGAGCCAGAGAACCAGGTCAGCAGAGATGCTTTAGAGCCAGAGAACCAGGTCAGCAGAGCTGTTGTAGAACCAGAGAACCAAATAAGCAGAGCTGCTCTGTATCCTAAGAACTAGGTCAGCAGACCTGCTCTGGAGCCTAAAAACCAGGGCAGCAGAGCTGCTCTAATCCAGAGATCCAGGTCAGCAGAGCTGCTGTATAGCCAGAGAAACCAGGCCAGTAGAGCTGCTTTAGAGGGAGCGAACCAAGTCAGCAGAGCTGATCTAGAGCCAGAGAACCATGTCAGAAGAACTGCTTTAGAGCCATAGAACGAGGTCAGCAGAGCTGCTTTAGAGCCAGAGAACCAGGTCAGCAGAGCTGCTCTAGAGCCATATAACTAAGTCAGCAGAGCTGCTCCAGAGCCATAGAACCAGGTCAGCAGAGCTGCTTTAGAGCCAGAGAACCAGGTCAGCAGAGCTGCTCTAGAGCCTAAAAACCAGGACAGCAGAGCTGCTCTAGAGCCAGAGATATAAGTCAGCAGAGCGGCTATAGAGCCAGACAAACCAGGTCAGTAGAGCTGCTTTAGAGGGATAGAACCTGGTCAGCAGAGTTGCTTTAGAGGGAGTTAACCAGGTCAGCGGAGCTGCTCTAGAACCAGAACCAAGTCAGCAGAGCTGCTTTAGAGCCATAGAACCAGGCCAGCAGAGCTGCTTTAGAACCAGAGAACCAGGTCAGCAGAGCTGTTGTAAAGCCATAGAACCAGGTCAGCAGAGCTGCTTTAGAAGGATAGAACCACGTCAGCAGAACTGCTTTAGAGTCAGGACACGACCAGCAAAGCTGCTCTAGAGACAGAGAACAAGGTCAGCAGAGCTGCTTTAGAGCCAGAGAACCAAGTCAGCAGAGCAGCTCTAGAGCCAGAGAACCAAGTCAGCAGAGCTGCTTTAGAGCCATAGAACCAGGTCAGCAGAGCAACTTTAGAGCCAGAGATCCAGGTCAGCAGAGCTGCTGTAGAGCCAGAGAAACCAGGTCAGTAGAGATGCTTTAGAGGGAGTGAACCAGGTCAGCAGAGCTGCTCTAAAGCCATAGAACCATGTCAGAAGAACTGCTTTAGGGCCATAGAACCGGGTCAACAGAGCTGCTTTAGAGCCAGAGAACCAGGTCAGCAGAGCTGTTGCAGAGCCAGAGAACCAAATAAGCTGAGCTGCTCTGTAGCCTAAGAACTAGGTCAGCAGAGCTGCTCTTGAGCCAGAGCACCAGGTCAGCAGACCTTCTGTAGAGCCACAAAAACCAGGTCAACAGAGCTGCTTTAGAGGGAGATAACCAAGTCAGCAGAGCTGCTTTAGAGCTAGAGAACCAGGTCAGCAGAGTTGCTTTAGAGCCATTGAACCTGGTCAGCAGAGCTGCTCTAGGGACAGAGAACCAGGCCAGCAGAGCTGATTCAGAGAGAGAGAACCAGGTCAGTAGAGCTGCTTTAGAGGCAGAGAACCAGGTCAGCAGAGCTGCTCTAGAGCCAAGGGATCAGATCAGCAGAGCTGCTCTAGAGCCAGAGAACCAGGTCAGCAGAACTGATTTAGAGCCCTAGAACCGAGTCAGCAGAGCTGTTGTAGAGCCAGATAACCAGGGCAGCAGAGCTGCTCTAGAGCCTAAGAACTAGGTCAGCAGAGCTGCCCTAGAGCCAGAGAACCAGGGGTCAGCATAGCGGCTTTAGAAGGAGAGAAGTTGAACCAGGTCAGCAGAACTGCTTTAGAGCCAGAGAACCAGGTCAGCAGAGATGCTTTAGAGCCAGAGAACCAGGTCAGCAGAGCTGTTGTAGAACCAGAGAACCAAATAAGCAGAGCTGCTCTGTATCCTAAGAACTAGGTCAGCAGACCTGCTCTAGAGCCAGAGATCCAGTTCAGCAGTGCTGCTGTAGAGCCAGAGAAGCCAGGTCAGTAGAGCTGCTTTAGAGGGAGAGAACCAGGTCAGCAGAGTTGCTCTAGAGGGAGTGAACCAGGTCAGCAGAGCTGCTCTAGAGCCAAAGAACCATGTCAGAAGAACTGCTTTAGAGCCATAGAACCGGGTCAGCAGTGCTGCTTTAGAGCCATACAAATAGGTCAGCAGAGCTGTTGTAGATCCAAAGAACCAAATAAGCAGAGCTGCTCTGTAGCCTAAGAACTAGGTCAGCAGAGCTGCTCTAGAGCCAGAGAACCATGTCAGAAGAACTGCTTTAGAGCCATAGAACCGGGTCAGCAGTGCTGCTTTAGAGCCATACAAATAGGTCAGCAGAGCTGTTGTAGAGCCAGAGAAACAAATAAGCACAGCTGCTCTGTAGCCTAAGAACTAGGTCAGCAGAGCTGCTCTAGAGCCGGAGAACCAGGTCAGCAGACAGACCTGCTGTAAAGCCAGAAAAACCAGATCAGCAGTTCTGCTTTAGAGGGAGAGAACCAAGTCAGCAGAGCTGCTTTAGAGCTTTAGAACCAGGTCAGCAGAGCTGCTTTAGAGCCATTGATCCAGGTCAGCAGAGCTGCTCTAGGGACAGAGAACCAGGTCAGCAGAGCTGATTTAGAGAGAGAGAACCAGGTCAGCAGAGCTGATTTAGAGAGAGAGAATCAGGTCAGTAGAACTGCTTTAGAGCCAAGGGATCAGATCAGCAGAGCTGCTCTAGAGCCAGAGGACCAGGTCAGCAGAACTGATTTAGAGCCATAGAACCGAGTCAGCAGATCTGTTGTAGAGCCAGATAACCAGGTCAGCAGAGCTGCTCTAGAGCCTAAGAACTAGGTCAGCAGAGCTGCTCTATAGCCAGAGAACCAGGTCAGCAGAGCTGCTTTAGAAGGAGTGAAGTTGAACCAGGTCAGCAGAACTGCTTTACAGCCAGAGAACACGGCCAGCAGAGCTGCTTTAGAGCAAGAGAACAAAGTCAGCAGAGCTGCTTTAGAGCCAGAGAACCAGGTCAGCAGAGCTGCTCTAGAGCCAGATAACTAAGTCAGCAGAGCTGCTCCAGAGCCATAGAACCAGGTCAGCAGAGCTGCTTTAGAGCCAGAGTACCAGGTCAGCAGAGCTGCTCTAGAGCCAGAGATACAGGTCAGCAGAGCGGCTATAGAGCCAGACAAACCAGGTCAGTAGAGCTGCTTTAGAGGGAGAGAACCTGGTCAGCAGAGTTGCTCTAGAGGGAGTGAACCAGGTCAGCAGAGCTGCTCTAGAGCCAGAGAACCATGTCAGAAGAACTGCTTTAGAGCCATAGAACTGGGTCAGAAGAGCTGCTTTAGAGCCAGTGAACCAGGTCAACAGAGCTGTTGTAGAGCCAGAGAACCAAATAAGCAGAGCTGCTCTGTAGCCTAAGAACCAGGTCAGCAGAACTGCTCTAGAGCCAGAGAACCAGTTCAGCAGACCTGCTGTAGAGCCAGAAAAACCAGGTCAGCAGAGCTGCTTTAAAGGGAGAGAACCAAGTCAGCACAGCTGCTTTAGAGCTAGAGAACCAGGTCAGCAGAGCTGCTTTAGAGCTATAGAACCAGGTCAGCAGAGCTGCTCTAGGGACAGAGAACCAGGTCAGCAGAGCTGATTTAGAGAGAGAGAGAACCAGGTCAGTAGAGCTGCTTTAGAGCCAGAGAACCAGGTCAGCAGTGTTGCTCTAGAACCAGGGGATCAGATTAGCAATGCTGCTCTAGAGCCATAGAATTGGGTCAGCAGTGCTGCTTTAGAGCCATACAAATAGGTCAGCAGAGCTGTTGTAGAGCCAGAGAACCAAATAAGCAGACCTGCTCTGTAGCCTAAGAACTAGGTCAGCAGAGCTGCTCTAGAGCCAGAGAACCAGGTCAGCAGACCTGCTGTAAAGCCAGAAAAACCAGGTCAGCAGTGCTGCTTTAGAGGGAGAGAACCAAGTCAGAAGAGCTGCTTTAGAGCTTGAGAACCAGGACAGCAGAGCTGCTTTAGAGCCATTGATCCAGGTCAGCAGAGCTGCTCTAGGGACAGAGAACCAGGTCAGCAGAGCTGATTTAGAGAGAGAGAACCAGGTCAGCAGAGCTGATTTAGAGAGAGAGAATCAGGTCAGTAGAGCTGCTTTAGAGCCAAGGGATCAGATCAGCAGAGCTGCTCTAGAGCCAGAGGACCAGGTCAGCAGAACTGAATTAGAGCCATAGAACCGAGTCAGCAGATCTGTTGTAGAGCCAGATAACCAGGTCAGCAGAGCTGCTCTAGAGCCTAAGAACTAGGTCAGCAGAGCTGCTCTAGAGCCAGAGAACCAGGTCAGCAGAGCTGCTTTAGAAGGAGTGAAGTTGAACCAGGTCAGCAGAACTGCTTTACAGCCAGAGAACACGGCCAACAGAGCTGCTTTAGAGCCAGAGTACAAAGTCAGCAGAGCTGCTTTAGAGCCAGAGAACCAGGTCAGCAGAGCTGCTCTAGAGCCAGATAACCAAGTCAGCAGAGCTGCTCCAGAGCCATAGAACCAGGTCAGCAGAGCTGCTTTAGAGCCAGAGAACCAGGTCAGCAGAGCTGCTCTAGAGCCTAAAAACCAGGACAGCAGAGCTGCTGTAGAGCCAGAGATACAGGTCAGCAGAGCGGCTATAGACCCAGACAAACCAGGTCAGTAGAGCTGCTTTAGAGGGAGAGAACCTGGTCAGCAGAGTTGCTCTAGAGGGAGTGAACCAGGTCAGCAGAGCTGCTCTACAGCCAGAGAACCATGTCAGAAGAACTGCTTTAGAGCCATAGAACCGGGTCAGAAGAGCTGCTTTAGAGCCAGTAAACCAGGTCAGCAGAGCTGTTGTAGGGCCAGAGAACCAAATAAGCAGAGCTGCTCTGTAGCCTAAGACTTAGGTCAGCAGAGCTGCTCTAGAGCCAGAGAACCAATTCAGCAGACCTGCTGTAGAGCCAGAAAACCCAGGTTAGCAGAGCTGCTTTAGAGGGAAAGAACCAGGTCAGCAGAGCTGCTTTAGAGCTAGAGAACCAGGTCAGCAGAGCTGCTTTAGAGATATAGAACCAGGTCAGCAGAGCTGCTCTAGGGACAGAGAACCAGGTCAACAGAGCTGATTTAGAGAGAGAGAGAACCAGGTCAGTAGAGCTGCTTTAGAGCCAGAGAACCAGGTCAGCAGAGTTGCTCTAGAACCAAGGAATCAGATTAGCAATGCTGCTCTAGAGCCAGAGAACCAGGTCAGCAGAGCTGCTTTAGAAGGAGAGAACCAGGTCAGCAGAACTGATTTAGAGCCAGAGAACCAGGTCAGCAGACCTGCTGGAGAGCCAGAAAAACCAGGTCAGCAGAGCTGCTTTAAAGGGAGAGAACCAAGTCAGCAGAGCTGCTTTAGAGCTAGAAAACCAGGTCAGCAGAGCTGCTATATAGACTGAGAACCAGGTCAGCAGATATGATTTAGAGAGAGAGAACTAGGTCAGTAGAGCTGCTTTAGAGGCAGAGAACCAGGTCAGCAGAGCTGCTCTAGAGCCAAGGGATCAGATCAGCAGAGCTGCTCTAGAGCCAGAGAACCAGGTCAGCAGAACTGATTTAGAGCCATAGAACCGAGTCAGCAGAGCTTTTGTAGAGCCAGATAACCAGGTCAGCAGAGCTGCTCTAGAGCCTAAGAACTAGGTCAGCAGAGCTGCTCTAGAGCTAGAGAACTAGGTCAGCAGAGCTGCTTTAGAAGGAGTGAAGTTGTACCAGGTCAGCAGAACTGTTTAGAGCCAGAGAACACGGCCAGCAGAACTGCTTTCGAGTCAGAGAACCAGGTCAGCAGAGCTGCTCTAGAGCCTAAAAACCAGGTCAGCAGAGCTGCTTTTGAGCCAGAGATACAGGTCAGCAGAGCTGCGGTAGAGCCAGACAAACCAGGTCAGTAGAGCTGCTTTAGAGGGAGAGAACCAGGTCAGCAGAGTTGCTCTAGAGGGAGTGAACCAGGTCAGCAGAGCTGCTCTAGAGCCAGAGAACCATGTCAGAAGAACTGCTTTAGAGCCATAGAACTGGGTCAGAAGAGCTGCTTTAGAGCCAGAGAACCAGGTCAGTAGAGCTGCTGTAAAAGGAGAGAACCAGGTCAGCAGAACTGCTTTAGAGCCAGAGAACACGACCAGCAGAGCTGCTTTAGAGCCAGAGAACAAGGTCAGCAGAGCTGCTTTAGAGCCAGAGAAGCAGGTCAGCAGAGCTGCTCTAGAGCCAGAGAACCAAGTCAGCAGAGCTGCTTTAGAGCCATACAACCAGGTCAGCAGAGCTGCTTTAGAGCCAGAGAACCAGGTCAGCAGAGGTGCTCTAGAGCCTAAAAGCCAGGTCAGCAGAGCTCCTCCAGAGCCAGAGATCTAGGTCAGCAGAGCTGCTGTAGAGCCATAGAAATCAGGTCAGTAGAGCTGCTTTAGAGGGAGAGAACCAGGTCAGCAGAGTTGCTCTAGAGGGAGTGAACACGGTCAGCAGAGCTGCTCTAGAGCCAGAGAACCATGTCAGAAGAACTGCTTTAGAGCCATACAACCGGGTCAGCAGAGCTGCTTTAGAGCCAGAGAACCAGGTCAGCAGAGCTGTTGTAGAGCCAGAGAACCAAATAAGCAGAGCTGCTCTGTAGCCTAAGAACTAGGTCAGCAGAGCTGCTCTAGAGCCAGAGAACCAGGTCAGCAGACCTGCTGTAGAGCCAGAAAAAAACAGGTCAGCAGAGCTGCTTTAGAGGGAGAGAACCAAGTCAGCAGAGCTCCTTTAGAGCTAGAGATCCAGGTCAGTAGAGCTGCTTTAGAGCCATTGAACCAGGTCAGCAGAGCTGCTCTAGGGACAGAGAACCAGGTCAGCAGAGCTGATTTAGAGAGAGAGAACCAGGTCAGTAGAGCTGCTTTAGAGGCAGAGAACCAGGTCAGCAGAGCTGCTCTAGAGCCAAGGGATCAGATCAGCAGAGCTGCTCTAGAGCCAGAGAACCAGGTCAGCAGAACTGATTTGGAGCCATAGAACCGAGTCAGCAGAGCTGTTGTAGAGCCAGATAATCAGGTCATCAGAGCTGCTCTGGAGCCTAAGAACTAGGTCAGCAGAGCTGCTTTAGAAGTAGAGAAGTTGAACCAGGTCAGCAGAACTGCTTTAGAGCCAGAAAAACCAGGTCAGCAGAGCTGTTTAGAGGGAGAGAACCAATTCAGCAGAGCTGCTTTAGAGCTAGAGAACGAGGTCAGCAGAGCTGCTTTAGAAGCATAGAACCAGGTCAGCAGAACTGATTTGGAGCCATAGAACTGAGTCAGCAGAGCTGTTGTAGAGCCAGATAATCAGGTCATCAGAGCTGCTCTGGAGCCTAAGAACCAGGTCAGCAGAGCTGCTTTAGAAGGAGAGAAGTTGAACCAGGTCAGCAGAACTGCTTTAGAGCCAGAAAAACCAGGTCAGCAGAGCTGATTTAGAGGGAGAGAACCAATTCAGCAGAGCTGCTTTAGAGCTAGAGAACGAGGTCAGCAGAGGTGCTTTAGAGCTATAGAACCAGGTCAGCAAAGCCGCTCTAGGGACAGAGAACAAGGTCAGCAGAGCTGATTTAGAGAGAGAGAACCAGGTCAGTAGAGCTGCTTTAAAGGCAGAGAACCAGGTCAGCAGAGCTGCTCTAGAGCCAAGGGATCAGATCAGCAGAGCTGCTCTAGAGCCAGAGAACAAGGTCAGCAGAACTGATTTAGAGCCATAGAACCGAGTTAGCAGAGCTGTTGTAGAGCCAGATAACCAGGTCAGCAGAGCTGCTCCACAGCCTAAGAACCAGGTCAGCAGAGCTGCTCTAGACCCAGAGAACCAGGTCAGCAGAGCTGCTTTAGAAGGAGAGAAGTTGAACCAGGTCAGCAGAACTGCTTTAGAGCCAGAGAACACGACGAGCAGAGCTGCTTTAGAGCCAGAGAACAAGGTCATCAGAGCTGCTTTAGAGCCAGAGAACCAGGTCAGCAGAGCTGCTCTAGAACCAGAGAACCAAGTCAGCAGAGCTGCTTTAGAGCCTAAGAACTAGGTCAGCAGAGCTGCTCTAGAGCCAGAAAACCAGGTCAGCAGACCTGCTTTAGAAGGAGTGAAGTTGTACCAGGTCAGCAGTACTGTTTTACAGCCAGAGAACACGGCCAGCAGAGCTGCTTTAGAGCCAGAGAACCAGGTCGGCAGAGCTGCTCTAGAGCCTAAAAACCAGGTCAGCAGAGCTGCTCTAGAGCCTGAGATACAGGTCAGCAGAGCTGCTTTAGTAGGAGAGAACTAGGTCAGCAGAACTGCTTTAGAGCCAGAGAACATGACCAGCAGAGCTGCTTTAGAGTCAGAGAACAAGTTCAGCAGAGCTGCTTTAGAGCCAGAGAACCAGGTCAGCAGAGCAGCTCTAGACCCAGAGAACCTAGTCAGCAGAGCTGCTTTAGAGCCATAGAACCAGGTCAGCAGAGATGCTTCAGAGCCAGAGAACCAGGTCAGCAGAGCTGCTCTAGAGGGAGTGAACCAGGTTAGCAGAGCTGCTCTAGAGCCAGAGAACCATGTCAGAAGAACTGCTTTAGAGCCATAGAACTGGGCCAGAAGAGCTGCTTTAGAGCCAGAGAACCAGGTCAGTAGAGCTGCTTTAAAAGGAGAGAACCAGGTCAGCAGAACTGCTTTAGAGCCAGAGAACACGACCAGCAGAGCTGCTTTAGAGCTAGAGAACAAGGTCAGCAGAGCTGCTTTAGAGCCAGAGAACCAGGTCAGCAGAGCTGCTCTAGAGCCAGAGAACCAAGTCAGCAGAGCTGCTTTAGAGCCATACAACCAGGTCAGCAGAGCTGCTTTAGAGCCAGAGAACCAGGTCAGCAGAGCTGCTCTAGAGCCTAAAATCCAGGTCAGCAGAGTTGCTCTAGAGGGAGTGAACACGGTCAGCAGAGCTGCTCTAGAGCCAGAGAACCATGTCAGAAGAACTGCTTTAGAGCCATACAACCGGGTCAGCAGAGCTGCTTTAGAGCCAGAGAACCAGGTCAGCAGAGCTGTTGTAGAGCCAGAGAACCAAATAAGCAGAGCTGCTCTGTAGCCTAAGAACTAGGTCAGCAGAGCTGCTCTAGAGCCAGAGAACCAGGTCAGCAGACCTGCTGTAGAGCCAGAAAAAAACAGGTCAGCAGAGCTGCTTTAGAGGGAGAGAACCAAGTCAGCAGAGCTCCTTTAGAGCTAGAGATCCAGGTCAGTAGAGCTGCTTTAGAGCCATAGAACCAGGCCAGCATAGCTGCTCTAGGGACAGAGAACCAGGTCAGCAGAGCTGATTTAGAGGGAGAGAACCAATTCAGCAGAGCTGCTTGAGAGCTAGAGAACGAGGTCAGCAGAGCTGCTTTAGAGCTATAGAACCAGGTCAGCAAAGCCGCTCTAGGGACAGAGAACAAGGTCAGCAGAGCTGATTTAGAGAGAGAGAACCAGGTCAGTAGAGCTGTTTTAAAGGCAGAGAACCAGGTCAGCAGAGCTGCTCTAGAGCCAAGGGATCAGATCAGCAGAGCTGCTCTAGAGCCAGAGAACAAGGTCAGCAGAACTTATTTAGAGCCATAGAACCGAGTTAGCAGAGCTGTTGTAGAGCCAGATAACCAGGTCAGCAGAGCTGCTCCACAGCCTAAGAACCAGGTCAGCAGAGCTGCTCTAGACCCAGAGAACCAGGTCAGCAGAGCTGCTTTAGAAGGAGAGAAGTTGAACCAGGTCAGCAGAACTGCTTTAGAGCCAGAGAACACGACGAGCAGAGCTGCTTTAGAGCCAGAGAACAAGGTCATCAGAGCTGCTTTAGAGCCAGAGAACCAGGTCAGCAGAGCTGCTCTAGAACCAGAGAACCAAGTCAGCAGAGCTGCTTTAGAGCCTAAGAACTAGGTCAGCAGAGCTGCTCTAGAGCCAGAAAACCAGGTCAGCAGAGCTGCTTTAGAAGGAGTGAAGTTGTACCAGGTCAGCAGTACTGCTTTACAGCCAGAGAACACGGCCAGCAGAGCTGCTTTAGAGCCAGAGAACCAGGTCGGCAGAGCTGCTCTAGAGCCTAAATACCAGGTCAGCAGAGCTGCTCTAGAGCCCGAGATACAGGTCAGCAGAGCTGCTTTAGTAGGAGAGAACTAGGTCAGCAGAACTGCTTTAGAGCCAGAGAACATGACCAGCAGAGCTGCTTTAGAGTCAGAGAACAAGTTCAGCAGAGCTGCTTTAGAGCCAGAGAACCAGGTCAGCAGAGCTGCTCTAGACCCAGAGAACCTAGTCAGCAGAGCTGCTTTAGAGCCATAGAACCAGGTCAGCAGAGATGCTTCAGAGCCAGAGAACCAGGTCAGCAGAGCTGCTCTAGAGGGAGTGAACCAGGTTAGCAGAGCTGCTCTAGAGCCAGAGAACCATGTCAGAAGAACTGCTTTAGAGCCATAGAACTGGGCCAGAAGAGCTGCTTCAGAGCCAGAGAACCAGGTCAGTAGAGCTGCTTTAAAAGGAGAGAACCAGGTCAGCAGAACTGCTTTAGAGCCAGAGAACACGACCAGCAGAGCTGCTTTAGAGCTAGAGAACACGGTCAGCAGAGCTGCTTTAGAGCCAGAGAACCAGGTCAGCAGAGCTGCTCTAGAGCCAGAGAACCAGGTCAGCAGAGCTGCTTTAGAGCCATACAACCAGGTCAGCAGAGCTGCTTTAGAGCCAGAGAACCAGGTCAGCAGAGCTGCTCTAGAGCCTAAAATCCAGGTCAGCAGAGCTCCTCCAGAGCCAGAGATCTAGGTCAGCAGAGCTGCTGTAGAGCCAGAGAAATCAGGTCAGTAGAGCTGCTTTAGAGGGAGAGAACCAGGTCAGCAGAGTTGCTCTAGAGGGAGTGAACCAGGTCAGCAGAGCTGCTCTAGAGCCAGAGAACCATGTCAGAAGAACTGCTTTAGAGACATACAACCGGGTCAGCAGAGCTGCTTTAGAGCCAGAGAACCAGGTCAGCAGAGCTGTTGTAGAGCCAGAGAACCAAATAAGCAGAGCTGCTCTGTAGCCTAAGA
Organism: Lissotriton helveticus; assembly: GCF_964261635.1. NCBI lineage: Eukaryota > Metazoa > Chordata > Amphibia > Caudata > Salamandridae > Lissotriton > Lissotriton helveticus. The sequence goes on along the minus strand of NC_136061.1, from coordinate 1,915,214,063 downwards.
ACTAGGTCAGCAGAGCTGCTCTAGAGCCAGAGAACCAGGTCAGCAGACCTGCTGTAGAGCCAAAAAAAACCAGGTCAGCAGAGCTGCTTTAGAGGGAGAGAACAAAGTCAGCAGAGCTCCTTTAGAGCTAGAGATCCAGGTCAGTAGAGCTGCTTTAGAGCCATAGAACCAGGTCAACAGAGCTGCTCTAGGGACAGAGAACCAGGTCAGCAGAGCTGATTTAGAGAGAGAGAACCAGGTCAGTAGAGCTGCTTTAGAGCCAGAGAACCAGGTCAGCAGAACTGATTTGGAGCCATAGAACCGAGTCAGCAGAGCTGTTGTAGAGCCAGATAATCAGGTCATCAGAGCTGCTCTGGAGCCTAAGAACCAGGTCAGCAGAGCTGCTCTAGACCCAGAGAACCAGGTCAGCAGAGCTGCTTTAGAAGGAGAGAAGTTGACCCAGGTCAGCAGAACTGCTTTAGAGCCAGAAAAACCAGGTCAGCAGAGCTGATTTAGAGGGAGAGAACCAATTCAGCAGAGCTGCTTTAGAGCTAGAGAACGAGGTCAGCAGAGCTGCTTTAGAGCCATAGAACCAGGTCAGCAAAGCTGCTCTAGGGACAGAGAACAAGGTCAGCAGAGCTGATTTAGAGAGAGAGAACCAGGTCAGTAGAGCTGCTTTAAAGGCAGAGAACCAGGTCAGCAGAGCTGCTCTAGAGCCAAGGGATCAGATCAGCAGAGCTGCTCTAGAGCCAGAGAACAAGGTCAGCAGAACTGATTTAGAGCCATAGAACCGAGTTAGCAGAGCTGTTGTAGAGCCAGATAACCAGGTCAGCAGAGCTGCTCTACAGCCTAAGAACCAGGTCAGCAGAGCTGCTCTAGACCCAGAGAACCAGGTCAGCAGAGCTGCTTTAGAAGGAGAGAAGTTGAACCAGGTCAGCAGAACTGCTTTAGAGCCAGAGAACACGACGAGCAGAGCTGCTTTAGAGCCAGAGAACAAGGTCATCAGAGCTGCTTTAGAGCCAGAGAACCAGGTCAGCAGAGTGCTCTAGAACCAGAGAACCAAGTCAGCAGAGCTGCTTTAGAAGGAGTGAAGTTGTACCAGGTCAGCAGTACTGCTTTACAGCCAGAGAACACGGCCAGCAGAGCTGCTTTAGAGCCAGAGAACCAGGTCGGCAGAGCTGCTCTAGAGCCTAAAAACCAGGTCAGCAGAGCTGCTCTAGAGCCCGAGATACAGGTCAGCAGAGCTGCTTTAGGAGGAGAGAACTAGGTCAGCAGAACTGCTTTAGAGCCAGAGAACACGACCAGCAGAGCTGCTTTAGAGTCAGAGAACAAGTTCAGCAGAGCTGCTTTAGAGCCAGAGAACCAGGTCAGCAGAGCTGCTCTAGACCCAGAGAACCTAGTCAGCAGAGCTGCTTTAGAGCCATAGAACCAGGTCAGCAGAGATACTTCAGAGCCAGAGAACCAGGTCAGCAGAGCTGCTCTAGAGGGAGTGAACCAGGTTAGCAGAGCTGCTCTAGAGCCAGAGAACCATGTCAGAAGAACTGCTTTAGAGCCATAGAACTGGGCCAGAAGAGCTGCTTTAGAGCCAGAGAACCAGGTCAGTAGAGCTGCTTTAAAAGGAGAGAACCAGGTCAGCAGAACTGCTTTAGAGCCAGAGAAAACGACCAGCAGAGCTGCTTTAGAGCCAGAGAACCAGGTCAGCAGAGCTGCTCTAGAGCCAGAGAACCAAGTCAGTAGAGCTGCTTTAGAGCCATACAACCAGGTCAGCAGAGCTGCTTTAGAGCCAGAGAACCAGGTCAGCAGAGCTGCTCTAGAACCTAAAAGCCAGGTCAGCAGAGCTCCTCCAGAGCCAGAGATCTAGGTCAGCAGAGCTGCTGTAGAGCCAGAGAAATCAGGTCAGTAGAGCTGCTTTAGAGGGAGAGAACCAGGTCAGCAGAGTTGCTCTAGAGGGAGTGAACCAGGTCAGCAGAGCTGCTCTAGAGCCAGAGAACCATGTCAGTAGAACTGCTTTAGAGCCATACAACCGGGTCAGCAGAGCTGCTTTAGAGCCAGAGAACCAGGTCAGCAGAGCTGTTGTAGAGCCAGAGAACCAAATAAGCAGAGGTGCTCTGTAGCCTAAGAACTAGGTCAGCAGAGCTGCTCTAGAGCCAGAGAACCAGGTCAGCAGACCTGCTGTAGAGCCAGAAAAAACCAGGTCAGCAGAGCTGCTTTAGAGGGAGAGAACAAAGTCAGCAGAGCTCCTTTAGAGCTAGAGATCCAGGTCAGTGGAGCTGCTTTAGAGCCATAGAACCAGGTCAACAGAGCTGCTCTAGGGACAGAGAACCAGGTCAGCAGAGCTGATTTAGAGAGAGAGAACCAGGTCAGTAGAGCTGCTTTAGAGGCAGTGAACCAGGTCAGCAGAGCTGCTCTAGAGCCAAGGGATCAGATCAGCAGAGCTGCTCTAGAGCCAGAGAACCAGGTCAGCAGAACTGATTTGGAGCCATAGAACCGAGTCAGCAGAGCTGTTGTAGAGCCAGATAATCAGGTCACCAGAGCTGCTCTGGAGCCTTAGAACCAGGTCAGCAGAGCTGCTCTAGACCCAGAGAACCAGGTCAGCAGAGCTGCTTTAGAAGGAGAGAAGTTGACCCAGGTCAGCAGAACTGCTTTAGAGCCAGAAAAACCAGGTCAGCAGAGCTGATTTAGAGGGAGAGAACCAATTCAGCAGAGCTGCTTTAGAGCTAGAGAACGAGGTCAGCAGAGCTGCTTTAGAGCCATAGAACCAGGTCAGCAAAGCTGCTCTAGGGACAGAGAACAAGGTCAGCAGAGCTGATTTAGAGAGAGAGAACCAGGTCAGTAGAGCTGCTTTAAAGGCAGAGAACGAGGTCAGCAGGGCTGCTCTAGAGCCAAGGGATCAGATCAGCAGAGCTGCTCTAGAGCCAGAGAACAAGGTCAGCAGAACTGATTTAGAGCCATAGAACCGAGTTAGCAGAGCTGTTGTAGAGCCAGATAACCAGGTCAGGGGAGCTGCTCTACAGCCTAAGAACCAGGTCAGCAGAGCTTCTCTAGAGCCAGAAAACCAGGTCAGCAGAGCTGCTTTAGAAGGAGTGAAGTTGTACCAGGTCAGCAGTACTGCTTTACAGCCAGAGAACACGGCCAGCAGAGCTGCTTTAGAGCCAGAGAACCAGGCCGGCAGAGCTGCTCTAGAGCCTAAAAACCAGGTCAGCAGAGCTGCTCTAGAGCCCGAGATACAGGTCAGCAGAGCTGCTTTAGGAGGAGAGAACTAGGTCAGCAGAACTGCTTTAGAGCCAGAGAACACGACCAGCAGAGCTGCTTTAGAGTCAGAGAACAAGTTCAGCAGAGCTGCTTTAGAGCCAGAGAACCAGGTCAGCAGAGCTGCTCTAGACCCAGAGAACCTAGTCAGCAGAGCTGCTTTAGAGCCATAGAACCAGGTCAGCAGAGATGCTTCAGAGCCAGAGAACCAGGTCAGCAGAGCTGCTCTAGAGGGAGTGAACCAGGTTAGCAGAGCTGCTCTAGACCCAGAGAACCATGTCAGAAGAACTGCTTTAGAGCCATAGAACTGGGCCAGAAGAACTGCTTTAGAGCCATAGAACTGGGCCAGAAGAGCTGCTTTAGAGCCAGAGAACCAAGTCAGCAGATATGCTTTAGAAGGAGAGAACCTAGTCAGCAGAGCTGCTTTAGAGCCATAGAACCAGGTCAGCAGAGTTGCTTCAGAGCCAGAGAACCAGGTCAGCAGAGCTGCTCTAGAGCCTAAAAACGAGGTCAGCAGAGCTGCTTTAGTAGGAGAGAACCATGTCAGCAGAACTGCTTTAGATCCACGGCACGACCAGCAGATCTGCTCTAGAGCCAGAGAACAAGGTCAGCAGAGCTGCTTTAGAGCCATAGAACCGGGTCACAGAGCTGCTTTAGAGCCAGAGAACCAAGTCAGCAGAGCTGCTTTAGAATTAGAGAACCTAGTCAGCAGAGCTGCTTTAGAGCCATAGAACCAGGTCAGCAGAGTTGCTTCAGAGCCAGAGAACCAGGTCAGCAGAGCTGCTCTAGAGGCTAAAAACCAGGTCAGCAGAGCTGCTCTAGAGCCAGAGATCCAGGTCAGCAGAGCTGCTGTAGAGCCAGAGAAACTAGGTCAGTAGAGCTGCTTTAGAGGGAGAGAACCAGGTCAGCAAAGCTGATCTAGAGCAAGAGAACCATGTCAGAAGAACTGCTTTAGAGCCATAGAACCAGGTCAGCAGAGCTGCTTTAGAGCCAGACAACCAAATCTGCAGAGCTGTTGTAGAGCCAGAGAACCAAATAAGCAGAGCTGCTCTGTAGCCTAAGAACTAGGTCAGCAGAGCTGCTCTAGAGCCAGAGCACCAGGTCAGCAGACCTGCTGTAGAGCCAGAAAAACCAGGTCAGCAGAGCTGATTTAGAGGGAGAGAACCAAGTCAGCAGAGCTGCTTTAGAGCTAGAGAACCAGGTCAGCAGAGCTGCTTTAGAGCCATAGAACCAGGTCAGCAGAGCTGCTCTAGGGACAGAGAACCAGGTCAGCAGAGCTGATTTAGAGAGAGAGAACCAGGTCAGTAGAGCTGCTTTAGAGGCAGAGAACAAGGTCAGCAGAGCTGCTCTAGAGCCAAGGGTTCAGATCAGCAGAGCTGCTCTAGAGCCAGAGAACCAGGTCAGCAGAACTGATTTAGAGCCATAGAACCGAGTCAGCAGAGCTGTTGTAGAGCCAGATAACCAGGTCAGCAGAGCTGCTCTACAGCCTAAGAACCAGGTCAGCAGAGCTGCTTTAGAGGGAGAGAACCAGGTCAGCAGAGCAGCGTTAGAGCCAGTGATCCAGGTCAGCAGAGCTGCTGTAGAGCCAGAGAAACCAGGTCAGTAGAGCTGCTTTAGAGGGAGAGAACCAGGTCAGCAGAGTGGCTCTAGAGGGAGTGAACCAGGTCAGCAGAGCTGCTCTAGAGCCAGAGAACCATGTCAGAAGAACTGCTTTAGGGCCATTTAACCGGGTCAGCAGAGCTGCTTTAGATCCAGAGAACCAGGTCAGCAGAGCTGCTCTACAGCCTAAGAACCAGGTCAGCAGAGCTGCTCTAGACCCAGAGTACCAGGTCAGCTGAGCTGCTTTAGAAGGAGAGAAGTTGAACCAGGTCAGCAGAACTGCTTTAGAGCCAGAGAACACGACCAGCAGAGCTGCTTTAGAGCCAGAGAACAAGGTCAGAAGAGCTGCTTTAGAGCCAGAGAACCAGGTCAGCAGAGCTGCTCTAGAACCAGAGAACCAAGTCAGCAGAGCTGCTTTAGAGCCAAAGAACCAGGTCAGCAGAGCTGCTTTAGAGCCAGAGAACCAGGTCAGCAGAGCTGGTGTAAAGCCGTAGAACCAGGTCAGCATAGCTGCTTTAGTAGGAGAGAACCATGTCAGCAGAACTGCTTTAGAGCCAAGGCACGACCAGCAGATCTGCTCTAGAGCCAGAGAACAAGGTCAGCAGTGCTGCTTTAGAGCCATAGAACCGGGTCAGCAGAGCTGCTTTAGAGCCAGAGAACCAGGTCAGCAGAGCTGCTTTAGAAGGAGAGAACCTAGTCAGCAGAGCTTCTTTAGAGCCATAGAACCAGGTCAGCAGAGATGCTTCAGAGCCAGAGAACCAGGTCAGCAGAGCTGCTCTAGAGCCTAAAAACCAGGTCAGCAGAGCTGCTCTAGAGCCAGAGATCCAGGTCAGCAGAGCTGCTGTAGAGCCAGAGAAACCAGCTCAGTAGAGCTGCTTTAGAGGGAGAGAACCAGGTCAGCAAAGCTGATCTAGAGCAAGAGAACCATGTCAGAAGAACTGCTTTAGAGCCATAGAACCAGGTCAGCAGAGCTGCTTTAGAGCCAGACAACCAAATCAGCAGAGCTGTTGTAGAGCCAGAGAACCAAATAAGCAGAGCTGCTCTGTAGCCTAAGAACTAGGTCAGCAGAGCTGCTCTAGAGCCAGAGCACCTGGTCAGCAGACCTGCTGTAGAGCCAGAAAAACCAGGTCAGCAGAGATGATTTAGAGGGAGAGATCCAAGTCAGCAGAGCTGCTTTAGAGCTAGAGAACCAGGTCAGCAGAGCTGCTTTAGAGCCATAGAACCAGGTCAGCAGAGCTGCTCTAGGGACAGAGAACCAGGTCAGCAGAGCTGATTTAGAGAGAGAGAACCAGGTCAGTAGAGCTGCTTTAGAGGCAGAGAACCAGGTCAGCAGAGCTGCTCTAGAGCCAAGGGATCAGATCAGCAGAGCTGCTCTAGAGCCAGAGAACCAGGTCAGCAGAACTGATTTAGAGCCATAAAACCGAGTCAGCAGAGCTGTTGTAGAGCCAGATAACCAGGTCAGCAGAGCTGCTCTACAGCCTAAGAACCAGGTCAGCAGAGCTGCTTTAGAGGGAGAAAACCAGGTCAGCAGAGCTGCTTTAGAGCCAGAGATCCAGGTCAGCAGAGCTGCTGTAGAGCCAGAGAAACAAGGTCAGCAGAGCTGCTTTAGAGGGAGAGAACCAGGTCAGCAGAGTTGCTCTAGAGGGAGTGAACCAGGTCAGCAGAGCTGCTCTAGAGCCAGAGAACCATGTCAGAAGAACTGCTTTAGGGCCATAGAACCGGGTCAGCAGAGCTGCTTTAGAGCCAGAGAACCAAGTCAGCAGACCTGCTGTAGAGCCAGAAAAACCAGGTCAGCAAAGCTGCTTTAGAGGGAGAGAACCAAGTCAGCAGAGCTGCTTTAGAGCTAGAGAACCAGGTCAGCAGAGCTGCTTTAGAGCCATAGAACCATGTCAGCAGAGCTGCTCTAGGGACAGAGAACCAGGTCAGCAGAGCTGATTTAGAGAGAGAGAACCAGGTCAGTAGAGCTGCTTTAGAGGCAGAGAACCAGGTCAGCAGAACTGCTCTAGAGCCAAGGGATCAGATCAGCAGAGCTGCTCTGTAGCCTAAGGAACTAGGTCAGCAGAGCAGCTCTAGAGCCAGAGCACCAGGTCAGCAGACCTGCTGTAGAGCCAGAAAAACCAGGTCAGCAAAGCTGCTTTAGAGGGAGAGAACCAAGTCAGCAGAGCTGCTTTAGAGCTAGAGAACCAGGTCAGCAGAGCTGCTTTATAGCCGTAGAACCATGTCAGCAGAGATGCTCTAGGGACAGAGAACCAGGTCAGCAGAGCTGATTTAGAGAGAGAGAGCCAGGTCAGTAGAGCTGCTATAGAGGCAGAGAACCAGGTCAGCAGAACTGCTCTAGAGCCAAGGGAGCAGATCAGCAGAGCTGCTCTAGAGTCAGAGAACCAGGTCAGCAGAACTGATTTAGAGCCATAGAACCGAGTCAGCAGAGCTGTTGTAGAGCCAGAGAACCAGGTCAGCAGAGCTGCTCTAGAGGGAGTGAACCAGGTTAGCAGAGCTGCTCTAGACCCAGAGAACCATGTCAGAAGAACTGCTTTAGAGCCATAGAACTGGGCCAGAAGAACTGCTTTAGAGCCATAGAACTGGGCCAGAAGAGGTGCTTTAGAGCCAGAGAACCAAGTCAGCAGATCTGCTTTAGAAGGAGAGAACCTAGTCAGCAGAGCTGCTTTAGAGCCATACAACCAGGTCAGCAGAGCTGCTTTAGAGCCAGAGAACCAGGTCAGCAGAGCTGCTCTAGAGCCTAAAAGCCAGGTCAGCAGAGCTCCTCCAGAGCCAGAGATCTAGGTCAGCAGAGCTGCTGTAGAGCCAGAGAAATCAGGTCAGTAGAGCTGCTTTAGAGGGAGAGAACCAGGTCAGCAGAGTTGCTCTAGAGGGAGTGAACCAGGTCAGCAGAGCTGCTCTAGAGCCAGAGAGCCATGTCAGTAGAACTGCTTTAGAGCCATACAACTGGGTCAGCAGAGCTGCTTTAGAGCCAGAGAACCAGGTCAGCAGAGCTGTTGTAGAGCCAGAGAACCAAATAAGCAGAGGTGCTCTGTAGCCTAAGAACTAGGTCAGCAGAGCTGCTTTAGAAGGAGAGAAGTTGACCCAGGTCAGCAGAACTGCTTTAGAGCCAGAAAAACCAGGTCAGCAGAGCTGATTTAGAGGGAGAGAACCAATTCAGCAGAGCTGCTTTAGAGCTAGAGAACGAGGTCAGCAGAGCTGCTTTAGAGCCATAGAACCAGGTCAGCAAAGCTGCTCTAGGGACAGAGAACAAGGTCAGCAGAGCTGATTTAGAGAGAGAGAACCAGGTCAGTAGAGCTGCTTTAAAGGCAGAGAACGAGGTCAGCAGGGCTGCTCTAGAGCCAAGGGATCAGATCAGCAGAGCTGCTCTAGAGCCAGAGAACAAGGTCAGCAGAACTGATTTAGAGCCATAGAACCGAGTTAGCAGAGCTGTTGTAGAGCCAGATAACCAGGTCAGCGGAGCTGCTCTACAGCCTAAGAACCAGGTCAGCAGAGCTGCTCTAGACCCAGAGAACCAGGTCAGCAGAGCTGCTTTAGAAGGAGAGAAGTTGAACCAGGTCAGCAGAACTGCTTTAGAGCCAGAGAACACGACGAGCAGAGCTGCTTTAGAGCCAGAGAACTAGGTCATCAGAGCTGCTTTAGAGCCAGAGAACCAGGTCAGCAGAGCTGCTCTAGAACCAGAGAACCAAGTCAGCAGAGCTGCTTTAGAGCCTAAGAACTAGGTCAGCAGAGCTTCTCTAGAGCCAGAAAACCAGGTCAGCAGAGTTGCTTTAGAAGGAGTGAAGTTGTACCAGGTCAGCAGTACTGCTTTACAGCCAGAGAACACGGCCAGCAGAGCTGCTTTAGAGCCAGAGAACCAGGCCGGCAGAGCTGCTCTAGAGCCTAAAAACCAGGTCAGCAGAGCTGCTCTAGAGCCCGAGATACAGGTCAGCAGAGCTGCTTTAGGAGGAGAGAACTAGGTCAGCAGAACTGCTTTAGAGCCAGAGAACACGACCAGCAGAGCTGCTTTAGAGTCAGAGAACAAGTTCAGCAGAGCTGCTTTAGAGCCAGAGAACCAGGTCAGCAGAGCTGCTCTAGACCCAGAGAACCTAGTCAGCAGAGCTGCTTTAGAGCCATAGAACCAGGTCAGCAGAGATGCTTCAGAGCCAGAGAACCAGGTCAGCAGAGCTGCTCCAGAGTGAGTGAACAAGGTTAGCAGGGCTGCTCTAGACCCAGAGAACCATGTCAGAAGAACTGCTTTAGAGCCATAGAACTGGGCCAGAAGAACTGCTTTAGAGCCATAGAACTGGGCCAGAAGAGCTGCTTTAGAGCCAGAGAACCAAGTCAGCAGATCTGCTTTAGAAGGAGAGAACCTAGTCAGCAGAGCTGCTTTAGAGCCATAGAACCAGGTCAGCAGAGTTGCTTCAGAGCCAGAGAACCAGGTCAGCAGAGCTGCTCTAGAGCCTAAAAACGAGGTCAGCAGAGCTGCTTTAGTAGGAGAGAACCATGTCAGCAGAACTGTTTTAGATCCACGGCACGACCAGCAGATCTGCTCTAGAGCCAGAGAACAAGGTCAGCAGAGCTGCTTTAGAGCCATAGAACCGGGTCACAGAGCTGCTTTAGAGCCAGAGAACCAAGTCAGCAGAGCTGCTTTAGAATTAGAGAACCTAGTCAGCAGAGCTGCTTTAGAGCCATAGAACCAGGTCAGCAGAGTTGCTTCAGAGCCAGAGAACCAGGTCAGCAGAGCTGCTCTAGAGGCTAAAAACCAGGTCAGCAGAGCTGCTCTAGAGCCAGAGATCCAGGTCAGCAGAGCTGCTGTAGAGCCAGAGAAACTAGGTCAGTAGAGCTGCTTTAGAGGGAGAGAACCAGGTCAGCAAAGCTGATCTAGAGCAAGAGAACCATGTCAGAAGAACTGCTTTAGAGCCATAGAACCAGGTCAGCAGAGCTGCTTTAGAGCCAGACAACCAAATCTGCAGAGCTGTTGTAGAGCCAGAGAACCAAATAAGCAGAGCTGCTCTGTAGCCTAAGAACTAGGTCAGCAGAGCTGCTCTAGAGCCAGAGCACCAGGTCGGCAGACCTGCTGTAGAGCCAGAAAAACCAGGTCAGCAGAGCTGATTTAGAGGGAGAGAACCAAGTCAGCAGAGCTGCTTTAGAGCTAGAGAACCAGGTCAGCAGAGCTGCTTTAGAGCCATAGAACCAGGTCAGCAGAGCTGCTCTAGGGACAGAGAACCAGGTCAGCAGAGCTGATTTAGAGAGAGAGAACCAGGTCAGTAGAGCTGCTTTAGAGGCAGAGAACAAGGTCAGCAGAGCTGCTCTAGAGCCAAGGGTTCAGATCAGCAGAGCTGCTCTAGAGCCAGAGAACCAGGTCAGCAGAACTGATTTAGAGCCATAGAACCGAGTCAGCAGAGCTGTTGTAGAGCCAGATAACCAGGTCAGCAGAGCTGCTCTACAGCCTAAGAACCAGGTCAGCAGAGCTGCTTTAGAGGGAGAGAACCAGGTCAGCAGAGCAGCGTTAGAGCCAGTGATCCAGGTCAGCAGAGCTGCTGTAGAGCCAGAGAAACCAGGTCAGTAGAGCTGCTTTAGAGGGAGAGAACCAGGTCAGCAGAGTGGCTCTAGAGGGAGTGAACCAGGTCAGCAGAGCTGCTCTAGAGCCAGAGAACCATGTCAGAAGAACTGCTTTAGGGCCATAGAACCGGGTCAGCAGAGCTGCTTTAGATCCAGAGAACCAGGTCAGCAGAGCTGCTCTACAGCCTAAGAACCAGGTCAGCAGAGCTGCTCTAGACCCAGAGTACCAGGTCAGCTGAGCTGCTTTAGAAGGAGAGAAGTTGAACCAGGTCAGCAGAACTGCTTTAGAGCCAGAGAACACGACCAGCAGAGCTGCTTTAGAGCCAGAGAACAAGGTCAGCAGTGCTGCTTTAGAGCCAGAGAACCAGGTCAGCAGAGCTGCTTTAGAAGGAGAGAACCTAGTCAGCAGAGCTTCTTTAGAGCCATAGAACCAGGTCAGCAGAGATGCTTCAGAGCCAGAGAACCAGGTCAGCAGAGCTGCTCTAGAGCCTAAAAACCAGGTCAGCAGAGCTGCTCTAGAGCCAGAGATCCAGGTCAGCAGAGCTGCTGTAGAGCCAGAGAAACCAGCTCAGTAGAGCTGCTTTAGAGGGAGAGAACCAGGTCAGCAAAGCTGATCTAGAGCAAGAGAACCATGTCAGAAGAACTGCTTTAGAGCCATAGAACCAGGTCAGCAGACCTGCTGTAGAGACAGAAAAACCAGGTCAGCAAAGCTGCTTTAGAGGGAGAGAACCAAGTCAGCAGAGCTGCTTTAGAGCTAGAGAACCAGGTCAGCAGAGCTGCTTTATAGCCGTAGAACCATGTCAGCAGAGATGCTCTAGGGACAGAGAACCAGGTCAGCAGAGCTGATTTAGAGAGAGAGAGACAGGTCAGTAGAGCTGCTTTAGAGGCAGAGAACCAGGTCAGCAGAACTGCTCTAGAGCCAAGGGAGCAGATCAGCAGAGCTGCTCTAGAGTCAGAGAACCAGGTCAGCAGAACTGATTTAGAGCCATAGAACCGAGTCAGCAGAGCTGTTGTAGAGCCAGTTAACCAGGTCAGCAGAGCTGCTCTAGAGCCTAAGAACTAGGTCAGCAGAGCTGCTCTAGAGCCGGAGAACCAGGTCAGCAGAGCTGTTGTAGAGCCAGAGAACCAAATAAGCAGAGCTGCTCTGTAGCCTAAGAACTAGGTCAGCAGAGCTGCTCTAGAGCCAAAGAACCAGGTCAGCAGACCTGCTGTAACGCCAGAAAAACCAGGTCAGCAGTGCTGCTTGAGAGGGAGAGAACCAAGTCAGCAAAGCTGCTTTAGAGCTTGAGAACCAGGTCAGCAGAGCTGCTTTAGGGCCATAGAACCAGGTCAGCAGAGCCGCTCTAGCGACAGAGAACCAGGTCAGCAGAGCTGATTTAGAGGGAGAGAACCAGGTCAGTAGAGCTGCTTTAGAGCCAAGGGATCAGATCAGCAGAGCTGCTCTAGAGCCAGAGAACCAGGTCAGCAGAACTGATTTAGAGCCATAGAACCGAGTCAGCAGATCTGTTGTAGAGCCAGATAACCAGGTCAGCAGAGCTGCTCTAGAGCCTAAGAACTAGGTCAGCAGAGCTGCTCTAGAGCCAGAGAATCCTTTCAGCAAAGCTGCTTTAGAGCTTGAGAACCAGGTCAGCAGAGCTGCTTTAGGGCCATAGAACCAGGTCAGCAGAGCTGCTCTAGCGACAGAGAACCAGGTCAGCAGAGCTGATTTAGAGGGAGAGAACCAGGTCAGTAGAGCTGCTTTAGAGCCAAGGGATCAGATTAGCAGAGCTGCTCTAGAGCCAGAGAACCAGGTCAGCAGAACTGATTTAGAGCCATAGAACCGAGTCAGCAGATCTGTTGTAGAGCCAGATAACCAGGTCAGCAGAGCTGCTCTAGAGCCTAAGAACTAGGTCAGCAGAGCTGCTCTAGAGCCAGAGAACCAGGTCAGCAGAGCTGCTTTAGAAGGAGTGAAGTTGAACCAGGTCAGCAGAACTGCTTTAGAGCCAGAGAACCAGGTCAGCAGAGCTGCTTTAGAAGGAGAGAACCTAGTCAGCAGAGCTGCTTTAGAGCCATAGAACCAGGTCAGCAGAGATGCTTTAGAGCCAGAGAACCAGGTCAGCAGAGCTGCTCTAGAGCCTAAAAACCAGGTCAGCAGAGCTGCTCTAGAGCCAGAGATCCAGGTCAGCAGAGCTGCTGTAGAGCCAGAGAAACCAGGTCAGTAGAGCTGCTTTAGAGGGAGAGAACCAGGTCAGCAAAGCTGATTTAGAGCAAGAGAACCATGTCAGAAGAACTGCTTTAGAGCCATAGAACCAGGTCAGCAGAGCTGCTTTAGAGCCAGACAACCAAATCAGCAGAGCTTTTGTAGAGCCAGAGAACCAAATAAGCAGAGCTGCTCTGTAGCCTAAGAACTAGGTCAGCAGAGCTGCTCTAGAGCCAGAGCACCAGGTCAGCAGACCTGCTGTAGAGCCAGAAAAACAAGGTCAGCAGAGCTGATTTAGAGGGAAAGAACCAAGTCAGCAGAGCTGCTTTAGAGCTAGAGAACCAGGTCAGCAGAGCTGCTTTAGAGCCATAGAACCAGGTCAGCAGAGCTGCTCTAGGGACAGAGAACCAGGTCAGCAGAGCTGATTTAGAGAGAGAGAACCAGGTCAGTAGAGCTGCTTTCGAGGCAGAGAACCAGGTCAGCAGAGCTGCTCTAGAGCCAAGGGATCAGATCAGCAGAGCTGCTCTAGAGCCAGAGAACCAGGTCAGCAGAACTGATTTAGAGCCATAGAACCGAGTCAGCAGAGCTGTTGTAGAGCCAGATAACCAGGTCAGCAGAGCTGCTTTACATCCTAAGAACCAGGTCAGCAGAGCTGCTTTAGAGGGAGAGAACCAGGTCAGCAGAGCAGCTTTAGAGCCAGAGATCCAGGTCAGCAGAGCTGCTGTAGAGCCAGAGAAACCAGGTCAGTAGAGCTGCTTTAGAGGGAGAGAACCAGGTCAGCAGAGTTGCTCTAGAGGGAGTGAACCAGGTCAGCAGAGCTGCTCTAGAGCCAGAGAACCATGTCAGAAGAACTGCTTTAGGGCCATAGAACCGGGTCAGCAGAGCTGCTTTAGAGCCAGAGAACCAGGTCAGCAGACCTGCTGTAGAGCCAGAAAAACCAGGTCAGCAAAGCTGCTTTAGAGGGAGAGAACCAAGTCAGCAGAGCTGCTTTACAGCTAGAGAACCAGGTCAGCAGAGCTGCTTTAGAGCCGTAGAACCATGTCAGCAGAGCTGCTCTAGGGACAGAGAACCAGGTCAGCAGAGCTGATTTAGAGAGAGAGAACCAGGTCAGTAGAGCTGCTTTAGAGGCAGAGAACCAGGTCAGTAGAGCTGCTTTAGAGGCAGAGAACCAGGTCAGCAGAACTGCTCTAGAGCCAAGGGATCAGATCAGCAGAGCTGCTCTAGAGTCAGAGAACCAGGTCAGCAGAACTGATTTAGAGCCATAGAACCGAGTCAGCAGAGCTGTTGTGGAGCCAGTTAACCAGGTCAGCAGAGCTGCTCTAGAGCCTAAGAACTAGGTCAGCAGAGCTGCTCTAGAGCCAGAGAACCAGGTCAGCAGAGCTGCTTTAGAAGGAGAGAAGTTGAACCAGGTCAGCAGAACTGCTTTAGAGCCAGAGAACACAACCAGCAGAGCTGCTTTAGAGCCAGCGAACAAGGTCAGCAGAGCTGCTTTAGAGCCAGAGAACCAGGTCAGCAGAGCTGCTGTAGAACAAGAGAACCAAGTCAGCAGAGCTGCTTTAGAGCCATAGAACCAGGTCAGCAGAGCTGCTTTGGAGCCAGAGAACCAGGTCAGCAGAGCTGTTGTAGAGCCAGAGAACCAAATAAGCAGAGCTGGTCTGTATCCTAGGAACTAGGTCAGCAGAGCTGCTCTAGAGCCAGAGATCCAGGTCAGCAGTGCTGCTGTAGAGCCAGAGAAACCACATCAGTAGAGCTACTTTAGTGGGAGAGAACCAGGTCAGCAGAGTTGCTCTAGAGGGAGTGAACTAGGTCAGCAGAGCTGCGCTAGAGCCAGAGAACCATGTCAGAAGAACTGCTTTAGAGCCATAGAACCGGGTCAGCAGAGCTGCTTTAGAGCCAAAGAACCAGGTCAGCAGACCTGCTGTAAAGCCAGAAAAACCAGGTCAGCAAAGCTGCTTTAGAGGGAGAGAACCAAGTCAGCAGAGCTGCTTTAGAGCTTGAGAACCAGGTCAGCAGAGCTGCTTTAGAGCCGTAGAACCATGTCAGCAGAGCTGCTCTAGCGACAGAGAACCAGGTCAGCAGAGCTGATTTAGAGGGAGAGAACCAGGTCAGTAGAGCTGCTTTAGAGCCACGGGATCAGATCAGCAGAGCTGCTCTAGAGCCAGAGAACCAGGTCAGCACAACTGATTTAGAGCCATAGAACCGAGTCAGCAGATCTGTTGTAGAGCCAGATAACCAGGTCAGCAGAGCTGCTCTAGAGCCTAAGAACTAGGTCGGCAGAGCTGCTCTAGAGCCAGAGAACCAGGTCAGCAGAGCTGCTTTAGAAGGAGGGAAGTTGAACCAGGTCAGCAGATCTGCTTTACAGCCAGAGAACACGGCCAGCAGAGCTGCTTTAGAGCAAGAGAACAAAGTCAGCAGAGCTGCTTTAGAGCCAGAGAACCAGGTCAGCAGAGCTGCTTTAGAGCCAGAGAACCAGGTCAGCAGAGCTGCGCTAGAGCCAGAGATACAGGTCAGCAGAGCGGCTATAGAGCCAGACAAACCAGGTCAGTAGTGCTGCTTTAGAGGGAGAGAACCTGGTCAGCAGAGTTGCTCTAGAGGGAGTGAACCAGGTCAGCAGAGCTGCTCTAGAGCCAGAGAACCATGTCAGAAGAACTGCTTTAGAGCCATAGAACCAGGTCAGAAGAACTGCTTTAGAGCCAGTGAACCAGGTCAGCAGAGCTGTTGTAGAGCCAGAGAACCAAATAAGCAGAGCTGCTCTGTAGCCGAAGAACTAGGTCAGCAGAGCTGCTCTAGAGCCAGAGAACCAGTTCAGCAGACCTGCTGTAGAGCCAGAAAAACCAGGTCAGCAGAGCTGCTTTAAAGGGAGAGAACCAAGTCAGCAGAGCTGCTTTAGAGCTAGAGAACCAGGTCAGCAGAGCTGCTTTAGAGCTAGAGAACCAGGTCAGCAGAGCTGCTCTAGGGACAGAGAACCAGGTCAGCAGAGCTGATTTAGTGAGAGAGAGAACCAGGTCAGTAGAGCTGCTTTAGAGCCAGAGAACCAGGTCAGCAGTGTTGCTCTAGAACCAAGGGATCAGATTAGCAATGCTGCTCTAGAGCCATAGAACCGGGTCAGCAGTGCTGCTTTAGAGCCATACAAATAGGTCAGCAGAGCTGTTGTAGAGCCAGAGAACCAAATAAGCAGACCTGCTCTGTAGCCTAAGAACTAGGTCAGCAGAGCTGCTCTAGAGCCAGAGAACCAGGTCAGCAGACCTGCTGTAAAGCCAGAAAAACCAGGTCAGCAGTGCTGCTTTAGAGGGAGAGAACCAAGTCAGCAGAGCTGCTTTAGAGCTTGAGAACCAGGACAGCAGAGCTGCTTTAGAGCCATTGATCCAGGTCAGCAGAGCTGCTCTAGGGACAGAGAACCAGGTCAGCAGAGCTGATTTAGAAAGAGAGAACCAGGTCAGAAGAGCTGATTTAGAGAGAGAGAATCAGGTCAGTAGAGCTGCTTTAGAGCCAAGGGATCAGATCAGCAGAGCTGCTCTAGAGCCAGAGGACCAGGTCAGCAGAACTGATTTAGAGCCATAGAACCGAGTCAGCAGATCTGTTGTAGAGCCAGATAACCAGGTCAGCAGAGCTGCTCTAGAGCCTAAGAACTAGGTCAGCAGAGCTGCTCTAGAGCCAGAGAACCAGGTCAGCAGAGCTGCTTTAGAAGGAGTGAAGTTGAACCAGGTCAGCAGAACTGCTTTACAGCCAGAGTACACGGCCAGCAGAGCTGCTTTAGAGCCAGAGAACAAAGTCAGCAGAGCTGCTTTAGAGCCAGAGAACCAGGTCAGCAGAGCTGCTCTAGAGCCAGATAACTAAGTCAGCAGAGCTGCTCTAGAGCCAGATAACTAAGTCAGCAGAGCTGCTCCAGAGCCATAGAACCAGGTCAGCAGAGCTGCTTTAGAGCCAGAGAAACAAGGTCAGCAGAGCTGCTTTAGAGGGAGAGAACCAAGTCAGCAGACCTGCTGTAGAGCCAGAAAAACCAGGTCAGCAAAGCTGCTTTAGAGGGAGAGAACCAAGTCAGCAGAGCTGCTTTAGAGCTAGAGAACCAGGTCAGCAGAGCTGCTTTAGAGCCGTAGAACCATGTCAGCAGAGCTGCTCTAGGGACAGAGAACCAGGTCAGCAGAGCTGATTTAGAGAGAGAGAACCAGGTCAGTAGAGCTGCTTTAGAGGCAGAGAACCAGGTCAGCAGAACTGATCTAGAGCCAAGGGATCAGATCAGCAGAGCTGCTCTGTAGCCTAAGGAACTAGGTCAGCAGAGCAGCTCTAGAGCCAGAGCACCAGGTCAGCAGACCTGCTGTAGAGCCAGAAAAACCAGGTCAGCAAAGCTTCTTTAGAGGGAGAGAACCAAGTCAGCAGAGCTGCTTTAGAGCTAGAGAACCATGTCAGCAGAGCTGCTTTAGAGCCGTAGAACCATGTCAGCAGAGATGCTCTAGGGACAGAGAACCAGGTCAGCAGGGCTGATTTAGAGAGAGAGAGCCAGGTCAGTAGAGCTGCTTTAGAGGGAGAGAACCAGGTCAGCAGAACTGCTCTAGAGCCAAGGGAGCAGATCAGCAGAGCTGCTCTAGAGTCAGAGAACCAGGTCAGCAGAACTGATTTAGAGCCATAGAACCGAGTCAGCAGAGCTGTTGTAGAGCCAGTTAACCAGGTCAGCAGAGCTGCTCTAGAGCCTAAGAACTAGGTCAGCAGAGCTGCTCTAGAGCCGGAGAACCAGGTCAGCAGAGCTGCTTTAGAAGGAGAGAAGTTGAACCAGGTCAGCAGAACTGCTTTAGAGGCAGAGAACACAACCAGCAGAGCTGCTTTAGAGCCAGAGAACAAGGTCAGCAGAGCTGCTTTAGAGCCAGAGAACCAAGTCAGCAGAGCTGCTTTAGAGCCATAGTACCAGGTCAGCAGAGCTGCTTTGGAGCCAGAGAACCAGGTCAGCAGAGCTGTTGTAGAGCCAGAGAACCAAATAAGCAGAGCTGCTCTGTATCCTAGGAACTAGGTCAGCAGAGCTGCTCTAGAGCCAGAGATCCAGGTCAGCAGTGCTGCTGTAGAGCCAGAGAAACCACGTCAGTAGAGCTACTTTAGTGGGAGAGAACCAGGTCAGCAGAGTTGCTCTAGAGGGAGTGAACCAGGTCAGCAGAGCTGCGCTAGAGCCAGAGAACCATGTCAGAAGAACTGCTTTAGAGCCATAGAACCGGGTCAGCAGAGCTGCTTTAGAGCCAGATAACCAGGTCAGCAGAGCTGTTGTAGAGCCAGAGAACCAAATAAGCAGAGCTGCTCTGTAGCCTAAGAACTAGGTCAGCAGAGCTGCTCTAGAGCCAAAGAACCAGGTCAGCAGACCTGCTGTAATGCCAGAAAAACCAGGTCAGCAGTGCTGCTTGAGAGGGAGAGAACCAAGTCAGCAAAGCTGCTTTAGAGCTTGAGAACCAGGTCAGCAGAGCTGCTTTAGGGCCATAGAACCAGGTCAGCAGAGCCGCTCTAGCGACAGAGAACCAGGTCAGCAGAGCTGATTTAGAGGGAGAGAACCAGGTCAGTAGAGCTGCTTTAGAGCCAAGGGATCAGAACAGCAGAGCTGCTCTAGAGCCAGAGAACCAGGTCAGCAGAACTGATTTAGAGCCATAGAACCGAGTCAGCAGATATGTTGTAGAGCCAGATAACCAGGTCAACAGAGCTGCTCTAGAGCCTAAGAACTAGGTCAGCAGAGCTGCTCTAGAGGCAGAGAATCCGTTCAGCAAAGCTGCTTTAGAGCTTGAGAACCAGGTCAGCAGAGCTGCTTTAGGGCCATAGAACCAGGTCAGCAGAGCTGCTCTAGCGACAGAGAACCAGGTCAGCAGAGCTGATTTAGAGGGAGAGAACCAGGTCAGTAGAGCTGCTTTAGAGCCAAGGGATCAGATCAGCAGAGCTGCTCTAGAGCCAGAGAACCAGGTCAGCAGAACTGATTTAGAGCCATAGAACCGAGTCAGCAGATCTGTTGTAGAGCCAGATAACCAGGTCAGCAGAGCTGCTCTAGAGCCTAAGAACTAGGTCAGCAGAGCTGCTCTAGATCCAGAGAACCAGGTCAGCAGAGCTGCTTTATAAAGAGTGAAGTTGAACCAGGTCAGCAGAACTGCTTTAGAGCCAGAGAACCAGGTCAGCAGAGCTGCTTTAGAAGGAGAGAACCTAGTCAGCAGAGCTGCTTTAGAGCCATAGAACCAGGTCAGCAGAGATGCTTTAGAGCCAGAGAACCAGGTCAGCAGAGCTGCTCTAGAGCCTAAAAACCAGGTCAGCAGAGCTGCTCTAGAGCCAGAGATCCAGGTCAGCAGAGCTGCTGTAGAGCCAGAGAAACCAGGTCAGTAGAGCTGCTTTAGAGGGAGAGAACCAGGTCAGCAAAGCTGATTTAGAGCAAGAGAACCATGTCAGAAGAACTGCTTTAGAGCCATAGAACCAGGTCAGCAGAGCTGGTCTAGAGCCAGACAACCAAATCAGCAGAGCTTTTGTAGAGCCAGAGAACCAAATAAGCAGAGCTGCTCTGTAGCCTAAGAACTAGGTCAGCAGAGCTGCTCTAGAGCCAGAGCACCAGGTCAGCAGACCTGCTGTAGAGCCAGAAAAACAAGGTCAGCAGAGCTGATTTAGAGGGAAAGAACCAAGTCAGCAGAGCTGCTTTAGAGCTAGAGAACCAGGTCAGCAGAGCTGCTTTAGAGCCATAGAACCAGGTCAGCAGAGCTGCTCTAGGGACAGAGAACCAGGTCAGCAGAGCTGATTTAGAGAGAGAGAACCAGGTCAGTAGAGCTGCTTTCGAGGCAGAGAACCAGGTCAGCAGAGCTGCTCTAGAGCCAAGGGATCAGATCAGCAGAGCTGCTCTAGAGCCAGAGAACCAGGTCAGCAGAACTGATTTAGAGCCATAGAACCGAGTCAGCAGAGCTGTTGTAGAGCCAGATAACCAGGTCAGCAGAGCTGCTCTACATCCTAAGAACCAGGTCAGCAGAGCTGCTTTAGAGGGAGAGAACCAGGTCAGCAGAGCAGCTTTAGAGCCAGAGATCCAGGTCAGCAGAGCTGCTGTAGAGCCAGAGAAACCAGGTCAGTAGAGCTGCTTTAGAGGGAGAGAACCAGGTCAGCAGAGTTGCTCTAGAGGGAGTGAACCAGGTCAGCAGAGCTGCTCTAGAGCCAGAGAACCATGTCAGAAGAACTGCTTTAGGGCCATAGAACCGGGTCAGCAGAGCTGCTTTAGAGCCAGAGAACCAGGTCAGCAGACCTGCTGTAGAGCCAGAAAAACCAGGTCAGCAAAGCTGCTTTAGAGGGAGAGAACCAAGTCAGCAGAGCTGCTTTACAGCTAGAGAACCAGGTCAGCAGAGCTGCTTTAGAGCCGTAGAACCATGTCAGCAGAGCTGCTCTAGGGACAGAGAACCAGGTCAGCAGAGCTGATTTAGAGAGAGAGAACCAGGTCAGTAGAGCTGCTTTAGAGGCAGAGAACCAGGTCAGCAGAACTGCTCTAGAGCCAAGGGATCAGATCAGCAGAGCTGCTCTGTAGCCTAAGGAACTAGGTCAGCAGAGCAGCTCTAGAGCCAGAGCACCAGGTCAGCAGACCTGCTGTAGAGCCAGAAAAACCAGGTCAGCAAAGCAGCTTTAGAGGGAGAGAACCAAGTCAGCAGAGCTGCTTTAGAGCTAGAGAACCAGGTCAGCAGAGCTGCTTTAGAGCCGTAGAACCATGTCAGCAGAGCTGCTCTAGGGACAGAGAACCAGGTCAGCAGAGCTGATTTAGAGAGAGAGAACCAGGTCAGTAGAGCTGCTTTAGAGGCAGAGAACCAGGTCAGTAGAGCTGCTTTAGAGGCAGAGAACCAGGTCAGCAGAACTGCTCTAGAGCCAAGGGATCAGATCAGCAGAGCTGCTCTAGAGTCAGAGAACCAGGTCAGCAGAACTGATTTAGAGCCATAGAACCGAGTCAGCAGAGCTGTTGTGGAGCCAGTTAACCAGGTCAGCAGAGCTGCTCTAGAGCCTAAGAACTAGGTCAGCAGAGCTGCTCTAGAGCCAGAGAACCAGGTCAGCAGAGCTGCTTTAGAAGGAGAGAAGTTGAACCAGGTCAGCAGAACTGCTTTAGAGCCAGAGAACACAACCAGCAGAGCTGCTTTAGAGCCAGCGAACAAGGTCAGCAGAGCTGCTTTAGAGCCAGAGAACCAGGTCAGCAGAACTGCTGTAGAACAAGAGAACCAAGTCAGCAGAGCTGCTTTAGAGCCATAGAACCAGGTCAGCAGAGCTGCTTTGGAGCCAGAGAACCAGGTCAGCAGAGCTGTTGTAGAGCCAGAGAACCAAATAAGCAGAGCTGGTCTGTATCCTAGGAACTAGGTCAGCAGAGCTGCTCTAGAGCCAGAGATCCAGGTCAGCAGTGCTGCTGTAGAGCCAGAGAAACCACGTCAGTAGAGCTACTTTAGTGGGAGAGAACCAGGTCAGCAGAGTTGCTCTAGAGGGAGTGAACTAGGTCAGCAGAGCTGCGCTAGAGCCAGAGAACCATGTCAGAAGAACTGCTTTAGAGCCATAGAACCGGGTCAGCAGAGCTGCTTTAGAGCCAAAGAACCAGGTCAGCAGACCTGCTGTAAAGCCAGAAAAACCAGGTCAGCAAAGCTGCTTTAAAGGGAGAGAACCAAGTCAGCAGATTTGCTTTAGAGCTTGAGAACCAGGTCAGCAGAGCTGCTTTAGAGCCGTAGAACCATGTCAGCAGAGCTGCTCTAGCAACAGAGAACCAGGTCAGCAGAGCTGATTTAGAGGGAGAGAACCAGGTCAGTAGAGCTGCTTTAGAGCCACGGGATCAGATCAGCAGAGCTGCTCTAGAGCCAGAGAACCAGGTCAGCAGAACTGATTTAGAGCCATAGAACCGAGTCAGCAGATCTGTTGTAGAGCCAGATAACCAGGTCAGCAGAGCTGCTCTAGAGCCTAAGAACTAGGTCGGCAGAGCTGCTCTAGAGCCAGAGAACCAGGTCAGCAGAGCTGCTTTAGAAGGAGGGAAGTTGAACCAGGTCAGCAGATCAGCTTTACAGCCAGAGAACACGGCCAGCAGAGCTGCTTTAGAGCAAGAGAACAAAGTCAGCAGAGCTGCTTTAGAGCCAGAGAACCAGGTCAGCAGAGCTGCTTAGAGCCAGAGAACCAGGTCAGCAGAGCTGCTCTAGAGCCAGAGATACAGGTCAGCAGAGCGGCTATAGAGCCAGACAAACCAGGTCAGTAGTGCTGCTTTAGAGGGAGAGAACCTGGTCAGCAGAGTTGCTCTAGAGGGAGTGAACCAGGTCAGCAGAGCTGCTCTAGAGCCAGAGAACCATGTCAGAAGAACTGCTTTAGAGCCATAGAACCGGGTCAGAAGAACTGCTTTAGAGCCAGTGAACCAGGTCAGCAGAGCTGTTGTAGAGCCAGAGAACCAAATAAGCAGAGCTGCTCTGTAGCCTAAGAACTAGGTCAGCAGAGCTGCTCTAGAGTCAGAGAACCAGTTCAGCAGACCTGCTGTAGAGCCAGAAAAACCAGGTCAGCAGAGCTGCTTTAAAGGGAGAGAACCAAGTCAGCAGAGCTGCTTTAGAGCTAGAGAACCAGGTCAGCAGAGCTGCTTTAGAGCTAGAGAACCAGGTCAGCAGAGCTGCTCTAGGGACAGAGAACCAGGTCAGCAGAGCTGATTTAGCGACAGAGAGAACCAGGTCAGTAGAGCTGCTTTAGAGCCAGAGAACCAGGTCAGCAGTGTTGCTCTAGAACCAAGGGATCAGATTAGCAATGCTGCTCTAGAGCCATAGAACCGGATCAGCAGTGCTGCTTTAGAGCCATACAAATAGGTCAGCAGAGCTGTTGTAGAGCCAGAGAACCAAATAAGCAGACCTGCTCTGTAGCCTAAGAACTAGGTCAGCAGAGCGGCTATAGAGCCAGACAAACCAGGTCAGTAGAGCTGCTTAAGAGGGAGAGAACCTGGTCAGCGGAGTTGCTCTAGAGCCAGAGATATAGGTCAGCAGAGCGGCTATAGAGCCAGACAAACCAGGTCAGTAGAGCTGCTTAAGAGGGAGAGAACCTGGTCAGCGGAGTTGCTCTAGAGGGAGTGAACCAGGTCAGCGGAGCTGCTCTAGAACCAGAACGAAGTCAGCAGAGCTGCTTTAGAGCCATAGAACCAGGCCAGCAGAGCTGCTTTAGAGCCAGAGAACCAGGTCAGCAGAGCTGTTGTAAAGCCATAGAACCAGGTCAGCAGAGCTGCTTTAGAGGGATAGAACCACGTCAGCAGAACTGCTTTAGAGTCAGGACATGACCAGCAAAGCTGCTCTAGAGCCAGAGAACAAGGTCAGCAGAGCTGCTTTAGAGCCAGAGAACCAAGTCAGCAGAGCAGCTCTAGAGCCAGAGAACCAAGTCAGCAGAGCTGCTTTAGAGCCATAGAACAAGGTCAGCAGAGCAGCTTTAGAGCCAGAGATCCAGGTCAGCAGAGCTGCTGTAGAGCCAGAGAAACCAGGTCAGTAGAGATGCTTTAGAGGGAGGGAACCAGGTCAGCAGAGTTGCTCTAGAGGGAGTGAACCAGGTCAGCAGAGCTGCTCTAGAGCCAGAGAACCATGTCAGAAGAACTGCTTTAGGGCCATAGAACCGGGTCAGCAGAGCTGCTTTAGAGCCAGAGAACCGGGTCAGCAGAGCTGTTGTAGAGCCAGAGAACCAAATAAGCAGAGCTGCTCTGTAGCCTAAGAACTAGGTCAGCAGAGCTGCTCTAGAGCCAGAGCACCAGGTCAGCAGACCTTCTGTAGAGCCACAAAAACCAGGTCAGCAGAGCTGCTTTAGAGGGAGATACCCAAGTCAGCAGAGCTGCTTTAGAGCTAGAGAACCAGGTCAGCAGAGCTGCTTTAGAGCCATAGAACCAGGTCAGCAGAGCTGCTCTAGGGACAGAGAACCAGGTCAGCAGAGCTGATTTAGAGAGAGAGAACCAGGTCAGTAGAGCTGCTTTAGAGGCAGAGAACCAGGTCAGTAGAGCTGCTCTAGAGCCAAGGGATCAGATCAGCAGAGCTGCTCTAGAGCCAGAGAAACAGGTCAGCAGAACTGATTTAGAGCCCTAGAACCGAGTCAGCAGAGCTGTTGTAGAGCCAGATAACCAGGTCAGCAGAGCTGCTCTAGAGCCTAAGAACTAGGTCAGCAGAGCTGCTCTAGAGCCAGAGAACCAGGGGTCAGCATAGCTGCTTTAGAAGGAGAGAAGTTGAACCAGGTCAGCAGAACTGCTTTAGAGCCAGAGAACCAGGTCAGCAGAGATGCTTTAGAGCCAGAGAACCAGGTCAGCAGAGCTGTTGTAGAGCCATAGAACCAAATAAGCAGAGCTGTTCTGTATCCTAAGAACTAGGTCAGCAGAGCTGCTCTAGAGCCAGAGATCCAGTTCAGCAGTGCTGCTGTAGAGCCAGAGAAGCCAGGTAAGTAGAGCTGCTTTAGAGGGAGAGAACCAGGTCAGCAGAGTTGCTCTAGAGGGAGTGAACCAGGTCAGCAGAGCTGCTCTAGAGCCAGAGAACCATGTCAGAAGAACTTCTTTAGAGCCATAGAACCGGGTCAGCAGTGCTGCTTTAGAGCTATACAAATAGGTCAGCAGAGCTGTTGTAGATCCAGGGAACCAAATAAGCAGAGCTTCTCTGTAGCCTAAGAACTAGGTCAGCAAAGCTGCTCTAGAGCCAGAGAACCATGTCAGAAGAACTGCTTTAGAGCCATAGAACCGGGTCAGCAGTGCTGCTTTAGAGCCATACAAATAGGTCAGCAGAGCTGTTGTAGAGCCAGAGAACCAAATAAGCAGAGCTGCTCTGTAGCCTAAGAACTAGGTCAGCAGAGCTGCTCTAGAGCCAGAGAACCAGGTCAGCAGACCTGCTGTAAAGCCAGAAAAAACAGGTCAGCAGTGCTGCTTTAGAGGGAGAGAACCAGGTCAGCAGAGTTGCTCTAGAGGGAGTGAACCAGGTCAGCAGAGCTGCTCTAGAGCCAGAGAACCATGTCAGAAGAACTGCTTTAGGGCCATAGAACCGGGTCAGCAGAGCTGCTTTAGAGCCAGAGAACCAAGTCAGCAGACCTGCTGTAGAGCCAGAAAAACCAGGTCAGCAAAGCTGCTTTAGAGCCAGAGAACCAGGTCAGCAGAGCTGCTCTAGAGCCAGATAACTAAGTCAGCAGAGCTGCTCCAGAGCCATAGAACCAGGTCAGCAGAGCTGCTTTAGAGCCAGAGAACCAGGTCAGCAGAGCTGCTCTAGAGCCTAAAAACCAGGACAGCAGAGCTGCTCTAGAGCCAGAGATATAGGTCAGCAGAGCGGCTATAGAGCCAGGCAAACCAGGTCAGTAGAGCTGCTTTAGAGGGAGAGAACCTGGCCAGCGGAGTTGCTCTAGAGGGAGTGAACCAGGTCAGCGGAGCTGCTCTAGAACCAGAACCAAGTCAGCAGAGCTGCTTTAGAGCCATAGAACCAGGCCAGCAGAGCTGCTTTAGAGCCAGAGAACCAGGTCAGCAGAGCTGTTGTAAAGCCATAGAACCAGGTCAGCAGAGCTGCTTTAGAAGGATAGAACCACGTCAGCAGAACTGCTTTAGAGTCAGGACACGACCAGCAAAGCTGCTCTAGAGCCAGAGAACAAGGTCAGCAGAGCTGCTTTAGAGCCAGACAACCAAGTCAGCAGAGCAGCTCTAGAGCCAGAGAACCAAGTCAGCAGAGCTGCTTTAGAGCCATAGAACAAGGTCAGCAGAGCAGCTTTAGAGCCAGAGATCCAGGTCAGCAGAGCTGCTGTAGAGCCAGAGAAACCAGGTCAGTAGAGATGCTTTAGAGGGAGAGAACCAGGTCAGCAGAGTTGCTCTAGAGGGAGTGAACCAGGTCAGCAGAGCTGCTCTAGAGCCAGAGAACCATGTCAGAAGAACTGCTTTAGGGCCATAGAACCGGGTCAGCAGAGCTGCTTTAGAGCCAGAGAACCGGGTCAGCAGAGCTGTTGTAGAGCCAGAGAACCAAATAAGCAGAGCTGCTCTGTAGCCTAAGAACTAGGTCAGCAGAGCTGCTCTAGAGCCAGAGCACCAGGTCAGCAGACCTTCTGTAGAGCCACAAAAACCAGGTCAGCAGAGCTGCTTTAGAGGGAGATAACCAAGTCAGCAGAGCTGCTTTAGAGCTAGAGAACCAGGTCAGCAGAGCTGCTTTAGAGCCATGGAACCAGGTCAGCAGAGCTGCTCTAGGGACAGAGAACCAGGTCAGCAGAGCTGATTTAGAGAGAGAGAACCAGGTCAGTAGAGCTGCTTTAGAGGCAGAGAACCAGGTCAGCAGAGCTGCTCTAGAGCCAAGGGATCAGATCAGCAGAGCTGCTCTAGAGCCAGAGAAACAGGTCAGCAGAACTGATTTAGAGCCCTAGAACCGAGTCAGAAGCGCTGTTGTAGAGCCAGATAACCAGGTCAGCAGAGCTGCTCTAGAGCCTAAGAACTAGGTCAGCAGAGCTGCTCTAGAGCCAGAGAACCAGGGGTCAGCATAGCTGCTTTAGAAGGAGAGAAGTTGAACCAGGTCAGCAGAACTGCTTTAGAGCCAGAGAACCAGGTCAGCAGAGATGATTTAGAGCCAGAGAACCAGGTCAGCAGAGCTGTTGTAGAGCCAGAGAACCAAATAAGCAGAGCTGCTCTGTATCCTAAGAACTAGGTCAGCAGAGCTGCTCTAGAGCCAGAGATCCAGTTCAGCAGTGCTGCTGTAGAGCCAGAGAACCGGGTCAGCAGAGCTGCTTTAGAGCCATACAAATAGGTCAGCAGAGCTGTTGTAGAGCCAGAGAACCAAATAAGCAGAGCTGCTCTGTAGCCTAAGAACTAGGTCAGCAGAGCTGCTCTAGAGCCAGAGAACCAGGTCAGCAGACCTGCTGTAAAGCCAGAAAAACCAGGTCAGCAGTGCTGCTTTAGAGGGAGAGAACCAGGTCAGCAGAGTTGCTCTAGAGGGAGTGAACCAGGTCAGCAGAGCTGCTCTAGAGCCAGAGAACCATGTCAGAAGTACTTCTTTAGAGCCATAGAACCGGGTCAGCAGTGCTGCTTTAGAGCCATACTGTGGTATATAAATAAATAATACCGGATCTATTTTTGAATGAATGAATGAATAACAGATAGCTCAATAAAATAAGAGTCAAGATTCGAGGTAGTGGGAGTTTTGCAGGTTTATTACAGCATAAAGGACAGGGACAGGATAACCTGCATAGGAACAGAATGGCAAGGACTAGCATGGCCCGGCAGCTGCCGGGGACCGGATCTGGAATGGCTAGCTCTAACATTTAATAACATTACATGAGCATATATACATAACGCAAACACATAGCATTACATTGCAGTAGGCGTAGCAGTGGGTGGAGCAGTAGGTGTGACGCGTAGCAGTCGCGAAAGATAACGGTACAAAGGAGGTGTAACAGGGCGTATACATAGACATGTGATGCAAACGTAATAGAATATGTCATGAAATGGGCGGAAACATTGGAGGGGGCTACCTAAGGAGCCGGGACCTCTAACCTGATGGTGCGCGCAAACTGACAATGACGTGTTACTAGGAGAAGCTGGGGGCTATGAACTCTGTGCTAGGAGCAGAGACTAAAGTCTGGAGGGTCGGAGCGACATGTACCTAAACCCTATCTGGTATCTAATGTTTAGGGAACATGTTGATATAAACTAAGAGTCATGAGGGGAGAAGCTAACTGACTCTAAGACTGGAGCATGCATTTATTCTACATGTAGCGAGTGATGAAGAATATTAAATGACCATTAAATACAGTATGTCTCTTAACATGGAGCCGCATAGGCTAGACAATGACGGAAACTATTGATGTAGTTCAGTAGCTTAGGAATGCAGAGAAGGAAGACTGAACTGATAACTGGAACTATAACATACTTTTGGCAGACTCAGAGGCAGAGCCAAGCTGCACCGGGCACTGCGAGGCAGGAAGTAAGTGAAAGGTCGAGGATACAGGTGGGGGCTGGATCACTCCTCAGCGAGGCTTCAGGAGACAGGAGCTGAATCTGATGTCCGGGCCCTGTTGAGGCCTGGAAACGGGGACTTTATAATGAAATAACGTGCACACTGAGAAACGTGGCAACGTAGCTTTACATAGGCCTGATATTCGTAGTATTCACGAGGACTGGAAACTGGCATACTAGAGGAGGACACAACTATAATTGCGTCTTGAATCGGACATGGGGAATAACATATGCATATTGGTCATGCACACATAACGTATGATGGATGACACGTAGTGACACAGAACATGGCAAAATTTACTTTTCCACATTCCCTCCTTGTCACTACGTTTCCATCAGGAAACATCAATACTCATGATACCATCTATCATTTCATACAGTACCATTTGTTCATCTCGAATTGTCTTGGAACGGGATTTAGAACGGGGCTTGGGACTAGAAATACAAGAGGTAGCACACATGCCGCAAATCGCAGGGCCACATTGTATACAGAGGCAGCAGCTGAATATGATCGCTACTGCGATACCTAGAAAAGACAGGACTTTCCATCCCCAGGTGGAAATTATATTCCAGAACCAACCGGACCATGTCCAGGTGCCTGGATCTTGGTGTAATAGATGGGCAATTTTATGAAGTCTGGTTATAGCTGAATAAACAGACGGCGCGTTATTTGGAATGAAAATGCAGCAACTGGATCCGAGGACTCTATAGGCCCCGCCCCTATCGGCCAGTATGACGTCAAGGACGAGACGATTCTGGAGCACAACAATTCTCATAAAGGATTGCTCTTCGGTTAAGTTACCTAGAGCGGAGGCAGTCTCATCTACTACAGCTTCAAGGGTTCTTGTTAACCTACGGATTAGCTTACTATTTACAACTGTACCTAAATAAGGGAAAACACCTTTATCAATATCAATGAATTGTTCTGCAGCAGTTTCAGTATAATCGACAATCGGGAGGTTTCTCTTGTGTCTAGTATGTACTAGGTAGGAATTCCTATGGTAGTCAGGTGGTGCTAAGAAAACAGGTGGCAGTAGGAAGGCAATGTAACAGGTTCCCTCCCAATCGAGGGGCAGACGGACATATGCAGTATGACCACAAACAAAATAAGAATGACGTGAAGCTTTGAAAATAGATTTCCCACTGTCACTATACTTGACAATAGTAGTACAATCACTATGTCCTACATGTACGGAACCATAACTACGGACACATAATTCACCTTTGACTGGTAATACTGAAATGGCAGGTGAGTCTGGAGTAGTATCAGACTGAACATTCAGGACCATAAAATTCGAAGAATAATTACCTAAATTGTACACTTCATTTTCTAGATCTAAACCTGTTCTGTGGGGGAAACCTTGCTTGTCTGGGAAACATGTGCTGTTAAGAAAAGACATATCTGTTGAGGATGACGTTAACGTGGACCATGCTCCACACGAACCATTATGTGAAAATGGATAAGGAAAGAGTGGCAGAACTCCCTTTGACGTCTGGAAAGGGGGGAGTCGACCACACACCCAACAATTAGTGGCATTGCTGGTCTGGTGTGAGTAATGTAACATGCGGATAAATGTATTGTTACGCATAGCGAGGCGGTATGAATATTCATGAGGAGGCAGATCGCTAAACGTGTGTTCTGCTGTAACATTAGAATGCTTATTTACATGAGGAACTGGAAAACACAGGAAAAATGCGTAACTAGTGCAGGAAATCATTATGCTGAGAAATAATATGAAACTTAGAAAAACGATACATCGGTTTGAGTTTTGACTAACTCTCTCACTATGGGGGTCTATTTTATACATGTCAGAAACAGTCTAACCGTTTCACCTAGGGGAGGACTTAGACAATCAAACTGACTGACTTATTTTACTAGACCGGAGTTTCTGTTTATACTCCTGCTGCGGAGTTTTCTCTACCAAGGGAGGGGTTGTATCAATGTCATTTGCGGGACAGTCCTTAGGAACAATGTTTTGACAAGTCTTGATATCCTGGGAAATGTTTTTAAAGACCGGCTTTAATCCGTAGAATTTCTTGACGTGCGAAAGGTGCACCCAGCCGCGGCGTCCTTCCAATTTCACGGCTGTACGGGTGGTGAGGAGGACCTGACGGGGCTCCTTCCAACGTGGCTCCAGCGGACTTGATCTGTCAAAGTTCCGGACGAGCACCATCGAACCTGGAACGATTTCATGCGGTGCCACCTCGGTATTGTCTGGAAATGCGGCGGCAACCTGTGAACGACATGAGTTGAGGGCAGACATCAAGGAAGCTAGGTAATCTGTCAGCATATTACATGAAACATCAGTAATACTTCGGGGTCTAGGAGTACCCCACATGTTAGGGGGGCGGCCGAAAACGACCTCATACGGGGACAGACCTGATCTGGAATGTGCGACCATGCGCATGTAAAACAGAGCAACTGGCAGAGCTACTAGCCAGTCCACACCCTTATCTTTACATATTTTGGCAATTCGAATTTTCAGAGTCTGATTATGTCTCTCGACTAGACCGGCTGCTTCAGGATGGCGTACACAATGAAACTTCCACTGGTACCCTAACAACAGGGAAACGTGCTTCATCAACTCAGATGAGAATGGCTGACCGTTATCAGAATATACGACTCTAGGGAGTCCATATCGAGGGAAAAACTCACGAACCAACTGCTTGGCAGTGGTCGCGGCTGTGTAATCTGGGACTGGATATGCTTCTGTCCACCTGGACAAAGCGCATACAACTACAAGGACATACTTGAAACCTCGACATCGCTCCATCTGAATATAATCCATCTGGAGGACTTCAAAAGGGTGGTCAGGGGGCTGGAAACCACCTTGTTCCACCGGGACACTTTTACCTGGATTAAACTGACAACATATCATACAGGTACGGACTTTCTGCTTGGCTGCAGCTCGTAAATGCTTGTTAAACCAAATGTTCTGGATACTGTCTAACATTGCTTTTTCTCCTAAATGTGCTGGACTATGTGCGGTATTAATGATGACTTGAACCATAGAGTCGGGGAGAAACCATGTGGTTCTACCCTTTGTTAACCATCCTTGATCTGTCTGGACCCCTCCTTGTTCAGACCATTTCTTGATTTCATCGGGAGTAGCATGTAACTGGATATCTATGACATCTTGAGTAGGGTCTTTAACTGTCATACATGTAGTCGGATCTGGAGTATGTGTCTGTGTCGGATTAACTTGAATGTCTGGAGTCTGTGCTGTAAGCTTGGCTGTGCGATCTGCTAGATCATTACCTTGGGAAATAATGTCAGTAACTTTCGTATGTGCTTTGCATTTCATGATAGCAATAGATGTCGGTAAGTGTATGGCATCTAACAGAGCTTGAATAAGGAGACCATGCTGAATCTTGGTTCCATGAGAAGTCATGAAACCTCTCTCCTGCCAGAGCACTCCAAAGTCGTGTACAACTCCAAATGCGTAACGTGAATCTGTGTAAACATTAACTTTCAGGTTCTTGGCGTGTATACAGGCTTGTGTCAGAGCAACTAGCTCTGCTGCTTGAGCGGACAGAGTGTCAATGCGGTGTGTTTCAATAACTTCGGTGTCAGTAGTCACTGCATACGCGGCGACTAGTTCTCCTGTACTAGATCTCATACATGAACCATCCACATAAAGTGTCAGGTCAGGGTCTGGTAACGGAATATCTGTCAGATCTTGTCTTGGCTTTGTCGTAATGTTAACTACTTCCACGCAATCATGTGTGGCTGGATTTGAATTAACTGATGGTAACAGTGTAGCAGGATTCAGGATGTTGCAGCGTCTAATTTCTATGTGTGGCTGAAACAGTGTCAATTCATAACCTGTTAAACGTGCAATTGTCAAGTGCTGTGTTTGTGTTCGGTTTAAAAGAACTTCCACGGAGTGTGGGACTTGTACTGTCAAGGAGTGTCCTAAAACTATGGAATCACTTTGTCTGATAGCTAGGGCTGCGGCTGCAACTGACTTGAGGCACGCAGGCAGAGCCTGGGCTACAGGATCTAGTGTGCTCGAAAAATAAGCACAGGGCTTGTATTGTCCTGCTTGATCTTGTGTAAGAACAGATAATGCTGTACCTTCACGTTCAGTAACGAAAAGTGTAAAAGGCTTAGTGTAGTTCGGTGTAGCTAGAACTGGAGCTTGGCATAAAGCTTTCTTTAACTCGTTGAAACTAAGTGTATGTTCAGATGTCCAAGGGAGGACAGTCGATACGGCTGCCTCCTGTGTCGTTAACTGTATCAGTGGCTTGGCTAGAAATGCATACTGGGGAATCCATTGTCTGCAATAAGAAGTAAGGCCGATAAAGGCACGTACCTCCTTCTGGGTCTTGGGCTGAGGAAGACTCGCTATTAACTGGATACGGTCTGGTGTCAACTGCCTACCCCTCTTGGACAGTAAGTGTCCTAAGTAGACCACTTGCTGGACACAGAATTGAAGCTTCGAAGGGGACACCTTGTGTCCCATCTCGGCTAGGAAATACAGAACCGTCAGTGACGCTCGCTCGCAAGCACGTTCAGAACGGGCTGTGATCAGTAGATCATCGACATATTGGAGCAGGGCAGTGTCAGTCGGCATGTGAATATTGTCTAGTTGTCTCTTAAGTGCTTGACTGTAAATACTAGGGCTTTCTGTGAAACCTTGAGGAGCGCGTGTGAACATATAGCTCCTTCCATTTAAACAGAATCCGAAAAGGAACTGGCTGTCTGGATGAATTGGAACACTGAAAAATGCATTCTTGAGGTCTATGACAGTGAAGAACGTGGCTTCGGAATCAATGGCTGTCAATAGGGAAGAGATATCTGGGACAACTGGGTACTGCGGAATAATACATTTATTAAGTTCTCGTAAATCAATCACTAATCGATATACTGGGGGTGCATTTGGATCAGTACGTTTCATGACTGGAATGATCGGAGAGTTACATACATTGGAGTCAGTTTCTACAACTACTCCTTGAGCCATGAGCTCGTCTATAATTTTGGATAAGGCTGCTACAGCCTCAGGTGGTAATCTATATTGTCTGATTCGTGGTAACACTACACCTGGTTTGAGAGTCACACGATGGGGTGTGATTTGCATGTAACCTACATCAGTTGGACCTTGCGCCCATAAATGCTGCGGAACTTTAGACAGTCTGGGATCAAAATCTCGTAATACATAGTGACCCTTAAAGTCACGTAGGAACAGACGTATTCCCTCTGGGGAACAACATATAACTGCACCTAACTCTTTCAGTGTTTTAATGCCTAATAGATTTTCTGGACATGACTTAGTAAGTAACAGATCAGTAGTGCGGGACAATGGACCTACTTCTAGAGTGACTGGCTTTGAAATCTCGTTAACGATAGGCTTTCCTGAAAATCCAAGGGAAACATTTCTTGAGCCTGAGAGCGGAGCCCCTGGAACTTCGGCATGACTAATTGTGGTCCTACTTGCCCCTGTATCAATCAAAAACTTTCTGTCTTTCCCTAATACTTGACTGTGAACATAGGGACCTTCTTGATCTACAGGTATCTCGATGAGAGGCAAGCCTACCTCCCTCTCTAGGCTGTTTCATGAATATGGCTGGTACTCTGGATACTCAGACTGTGCATACTGGTACATCTGCGATGTAACATGCTGTGTTGCAACAATAGGCTGCGGTGCTGTAACTGTCTGTGGTGCATTCTGTGACTGAGGAGTCTGTGAAACTTGTTCTTGTCTGGGCGGACGTGGTCTTTCTTTAGTCTTACCAGTAGCTATGTTGTGTTTCAGAACTGCACACTCGTTTATGAAATGACCTGGTTGTTTACAATAATTGCAGTTCCCTTTAACGGGAGCTGCAGGGTGACTGGCTTGATTCGGACCCCTCTTCTGACTGTCTTGAGGAACAGATTGTGCAACTAGCACTTTCATTTTCGTGTCTTTCATACGTTTTCTCTCGTGTTCCTGTTCTTCCCTGATTCTATTCTGGTGATACTGGAGCATCTGGAGCATCTGGGACGGAGTATTAGCTTGCCAGGTACTCTCGACCTTCAAAACTCGGTTTCTAACTTGTGGGCTTGAATTCTCGACTAATTTAGTAACAAACAGGTGAGGGTATGACTCACTACTTGTCTTGAGACCACTGTTGATACTAAAGCACTTTTCAAACCTAGAATAAAAATCACTAATATCTTCATCTTGTTTCTGTTTACAGGCTGAGATTGCATCCCAGTCTTCTTTTCTCGTTGTTAATAATCTGGGTAAAACTTGAATTAATAATTCTGGTAATTCTTTACATTTCTCTCCAAGACCAGTACCTGGTACACGTATCTTATCTTCTGCTTCTAGGACTGCCCAATCTATCTTTTTCTCTCCCACCTCCCATTCTTTTTCCTTTAGCTTTTCATACACCCCTGCGGGCAGCAGAACCTTTAACATTTTAATGATATCTGGGTAAGTGTATTCTCCCATACGGAGCATGTCTTTTAATTCTCTATGGAACCCTGCTGGATCTTTATCATGACAGGGAATTAATTTCTTCATTTCGAGGAGTTCCATCTTTGTGATCGGAGTGTATACAAACACTCGCTGCATTTCGCCACCCGCTCCTCTGACTGGGTGGACTTCTCGTAACGGATTCTGTCTGTCTATGTAGAATGATTTACTTTCTGGGGGTGAGACATGAACAAAATGCGGGTTCAAGAATGTTCTATATTTGTGACGCTGTTCTAGAATAACACTAATTAAATCGGTACCTAGACCTCTCCATCTATACTGGAGTAACTCGTTCAGGATATCATGTAGCGGGCCTGGATCAGAATGTTGACCCTCATACCGAGTAATGAGGTGCTGAATCATATACATACCCACCAGTCGCTGCTCGGCTGGGGGCATTTTCAGAAACATTTGTGCCACTATTTCGTCTGGAAAAGTGGTAGAATCAGTAATCCATCTGACTGCTGATCGGACTAGTTCCTGTTCATGCATAGTACTTAACTCACTGTAACCGATTCGTGATTTCAGAATGTGATCGGTAGCTTGAAATACTTGTTCTAGGGAACCTTGTTCTGGTGCTGAATGATGGAAAGTTGGCTTGTGTTCTAGACGTAAATGGCGATCTGGAAATCTAGGTTTTCCTACATACGCTATTCTGGCAGTATTCTCATCGTCTTCCTCTTCAGGATCAGAGGTACTTTCTTTCTCGCTTACTTGTGCTGCTTTACGCTGTTCATGTATCTTTATTATCTCTCTACGGATTTTCTTGTACATACTTTCCATGGCACCAATGGTGTTGTGCTTTCCTTCGGCTATATTATCACTCCACTTTGTTAGAGTTTTCATTTCTTCCGGGTCTTTAGACGGATAATCCTGTTCCCTTATTAGACAATTAATTAAGAACTTTAATATCATGCGCTGAATCTCGGCTTTCCTTTGAGACATGGCATCACTAATACTTTGTGGGTCATCCCCTGTACGGATGAAACGATATATCCTGTCTAGATCTTCTTTCATATTCGGCAGGGTGACTAGATACTCGGTCACTCTCCTTACGCGTACGGAATATAAAACCATATTAAACTCGCCTGGTACTGGGTCATAGACACATTCGCCAAGGGTTTGCCTGATTTCTGCAACAGACTTATTACTTTTAGGAGTACGCTGTGATGCTTGAGCATGTAATTCGAGTGCTGATAAACGCTTGTATGGCGGCGGGGTTTGAGGAAGACCCCCTCCTGCGGCCCCTAAACTAGAATCATCAACTGATGCTTTCCGTCCTGGCAGGGTCGGTAATTGTAACGTGGGCTGGACTTGTATGGCGGGCTGACCCGGGGGGGCTGTTAAGGGCACCCCGGTATCTGGGGGAGCAGGAATTACCTGATTTACAGGGACGGGCGGAGTGCGAACAGGATTTGCATATTCTGGGACTGTGTCGTCCAGATAGGACGAAATAAAAATATCAGCTGCGGTCGGTTTGTGACGTAGCTTGGTCGGAACTAATGGTGGCGGAAAATTACTGGATGCCTCCAGGGTCGCTTTTGGCAAGCCCTCGGCAAGAAGAGGATACATACCCTTAATAAGGGCATGCCTCTGTCTGTCTGACTGTTCGGCTTTGACTTGTTCACCTATCTCGATTAATTCTTTTTCTTGGGCTCGTTCCTGGGATTCTCTACTTAGTTCTGACTTTCTGATTTCTTTTTCGGTTCTTTTATGAGCTTCTTTGCGCCATAACTCGATGGCATCTTTCTGTGACTGTCTGGCTTTCTTTTTCCATAATGCTTCTTCTACTCGTATGATGCATTCGGCATCCCATGTACCCGATACGGGCCATCTATACTTTTCTTCTAGCTCCTTTGTATACTCTACCCATAAATCTAAATATAATATGGCGCTTATGCCATGTTTCTGATACATGAAGTGACCTGGACTGTCCCTAGGCGGGACGGGAACTGCTGCTTCCAGCAGACCCTTTCTAGTTTTCAACTGACGTAACTTGGAAAATATGGGCATGACTGAACTGTAATCTAGACACAATACAATACACAATAAACACGATACTTATACCCCATTCATACCACGACATTGAAATACATGAAAAACATTTAAAATAACAGTTCGAACAGAATACTACCTGGAATACGGAACACAGAATACATGAATTTTCTCGAGAACAGAACTGACTAGAACAGGAACTAGATGCACTGCTGAAACAGTACGAAACTTACCGGTCTCTTAAAGAGACACGTCAGGACCCGTATCCACCGAAGTGGACACTTCGTTTGTGGGATTGTGTACCACCAACCCACGGACCAGAGTCAATTAGATTGACCCTGTCTAGATACCACCCCAGTAACGGTACTCACCGGGCAGCAAGAACGGAAGGCCTCGGACTGGACTGCACTGCTACGACGACGGTCGACGAACTTCGGACCTCGGACTTCAGTTACGGGTGGACCTCCGGATACCTCGGACCTTGGACTCTTGGCTTGGGCTCTGGTCGGGACTCGCCGCGTTCCTCCACCGTCTCGTCTGGATGCTGGACCGCCTCCTCCGTCTCCTCCGTGGGCCTGAGGGATACTTGAGCAGAAATATCTGCCACTGCGCAGAAGAGTTCCGTCACGACTGCAGAGGGTCAGGGGGTCGGCGTGGCTTCACCGACGCGTGGGGAAAGGGCAAGTCCCTATTTGGGCGCCATTATGTGGTATATAAATAAATAATACCGGATCTATTTTTGAATGAATGAATGAATAACAGATAGCTCAATAAAATAAGAGTCAAGATTCGAGGTAGTGGGAGTTTTGCAGGTTTATTACAGCATAAAGGACAGGGACAGGATAACCTGCATAGGAACAGAATGGCAAGGACTAGCATGGCCCGGCAGCTGCCGGGGACCGGATCTGGAATGGCTAGCTCTAACATTTAATAACATTACATGAGCATATATACATAACGCAAACACATAGCATTACATTGCAGTAGGCGTAGCAGTGGGTGGAGCAGTAGGTGTGACGCGTAGCAGTCGCGAAAGATAACGGTACAAAGGAGGTGTAACAGGGCGTATACATAGACATGTGATGCAAACGTAATAGAATATGTCATGAAATGGGCGGAAACATTGGAGGGGGCTACCTAAGGAGCCGGGACCTCTAACCTGATGGTGCGCGCAAACTGACAATGACGTGTTACTAGGAGAAGCTGGGGGCTATGAACTCTGTGCTAGGAGCAGAGACTAAAGTCTGGAGGGTCGGAGCGACATGTACCTAAACCCTATCTGGTATCTAATGTTTAGGGAACATGTTGATATAAACTAAGAGTCATGAGGGGAGAAGCTAACTGACTCTAAGACTGGAGCATGCATTTATTCTACATGTAGCGAGTGATGAAGAATATTAAATGACCATTAAATACAGTATGTCTCTTAACATGGAGCCGCATAGGCTAGACAATGACGGAAACTATTGATGTAGTTCAGTAGCTTAGGAATGCAGAGAAGGAAGACTGAACTGATAACTGGAACTATAACATACTTTTGGCAGACTCAGAGGCAGAGCCAAGCTGCACCGGGCACTGCGAGGCAGGAAGTAAGTGAAAGGTCGAGGATACAGGTGGGGGCTGGATCACTCCTCAGCGAGGCTTCAGGAGACAGGAGCTGAATCTGATGTCCGGGCCCTGTTGAGGCCTGGAAACGGGGACTTTATAATGAAATAACGTGCACACTGAGAAACGTGGCAACGTAGCTTTACATAGGCCTGATATTCGTAGTATTCACGAGGACTGGAAACTGGCATACTAGAGGAGGACACAACTATAATTGCGTCTTGAATCGGACATGGGGAATAACATATGCATATTGGTCATGCACACATAACGTATGATGGATGACACGTAGTGACACAGAACATGGCAAAATTTACTTTTCCACAATACAAATAGGTCAGCAGAGCTGTTGTAGAGCCAGAGAACCAAATAAGCAGAGCTGCTCTGTAGCCTAAGAACTAGGTCAGCAGAGCTGCTCTAGAGCCAGAGAACCAGGTCAGCAGACCTGCTGTAAAGCCAGAAAAACCAGGTCAGCAGTGCTGCTTTAGAGGGAGAGAACCAGGTCAGCAGAGTTGCTCTAGAGGGAGTGAACCAGGTCAGCAGAGCTGCTCTAGAGCCAGAGAACCATGTCAGAAGAACTGCTTTAGGGCCATAGAACCGGGTCAGCAGAGCTGCTTTAGAGCCAGAGAACCAAGTCAGCAGACCTGCTGTAGAGCCAGAAAAACCAGGTCAGCAAAGCTGCTTTAGAGGGAGAGAACCAAGTCAGCAGAGCTGCTTTAGAGCTAGAGAACCAGGTCAGCAGAGCTGCTTTAGAGCCGTAGAACCATGTCAGCAGAGCTGCTCTAGGGACAGAGAACCAGGTCAGCAGAGCTGATTTAGAGAGAGAGAACGAGGTCAGCAGAGCTGATTTAGAGAGAGAGAATCAGGTCAGTAGAGCTGCTTTAGAGCCAAGGGAACAGATCAGCAGAGCTGCTCTAGAGCCAGAGGACCAGGTCAACAGAACTGATTTAGAGCCATAGAACCGAGTCAGCAGATCTGTTGTAGAGCCAGATAACCAGGTCAGTAGAGCTGCTCTAGAGCCTAAGAACTAGGTCAGCAGAGCTGCTCTAGAGCCAGAGAACCAGGTCAGCAGAGCTGCTTTAGAAGGAGTGAAGTTGAACCAGGTCAGCAGAACTGCTTTACAGCCAGAGAACACGGCCAGCAGAGCTGCTTTAGAGCAAGAGAACAAAGTCAGCAGAGCTGCTTTAGAGCCAGAGAACCAGGTCCGCAGAGCTGCTCTAGAGCCAGATAACTAAGTCAGCAGAGCTGCTCCAGAGCCATAGAAGCAGGTCAGAAGAGCTGCTTTAGAGCCAGAGAACCAGGTCAGCAGAGCTGCTTTAAAGGGAGAGAACCAAGTCAGCAGAGCTGCTTTAGAGCTAGAAAACCAGGTCAGCAGAGCTGCTTTAGAGCCATTGAACCAGTTCAGCAGAGCTGCTCTATAGACTGAGAACCAGGCAGCAGATATGATTTAGAGAGAGAGAACTAGGTCAGTAGAGCTGCTTTAGAGGCAGAGAACCAGGTCAGCAGAGCTGCTCTAGAGCCAAGGGGTCAGATCAGCAGAGCTGCTCTAGAGTCAGAGAACCAGGTTAGCAGAACTGATTTAGAGCCATAGAACCGAGTCAGCAGAGCTTTTGTAGAGCCAGATAACCAGGTCAGCAGAGCTGCTCTAGAGCCTAAGAACTAGGTCAGCAGAGCTGCTCTAGAGCCAGAGAACCAGGTCAGCAGAGCTGCTTTAGAAGGAGTGAAGTTGAACCAGGTCAGCAGAACTGCTTTACAGCCAGAGAACACGGCCAGCAGAGCTGCTTTAGAGCAAGAGAACAAAGTCAGCAGAGCTGCTTTAGAGCCAGAGAACCAGGTCAGCAGAGCTGCTTTAGAGCCCGAGAACCAGGTCAGCAGAGCTGCTCTAGAGCCAGAGATACAGGTCAGCAGAGCGGCTATAGAGCCAGACAAACCAGGTCAGTAGTGCTGCTTTAGAGGGAGAGAACCTGGTCAGCAGAGTTGCTCTAGAGGGAGTGAACCAGGTCAGCAGAGCTGCTCTAGAGCCAGAGAACCATGTCAGAAGAACTGCTTTAGAGCCATAGAACCAGGTCAGAAGAACTGCTTTAGAGCCAGTGAACCAGGTCAGCAGAGCTGTTGTAGAGCCAGAGAACCAAATAAGCAGAGCTGCTCTGTAGCCTAAGAACTAGGTCAGCAGAGCTGCTCTAGAGCCAGAGAACCAGTTCAGCAGACCTGCTGTAGAGCCAGAAAAACCAGGTCAGCAGAGCTGCTTTAAAGGGAGAGAACCAAGTCAGCAGAGCTGCTTTAGAGCTAGAGAACCAGGTCAGCAGAGCTGCTTTAGAGCTATAGAACCAGGTCAGCAGAGCTGCTCTAGGGACAGAGAACCAGGTCAGCAGAGCTGATTTAGCGAGAGAGAGAACCAGGTCAGTAGAGCTGCTTTAGAGCCAGAGAACCAGGTCAGCAGTGTTGCTCTAGAACCAAGGGATCAGATTAGCAATGCTGCTCTAGAGCCATAGAACCGGGTCAGCAGTGCTGCTTTAGAGCCATACAAATAGGTCAGCAGAGCTGTTGTAGAGCCAGAGAATCAAATAAGCAGACCTGCTCTGTAGCCTAAGAACTAGGTCAGCAGAGCTGCTCTCGAGCCAGAGAACCAGGTCAGCAGACCTGCTGTAAAGCTAGAAAAACCAGGTCAGCAGTGCTGCTTTAGAGGGAGAGAACCAAGTCAGCAGAGCTGCTTTAGAGCTTGAGAACCAGGACAGCAGAGCTGCTTTAGAGCCATTGATCCAGGTCAGCAGAGCTGCTCTAGGGACAGAGAACCAGGTCAGCAGAGCTGATTTAGAAAGAGAGAACCAGGTCAGCAGAGCTGATTTAGAGAGAGAGAATCAGGTCAGTAGAGCTGCTTTAGAGCCAATGGATCAGATCAGCAGAGCTGCTCTAGAGCCAGAGGACCAGGTCAGCAGAACTGATTTAGAGCCATAGAACCGAGTCAGCAGATCTGTTGTAGAGCCAGATAACCAGGTCAGCAGAGCTGCTCTAGAGCCTAGGAACTAGGTCAGCAGAGCTGCTCTAGAGCCAGAGAACCAGGTCAGCAGAGCTGCTTTAGAAGGAGTGAAGTTGAACCAGGTCAGCAGAACTGCTTTACAGCCAGAGAACACGGCCAGCAGAGCTGCTTTAGAGCCAGAGAACAAAGTCAGCAGAGCTGCTTTAGAGCCAGAGAACCAGGTCAGCAGAGCTGCTCTAGAGCCAGAGAACCAGGTCAGCAGAGCTGTTGTAAAGCCATAGAACCAGGCCAGCAGAGCTGCTTTAGAGCCAGAGAACCAGGTCAGCAGAGCTGTTGTAAAGCCATAGAACCAGGTCAGCAGAGCTGCTTTAGAAGGATAGAACCACGTCAGCAGAACTGCTTTAGAGTCAGGACACGACCAGCAAAGCTGCTCCAGAGCCAGAGAACAAGGTCAGCAGAGCTGCTTTAGAGCCAGAGAACCAAGTCAGCAGAGCAGCTCTAGAGCCAGAGAACCAAGTCAGCAGAGCTGCTCCAGAGCCATAGAACCAGGTCAGCAGAGCTGCTTTAGAGCCAGAGAACCAGGTCAGCAGAGCTGCTCTAGAGCAAGAGAACCAGGTCAGCAGAGCTGCTCTAGAGCCTAAAAACCAGGACAGCAGAGCTGCTCTAGAGCCAGAGATACAGGTCAGGAGAGCGGCTATAGACCCAGACAAACCAGGTCAGTAGAGCTGCTTTAGAGGGAGAGAACCTGGTCAGCAGAGTTGCTCTAGAGGGAGTGAACCAGGTCAGCAGAGCTGCTCTAGTGCCAGAGAACCATTTCAGAAGAACTGCTTTAGAGCCATAGAACGGGGTCAGAAGAGCTGCTTTAGAGCCAGTAAACCAGGTCAGCAGAGCTGTTGTAGAGCCAGAGAACCAAATAAGAAGAGCTGCTCTGTAGCCTAAGAACTAGGTCAGCAGAGCTGCTCTAGAGCCAGAGAACCAGTTCAGCAGACCTGCTGTAGAGCCAGACAAACCAGGTTATCAGAGCTGCTTTAGAGGGAGAGAACCAAGTCAGCAGAGCTGCTTTAGAGCTAGAGAACCAGGTCAGCAGAGCTGCTTTAGAGATATAGAACCAGGTCAGCAGAGCTGTTCTAGGGACAGAGAACCAGGTCAGCAGAGCTGATTTAGAGAGAGAGAGAACCAGGTCAGTAGAGCTGCTTTAGAGCCAGAGAACCAGGTCAGCAGGGTTTCTCTAGAACCAAGGAATTAGATTAGCAATGCTGCTCTAGAGCCAGAGAACCAGGTCAGCAGAGCTGCTTTAGAAGGAGAGAACCAGGTCAGCAGAACTGCTTTAGAGCCAGAGAACCAGGTCAGCAGACCTGCTGGAGAGCCAGAAAAACCAGGTCAGCAGAGCTGCTTTAAAGGGAGAGAACCAAGTCAGCAGAGCTGCTTTAGAGCTAGAAAACCAGGTCAGCAGAGCTGCTTTAGAGCCATTGAACCAGTTCAGCAGAGCTGCTCTATAGACTGAGAACCAGGTCAGCAGATATGATTTAGAGAGAGAGAACTAGGTCAGTAGAGCTGCTTTACAGGCAGAGAACCAGGTCAGCAGAGCTGCTCTAGAGCCAAGGGATCAGATCAGCAGAGCTGCTCTAGAGCCAGAGAACCAGGTCAGCAGAACTGATTTAGAGCCATAGAACCGAGTCAGCAGAGCTTTTGTAGAGCCAGATAACCAGGTCAGCAGAGCTGCTCTAGAGCCTTAGAACTAGGTCAGCAGAGCTGCTCTAGAGCCAGAGAACTAGGTCAGCAGAGCTGCTTTAGAAGGAGTGAAGTTGTACCAGGTCAGCAGAACTGTTTAGAGCCTAAAAACCAGGTCAGCAGAGCTGCTTTTGAGCCAGAGATACAGGTCAGCAGAGCTGCGGTAGAGCCAGACAAACCAGGTCAGTAGAGCTGCTTTAGAGGGAGAGAACCAGGTCAGCAGAGTTGCTCTAGAGGGAGTGAACCAGGTCAGCAGAGCTGCTCTAGAGGCAGAGAACCATGTCAGAAGAACTGCTTTAGAGCCATAGAACTGGGTCAGAAGAGCTGCTTTAGAGCCAGAGAACCAGGTCAGTAGAGCTGCTATAAAAGGAGAGAACCAGGTCAGCAGAACTGCTTTAGAGCCAGAGAACACGACCAGCAGAGCTGCTTTAGAGCCAGAGAACAAGGTCAGCAGAGCTGCTTTAGAGCCAGAGAAGCAGGTCAGCAGAGCTGCTCTAGAGCTAGAGAACCAAGTCAGCAGAGCTGCTTTAGAGCCATACAACCAGGTCAGCAGAGCTCCTTTAGAGACAGAGAACCAGGTCAGCAGAGCTGCTCTAGAGCCTA
The DNA here is from genome assembly GCF_964261635.1 of Lissotriton helveticus. Classification (NCBI taxonomy): domain Eukaryota; kingdom Metazoa; phylum Chordata; class Amphibia; order Caudata; family Salamandridae; genus Lissotriton; species Lissotriton helveticus. The sequence goes on along the minus strand of NC_136061.1, from coordinate 1,915,171,239 downwards.
AAAGCCAGGTCAGCAGAGCTCCTCCAGAGCCAGAGATCTAGGTCAGCAGAGCTGCTGTAGAGCCAGAGAAATCAGGTCAGTAGAGCTGCTTTAGAGGGAGAGAACCAGGTCAGCAGAGTTGCTCTAGAGGGAGTGAACCAGGTCAGCAGAGCTGCTCTAGAGCCAGAGAACCATGTCAGCAGAGCTGTTGTAGAGCCAGAGAACCAAATAAGCAGAGCTGCTCTGTAGCCTAAGAACTAGGTCAGCAGAGCTGCTCTAGAGCCAGAGAACCAGGTCAGCAGACCTGCTGTTGAGCCAGAAAAAAACAGGTCAGCAGAGCTGCTTTAGAGGGAGAGAACCAAGTCAGCAGAGCTCCTTTAGAGCTAGAGATCCAGGTCAGTAGAGCTGCTTTAGAGCCATAGAACCAGGTCAGCAGAGCTGCTCTAGGGACAGAGAACCAGGTCAGCAGAGCTGATTTAGAGAGAGAGAACCAAATAAGCAGAGCTGCTCTGTAGCCTAAGAACTAGGTCAGCAGAGCTGCTCTAGAGCCAGAGAACCAGGTCAGCAGACCTGCTGTAGAGCCAGAAAAAACCAGGTCAGCAGAGCTGCTTTAGAGGGAGAGAACCAAGTCAGCAGAGCTCCTTTAGAGCTAGAGATCCAGGTCAGTAGAGCTGCTTTAGAGCCATAGAACCAGGTCAGCAGAGCTGCTCTAGGGACAGAGAACCAGGTCAGCAGAGCTGATTTAGAGAGAGAGAACCAGGTCAGCAGAGCTGCTTTAGAGGCAGAGAACCAGGTCAGCAGAGCTGCTCTAGAGCCAGAGAACCATGTCAGAAGAACTGCTTTAGAGCCATAGAACCGGGTCAGCAGAGCTGCTTTAGAGCCAGAGAAGCAGGTCAGCAGAGCTGCTTTAGAAGGAGAGAACCAGGTCAGCAGAACTGCTTTAGAGCCAGAGAACACGACCAGCAGAGCTGCTTTAGAGCCAGAGAACCAGGTCAGCAGAGCTGCTCTAGACCCAGAGAAACAAGTCAGCAGAGCTGCTTTCGAGCCGTAGAACCAGGTCAGCAGAGCTGCTTCAGAGCCAGAGAACCAGGTCAGCAGAGCTGCTCTGGAGCCTAAAAACCAGGGCAGCAGAGCTGCTCTAATCCAGAGATCCAGGTCAGCAGAGCTGCTGTATAGCCAGAGGAACCAGGTCAGTAGAGCTGCTTTAGAGGGAGAGAACCAAGTCAGCAGAGCTGATCTAGAGCCAGAGAACCATGTCAGAAGAACTGCTTTAGAGCCATAGAACCAGGTCAGCAGAGCTGCTTTAGAGCCAGAGAACCAGGTCAGCAGAGCTGCTCTAGAGCCATATAACTAAGTCAGCAGAGCTGCTCCAGAGCCATAGAACCAGGTCAGCAGAGCTGCTTTAGAGCCAGAGAACCAGGTCAGCAGAGCTGCTCTAGAGCCTAAAAACCAGGACAGCAGAGCTGCTCTAGAGCCAGAGATATAAGTCAGCAGAGCGGGTATAGAGCCAGACAAACCAGGTCAGTAGAGCTGCTTTAGAGGGATAGAACCTGGTCAGCAGAGTTGCTCTAGAGGGAGTTAACCAGGTCAGCGGAGCTGATCTAGAACCAGAACCAAGTCAGCAGAGCTGCTTTAGAGCCATAGAACCAGGCCAGCAGAGCTGCTTTAGAACCAGAGAACCAGGTCAGCAGAGCTGTTGTAAAGCCGTAGAACCAGGTCAGCAGAGCTGCTTTAGAAGGATAGAACCACGTCAGCAGAACTGCTTTAGAGTCAGGACACGACCAGCAAAGCTGCTCTAGAGACAGAGAACAAGGTCAGCAGAGCTGCTTTAGAGCCAGAGAACCAAGGCAGCAGAGCAGCTCTAGAGCCAGAGAACCAAGTCAGCAGAGCTGCTTTAGAGCCATAGAACCAGGTCAGCAGAGCAACTTTAGAGCCAGAGATCCAGGTCAGCAGAGCTGCTGTAGAGCCAGAGAAACCAGGTCAGTAGAGATGCTTTAGAGGGAGAGAACCAGGTCAGCAGAGTTGCTCTAGAGGGAGTGAACCAGGTCAGCAGAGCTGCTCTAAAGCCATAGAACCATGTCAGAAGAACTGCTTTAGGGCCATAGAACCGGGTCAACAGAGCTGCTTTAGAGCCAGAGAACCAGGTCAGCAGAGCTGTTGCAGAGCCAGAGAACCAAATAAGCAGAGCTGCTCTGTAGCCTAAGAACTAGGTCAGCAGAGCTGCTCTTGAGCCAGAGCACCAGGTCAGCAGACCTTCTGTAGAGCCACAAAAACCAGGTCAACAGAGCTGCTTTAGAGCTAGAGAACCAGGTCAGCAGAGTTGCTTTAGAGCCATTGAACCTGGTCAGCAGAGCTGCTCTATGGACAGAGAACCAGGTCAGCAGAGCTGATTTAGAGAGAGAGAACCAGGTCAGTAGAGCTGCTTTAGAGGCAGAGAACCAGGTCAGCAGAGCTGCTCTAGAGCCAAGGGATCAGATCAGCAGAGCTGCTCTAGAGCCAGAGAACCAGGTCAGCAGAACTGATTTAGAGCCCTAGAACCGAGTCAGCAGAGCTGTTGTAGAGCCAGATAACCAGGGCAGCAGAGCTGCTCTAGAGCCTAAGAACTAGGTCAGCAGAGCTGCCCTAGAGCCAGAGAACCAGGGGTCAGCATAGCGGCTTTAGAAGGAGAGAAGTTGAACCAGGTCAGCAGAACTGCTTTAGAGCCAGAGAACCAGGTCAGCAGAGATGCTTTAGAGCCAGAGAACCAGGTCAGCAGAGCTGTTGTAGAACCAGAGAACCAAATAAGCAGAGCTGCTCTGTATCCTAAGAACTAGGTCAGCAGACCTGCTCTAGAGCCAGAGATCCAGTTCAGCAGTGCTGCTGTAGAGCCAGAGAAGCCAGGTCAGTAGAGCTGCTTTGGAGGGAGAGAACCAGGTCAGCAGAGTTGCTCTAGAGGGAGTGAACCAGGTCAGCAGAGCTGCTCTAGAGCCAAAGAACCATGTCAGAAGAACTGCTTTAGAGCCATAGAACCGGGTCAGCAGTGCAGCTTTAGAGCCATACAAATAGGTCAGCAGAGCTGTTGTAGATCCAGAGAACCAAATAAGCAGAGCTGCTCTGTAGCCTAAGAACTAGGTCAGCAGAGCTGCTCTAGAGCCAGAGAACCATGTCAGAAGAACTGTTTTAGAGCCATAGAACCGGGGCAGCAGTGCTGCTTTAGAGCCATACAAATAGGTCAGCAGAGCTGTTGTAGAGCCAGAGAAACAAATAAGCACAGCTGCTCTGTAGCCTAAGAACTACGTCAGCAGAGCTGCTCTAGAGCCAGAGAACCAGGTCAGCAGACAGACCTGCTGTAAAGCCAGAAAAACCAGATCAGCAGTTCTGCTTTAGAGGGAGAGAACCAAGTCAGCAGAGCTGCTTTAGAGCTTTAGAACCAGGTCAGCAGAGCTGCTTTAGAGCCATTGATCCAGGTCAGCAGAGCTGCTCTAGGGACAGAGAACCAGGTCAGCAGAGCTGATTTAGAGAGAGAGAACCAGGTCAGCAGAGCTGATTTAGAGAGAGAGAATCAGGTCAGTAGAACTGCTTTAGAGCCAAGGGATCAGATCAGCAGAGCATCTCTAGAGCCAGAGGACCAGGTCAGCAGAACTGATTTAGAGCCATAGAACCGAGTCAGCAGATCTGTTGTAGAGCCAGATAACCAGGTCAGCAGAGCTGCTCTAGAGCCTAAGAACTAGGTCAGCAGAGCTGCTCTATAGCCAGAGAACCAGGTCAGCAGAGCTGCTTTAGAAGGAGTGAAGTTGAACCAGGTCAGCAGAACTGCTTTACAGCCAGAGAACATGGCCAGCAGAGCTGCTTTAGAGCAAGAGAACAAAGTCAGCAGAGCTGCTTTAGAGCCAGAGAACCAGGTCAGCAGAGCTGCTCTAGAGCCAGATAACTAAGTCAGCAGAGCTGCTCCAGAGCCATAGAACCAGGTCAGCAGAGCTGCTTTAGAGCCAGAGAACCAGGTCAGCAGAGCTGCTCTAGAGCCAGAGATACAGGTCAGCAGAGCGGCTATAGAGCCAGACAAACCAGGTCAGTAGAGCTGCTTTAGAGGGAGAGAACCTGGTCAGCAGAGTTGCTCTAGAGGGAGTGAACCAGGTCAGCAGAGCTGCTCTAGAGCCAGAGAACCATACCATGTCAGAAGAACTGCTTTAGAGCCATAGAACTGGGTCAGAAGAGCTGCTTTAGAGCCAGTGAACCAGGTCAACAGAGCTGTTGTAGAGCCAGAGAACCAAATAAGCAGAGCTGCTCTGTAGCCTAAGAACTAGGTCAGCAGAACTGCTCTAGAGCCAGAGAACCAGTTCAGCAGACCTGCTGTAGAGCCAGAAAAACCAGGTCAGCAGAGCTGCTTTAAAGGGAGAGAACCAAGTCAGCACAGCTGCTTTAGAGCTAGAGAACCAGGTCAGCAGAGCTGCTTTAGAGCTATAGAACCAGGTCAGCAGAGCTGCTCTAGGGACAGAGAACCAGGTCAGCAGAGCTGATTTAGAGAGAGAGAGAACCAGGTCAGTAGAGCTGCTTTAGAGCCAGAGAACCAGGTCAGCAGTGTTGCTCTAGAACTAAGGGATCAGATTAGCAATGCTGCTCTAGAGCCATAGAATTGGATTTAGAGAGAGAGAACCAGGTCAGCAGAGCTGATTTAGAGAGAGAGAATCAGGTCAGTAGAGCTGCTTTAGAGCCAAGGGATCAGATCAGCAGAGCTGCTCTAGAGCCAGAGGACCAGGTCAGCAGAACTGAATTAGAGCCATAGAACCAAGTCAGCAGATCTGTTGTAGAGCCAGATAACCAGGTCAGCAGAGCTGCTCTAGAGCCTAAGAACTAGGTCAGCAGAGCTGCTCTAGAGCCAGAGAACCAGGTCAGCAGAGCTGCTTTAGAAGGAGTGAAGTTGAACCAGGTCAGCAGAACTGCTTTACAGCCAGAGAACACGGCCAACAGAGCTGCTTTAGAGCCAGAGTACAAAGTCAGCAGAGCTGCTTTAGAGCCAGAGAACCAGGTCAGCAGAGCTGCTTTAGAGCCAGATAACTAAGTCAGCAGAGCTGCTCCAGAGCCATAGAACCAGGTCAGCAGAGCTGCTTTAGAGCCAGAGAACCAGGTCAGCAGAGCTGCTCTAGAGCCTAAAAACCAGGACAGCAGAGCTGCTCTAGAGCCAGAGATACAGGTCAGCAGAGCGGCTATAGACCCAGACAAACCAGGTCAGTAGAGCTGCTTTAGAGGGAGAGAACCTGGTCAGCAGAGTTGCTCTAGAGGGAGTGAACCAGGTCAGCAGAGCTGCTCTACAGCCAGAGAACCATGTCAGAAGAACTGCTTTAGAGCCATAGAACCGGGTCAAAAGAGCTGCTTTAGAGCCAGTAAACCAGGTCAGCAGAGCTGTTGTAGGGCCAGAGAACCAAATAAGCAGAGCTGCTCTGTAGCCTAAGAACTAGGTCAGCAGAGCTGCTCTAGAGCCAGAGAACCAGTTCAGCAGACCTGCTGTAGAGCCAGAAAACCCAGGTTAGCAGAGCTGCTTTAGAGGGAAAGAACCAGGTCAGCAGAGCTGCTTTAGAGCTAGAGAACCAGGTCAGCAGAGCTGCTTTAGAGATATAGAACCAGGTCAGCAGAGCTGCTCTAGGGACAGAGAACCAGGTCAACAGAGCTGATTTAGAGAGAGAGAGAACCAGGTCAGTAGAGCTGCTTTAGAGCCAGAGAACCAGGTCAGCAGAGTTGCTCTAGAACCAAGGAATCAGATTAGCAATGCTGCTCTAGAGCCAGAGAACCAGGTCAGCAGAGCTGCTTTAGAAGGAGAGAACCAGGTCAGCAGAACTGATTTAGAGCCAGAGAACCAGGTCAGCAGACCTGCTGGCGAGCCAGAAAAAACAGGTCAGCAGAGCTGCTTTAAAGGGAGAGAACCAAGTCAGCAGAGCTGCTTTAGAGCTAGAAAACCAGGTCAGCAGAGCTGCTATATAGACTGAGAACAAGGTCAGCAGATATGATTTAGAGAGAGAGAACTAGGTCAGTAGAGCTGCTTTAGAGGCAGAGAACCAGGTCAGCAGAGCTGCTCTAGAGCCAAGGGATCAGATCAGCAGAGCTGCTCTAGAGCCAGAGAACCAGGTCAGCAGAACTGATTTAGAGCCATAGAACCGAGTCAGCAGAGCTTTTGTAGAGCCAGATAACCAGGTCAGCAGAGCTGCTCTAGAGCCTAAGAACTAGGTCAGCAAAGCTGCTCTAGAGCTAGAGAACTAGGTCAGCAGAGCTGCTTTAGAAGGAGTGAAGTTGTACCAGGTCAGCAGAACTGTTTAGAGCCAGAGAACACGGCCAGCAGAACTGCTTTCGAGTCAGAGAACCAGGTCAGCAGAGCTGCTCTAGAGCCTAAAAACCAGGTCAGCAGAGCTGCTTTTGAGCCAGAGATACAGGTCAGCAGAGCTGCGGTAGAGCCAGACAAACCAGGTCAGTAGAGCTGCTTTAGAGGGAGAGAACCAGGTCAGCAGAGTTGCTCTAGAGGGAGTGAACCAGGTCAGCAGAGCTGCTCTAGAGCCAGAGAACCATGTCAGAAGAACTGCTTTAGAGCCATAGAACTGGGTCAGAAGAGCTGCTTTAGAGCCAGAGAACCAGGTCAGTAGAGCTGCTGTAAAAGGAGAGAACCAGGTCAGCAGAACTGCTTTAGAGCCAGAGAACACGACCAGCAGAGCTGCTTTAGAGCCAGAGAACAAGGTCAGCAGAGCTGCTTTAGAGCCAGAGAAGCAGGTCAGCAGAGCTGCTCTAGAGCCAGAGAACCAAGTCAGCAGAGCTGCTTTAGAGCCATACAACCAGGTCAGCAGAGCTGCTTTAGAGCCAGAGAACCAGCTCAGCAGAGCTGCTCTAGAGCCTAAAAGCCAGGTCAGCAGAGCTCCTCCAGAGCCAGAGATCTAGGTCAGCAGAGCTGCTGTAGAGCCAGAGAAAGCAGGTCAGTAGAGCTGCTTTAGAGGGAGAGAACCAGGTCAGCAGAGTTGCTCTAGAGGGAGTGAACACGGTCAGCAGAGCTGCTCTAGAGCCAGAGAACCATGTCAGAAGAACTGCTTTAGAGCCATACAACCGGGTCAGCAGAGCTGCTTTAGAGCCAGAGAACCAGGTCTGCAGAGCTGTTGTAGAGCCAGAGAACCAAATAAGCAGAGCTGCTCTGTAGCCTAAGAACTAGGTCAGCAGAGCTGCTCTAGAGCCAGAGAACCAGGTCAGCAGACCTGCTGTAGAGCCAGAAAAAAACAGGTCAGCAGAGCTGCTTTAGAGGGAGAGAACCAAGTCAGCAGAGCTCCTTTAGAGCTAGAGATCCAGGTCAGTAGAGCTGCTTTAGAGCCATAGAACCAGGTCAGCAGAGCTGCTCTAGGGACAGAGAACCAGGTCAGCAGAGCTGATTTAGAGAGAGAGAACCAGGTCAGTAGAGCTGCTTTAGAGGCAGAGAACCAGGTCAGCAGAGCTGCTCTAGAGCCAAGGGATCAGATCAGCAGAGCTGCTCTAGAGCCAGAGAACCAGGTCAGCAGAACTGATTTGGAGCCATAGAACCGAGTCAGCAGAGCTGTTGTAGAGCCAGATAATCAGGTCATCAGAGCTGCTCTGGAGCCTAAGAACTAGGTCAGCAGAGCTGCTCTAGACCCAGAGAACCAGGTTAGCAGAGCTGCTTTAGAAGTAGAGAGGTTGAACCAGGTCAGCAGAACTGCTTTAGAGCCAGAAAAACCAGGTCAGCAGAGCTGTTTAGAGGGAGAGAACCAATTCAGCAGAGCTGCTTTAGAGCTAGAGAACGAGGTCAGCAGAGCTGCTTTAGAGCCATAGAACCAGGTCAGCAGAACTGATTTGGAGCCATAGAACCGAGTCAGCAGAGCTGTTGTAGAGCCAGATAATCAGGTCATCAGAGCTGCTCTGGAGCCTAAGAACCAGGTCAGCAGAGCTGCTTTAGAAGGAGAGAAGTTGAACCAGGTCAGCAGAACTGCTTTAGAGCCAGAAAAACCAGGTCAGCAGAGCTGATTTACAGGGAGAGAACCAATTCAGCAGAGCTGCTTTAGAGCTAGAGAACGAGGTCAGCAGAGCTGCTTTAGAGCCATAGAACCAGGTCAGCAAAGCTGCTCTAAGGACAGAGAACAAGGTCAGCAGAGCTGATTTAGAGAGAGAGAACCAGGTCAGTAGAGCTGCTTTAAAGGCAGAGAACCAGGTCAGCAGGGCTGCTCTAGAGCCAAGGGATCAGATCAGCAGAGCTGCTCTAGAGCCAGAGAACAAGGTCAGCAGAACTGATTTAGAGCCATAGAACCGAGTTAGCAGAGCTGTTGTAGAGCCAGATAACCAGGTCAGCAGAGCTGCTCTACAGCCTAAGAACCAGGTCAGCAGAGCTGCTCAAGACCCAGAGAACCAGGTCAGCAGAGCTGCTTTAGAAGGAGAGAAGTTGAACCAGGTCAGCAGAACTGCTTTAGAGCCAGAGAACACGACGAGCAGAGCTGCTTTAGAGCCAGAGAACAAGGTCATCAGAGCTGCTTTAGAGCCAGAGAACCAGGTCAGCAGAGCTGCTCTAGAACCAGAGAACCAAGTCAGCAGAGCTGCTTTAGAGCCTAAGAACTAGGTCAGCAGAGCTTCTCTAGAGCCAGAAAACCAGGTCAGCAGAGCTGCTTTAGAAGGAGTGAAGTTGTACCAGGTCAGCAGTACTGCTTTACAGCCAGAGAACACGGCCAGCAGAGCTGCTTTAGAGCCAGAGAACCAGGTCGGCAGAGCTGCTCTAGAGCCTAAAAACCAGGTCAGCAGAGCTGCTCTAGAGCCCGAGATACAGGTCAGCAGAGCTGCTTTAGGAGGAGAGAACTAGGTCAGCAGAACTGCTTTAGAGCCAGAGAACACGACCAGCAGAGCTGCTTTAGAGTCAGAGAACAAGTTCAGCAGAGCTGCTTTAGAGCCAGAGAACCAGGTCAGCAGAGCTGCTCTAGACCCAGAGAACCTAGTCAGCAGAGCTGCTTTAGAGCCATAGAACCAGGTCAGCAGAGATGCTTCAGAGCCAGAGAACCAGGTCAGCAGAGCTGCTCTAGAGGGAGTGAACCAGGTTAGCAGAGCTGCTCTAGACCCAGAGAACCATGTCAGAAGAACTGCTTTAGAGCCATACAACCGGGTCAGCAGAGCTGCTTTAGAGCCAGAGAACCAGGTCAGCAGAGCTGTTGTAGAGCCAGAGAACCAAATAAGCAGAGCTGCTCTGTAGCCTAAGAACTAGGTCAGCAGAGCTGCTCTAGAGCCAGAGAACCATGTCAGAAGAACTGCTTTAGAGCCATAGAACTGGGCCAGAAGAGCTGCTTTAGAGCCAGAGAACCAAGTCAGCAGAGCTGCTTTAGAAGGAGAGAACCTAGTCAGCAGAGCTGCTTTAGAGCCATAGAACCAGGTCAGCAGAGTTGCTTCAGAGCCAGAGAACCAGGTCAGCAGAGCTGCTCTAGAGCCTAAAAACCAGGTCAGCAGAGCTGCTTTAGTAGGAGAGAACCATGTCAGCAGAACTGCTTTAGATCCACGGCACGACCAGCAGATCTGCTCTAGAGCCAGAGAACAAGGTCAGCAGAGCTGCTTTAGAGCCATAGAACCGGGTCACAGAGCTGCTTTAGAGCCAGAGAACCAAGTCAGCAGAGCTGCTTTAGAAGGAGAGAACCTAGTCAGCAGAGCTGCTTTAGAGCCATAGAACCAGGTCAGCAGAGTTGCTTCAGAGCCTAAGAACCAGGTCAGCAGAGCTGCTCTAGAGCCTAAAAACCAGGTCAGCAGAGCTGCTCTAGAGCCAGAGATCCAGGTCAGCAGAGCTGCTGTAGAGCCAGAGAAACTAGGTCAGTACAGCTGCTTTAGAGGGAGAGAACCAGGTCAGCAAAGCTGTTCTAGAGCAAGAGAACCATGTCAGAAGAACTGCTTTAGAGCCATAGAACCAGGTCAGCAGAGCTGCTTTAGAGCCAGACAACCAAATCTGCAGAGCTGTTGTAGAGCCAGAGAACCAAATAAGCAGAGCTGCTCTGTAGCCTAAGAACTAGGTCAGCAGAGCTGCTCTAGAGCCAGAGCACCAGGTCAGCAGACCTGCTGTAGAGCCAGAAAAACCAGGTCAGCAGAGCTGATTCAGAGGGAGAGAACCAAGTCAGCAGAGCTGCTTTAGAGCTAGAAAACCAGGTCAGCAGAGCTGCTTTAGAGCCATAGAACCAGGTCAGCGGAGCTGCTCTAGGGACAGAGAACCAGGTCAGCGGAGCTGATTTAGAGAGAGAGAACCAGGTCAGTAGAGCTGCTTTAGAGGCAGAGAACAAGGTCAGCACAGCTGCTCTAGAGCCAAGGGTTCAGATCAGCAGAGCTGCTCTAGAGCCAGAGAACCAGGTCAGCAGATTTGATTTAGAGCCATAGAACCGAGTCAGCAGAGCTGTTGTAGAGCCAGATAACCAGGTCAGCAGAGCTGCTCTACAGCCTAAGAACCAGGTCAGCAGAGCTGCTTTAGAGTGAGAGAACCAGGTCAGCAGAGCAGCGTTAGAGCCAGTGATCCAGGTCAGCAGAGCTGCTGTAGAGCCAGAGAAACCAGGTCAGTAGAGCTGCTTTAGAGGGAGAGAACCAGGTCAGCAGAGTGGCTCTAGAGGGAGTGAACCAGGTCAGCAGAGCTGCTCTAGAGCCAGAGAACCATGTCAGAAGAACTGCTTTAGGGCCATAGAACCGGGTCAGCAGAGCTGCTTTAGAGCCAGAGAACCAGGTCAGCAGAGCTGCTCTACAGCCTAAGAACCAGGTCAGCAGAGCTGCTCTAGACCCAGAGTACCAGGTCAGCTGAGCTGCTTTAGAAGGAGAGAAGTTGAACCAGGTCAGCAGAACTGCTTTAGAGCCAGAGAACACGACCAGCAGAGCTGCTTTAGAGCCAGAGAACAAGGTCAGAAGAGCTGCTTTAGAGCCAGAGAACCAGGTCAGCAGAGCTGCTCTAGAACCAGAGAACCAAGTCAGCAGAGCTGCTTTAGAGCCATAGAACCAGGTCAGCAGAGCTGCTTTAGAGCCAGAGAACCAGGTCAGCAGAGCTGGTGTAAAGCCGTAGAACCAGGTCAGCATAGCTGCTTTAGTAGGAGAGAACCATGTCAGCAGAACTGCTTTAGAGCCAAGGCACGACCAGCAGATCTGCTCTAGAGCCAGAGAACAAGGTCAGCAGAGCTGCTTTAGAGCCATAGAACCGGGTCAGCAGAGCTGCTTTAGAGCCAGAGAACCAGGTCAGCAGAGCTGCTCTACAGCCTAAGAACCAGGTCAGCAGAGCTGCTCTAGACCCAGAGTACCAGGTCAGCTGAGCTGCTTTAGAAGGAGAGAAGTTGAACCAGGTCAGCAGAACTGCTTTAGAGCCAGAGAACACGACCAGCAGAGCTGCTTTAGAGCCAGAGAACAAGGTCAGAAGAGATGCTTTAGAGCCAGAGAACCAGGTCAGCAGAGCTGCTCTAGAACCAGAGAACCAAGTCAGCAGAGCTGCTTTAGAGCCATAGAACCAGGTCAGCAGAGCTGCTTTAGAGCCAGAGAACCAGGTCAGCAGAGCTGGTGTAAAGCCGTAGAACCAGGTCAGCATAGCTGCTTTAGTAGGAGAGAACCATGTCAGCAGAACTGCTTTAGAGCCAAGGCACGACCAGCAGATCTGCTCTAGAGCCAGAGAACAAGGTCAGCAGAGCTGCTTTAGAGCCATAGAACCGGGTCAGCAGAGCTGCTTTAGAGCCAGAGAACCAGGTCAGCAGAGCTGCTTTAGAAGGAGAGAACCTAGTCAGCAGAGCTTCTTTAGAGCCATAGAACCAGGTCAGCAGAGATGCTTCAGAGCCAGAGAACCAGGTCAGCAGAGCTGCTCTAGAGCCTAAAAACCAGGTCAGCAGAGCTGCTCTAGAGCCAGAGATCCAGGTCAGCAGAGCTGCTGTAGAGCCAGAGAAACCAGGTCAGTAGAGCTGCTTTAGAGGGAGAGAACCAGGTAAGCAAAGCTGATCTAGAGGAAGAGAACCATGTCAGAAGAACTGCTTTAGAGCCATAGAACCAGGTCAGCAGAGCTGCTTTAGAGCCAGACAACCAAATCAGCAGAGCTGTTGTAGAGCCAGAGAACCAAATAAGCAGAGCTGCTCTGTAGCCTAAGAACTAGGTCAGCAGAGCTGCTCTAGAGCCAGAGCACCAGGTCAGCAGACCTGCTGTAGAGGCAGAAAAACCAGGTCAGCAGAGCTGATTTAGAGGGAGAGAACCAAGTCAGCAGAGCTGCTTTAGAGCTAGAGAACCAGGTCAGCAGAGCTGCTTTAGAGCCATAGAACCAGGTCAGCAGAGCTGCTCTAGGGACAGAGAACCAGGTCAGCAGAGCTGATTTAGAGAGAGAGAACCAGGTCAGTAGAGCTGCTTTAGAGGCAGAGAACCAGGTCAGCAGAGCTGCTCTAGAGCCAAGGGATCAGATCAGCAGAGCTGCTCTAGAGCCAGAGAACCAGGTCAGCAGAACTGATTTAGAGCCATAAAACCGAGTCAGCAGAGCTGTTGTAGAGCCAGATAACCAGGTCAGCAGAGCTGCTCCACAGCCTAACAACCAGGTCAGCAGAGCTGCTTTAGAGGGAGAGAACCAGGTCAGCAGAGCAGCTTTAGAGCCAGAGATCCAGGTCAGCAGAGCTGCTGTAGAGCCAGAGAAACAAGGTCAGCAGAGCTGCTTTAGAGGGAGAGAACCAGGTCAGCAGAGTTGCTCTAGAGGGAGTGAACCAGGTCAGCAGAGCTGCTCTAGAGCCAGAGAACCATGTCAGAAGAACTGCTTTAGGGCCATAGAACCGGGTCAGCAGAGCTGCTTTAGAGCCAGAGAACGAAGTCAGCAGACCTGCTGTAGAGCCAGAAAAACCAGGTCAGCAAAGCTGCTTTAGAGGGAGAGAACCAAGTCAGCAGAGCTGCTTTAGAGCTAGAGAACCAGGTCAGCAGAGCTGCTTTAGAGCCATAGAACCATGTCAGCAGAGCTGCTCTAGGGACAGAGAACCAGGTCAGCAGAGATGATTTAGAGAGAGAGAACCAGGTCAGTAGAGCTGCTTTAGAGGCAGAGAACCAGGTCAGCAGAACTGCTCTAGAGCCAAGGGATCAGATCAGCAGAGCTGCTCTGTAGCCTAAGGAACTAGGTCAGCAGAGCAGCTCTAGAGCCAGAGCACCAGGTCTGCAGACCTGCTGTAGAGCCAGAAAAACCAGGTCAGCAAAGCTGCTTTAGAGGGAGAGAACCAAGTCAGCAGAGCTGCTTTAGAGCTAGAGAACCAGGTCAGCAGAGCTGCTTTAGAGCCGTAGAACCATGTCAGCAGAGATGCTCTAGGGACAGAGAACCAGGTCAGCAGAGCTGATTTAGAGAGAGAGAGCCAGGTCAGTAGAGCTGCTTTAGAGGCAGAGAACCAGGTCAGCAGAACTGCTCTAGAGCCAAGGGAGCAGATCAGCAGAGCTGCTCTAGAGTCAGAGAACCAGGTCAGCAGAACTGATTTAGAGCCATAGAACCGAGTCAGCAGAGCTGTTGTAGAGCCAGTTAACCAGGTCAGCAGAGCTGCTCTAGAGCCTAAGAACTAGGTCAGCAGAGCTGCTCTAGAGCCGGAGAACCAGGTCAGCAGAGCTGCTTTAGAAGGAGAGAAGTTGAACCAGGTCAGCAGAACTGCTTTAGAGGCAGAGAACACAACCAGCAGAGCTGCTTTAGAGCCAGAGAACAAGGTCAGCAGAGCTGCTTTAGAGCCAGAGAACCAGGTCAGCAGAGCTGCTGTAGAACAAGAGAACCAAGTCAGCAGAGCTGCTTTAGAGCCATAGTACCAGGTCAGCAGAGCTGCTTTGGAGCCAGAGAACCAGGTCAGCAGAGCTGTTGTAGAGCCAGAGAACCAAATAAGCAGAGCTGCTCTGTATCCTAGGAACTAGGTCAGCAGAGCTGCTCTAGAGCCAGAGATCCAGGTCAGCAGTGCTGCTGTAGAGCCAGAGAAACCACGTCAGTAGAGCTACTTTAGTGGGAGAGAACCAGGTCAGCAGAGTTGCTCTAGAGGGAGTGAACCAGGTCAGCAGAGCTGCGCTAGAGCCAGAGAACCATGTCAGAAGAACTGCTTTAGAGCCATAGAACCGGGTCAGCAGAGCTGCTTTAGAGCCAGAGAACCAGGTCAGCAGAGCTGTTGTAGAGCCAGAGAACCAAATAAGCAGAGCTGCTCTGTAGCCTAAGAACTAGGTCAGCAGAGCTGCTCTAGAGCCAAAGAACCAGGTCAGCAGACCTGCTGTAACGCCAGAAAAACCAGGTCAGCAGTGCTGCTTGAGAGGGAGAGAACCAAGTCAGCAAAGCTGCTTTAGAGCTTGTGAACCAGGTCAGCAGAGCTGCTTTAGGGCCATAGAACCAGGTCAGCAGAGCTGCTCTAGCGACAGAGAACCAGGTCAGCAGAGCTGATTTAGAGGGAGAGAACCAGGTCAGTAGAGCTGCTTTAGAGCCAAGGGATCAGATCAGCAGAGCTGCTCTAGAGCCAGAGAACCAGGTCAGCAGAACTGATTTAGAGCCATAGAACCGAGTCAGCAGATCTGTTGTAGAGCCAGATAACCAGGTCAGCAGAGCTGCTCTAGAGCCTAAGAACTAGGTCAGCAGAGCTGCTCTAGAGCCAGAGAATCCGTTCAGCAAAGCTGCTTTAGAGCTTGAGAACCAGGTCAGCAGAGCTGCTTTAGGGCCATAGAACCAGGTCAGCAGAGCTGCTCTAGCGACAGAGAACCAGGTCAGCAGAGCTGATTTAGAGGGAGAGAACCAGGTCAGTAGAGCTGCTTTAGAGCCAAGGGATCAGAGCAGCAGAGCTGCTCTAGAGCCAGAGAACCAGGTCAGCAGAACTGATTTAGAGCCATAGAACCGAGTCAGCAGATCTGTTGTAGAGCCAGATAACCAGGTCAGCAAAGCTGCTCTAGAGCCTAAGAACTAGGTCAGCAGAGCTGCTCTAGAGCCAGAGAACCAGGTCAGCAGAGCTGCTTTAGAAGGAGTGAAGTTGAACCAGGTCAGCAGAACTGCTTTAGAGCCAGAGAACCAGGTCAGCAGAGCTGCTTTAGAAGGAGAGAACCTAGTCAGCAGAGCTGCTTTAGAGCCATAGAACCAGGTCAGCAGAGATGCTTTAGAGCCAGAGAACCAGGTCAGCAGAGCTGCTCTAGAGCCTAAAAACCAGGTCAGCAGAGCTGCTCTAGAGCCAGAGATCCAGGTCAGCAGAGCTGCTGTAGAGCCAGAGAAACCAGGTCAGTAGAGCTGCTTTAGAGGGAGAGAACCAGGTCAGCAAAGCTGATTTAGAGCAAGAGAACCATGTCAGAAGAACTGCTTTAGAGCCATAGAACCAGGTCAGCAGAGCTGCTTTAAAGCCAGACAACCAAATCAGCAGAGCTTTTGTAGAGCCAGAGAACCAAATAAGCAGAGCTGCTCTGTAGCCTAAGAACTAGGTCAGCAGAGCTGCTCTAGAGCCAGAGCACCAGGTCAGCAGACCTGCTGTAGAGCCAGAAAAACAAGGTCAGCAGAGCTGATTTAGAGGGAAAGAACCAAGTCAGCAGAGCTGCTTTAGAGCTAGAGAACCAGGTCAGCAGAGCTGCTTTAGAGCCATAGAACCAGGTCAGCAGAGCTGCTCTAGGGACAGAGAACCAGGTCAGCAGAGCTGATTTAGAGAGAGAGAACCAGGTCAGTAGAGCTGCTTTCGAGGCAGAGAACCAGGTCAGCAGAGCTGCTCTAGAGCCAAGGGATCAGATCAGCAGAGCTGCTCTAGAGCCAGAGAACCAGGTCAGCAGTACTGATTTAGAGCCATAGAACCGAGTCAGCAGAGCTGTTGTAGAGCCAGATAACCAGGTCAGCAGAGCTGCTCTACATCCTAAGAACCAGGTCAGCAGAGCTGCTTTAGAGGGAGAGAACCAGGTCAGCAGAGCAGCTTTAGAGCCAGAGATCCAGGTCAGCAGAGCTGCTGTAGAGCCAGAGAAACCAGGTCAGTAGAGCTGCTTTAGAGGGAGAGAACCAGGTCAGCAGAGTTGCTCTAGAGGGAGTGAACCAGGTCAGCAGAGCTGCTCTAGAGCCAGAGAACCATGTCAGAAGAACTGCTTTAGGGCCATAGAACCGGGTCAGCAGAGCTGCTTTAGAGCCAGAGAACCAGGTCAGCAGACCTGCTGTAGAGCCAGAAAAACCAGGTCAGCAAAGCTGCTTTAGAGGGAGAGAACCAAGTCAGCAGAGCTGCTTTAGAGCTAGAGAACCAGGTCAGCAGAGCTGCTTTAGAGCCGTAGAACCATGTCAGCAGAGCTGCTCTAGGGACAGAGAACCAGGTCAGCAGAGCTGATTTAGAGAGAGAGAACCAGGTCAGTAGAGCTGCTTTAGAGGCAGAGAACCAGGTCAGCAGAACTGCTCTAGAGCCAAGGGATCAGATCAGCAGAGCTGCTCTGTAGCCTAAGAAACTAGGTCAGCAGAGCAGCTCTAGAGCCAGAGCACCAGGTCAGCAGACCTGCTGTAGAGCCAGAAAAACCAGGTCAGCAAAGCAGCTTTAGAGGGAGAGAACCAAGTCAGCAGAGCTGCTTTAGAGCTAGAGAACCAGGTCAGCAGAGCTGCTTTAGAGCCGTAGAACCATGTCAGCAGAGCTGCTCTAGGGACAGAGAACCAGGTCAGCAGAGCTGATTTAGAGGCAGAGAACCAGGTCAGTAGAGCTGCTTTAGAGGCAGAGAACCAGGTCAGCAGAACTGCTCTAGAGCCAAGGCATCAGATCAGCAGAGCTGCTCTAGAGTCAGAGAACCAGGTCAGCAGAACTGATTTAGAGCCATAGAACCGAGTCAGCAGAGCTGTTGTGGAGCCAGTTAACCAGGTCAGCAGAGCTGCTCTAGAGCCTAAGAACTAGGTCAGCAGAGCTGCTCTAGAGCCAGAGAACCAGGTCAGCAGAGCTGCTTTAGAAGGAGAGAAGTTGAACCAGGTCAGCAGAACCGCATTAGAGCCAGAGAACACAACCAGCAGAGCTGCTTTAGAGCCAGCGAACAAGGTCAACAGAGCTGCTTTAGAGCCAGAGAACCAGGTCAGCAGAGCTGCTGTAGAACAAGAGAACCAAGTCAGCAGAGCTGCTTTAGAGCCATAGAACCAGGTCAGCAGAGCTGCTTTGGAGCCAGAGAACCAGGTCAGCAGAGCTGTTGTAGAGCCAGAGAACCAAATAAGCAGAGCTGGTCTGTATCCTAGGAACTAGGTCAGCAGAGCTGCTCTAGAGCCAGAGATCCAGGTCAGCAGTGCTGCTGTAGAGCCAGAGAAACCACGTCAGTAGAGCTACTTTAGTGGGAGAGAACCAGGTCAGCAGAGTTGCTCTAGAGGGAGTGAACTAGGTCAGCAGAGCTGCGCTAGAGCCAGAGAACCATGTCAGAAGAACTGCTTTAGAGCCATAGAACCGGGTCAGCAGAGCTGCTTTAGAGCCAAAGAACCAGGTCAGCAGACCTGCTGTAAAGCCAGAAAAACCAGGTCAGCAAAGCTGCTTTAGAGGGAGAGAACCAAGTCAGCAGAGCTGCTTTAGAGCTTGAGAACCAGGTCAGCAGAGCTGCTTTAGAGCCGTAGAACCATGTCAGCAGAGCTGCTCTAGCGACAGAGAACCAGGTCAGCAGAGCTGATTTAGAGGGAGAGAACCAGGTCAGTAGAGCTGCTTTAGAGCCACGGGATCAGATCAGCAGAGCTGCTCTAGAGCCAGAGAACCAGGTCAGCAGAACTGATTTAGAGCCATAGAACCGAGTCAGCAGATCTGTTGTAGAGCCAGATAACCAGGTCAGCAGAGCTGCTCTAGAGCCTAAGAACTAGGTCGGCAGAGCTGCTCTAGAGCCAGAGAACCAGGTCAGCAGAGCTGCTTTAGAAGGAGGGAAGTTGAACCAGGTCAGCAGATCTGCTTTACAGCCAGAGAACACGGCCAGCAGAGCTGCTTTAGAGCCAGATTACAAGGTTAGCAGAGCTGCTTTAGAGCCAGAGAACCAGGTCAGCAGAGCTGCTCTAGAACCAGATAACTAAGTCAGCAGAGCTTCTTAAGAGCCATAGAAGCAGGTCAGCAGAGCTGCTTTAGAGCCAGAGAACCAGGTCAGCAGAGCTGCTCTAGAGCCTAAAAACTAGGTCAGCAGAGCTGCTCTAGAGCCAGAGATACAGGTCAGCAGAGCTGCTATATAGCCAGACAAACCAGGTCAGTAGACCTGCTTTAGAGGGAGAGATCCTGGTCAGCAGAGTTGATCTAGAGGGAGTGAACCAGGTCAGCAGAGCTGCTCTAGAGCCAGAGACCCATGTCAGAAGAACTGCTTTAGAGCCAAAGAGCCGGGTCAGCAAAGCTGCTTTAGAGCCAGAGAACCAGGTCAGCAGAGCTGTTGTAGAGCCAGAGAACCAAATAAGCAGAGCTGATCTGTAGCCTAAGAACTAGGTCAGCAGAGCTGCTCTAGAGCCAGAGAATCCGTTCAGCAGACCTGCTGTAGAGCTAGAGAACCAGGTCAGCAGAGCTGCTTTAGAGCCATAGAACCAGGTCAGCAGAGCTGCTCTAGGGACAGAGAAACAGGCCAGTAGAGCTGATTTAGAGAGAGAGAGAACCACGTCAGCAGAGTTGCTCTAGAACCAAGGGATCAGATCAGCAGTGCTGCTCTAGATCCAGAGAACCAGCTCAGCAGAGCTGCTCTAGAACCTAAGAACTAGGTCAGCAGAGCTGCTCTAGAGCCAGAGAACCAGGTCAGCAGAGCTTCTTTAGAAGGAGAGAACCAGGTTAGCAGAACTGCTTTAGAGCCAGAAAACATGGCCAGCAGAGCTGCTTTAGAGCCACAGAACAAGGTCAGCAGAGCTGCTTTAGAGCCAGAGAACCAGGTCAGCAGAGCTGCTTTAGAGCCAGAGAATCAAGTCAGCAGAGCTGCTTTAGAGCCATAGAACCAGGTCAGCAGAGCTGCTTTAGAGCCAGAGAACCAGGTCAGCAGAGCTGCTCTAGAGCCTAAAAACCAGGTCAGCAGAGCTGTTCTAGAGCCAGAGATCCAGGTCAGTAGAGCTGCTTTAGAGGTAGAGAACCATGTCAGAAGAACTGCTTTAGAGCCATAGAACCGGGTCAGCAGAGCTGCTTTAGAGCCAGAGAACCAGGTCAGCAGAGCTGTTGTAGAGCCAGAGAACCAAATAAGCAGAGCTGCTCTGTGGCCTAATAACTAGGTCAGCAGAGCTGCTCTAGAGCCAGAGAACCAGGTCAGCAGACCTGCTGTAGAGCCGGAAAATCCAGGTCAGCAGAGCTGCTTTAGGGGGAGAGAGCCAGGTCAGCAGAGCTGCTTTAGACCCAGAGAACCAGGTCAGCAGAGCTGCTCTCTGCTACTCATTCTCTACTACTCACTCTCTACTACTCTCAACTACTCACTCTCTACTACTCACTCTCTACTACTCACTCTCTACTACTCACTCTCTACTACTCACTCTACTACTCTCTATTACTCACTCTCTGCTACTATCTACTACTCTATACTTCTTACTCTCTACTACTCTCAACTACTCACTCTCTACTACTCACTCTCTACTACTCTCTACTACTCACTCTCTACTACTCTCTACTACTTACTCTCTACTACTCTCTCTACTACTCACTCTACTACTCTCTACTTCTCACTCTCTACTCTCTACTTTCTATTACTCATCCTCTACTCCCGACCTCTCTACCTCTCTCTCTACTACTCTCTACCCCTCTACCTCTACGCCTCTACCTCTACACCTCTATACCTCTACCTCTTTACCTCCTCTACCTCTCTCTACACGCACACATATGCACATATACATATGCATATATATGCATATGTATTTATATATGTATGGGTATATATGTATATTCACTGAAAATACTTAGGTTTCAAGCTGGTTATAGTTAGGAATTATCATTTAAAAAACCTTAGTAATTCATTGAAAAAAACAAAGTTTCAGGGGTGTTATAGTTAGCTGGACATTTCACTCATACAAAACCATTGAAATTCCTCCATTATAGTTAGTTGTACTAACTGTAACTCTCGCGCCCCCAATCAACTGGTGATGATGTCACATATTACATCATTCATGACATGGTCAGTGACATCACTGATGACATCTGAAAGGACATACATCACTGATGACATCATCCAGTGAATGTGGTTTGGTTTGATATTTAAATATGTATTATATATATACACCAATCTGCATTGAAGAATCAGTGGATATATAAATATCTGGATAGAGGATTTAGTAGCAGTGTGATTGATTGTTTACTTGAGTAATTTATAGTGTCTCACTAAATATATTGGATAGTGACTAAACCGTGTGAATATCTGTATTACTTGGTCAGTTGTTGTGTAAACTGCTGCACCAGTTCAATGAATGTGTGTGTGGTTCGGTGGGAGATCTGTGACTGCCCAAAGATATGTGAATAGTTAATTCAGTACGTTTATGAGGTTAAGACTACGTGTTATAATAGTTGTTTGGGTGAGTGAATATCTTTATGGGTGTGGTGACGAGCAAAAACATTTCTCAATGGTACATGTCCAACAAAGTAGAAAAATAAGAGACAGTATATGTGACAGTTGAATATAAATAAATGTACATAAAACTCATTGATTGCATGAGTGACTGTATAGATAACCGTATACTTGTAATAGTGATTTCATAACACACTAAGTATGAGTTACTATCTATATGAATAAATGAAGTGCTATTTGTATGTGTGTAGCTGAATAAATGTAAATAGGATACATTGTTTACAAAAGTGAGTAGGATGACTGCATAACTGAATAGGATGTGTGCTGGTGTGTAATGTCAATATAGATGTATAAGTATATTTGATAGTGTTCTATTGATCATTGACAACATGGATGAGTGAATCTATAGGTAATAGATTAGATGTGTGTGTAGATCTAGGAATCACTGAGTGGGTTTTTAGATACTTGTAATGCTGTGTCAATGGATTCATATATGGTACTCTGTATTTTACAGTGAGTGATGAAAGGTTATACTAGTGTATGATGAGGTGTATCTGATGGTCACGTGGTTGATGTTATCAGTGAAGTCATTTGAGATGTCATCAGTGATGTCACTGACCATGTCACAAATGATGTAATATGTGACCTCATCACCAGTGGATTGCGGGCGAGAGAGTTACAGTTAGTACAACTAACTATAACGGAGGAATTTCAATGGTTTTGTATGAGTGAAATGCCAGATAACTATAACACCCCTGAAACCTATCTTTTTTTCAATTAATTTCTAAGGTTTTTTAAAATGATAATTCCTAACTATAACCTGTTTGTAACCTATGGTTTATTCAGTGAATTTCAAAGGTTTTTTAAATGCTAATTTCTAATTATAATGTTTATTAAGCATATTTATTTTTTTCCTATCTTTTTTAATTATCATCCAACGTAGTGAAAACTGCAAATATTACCACTCTTCAATTTATTCTTTCTTCCAAGAAAGTCAACTCAAACCAGAACCACAACTAACGTTAATAATATACAAACTAGGTGTTGCCGTAGAAAAAAAAAAAAAACACCACTTGCCATACTTTCAACAACAAACCAAATCTACAATGCTACATAAAGAAACTGGTGATAGTTTCACATACCATTAACAAATTAATATCAACATTTAACTAGTGTAAGGACGTGGACTATGCACTATGTGAATTACATCTAACTCACACCCATATCTAAAGACAAATATGTAATAGAAGGACTAATTATGTACTTCCAACAGCCAACACAATAACAACTCCTAGTGCCACCACCACTACAACCACCCCTCCTGACCTGTCCCCCTCTACTACCTCAGAGGCAGTGCAAAAAAGGACAACGGACCTTCCCAAAATAATATATCCCCTCAACAGAACACTTGCTCAATGTTCAGAGATGTGGCAATCAACTATGTATAAGGGAAGATACTTGCACATCAACAATAATGTACACAATGCTAACACTACTGGTGATATGCTGTACACAACTCACTATACAAACCAAAAACGTTTCCATGTGTAGATATACGATTTATATGTGTATTGTACTGCACAGTGGACGCAACCATATTATCTTAGACACTGGGCAATATTTCGGTCATGTAGCTGTGTTGTCTACCCCCTTGAAGCAGAAGCGGAGTGGGCTGGTCCAAAGTACGCAACTCCAGCGTAAGAGTATAAATAATTAGCCTACACCTTGGACGCGGTCCACTTCTGCAAAGAGAAAAGACTCTGCCACAGCAAAAGTCTTCACCCTGCCACGTGGCTGCCACCATGAGCACAGGCCTCCTAGATACAGGACGATTGCGAACTGAGCGCCACAGCACCGCAGACTTATGTTTGTATCGACTACTGCCTTTGATCTACACTGCGGACAACAGGGTTCACAACTTGAATTCAGCTTTGGATCTGTACAATGGACAGCATTGAAGTTAGCCTTGATTTATGTAAGGCAGTGACAATTTTGTTAAAGGATGCGACAAAAAACATTCCGCAATGTCTGGACTCAGTACTGCCTTCAAATGTAAACTGCGATCAACAGAGCTTACCACTTGATACCAGGAGCGCATCAGCACTACAGACAACATTGAATTCAGTCTCGATTTATTTGAGGCAGAGACAATTGTACTGTATGGGTTCAGATTTTGTTAAAGGATGTGACAAAAAGCATTCCTCGATGTTTGTGTCGACTGCTGCCTTCAATCTACACTGCAGACAACAGGATTCACAACTTGAATTCAGCTTTGGACCTACACTACGGACAGCATTGAAGTTAGCCTTGATTTATGTAAGGCAGAGACAATTTTGTTAAAGGATGTGACAAAAAACATTCCTCAATGTCTGTACTGAGTACTGCCTTCAAATGTACACTGCGATCAACAGAGCTTACCACTTAATACCAGGAGCGCATCAGCACTACAGACAACATTAAATTCAGTCTTGGTTTATTTAAGGCAGAGACAATTGTACTGTATGGGTTCAGATTTTGTTAAAGGATGTGCCTCCAGTAGCCAGCAAAGACGGAGACGGGACGCTAGCGCCTTATCACAGGTGCTGGGGACTTGCTTCATCCGCATTACGGGTGAAACACTGATAGGGTGTACGTCGGGTTACATTGAGGGCGAAGTACATCCTGCACCTACTGTCCCCGTCTCTCCTTTGGAAGGGTGCCCAAATTTAGGCAACGATGATATGGTAGCTTCCTGACGCCGAACATTGGGAGGGGCATTTTCCAATGACCGCTGGGCCCATTGGGCAAATACTTTGAGATATGATTTACTTATATCAAGGTACTTTATCCATGAATCCAGCTATCCCTAATTGAATGCGGAGCCCGCAAAGAGGAGGTCCCCTCATACAGGAAGATACTAGCTATTGATCTATGAAAAGGAACACTTCTTTTGGAAGCATCATTGGTGCTGACTCTGTAACTAGCTCAAGAACGTGAATACCTGGTATGACTCAACCCTGGTGATGCATTCTAGTGAGGACTCTCATTTACCAGACTTAGATTACTACTTTTTAGGTGCTTTCTGCGTAAGGCTTGACGAAGTTCCCATGGCACTAGGGGAACGAAACGCGTTGGCTGTGCTGTTTTGAAGAAAAGAATGAATACGAATAAAGAGAATAACTTTCTAAAACTCTTTCAGCGCAACTGATTTTTTTGGAGTGCACCTTTCTTTTTCTATGAGCATTGAGTTAGTGATATGTTTGGTGCTCAGCGTGTGCTCACCCTGCAATGATGCATGATTCTAGCAGTCTGTACTCAAAGCATTGACTGTTGCATACTGTACTGCATGAACTTTGAGGGGAAACTTTGAGCGGAAAAAAAACTACCATCAATGGTTATCAATTGCTCTGCAAACTAGGTCTACTGATTGCTCCCCATAACAAATTAAACAATTGCATTTCACGCAGTGCATTCTAACTTTCTCAATATGGGGACGTATGTCTGGTGGTGATGTTGAAGGTGATGCCCCAGAGTTACTTGGTATTGCCGGTGGTGGAGGTACATTTTGGCGCTGTGATCTACATTCTTTGTGAACATAGTTCACAGGATGCTGGGATTAAAGGTGTTTGCGCATACTAGCAGTGCCACAGGAGTATTTTTTCTCTGTGCCTTAAATAAAGGAAGGCTAAATTCCCTACTGTCTGTAGTGTAGATAGAAAGCTGAATTCATGTTGTGAATACTACTGTCCGCAGTGTACAGTGGAGCCACTAGTCAGCACAATTATAGAAGAATGCTTTTTTTAACTTATTTAAACAAAATGTAAATATATACAGTATAATTGTCTCTGCATTAAGTAAATCAAGGCTGAATTCCCTACTGTCTATAGTGTACTTGTAAAGCTGTATTCAAGTTGTGAACCCTGCTGTCCACAGTGTAAATTGAAGGCAGTAGTTGACACAAACATCGATGAATGCTATTTTGTCACAGTAAACAGAATCTTAGGACACAGTACAATTGTCTCTTCCTTAAATAAATCGAGAATGAATTTAATGTTTTCTGTAGTGCTGATGCGCTTCTGGTATCAAGTAGTGAACTCTGTTGATCGCAGTGTATATTTGAAAACAGTACACAGTACATGCATTGAGGAATGTTTTTTGTGGCATCCTTTAACAAAATTGTCTCTGCCTTACATAAATCAAGGATAACTTAAATGCTGTACGTAGTGTAGATGGAAAGCTGAATTGAAGTTGTGAACCCTGCTGTTCGCAGTGTGTTTCAAAGGTAGACGTCTTTTAGTCTCCTTATTTCCTCTCTTGCAAAGTTTCCCGGATGTTTTGTCTGAAGATGTCTCCTCATAGTTGCTGTTCCACAAGACTATTTTTTTGTAGGGTCATCCCTGCACAGCACCGCCTTGCAGATTTTGTAAGTGACTTTGGTAGCATTAACCTTCTTCTCTCTCGGAGGAAAAGTTAAAAACTTCCAGACAATTGATGTATACTTCTCTGGAGGGGGAGGTTGAGGCACAGATTCTTCATTTCCAGAGTGTTCTGAATCAGAAGATGCTTCATTAGTAGCCATTTCTCCAAGTTTGCCCTCACAATGTAGATCGAAGGCAGTTGTCAGCACAGATATCGATGAATGAATTTTGTGACTTATGTAAAAAAAATCTGAACACATACAGTAGAATTGTCTCTGTATTACATCAATCAAGGCTGAATTCCCTATTGTCCATAGTGTAGGTGGAAAGCAGTTGTTGACACGGACATATACGAATGCTTTTTGTCACTTTCTTAAATAAAATCTGAAGACATATAACACAATTGTCTCTGTATTAAATAAATGAAGGCTGAATTTCCTACTGTTCACACTTTAATAAAATCTGAGGACATAGTACAATTGTCTCTGCTTTAAAAAAATCGAGATTGAATTCAATGTTTTCTGTAGTGCTGATGCGCAACTGGTATCAAGTTGTCAATTCTACTGACCCCAGTGTAGATTGAAGGCAGTACTCAGCACAGATAAAGATGACAAATTTAGATCCGAAGCTGAATTCAAGTTGTGCACCCTGCTGTCCACAGTGTAGATCATAGGCTGTAGTCAGCACAGTTATAGACTAATGCTTTTCGTCACATTCTTTTACAAAATCGGAAGACATAGAGTACCATTGTATCTACCTTAAATAAAGCAAGGCTGGATTCAATGCTGTCCGTAGTGTAAATGCAAAGCTGAATTCAAGTTATGAACCCTGCTGTCCGCAGTGGAGAGCGGAGGCAGAAGTCGACACAGACATAAGTCTGCAGTGCTGTGGCGTTGAGTTCGGAATGGGCCTGTATCGAGGAGGCACGTGGTCATGGCAGCAGCCACCTGGCAGGGTGCAGACCTTTGCTGTGGTGCAGTCTCTTCTCTTTGCAGAAGTGAACCACGCCTAAGGCATAGCCTAATTATTTATAACCCTGGCGTAGTGGGCGTAGTGGGGCTCCGCGGAGCTATGCGGAGTGGGCGAGAAACTACGCCCACTCCCGCACTCCGCGTAGCCCCACTACGCACCTCCCTCCCGCTCTCCCCTACATACATTATTTAAGCAAACTACCCTTAATAAAACAATTTTAAAGCACTTACCGTGTCCGGGGCTCGTCCGGGGCTCCCTCTTGGAATCGCGTCGGCATGGATACCAATGCGCATGCGCGGGCGGCCGCGCATGCGCATTGGTATCTATGAGGGGACGCTATTCCAAGAGGGAGCCCCGGACGAGCCCCGGACACGGTAAGTGCTTTAAAATTGTTTTATTAAGGGTAGTTTGCTTAAATAATGTATGTAGGGGAGGGCGGGAGGGAGGCGGGTGGCGGCCGACTCGGCTATGCACACGGGGTGTGCGTAGTGTTGCCGGCTACGCTGTCTACGCAAAATGCGTAGGAAGCAACACTACGCCTACTCCATGGGCGTAGCCGATTCAGACGCCCAGGCTTAATTATTTATAGTCTTACGTTGACGTTGTGTACGTTGGACCAGCCCACTCCGCTTCTGTTTCAAAGGGGGGGGTGAACACAGCTACATGACGGAAATATTCACCTGTGTCTGAGATAATATGGTTGCGTCCACTATTCAATACACTATACGTATCAATGGTATATCTACACATTGAAACCTTTTTGGTTTGTATAGTGAATTGTGAATAGTATTTCAACGGTAGTGTTAGTGTTGTGTACATTATTGTTGATGTTCGAGTTCTTTCCCTTGTACATACTTGGTTGCCACATCTCTGTACATTAAGCTAGTGTGCTGTTGAGCAAATATATTATTTTGGAAATGTCTGTTGTCCTGTTTTGCACTGCCTCTGAGGTAGTAGGAGGAAGGGGTCCGGCGGGGGTACTTGTGGTTGTGGTGTCACTGGGTATTGTGATTTTGTTGGGTGTCGGAAGTGTATAATTAGAATCTCTAACACATATTGCTCTTTAAATATGGGTGTGCAGTACATATTCGACGTTCTTACAGTAGTTAAATGCTGATGTTAATGTGTTTGTGGTAAGTGGAACTATTGCCTGATTTTTTAGGTAGCGTTGCAGATTTGGTTTCTTGTTGAAAATATGGGGAAGTGGTCAACATTATAAGTAGGAATTATCATTTAAAAAACCTTTGAAATTCATTGAAAAAACCATAGGTTTCAGGCAGGTTATAGTTCGGAATTATCATTTTAAAAAACTCAGAAATTCATTGAAAAAACCATAGGTTTCAGGCAGGTTATAGTTAGGAATTATCATTTAATTTAATTTAAAAGACCTTAATTTAAATTTAATTTATAAGACCTTTGAAATTCACTGAAAAAAACATAGGTTTCAAGCTGGTTATAGTTAGGAATTATAATTTAAAAAACCTTAGAAATTCATTGAAAAAAACATAGGTTTCAGGGGTGTTATAGTGAGCTGGACATTTCACTCATACAAAACCATTGAAATTCCTCCATTATAGTTAGTTGTACTAACTGTAACTCTCGCACCCGCAATCCACTGGTGATGATGTCACATATTACATCATTCATGACATGGTCAGTGACAACGTTTTGTAATTATTGGGTCAACAGTTTTGCACCCCTATTGGTCTGGACAGAGATCCATAGCGCTTCTTCAGGGCCAGAAAAAGAGTTGTATGTTAGTAGAGGTGTGCAGGTGCCCTCCCTATTGTAGGGTGGTACCACCTATTGGATCATATCTTGAGTAATCCAACCTCTTCTGTATGGAGAAAGTGCCCCCTGGGTTATGGAGAAAAGGTGCTATACCGTCAAAAAGTTTAGGTAGTTTCTTCAGGTGGCCACACCTACCCTTCATTTTGTAAGCCCATAGGTTGGTGGGGGCACACAAAGCAACTGCCTAACGTTTGTGACAATATTGCACCTTTTCGCTATGACCCACGGGGCACTTTTCCCATACAGAAGAGGTTAGATTACTCAATATAGGATTATGAAGAAATGTTGTCATCTTTTGGTTTTCTATTTTAAAAAAACACTAAGTTACATTTGGGTATTTGGCTCAACTTAAAGCACTCCCCTCCTAGTCTTTGCAGTTCACTTTTTCACCTACTCCCATATCTCTATCACCACACACCTCCCATGAGTGCCCACTTACTCATTCAGTACAAACTCCCTTACTATGTACCTCACCTCTCCCCAATCACCCTTCCAGTAGGTCCATCTTATAGTGGTTCCCATGTACATCCACAACTCAATGTGTGACTCCCCACTGGTGTTGATGGCCCAAACCACCATGTCCACCAATCCAGTTCAGTCTGGGAGCTGGCTCCAAGGAGTAAGAAGAGTCCAAGGAGTTAGGCCTAAAATGGTGCCATGTCCACAGCTCAGTGGTTTTAGTGGTACTGTGATGGCACCATGTAGTGCTCCAGCATTTCCTCCTCAGGGCTCATTCACTCTTCTCTGGCACTCTGACACAGTGAAGCCTACCCCAGCAACTTCCAATGATAGCCAATAACATTTTTTCCAGTGCCAGCCATTAGTGTAACAACATTGGTCAATGGGGTGTTGTTGAACCAAGCTTAGTTGAGGGGCTCACATGTACGGTTCAAGTTGCAGGTGCGTGAAGATGTGAAAGGACGGGGAAGGTCCTCACTACAGTATCAGGCTGATGCGCAGGTCTCTACATCCCTGTCCTTTCTTATGCACATTGCCCTCTACATTGCAGTTTTTAGAGGTGAGCTGCTTACTGGTAAAGTACTCCGCACCGCTGGTGAATAACAACGTTTTTTTTCTGAACTCCATGCTCCAAGCCGTGTGCCAAAACACAGCAACCTCCACTGGCAGAGTGGATATTGCTGCCAACCCTTATTACACACCCAGTCACCAATCCATACAGCCACTCAACCATCCAATCACAGACGCATACAGTCACTCACACCCACTCACAGACCCATACATCCACTCACACTCACAAAACCACTCACACACCAACTCACACACCCAGTCACACACTCAACTTATACAGCCACTCACATACACAGTCAAAGGTTACTGTTAGGAAATAAAATTGAAGAAAACTGAAATTCACTGATAAAACTAAAGGTTACAGTGACATTATAGTTAGGAAATAGAGTTAACAAACCTTAGAAATTCACTGAAAAATACAAAGATTGCAGGAACTTTATAGTTAGGCTCACATTTCACTCGTACAAAACTCTGGAACCTGCGCTAACTATAACGTACGCATCCGCGATGCACTACTTATTCACTCACATATTTCATCACTCTTTTTTTCAGTGAAAAAAATATATATATATATAATATATATCCATAGCCAGTAGGTAGTTAAAGTTAGGACCAAAGTTTCCATAGAAAATGATTTTCTTTTTGCCAATAACTTTGGCACCACTTACAAATCTTCAGGACATTTTCAAAACACGTCCCCTTTATGGTTCAACTGCTGTATTGAAAGTTTCAAGGTGATCTGCCAAGTGGGAGCTGAGAAAAAAGGGGGTCCAAACATGTTTTCCCCATGTTATGTCTATGGGGATTTTTACTTTTTTTTACACTACGGCTGACCAGAGTTACACGAAATTTGGCAGAAAGCTAAATGATGGTACAGAAAGGGTGGTTTAGTGATCTAAGTCTGTTCAGTAGTTTTAGAGATATTTACGTTTAAAATATATAAATACCTTGGGACATGAGTCCTTGCAGTGTACTCATGGATCCTATTTAAACTTGATTGGCCAGGATATGTGTAAAAGGAGTGCTGGGGAGGACCGTAAGGCCCTTCCCCACAGTCCTGGGAGCAGCCAACTCCCCAGCGCATTGTTTATAATGAATGCGGGGGTCGTCCTAGGCATCCCCCATGCCCTGGGGACAACCGCCTCCCCAGTACAAATGTAATAATGCAGAGGGGCCCACAAGGCCCCCGCAGCCCCTGGGACTGCCACCTCTCTGGGGAAATGAGTAATAGAAATGCGGGGTGCTAGACCCCCCCACAGCTCCACGGAAACCACCTCCTTGGGGCTTTTTGTTAAATTAGTCCAGCAGAGGCTTGCATAGCCTCCAACATAGCCCTAGGGACTTCCACCTCCCCAGGGCTTTATGTATATTGAAAGCAGGGGGCTGTGTGGACCTCTCCGCAGTCCCTATGGCCGCCAAATTTACCTGGGGCAATGACATTGGCCCAGGAGTGGGCTGTAAAGCCCCACTCCCCTTATTATTTTTAAATAATTGAAAAAAAAAGTGCTGAGACCCAGGGCATGGGGCCCCAGGGCCAAAATCAGCCTAGGAAGGAGGCTGCACGGCTACCCCTGCTTTAATTTTGGTGCCAGAGGATAGGGTCCCCAGGGTTGATATCGCCCCGAAGAGGGGGACCACATGGCCCACGCTTCCCTAGTCAAAATAGACCTGGCCCCTGGGGATTGGGTTTGCGGGCCAAAATTGGCCCAGGGAAGGGGGCACCACTCTCCAAATGAGCCTCCTGGTTGGATGATGAGGGTCTTTGGGGGCCAACAAGCCCTCCTTTAACCTCCAATAAGTCCCACACAGCCTGATTACTGAGAGGACTTTGGAGGCCATGCCTGCTTTTTCCACCACTCTGCAAATGCGCCTCCTGCTGGTTGGGGGATGAAGTCCCCTTGTCTCCAGATGGTCCTTGGTGGACAAAAAGCTCTCCTGTTACTTCCAGTAAGTCACACATGGTGGGATTGCTGATAGGTCTTCGGAGGCCACACCGTTTCTCTAACATTCTGCAAAAGCACCTCCTGGTGCAATGCTGGTGGGGATGAAGTCCTCTTGATGTTGAGGGATGTTGGCGGCTAAGAACCCTCTTGTTACCTCCAGAGCGCGTTGGAGGCACACCCCCTTTCTCCACCCCTCCGCATACCCCACTACCAGTTAAAAAAATATCAAAAGTCACTTAAAAAGCCAAAGGTTACAGGGATGTTTTTGGTAGGAAATTGATTTTGATAAACCTTGGAAATTTACTGAAGAAAACTACGATTTTACTAGTTTTGTACGAGGGGAATCTGGGCCTAACTGTAACGCCTCTGTAACATTTGGTTTTTCAATGAATTTCTACGGATTTGTATGTATTATTTCTTAACTATTACATCCTTGTAACCTTTGTTTTTTTTTAGTGATACCTATATATATATATAAATATATGTGTGTGTGTCTGTGTATATATATATATGTATATATCATGTAATCGAGACCCGAGTGGGGGTCGAAACGACGCGTAATGGCGGACTGGCTTGGCATTAAATAAATCACTTTGATTGGCACCAAGAATCTGGGGTCCGCTTTTCGTCATTTATGTTCGAGTGAGGCAGCTGTTGGCGGCGAATTGCGCAATTATATATATATATTTATATATATATATATATATATATATATATATATATATATATATATATATATTTCGGCTGCAAAAGGTCGACTTGGGATCACCTGTATCTTGGTGATTAAGCTCAAAAAGACCAACGAATCCCAAATGGTGGCAAAAAATATTTATTTCCGAGAGAAGTGCAGCAGCGTGGCAGACGACGCGTTTCGGGCAGTTGCCCTTGTTCACATCAGAGATATTACCCATAATGCCCTCTTTTTAACTAAGTTTGTGTACACCATGTGACAAAATGAAAACAAACAACATACTGGTAGATAATAGTCACAATGAAAGCATCGGGGGTTTGCTTGCCATTCTCTACACACTTGTAAATACATTGGTAATGTTAACCTTGGGTTACAATATTTTTTAATATCTGCATAAATGCCTGGTTGCATAGACTGTTCTGATTTTGTGTCTCTAAAGTGCGTTATAATTGTGCAGTTGCGCATGTGCAAAGTGCAAATAAATACATTGCAATTTCGAAAAAAGACCACTATACATATACACATAAATATAAAAAATTCAATAAATATGTATATAAAATCTAAATCATTTCTTGGTTAAAAAAGTAATAATGTACATACTTAAAACCAATATACAAATAAATATATTAATTCATTGGATTTTATCATTTTAGTAGTTCCATATCAAATGTGCAATACAATAGCAATGTAAACTTCACCTACAAATGTGCATTCTGACGCAAAAGATTAAAGTGCATTCCAGAACTCAGTCTGTGTTAAAAGTCAAAACAAGCATATTTCATGTATTTACAAAATACCCAACATTGGGGACATCAAATTGTGATGGGAACCCCTTCTAAAATGACTAATATAACCTGCCCAGAGTACATGTATAAAGTGCAACCTACTATAGTGCAGGAGAATCATAGATCCATCACTGCACAAATGTTATTAACGAAAAAGAGAACGAAAAAAGTCATTTTTGGGTGTAGGATAGAGACTGTATATAAATAAAACGTATAAATGGATGGCTTAAGTAGAGGCATAATATAGAATTTTGCTATAGGTCTAGGGTGTACTGGCTGTAAAATGACTACACTGCCTGTATTTGAAGAAAGTTAATTGTTTACAGGAAATAATACAGGTCTTCCGTAGTGTTGAGCCCGTTCGGTACCTTGGAATCTAGTTCTAAAATCATTTTAGATTCCAATTGCCGTAGCATCCTATCCCGGTCACCTCCCCTTCTAGGTTTTGGCACTGAGGAGAGGACATAATAGCTTAGACATTGAAGGTTATTCCCATCTACACTTTTAAAGTGTCTAGCTACTGGGTAGGAGCTATCATTGTTGACGATTGCCCGAATATTCTGCAATATCCTGGCATGCACCGGAAGCCTGGTACTATCCACATACCTCAGGCCGCAGGTACACGCCAGGACGTAAACAGCATACTCCGTCTTGCAACCGTAATTGCCTTTAATTGGCAATGGTACAGGGCTGAATGGAGTATTGTAAAGTTGGGTGTTAACTCTAAATTTACAAGCCCTGCAACTGGTACACTTGTAAAACCCCAGCCGGGTTGGGAACCAATTTTTCCTTTTGGACAGTTCTGGGCAAGGATTAGAGATATGTGTACGTAAGGAGGGTCCCCTCAGAAACGTAATATTCGGTAGGGCAGGTAAATGTTGAGACAGCACCGCATCAGTTTTCAATATAGGCCAACTTTTAGTTAGAATGGACCGAATCTTTCTGTCCTGGCAACTATATGCAGTGATGAACCTGATGGTAGATTCAGCCGAATCTTCCCTGGTAACTGTATCTGAAATCACTGGTATAAACAGTGTTTCTCTGGGTCTTAGTTTCATTTTATTTACCGCTCTTTTTAATATTTTATCTTTGTATCCTCGCTCCCTAAATCTGTCCAATGCTTCAGTAGTGCGAACCGCCAACTCCTCATCACTACTACATATTCTTTTCAACCAAAGTAGTTCTCCATAAGGGATATTGTCTATGACACGGCGGGGATGGGCACTGGTGGCATGTAGGGTTGAGTTTCCAGATGTGTCCTTTCTATGGAGAGTGGTTGCTAATTTACCTGCTTTGTGAAAGACCTTGACATCTAAGAAGTCCACTGCTTTGTTGCTAATGTAATGCGTGAACCTGAGATTTTCCTCATTATTGTTAAGTGTCTTAATGAATTCTTTCACACTTTCTTCACTCCCTCTCCAAATTAAAAACACATCGTCTATAAAACTAACCCACATAACCACATTTGTTGTGAACATCGCATGGTGTGTCTCCATGAGGACCCGCTTCTCCCACCAGCCAACGTGAAGACAAACGTAGCTGGGAGAGAAGCAGGCCCCCATGGCTATACCCCTTTTCTGCATGTAGACATCATTACCAAACAAAAAATAGTTTTGATATAAACACCAACTCACAAATTCAACAAGCATCTTATTGTGGTTGTAACAATGCACTGGTCTTGTGCTCAGAAAGTATTCCAGTGCTTCAAGCCCTTTATGATGGTCTATAATTGTATAAAGGGCTTCGATGTCTAACGTAACCAGTAAACAATCATCTGTCCATGCAGTGTTCTTTAACTTTTTCAAAAAAGTGGCCTGTATCCCTTATGTATGTCGGCAGATTTGTGACCAGGGATTGTAAGAAATAGTCAGTGTATTGTGCTAGGTGTTCCGCTACACTGTCTATGGCTGAGATGATTGGTCTTCCTGGAACAGGCGACCTGCCTTTATGTATTTTAGGAATCAGATAAAATCTGGGCAAAACTGGTTGTTCCACATGAAGAAATTTAAATTCCTCGCTAGAGATCAATCCTTCCCTCTTATATCTGAACAGGAGTTTCTTCAATTGTTCTCTAGCCAAATCATACTGTTTTGTACTCGTCTTTTCATAACAGACAATGTCAGAAAGTTGTCTGTTCGCTTCTTCAATATATTGTGCTTTGGGCCAGATGACAATGTTGCCTCCCTTGTCAGAACTGCACACAATAATTTGATGGTCATTTTTCAGTTTATTAACTAGAGCCCAGTATTGTTGTTCCTTGGATGTTTTGATTCTCTTATGATGTTTGACCTGGTAGTACAATCTCTTGAGGTCTGCCGTGACCACCTCGTGGAATGAATCGATGGCGTCTCTTGGCATGGTAGGAATAAAACTGGAAGCGGGCTTGAATGGACTTGCTCCTGCTCCAATTTGATGTATTTCTGCATTTCTTAATTCTTGTTGAGTGGACAAATTGATGTTATCATCGATGTTGCTAATAGAGTCCCCCAGTTGTTGCAGTGTAAGAAGCCCTCTTGCATCTCCTGCCTCTAACATTGTCTTGGGTGCACTCATGATGTTACTCTCAATTTCATTAAGACCTTCTTTGATATTAAAAAACTTTCGCAGTTTTAATTTGCGGATATATCGAAAGACATCAATCCTGGTGGAAGTATAATTGAAATCTGAAATGGGGCAATAAGTGAGACCTAAACTCAGCAACTGCTCCTCTGCTGATGTTAATACCGCCGCTGATAAATTGACAATTGTGTTGTTCTTTGTCCTTTTTATTTCTTGTTGCGCCAGAATTGTTTTTTCTTTTTGTTGCTGTTTTGTTTTGTGCTTTTTCCGGCGTTGTTTGCGGCTTCTGTTGATATATATATATATATTTCAAAAAGTATTTGCCCTGCAAATGAAGATACCCTCGCAGCATTTGTTTCCTCTTTTTATTGCGGGGTAGCAGCAGCGTGAAAGGATTCGCCATCAAACAGTGTCTGCCAAAAAGAAATGCCTACGCGTTTCGGAAATGTCTTCCTTAACCATGGCTTGGCAATTACAATGTGGGAAGAGAGCGGCCATGTCTTTTTTGTTCGTTTGCAGGTGAGTGTTTATCCGCCCCACTGGGCGTGTCGTCAACTCGACATTCTGGTACATGAAGCTCTTAGTTGGTATCATATCCATAGTGGGTGCCGCTTTCCAGTCCCCTCAATAAGTGTTTTCCATCGGGTCACTGATGGGGCGAACCCAAACCAACTGCTCTCCTTGCGCTGATCCCCACAAGGCACGTTGCTCCGCATCTCGTGTTTCTCATGAAGCACACAGACCCGTCAGCCGGCGGTGGGGTGATCTCCGTGACCCGGCCCGGCCACAAATTATTTCAATTGATTAAGATTATGATTCAGGAAGACATTTCCAAAACGTGTAGGTATTTCTTTTTGACAGACACTGTTTGATGGCGAATCCTTTCACGCTGCTGCTACCCCACAATAAAAGGAGGAAACAAACGCTGCAAGGGTATCTTCATTTGCAGGGCAAATACTTTTTGAAATAATTTGTGGCCGGTCCACTGTTGAGCAAATCCTTTGTATACCATGCAGGGAGGACCATATAATAGCCTCAAAGGCAATTCCAGAACTTCCTTTGTTTGTTGCCAGACAGAACATGCATGTTTGGCACTGGAATCTAACTCCTTTATTTTAGCCCACAGATAAACCTTGTTCTCCAGTGCACCAGTCCACCTAGTTTTAACAAATAAAATCCACTTCACATGTGGATAAAAAAAGATAGATTTTATTCTGTTCATGATCTATTTATTCTCCTTTAGCACACCCGAAATATGCCCCTGCAGTTAACATCATCTCTTGCCCCACACCCACTGACAGCCACAACCTCTAAGTGATGTGTCACCTGCTTTACCAGTAATTGCAAACACAACAGTGATGGACAGAATGTGGATCAATGTCACACATTCACCCCAGTCCAAAGATCTGGGCCCAAATCCATCGTTTTTCCACTCCACACCACCCTGGGTTAGACAATGGCGATATGCAAATCAGCGCTGACCCTGTGCCCCCTGGGAACAGTCCAGTCCGAACTACAAAAGCCATGTCCTTCCCAGAACGGAAACAAGCATCCGAGGACCGGCCCGGTTTCGAGGTAACACCTCTCATCAGCCCGGCTAGCTTGATTCCAGTGGTGTGGAGTGCCTGGGACTCACGTCTGAGCATCCCCAGTACACTTAGAGCGGTAATTGCAAACACAACAGTGATGGACAGAATGTGGATCAATGTCACACATTCACCCCAGTCCAAAGATCTGGGCCCAAATCCATCGTTTTTCCACTCCACACCACCCTGGGTTAGACAATGGCGATATGCAAATCAGCGCTGACCCTGTGCCCCATGGGAACAGTCCAGTCCGAACTACAAAAGCCATGTCCTTCCCAGAACGGAAACAAGCATCCGAGGACCGGCCCGGTTTCGAGGTAACACCTCTCATCAGCCCGGCTAGCTTGATTCCAGTGGTGTGGAGTGCCTGGGACTCACGTCTGAGCATCCCCAGTACACTTAGAGCGGTAATTGCAAACACAACAGTGATGGACAGAATGTGGATCAATGTCACACATTCACCCCAGTCCAAAGATCTGGGCCCAAATCCATCGTTTTTCCACTCCACACCACCCTGGGTTAGACAATGGCGATATGCAAATCAGCGCTGACCCTGTGCCCCATGGGAACAGTCCAGTCCGAACTACAAAAGCCATGTCCTTCCCAGAACGGAAACAAGCATCCGAGGACCGGCCCGGTTTCGAGGTAACACCTCTCATCAGCCCGGCTAGCTTGATTCCAGTGGTGTGGAGTGCCTGGGACTCACGTCTGAGCATCCCCAGTACACTTAGAGCGGTAATTGCAAACACAACAGTGATGGACAGAATGTGGATCAATGTCACACATTCACCCCAGTCCAAAGATCTGGGCCCAAATCCATCGTTTTTCCACTCCACAACACCCTGGGTTAGACAATGGCGATATGCAAATCAGCGCTGACCCTGTGCCCCATGGGAACAGTCCAGTCCGAACTACAAAAGCCATGTCCTTCCCAGAACGGAAACAAGCATCCGAGGACCGGCCCGGTTTCGAGGTAACACCTCTCATCAGCCCGGCTAGCTTGATTCCAGTGGTGTGGAGTGCCTGGGACTCACGTCTGAGCATCCCCAGTACACTTAGAGCGGTAATTGCAAACACAACAGTGATGGACAGAATGTGGATCAATGTCACACATTCACCCCAGTCCAAAGATCTGGGCCCAAATCCATCGTTTTTCCACTCCACACCACCCTGGGTTAGACAATGGCGATATGCAAATCAGCGCTGACCCTGTGCCCCATGGGAACAGTCCAGTCCGAACTACAAAAGCCATGTCCTTCCCAGAACGGAAACAAGCATCCGAGGACCGGCCCGGTTTCGAGGTAACACCTCTCATCAGCCCGGCTAGCTTGATTCCAGTGGTGTGGAGTGCCTGGGACTCACGTCTGAGCATCCCCAGTACACTTAGAGCGATAATTGCAAACACAACAGTGATGGACAGAATGTGGATCAATGTCACACATTCACCCCAGTCCAAAGATCTGGGCCCAAATCCATCGTTTTTCCACTCCACACCACCCTGGGTTAGACAATGGCGATATGCAAATCAGCGCTGACCCTGTGCCCCATGGGAACAGTCCAGTCCGAACTACAAAAGCCATGTCCTTCCCAGAACGGAAACAAGCATCCGAGGACCGGCCCGGTTTCGAGGTAACACCTCTCATCAGCCCGGCTAGCTTGATTCCAGTGGTGTGGAGTGCCTGGGACTCACGTCTGAGCATCCCCAGTACACTTAGAGCGGTAATTGCAAACACAACAGTGATGGACAGAATGTGGATCAATGTCACACATTCACCCCAGTCCAAAGATCTGGGCCCAAATCCATCGTTTTTCCACTCCACACCACCCTGGGTTAGACAATGGCGATATGCAAATCAGCGCTGACCCTGTGCCCCATGGGAACAGTCCAGTCCGAACTACAAAAGCCATGTCCTTCCCAGAATGGAAACAAGCATCCGAGGACCGGCCCGGTTTCGAGGTAACACCTCTCATCAGCCCGGCTAGCTTGATTCCAGTGGTGTGGAGTGCCTGGGACTCACGTCTGAGCATCCCCAGTACACTTAGAGCGGTAATTGCAAACACAACAGTGATGGACAGAATGTGGATCAATGTCACACATTCACCCCAGTCCAAAGATCTGGGCCCAAATCCATCGTTTTTCCACTCCACACCACCCTGGGTTAGACAATGGCGATATGCAAATCAGCGCCGACCCTGTGCCCCATGGGAACAGTCCAGTCCGAACTACAAAAGCCATGTCCTTCCCAGAACGGAAACAAGCATCCGAGGACCGGCCCGGTTTCGAGGTAACACCTCTCATCAGCCCGGCTAGCTTGATTCCAGTGGTGTGGAGTGCCTGGGACTCACGTCTGAGCATCCCCAGTACACTTAGAGCGGTAATTGCAAACACAACAGTGATGGACAGAATGTGGATCAATGTCACACATTCACCCCAGTCCAAAGATCTGGGCCCAAATCCATCGTTTTTCCACTCCACACCACCCTGGGTTAGACAATGGCGATATGCAAATCAGCGCTGACCCTGTGCCCCATGGGAACAGTCCAGTCCGAACTACAAAAGCCATGTCCTTCCCAGAACGGAAACAAGCATCCGAGGACCGGCCCGGTTTCGAGGTAACACCTCTCATCAGCCCGGCTAGCTTGATTCCAGTGGTGTGGAGTGCCTGGGACTCACGTCTGAGCATCCCCAGTACACTTAGAGCGGTAATTGCAAACACAACAGTGATGGACAGAATGTGGATCAATGTCACACATTCACCCCAGTCCAAAGATCTGGGCCCAAATCCATCGTTTTTCCACTCCACACCACCCTGGGTTAGACAATGGCGATATGCAAATCAGCGCTGACCCTGTGCCCCATGGGAACAGTCCAGTCCGAACTACAAAAGCCATGTCCTTCCCAGAACGGAAACAAGCATCCGAGGACCGGCCCGGTTTCGAGGTAACACCTCTCATCAGCCCGGCTAGCTTGATTCCAGTGGTGTGGAGTGCCTGGGACTCACGTCTGAGCATCCCCAGTACACTTAGAGCGGTAATTGCAAACACAACAGTGATGGACAGAATGTGGATCAATGTCACACATTCACCCCAGTCCAAAGATCTGGGCCCAAATCCATCGTTTTTCCACTCCACACCACCCTGGGTTAGACAATGGCGATATGCAAATCAGCGCTGACCCTGTGCCCCATGGGAACAGTCCAGTCCGAACTACAAAAGCCATGTCCTTCCCAGAACGGAAACAAGCATCCGAGGACCGGCCCGGTTTCGAGGTAACACCTCTCATCAGCCCGGCTAGCTTGATTCCAGTGGTGTGGAGTGCCTGGGACTCACGTCTGAGCATCCCCAGTACACTTAGAGCGGTAATTGCAAACACAACAGTGATGGACAGAATGTGGATCAATGTCACACATTCACCCCAGTCCAAAGATCTGGGCCCAAATCCATCGTTTTTCCACTCCACACCACCCTGGGTTAGACAATGGCGATATGCAAATCAGCGCTGACCCTGTGCCCCATGGGAACAGTCCAGTCCGAACTACAAAAGCCATGTCCTTCCCAGAACGGAAACAAGCATCCGAGGACCGGCCCGGTTTCGAGGTAACACCTCTCATCAGCCCGGCTAGCTTGATTCCAGTGGTGTGGAGTGCCTGGGACTCACGTCTGAGCATCCCCAGTACACTTAGAGCGGTAATTGCAAACACAACAGTGATGGACAGAATGTGGGTCATTGTCACACATTCACCCCAGTCCAAAGATCTGGGCCCAAATCCATCGTTTTTCCACTCCACACCACCCTGGGTTAGACAATGGCGATATGCAAATCAGCGCTGACCCTGTGCCCCATGGGAACAGTCCAGTCCAAACTACAAAAGCCATGTCCTTCCCAGAACGGAAACAAGCATCCGAGGACCGGCCCGGTTTCGAGGTAACACCTCTCATCAGCCCGGCTAGCTTGATTCCAGTGGTGTGGAGTGCCTGGGACTCACGTCTGAGCATCCCCAGTACACTTAGAGCGGTAATTGCAAACACAACAGTGATGGACAGAATGTGGATCAATGTCACACATTCACCCCAGTCCAAAGATCTGGGCCCAAATCCATCGTTTTTCCACTCCACACCACCCTGGGTTAGACAATGGCGATATGCAAATCAGCGCTGACCCTGTGCCCCATGGGAACAGTCCAGTCCGAACTACAAAAGCCATGTCCTTCCCAGAACGGAAACAAGCATCCGAGGACCGGCCCGGTTTCGAGGTAACACCTCTCATCAGCCCGGCTAACTTGATTCCAGTGGTGTGGAGTGCCTGGGACTCACGTCTGAGCATCCCCAGTACACTTAGAGCGGTAATTGCAAACACAACAGTGATGGACAGAATGTGGATCAATGTCACACATTCACCCCAGTCCAAAGATCTGGGCCCAAATCCATCGTTTTTGCACTCCACACCACCCTGGGTTAGACAATGGCGATATGCAAATCAGCGCTGACCCTGTGCCCCATGGGAACAGTCCAGTCCGAACTACAAAAGCCATGTCCTTCCCAGAACGGAAACAAGCATCCGAGGACCGGCCCGGTTTCGAGGTAACACCTCTCATCAGCCCGGCTAGCTTGAT
The DNA here is from genome assembly GCF_964261635.1 of Lissotriton helveticus. Lineage (NCBI taxonomy): Eukaryota > Metazoa > Chordata > Amphibia > Caudata > Salamandridae > Lissotriton > Lissotriton helveticus. The sequence goes on along the minus strand of NC_136061.1, from coordinate 1,915,130,530 downwards.
TCCAGTGGTGTGGAGTGCCTGGGACTCACGTCTGAGCATCCCCAGTACACTTAGAGCGGTAATTGCAAACACAACAGTGATGGACAGAATGTGGATCAATGTCACACATTCACCCCAGTCCAAAGATCTGGGCCCAAATCCATCGTTTTTCCACTCCACACCACCCTGGGTTAGACAATGGCGATATGCAAATCAGCGCTGACCCTGTGCCCCATGGGAACAGTCCAGTCCGAACTACAAAAGCCATGTCCTTCCCAGAACGGAAACAAGCATCCGAGGACCGGCCCGGTTTCGAGGTAACACCTCTCATCAGCCCGGCTAGCTTGATTCCAGTGGTGTGGAGTGCCTGGGACTCACGTCTGAGCATCCCCAGTACACTTAGAGCGGTAATTGCAAACACAACAGTGATGGACAGAATGTGGATCAATGTCACACATTCACCCCAGTCCAAAGATCTGGGCCCAAATCCATCGTTTTTCCACTCCACACCACCCTGGGTTAGACAATGGCGATATGCAAATCAGCGCTGACCCTGTGCCCCATGGGAACAGTCCAGTCCGAACTACAAAAGCCATGTCCTGTGTGACATTGATCCACATTCTGTCCATCATTGTTGTGTTTGCAGTTACCTGCTTTACCAGAGCAACACCCCTTTTAATCAACATGTAATGAAACCAGACAATTCGTTCTAATTCCTTTTTTTCAGATATCAGGGAAGCCTCATATTGTTGGAGCGGGAATCAGTTCAGTAGTAAGAATCGCAGTTTATCATCATCCTGGCTTATTCCTGCTCTATCTATTTCCAATTAGACGAATGGTTCTTTGCCGTTGTTATAGAGAAGACTAGGGGCTCTACATCACATGAATTATAATCGCAATCACTAATCTATTTTCAGTCAATAAAGAGAGTAATGTATGTTTAAAGAGTTTTGTTAGTAAAATATTTTAGGAAATCATCTCTATGAGATCACAAGTTAAATGTATTAACCCTAGTCATTAGAATTGTATTAGAAGTCAGTAATGAATCAATAAGCAATAAATTGCAATAAAAATGTATTTAGCCCGTTCTATAAAGGAAAGATCCCTATTCTAAGAATCGGGGAAAAGGTGTCTGTCAGAACCCATAAAAAGTTCTAGTTCGAGAGGGTGAGTGAAAAAGCAGAAAGCTTCAGCATTAAAGTCAACTCAATAAATCAAGAATATTTCAAAGCAGAATTTCCCATAAACAGAGGTGCAAGAAACTCAATAGAGTATCAAAGCAATGTGGACTGAGCATAGATGTGGAAAATGAAAAAGTCTCAAAGTGAATGAGAGTAGTAAGTCTGGGTCTGCTCTAGGAACATGCACTATTATAGACTACACATTTTATAATTGTTGCAGCTTGTGGTCTCTTTTTATTTTTTTCACCTCAGAAACTATGTCTATTCCTTCCGCCCATATATCGAGAGAGTTACCATCCACTGGTGGGCATACCACAATGAACATTATCCTTCCTGCGGCTGCCTCTCTCTCACGGTGTAAACTTACACCAGCAGCTGCTTCAATGATTGAAAGACGAAGGGGCCCTGTAGCAGTCCAGAGAATTTACCTGTGTAATCATTGGACAGATTTCTGATCCTATGTCAACATTAACCTCCACATTTTACAACAGCCCTTCCGGGCTCTCCTTCCATACTAGTAAGGGATTCCAAAAGGCTTTTCTCTTAGACTTTTTCCCAAGCAGGTCCATCCTAGACATATATATGAGGGACTCCAACCAGTAAGAATGCTGCCGTGGTACGCCACTCACTCATTTATGACAACATTCTCTTCTGGGGAGTAGGATTGCATAAAACAATAGATCTTAAAGAGCTTCCATAAGGCCACCCACCACTAAAAGATAACCAATGGTAGGCATATCTTCATTTGCTGACCCAAAATACCTGACATTGTTGTTTCCACTTTGTCCCAAAACACTCTAATCGTCGGGCATTGATAGAACATATGAACGTCTGTTTCCAAACCACATTTTGCACAGCTGTTTTAGCTTCCTTTTCTCATCTTTGATAATTTTTCAGGTGATATATATGCCTTGTGAAGTAAAAAGAAGTGGTTTCTCCTTAAAAAAGCAAGTTTGACAATGAGGTAAAGTGTGCGCATTGATACTTGCCAAATATTCTGCAGCTGCTCCCTCAGCAACTATCTTCCCCACAATTCCTCTGCCAGCGTAAACTCTCTGTCCTTGTGTCATGAATTTGCTAGTACCAGATGCAACTTCCTTATTACCTGGTGGTTTTGTGACCAGTTGTTTTTCTAAAATATTGCCTATACCCAATGTCAAATTCCTACTTTGCTCCCAGCTTTTTAGTTGTAAAAATGTAAACTTTGAAAGGCTACCCTTCATCAACCCATTTACATCTTGCCAGGGTAACAAATTTCCCTCCCCAGTCAGGTCTCCCAGATCCTTAGATCAGCATTTTTAATGAATACCGTCAGTTTATAATTGATGCACTCCGGAGTTCCTGGCGAGACCCAAATCGGGGCAAAATGAGAATAGTAGTCCAATTTCAAAAGACATCCATTGTGATACCACATTTTTGCCATCGACTGTAATACCGTTAATTTGATTTATTTATTTATTTTTGGTCTCTGAATTTAAAGAGGAAGCCATCTGCATCTGCTTTACATTCTTTTAACATTGCCTAGAACATTAAGCCTATTATAGATCCGTTGAGCATTCTAGACTTTGCCAGTTGGAAGGCCCATGCATAATATTGTATATCTGGGAGGCTTAATCCTCCCTTCTCCCTCCTCCTCCACAGTTTTTTTCAGGAGATCCTAATCCCCTTGTATGCCCAAATAAACACATGTATTGCCTGCTGAATTTTGTGTATGATATCTTTATCGAAATGCAGTGGTACGGAGTTAAATTTGAAGGTGATCTTTGGCAGTATAGTTATCTTGACCAAGCACACTCTACCCAGAATCGTTAACGGAAGGTGTGCCCAACCCTTCATTAGTTGGACAATCTCTTTATACACTCTCCACAGGTTGATTTCTGCAATTACGTTTATGTCTTGTACTATCTTTAAACCAAGATATCGAATTTCCATCCAACGGACTATTGCTTCTCTGATTCCATACCATTACCTCTGTTTTTGTTCATTCACTGAGTACCCCGACACCTCTCCGAATTCTGATGCTGTAAGTAGGATGGTGAGTAAGGCTGCATCCAGATCAGATGAATATACCATGAGGTCAATAGCGTATAGTACAACCTTCCTGACCCACTCTCCCTGATAGAACGGGGAATATTGATTGTGTTTCTAAGTCCAAAAGCTATGGGGTCCATTTACAATTTAAACAGGAGGGGGAGACAGGGCAGCCCTGTCTTGTACCCCTGAGTATTTTGAAAGATGAAGATAACTTCCCATTCACCAAGACCCTTGCTATATTACCTGTATGGCTCTACAGAAATAGTCCACTAGACTGTATCTTTTCAACACAAAAAATTGGGAAGACCACCTCACCTTGTCAAATGCATTAGAGACACCTAGTGTTGTAATTGCTGGAGGGGTGTCAAAAGTTGTTGCAAAATCATTAGCCGTGATTAGCTCATAGGTGAGCTCATGCAGCTACCTCCCTCTCACAAAGCCTCTCTTATCTTTGTGAATCACTTGACCCGCAATCTTAGTTTGTCTGCTAGCCAAAATTTTTATAAACATTTTATAATCTGAATTCAGGAGAGATATCGGTATATATGACTCACATATAGCTGGATCTTTACAAGATTTCAGAATAAGGGTAACAGTGGCCTCATTCCACGATTTATGGTATCTGCATTCCTTGATCTAATATCTCACCCATCACTGATGTCAAGAGAGGTGATAACACCTCCGCCAAGACTTTATAAGGCTCCATTGGGATGCTATCTGGCCCAGCCACCTGGCCCCCTTTTTCTAGACTGAATGGCCCTAACTACTTCTTCTTGAGTGATCCCTTGATTTAAATTGTTTTGCTGATTAGCGTCTATTGGTTGGATAGAGTCAGCTAACCAGCCTTCAATCTCTGCATCTACAAACTTCTCCTCCTCCATTTATAGGATTTGAAAGAACTCCTTAAAGGCCTCTTTGATCTCAGTCTCACTATTCAGAAGATTCCTGGACTGATCATCCATAACCTCCTTAATCTGATTTCTATTCTGATCCATCTTAATCTTCCAGGCTAGGAGTTGTCCTGCCCCCTCTCCGTAGTCAAACTGTGTTAGCTTACTTGCGTCCCACCTCTTTCTAATTCTTGTTTGGAGGATTTCAAATATTTGATTCTTCAACAGGAGCTGCTTCTTTTCTAACTCTACTCTTATCCCCTCTAGTTCCGATCTTTTTTTCTCCATATCTATTCGCTCCATTTCATCCTCCAGCCGAGAGATTTCACTCCTAGAAGACTTGTTCCAATGGCAGGCTGCACTAGTAATCTTGCCTCTAATAAATGCTTTTAGTGTTTCCCAAGGAATTCCATTTGTAGCTTAGCCACTATTGATCTCAATACATTCTCTAACCTCTTCCTTTAGGTTACCGATTACTTCACTGTCTGCCAGTATGGTGCGGTCTAATGTCCACCTTCTTTCTACACACCTAATGCTGGTTTTAAGTATTACTGTAACTGCAGAGTGATCTGAAAGGTGGGCAGCCTTATATCCAATATCTAAGATGTCCTCTCTGAGGCGTCACTCTACTCGGATCTATTCCCATATTTCTTATTATGAAAAGATGTACCCTGTAAATGTCCTGATCTCTCTCTCCAAAGGTCACACAAAGTGTGCTGAGTCATCATGGCTTTTAAGAGTGCTTTGGTTTTGTTTGATTTGCCTAATTGTAGATCCAATAACACATTGAAATCTCCTGCCATAATTATTGGACCAGAGAATTCTAAGAGATTTGCAAACACATTTTTAAGTGGTTCACAATCATCGTGATTTGGGCCATAATAGCCTACTAATGTTAATGACCTATCCTCTACTTTGGCATCTGCTATAATCCGCCTACCACCTTTATCCACCCTCATCTGAGACACCCATATTTACGCTTGATTTTTCACTATTATTGCGACCCCTCTTACATTCCCGCTCTGGTCAGTGCATAAAACTTGTTGTACCTATCTTTGTTTTCCAAAAAGATCGATACATTCCTTTTTCAGTAAATGCATCTCCTGTAGAATCAAAATTTGAGCTGGGGAATCTCTAAGATATTGCAATATCCTATCCATACGCCCCTTCACACGTAGTCTATTAACATTCCAAGTTAGGATCTGAATGGACATGTCCTTATTCTGCTAAGTTTACTTAATTTTTCTGAGGTATTTGAGGAATCTTTTATCATTGTTTCCCGTATGCTGCCCACCCCTTCAACCAATCCCCCTACATACCACCCTGGAGAACCCTCCCCTGCTTCTGCTTCTTGGACCACATGTTAGTCCAAATTTTCCTTTTGCACAGCTAGCACCCAGCCCCAATAAAAAAACCAAAGTCTGTGTATATGTATAGTGAATAGCCGAGCATGTAGCACTCACTCAACTGCCCCCTCCACCTCCCTTGATGTTTTTTAACAGCTCATCTGCTTCCCTTGTACTTCTTATTGTATGCATTTTGTTGTTGTACATTATTCGTAGTGATGCAGGGAATTTGAGTTATATAGTTGCCCCCATTTTTTGTAAAGTCATCCATATGTTTACCCAACTCCCATTGTCTGTCTAGAGTGGCCCGCGATAGGTCTGATCTAATTTCAAATGAAAAATCAGGGCCTTTCAAGGATTTTAGTTTTAGCGTTGACAAGAGGATTTTTTCCTTTAGGGCATATGTCTGGCAGTTAATAAGGATCTTCCTTGGCTTCACTCTACCTGGATTTCTCCTGATGGGGTCTCTATGTATTGTTTGAATATCCTTCACGATATCCACCTCACTCTCATCCACCTGAACTGAAGCTTTTATGAGTGCTACAACATAGGTTTATAGATTGTCCCCCTCTTTTCCTTCATGTATATTCAGGATCCTCAGATTATTCCTCCTGGAATTATTTTCTAACTGCTCCAATTTTTTCTGAAGACCCTGCTCATCCCTGCGCAGTGCCTGGAGCTCAGCTTTACTGCTTGCAGGGTCTTTTTTTAACTCCTTCACTGTGTTCTCAAGTGTTTGTGTCCTCTTGAGGGTTCATCTTTTTTTCTAATGCCTAACAGAAGCCGCGTATTTCATGCTGATTCACTTCCGATACTGCAAACCCATTCTTGATCTGTAGTGAGCAACCCCAGCATCGACTTCAGAGAGCTAACCAAAGATTCCACCAGATTCCTACTATCAGGGTTTTAAGGGCTTATACCTGGTATATGCCCTCCATAGTCTTCGTACTCTTAATCCTGAGTGCTACCGCCCTTGAAGTTCTTTACTCCGTCTAAACTAACAGCTTCAGCGCTTTTCTGGGGTTTACCCTGACCGAGCTGCTCTCCCATCTCCATGGCTATGGCTATGTGCCTCGATTATCTCTAAACCTCTCTGCCTCAGCTTCTGGTGGTCTTTTTAGCGTTAATATTGATGGCTGTACTTTTAAAAAGGATCACCGAGAAGGTGGAATCTTCAGTTTGGGGTTTGGTATCTCATCCTTTTTTTTTGGTGTTTCTTCCTTATTTCTTCACTTCCCCCTAGGGTTTCTCTCTGGCAGACCCTTTTGAAAACCTGAAGAGGGAGACCGGCCAGATGAGTCACCAAATTCCAATAGAGGGGTCTGTATCTCCTCAGTAGCCACAGTCTTTACCAGTGGCGGCTGGTGACATTTGAAAGTGGTGTGCCGTAAGAGATGGGTGCGGTGCGCTGTGGCAAGTGAGCATAGCAAGCAAGCCCAAAAAATTGTGAAAAAAGAGCGGCCAAATGGTGCTTCTTCAAGGATATTTCAGAAAGCAAGAATGTTAATAAGCAATTGGGAAAGTGTAGCAATTACATCAATATAGAGATTTTGTATGATAATATAACGTAGGTTGCTGCTTATCAATATAATCAAATACCTTCATTAAAGACTTTGAGTTAAATAACAATGCTGGATACCTCACATATTTCTTTATTTATAGATATCCTGTAAAACGAATCCTTGTTACTTCCCTCCAATAAGAGTTTGTATTAACACAGTTACATGTTGCTCTATCCTTTGACACACAATACATAGAAAATATGTGAGCAATTATAGAAAAAGTTATTCGCCAATGCCAGCATCACTGTTTTAAGTGCATTGAATCACCTTGTGTTTTGCCTTGCAATTTTATAATCTACCTTACTTTAAACGCATTTTCACAAGACCACCCATTATTATCACATTTTATAACCAGAGCCCCTTATTAATGCTGCAGAGGAGTGATTAGCATTTTGAGGCAAACAAAGGTGTACTTAGTTAGTGGGACATGACCCGGCTGTCATTAAATTATATCCATGATTAATGATTTTCTATAGCACTGAGCTAATCTTTGAGTGATAATGAATAGATTATAAACTAGATGAATCAAAATGATAAGGAGCACAGCTGGTGCTCAAAGTGTATTTTACATTACAGCAGGCATCTCTGCCATGGATACAAGGAGGAAACACTTCTCAATGTACTTTGTTAATTATACCAATATGACCACGTACTGAGATTTACATTATGGTGTCTGCAAATACCAAATAATTTAGAGAGAAAAACCCGTTTTGATAAGAAAACCTTCACCAATAAGTGTGATGCATTTCTAGTCATATCAGCTTGTCAGGCTGTGGTGCTTCAGCCTAGTATTAGTAAATGTGATTGCATATTACGATTTTTGCATTTAAGCACATTTTATTTTTCATTAAAGCCTACATGCTACTTTCTACACAAATTATAAGTGGTATTATTTTCTTGTTATTTAAAAAAATGTACCTACTGTATTTATACCTTTTTCTATATTACCACCGATTCTCATATTCTTCTATTCCATCTGGAAACATGGATTAGACTTTCTCCTCTCTATGAAAGTTGCTAATGTCTTACCCAGAGTCTACCCCATGCTAGCTAGATAAGATAGACCACCATCATTTATTTATTAGCCTTTATGATCCCCTCCTAAAACATTCCTCCATACCACTGTCATAGCCCATTATCCACTTTTATTAAGTTTATTTAGCTCAATACTGAGCTTAAAGGGCACACAATGGGTTGTCATATTGAATCCCTACAGAGATGTGTAACAGTAATCTTGTCATTCGTGATCTTGGTCTTGCTACAGGCTGCTTTAGCTGTTTCTGACAGATACTACTGTAATCAATATTTCTTTACTTTGAAGAGTTGGTTGCATGTTTGCTTGTGACTGGATTGCTCCTTAGTCTATCCCACTTTACTGCTCCTGCTTTAATCGCATTACTCACATTTATTGTATTTGTCATAACTCTGAAGTGTTTAAATGTCACTCTTGTTTTTGACTGATTAAGTGTATCTTTGTGCTGCTGTTGTCAGGAGGCATGTTTTTATTTTTTTCTACCATCATTACTGATTTAACACTCTATGGAAGTGCATGTGCTGCATATTACGCTAGCTTTTGCTCTCTCGTTCACTTTTTCAAGCTTGTGCTCTTTCCATACCACCCTCATTCATGTCTCTTCGTCTCTTTATCCCAACCCCAATCATCTCTATTGTCCTCTCCCTCCATCACTAAGCACTGCTGTGTCTCGATGTTTCTCTCTCACTCCTCTTCCCCACCTATCTCTTTCCCTTCCTTTCTGTTCCTTCCCCCGCCACCTCTCGCCCACCGCCCACCGCCGCTGCTTATTGCTATTACTTATGCTAATTCCAAATCCTTTAAATATTGCACCTATAAAGGCAAAGCAAATAACAGCAGCTGGCTATCATGGAAGTGTATTTTGAATACTTTCAAGATGGCCGCCACATGGTTTGATATAAAAAGTGGCCACATTAAAAGTGTAAAAAATATGATTAAAAAACGGTTGTAGATTATGTTCTATACTGTTGAAATGACATACACAAAGTCAAAAAGTAGCTTTGTTCGATAACCGGTATCTTAAAAGCATTAACAATCTTGCATTCATCAATATATAAAACCATTACGAGTTATCAAAAAGCATCAGTTGAGAGTATAAATATTCTTCAATTCCTGAGCATCATTAGAATCTCATTGCCCATACATGTTAAAAACAGAGTGTAACAATAACACTTGTGACACTATTAAAATTAAAAACAATTCCAGTCCTCCCTGCATACTAGAAACGTTTTCTGTTTTTTGTTTTTGCCTTATAAGTGAAGGGCTGTGATATAAAAATAACAGTCCAATATCAACTGCAGAAAACGTTGGCTAAAAAATGACATAAAAACATGATAATTCATTGGGAAACCCCTCGCAGGATTTTGGACCTTATTATCACCACAGAGGTACTTGGCCAAACCATAGCCAAATGGGTCCGTGCATCTGACTTTAAAATATGTAGAGCAGTGTCGTGTTCATATGTGCCCAATTGTCTGCAGATGGGCTTCAACCATCTCGTTCTAGGACTTTTGTAGGCTGGGCAAGCGAACATTAGGTGGGCCACACTCTCAGTCGAGGCTTTGCAGCAGGGACGCCCCGCTAATGTTTGGTGTGGGGCACTCCATTTTACAGTTAGCTCACGGACCGGGAGTGATCGTACCCTGAAATGTATATACAGTGCTCTGTTTCCCAGTGTCTGGATAAAATCTAGGTATGGTTCTAAAAGAATGTGATGTTTATGAAGGTAAAATTCTTCCGTGAGCCTTCCTACTCTTGATTTGCTGTACTCCTGGGCGTCAAGCTAAGCCCATTAGTGCTTTTTGAGATCGGCTTTACTAGGTGGGGTTTGCGTATCCCATGATTCCTTAAGGCCTAGTGCAAAGAGTATTTGTTTTTAATTAGACACTCAGCTAATCATTTGGCTACTGTGAAGGGCCATGACTTCTGTGAGTGTGGAGGCATAGTTGGTAAGCTCAGGAGTCCGGCACAAGCGGCCCCAAAATAACAAAGGCCGTAGCCTAGCTACATCTTTAAAAGAGCGCCTACCCATGTCGCTCATCAGTGGTTTGAGTGGCACATTACGGGGAAGCATCACTAGATCTCTTAAAAACGTGTGTTCTGATCTGGTAATACTATCCACATTCTCAAAACCCCATAATTCGACACCATAAAGTGCTGAGCTAACTGCTTTTGCTGCATAGATTGTAAGGGCAGGGACCACAGGTCTACTCTGCGAGGAGCGGTGTTCTCTGACTAATGTTCCTGCAACACGTTTTGATTTAAGAGCATTTTGTCTATGTGGTATCTCCACTGCATTTTCTCAGCTAGCCTTATTCCTAAGTAGTTAACGGTTGCAACTTTTTCCAAGCGGATTCCATCTAGGGTGAGGTTCCCTCTATATGACCTATGAGGGTTAAACACCATAAATTTGGTCTTGGAGGTGTTGATAATCAACCTCCTAGACTCGCAAAAGAGGTGGAATCTGTCTAGAAGCTTTTGCAGACCCACCAGTGTCTTGGATATAAGAAGTGTGTTGTCTACAAAGAGAAGGGAGGGGACCCTATCGCCTGCCAGGGCTAGGGCGTCAGATGGAAACTCTTTGAGAAAGCTAACCGACCTGTTCATCTATAAAGAGAACAGGGTGGGCGCCAAGACACAACCCTGGCGTACTCCTCTATTGACTGGGATCCTGTCTGTTTTCTGGCCTCGGGTCCCCCACCTCACTTGTGCATAATTGCCCTCATGCAGGTGAGTTAACAAATTCAGCAACAAAGGTGGAATTCCCATTTCTCCCAGCAGATGCCACAACTGCTCATGAGGGACCAGGTCAAAGGCAATACTTAGATCTATGAATGCCAAATAAAGACTGCCTTTGCCAATTAGGACCACCTTCCAGTAAATTAAAAGTAGCCTAAAAGCTTGATCTACTGTCTCTGTACAGGCCCTAAAATCTTAAAAGAATAGAAAATAAATTTTAAGATGGCTAGCCAACTCTATTGGTTTTGCCACTGCTGACTTAATTTAACAACAAGTGGCAAAGCCAGCAACGACAAAAAACAATCATTGGCAAAACAAAACAGATTGGCTTTACCAGTGCTTGTTAACCATGTTGACAAATTCATTAGTGTATGTCAAAGATATTTAATGGATCAGATATGTACATAGATCACTAGGATAAAAACCGGAATAGTTTGCTATTGATGGGTGAGTCGTAAGGTAATACCGAATTAAGAAGGACTGGTCTGCTTCAGATTAAAATTCACCAAAATGATTAATTGGAATGGAAGGATGACGTCTATATCATGTACAATATAATATTATGGACTTTCTAGAGGGACGAAGTGATGTAAAGGGGGAAGCTGCTGGGTAGAGGTAAAACTAGTTGTTTACTGTTTTTCCTAATAACAATTTAGATTTTTCACAGCCTGCTGGGCAGAAAATCTGGATTTTATTAAGGACACGGAGGCTAAGATTGTGCAAATCTCCTTTATTGCGTAGCTCACAGCAGCAACAATGAGAGATCTAGAACTTGAATGAACATTCCAATAGAGAGGATATAGTCCATGCACACACAGTAGACTTCCTTCTTTGTAAGCGAACAAGATAATCAGGAATAACTTAGAAGACTCTGGATCCAACGTAGAACCATAGAGAATTCATCCGAGTCTTCTTTTGAAGAAATTAATCTGAAAAAGAAGAGTAAGAAGGTAATAAACATTCCCAGGGTGGGAATAAAAGAGGTGGGATAATCTTAGCCTCCGTGTCCTTAATAAAATCCAGATTTTCTGCCCAGCAGGCTGTGAAAAATCTAAATTTTATGGCACGACACGGAGGCCAATATTATGCAAGTTCAAAGTGTGTTCAAAACATTATCAATCACATTTGAAACAGGTTTAAAGTAACATCTCTTAAAGATACATTCGTTTGACCAGTCTGCAGCCCTAAGGATATCCTGGAGGCCGCCACCCAAGATAAAAGCTTTTGAAGCTGAAGCACCTCTGAGGGAGTGAGCTCCGAAAATTGAAGTATCAATGCCAGCTTCTTTCATGACATCCTTAACCCATCTAGCCAAGGTGGGAGAGGAAACAGCTTTATGAGGGAACCTGTGGGAAATGATTAATTGATCTACAGAACCCCTTAGACCTAAGGTCCTTTTCTCATATTCCAAGAGACAACGTACCACACACAAGATCTCATTTTGAGGGAAAAAGGGATAGAAAACAGAGGTTGACAAAGTTTTAGTCCGTCTTTTAATGAAAAAGCAAACACCTTCAGGTTGAAAAGCCCTATTAGAGACATCTAAGGCCTTAACGTCCGAGGTACGTCTGAAGGAGACGAGGCAGAGAAGAACAGTTAATTTAAAAGACAATTTCTTCAAAGAGAGAGAAGAGTTCTCGCCCCAAGAGGAGAGTAGTCTGAGGACGTCTCACGTCCCAGAGAGCGGAATATTTTGGTAGAGGAGGATTCAAAACCCGCATACTCCTCATAAGTTTCTTGGTCAGAAGATTTTGGCCTACCGAAGAACCATCTAGCAAGCAATGACCTGCAGCAATAGCTGATCTATAAACGTTAACGGTCCGATAGGCCAGACCCGAAGCGAAGATTTCAGTTAAGAAGTTAAGAACTTGAACTATATCAGCTGAAACGGGATCATAACCCCGTCGAAGGCACCAGCAAACCCATTTGTGCCAGGCCAATCTATATGCTTTCCTGGTACCGGGGGCCCATGATTCTGACATGAGCCTGAAAGCGCCTTCCGAAAGTCCAGGGATCTGCCACTGTCTCCTGAAATCTTCCAGGCCATCAGACACAGGGTGCCCTGAAGAAGGAGTGGATGGTATTCTCCGTGAGGTCCTACCAGTAGGTCTTTGAAAACAGGGATGAGGATTGGGAAATCCACGCTCATTTCCAATAGGATGGGGAACCACGCTTGGGAACTCCAAAGGGGAGTTATTACTACCATGGACTCTTTGTTCCTCCGGACTTGAACAAGGAGGCGAGGAAGCATGGCAAAAGGTGGGAATGCATAAGGTCTCAGACCAAGCCAGTTCTGAAAAAACGCGTCTATTCCCAAGGCCAGAGGGTCCGGTCTCCAGCTGAAGAATTTTGGCAACTGAGTATTGAGACGGTCCGCAAAAAGGTCTATCCCGAAGGGGCCCCACCGAGATTGGATCGCAAGGAAGGTGTTCCTGTCTAGTCTCCAGTTGCTTGAATCCACATAGTTCCTGGAGAACCAGTCTGCTACCCCATTGTTCAACCCCGGAATATGTTCGGCAATGACCGAAATGCCCTTGTTGAGGCAGTAGGCCCAAACGTTCTTGGCTAGGTCCGAGAGGCCCTTGGAATGAGGGCCACCCATTTTGTTCACGTATCTCACAGCGGACACGTTGTCCATGCGAAGCATGACCGAGCATTTCATCTGATCTTTGGTAAAGCTCTGGATGGCAAAGGATCCCGCCAGAAGTTCCAGGCAGTTGATATGAAGATCCTTTTCCTGTTGGGTCCAAAGTCCCCCGGTCGAGCAGTCGCCGCAGGTCGCGCCCCAACCCTCTAGGCTCGCATCCGAGTGAATGACTAAGTCTGGTTCTTCTCCGAAGATTGCTCTGCCGTTCCAGGCTTCTGCATTTTTCAACCACCATATGATCTCTTTCTTGGAGTCGGTGTCCAGGGAGACTATTTGAGAGTAGGACGTGTTCAATCTGAGGCCTTTGGCTTTGAGCCTCTGAAGCGCTCGATAGTGAAGGGGACCTGGGTAGATTGCTTGGATAGTTGAGGAGAGTAGACCCAATATCCTCGCTAGGGTCCTTAGGGGAAAGGAGCGAATCTTTAGCACTTTCCTCAGCTCTTTCCTCAGTTTCCTGAGTTTGTCGCCAGGAAGCTTCAGTTCGGCATGGAGAGTATCTACTGAAAAACCCAAAAACTGAGTGACTTGGGTTGGAGAAGTGGAGGATTTTTTCGTGTTTATCACGAACCCTAAATGTAGTTCCGATGCCAACTCCTGCCTGGATGGGGAGGTAAAGATGTGTGTACCAGAGATGTATATACCTGATAAATTGTTGTCTGCTGAATTATGCTCATTAAACATAACATGCCTCCTTTATGTTGTTGAAAATAGACTAAAGAATCATAAAACAACATCTGTAATGACCTACTTTGAGATGCTTGATTACCTCGGAGAACCAAATACTGTTATTTTATGCTTTTACAGGGCCTTATCAAGTATCTTCAAGGAATATCACTCTTAACAACTGGAAATCATCAAATTCCATTGAAATCAATTGGATCGTGCCACCTGGTCTTGTGGAGTGGTATACTATCTCCCTTCAGGGACATGTCATCCAGAGCAAAACAGTCCCATATATACAGCCCATTAATTTTACAGACTTACTCCCTGGCAGAGAATATAATGTCACAATAATAACAATCTTTGGCTCTTTCAATGAGACATCATCAGTAGTTTCCGAGGCAACATGTAAGTTCAGGTGATACTTCTGTTCGGTTCATTGTGCAAAACCTAATTATGGGTATGGGCTTGATCCTTTAGAACATTGTTAAAATATTAATTGTATGTTTGATATACTTATTGTCTAAAAACGTACATCTTTGATATTGCAGTTGCAGAATCACTAAAACCTTAATCAAATAATTATAAATTAATGATTATGTTTAATTATACATCTTGAAAAAATATTAATAACTATATTGTGCAATTTGTGTAAAAATATGCTTTTCACTGCAATGTCAATTTTGATTATTATAGAAAAAGCGGTGTCAGTCCTTTTTAACTCCCAGTATATGTAGATCTATACTACACAGCCACCCTGAAAGTGAAGAGTGGCGTTTTTAAAGCAATGACACAAATGTAGAATTCATAATAAGGGTAGAGAAAGCACGCTAATACTATTCTTGGAATGAGATTTGAAGGCATCCTAGTGCTACAGGCATGCATTATATCCTATAGTTTTGCAGTTAATGTTTTCTTTTTATTTGGGCATTCTGCCAAGATTAGGTTCACAATGAGCAATTATAAGGTGTTTTATGCAATTACCACTTTTGTTGTATGCCTATTCTCCAAGCTATTATATAGACTACTATAAAATAGACTGAGTGGCTGCAATTAATATACATGATTTACAACATGTGAAGCATGTTCACAATTAATTAACAATTATGATAAATGTTACACTCAGGAATTTAAATATAAGTATTACAACTGGTTTCATATAAAGGGACCTGTCAACTTCAGTGCTAAATGTCATAAGAACTTCAGTGACACTCTGTCTTTTCACGCATAATATGGTGGGCTCCGCCATCCATATTATGATGCTTGGTTTCTGAGGCCTTTCCATGGGGGGTGTGCATTGGGGGCCTGTTGCGGGCCCCCAGGGGGTAGAGGGGGGTGCTCTTGGGGGTACCCATGGTGCCCCCTGCATTCCCATGCACCACATGGTGGCAGGCACCGCACGGTGCAAGCCACGTTGTGCATGGGAATGCACAACTTGTTAATTTGGCATTGCGGCGGGGGCCTCAATGACAAATATGCAGACTGCGACCGCTAAGGTGGTGACTGCAAACTAATAAGAAGTGCAGGACCGCTACACGTATGGCGGGCGGTAACAGAACCGTGAGGATCAGTCCGCCTGCCATCCCAATGGGCCCCTTAATGTCTATGGTTAATCTTCAATATTCTTTCTATATAATTTTCATGTTGATAAAAAGACACTAGAAAGACAGGTTAAAAAGTATATGTAGAGAGTGCTAGATATGTATATATTAACACATTAATTTATTGGGAAAGCTTTCAGTATGCTATTCACAAGATAAATGATTTTTGATTAAATGAACTATTGAAATTGTCAAATAATTTCATTGTCAACAGATCCTGCACAGCCTGGATTGGTGACCTCTATAAACGCAGAGCAAAACAGCATCAATCTTTCGTGGGGTCAGCCTTTAAATATGAGTGGTTTACAATTCACTTACAATATCACGTACAGCAGTTCACAAGGAAACGGAACTATTACAAACAACAGTGCCTATGCCAATATTGAGAAACTTGTTTCGGGAACAAACTACACAATAAGTGTAGTGACTGTCGGTGTTCATAATTATGCAAGTCCCCCTTTGCTAATATCTTCATATACAAGTAAGTGGTGCAATCCTTCTGTGAATATTTCATTATCGAAATACCACTGGTGATCTCCTTATTATTTATATATAATCTGAAAAAGAAACACAGAAAAAGTTATTTTGATCTTTATTAGTCTCTATTACTTTTTAAACTTCTTACTTTAAACCTATTTCGTGTCAAAGAATGAAGCTATAAAATGAAAGTGGCTTAAGTGCACAGCTTCTTTTTAAGTACGATGTATATTATGTGAGCGTAAAGAAAGGTGTATGCCGAGCTTATTGACTGTAGGGAATATCACAGTACGATAACACAAGAACCATGCTTCAAGTATTTCTTACTTATTGTGTGTCCCTTCCCTGTATCAACTGGTTGACAAAATCCACCTACAAATAGAGTTGATATGACTTGCCTATTTTACATTATAGGACCATCAATGCACAGGTGTTATTTACAATTCACTTTCTGACAAAAATGGAAAATAGCCTACATAATTTCTCTCTAATTTCGGAACTACAAAGAAGACATGATTTCCCAAATAGTGCAATTCACAATTAACTTCAGGAATGGTGGACTGGTTCAGCTAATCAGTCCCAGAGAACCCTTTTACAATGGGTTTTCCATATGGTCTGGGAAAGTGATCACATTGGACAGTTTCAATAGAGGTTTATTGAGGTTTTCATAGCGCCACTGGAATGAGGGTATCACTGGAATCAAGTGCTGGATATGACCCAAACCTAGGCAAAATAAATCTAGTTTTGCAGGAATATTAACTTGGCCCTAGTTTTGGCCAAACATAATAGACATGAGTTGGCAAGCAAGCAGACCACAAGGGGTTAAAAATGGACAAGCAGCATAAAAACTGTGTTTCTGCTGAGATTGAAGTGTTAAGTATCCAAATAAAATAATGTGTTAAAACTATTGATAGTGATATGTGGCGCCTAGTATTACTTGCAATTGAAGTCAAATCAAATGAAAGTCTGCTGTGAATAAAGGCATGCTATTCGGGGGAAGGGCATATGTGGACTGATGATTAGGTATGTCCTATTCCAGTCTTGGCCAAAGGATCCGATATGTACATAGATTACTAGGGTAAAAGGTGGAATAGCTTGCTATTGATGGATGAGTCATAAAGTAATACAGGATTAAGTGGACTGGCTGGTCTGGTGTAGAATGAAGGTCATCACATTAATTCATTGTTATGGAAGCATGATAACTGTACCATGTACAACATAGTATTTTGTGCTATGTAGAGGGAGCAGGTAAAGAATAAAGGGGGTGGTGCTGGGTAGAAGAAATAGTTGGTTGCTACTGTTATTCCTAATTGCAATTGTTATAGTTCACATGCCAATTCCCTTCTAGATCTGGGTATAAAGATGTACCGGAGATGTTTAAGGCTGATACAATGTTGTTGTCTGCTGAATTGAGCACATTAAACTGAACATGTGTCTCCCTTTATGTTGTTGAAGATAAAATAAAGTACAATCTACGAAAATCAAATCTGTATTGATTTTTGCAGGAAATTGAAAAAATTAACACTTTGTAGAAAATAAGAAATATGAAAATATTGCGCAAGAACAAGCTTAAGCAGAAACCACAAAGCTGTTCATTTTGCCACTGGATTAAAGCTAGCCTGGCCGATGACAGCTGATTAGCCAGAAACCGGTCCCAGGATGCTTGTTTCTGGTCCTTTGAAGACATGGCTTGGCAGTTCGGGCTAGACTGTTTCCATGAGGCACAGGGTCAGACTGATTTGCATATGGCCGTGTCTGAACTGGGGTGGTGGAGTGAGCTACAGAAAGATGATGGATTAAACCCAGATCAGATGACTGGGGGTGAGTGTTTGATTTGCTCAAACGCTCCGTCCATCATCCCCTTTGGTATCACTTTTTTCGCCCTAAGTTGGCAGGGTATGCCCAGACATGGGTCCCTTGCTCACTTTGCCACTGGATTCAAGCTAGCCTGGCTGATAAGCCAGAAACCGGTCCCAGGATGCTTGTTACCGGTCCAGGGAAGACATGGCTTGGCAGTTTGGCCAGGACTGTACCCATGAGGTACATGGTCAGACTGCTTTGCATATGGCCATGTTTGAACTGGGGTGGTGGAGTGAGCTAAAGAATGATGATGGATTAAACCCAGATCAGGTGACTGGGGGTGAGTGTTTGATTTGCTCAAACGCTCCGTCCATCATCCACTTTGATATCGATACAATGTTGTTGTCTGCTGAATTGAGCACATTAAACTGAACATGTGGCTCCCTTTATGTTGTTGAAGATAAAATAAAGTACAATCTACAAAAATCAAATCTGTATTGATTGTTGCAGGAAATGGAAAAAATTAAAACATATAAGAAACATGAAAATATTGCGCAAAACAAGCCCAAGCAGAAACCACAAAGCTGTTGGTGGGTAAAAACCAGTTTAGGCACAACTCCCACACTGACATTAGCAAGGTGAAAGGTTCCATCAAGCATGTAGTGGATTATGAAACTTGAAAGGGTTTTCAGTTAAAGGCAAACTAATTTCTAACATACTTGAAACCGTTTACAACATGAGCACACAAGTCCCCCACCTCACCCCCACCCCGGCACACACCATGTCTTCAAACCGATATTGGCCTGATTAGACAATGGGTCCATAATTGAATTAACACATAGCACACAAGTGCTTGATTAAACAATGGGTGCGGGGAAGAAACTTAGATTGTGGCTTGATTAGACAATGGTTGCATAATCAAATTAGCCCAGAGCACACAGGTGCTTCATTAAACAATGGTTGCAGGGAAGAAAGTAAGGGGCTGATTAGGATGGAGGTCAGACTTTTGTCCAACCGCCATCCTTTCCTAAATGGGACCGCCTGACAGGCCATAGGCATTAGGATGTGACCGCCACTACAGCAGTCGCAATGCCTATATTTTATATTGCGGCGGGTGGTGCTGGCTGCAGGACATACCACAGTACAAAAAGGCGACACTCCACATATCCCTACACTATGTGGCAGGCACCATGTGGTGCCTGCCACATGGTGCAGGGATACGTAGAGGGGCACCACGGTACCCCCCAAATCCCACAGCTGAGGCCCATGGGGAAGGCACCGCCACCATTGTATGGAATGCAAATCCCTCCAATGGTCTGATGGGTTCCTTGAGCCTGTCGGATCCGTGGCGGCAGGTATCTCTGACTGCCATCCATCCGCCTGCCATCAGTCGGATCCTAATGTGGTGCGCGGGGATCCTCATTGACATGGTGATGGGAGCGCTACGGATGGGCTGTCATTGGCAGTCCCACAATCATCTTAATCAGGCCCTTACTTTTAAGCACCTGAAGGTCTAAGGTGCACAATGCTGTCAGCACACACTTCAAGTAAATATCATCTACCATGAGACACATACATATTCAAATGCAAAGAATGCTTGTCCTTAATCATGCTGAGAGTTCAGTGCATATGTTTTGAGTAGGTAAGCAGATGCTGTGTGTAAGCTAAAGTTCTACCTGTGTGTGGGATTCGGGAAGGGTCCAAGGACTGCCGTCTTTTTAATATGAGGACAGAGAAGATCCCAATCCTTGTTTATGTATTGCTGCATTCTTCTTGGCAATACTAAACACAGATGTAATGTAAATATGATGTAAATATAAGGTTCAAGGTTACAAGAGACAGAAGGGTACCATGTGTAATTTTAGTGGATTGTGTACATGCATTCCACAATCAGCAAGGTGCCTACATAACTAAAACAGTGATTTCCAACAACAAATTGAAAGTGGCCTGCATGGGTGATTTGAAATTGGAAGGTGCCAATATGTGTTCCAGTTGACAGCGAGGGACATCTGAAAGGCTGATGTCGCTAAACTTTACCTCCAGGTAAAATCTGAAAACTCAAATTTCCAAACCTGAACCTATTGTCTGGCAGTCTCGCCATGGTTTCCAAAAGGCATGGTTTGAAAATAATTTCCTCTGGGGCATGGAGGACAGTGGTCAGGGGTTGCAAGTTGCATTTACCAAAGAGTAGATTAGATATGTGATTATCACCCTAGAAGAGAATTTTCTCTTATATTTTTTCTGAAGGTGAAATGAGCCCACAGTATGATGTTGTTGTGTAATATTGTACAATGTACAAACTGTTGCTTAAATTTACATTGCAAAGTTTGCAAGGTAATGTAGGGAAAGTAGGGTGGAGAGACTATGTGCATAGTACTGTAGATAGGACCCAATACCCAATATCTTAAGGAAGAGAACAAGAGGTTCACTGACTGAATATCAAACACAAAAATATAGATGTAAAACATATTGTCGGAAAAATAGAGATTAAAAAAATATAGTCTCTCTATACTTAAAAAGGCAAGTACAAAAATATTGTTTACAATATTAATGTTGTATTAAATATTGATTTAAAAAAAAAAAAATATATATATATATATATATATATATATATATATATATATATATATATATATATATATATATAACTTAAATTATTAAAACAAACCTAAATTAAATGCTAACTTTATAAACAATATATAATTAAATATATATTTTAACAAATACAACAAATAAACTTCCTTTTAAAAATGTAAACACATATATAAATAATTATTCATATAAAAAAATATGAAATAATATATCAATTAATAATGTAATTTAAAAATGTCTTAGATAGCATAATATTATCAAACATATTTAAATATACTGAATTCATAAAATATTAAAAAAGGGAATCAATGTAATATAAAATATTATTTAAACAACACACATATTTGATAATTTAATAAAAAAAAATGCTAATTATATTATTATAATAAATCATACACATATTTATATAAATTATATAAATTACAACATAAAATAAATGATTACAAAGTAAAATAAATGCATATATGTTTCCCACCACAATAAAAGGAAAACATTTGTCTACTAAATAAATAAATAATTACTCTCACCTAACACAACACAACTGTAACAAAATATTCAACTCCACACAAAAAAGATTTACTATTCTAACTACAATAAATATAAAATTACATAAAATCTAACATTACAAAATACAAAATTGTACTATTTCTACTACACCTAACACAACAATAAAATGTATAATTAACATAAAAAAAGCAATTCCCTCTCCAGTCAGTGCAACAGTAGGGAAAGTGTTGGATTGCGGAGGGGTACATTTTACTTTTTCCACTCCAGTCAGTGCAACAGTAGGGAAAGTGTTGGATTGCGGAGGGGTACATTTTACTTTTTCCACTCCAACCAGTGCAACGGTATGGAAAGCGCTGGATTGCGGAGGGGTACAATTTACTATTCCCACTACAGTCAGTGCAACAGTAGGGAAAGCGTTGGATTGTGGTAAATAAATAATTAATTACCGGTACTATTTTTGACTATAATAAATAAACGGTTTAGCTCAATAAATAAGAGTCAAGATACGAGGTAGCTGGAGTATACAGGCTTTAATTAAGCATAAAAGGACTGGAACAAGACAGCCTGCATGGGAATGGGATGGCAGGGCCCGGCAGCTGCCGGGGCAGGATCTGGGAATGGCTAGCAAACTTTAATAACAGTGCACAATATTTATAGTTAAACAATTGCATTACAGTTAATACAGTAGGCGTAGCAGTGGGCGGAGTTCGTAGCAGTCGCGAAAGATAAGGCAGAAAGTAGGTGTAACAAGAGGCGTGTACATAGACATGTGATGTAAATGTAACAGAATATGTCATAAACGGGGCGGAAACATGGAGGGGGCTACCTAAGGAGCCGGGACCTCTGACCTAGTGGTGCGCGCAAGCTGGCAATGACGTGTTACTAGGAAGAACTGGGGGGCTATGACTTCTGCGCTAGAAGAAGAGACTAAAGTCTGGAGAGTCAGAGCGACATGTACCTAAACACTATCTAGTATCTGATGTTTAGAGAACATGTTGATAGAATCCAAATGTTATCAGGGTAAAGGCTAACAGACTCTAAGACTGGGGCATGCATTATTCTACATGTAGTGCGTGCTGAGGAATATTAAATGACCATTAATACAGTATTTCTCTTACATGGAGACGTAAAGGCTAGACCATGACGGAAACTATTGATGCGATTCAGTAGCTTAGGAATGCAGAGAAGGAGGGCTGGACTGATAACTGGAAACATAACATACTCTTGGCAGACTAAGAGGCAGGGCCAGGCCGAGCCGGGCACTGCGAGGCATGAAAGTAAGCTAAGGGTCAGGGATACAGGTGGGGGCTGTATCGCTCCTCAGAGAGGGTTTAGGAGACAGGAGCTGAATCTGGTGTCCGGGCCCTTTTGAGGCCTAGAAACGGGGATGATTCAATGAATTAACGTGCACACTGTAAAATGGGGCCACATAACTTTACATAGGCTTAATACTCGTAGCTTTCACGAGAACTGGGAACTGGCATACTAAAGTTGGACACAACTATAATTGCGTCTTTAATCGATCAAAAGGGAATACATATGCATATCGATCATGCACATGTGACATAACATGGGGAACACGTAGGCACATATAACATGGCAAAATTTACTTTTCCACATTCCCTCCTTGTGCCCTACGTTTCCATCAGGAAACATCTATATTCATGATACCATCTATCATTTCATACAGTATCATTTGCTCGTCTCGAATTGTCTTGGAACGGGACTTAGGACTAGGAATACAAGAGGTAGCACAAATGCCGCAAATCGCAGGGCCACATTGTATACAGAGGCAGCAACTGAATATGATCGCTACTGCAATACCTAGAAATGACAATACTTTCCATCCCCAAGCAGATATAATACTCCAGAGCCAACTGGACCATGTCCAGGTGCCTGGATTCTGGTGTAACTGATGGGCAATTTTATGAAGTCTGGTTATAGCTGAATAAACAGACGGCGCGTTATTAGGAATGAAAATGCAGCAACTAGATCCGATGACTCTACATGCTCCTCCTCTATCGGCCAGTATGACGTCAAGAACGAGACGATTTTGGAGCACGACAAATCTCATAGCAGATTGCTCTTCGGTTAAGTTACCTAGAGCAGAAGTAGTCTCATTCACTACTGCTTCAAGGGTTCTGGTTAACCTACGGATTAACTTACTATTCTGGATAGGTCCTATAAAGAATCAGATGGGGCTAGAAAAACTGGTGGCAGTAGGAAGGCAATGTAACAGGTTCCATCCCAATCGAGGGGCAGACGAACATATGCGGTCTGACCACAAACAAAATAAGAATGACGTGAGGCTTTGAAAATAGATTTCCCACTGTCACTATACTCGATAGTAGTAGTACAATCACTATGTCCTACATGTGCGGAACCATTCTTTCTGACACATAATTCGCCTTTGACTGGTAGTACTGAAATAGCAGGTAAGTCTGGAGTAGTATCAGACTGAACATTCAGGACCATAAAATTCGAAGAATAATTACCTAAATTATAAACTTCATTTTCTAGATCTAACCCTGTTCTATGGGGGTGACCTTGCTTGTCTGGGAAACATGTTCTGTTCAGAAGGGACATATCATTTGAGGATGACGTTAACATGGACCATGCTCCACACGAACCATTATGTGAAAACGGATAAGGAAAGAGTGGCAGAACTCCCTTCGGTGTCTGGAAAGGGGGGAGTCGACCACACACCCAACAATTAGTAGCATTGCTGGTCTGGTGTGAATAATGTAACATTCTGATGAATGTGTTATTGCGCATAGCAAGACGATAGGATAACTCGTGAGGAGGCAGATCACTAAATGTGTGCTCTACTGTAGCATTAGCAAACTTATTTACATGAGAAATTGGAAAACATAAATGTAAAGCATAACTTGTGCAGGTTACCATCAGGCTTAGATATAGCAGAAAACATAAAATAATAATGCAACTTTAAGAGTTTTCACTAACTCTCTCTCTGTGGGGGTCTATCTTATACATGTCAGAAACCTGTCTAACCGTTTCACCCGAGGGGGACTTAGACAATTAAACTGGCTGACTTATTTTACTAGACCGGAGCTTTAACTTATACTCCTGCTGCGGAGTTTTCTCTAACAGGGAGGGCTTGATTTCAAAGTCAGTAGCGGGACAGTCCTTGAGAATAGGGCAGTCTTTAGAATTTTGGCAGTCCTTAAAAATGTTCTTGGCAAATGTCTTTTCTCGGAGTCCATGAAACTTCTTGACGTGAGACAGATGGACCCATCCCTTACGGCCTTCCAACTTCACGGCCGTACGGGTGGTCAGAAGGACAAGTCTCGGCTCCTTCCAGCGAGGCTCCAGCGGACTTGAACGATCAAAGTTCCTTACAAGTACCAGGTCCCCTGGTATGACCTCATGCGGTTTCACTTCAGTATTGTCTGGAAACGCAGCGGCAACCTGTGAACGACAAGAGTGTAGGGCAGACATCAAGGAAGCTAGGTAATCTGTCAGCATATTACTGGAAACATATGTAATACTGCGGGGTCTAGGTGTACCCCACATATTTAGGGGGCGGCCGAATACGACCTCATAAGGGGACAGACCTGATCTGGAATGTGCAACCATCCTCATGAAGAATAAAGCAACTGGCAGGGCAACTAGCCAGTCTACACCTTTCTCTTTACATGTCTTAGCAATACGGATTTTCAGGGTTTGATTATGTCTCTCTACGAGACCGGCTGCTTCTGGATGGCGCACACAATGGAACTTCCACTGGTACCCTAACAGAAGGGAAACATGTTTCATTAACTCTGATGAGAATGGCTGGCCGTTATCAGAATACACGACCCTAGGGAGTCCATAACGGGGGAAGAATTTACGAACCAACTGCTTGGCAGTGGTCGCAGCTGTGTAATCTGGAACTGGATATGCTTCTGTCCACCTGGACAAAGCGCATACAACTACGAGGACATACTTGAAACCTCGACATCGCTCCATCTGAATGTAATCCATCTGGAGGACTTCAAAAGGGTGGTCAGGAGGTTGGAATCCACCTTGTTCCACCGGGACACTTTTACCTGGATTGAACTGGCAACATATCATACAGGTACGGACTTTCTGCTTGGCTGCAGCTCGTAGGTGCTTGTTGAACCAAAGGTTCTGGATACTGTCTAACATGGCTTTTTCTCCTAGGTGTGCTGGACTATGTGCGGTATTGATAATGACTTGAACCATAGAGTCGGGGAGAAACCATGTGGCTTTTCCCTTCGTCACCCATCCCTGATCTGTCTGGACCCCTCCTTGTTCGGACCATTTCTTGATTTCTTCGGGAGTGGCATGTAACTGTATGTCTATGACATCTTGTGTGGGGTCCTTAACTGTCATACAAGTAGTCTGTTCTGGAGTGGATGTCTGTGTCTTGTTAACTGGAATGTCTGGTGTCTGAGCTGTAAGCTTGGCTGTTCGATCTGCTAGATCATTACCTTGGGAAATAATGTCAGTAACTTTCGTATGTGCCTTGCACTTCATGATAGCGATAGCTGTCGGTAAATGTATTGCATCTAACAGAGCTTGAATGAGGAGACCATGCTGAATCTTGGTTCCATGAGAAGTCATGAAACCTCTCTCCTGCCAGAGCACTCCGAAGTCGTGTACAACTCCGAATGCGTAACGTGAATCTGTATATATGTTTACTTTCAGGTCCTTGGCACGTATGCAGGCTTGGGTCAGAGCAACTAGCTCTGCTGCTTGAGCAGACAGGGTGTCAATACGGTGTGTTTCAAATACTTCGGTTTCAGTAGTCACTGCATACGCGGCTACTAGTTCTCCTGTACTAGTTCTCATACATGAACCATCCACATAAAGTGTGAGGTCCGGATTAGGTAATGGAATGTCTGTCAGGTCTTGTCTTGGCTTGGTCATAGTATTAATGACTTCCACACAGTCATGTGTGGCAGGATTTGAAGTAACTGACGGTAACAGTGTAGCAGGATTTAGAACGTTGCAGCGTCTGATTTCTATGTGTGGCTGGAACAGTGTCAGTTCATAACCTGTTAAACTTGCAATTGTCAAGTGCTGAGTCTGTGTTCGGTTTAAAAGAACTTCCACAGCGTGTGGAACTTGTACTGTCAGGGAGTGTCCTAATACTATGGAATCACTTTGTCTGATAGCTAGAGCTGTGGCTGCAACTGACTTGAGGCACGCAGGCAAAGCCTGGGCTACTGGATCTAATGTGCTCGAAAAATAAGCACAGGGCTTGTACTGTCCTGCTTGATCTTGTGTGAGAACAGATAATGCAGTACCATCACGTTCTGTGACAAAAAGTGTAAAAGGCTTACTGTAGTTCGGTGTAGCTAGAACAGGTGCTTGGCATAAGGCTTTCTTCAATTCATTAAAACTAAGTGTATGTTCAGATGTCCAAGGGAGGACAGTCGATACGGCTGCCTCCTGTGTCGTTAACTGTATCAGTGGCTTGGCTAGAAATGCATACTGAGGAATCCATTGTCTGCAGTAAGAAGTGAGGCCAATAAAAGCACGTACCTCCTTCTGTGTCTTGGGCTGTGGAAGACTCGCTATTAACTGGATACGATCTGGTGTCAACTGCCTACCCCACTTGGACAGTAAGTGTCCCAAGTAGACCACTTGCTGGACACAGAATTGTACTTTGGAAGGGGACACCTTGTGCCCCTGCTCGGCCAGAAAATACAGGACTGTAAGTGACGCACGCTCGCAGTCACGTTCAGAACGGGCTGTGATCAGTAGATCATCGACATACTGGAGCAGGGCAGTGTCAGTTGGCATGTGAATATTGTCTAGTTGTCTTTTAAGTGCTTGACTGTAAATACTAGGACTTTCTGTGAAACCTTGAGGAGCTCGTGTGAATTTATAGCTCCTTCCATTTAAACAAAAACCGAAAAGGTACTGGCTATCTGGATGAATGGGGACACTGAAAAATGCGTTCTTGAGGTCTATTACTGTAAAAAATATGGCTTCAGAATCAATAGCTGTCAATAGAGATGAAATATCTGGGACTACTGGATACTGGGGTATGATACATTTATTAAGTTCTCGAAGGTCAATCACTAATCGATATACTGGAGGTGCATTTGGATCAGTACGTTTCATGACTGGAATGATAGGAGAATTACATACATTGGAGTCAGTTTCTACAACCACTCCTTGAGCAATGAGCTCGTCAATAATTGTGGATAAGGCTGCTACAGCCTCAGGTGGCAATCTGTACTGTCTGATTCGTGGCAAAACTATACCTTGCTTGAGAGTCACACGATGGGGTGTGATTTGCATAAAACCTACATCAGTTGGACCTTGCGCCCATAAATGCTGCGGTACATTTGACAATCTTGGATCAAAATCTCGTAATACATAGTGACCTTTGAAGTCACGCAAAAACAAACGTATTCCTTCTGGAGAGCAGCAAATAACTGCACCTAATTCTTTCAATGTTTTAATGCCTAACAAATTTTCTGGACACGATTTCGTGAGCAACAAATCAGTAGTTCGGGACAATGGACCAACTTCTAGAGTAACTGGCTTTGAAATCTCGTTTACAATAGGCTTTCCTGAAAATCCAAGGGAAACATTTCTAGAGCCTGAGAGCGGAGCCCCTGGAACCTCGTCATGACTGATAGTAGTCCTACTTGCCCCTGTATCAATCAGAAACTTTCTGTCTTTCCCTAATACTTGACTGTGTACATAGGGACCCTCTTGATCTACAGGTATCTCGATGAGAGGCAAGCCTACCTCCCTCTCTAGGCTGTTTCATGAATACTGTTGATACTCTGGATACTCTGACTGAGCATACTGATACATTTGCTGTGTAACATGTTGTGTTGCAGCGATAGGCTGCGATACTGGAACTGTCTGTTGTGCATTCTGTGGTGACTGAGAAGTCTGTGAAACTTGTTCTTGCCTAGGCGGACGTGGTCTCTCTTTAGTCTTACCAGTTGCTATGTTGTGTTTCAGAACTGGACACTCGTTTATAAAATGACCTGGCTGTTTACAATAATTGCATGTCCCTTTAACGGGAGCTGCAGGATGACTGGCTTGATTCGGACCCCTCTTCTGACTGTCTTGTGGAACAGATTGTGCAACTAGTACTTTCATTTTCGTGTCTTTCATACGTCTCCTTTCGTGTTCTTGCTCTTCCCTGATTCTATTCTGGTGATACTGGAGCATCTGTAACATCTGGGACGGGGTATTAGCTTGCCAAGTACTTTCGACTTTCAAAACTCGATTTTTAACTTGTGGACTTGAATTCTCGACTAGTTTAGTAACAAAAAGATGAGGGTATGACTCGCTACCTGTCTTCAAACCACTGTTAATTATAAAGCATTTCTCGAATCTAGAATAAAAATCACTAGTGTCTTCATCCTGTTTCTGTTTGCATGCTGAGATTGCATCCCAATCTTCCTTTTTCGTGGCTAATAACCTTGGCAAAACCTGAATCAATAACTCGGGTAATTCTTTACATTTGTCCCCAAGACCGGTACCTGGTACTCGTATTTTATCTTCAGCTTCTAGAACTGCCCAATCAATCTTTTTCTCTCCCACCTCCCATTCTTTTTCCTTGAGTTTTTCATATACCCCTGCGGGCAACAGGACCTTTAGCATTTTAATGATATCTGGATACGTGTATTCTCCCATACGGAGCATGTCTTTTAATTCTCGATGGAACCCTGCTGGGTCTTTGTCGTGACAGGGAATTAACTTTTTCATCTCTAAGAGTTCCATCTTTGTGATAGGGGTGTAAACAAATACTCGTTGCATTTCACCACCCGCTGTCCTAACTGGGTGTACTTCTCGTAACGGATGCTGTCTATCTATGTAGAATGATTTACTTTCTGGGGGTGAGACGTGAACAAAATGCGGATTCAGAAACGTTCTATATTTGTGGCGCTGTTCTAGAATGGTACTAATTAAATCGGTACCTAGACCTTTCCATTTATACTGGAGTAACTCGTTCAGAATATCATGTAACGGACCTGGATCAGAATGCTGACCCTCATACAATGTAATGAGGTGCTGGATCATATACATACCCACCAGTCGCTGCTCGGCTGGGGGCAATTTCAGAAACATTTGTGCCACTATTTCGTCTGGAAAAGTGGTAGAATCAGTAGTCCATCGGACTGCTGATCGGGCTAGTTCTTGTTCATGCATAGTACTGAGTTCACTATAACCGATTCGTGATTTCAGAATGTGATCGGTAGCTTGAAATACTTGCTCAAGAGAACCTTGTTCTGGTGCTGGAGGAGGAAAGACTTTCTTGTGTTCTAGACGTGAATGTCGGTCGGGAAATCTAGATTTACCTACATACGCTATTCTGGCGGGATTCTCGTCGTTTACCTCTTCAGTATCAGAATCGTTTACTTTCTCGTTTACTTGTGCTGCTTTGCGTTTCTCGTGCAACCTTATTATTTCCTTACAAATTTTCTTGTACATACTCTCTATACTACCTAGTGTTTTGTGTCTTCCCTCGGCTATATTATCACTCCACCTTGTCAGGACTTTCATTTCGGTCGGATCCTTAGTCGGATAATCTTGTTCCCTTATTAAACAATTAATTAGAAACTTTAATAGCATGAGCTGAGTCTCAGCTTTCCTTAGAGACATGATTTCGCCAATACTTTCTGGATCTTCTCCTGTACGGATGAAACGATATACTCTGTCTAGATCTTCTTTCATATTCGGTAGGGTGTCCAAATACTCGGTCACCCGTCTTACGCGCAATGAATATATAACCATATTATCATCGCCTGGGACTGGATCATAACGGCATTCGGTAAGAGCTCGTTTCATATCTGCAACTGACTGATATTTGGGCGTACGCTGTAACGCACGTTCATGTAACTCGACTAACGTTACACGTTTGTGTGGCGGCGGGGTACCAGGAGGACCTCCCCCCGCAGCTCCTAAACTGGAATCGTCGACTGATACTCTTCGTGCTGGCAGAGTGACTGAAGTAGCGGGTACTTGTACTATGGGCTGGACCGGGGGTACAGTAATAGGTGCTGTAACAGGTGCCCCGGTGGCTGGAGGAACAGGAATTACATTATTTACAGGAGCTGGCGGAGCAGGATTTGCATATTCTGGGACTGTGTCGTCCAAATAGGACGAGAAAAAAATATCAGCTGCGGTCGGTTTGTGACGTAGCTTAATCGGAACTAATGGTGGCGGAAAATTACATGGTGCTTCCGGGGTTGCTTTTGGCAAGCCCTCGGCAAGAAGAGGATACATACCCTTAATAAGGGCATTTCTCTGTCTGTCTGACTGTTCGGCTTTAACTCGGTCACCTACTTCGATTAATTCCCTTTCTTGGGCTCTTTCTGAGGATTCTCTACTTAATTCTGACTTTCTGATTTCTTTCTCTGTTCTCCTGTGAGATTCTTTGCGCCATAACTCGATGGCATCTTTCTGGGACTGTCTGGATTTCTTTTTCCATAATGCTTCTTCTACTCGCATGATGCACTCGGCATCCCATGTGCCTGATACAGGCCATCTATACTTTTCCTCTAATTCCTTGGTGTACTCCACCCATAAGTCTAGATATAATATGGCACTTATGCCATGCTTATGATACATAAAATGACCTGGGCTGTCCCTAGGCGGGACAGGAACTGCTTCTTCGAGCAGACCTTTTCTAGTTTTTAACTGACGTAACTTAGAGAACAGAGGCATGATTAGACTGGAGTCTAGAAACAATACAATACACAATAAACACAGTAATAACTTGAAGAAACAACTCATTCATACCACGACATTGAAAACACATGGAATAACATTTAAAATAACAATTCGGACAGAATACTACCTGGAATACTGAGAACAGAACACATGAATTTCTCGAGAACAGAACTTACTAGAACAGACTAGATGCACTGCTGAAACAGTACGAAACTTACCGGTCTCATAAAGAGACACGTCAGGACCCGCATCCACCTAGATGGACACTTCGTGTTGGATCTGTGTACCCAAACCCACGGACCAGAGACAAATTAATTGACCCTGTCTAGATACTACCCCAGCAACGGTACTCACCGGGCAGCAAGAACGGAAGGCCTCGGACTGGACTGGACTGGTACGACGACGGACGGACGAACTTCGAACTTCAGTTACAGGTGGGCCTCCGGATACCTCGGACCTTGGACTCTCGGCTTGGGCTCTGGTCGGGACTCGCCGCGTTCCTCCACCGCCTCGTCTGGACGCTGGACCGCAACCTCCGTCTCCTCCGTGGGCCTGAGGGATACTTGAAGCAGAAATATCTGCACGTGCACGGTATGGTTCCGTCACGGCTGCAGAGGATCAGGGGGCCTGCGTGGCTTCTCCGGCGCGTGGGGAAAGGGCAAGTTCCTATTCGGGCGCCATTATGTGGTAAATAAATAATTAATTACCGGTACTATTTTTGACTATAATAAATAAACGGTTTAGCTCAATAAATAAGAGTCAAGATACGAGGTAGCTGGAGTATACAGGCTTTAATTAAGCATAAAAGGACTGGAACAAGACAGCCTGCATGGGAATGGGATGGCAGGGCCCGGCAGCTGCCGGGGCAGGATCTGGGAATGGCTAGCAAACTTTAATAACAGTGCACAATATTTATAGTTAAACAATTGCATTACAGTTAATACAGTAGGCGTAGCAGTGGGCGGAGTTCGTAGCAGTCGCGAAAGATAAGGCAGAAAGTAGGTGTAACAAGAGGCGTGTACATAGACATGTGATGTAAATGTAACAGAATATGTCATAAACGGGGCGGAAACATGGAGGGGGCTACCTAAGGAGCCGGGACCTCTGACCTAGTGGTGCGCGCAAGCTGGCAATGACGTGTTACTAGGAAGAACTGGGGGGCTATGACTTCTGCGCTAGAAGAAGAGACTAAAGTCTGGAGAGTCAGAGCGACATGTACCTAAACACTATCTAGTATCTGATGTTTAGAGAACATGTTGATAGAATCCAAATGTTATCAGGGTAAAGGCTAACAGACTCTAAGACTGGGGCATGCATTATTCTACATGTAGTGCGTGCTGAGGAATATTAAATGACCATTAATACAGTATTTCTCTTACATGGAGACGTAAAGGCTAGACCATGACGGAAACTATTGATGCGATTCAGTAGCTTAGGAATGCAGAGAAGGAGGGCTGGACTGATAACTGGAAACATAACATACTCTTGGCAGACTAAGAGGCAGGGCCAGGCCGAGCCGGGCACTGCGAGGCATGAAAGTAAGCTAAGGGTCAGGGATACAGGTGGGGGCTGTATCGCTCCTCAGAGAGGGTTCAGGAGACAGGAGCTGAATCTGGTGTCCGGGCCCTTTTGAGGCCTAGAAACGGGGATGATTCAATGAATTAACGTGCACACTGTAAAATGGGGCCACATAACTTTACATAGGCTTAATACTCGTAGCTTTCACGAGAACTGGGAACTGGCATACTAAAGTTGGACACAACTATAATTGCGTCTTTAATCGATCAAAAGGGAATACATATGCATATCGATCATGCACATGTGACATAACATGGGGAACACGTAGGCACATATAACATGGCAAAATTTACT
The DNA here is from genome assembly GCF_964261635.1 of Lissotriton helveticus. NCBI lineage: Eukaryota > Metazoa > Chordata > Amphibia > Caudata > Salamandridae > Lissotriton > Lissotriton helveticus. Next base: position 1,915,097,935 of record NC_136061.1, on the reverse strand, counting down.
TTTCCACAGAGGGATAAAATGTACTATTCCTATTCACTCCAATAAGTGCAACAGTAGGGAAAGTGTTCACAGCAGAGCACAACACAATGTTTTGGAGGCATTTACTACAGCAGTATACACCATTATAGCAGATACATCAAAGTTACTGGGAAACAATGTTGAATTGCCCAAAGAATGTCTTTTTAGACAACAGGGACAGTACTCTGAGCTGTCAGATGCTGAGTTGATATTGCAGATAGAAGCTTTGGAAATAACACCAGATTATGGCGCTCTGTTAGCAAACAACCATAATAATGTTTTGTGGGCATGTGTTACCTTCCTAGAGCCAGGAAAGTTAGTAAGAAAGCTATTGGATGACCCCAAGAAAACTGCGGTCATTTTTCAGGAAGAAATGCCACTAAGGACAGTGTTAGAAGTGAGACACCAAGCAGAATATTTGATTCAGTAAAGGGAGCAGATCTGGCCCAAATACCAAACACTTTGTGGACTAAGAGTCCCCACGATGTTGGTCTCATCCACACTGTCGCACCTTTCCGGATTACATTGAAAACAGGTGTCCTTTTACTTACAGTGAGGCAATATCTCCTGTTGAAGGAAGCAGATGAGGGCATCACCCCTACTATACAGGCATTGCTGGAGCAGGGAGTGATTTACCCTGGAGTGTCTCCATGTAACACCCCAATTTACCCGTCCAAAAAGCTAAGGGTATTACTTGGTGCATGGTTCAATACTTGCACACTCTGATTAACATAGTGGTACCAGAATTCCCAATAGCCCCTGATCCCTCCAATATCCCCCATGATGCTAGGCTTTTTTCAGTTATTGACCGCCTTCTTCAGCATTCCTCTATTAGCTACTTTCTGATAGAGTTCTCATATTACGGGACTCAATATTTGTACTCTTTTTTACCCCAAGGATATTGTGAGTCCCCTAGCATGTTCAACAGAGTGATAATGGATGCTCTGTCAATTTTTCAATGTGATAGCATTCTGTTCCAATATGTCGATGACATATTGATTTGTAGTTCCAATGAGCAACAGTGCAGAAGAGACAATATGGGCCTCAATACAATGTACTCCTTGTTGCAATGGTTTCTGACCGACTCAGGTTTGGGAAGTCCGACTGACCAATGATGATGTGTCAGAACATCATTCGGTCTGATTCCCATTGACTTCAATCCGACATCGTAATCTGTTGGTCAGAAATGCAGCCTGTTGAGCTGTACAATGTGCTCCGACAGGCTCTGACTCCCCAAATGCCAGTCGCAACCATTTTGGCATGACTGACCGGTTACATTCTATCACAATAAGTCAGAAATGTTTCTGAATTGGTCGGAAAGATTGGTTCGGACACGGGTTGAGAAAATCCGAATGCCATTCAGAGCCTTTCTGACTGACATCATAATGAGGCCATATATCTCTTTAACCACTCTTGCCCGGAGAGGAAGCAAAGTAGAGAGAAAAAACTTCGGAGAAAGAAGAATATGGGAGGGTTATGTGCGCCTGATATAATCTTTTATGCATGGGCCTTCCTAATGAGGGCAGGTAAAATGCTTATGAATCAGCACAATTGTTCAGACATAGGAAAAATGTTTAGGGAAATGCTGCAAGACCTAAAAGGAGCTGAACAAGCCTATGTATACAAATTTGGAGATCCACGCTTCTTCAAGTCCGATTGAAATCTCTAAAGGACTTAGCAAACACCTCGTTCAAAATCAGAAAGCTCTTAAAAATCAGCTAATATAGCACTATCGCGCCTATTTGGGACACACCTGGCTCACCCGAGTGGACTAAAGAGTCACTAGTCACACTTTTAAAATCTTCCGGTGTAAATTGCAGGGCCCAACTCATTCCAGACGGATGTTTGTTACCTTGGGAAGATCTGAAGCTAATAACGGACAGTCAATCAATCAATCAATCAATCATATCATTTGTAAAGCGTGCCACATACTCGTGAGGGTCTCAAGGCGCTATGGGGGTAGGGGGGCTGCTACTGATCGAAGAGCCAGGTCTTGAGACTTCTTCTGAAGGCCAGCAGGTCCTGGGTCTGTCGTAGGCTGGTAGGGAGAGTGTTCCAGATCTTGGCGGCAAAGTAGGAGAAGGATCTGCCGCCGGCGGTGGTTTTCTGGATGCGTGGAACTGTGGCGAGGGCGAGGTTGGCAGAGCGGAGGCTGCGGGTGGGGGTGTAGAAGCTGAGTCGGTTCTTGAGGTATGCTGATCCGGCGTTGTGTAGGGCTTTGTGTGCGTGGACGAGGAGTTTCAAGGTGATCCTCTTGTTGATGGGGAGACAATGCAGGCCTCGCAGGTGGGGTGTGATGTGCTTGCGTCAGGGGACGTCGAGGATCAGTTGTGCCGAGGCGTTCTGGATGCTTTGTAGCCGTCTCAGGAGCTTGGTTGTTGTTCCTGCGTAGAGGGCGTTGTCCAGTCTGTTGGTGACGAGGGCCTGGGTGACGGTTTTTCTCATGTCGGAGGGTATCCATTTGAAGATCCTGCAGAGCATTCGGAGGGTGTTGAAGCAGGAAGCGGAGACAAACCAAAGGTTGACAATGCAAACACTCACCCCCAGTCAACTGATCTGGGTTTAATCCATCACCGTTCTTTAGCTCACTCCGCCACCCCAGTTCAGACATGGCCATATGCAAATCAGTCTGACCCTGTGCCTCATGGGAACAGTCCAGCCCGAACTGCCAAGCCATGTCTCCCTGGACCGGAATCAAGCTTCCCAGGACCGGTTTCTGGCATTACAGCCGTCTTCAGCCGGGCTTGCTTGACTCCAATGGCAAAGTGAGCAAGGGACTCACGTCTGAGCATACCCTGCCAACTTAGGGCGAACAAAGAAAAACCAAAGGTGGTGATGGACGGAGCACTGACAATACAAACACTCAACCCCAGTCAACTGATCTGGGTTTAATCCATCACCGTTCATTGGCTCACTCCGCCACCCCAGTTCAAACATGGCCATATGCAAATCAGTCTGACCCTGTGCCTCATGGGAACAGTCCAGGAAGCGGAGACGGCATTGACCTGCTTGGTCATGGAGAGGGCGGAGTCGAGGATGACCCCCAGGTTGCGTGCCTGGTCGGTGGGTTCTGGGGCTGTTCCTAGCGATGTTGGCCACCAGGAGTCGTCCCTGGCTGAGGGGTTGGGGCCGAGGATGAGGACCTCCGTCTTGTCTGAATTCAGCTTCAGCCTGCTGTCCTTCATCCATTCGGCGACGGCCTTCATTCCTCTGTGGAGGTTGGCTTTGGTGGTGTGGGGGTCTTCGTTGCGGGAGATAATCAGCTGGGTGTCGTCGGCGTAGGAGATGATGTTGAGGCTATGTTGTCTGGCGACGTGGGCGAGTGGTGTCATGTAGATGTTGAACAGCGTCGGGCTGAGGGATGATTCCTGTGGAACGCCGCAGATGATCTCGGTGGTCTTGGAGCAGAAGGGTGGGAGGCGGACGCTTTGGGTTCTGCCGGAGAGGAAGGATGTGGTCCAGGCCAGGGCCTTCTCTTGGATTCCGGCATTATGGAGGCGTGCTGTTAGGGTGCGGTGGCAGACTGTGTTGAATGCTGCTGATAGGTACAGAAGGATGAGGGTGGCTGTTTCTCCTTGGTCCATAAGGATCCTGATGTCGTCGGTGGCGGCGATGAGGGCGGTCTCGGTGCTGTGGTTGCTGCGGAAGCCGGACTCGGATGGGTCCAGGGTGTTGTTGTCTTCGAGGTAGCGGGTCAGCTGTCTGTTGACGATCTTCTCCGTGACTTTCGCCGGGAAAGGGAGCAGGGAGATGGGCCGGAAGTTCTTGAGGTCCTTGGGGTCCGCCTTGGGTTTCTTCAGTATGGCGCTGATCTCACCGTGCTTCCAGCCTGCCGAGAAGGTCCCAGGCTCGAAGGAGATGTTGATTGTTTTCCGGTGGTGAGATGCAATGGCTGTGCTGGCTTTGTTGAAGAAGTGGTGGGGGCAAGGGTCAGATGGGGATCCACAGTGGATGGAGTTCATGGTCTTGATGGTGTCTTCGTCGCTGACGTTGGACCAGGCGGTCAGGCGACTGGTGCGGGTGGTGGTCGCAGGGGTGGTGGTTTTGGCGGTGGATGTGGGGGTGGTGTGGAAAAGTAAATTTTGCCATGTTCTGTGTCACTACGTGTCATCCATCATATGTTATGTGTGCATGACCAATATGCATATGTTATTCCCCATGTCCGATTCAAGACGCAATTATAGTTGTGTCCACCTCTGGTATGCCATTTTCCAGTCCTCGTGAATACTACGGATATCAGGCCTATGTAAAGCTACGTTGCCACGTTTCCCAGTGTGCACGTTATTCCATTATAAAGTCCCCGTTTCCAGGCCTCAAAAGGGCCCTGACCACAGATTCAGCTCCTGTCTCCTGAAAGCCTCGCTGAGGAGCGATACAGCCCCCACCTGTATCCTCGACCCTTCACTTACTTCCTGCCTCGCAGTGCCCGGTGCAGCCCGGCTCTGCCTCTGAGTCTGCCAAAAGTATGTTATAGTTCCAGTTATCAGTTCAGTCCTCCTTCTCTGCATTCCTAAGCTACTGAACTGCATCAATAGTTTCCGTCATTGTCTAGCCTATGCGGCCCCATATTAAGAGAAATACTGTATTTAATGGTCATTTAATATTCTTCATCACGCACTACATGTAGAATAATGCATGGTCCAGTCTTAGAGTCAGTTAGCTTTTCCCCTCATGACTTCTAGTTTATATCAACATGTTCCCTAAACATTAGATACCAGATAGGGTTTAGGTACATGTCGCTCCGACCCTCCAGACTTTAGTCTCTGCTCCTAGCACAGAGTTCATAGCCCCCAGCTTCTCCTCGTAACACGTCATTGCCAGTTTGCGCGCACCATTAGGTTAGAGGTCCCGGCTCCTTAGGTAGCCCCCTCCTATGTTTCCGCCCCATTCATGACATATCCTGTTACGTCTGCACCACATGTCTATGTATACGCCCAGTTACACCTCTTTTTACTCTTATCTTTCGCGACTGCTACGCGTCACGCCTTCTGCTCCACCCACTGCTACGCCTACTGCAATGTAATGCTATGTGTTTGCGCTATGTATATATGCTCGTGCATTGTTATTAAAAGTTAGCGCGCTCATCCCAGATCCAGCCCCAGCAGCTGCTGGGCCCTGTCATCCTATTCCTATGCAGGTTGTCCTGTTCCTGTCCTTATGCTGTATTAAACCTGCAAAACTCCTACTACCTCGAATCTTGACTCTTATTTATTGAGCTATCTGTTATGATATATGTCTAGTCAAAAATAGGGTATTATTTATTTATTTACCACATAATGGCGCCCGAATAGGGACCTGCCCTTTCCCCACGCGTCGGTGAAGCCACGCCGACCCCCTGACCCTCTGCAGTCGTGACGGAACTCTTCTGCGCAGTGGCAGATATTTCTGCTCAAGTATCCCTCAGGCCCACGGAGGAGACGGAGGAGGCGGTCCAGCATCCAGACGAGACGGTGGAGGAACGCGGCGAGTCCCGATCAGAGCCCAAGCCAAGAGTCCAAGGTCCGAGGTATCCGGAGGTCCACCCGTGACTGAAGTCCGAAGTCCGAAGTTCGTTGTCGTAGCAGTCCAGTCCAGTCCGAGGCTTTCCGTTCTTGCTGCCCGGTGAGTACCGTTACTGGGGTGGTATCTAGACAGGGTCAATTTAATTGACTCTGGTCTGTGGGTTGGTGGTACACAGTCCCACAAACAAAGTGTCCACTTCGGTGGATGCGGGTCCTGACGTGTCTCTTTAAGAGACCGGTAAGTTTCGTACTGTTTCAGCAGTGCATCTCGTTTCTGTTCTAGTCAGTTCTGTTCTCGAGAAATTTCAAGTATTTTCAGGTGGTATTCTGTTCGAACTGTTATTCATAATGTTCTTCATGTATTTTAATGTTGTGGTATGAGTGCGACGTGATTTTCGTGTTTATTGTGTATTGTATTATGTCCAGATTATAGTTCAGTCATGCCTATATTTTCCAAGTTACGTCAGTTAAAGACTAGAAAGGGTCTGCTGGAAGCAGCAGTTCCTGTCCCGCCCAGGGACAGTCCAGGTCATTTTATGTATCAGAAGCATGGCATAAGTGCCATATTGTATCTAGATTTATGGGTAGAGTATACCAAACAGTTAGAAGAAAAGTATAGATGGCCCGTATCGGGTACATGGGATACCGAGTGCATCATGCGAGTAGAAGAAGCATTATGGAAAAAGAAAGCCAGACAATCACAGAAAGATGCCATCGAGTTATGGCGCAAAGAAGCTCATAAGAGAACCGAAAAAGAAATCAGAAAGTCAGAACTAAGTAGAGAATCCCAAGAACGAGCCCAAGAAAGAGAATTAATCGAGATAGGTGAACGAGTTAGAACTGAGCAATTAGACAGACAGAGGAATGCCCTCATCAAGGGTATGTATCCTCTTCTTGCTGAGGGCTTGCCAAAAGCGACCCCAGAGGCATCCAGTAATTTCCCGCCACCGTTAGTTCCGACCAAGCTACGTCACAAACCGACCGCAGCTGATATTTTTATTTCGTCCTATCTGGACGACACAGTCCCCGAATATGCAAATCCTGTTCGCACTCCGCCAGTCCCTGTAAATCAGGTAATTCCTGCTCCTCCAGATACCGGGGTGCCCTTAACAGCCCCCCTGGGTCAGCCCGCCATACAAGTCCAGCCCACGTTACAATTACCGACCCTGCCAGGACGAAAAGCATCAGTTGATGATTCTAGTTTAGGGGCCGCAGGAGGAGGTCTTCCTCAAACCCCGCCGCCATACAAACGTTTATCAGCACTCGAATTACATGCTCAAGCATCACAGCGTACTCCCAAGAGTAATAAGTCTGTCGCAGAAATCAGGCAAACCCTTGGCGAATGTGTCTATGACCCAGTTCCAGGCGAGTTTAATATGGTTTTATATTCCGTACGCGTAAGGAGAGTGACCGAGTATCTAGTCACCCTGCCAAATATGAAAGAAGATCTAGACAGGATATATCGTTTCATCCGTACAGGGGATGACCCACAAAGTATTAGTGATGCCATGTCTCAAAGGAAAGCCGAGATTCAGCGCATGATATTAAAGTTCTTAATTAACTGTCTAATAAGAGAACAAGATTACCCGTCTAAAGACCCGGAAGAAATGAAAACTCTGACAAAATGGAGTGATAATATAGCCGAAGGAAAGCACAATACCATTGGTGCCATGGAGAGTATGTACAAGAAAATCCGTAGAGAAATAATAAAGATACACGAACAGCGTAAAGCAGCACAAGTAAGCGAGAAAGAAAGTACCTCTGATCCTGAAGAGGAAGACGATGAGAATACTGCCAGAATAGCGTATGTAGGAAAATCTAGATTTCCAGATCGCCATTTACGTCTAGAACCCAAGTCTACTTTCCATCATTCAGCACCAGAACAAGGTTCCCTAGAACAAGTATTTCAAGCTACCGATCACATTCTGAAATCACGAATCGGTTATAGTGAGTTAAGTACCATGCATGAACAAGAAATAGTTCGGTCAGCAGTCAGATGGATTACTGATTCTACCACTTTTCCAGACGAAATAGTGGCACAAATGTTCCTGAAAATGCCCCCAGCCGAGCAGCGACTGGTGGGTATGTATATGATCCAGCACCTCATTACTCTGTATGAGGGTCAACATTCTGATCCAGGCCCGTTACATGATATCCTGAACGAGTTACTCCAGTACAGATGGAGAGGTCTAGGTACCGATTTAATTAGTGTCATTCTAGAACAGCGCCACAAATATAGAACATTCTTGAACCCGCATTTTGTTCATGTCTCACCCCCAGAAAGTAAATCATTCTACATAGACAGACAGAATCCGTTACGAGAAGTCCACCCAGTCAGAGGAACGGGTGGCGAAATGCAACGAGTGTTTGTATATACTCCGATAACAAAGATGGAACTTCTCGAGATGAAGAAATTAATTCCCTGTCATGATAAAGATCCAGCAGGGTTCCATAGAGAATTAAAAGACATGCTCCGTATGGGAGAATACACTTACCCAGATATCATTAAAATGTTAAAGGTTCTGCTACCCGCAGGGGTGTATGAAAAGCTAAAGGAAAAAGAATGGGAGGTGGGAGAGAAAAAGATAGATTGGGCAGTCCTAGAAGCAGAAGATAAGATACGTGTACCAGGTACTGGTCTTGGAGAGAAATGTAAAGAATTACCAGAATTATTGATTCAAGTTTTACCCAGATTATTAACAACGAGAAAAGAAGACTGGGATGCAATCTCAGCCTGTAAACAGAAACAAGATGAAGATATTAGTGATTTTTATTCGAGGTTTGAAAAGTGCTTTAGTATTAATAGTGGTCTCAAGACAAGTAGTGAGTCATACCCTCACCTTTTCGTTACCAAATTAGTCGAGAATTCAAGTCCACCAATTAAAAACCGAGTTTTGAAAGTCGAAAGCACCTGGCAAGCAAATACTCCGTCCCAGATGCTCCAGATGCTCCAGTATCACCAGAATAGAATCAGGGAAGAGCAAGAACACGAGAGAAAACGTATGAAAGACACGAAAATGAAAGTACTAGTTGCACAATCTGTTCCTCAAGACAGTCAGAAGAGGGGTCCGAATCAAGCCAGTCATCCTGCAGCTCCCGTTAAAGGGAACTGCAATTATTGTAAACAGCCAGGTCATTTTATAAACGAGTGTGCAGTTCTGAAACATAACATAGCTACTGGTAAGACTAAAGAAAGACAACGTCCGCCTAGACAGGAACAAGTTTCACAGATTCCTCAGCCACAGAATGCACAACAGACAGTTACAGCACCGCAGCCTATTGCTGCAACACAGCATGTTACATCGCAGATGTACCAGTATGCACAGTCTGAGTATCCAGAGTACCAGCCATATTCATGAAACAGCCTAGAGAGGGAGGTAGGCTTGCCTCTCATCGAGATACCTGTAGATCAAGAAGGTCCCTATGTTCACAGTCAAGTATTAGGGAAAGACAGAAAGTTTTTGATTGATACAGGGGCAAGTAGGACCACAATTAGTCACGCCGAAGTTCCAGGGGCTCCGCTCTCAGGCTCAAGAAATGTTTCCCTTGGATTTTCAGGAAAGCCTATCGTTAATGAGATTTCAAAGCCAGTCACTCTAGAAGTAGGTCCATTGTCCCGCACTACTGATCTGTTACTTACTAAGTCATGTCCAGAAAATCTATTAGGCATTAAAACACTGAAAGAGTTAGGTGCCGTTATATGTTGTTCCCCGGAGGGAATACGTCTGTTCCTACGTGACTTTAAGGGTCACTATGTATTACGAGATTTTGATTCCAGACTGTCTAAAGTTCCGCAGCATTTATGGGCGCAAGGTCCAACTGATGTAGGTTACATGCAAATCACACCCCATCGTGTGACTCTCAAACCAGGTGTAGTGTTACCACGAATCAGGCAGTATAGGTTGCCACCCGAGGCTGTAGCAGCCTTATCCAAAATTATTGACGAGCTCATGGCTCAAGGAGTAGTTGTAGAAACTGACTCCAATGTATGCAATTCTCCGATCATTCCAGTCATGAAACGTACTGATCCAAATGCACCCCCAGTATATCGATTAGTGATTGATTTACGGGAACTTAACAAATGTATTATTCCTCAGTACCCAGTGGTCCCAGATATTTCTTCCCTGTTAACAGCCATTGATTCCGAAGCCATGTTTTTCACTGTCATAGACCTCAAGAATGCATTTTTCAGTGTTCCAATTCATCCAGACAGTCAGTTTCTTTTCGGATTTTGTTTAAATGGAAGGAGCTATATGTTTACACGCGCTCCTCAAGGTTTCACAGAAAGTCCTAGTATTTACAGTCAAGCACTCAAGAGACAACTAGACAACATTCACATGCCAACTGACACTGCCCTGCTCCAGTATGTCGATGATCTACTGATCACAGCTCGTTCTGAACGTGACTGCGAGCGAGCGTCACTGACGGTTCTGTATTTCCTAGCCGAGATGGGGCACAAGGTGTCCCCTTCGAAGCTTCAATTCTGTGTCCAGCAAGTGGTCTACTTAGGACACTTACTGTCCAAGAGGGGTAGGCAGTTGACACCAGACCGTATCCAGCTAATAGCGAGTCTTCCACAGCCCAAGACCCAGAAGGAGGTGCGTGCTTTTATCGGCCTTACTTCTTACTGCAGACAATGGATTCCTCAGTATGCATTTCTAGCCAAGCCACTGATACAGTTAACGACACAGGAGGCAGCCGTATCGACTGTCCTCCCTTGGACATCTGAACATACACTTAGTTTCAATGAGTTAAAGAAAGCTTTATGTCAAGCTCCAGTTCTAGCGACACCGAACTACAGTAAGCCTTTTACACTTTTCGTCACAGAACGTGAAGGTACAGCATTATCTGTTCTCACACAAGATCAAGCAGGACAAAACAAGCCTTGTGCTTATTTTTCTAGCACACTAGATCCAGTCGCCCAGGCGTTGCCTGCGTGCCTCAAGTCAGTTGCAGCCACAGCACTAGCTATCAGACAAAGTGATTCCATAGTTTTAGGACACTCCTTGACAGTACAAGTCCCACACTCCGTGGAAGTTCTTTTAAACCGAACACAAACTCAGCACTTGACAATTGCACGTTTAACAGGTTATGAATTGACACTGTTTCAGCCACACATAGAAATCAGACGCTGCAACGTTCTGAACCCTGCTACACTGTTACCATCAGTTAATTCAAATTCTGCCACACATGATTGCGTGGAAGTAGTTAACATTACGACAAAGCCAAGACAAGACCTGACAGATATTCCGTTACCAGACCCTGACCTGACACTTTATGTGGATGGTTCATGTATGAGAACTAGTACAGGAGAACTAGTAGCCGCGTATGCAGTGACTACTGACACTGAAGTTATTGAAACACACCGTATTGATACTCTGTCCGCTCAAGCAGCAGAGCTAGTTGCTCTGACACAAGCCTGTATACACGCCAAGAACCTGAAAGTTAATGTTTACACAGATTCACGTTACGCATTTGGAGTTGTACACGACTTTGGAGTGCTCTGGCAGGAGAGAGGTTTCATGACTTCTCATGGAACCAAGATTCAGCATGGTCTCCTTATTCAAGCTCTGTTAGATGCAATACATTTACCGACATCTATCGCTATCATGAAATGCAAAGCACATACGAAAGTTACTGACATTATTTCTCAAGGTAATGATCTAGCAGACCGCACAGCCAAGCTTACAGCACAGACTCCAGACATTCCAGTTAACATGACACACACTCCAGATCCGACTACATGTATGACAGTTAAGGACCCTACTCAAGATGTCATAGATATCCAGTTACATGCTACTCCCGATGAAATCAAGAAATGGTCTGAACAAGGAGGGGTCCAGACAGATCAAGGATGGTTAACGAAGGGTAGAGCCACATGGTTTCTCCCCGACTCTATGGTTCAAGTCATTATTAATACCGCACATAGTCCAGCACATTTAGGAGAAAAAGCTATGTTAGACAGTATCCAGAACATTTGGTTCAACAAGCATTTACGAGCTGCAGCCAAGCAGAAAGTCCGTACCTGTATGATATGTTGTCAGTTTAATCCAGGTAAAAGTGTCCCGGTGGAACAAGGTGGATTCCAGCCTCCTGACCACCCTTTTGAGGTCCTCCAGATGGATTATATTCAGATGGAGCGATGTCGAGGTTTCAAGTATGTCCTTGTAGTTGTATGCGCTTTGTCCAGATGGACGGAAGCATATCCAGTCCCAGATTACACAGCCGCGACCACTGCCAAGCAGTTGGTTCGTGAATTTTTCCCTCGATATGGACTCCCTAGAGTCGTATATTCTGATAACGGTCAGCCATTCTCATCTGAGTTGATGAAGCACGTTTCCCTGTTGTTAGGGTACCAGTGGAAGTTTCATTGTGTACGCCATCCTGAAGCAGCCGGTCTAGTTGAGAGACACAATCAGACTCTGAAAATCCGAATTGCTAAAATATGTAAAGATAAGGGTGTGGACTGGCTAGTAGCTCTGCCGGTCGCTTTATTTTATATGCGCATGGTCGCACATTCCAGATCAGGTCTGTCCCCGTATGAGGTCATTTTCGGCCGCCCCCCTAACATGTGGGGTACTCCTAGACCCCGAAGTATTACTGATGTTTCATGTAATATGCTGACAGATTACCTAGCTTCCTTGATGTCTGCCCTCAACTCATGTCGTTCACAGGTTGCCGCCACATTTCCAGACAATACCGAGGTGGCACCGCATGAAATCGTTCCAGGTTCGATGGTGCTCGTCCGGAACTTTGACAGATCAAGTCCGCTGGAGCCACGCTGGAAGGAGCCCCGTCAGGTCCTCCTCACCACCCGTACAGCCGTGAAGTTGGAAGGACGCAAGGGCTGGGTGCACCTTTCTCATGTTAAACTTTTTAAAGGACTGAAACCCGTCTTTAAGAACATTTCCCAGGATTCGAAGGATTGCCAGAATATTGTTCCTAAGGACTGTCCCGCAAATGACATTGATACAACCCCTCCCTTGGTAGAGAAAACTCCGCAGCAGGAGTATAAGCAAAAACTCCGGTCTAGTAAAATAAGTCAGTCAGTTTGATTGTATAAGTCCTCCCCTAGGTGAAACGGTTAGACTGTTTCTGACATGTATAAAATAGACCCCCATAGTGAGAGAGTTAGTCAAAACTCAAACCGATGTATCATTTTTCTGAGTTTCATATTATTTATCAGCCTTTTGATTTCCTGCACTAGTTACGCATTCTTCCTGTGTTTTCCAGTTCCTCATGTAAATAAGCCTTCTAATGTTACAGTAGAGCACACGTTTAGTGATCTGCCCCCTCATGAACTGTCCTACCGCCTCGCTATGCGTAATAACTCATTTATCCGCATGTTACATTATTCACACCAGACCAGCAATGCCACTAATTGTTGGGTGTGTGGTCGACTCCCCCCTTTCCAGACGTCGAAGGGAGTTCTGCCACTCTTTCCTTATCCTTTTTCACATAATGGTTCGTGTGGAGCATGGTCCACGTTAACGTCATCCTTAACAGATATGTCTTTTCTTAACAGCACATGTTTCCCAGACAAGCAAGGTTTCCCCCACAGAACAGGTTTAGATCTAGAAAATGAAGTGTATAATTTAGGTAACTATTCGTCGAATTTCATGGTCCTGAATGTTCAGTCTGATACTACTCCAGACTCACCTGCTATTTCAGTACTACCAGTCAAAGGCGAATTATGTGTCCGAAATCATGGTTCTGTACACGTAGGACATAGTGATTGTACTACTATTATCCAGTATAGTGACAGTGGGAAATCTATTTTCAAAGCTTCACGTCATTCTTATTTTGTTTGTGGTCAGACCGCATATGTTCGTCTGCCCCTCGATTGGGAGGGAACCTGTTACATTGCCTTCCTACTGCCACCTGTTTTTCTAGCCCCACCTGACTACCATAGGAATTCCTACCTAGTACATACCAGACATAAGAGAAACCTCCCGATTGTCGATTATACTGAAACTGCTGCAGAGCAATTCATTGATATTGATAAAGGTGTGTTCCCTTATTTAGGTACAGTTGTAAACAGTAAGCTAATCCGTAGGTTAACAAGAACCCTTGAAGCAGTAGTAGATGAGACTGCCTCCGCTCTAGGTAACTTAACCGAAGAGCAATCCTTTATGAGAATTGTTGTGCTCCAGAATCGTCTCGTCCTTGACGTCATACTGGCCGATAGGGGCGGGGCCTGTAGAGTCCTCGGATCCAGTTGTTGCATTTTCATTCCAAATAACGCGCCGTCTGTTTATTCAGCTATAACCAGACTCCATAAAATTGCCCATCTATTACACCAGGATCCAGGCACCTGGACATGGTCCGGTTGGTTCTGGAATATAATTTCCGCCTGGGGATGGAAAGTCCTGTCCCTTCTAGGTATCGCAGTAGCAATCATATTCAGCTGCTGTCTCTGTATACAATGTGGCCCTGCGATTTGCAGCATGTGTGCTACCTCTTGTATTCCTAGTCCCAAGCCCCGTTCTAAATCTCGTTCCAAGACAATTCGAGATGAGCAAATGGTACTGTATGAAATGATAGATGGTATCATGAATATTGATGTTTCCTGATGGAAACGTAGTGACAAGGAGGGAATGTGGAAAAGTAAATTTTGCCATGTTCTGTGTCACTACGTGTCATCCATCATATGTTATGTGTGCATGACCAATATGCATATGTTATTCCCCATGTCCGATTCAAGACGCAATTATAGTTGTGTCCACCTCTGGTATGCCATTTTCCAGTCCTCGTGAATACTACGGATATCAGGCCTATGTAAAGCTACGTTGCCACGTTTCCCAGTGTGCACGTTATTCCATTATAAAGTCCCCGTTTCCAGGCCTCAAAAGGGCCCTGACCACAGATTCAGCTCCTGTCTCCTGAAAGCCTCGCTGAGGAGCGATACAGCCCCCACCTGTATCCTCGACCCTTCACTTACTTCCTGCCTCGCAGTGCCCGGTGCAGCCCGGCTCTGCCTCTGAGTCTGCCAAAAGTATGTTATAGTTCCAGTTATCAGTTCAGTCCTCCTTCTCTGCATTCCTAAGCTACTGAACTGCATCAATAGTTTCCGTCATTGTCTAGCCTATGCGGCCCCATATTAAGAGAAATACTGTATTTAATGGTCATTTAATATTCTTCATCACGCACTACATGTAGAATAATGCATGGTCCAGTCTTAGAGTCAGTTAGCTTTTCCCCTCATGACTTCTAGTTTATATCAACATGTTCCCTAAACATTAGATACCAGATAGGGTTTAGGTACATGTCGCTCCGACCCTCCAGACTTTAGTCTCTGCTCCTAGCACAGAGTTCATAGCCCCCAGCTTCTCCTCGTAACACGTCATTGCCAGTTTGCGCGCACCATTAGGTTAGAGGTCCCGGCTCCTTAGGTAGCCCCCTCCTATGTTTCCGCCCCATTCATGACATATCCTGTTACGTCTGCACCACATGTCTATGTATACGCCCAGTTACACCTCTTTTTACTCTTATCTTTCGCGACTGCTACGCGTCACGCCTTCTGCTCCACCCACTGCTACGCCTACTGCAATGTAATGCTATGTGTTTGCGCTATGTATATATGCTCGTGCATTGTTATTAAAAGTTAGCGCGCTCATCCCAGATCCAGCCCCAGCAGCTGCTGGGCCCTGTCATCCTATTCCTATGCAGGTTGTCCTGTTCCTGTCCTTATGCTGTATTAAACCTGCAAAACTCCTACTACCTCGAATCTTGACTCTTATTTATTGAGCTATCTGATATGATATATGTCTAGTCAAAAATAGGGTATTATTTATTTATTTACCACAGTGGGGGTGTTGAAGCTGTTGTGGATGTCGGTGAAAGAAGGTGGCCAGTGAGTCGCACAGGTCTTGTGATGGTGGGATGTCGTTGGTGTTGGAGCTGGGGTTAGAGAGTTCTTTCATGATGTTGAGGAGCTCTTTGCTGTTGTGTGCGTTGCTGTCTAGGCGGTCCTTGAAGGTGGTATTCTTGGCAGTCCTGATGAGTTGGTGGCGTCTGCGGGTGGCGTTCTTGTGGGCTGTGTATCTGTCTGGTGTTCAGTCACGGAGCCAGCTCTTCTCCAGCTTCCAACAGGTGTGCTTGGAGGTCCGGAGGTCTTCGGTGAACCATGCGGCTTTCTTGTTGGTGTGATTGGTGGTGGAGGTCTTGAGTGGGGCGAGGGTGTTGGCGCAGTAGTTGATCCACTGTTTGAGGTTGATGGCGGCAGTGTCTGGGTCAGTCGGGTCGGCGGGTGGTCCCAGGGCAAGGGTGGTGGTCAGTTGGTCCTTGGTGACCTTGCCCCAGCAGCGGCGTGGCAACTGTTGGGCGCGGTGTTGTGTGGTGTGTTTCTTGAAGGTGAAGTAGACGCATGTGTGGTCTGTCCAGTGGGGTTCGGTGGTGTGGTTGAAGGAGACGTGGAGACTTGCGGAGAAGATGGGGTCCAGTGTGTGTCCGGCAGTGTGGGTGGGTGTCGTCACGAATTGTTTGAGTCCGAGGTTGGCGAGGTTGGCGATCAGGGCGGTGGAGTTGGCGCCGAGGTAGAAGTTCAGGTCCCCGAGGAAGATGTAGTCTGAGGAGGCGAGGGCGTGGGTGCTGATGAGGTCGGCGATGGTATCGCTGAACTGTGGTTGGGGTCCGGGTGGTCTGTAGACGAGTGTTCCTCTGAGGGTGGTGTTGGGGTCGGTGTGGATCTGGAAGTGCATGTGCTCGGCGGTGGTGAGGGTGTCGTCGATGTTGGTCGAGACTCCGAGGGTGTCCCTGTGGATGATGGCGATTCCCCCTCCCACTCCGTTGGTGCGGTCTCTGTGGGAGATCTTGTAGCCCTTTGGGATGGCTATGGCGATGTCTGGTGCCGAGGTGGTGTTCAGCCAGGTCTCCGTCAGGAAGGGGACGTCGGGGGTGGTTGAGTCTAGGAGGTCCCAGAGTTCGATGGCGTGCTTGCGAGCCGGGTGGATGTTGAGGAGGATGCATTGGAGGTGGTTGGGTTCTCTGGTTGATGGTTTGGCGGGCCGGGTGCTGGTGAAGCTGCAGTTCCGGCAGGTGAAAGGCCCTTGGGTGCTCTTTGGGCTGGCACAGAAGCAGGAGTGATGTCGTCCGTGGTTGAGTGCGTGGAGGGTGCTGGAGTCGTAGTGCAGTCTGGTGTTATGGCGGCTGCGTGGTCCAGGGGTTCTGGCACTGGGCGTGGTCCAGGCGCAGACAGGCGCAGACGGGCACAGACGGGCTTGCCTTTGGCAGGCCCGCTGCGCGCGGCCGCTGCATATTTAAATTTAAATATTTACACATAAAAATTTGATCCCAGGCAATTGGCATAATGGTTGGTTATTCAAATGGCCTAGAGACTGCTTTAAGAACAAGACAACGGAATAGGCGAGGAGTGGCAAATCTCTATTGGCTCCTGATAGATCTGACAGACGGTGACTTTATCCTTCCATCACAGGTATGGGGCGAGTGCTTGCCGGGCACCACCCCCTTTTGTACCGGGCACCAGTACAGAAGCAATATGGCAAGTATCTTTTGACTTACTACACTCTACAGTCCAAGCTGCCAATTTAAGGAGAAACCATATTTTCTCTCTTCACAGAGTATATGGGTCTCCTTGTAAGTTGTCAAAGTTTGCAAAGGGAACTATTCCATGCTGTCCAAAGTGCCGGAAAGAAAAAGCTAATGATTAGCTTATGTTTATAAGCTGCCCTAGGTTACAGCAATAAGAGGTATGGAAGACGTATTTAGGTTTGATATCGAGGTGAGCATTTCTTTAATATTTTTTGGTATCCTCCCGAATTATGAATAGTTACCCTTAGATAATAATAAGCTGTGTTTTTATCTTATCCTACTGGGCCGTAGAGAACTTTGTAAATGTTGAAATAAATGCACCCCTCCCGACTTTCTTAGATTGATTAAACTCTATTAAGTATGTAATGAAATTGGACATAGTCACACAGAAAGAAAATAGCAAGAATAGGGCTTTTTGGTCACCATGTATGGGCTGGTTGGACAACCTATCAATGTAGGGGTATGTATGTCCAATGATTATGCTTCTACATGAAACTACTTTACCACCCGGGTCAGTTCTCGGGGTCCACCAGATAGAAGAATGGAACCAACCAATTACGATAGGTTCTGTGTAAAGTGCAAACCATTAAGATCAGAGTTCTCTTGCTGGTGCCAATAAACAGGGGGGCTACAGAGTAAATTAATTTAGCTCTGCAAATATCTAATGGCGTATGAGGACAAATAAAAAATAAAACAAATGAAAGAAGATTCAGTACTGACAGTGAGAAGTCAAATATTTAGGAATATTACTGTCAGCATCTGGTACGCATGTTACACCTGAACAGGAAGTCTCCATTCAGAGGCAGAAATTGTCAAATGAATGCAGAAGTTTCTGAGTCTCTGTATCTATGGGAGATAGTGGGTATTTAACTATAGCACACTACTTAACCCCATTTTAACTACTGTCAACAGGCAAGAGACAGAGAAGATGGGATAACATGGACACCAGAGATGAAGGAGACTTTCCGGAAATTGAAAAGTGAAATAAGAAATGCTCAAGTCTTGGGATCTCTGGATTACACCGAGGAAATTTATTTATTCTGCCATTACAAAGGTCAGGTAATAACAGCTGTCCTCACACCAAAGTAACCCCTAGGGCATGAACAGATTGCGTATTTCAGTGGGGTGCAGGACTCTGTCGACAGCAGCCTTTGCAGTGCAGAAGAGCACCCCCCATGGTTATAGGGGCACTCTCAACTCTCTATGCAGAACATGCTGTATTTGCCATAATTCAGAAGGCGAAACTCATTCTGACTCCTCAGAAAGTGTCCGAATACGCGGCGATAATGGCACTACCATCTTTGAAGGTTGTGACGTGTCATACCATGAACTCTGTGACATTGTTTGCCTACCCAATATTAGATCCTGAGGTTAATACACACGGTTGTGCAACATATAGTCCCACTGAATGCAGTCAAGCCACAGAGGACCCTATACCAGGTAGCATTGTTTACTTTGGTGATGGTTCATCTGCGATTGACAAGGAGACAGCAATTAGAGACACAGGGGCATGCAGTAGTCAAGGCACAACACCACTGTTCCTCTGATACACTGCAGGTTGTAGGACAATTTACATTACCCGCACATTATTCTGCCCAGGCAGCAGAACTAACAGCATTAATAGTTACCCTTAAGTTGGGATCAGAAAGCGTAATCACCCAGGCTGGATTTAGAAATGTGACCCTCATTGATACACGGTGTGATGGGTCTCCATTTAATCTGGTCTGCTCTGTAGTGTGTGATCAGCTGAGGAAAATGTACCCCGAAAGGCCAGATATCGGATCCCTCATGACTCAGTCTATTCAACCAAATGAGGATCCTGCACAATATATCAATAATATGAAAGAAAAATGGACTCAGGATGTAGGGCAGGAGGTAATGCTGTACTGTTTTATTATGTAGTCAAGAAAGGGTTGCCTCCTGACAGCTTAAATAGCATAGTGGCACTTGAAGCCAAGTCCTGGACTGAAATTCATGCACACATAATCGATTTTTGTAAGAAAAAGAAAAAAATAATCAGAAAGTAGCAGAGAAAGGTGCAGCCAAGTTGGTGCAGCCGAAATTTGCGGAGAAAGGAGCAATGGAAGGGGCTGTAGTGGTAGTAACCACTCAGATGACTGCAATGTCTGTTGGAACAGTTCCAGGGGCCACCCAATGACAGTATCCACAACAGCAGAATGATATAAGACCATAGGGAAGTGGTAGAGGAGGAGTACTAAGAGGTAGGATGGGTCTTCCAAGAAGGGATCAGGCATGTTATTATTGTCAAAGGTTTGGGCATTTGATTAAAGGCTATCACACAAAGAGATGGAGTGAGCAAACTAGAAGAAATGTAATGTATTTTCAACCAGGTAGTATGACAGTACAGCCACAGCGAAATTCACAAATACTATATGTGCCCCAGACACCCTGGCAAAATGTGCAGCCACTAGCAGTGCCTCAGCGCTGCAGAGGCTGCCTCAGCAGAATTACCAAGCAGCCCCCCCATGGAGACTCCACTCCAAAGTGGACAAGGAGGTGTAGTGGTAAGGGGAAGAAATCCTAACCAGGCAAATCATGTGGGAGGACACATACAGTGAGGGTCCCCACAGAGTATTTCTATGTGTCCAATTTTGTCAGTAACACACAGGCGAGATGAGGAACTCACTGTGATGGTAGCTATTAATGACAAGAGGTATGCACTCCTCATACATCCAGGAGCAACCAAATTGTGAATTAGGGACGGAGGCCTTCTGATTTCCAACACATCAATGAACACACAGGGGTTCTCTGGGTAAAATATAAGGGTTCCTTATACCAAACCAGTGAAGATAGAAGTAAGGGGAAGCACACTGATGGCTGTTTTCTGTTCTCTCCATCTGCCACAGCTAATCTCTTAGGAAGACATTTGATGGCCAAATTAAATATGAACAATTATTTTGAATCAGATGGCACCACGATTTGTTTTACCACTGGTGTCCCACCATCCAGAATCATGGCACTAATGATATATTCCTCCACTAGAGACTAAATAAGAGGATGACCCAATTATTTGGATGCCTTTACTATAGTGGTATACACCATTATACCAGGGACACCAAAGCTACGGGGAAAAGAGGTTAATTTGCACAAATATTTCCTTTTTTGGCAACAGGGAAATGACTCTAGGCTGTCAGATGCTGAGTTGATATTATATATAGAAGCTTTTGGTGACCAGATAGGCAATGCCCGGGAGCATCCCCCAACAACCTTGATCGTTCAGCATCAAGTAACTCCCATTTGAAAGTAACTCAAACGCTGGCGAGATCACGGCAGCTGGAGTCCCTTTCATGTGGCAAGACAGTTTCAAAACTGAACCATTACAGGCCCGTGTAAAATGATATCTTGGCACATGAGAGAACCGCTTAAAGGGCTCTTTCAGTTAGTACCACTAAGAAACACTTCCTGATCCCCACTCCGGCATCGAAATCTATATGGTAAATGCCAGGATTTCCTAATGTATTCTTTACCCAATTTTTCACATTTGCCTGCCTGCCTTTGTTCAAGGCAATTGTGAAACTGAAAGGTAGTGATCGAGAGAGTGATTTGGCCGTGGATTAGCCACCCTGTGGATGGTAATTCAGCCACTGTGAATGGAAGCCTGTCCTGTTTTTCAATTTGCAACATTGTATATTTAGCTCGCCTTTGTGCCATTTCTATCTGTGTATCAGTTAGATTGAATTCCAAAAAGAGAGACATACTGTTCATAAAACGCCAAGGCACAAAGCCTGTAAGAAAAGATTGTATCGTCCAACTCAATAACATAATAGAACGTAACTGTGATTGGCCGTGTTGTAATATGGCTAAATCCTCTTCCAGTATGTCGGTAGCAGAAGTTACAATGTTGCCCAATGAATATACTCTGGAGGTCAAAGTTGTTAACCCATTATCCACCACAGCTAAAGCTTTTTCTAAATTTATACGGTCTATTTCCCGATTTCATGATAGGCGGCATAAATGCCGGCATATATGAAACGTTTTTGACTTTGTTTCCTAGGTCCTAGTCAAAAGCTCCTAAGATCCATGTCTTGTGAGAGTAAAGATAAGTGTTGTTTCACTTCTGCAAGTGTTGAGGTTTATAGTCTTTCTAGGCACAACTTCCCAACACTATAGGATGTAACTACCCCTGGATGTTCTCTCTGTACATATCGTGGATCTGGCATAGGCATACTGAGTCCCTTGGTGATATTTAGGAACCGTTTATAACATGTGTTTGTTTCTAATGTCCAAACTTCCCACTCCTTCCAATTTGGTTCTGATCTATTGTACTTTAGTATGTCATCAATTGTTACCCCTTCATTTGAAGAAGAATGTTGCTACCCCTGTGATGGGTTGGGACATTTTTGAGTGTTTAAGTCCTTAATCTTGGCTATCCCAAGACAGGATGTCTGTTGCACAGTATCATTTAAAAAGATAATCTGCTGTGGAATGAGGCATGCTCTAAATCAATTTCGTCTTTCCATAGGGTGAAACCCTATTCAGATAATTGGGCCAAAAAGGAAGCTGAGTAAATCTTTTTTGTGTTTGTCAACATAATTTTCAGAGTTGATTTCGGTACAACCTTATACTGAAATGATGCTGGGTCTGTGGTGTTAAACCCTGAAAAGTATGTTCATTTTTGTGCAAACATTTCTGAACTACTCTTTGGTGGTGTGGGGCAATGTTCTCACTGATTGTACTCAAATACACTTCTAGGTGAAATGGATTTATGAAGGAAATGATTACCAAAATGTTGATAACAGTACAATTTGCCATAGTCTGAGGAACCCTTTAACATTTCATTATTAGAAAATGCAGCAGTTTTCTCTAAATCAGACAACATGTTATTTACAGTTTCAGTGTCTCAATCATCGGAAAATGTACTGGAGGTAATGAAACCACTTAATGAGACTTTGAATAGATGATTCATTTTTAAACATTCGGTCGGTCCGCATATGTTGAAATCAACCTTGTCCCATACTATACCATCGGGTATAGGAACAGCTGTAATGTTCACTGATGACAAGTCTCTTTGTTCACGGTGTGATGATGGATGTGGCTTCAGTAGGATGTTGACCTTTTGCACTGTGTGGCCTTGTTGAAGAAAATGTCCATTGATAACTCAATACTAAGCCTAGCCAGAAAAGAAAAAACAATATCCTAGAAATTACGCAGAGCTCAATCCAAGGTGATACCAGGTATGTCCTTTGAAGAAAGAGAAAAAAGTTATTTAATTCTTGCTTGAATGGTCTTTTTGCTGCCATTGTTTCAGGCTCGCTTGGATCCAAGGAAAACGTATCAAAGTTAATGAAATAGCCAGAAGCTGTTCAATCAATTGTAGGAATTGCATCTGATTTGTTGAAATGTTATTTTCTGCTCAACAAGGCATGTATTCGGTCTAACTGCAACTTGTGAATTATTCTGATTTTCATTTTAAATTTGAATGTCTGTTTCAAGTGGAACAAGTTCCATAGCATTGTTGCCTAGTCCTTCATTCCTTATAGGTGACTCTTCAAACGTGATCAGTCTTTCTGTTTGAACTTCTTGGATTGTAGCTAGAGGAGGGAGTCTGCTACAGCGGAGTCCATTAGGCCTACTGTTTAGTATCAGCCACATAGTGTGGTTTGATTGAGTCGATTGAGACAAATCTTTTCTCCTTTTTTCCAGCAAGAGGCTGGAGTAGCACAGTTCTTGTTCTGTGTACTGCAAGGACCGTTACAGGTTTTCTGTAAGAGGGTGCAAATTCCTTTTTATCCGCAATTTTCTCTCAGACCAGATCCCTGACTTTTGGGATCTAGACAGGTCTTGCTGTGACTGACTTGACTCAGTGGCGGTCTGCTTTAGATGGACATTGCCTTGTTTTGTCCTGGATTCATTTAGATCCTGTGAAACAGCCAAACGATCATGGATATCAAATGGTTTTTCATCCGCCTCTGCGCCTTCACAATCAAGATCAGGTACCCATATTTGTGTCCCAAAGAGGACCTCATATGGAGTGACACCCCCTAGAGAGCTTCTTGGCTGGTTATTTAATGCCCGCTGTACGCCATAAAGGTGTGTGAACCAACTACCGCCCATGCCTAATACCCTAGCTGTTAAAGATTACTTTAAGACCAAGTTTTTTCTCTTCACAATGGAATTTCCCTCAGGATAGTATGGAGACGAGAACCGCAATGCTACTCCCATTCCTTCCATGGTCTCTTTGTAAGCCTGAGAGCTAAACGCTGAGTCTTGGTCAAAGTGTAAAGCGCTAACTGTGTATGTACCGATAAAGACTTGCAAAACTTTTATAGCAGTTTGAGCATCAGCAGAACACTGAAGCCATACCCATAGGAATCTTGAGCATGAATCCACTGCTACCATGATATACCTGTATGCCCCATTTGTTTTTAAGGGGCCACAGTGGTCCAAGTACACACATGCGAGTGGTTTGTCTGACTTCAGTAATGGCGTCTATGCTGAGCATGCAATGGTGGAGCCTTTCATCTGCTGGCAGATGTCACATTTAAAGACATAGTCTTAAGTTTGCTTAGTTAACCTTGGGCACCAATAGCGCTGTTTCGGTAAAGAAGTAGTCACTGTAACGCATGTGTGCGCAGACCCCAAACCCTTGTGTGCAGCTAATATTAAACCTTGCCTACAATCCATATTTGGTATTACTCTATCCCCACTCCAGGAGTCTGAGAATATGGAATATTTTGAGCATCTAACTTGGAGTATTTGAGTGGCAATGTTTTAGCTACTGCTGTTCTGCCTTTGCATGATGCGATGAAGCTACCATTATTTCTCCTTCTACCCTCGTTTTTGAATGAGTCAGCACAGCTACGGAAGCTGTGCAAACAGCCCCCTTTGCGGCTTCATCAGCCAATGAATACCCTTCAACGTGAATGCCATCATATTGATGACTCACTGTATTGATCAAGTGAGTCCTCGGTAATTCGGATTTCAATTCCCCTATCTGTTCCCATAACATTCTGTGTTTATTTGCACCACCTTTTGCGTCTTTAAAACCGTTTTGTTCCCAAGGCTGTAAGTATTCATTGTATGAATGGGCACAGTAAAAAGAATCACACACGATTAGTGTGGGGAATGCTTGATCCGCATTTACAAGTGCCAGTATTAGTATTATTGCCAGTATTAGTGCTTTTAATTCTGCCAACTGAGCAGCGCAGTCTCCTAGAGATTGCGTTTTTGTGCAGGTAGGATTGAACTTGCCATCATGCATGTGACTTCTAACGATAGCACACGCAGAAAAATATTGCTGCTTACTTACTATAGCCGGTTGCGCAGATCCATCAGTATAAATAATTGATTGACACTGATCTAGAGGGAAGATTACATTTGGTAGAGGATATTCTTGTTCATATTGCAGGTATGCTTGTGTTTTTAAACTTGAATCAAATCTGTATTCAACATCTGTTGCAGTAAGAGAATTAGCCTATTGTATCCATCTTGGATGTAACAATTTCACATTTGGGATACTAGCTTTTGTAACAGCTTCTAAAGCCGGTACCGGTGTTACAACAATTATGCGTTTCCCCTGAGCCAGTTCTCTTTCTCTTGCTACAGCAGTCTGAACTGCTGTCAGGATATTTTCTGTTGAAATGAAACGCATTTCTGCATTTGTGTACAGGAGTGATTTCTAAGCAATTGGTACAGTTTCTCCTTCATTAAAGGTTAAATAAGTGTACCCGCATTGACCCGCGATTATTCGGATCTCTAAGTGGCATAGGTTTACGCGTGTTTGGAAGTGTTTGGAAGTGAACATGTCTTCCTGGAGTAAACAAAGACTATAAGTATGCTTTTGTGTTCAAACTCTTGATGAAAAGTCAGGTTTTATTACGCCATAGAAAGGTTTTACCCTGTGCGTGTAATCTAAAATGTATGTCCTGCAGAACTTAGGAATCCTAGTATTGATTGTAAATTTTTTAAAGATTTGGGAGGCTGGAGCAGCACACACTTTTCTTAAAAGTTCGCTGCCAGACTTTTGCCTTTAGTTGACAGCTCATATCACAAATATAGGACATTGAGGAGGGTTATTTTTGATTTTTCAAAGTTGAATTTGTAGCCTTCTGTGGCAAATCCCATAATAATGGTGCTTACACCTGTTAAGTGCCTCCCTAAGTCGTCGTCTGTCAAATAAATATGATCCACATAGGACAACGCTTCTTCATCAACTTTTTGAACTAACTCTGTTACTCTTGCTGAAAATACACCCGGGCTGGTTTTATACCCTTGTGCTAGACAACAGAACTGTTGTGGGGACCCCAACACACTGAATGCGGTCAGATACCTACTTTCAGGAGCTATATTTTGACAGAAAAATCCATTTGAGATATCAAGTATGGTTTTGTATTGTTTGTGCACAGGACAGCAAATGTCTTTGTGCATGAGGTTGAATGTCTGTAATCTAGAACTAGACAATATGTATTTTCAGGTTTAGTGACAGGAAACAAAGGATTGTTCGTTGGAGAGGTACATTTTTCAATGACCTCCTGGTACTCCAGTTGATTTAAGATCTCCCGGACCTCTTTTTTAGCTTCTTGCTTAATTGGATATTGCCTCTGAGCTTTGGTGAAAGCTTTAACGAGATCATGTGGTAGCTTGAGTTCTCATCCCACCCTGCATGATTTTTGTGCAATGCTGGAGCTTGGGCTACTGCCCACTCCTTCGCATATGTATGTTTAAGGTGAATGGGAACGTTGTTGGAAAATGGAGGAAAAATTATACTTTCTCCCATGGGGCACTCCATAATGAATGCAGACAGCCAATCTTGTTCTGCTAAAAGGATATCATAACAAGATGATACGTTTTTCTAAAAAAGAGCTTTTACTTTCCTGGGCTTGTCCCCCTCCAACCGGAGTGTTAATTTGTATAACTTATGTGGGATGCTCACCCTGATGTCTGGTGTTTCCACTGAAATGTAATCATTCTACTCCGCTGTCACCAGAAATTCCTTCAGGGTCAGGCCAGCTCTTGTTACTTCTGCTGCACTGTCTAGCATCGTCAGAGTCCATTCCCCGTTCAGAGGTTGTGTCCCCAGAATTCTGGGCATGTCTGATTTTCAGACCCACAACTTTCTTTTTCTTAAATTGAGGTTTTGGATTATGCCTATCTTCTTTTTTAGAAGTAAAGTCTTGAGCGCGCTGCTTGTCTCTGGACTGTGTGGGTTCCTCTCTATTTTCTGACCGTCCTTCTCTTTCTGAGCTTTTCTTTGAGCCCTGAAAGGAATGAGAGGAACGTGTATCAGTATCCTGATACCTGTCAGGTTTCCTAATGTTATCGCTATTCCTAAGGTTGTACCTCTTTTCATAGGGCTTCTGTGGAGGAGACCTACTCCTGGATTGAGAGCTCTTGTCTTTAGAGTTTTCTTTTTTATTATCCCACTTCCTTTTAGAAGATGTAGGTGTCTGATTAGAAGTGTTCTTTTCAGGACTGCCCTGTAGTTGAGGTGTTAAAGCTCTTCCCCCCAAACTATCTCTGCCTAATACGGCATATGCAGTTTCGATTATTTTGGTAGTTCAGCCCGCTGTAATAACGGGTCGACCTCCCTTAGGCGTTGGCTGATTGCTACTGATGCTGCTTCCCCTTTAATATTAGCTAGTATTATGGTTGAGACTGTATTTGTCTTAATACATCTGGTATTACTGCTAATGAAGGAATACCATGAGTTCTGGTATGTATGGCAGCAAAGACTGTACCCCTAGAGGTGCAATCCTCTAAATGTGGTTGAATCCCCATGAGCAAACAGATTGCTAACATTCTGTGTATTTCAAATGGTGTTGTATTCGGGAATACTGCTTCTAACTGGGTTATTTTCTGAGCTACCCAAAAGGAATTTGTTGATGTTTTGTGGGCACTTTGCCCATTACCGCGTGAAATATTTGTGGAGTAATTTTAGTACCTGAGCTCTGTGTAGGAGCTGAATTTGGTGTAATTACTGTAGGTTGGACCGCTAGTGTCCTTAAGACAAAGTGTGTCATGTTTCTGTAGAGTTTTATCAACTCTTTGAGTTGAACAAGTAGTTCACCTGGCATTGTGTCAATGTCTGCATTTGGTGCATAGTTCGCTAATATTGGTCATGTTGCTCCTGGTCTTCATAAAGGACGAAGCCTTGCTCTTGTTCTTATGTGGGGTAGGGCGCCATTAAACCAGAAATTATGTTCCAGCAAAGTAAGCGGAATCTTAGTTTCCTCCAACGGAGTGTAGGCCGCTGGAACTTCTTCATGTTTGTAATAATGAAATGTTTTTGTTATAGCATCTGCTTCTGGGAATGTAACTCATGAGCAGAGTACCACTGTTTTGACATCTTTGTGTGCCTCTATCACAAATATTACAATACCTCCCCTGGGTGGTAACCCATGTTTGAGTAGTTTAACTGTAAGAGTTTGTCTTACTTTGGGTGCAATATGTATTGCATCTGTATCTTCATTTTCACTAGACCGATTAAGTCCCTGTGCCAGATGGTTTAAATCTTTCTCTTGTTCAACCATTGTGTTTAGAACACAGGCTAACATTCCAAGGGAGTTTATGAAAGGTTTTTTGCACAGCTTTTATGCAAAATTCTGGCAATATTCCTTTATGCATGATTAACCAACAGCCAATACATAGGATGTCTCGCCTACTCAACTGTGGCAGAGTTTGTTCCTACCTACTCCAGACGTCTTTGGGTTTTGTAAGTTGGGTCTCTAAGAATAAGCATGACTGAGCTACTCAGACTCTACTGTTAAGTAAGTGGCCATGGATTTACCATGTTGAGCAAACCATGTTTGATACGTTGGGTGCCATTAGACCACGTTGGACGCCATGTAGTGTAGTCCCGATAGTACCCTTTCATGCAGGACCTACGCTGTTTACGAATAACATATTCTGTGGGCTTGATGGCGAACTGAGTCTGTACACCCAAACCGAATATGTCAGCCTATGTTTTCACATTAGCTAGCTCACAGTGCTAGTAGAATCTCCTGTTATCAGAGAGATTAGTTTGTGCAACTTCAGAACATAATAACCTCACACTCTTGGAAACAATATACTTCTTTTCACCCAGTCACTCATGCTTGCTTGTTTTGCTCCCAGAGAGATACACAGAAGAAACTGTTGAGAGTGTTTACAATCCGAATTTATTGTACCGGAGTTCTTCTCATGTAAAATAAGTGTGCTGCTACAACTGTAATACAGTAGCAGAGATATAGAACCAGCAGGACAATGAATAGAAAGAAATAGTATTGTTCTACCATTTTCTAATAGTCATGAACACATACATGAATATAAAATGCATTAATAAAATAAAGGGCATACTCCTAAGATGCCTGTCTAGATGTACCTAAGTGTACCTAGCATGTGAGTAGGTGAGTAAGAGCCTAAGCCTAAGTGCCTAAGTCTAAGAGCCAAGAATCCCACTAGGATTTAGTCGAACCCCCATACCTGAATAGTGAGAGTGTGGGACTTTTTCCTGGACTTGAGCTGGACACCCCGCAAGGGATCGTCAGACCACTGTCAGCTGGAGCGATGGTATGTCGGAGCTGCAGCGTCTCTGGTCAGTGTGTCGGCCTTGAAGTCTCTGTTCCCTCCTGCTAGCTTATAGCAAGAGGTGCTGTATTTATACAGTCTATGCACGTATGTTCCTCTATGTTTAATATGAGGATGACGTTGGGGATTATACCTTGTGCGTCGATGGTAGAGATGAAGTGGACCTCCTGCAGAGTGTACTCACAAAATATTCATATGTGCTAAGGATGATGTCTTAGCAATATCGATTTGGGAAAACTCACCCTCTGCATGGAACTAGGTGAAAGGTTTATGTCCATACAATGCAGTCTGTCCTTGTTTGGAGTTATGTTCTTATAAGGCTCGTTCATATAAAAGGACGGGGAGATGATGTAGGGAAAGTGTACAATATGAAATATAACACTATCTGATAGTGTTTACCTATCGCGGGACTCAGTAGTACTTGTACTCTTGTTTACCCCAAGGGTATTTTGAGTCCTTCAGTGTGTTCAACTGAGCAATAAAAGATGAACTGCCAAATTTTCATTGTGACAGCATTTTGTTGCAAATTGTTGATGCCATATTGATTTGTATTTTTTTCAAACAGACAAGGGGGACCCGAAATAATGGGCGAGGACCTCGGGTAACAATTCTATTTCAAGGAACAAAGGTCCTAAGCAAATAATCATGTACACAAAATAATTAGAATATAACCAACGATGGGTTACTCTAGCCATCCAGATGGAGTTTTATTTTTACAATGGAGAGAATAAAGTCAGAAATACTTTGAACAGCATAAATAGTGAGGCACAAGCCTGTACCTTTAAAGAACCGGGAAGTGTGGGGGAATGGGGGAACAATACAGAAAATCGAACCAAAACAGAAATACAGGCAAAGACTTTGAGCTTTGGCCACCTGCATTCAGTTTTAAATAACAGCAAGTTTTGACCAAGAATAGATACCACAACAGTTAGGCACAATGGACATTTGTGGTTCTATTTAGAAATGTCCACGTTTCGATCCCTTGCTCATGGTAAACTGGGATCATCATCAGGACTAGAAAATAACATTTGCCTGGTTCAGAACATGTTTGTGCCTGTCAGAATAAAAACAAGGAGAAAAAAGGAAGAAATATGGCATATAAGAACAAATGACAAACATTTGACAAAAAAGTTACAGTGCGGCAGCGAATTTAAGGCATAGACAATTCATCATTCTCTTTCAGACATTCGTGGGCAAGCAAGAATGAATAGTGTGTGGAGTCCAGGATTGGAACACATGGTACTGATTGTGACTAATAACGGCGTGGAGCCGGATGTGCTGCAGGGTCTGGGGTTTGAAGCGAATTGAGGCGTCAGGCGACTAAGTCCCGTTGGCTTAGGTCGCAAAGGGATCTGAAGTGAGGATGACTGGGCACAAGTGGTGATGACTAATTGAAAGTGTTGAGCTCGGCGGAAGAGGATTGTGGTCAACAGGCACACAGGTGAGAGTTACCGAGAGTGATAGTCTATGTGCCTAATACGCGTTGTTGATACCGCAGCAATGTGACTGCCTTTTCAGGCGTACGATGGTGCCGCCGTGAGTGTGTGACCATAACACGCTTACCAGTTGGCAGAAGTATAAAAAAATTGGAGTTTGTGACTTCGAAATAGCTGGAATAAGATCGCCACAGCGGAAAAAGGAAATTAAATTAAATTGAAAAGAATCATCCAGGTCGTGGCTGTGAAAGAAAGTGAGCCGCAGTGAACCGGCGCAAGGGAGTGCATACCTCTGTAAGTAGCGATAACAACATGAATGGTTGTCCTGGTGGTAATGGAGAGAGAGGGCAACCGCCGCTCTCCTCAGTACGCTCCTGTATCCAAGATTGGGGATTGATTGAGTGCCATACCGGATTAGGTATAGGGCTTGCTCCTGAAAGTGAAGTAAGTGAGCGGATAAGTCTTTTTAAAAAAATGTAAAAGGAAATTGGACAGAAAGGGGCCGTGCACGGGCTGGGATTAGGGCTTACCTTAGGATTGCATGATGGCTGGAATCAGGAGACAGCAGCAATGTGCCGTGAGGTTCCTGGCGTGATAGCAGGTACTCGATAGTGTTCAAGGAGCACTGATTCAAGTAGGGCTAAACAGGGCGCCATTTTGGATGAATCACATGGTTAGGAAAAAGAGAGGAAGGACTATCGTGCACTCGGTGTGTACTGGGGCAGCCATATTGGAATGGTGTGAAAAAGAGAGGAAGGACTATCGTGCACTCGGTGTGTACTGGGGCAGCCATATTAGAATGGTGTGAAAGAGTGAAGGGTCCTGGAGCAGGGGTGATACTGGTGAAGTACTACACAATTTGACAACAGTTTCTGGGAGCGCTCAGCAATTTCAGGAAAAGTAATTCACAAAAGTAGGTGGGTGCTCCAGGTAGATATGAGCCTGTTGCCTTGACTCTAAACAAAACCACCTTGGTGATCCGACCAACACAATTGATCCACCGAGCACTCAAAATAATCAATTTCAGTCCACAAATTGTAAAGTCCTTCTTCAATTTTTCTTTGTCTTTATTCTGTTACTCTTCTTATCCAAAGTAAAATCCAACACAACAGCCAACACGTGTTTCATCTCAGTCAGTCTTAGACATTAAGACTTCTTCAGGGCTGTAAACAATATAACAATTTCAACTTAAATACAAAATTAATTGTATATTAATAGATTATTCTTGTCTAATAGAGATCCACCAAATTATTGTGGTGCATAGTAAAGACATCTCTTATAGACCCTAATGCCAAGCATAAAACCAAAGTCACCCAAGTGTGAAATAGTTTAAAAAAGTCAGATTTAAGCTAGTTAGCGTAACCAGAGGAAGAGCCTAATAGATGGAATACAAACTTAAAGTACCATTATCTTATCTTATACACATACCAATTCAAAGTCCAGAATCTATCACAATTGAAAAGTTCAATCCACTGATTCCAATTCAGCGTAATAACTGTAACAACAAACAGACAACAGTTCCCCTGTCATGAGCTACTGTCCATGTTATTAGTGATCATCTCAGTACAAACTGATAACTATCCGGTTTAACTCACTTAGCTCACCTCGAATTTTGAAGTAGGTAATTCGGTAGCACGATATCGCTTTTTAGTTGTAGTTATGGGAAATCCTTTTTTCAGTATTCGTCTTTTTATGATAATAAATTATGATATAAGTAATCATCTGTAATGATGTATTTTAATATCAATATCGATATAGATCGGATTAGTATTTATTTCTTGGTAGGAGTATATTTACAATATTAGTAAGATATCAATGTCGACAGCCTCTATCAGATCAGTATATATTCGATTATTTTCAAAGTTATTTGACATACTATCAATTTTAGAGTCACAGTACTTTTAATTAAGTTTAACGCTATCGTTATCATAATCGTCTCATTGAGTTTCGTTACCTGTAACTGAAGGCTTGTCACATTCTTATCAATGATAGTGGTCTTTAATCCGTGATTTCTAAAACAAACGTAAACGAGTTCAGTATTTTACCCAATACTACATTTGGTCCTAGTGTTGTATCTTAATCTATTGCCCTCCGCACTCACCGTTTGTCGTATAATTTTCTCCGTAGTTTCTGGCGTGCTACGTCGGTGCCATCTTGCAGTGGCTGTTTATACCTTCAAAGTACGGGCGCCATCTTTGACTAGTTTTACTAAATATAGACTTGCTGTCACGTTTCTACAGAGAGTCTCAACGTATAGTCATTATTACATTTAGTAAATCATTTTACCAATTGTTTCAGGTCATGTTATATTTTTACGTCTTGAGCTAGATATTATTTTACAAAATTCGACGAAATTTGGTACTGCCATCTTGTAGTGGCTTTTAGTAGTCTCGAAATACGGACGCCACTAGTGTTTGTAATCATTAATCAGACAGAGTTTTATTTTGCGGTTTGTATCCACGCTTGGTGGTTCATATTTATCAGTCAGTCTAGATCACGATGTATTTACAATTTAATTCCCATTTTTAAAGATTCGCCGATTTATAATATCGCCATTCTATATCAAGGAAAATCTCAGGTGTTACTAAAGCCTAAAATAGATTTCCAAACTGTGACATTTTGACTTTGCAAGTACAGATGGGCAATCCTATTTACATGGCATTTAGTGTTTTACTGTCATCCT
This sequence comes from Lissotriton helveticus, assembly GCF_964261635.1. Lineage (NCBI taxonomy): Eukaryota > Metazoa > Chordata > Amphibia > Caudata > Salamandridae > Lissotriton > Lissotriton helveticus. The sequence continues at coordinate 1,915,065,221 of NC_136061.1, read as the reverse complement.
AGTTACATAGTATTTGGTGTTTAGCTGTCATAGCTTAAATTAGTGAATCAAGTTCTCTATTCAGTTCCATTCTCATAGTATAAACTTATAGGTTATTAATATTTCTTTCTTTTATGTTTTATTAATATGTGAGCTAAGATGCCATGGATCGTAGTTACTGACAGGGGGTGTTGAGAGTGTGTTTACTGATTATCTCCGTACAGTTTCAGTTTTGGGGAGTTGGATGGGAAGATAGGTACAGGCAGAATAGTGGGGAGTGATAATACATCACCTATAAGTTTATACTATGAGAATGGAACTGAATAGAGAACTTGAATCACTAATTTAAGCTATGACAGCTAAACACCAAATACTATGTAACTAGGATGACAGTGAAACACTAAATGCCATGTAAATAGGATTGCCCATCTGTATTTGCAAAGTCAAAATGTCACAGTTTGGAAATCTATTTTAGGCTTTAGTAACACCTGAGATTTTCCTTGATATAGAATGGCGATATTATAAATCGTCGAATTTAAAAAAATGGGAATTAAATTGTAAATACATCGTGATCTAGACTGACTGATAAATATGAACCACCAAGCGTGGATATAAACCGCAAAATAAAACTCTGTCTGATTAATGATCACAAACACTAAGTTAAGATGGCGTCCGTATTTCGAGACTACTAAAAGCCACTACAAGATGGCAGTACCAAATTTCGTCGAATTTTGTAAAATAATATCTAGCTCAAGACGTAAAAATATAACATGACCTGAAACAATTGGTAAAATGATTTACTAAATGTAATAATGACTATACGTTGAGACTCTCTGTAGAAACGTGACAGCAAGTCTATATTTAGTAAAACTAGTCAAAGATGGCGCCCGTACTTTGAAGGTATAAACAGCCACTACAAGATGGCGCCGACGTAGCACGCCAGAAACTACGGAGAAAATTATACAACAAACGGTGAGTGCGGAGGGCAATAGATTAAGATACAACACTAGGACCAAATGTACATTGGGTAAAATACTGAACTCGTTTGCGTTTGTTTTAGAAATCACAGATTAAAGACCACTATCATTGATAAGAATGTGACAAGCCTTCAGTTACAGGTAACGAAACTCAATGAGACGATTATGATAACGATAGCGTTAAACTTAATTAAAAGTACTGTGACTCTAAAATTTATAGTATGTCAAATAACTTTGAAAATAATCGAATATATACTGATCTGATAGAGGCTGTCGACATTGATATCTTACTAATATTGTAAATATACTCCTACCAAGAAATAAATACTAATCCGATCTATATCGATATTGATATTAAAATACATCATTACAGATGATTACTTATATCATAATTTATTATCATAAAAAGACGAATACTGAAAAAAGGATTTCCCATAACTACAACTAAAAAGCGATATCGTGCTACCGAATTACCTACTTCAAAATTCGAGGTGAGCTAAGTGAGTTAAACCGGATAGTTATCAGTTTGTACTGAGATGATCACTAATAACATGGACAGTAGCTCATGACAGGGGAACTGTTGTCTGTATGTTGTTACAGTTATTACGCTGAATTGGAATCAGTGGATTGAACTTTTCAATTGTGATAGATTCTGGACTTTGAATTGGTATGTGTATAAGATAAGATAATGGTACTTTAAGTTTGTATTCCATCTATTAGGCTCGTCCTCTGGTTACGCTAACTAGCTTAAATCTGACTTTTTTCAACTATTTCACACTTGGGTGACTTTGGTTTTATGCTTGGCATTAGGGTCTATAAGTGATGTCTTTACTATGCACCACAATAATTTGGTGGATCTCTATTAGACAAGAATAATCTATTAATATACAATTAATTTTGTATTTAAGTTGAAATTGTTATATTGTTTACAGCCCCGAAGAAGTCTTAATGTCTAAGACTGACTGAGACGAAACACGTGTTGGCTGTTGTGTTGGATTTTACTTTGGATAAGAAGAGTAACAGAATAAAGACAAAGAAAAATTGAAGAAGGACTTTACAATTTGTGGACTGAAATTGATTATTTTGAGTGCTCGGTGGATCAATTGTGTTGGTCGGATCACCAAGGTGGTTTTGATACTAGTGAAGTGCCCGGCGCGTGATTTGAACTCTCATTAATGTGTCTCACATTTGGACAGTGTACCTTGATCAATACATTTAGAGAGGCAATTGCAGAAGCAATAGATATGGTAACAGTCTGGGTAAAAAATAACAGAAACCAATGTACATAAATTTACAAAATTAAAAGACATGAATGTAATGGTGATCTGAACTAATGAACACCTTTTGTAGGGCAATTTTGCCAGAAACTGATTAAAAAGTCAGGAGTAAGAGTCTTAACCTCTTGGATGCTATGGGAATTCCCCTGCTGTGCTGGGATTTCGTGATCCTCATTGGTTTATGACGAGCTGGGCTCGTCATGAGCGTGCGAGGAGGCTACTGCATGACGAGCCCAGCTCGTCATGAGCGTGGAAGGGGTTAATGTTTTGAAATACTTATAGCAACGTGGCCCAATCTTCGTTTCGGTTCAAGCCATTTCTGATTAAGTCAAAAAGGATTATGAATTTTAATTCCTCACGGTTCAGTAGTTGCGCCATATTGCCTCCTCTTTGTGGCAATTTGAGTGCTTTCAAGACAGTCCAACGGATATCGTCTTCGTTGTGGTTGGCATCCGTGAAGTGCTCGACCAGAGGAGCGTTGGGCATTTTGCACCCGATTCGACTTCTATGTTGCCCAATTCTGGTTTTCACCTTCTGAGTGGTTTGACCAATATAAACTTTCAGACAGGGACAATGAATTAAGTAGATCACATTACAGGTGTTACAATTAGTGAATGTACGGCAGTTAACAGTGATGTTATTGAAAGTGACACTTTTTCCTTCAATGGTGAATGGACAAACATTACAGCAGCCGCATTTTACATGTCCCACCATAGGTGCTAAACCCCAGACAGAGTTAAGTGTGGTATTGGGTTCAGTATTGGGTAGGGCTGCTCTAACCAGATGGTCTTTAATATTCCTGCTCTTACGGAATGCGAACACGGGTTTTTCAATACTGAGGTTACCTGCATTGATGATTGGCCAGTGCTTTATTATCATTTTGCGGACTTGGTTAGATACTGTCGAGAAGGTGGTAACGCAAGCTATCCTTTTCAGATCAGTTTTGGGTTTGGGGGTCAGCAGGATGTCGCATGGACAGTACCATGCCCTTTTGGAGGCGTTTCTCACTATCCGTTTTGGATAACCTCGATCTTTGAGTTTGGATGAAAGAATGGAGGCTTCTCCAAAGTAATCCTCTTTAGAGGAACAGTTGCGCCTGATTCTCAAAAATTCGGAGTAGGGGAGTGAATCTCTGAGGGCTCTCGGGTGGTTGCTGTCATAGCTCAAAAGTGTATTACGTTCTGTGGGTTTTCTATACAGTCGTGTCAGCAATTCTCCCTCAGAGTGAAAGATGGTTAGGTCAAGAAAGGCAATAGAGGAAAGAAAAGTGATGGTAAATGATAAACCAGAGCAGTTATTATTTAGCCAATTGAGAAATTGGTGTAATGTACTGATGTCATGTTTCCAGATGATGAAAATATCATCGATGTATCTCCGCCATAAGGCAATGCCAGGAAAGAAAGGGTTGGTATGGCAAAGAATGGAGCCTGTCTCTAATTGGTCTATGAACAGAATGGCCAGGTTTGGCGCAAAAATTGCGTGTGTGCCATTGCGTGTGTGCTATTTGCAGACATACATGCCCTTAGGGCATGTATGTCTGCAACATGGCACTGTTTAAAAAGCAAAGGAAATGCTTTTTAAAGGGTTTTCATTATTTACCCCCAACTTCTAGTTGGTGATAAATAACAAATTCTTAAACCCCTGTAGCACTGATTACATGTTGCAGACATACATGCCCTAAGGGCATGTATGTCTGCAACATGTGCACCCATGCACAATTGAGGGGTGCAACAGGGTGTCAAAGTGACACCCTGCCACCCTTCAATGTTTCCCCCAATTACCGAATTGGTATTTACCGATTCGGTAATTGACATTCATTCCTATGGGTCTCCAGGCCCATAGGAATGAATGTCAATTACTGAATCGGTAAATACCGATTCGGTAATTACCGAATCATACCGATTCGGTAATTAAATCGGTAAAATGACCTACATCCCGATTGCCAGTTCTTAAATACCGAATCGGTATGATTCGGTATTTAAGAATCGGTAATCTGGGATTACATAGCATCAGGTAGGCATGTAATACCTGAACAGGCTGCCTCCATCCACCAAATGAGAGAGCCAGACACTGTTAAAGGAATGCAGAAGTTTCCTGGTCATTGTAACTATGTGAGACAGTGGATATTTGACCATAGCACGCTATAACCCCCCTTGTTAACTTCCATTGAACTGTCAAGAGACAGGAAGGGAAGGATAACATGGACACCAGAAATGAAGGAGACTTTTCAGAAACTGAAAAGTGAAATAACAAATGATCCAGTCTTGGGAACTCCCGATTACCCCAGGGAGTTTTATGTATTCTGGCATTGAAAAGCTCAAGTGATGACAGCTGTTTTCACACAGAAGTATCCACAAAGACACAAAGCAATCGCATACTTTAGTGGGTTTCTGGACTCCGTCATGAAAGGACACCCTCCCTGTGAGCAGGTTCTGGCAACTTCAGCCTTTGCTGTGCAGAAGAGCACCTCCAAAGTGATGAGAGCACACTTGACTCTCGAAGCAGAACAAGCAGTATTTGCCATGTAAGTGTCCGGGTATGAGATGATACTGGCACTACCATCTTTGAAGGTTGTGAAGTGTCATATAGTGAACCCTGCAACATTTTTTGCTCACCCAATATTAGACATTGAGGAGGATGCGCACGACTGTGCAACATATAGTCTCAACGAATACAGTCAAGCCACAGTGGACCTTATACCAGGACAATTGACCAAGAGACAGGAATTAGACACAGAGGGGCAGCTGTTGTCAAAGCACAAAAGCACAGTTCATCTGATACCCTGCAGGTCATAGAACAAGTGACATTACCCACACAGTATTCCACCAAGGCACCAGAACGAACAGCATTAATAGTGGCCCGTAAGTCGGGAGCAGGAGAATTAATGACATCTACTCAGATTCAACATATGTAACAACCACTGCACTCTCAAGCATCATGAGATAGAGCAGGAGAAGGTTTATTAAACCAGATATTAGTCCTGTGATGCATAAAAACCTCTTAGAGGAACTAGTGTTACCACCGGCTGTGGCAGTTGTGAAATGTGCAGAGCACAAACATGGACAGGATTTTTTGTCCTAGGGTAATGCACTAGCATATCTGGCAGTTACGGATGCAGCTAGCAGCACGCCTTCAAAGGTACCATCAGACCCACAGCCTTCCCCAGTTCTGGTTGCGCACACTGCCTCATCAGTGGAGTCTCGATTCAAGACTACTACAGACAGGGACACGCTTCATTACAGTGAGACAGCAAGATTACACCTGAGAGAACTGGAGCAATGTACTCCTTTGCATGAAAAGCAGATACGGAAAGAAATAGGATGCATCTAGTCAGGGAATGACCTAGTTTATTGCCTCACAATTGCCCTGGATCAGGCCCATTCACCAACCCACACCTCAAGGGACTATTTGGCAAAACAAATGCAATAAGAATGGATTGTCCCCAATTTGCACAATATAATTACTATGTTGTAATTCCCTTAATCGCACACAAAAAGTGATAAGTTCTACCATCTGCGACCACAATGTCCTTTCAGAGCCCTTCATCTGAACTTTGTGGATATGATTGATCGGTGTAGTAACTACAGGTACCTTATTGTGGTTGTCTATCCATTTTCCCGATGGATCAAGCAGGAGCATGCGTTCATTTCGATGACAAGCTAGTAGCTACACTCCCAGTTGGGGAAGTGATTCTGCGATGAGGAATCCCTGAATGGATAAGCTCCTACAATGGCACTCATTTTTTCAATACAATATTTGAACATATTACAACACTGTTAGGGATTAAGCACAAATTGTCGTCTGTTTATCACACCCAAAGTAATAGTATTGTTGGGCACCTGATTAGCCTCTTGAAAAGTTAGATCAGCAGATTATGTGCTTCTTCAAACAAAAAATGGTTATACTGTTTGCCAACAGCACTGTTTTCAATGAGAAAGATGCCAAGTTTTGACCATCACTTAGCACCCCATCAAATAGTACCAATGTAGGAATAAGGGAGAGAGCTCATCACAAAAAATAATGAAATGCAGATGTGGTTGTGTGAACTGAATAGTTTGCAAGGTTCATCTCCAAATAGGTAACCATCGAAAAAGATAAGCACCCCGAGGACGACCTCCTAGCTCAACAAGTAGGAGTTAAAGTGTTTGTTCGCAATTAGGTCCAATAGTGGATGGAGAAATGTTTTGAGGACCCCCACACAGACACCACGGTCACACCAACTTCCCACAAGGTGGACAAAAGCAATTCCTGGATACACCACAGCCATGTGTCGCAACCCAGCTTCATGCAAAGAACAATGAACTATGGAAATGAAACACCTATGCTTTTGTACTATTTTTTAAAAGGACACCCCAGAAGATACATACTTTTGGTTAAAGGCTCTCAATTCAGGCCTTTATTCTCTTTGCTAGCAAAGCACCCTCTAAATCCAATGTTTTCCACATCCGAAGAGAACTCTCTAATAGCAATGTGATGCATAATGCCCAAGCTAAGTTGTCAGATAGCATGTGGTATCAGCACATGTCAGAACTAGGTTCAGAGACCACTAATGAGTTGTGCTTCGTGTGCTCCCTAAGTCCCCATGAGACTGGGTCAGATATACTGCATTCCACAAAAGAAGTACTCTAGACAAAGCTCAATGTATAATAGAGCTTTACTTGTGCAGAATAAAGGCCCAAATGCAGCTAACATATGTCAAAGTAGATTACGTCCTAGTTAATGCCACAAAACCGAAGTACTATATATTCTCACAGATAGGCAGGACATTGCGTAACAAATATAAAGCATGAGAAAGACAGCTCACCACTGTAGATTGGACCCAGATGATCCTAGAAACAGGACTTCTAGGAGTAATGGACAATGGAATGGGAAATGGAATAGGGAAATGGACACCTACCTGGGACAAAAACATCTCATGTTACATTGGGTAGATGGAACTACTGTAAGTCCCCAGGCTGTCATGAATTTAACTTCAGCCTCCTTATCTTTCAGTTTAGACCCAACTCCCTCACTGACACAAGCCAGGTGTGAAGTTCCCTCAAGAATGCAGTGGAATAGGAAACTTGAAAGGGTTTTCAGTTAAAGACCATCTTGTATCTAACATACTTGGAAGCATTTATGACATCAGCATCCAAGTTCCCTGGCACAAACTGTGCCTTCAAACAGTTTCTGACCTGCTTAGACAGTGGGTTCATAATTGAATCAGCCCAGGACACAGAGGTGCATGATTAAGCAATGGGTGGAGGGAAGAAAATCAGATTGTTGCCTGATTAGACAATGGGTTCATGATCAAATTAGCCCTGAGCACACAGGTTCTTGATTAAACAATAGGTGCAAGTTATGAGCACACGAAGGCTTCAGGTACGCAATGTTACCAGCACACACTTAAAGTAAATTGCATCTATCATGAAACATACAGGCATTCATAAGCTAAAGAATGCTCTGTCATTAAGCATTGTCAGAAGTATAATGAAGAATGTGTAACGGTTTAGTTCAGGAAAACAGGTAATGGGGTTGCATGTCTTTGAGTGTTTTTCCATCTTAAATCTGTAGCTTGCAAGTTAACTATTATTTACCATGTGTAATAAACTATTGTTTGGATTTGTACAAAAAGGAATGTCTGCCAAAAGTTACTGGAGAAAAACCCAAGAGATAGCATGAGCAAGTCTGAGATACAGTCTTTATTGTTTTTCTCACTGTCACAACAGTTAGTAAATATTGTGTTCGCATTGCCAAGAACAGTCCGCATGTTTATTCTGGAAGATTTTGTAACACTGCAACACGATGTACTTTGAGATGCTTGAGTACCTTAATAATCAAATTACTGTTGTTTTGTGCATTTACAGGGCCTTCTCAAGTATCTTCGAAGAATATCACTCTTAACAACTGGAAATCAACAAATTCTATTGAAGTCAAATGGATCGCGCCACCTGGTCTTGTGGAGTGGTTTACTGTCTTCCTCCAAGGAGCTGTAACCCGGAACAAAACAGTCTCATATGCACAAACCATTAATTTTACAGACTTACTCCCTGGCAGAGAATATAATGTCACAATTACAACAATCAGTGGCCCTTTCAATGGGATATCATCAGTTGTTTCCGGGGCAACATGTAAGTTCAGCTAATACTTCTGTTAGGTTTATTGTGCAAAGCAAAAAAATCTCATTAACTAACTAAAGCAGCAAAACCTGACGATGGCCTTGGGCTTTATCCTTTAGAAAATTTGTTTACATATTAATTGTATGTTTGATACAATTATTGTCTAAAAAGTTATAGTTTTGGCATTACTGTTGCGGCATTACTCCAATCTTAATCAAATAATTATAAATTAATGTATACGTTTAATTATACTTAAACAAATATATTAATCACTATATTGTACAATGTTCATAAAAGTATACTTTTCATTGCAATGTCAATAATGGAGCTGCCCTATAGAAAACGCTGTGTTGGTCCTATTTAACTTCCAGTGTATGTCAATCTATAGTATACACGGCCAAACAGCCACCCTGAAAGTGAAGAGTGGAGCTTTTAAAAGCATGACTAAAATCTGGAATTCATAGACATGGCAGAGAAAGCACGCTGGGAACCCTTCTTGGGAAGAGATTCCAAAGCATCTCTTGTGCTACAGGAGTCATTTATATCCTATAGATTTTCAGTTAATGTTTTCTTTTTATTTGGGCATTCTACCAAGCATAGGTCCCCTAAGAGCAATAAGAAGAAGTTTTATCCTATTACCAATTGTGCTATATACCTATCATTCAAGAATTTATATAATCAACAATGAAAAATGGGGGGAGGAGCCTAGCTCGCGACCGAGATGGCCGCGCTTTAGCTCGGCTCCGTTCGCCCGCCTGTGTTTTTCACATTTATCCTGCATTTATCCTGCCCCGGGAAGCCCTCCTTGCTGTGTGGTACTACTACGACGCACTGCAGGCACTTACCACTTGTTCCGGTTGTCCTGGCTGCTGTGGGTCCGGTGCAGTGTCCCCGATCGTTCCCGGGACTCGAGAGCGGACTGGCCTGGTTCTTCGTCCCGGCTCCTGGGCCGGATGCAGCCTGCGGGCTTGCCCTTCGGGGCGCGCTGGAGGTGATTGGAGGGCCGCTGTTCGTGTGAGCCGGAGGTTCCTGGCTGAGAGACTCCTGTGTGGCAGCGGCCTTGGATGGTGACGCTGCCCTTCATTATTGGGGTTCCTCGTGTGTTCGGCTTCCTCCCCCTTTGTTCTCCGGTCCGGCCATTTTGTTCTTTGCCGCCCGGACTCGGAGAACGGGACTGGCGACATTGGAGGGCCGGCGAATCCCCTTCTTCTGGTGGCCCCCCTTCCTGTCCGGGGTGTTCTTCTGCCTGTCGACGGGACTTCATCTGCTTTAATGCCGCCCCGGCGGAGGTTGTTGGCCGCGCGGCCTGTTCGGGCTCTCAAGATGGCGACCAGCCCCATTTGTTTGGGCCGGGCCCAGACGAGCACTGGGGGCCCGCCACAAGGCCCGGGTGTCGGATACTGTGAATGTTTTCCTGCACTTAAGGGGATCCTGACCATCCTGCTATCCTGGCGGCTATCGGTGGCCGCGCCACTCCTGGCTCTCGAGACGGTTCCTCACTACGGGCCTCCCGGGCCCCCGCGACCGGATGAGGCATCGATATCGCGGGGTGTGGCTGGTACTCTCCTGGCGGACTCGGCCCCGGCTGCCACCCCGGAGGCGAGCATCCTGATGGCGCCTTCTCCTCCTGTGCTGCCTCCTCTGCCCTTGGCCCGGGAGCCGGATTTTGTTTTGCCGGACTTTCGTGATTCTCCTGGTCCCTCTCAATCACCACTGCCCGATGACGTCTCCTGTACCGGCCCGGATGGGTCGGCTTTTATGGATATATCCTTGGAACTGTGCCTGCATCGTTTGCTACATTCTGTGACTTTCCTGGATCTTCCATGCTTTTCTTCCTGTGACTTTTTTGGACTGCCGTTGGACTTTCCTGCTGCCTGCCTTCTGTTCTTTCTGGCAGGGTCCTCGTTGGATCGGACCCTTACTGCTTTGGATAAAAAGGGTCAGGGCTGATGAAAACTGGCTCCTATATGCGGTGGTTCATGAACGGTTTGGATGATCTCTGTGTCCTGATATGGTTCTGTGTAACTGGTTAGTGCTCCTGGACTTTGGCCTGATACTCTTTGGCTTCCCGAGGACTTGGACCTTTAACCCGGGCGGGTGGATGGGTGCATTTACTCCTGTCTTTGGCCCTCCCCCGTGTGTATGTTTGTATGTCTTTATTCCCTTCTTTCCTTCCCTCCCTTTCCCCCCCCCCCTTTTTTGTCTTCTAATTCCAACTTTTCTTGTTCCACTAAATTTCGGGTTCAACTTAGGGCGACAGGCACGCTGCGGGGGGGTAGGCCGTAGCCTTCTGCAGGGGTGCAGGGTGGGCTTAGGGGTGGGTGGGGGGGGTCTGTTTGTGTCGGGGGGTCTTTTTCCCCCCTTATTTTCCCTTTTTGTTCTATGGCTCTTGTGTATTCACTTTTTCGGGACTCTGTCACCTTGTATCCCCCGGGGGTATTCTGTCCTTCTTCCGGTGTGTGGCTGATTGTGGTTTGCTGCCTATTCTGGTATTATGTTGCTGTTACATCGCATGCCGGTTTTATTGTCCTGTTTTTCCCCCTGGGGATGCATGGTCTGGCGGGTGTTCCTTCTGTTGTCTTTTTTCCCTCTTTCCCTTCCTCCTTTATGGAGGTGCCCTTTTTCCGTTGGGGTGCGTATTGCATAGTCTTTGTGATGGGGCTTTTTGACCACGTCTTCTTTGTTTGGGTGGGGGCGGAGGTGAGTGTGCGCGATTGATTGTTGCCACTGTCGCTATTTGATGGTCTGATTCTGTTTTTGTCCTTTGCTCGATTTGATTATATGGCTTCATTTTTTACGTTGTGTTTATAGGATGGCGGCTTGCCGCGGTCCCTCCCTTGTATTCTCGTATACGGCCCGTTATTCTTTTGGTCCCCTCCCCGTGCTAGAAAACTTAACCTTTATTATCCTGCTCTTGCTGAACGCTCGATGGTCTTTCTTGTTTCACCAGTGCTCCTGATGTTATATCCTGTGTAGATCTTCTTTTTGTATGCTGGTTATTTGACCATTCTGTTTCTGGTCAGCCCGTGGGGTTGTAGGCCAGTATTTGTGAGCTTTCATTGTCAATAAAGGTTTTCAAAAAAAAAAAAAAAAAAAAAAAAAAACAATGAAAAATGACTGAGTGGCAGTAAGTAATACAGATGATCTAGAAAATATGAAGCATATTCAGAATTAATTAACAATAATATTGATATAAAACTCAGGATTCTAAATATAAGTATTACATCTCCTTTCATTTAAAAGGCTCTGGTTTCTCAATTGCAAATTGTCATGGGAACTACAGTGAAAATCATTATCTTCACGTCAGGAAAGTGATGTAATGATGTCAATGGCAAAACCTCATCATTTAGTCTGTAACAGGACAATATTATATACTGAAAATGAAAACACTGTGCTGGCCTGTGTTCTGGTATGTAAATTTGTTTATAGGACAGCCCCTTAAAATGAGCAAATACTGCCAAGTAGCATTGCCTAGAGTGTTCTACCTTCATGTGTGATTTAGACCCATGAAGTAGCTTCAGGTACCGTTTTAAATGTTACATATATAATGCTAACTATGAAAGAGAAACTTTTGTCAATGACATTTGGCTTTTTTATAACATGAGTTTGTGAACTGAAGATGATTATAAATGATGATGTTTTGTAGAATAATTTAATGTCTGAAGGTAATTCTCAAGATTATTTGAATATGAATGTCGGTTTGATAAATAGACATTAGAAAGACAGGTTTAAATGTAGATGTATAGATTGCTACTGATATACATCGACAAATTAATTTATTATGAATGTTTTTAATGTAGTATTTACAAAATAAATAATATTTGACTGTGTGCACAACTGAAATTGTCAAATACTTTCATGGTTAACAGATCCTACACCGCCTGGTTCAGTGACATCAATAAATGCGGAACAAAACAGCATCACTCTTTCATGGGATCAGCCTTTAAATATGAGTGGCTTACAATTTGCTTACAATATCACGTACAGCAGTTCACAAGGAAACGGAAGCATTACAAACATTAGTGCCAATGCCAATATTGAGAACCTTGTATCGGGAACAAACTACACAATAAGTGTAGTAACAATCAGCGGTCACAAATATGCAAGTACCCCATTAATCACATCTTCATTTACAAGTAAGTGGAGCATTCTTTTGTGACAATTTTGTTATTGAAATACCACTGCTAATCTCCTTAATATCTGACTGTAGTCTAAAACACCAACCCAGAAAATATAATTTCTATCTTTAATATTCTGTATTAGTTTTCAATTCATCATTTTAAACCAACCACTTTCATGACAAAGAATGAAGCTTCAAAATGAAAGTGGCACGAATGTTGTGCTTCTTTTTAAGTACCATGTATATTATGTGTCTGTGTAGAAGTGTGTATGCCAAGGTTATTAATTTCAGGGCATATCACAGTATGTTAACGCAAGAGCCTTGCTGCAAGTATTTCCTATTCATTTTGGGTCCCTTCCCAGGACGAATGGTTGAAAATATCCATCTACAAAAAGGGTTAATATCATTAGCCTTTTTTACTTTATTGGATCTTTGATGCACACTTGCTTGTTATAATTCAGTTCACTGCAAAAATGGAAATTATCCTTCTTAATTTCAAGGCCAGGGTAGATTTCATGGAGTTCTACAATGCCAAACTCTATATGAAGTGCTGAAATAACTCTGCCACACTCCACAGAGGTCTGCAAGCAGTGGAGTGTATTGAGGAATGTTGCGTGCACTGATTTCTAGAGCTGGGAGGTTGCGTGTGCCGTCAAAACAGTGCAAACAGCACCTCGCGCAGTGCAAGAGGATGATGCTTCTTTCTGTCACTAGATTAGATGTTCTGTTCAAGCGGCTGCTTGCTAAACACGCGCAGCAGGTTTCTCAATGTGAGCTGTTGTGACCTGAAGCAAAAGCCCACGCTCAAAAAATCTTAAATGGAGGTGGTCTAGCATACGATTTTCCTCGCTCGCGCTTGCCATCATAACTTTTGTGAGCCATGCAAGAGGAAAAACTCCACCACACTATGCTGGGATTTTCAGAACTCCGCACTGTACACAGAGCGTGAAGTGGGCAACACCCTGCAAAATCCACTAGCGGAGCCACACAGTACAAGGATATTTCCACGCTGTCGCAACCTAATTGTACAGTCAGAACCGGTGAGTTATGAGCTGGCAATACTAGACCACTATGGTGCATCTGCCCAACATCGTAATCAGCCCTAAAATGCTATCTAGAGGGAGGGGGTGATGTAAAGAGGGATGCTGCTGGGAAGATGAAATAGTTGTTGCTACTCTTATTCCTATTTGCAGTTGTTATGGTTCGTAGACCAACTTCCACCTTAATCAGGGGGTAAAGGTGGGTGTTCCGGAGATGTATAGTGCTGATACAATTTTGTTGTCTGCTGAATTAAGCACATTAAACATAGCATGCGTATCCCAATATGCTGCTGAAAATAAAATAAATAACAATTTAAAAAAAATAACTCTGCAATGATCTACTTTGAGATGCTTGAGTACCTTAGAGAACCATTGACTGTTGTTTTGTCTATTTGCAGAGCCTCCTCAAGTGAAGAATATCACTCTTAATAACTGGAAGTCAACAAATTCCATTGAAGTCAATTGGATCGCGCCGTCTGGTCTTGTGGAGTACTATACTGTCTCCCTCCAAGGAGCTGTCACCCAGAACAAAACATTCTCATATGTACAGCCTTTTAATTTCACAGACTTACTCCCTGGCAGAGAATATAATGTCACAATTACAACAATTAGTGGCCCTTTCAATCGGATATCATCAGTAGTTTCCGAGTCAACATGTAAGTTCAGCTGATACTTCTATTAGGTTTACTGTGCAAAGCAGTGTATCTAATTATCTAACTGAAGCTGCAACAACCTGATGATGGCCATGGGCGTTATCCTTTAGAAAATTTGTTTAAATATTAATTGTATCTTGATACAATTATTGTCTAACAAGTTATATTTTTGGCATTACTGTTGCGGCAATACTCCAACCTTAATCAATTACTTATAAATTAATGTATACGTTTAATTATACTTAAAAAATATATATTGTTCACTATATTGTACAATGTTCATAAAAGTATCCTTTTCATTGCAATGTCTATAATGGAGCTGCCCTATAGAAAACGCTGTGTTGGTCCTATTTAACTACCAGTGTATGTCAATCTTTACTACACACAGCCAAACAGCCACCCTGAAAGTGAGGAGTGGGACTTTTAAAAGCATGACTAAAATCTGGAAATCATAGCAGGGCAGAGAAAGCACACTGGGAACCCTTCTTGGGAAGAGACTCCAAAGCACCTCTTGTACTACAGGAGTCATTTATATCCTATAGATTTTTAGTTAATGTCTTCTTTTTATTTGGGCATTCTACCAAGCATAGGTCCCCTAAGAGCAATAAGAAGCAGTTTTATCCTATTACCAAGTGTGCTATATGCCAATCATTCAAGAATTTATATAGTCAATAATAAAATTGACTGAGTGGCAGTAAGTAATATAGATTATCTAGAAAATATGAAGCCTATTCAAAATTAATTAACAATAATATTGATATAAAACTCAGGATTTTAAATATAAGTATTACATCTCCTTTCATTTAAAAGGCTCTGGTTTCTCAATTGCAAATTATCATGGGAACTACAGTGAAAATCATTATCTTCACGTCAGGAAAGTGATGTAATGATGTCAATGGCAAAACCTCATCATTTAGTCTGTAACAGGACAATATTACATACTGAAAATGAAAACACTGTGCTGGCCTGTGTTCTGTTAAGTGTTATGTAAATTTGTTTATAGGACAGCCCCTTAAAATTAGCAAATACTGCCAAGTAGCATTGCCTAGAGTGTTCTACCTTCATGTGTGATTTAGACCCATAAAGTAGCTTCAGGTACAGTTTTAAATGTTACATATATAATGCTAACTATGAAAGAGAAACTTTTGTCAATGAAATTTGGCTTTTTTATAACATGAGTTTGTGAACTGAAGATGATTATAAATGATGATGTTTTGTAGAATAATTTAATGTCTGAAGGTAATTCTCAAGATTATTTGAATATGATTGTCGGTTTGATAAATAGACAGTAGAAAGACAGGTTTAAATGTAGATATATAGATTGCTACTGATATACATCGACAAATTAATTTATTATGAATGTTTTCAATGTAGTATTTACAAAACTAAATAATATTTGACTGTGTGCACAACTGAAATTGTCAAATACTTTCATCCTTAACAGATCCTACGCCGCCTGGTTCAGTGACATCAATAAATGCGGAACAAAACAGCATCACTCTTTCATGGGATCAGCCTTTAAATATGAGTGGCTTACAATTTACTTACAATATCACGTACAGCAGTTCACAAGGAAACGGAAGCATTACAAACATTAGTGCCAATGCCAATATTGAGAACCTTGTATTGGGAACAAACTACACAATAAGTGTAGTAACAATCAGCGCTCAGAATTATGCAAGTACCCCGTTATTCACATCTTCATATACAAGTAAGTGGAGCATTCCTTTTGTGAAAATTTTGTTATTGAAATACCACTGGTAATCTCCTTAATATCTGACTGTAGTCTAAAACACCAACCCAGAAAATATCATTTCTATCTTTAATAATCTGTATTAGTTTTCAATTCATCATTTTAAACAAACCACTTTCATGACAAAGAATGAAGCTTCAAAATGAAAGTGGCACGAATGTTGTGCTTCTTTTTAAGTACCATGTATATTATGTGTCTGTGTAGAAGTGTGTATGCCAAGGTTATTAATTTCAGGGCATATCACAGTATGTTAACGCAAGAGCCTTGCTGCAAGTATTTCCTATTCATTTTGGGTCCCTTCCCAGGACGAATGGTTGAAAATATCCATCTACAAAAAGGGTTAATATCATTAGCCTTTTTTACTTTATTGGATCTTTGATGCACACTTGCTTGTTATAATTCAATTCACTGGAAAAATGGAAATTATCCTTCTTAATTTCAAGGCCAGGGTAGATTTCATGGAGTTCTACAATGCCAAACTCTATATGAAGTGCTGAAATAACTCTGCCACACTCCACAGAGGTCTGCAAGCAGTGGAGTGTATTGAGGAATGTTGCGTGCACTGATTTCTAGAGCTGGGAGGTTGCGTGTGCCGTCAAAACAGTGCAAACAGCACCTCGCGCAGTGCAAGAGGATGATGCTTCTTTCTGTCACTAGATTAGATGTTCTGTTCAAGCGGCTGCTTGCTCAACACGCACAGCAGGTTTCTCAATGTGAGCTGTTGTGACCTGAAGCAAAAGCCCACGCTGAAAAAAATCTCAAATGGAGATGGTCTAGCATACGATTTTCCTCGCTCGCGCTTGCCATCATAACTTTTGTGAGCCATGCAAGAGGAAAAACTCCACCACACTATACTGAGATTTTCAGAACTCCGCACTGTACACAGAGCGTGGAGTGGGCAACACCCTGCAAAATCCACTAGCGGAGCCACACAGTACAAGGATATTTCCACGCTGTCGCAACCTAATTGTACAGTCAGAACCGGTGAGTTATGAGCTGGCAATACTAGACCACTATGGTGCATCTGCCCAACATCGTAATCAGCCCTAAAATGCTATCTAGAGGGAGGGGGTGATGTAAAGAGGGATGCTGCTGGGAAGAAGAAATAGTTGTTGCTACTCTTATTCCTATTTGCAGTTGTTATGGTTCGTAGACCAACTTCCACCTTAATCAGGGGGTAAAGGTGGGTGTTCCGGAGATGTATAGTGCTGATACAATTTTGTTGTCTGCTGAATTAAGCACATTAAACATAGCATGCGTATCCCAATATGCTGCTGAAAATAAATAACAATTTAAAAAAAATAACTCTGCAATGATCTACTTTGAGATGCTTGAGTACCTTAGAGAACCATTGACTGTTGTTTTGTCTATTTGCAGAGCCTCCTCAAGTGAAGAATATCACTCTTAATAACTGGAAGTCAACAAATTCCATTGAAGTCAATTGGATCGCGCCGTCTGGTCTTGTGGAGTACTATACTGTCTCCCTCCAAGGAGCTGTCACCCAGAACAAAACATTCTCATATGTACAGCCTTTTAATTTCACGGACTTACTCCCTGGCAGAGAATATAATGTCACAATTACAACAATTAGTGGCCCTTTCAATCGGATATCATCAGTAGTTTCCGAGTCAACATGTAAGTTCAGCTGATACTTCTATTAGGTTTACTGTGCAAAGCAGTGTATCTAATTATCTAACTGAAGCCGCAACAACCTGATGATGGCCATGGGCGTTATCCTTTAGAAAATTTGTTTAAATATTAATTGTATGTTTGATACAATTATTGTCTAACAAGTTATATTTTTGGCATTACTGTTGCGGCAATACTCCAACCTTAATCAATTAATTATAAATTAATGTATACGTTTAATTATACTTAAAAAATATATATTGTTCACTATATTGTACAATGTTCATAAAAGTATCCTTTTCATTGCAATGTCTATAATGGAGCTGCCCTATAGAAAACGCTGTGTTGGTCCTATTTAACTACCAGTGTATGTCAATCTTTACTACACACAGCCAAACAGCCACCCTGAAAGTGAGGAGTGGGGCTTTTAAAAGCATGACTAAAATCTGGAAATCATAGACAGGGCAGAGAAAGCACACTGGGAACCCTTTTTGGGAAGAGATTCCAAAGCATCTCTTGTGCTACAGTAGTCATTTATATCCTATAGATTTTTAGTTAATGTCTTCTTTTTATTTGGGCATTCTTCCAAGGATAGGTCCCTAAGAGCAATAAGAAGCAGTTTTATCCTATTACCAATTGTGCTATATTCCTATCATTCAAGAATTTATATAGTCAACAATAAAATTGACTGAGTGGCAGTAAGTAATATAGATTATCTAGAAAATATGAAGCCTATTCAAAATTAATTAACAATAATATTGATATAAAACTCAGGATTCTAAATATAAGTATTACATCTCCTTTCATTTAAAAGGCTCTGGTTTGTCAATTGCAAATTATCATGGGAACTGCAGTGAAAATCATTATCTGCACGTCAGGAAAGTGATGTAATGAAGTCAATGGCAAAACCTCATCATTTAGTCTGTAACAGGACTATATTATATACTGAAAATGAAAACACTGTGCTGGCCTGTGTTCTGTTATGTAAATTTGTTTATAAGACAGCCCCTTAAAATTAGCAAATACTGCCAAGTAGAATTGCCTAGAGTGTTCTACCTTCATGTGTGATTTAGACCCATAAAGTAGCTTCAGGTGCCGTTTTAAATGTTACATATATAATGCTAACTACGAAAGAGAAACTTTTGTCAATGAAATTTGGCTTTTTTATAACATGAGTTTGTGAACTGAAGATGATTATAAATGATGATGTTTTGTAGAATAATTTAATGTATGAAGGTAATTCTCAAGATTATTTGAATATGATTGTCGGTTTGATAAATAGACATTAGAAAGATAGGTTTGAATGTAGATGTATAGATTGCTACTGATATACATCGACAAATTAATTTATTATGAATGTTTTCAATGTAGTATTTTCAAAATAAATAATATCTTACTGTGCACAACTGAAATTGTCAAATACTTTCATGGTTAACAGATCCTACACCGCCTGGTTCAGTGACATCAATAAATGCGGAACAAAACAGCATCACTCTTTCATGGGATCAGCCTTTAAATATGAGTGGCTTACAATTTACTTACAATATCACGTACAGCAGTTCACAAGGAAACGGAAGCATTACAAACATTAGTGCCAATGCCAATTTTGAGAACCTTGTATCGGGAACAAACTACACAATGAGTGTAGTAACAATCAGCGCTCACAAATATGCAAGTACCCCGTTAATCACATCTTCATATACAAGTAAGTGGAGCATTCTTTTGTGACAATTTTGTTATTGAAATACCACTGGTAATCTCCTTAATATTTGACTGTAGTCTGAAACACCAACCCATAAAATATAATTTAAATCTTTAATAATCTATATTACTTTTCAATTCTTCATTATAAACCAACCACTTTCATGACAAAGAATGAAGCTTCAAAATGAAAGTAGCACGAGTGTAGTGCTTCTTTTTAAGTACCTTGTATATAATGTGTCTGTGTAGAAGTGTGTATGCCAAGGGTTTTAATTTCAGGGCATATCACAGTATGTTAATGCAAGAGCCTTGATGCAAGTATTTCCTATTCATTTTGGGTCCCTTCCCAGGACCAATGATTGAAAATATCCATCTACAAATAGGGTTAATATGATTAGCCTTTTTTACTTTATTGGATCTTTGATGCACACTTGCTTGTTATAATTCAGTTCATGGCAAAAAATGGAAATTATCCTGCTTAATTTCTAGGCCAGGGTAGATTTCATGGAGTTCTGCAATGCCAAACTCTATATAAAGTGCTGAAATAACTCTGCGACACTCCACAGAGGTCTGCAAGTAGTGGAATGTATTGAGGAATGTTGCGTGCACTGATTTCTAGAGCTGGGAGTTTGCGTGTGCCGTCAAAACAGTGCAAATAGCACCTCGCACAGTGCAAGAGGATGACGCTTCTTTCTGTCACTAGATTAGATGTTCTGTTCAAGCTGCGGCTTGCTCAACACGCGCAGCAGGTTTCTCAATGTGAGCTGTAGTGACCTGAAGCAAAAGCCCACGCTCACAAAATCTCAACTGGAAGTGGTCTAGCATACAATTTTCCTCGCTCGCGCTTGCCATCATAACTTTTGTGAGCCATGCAAGAGGAAAAACTCCACCACACTATGCTGAGATTTTCAGAATTCCACACTGTACACAGAGCGTGGAGTGGGCAACACCCTGCAAAATCCACTAGCGGAGCCACACAGTACAGGGCTATTTCCACGCTGTCGCAACCTAATTGTACAGTCAGAACCAGTGAGTTATGAGCTGGCAGTACTAGACCACTAAGGTGCATCTGCCCAACATCGTAATCAGCCCTAAAATGCTATCTAGAGGGAGGGGGTGATGTAAAGAGGGATGCTGCTGGGAAAAAGAAATAGTTGTTGCTACTGTTATTCCTATTTGCAGTTGTTATGGTTCGTAGACCAACTTCCACCTTAATCAGGGGGTTAAGGTGGGTGTTCCGGAGATGTATAGTGCTGATACAATGTTGTTGTCTGCTGAATTAAGCACATTAAACATAGCATGCGTATCCCAACATGCTGTTGAAAATAAAATAAATAACAATTTAAAAAAATTAACTCTGCAATGATCTACTTTGAGATGCTTCAGTACCTTAGAGATCCAATGACTGTTGTTTTGTCTATTTGCAGAGCCTCCTCAAGTGAAGAATATCACTCTTAATAACTGGAAATCAAAAAATTCCATTGAAGTCAATTGGATCGCGCCGTCTGGTCTTGTGGAGTACTATACTGTCTCCCTCCAAGGAGCTGTCACCCAGAACAAAACATTCTCATATGTACAGCCTTTTAATTTCACAGACTTACTCCCTAGCAGAGAATATAATGTCACAATTACAACAATCAGTGGGCCTTTCAATCGGATATCATCAGTAGTTTCCGAGTCAACATGTAAGTTCAGCTGATACTTCTATTAGGTTTACTGTGCAAAGCAGTGAATCTAATGATCTAATTGAAGCCGCAACAACCTGATGATGGCCATGGGCGTTATCCTTTAGAAAATGTGTTTAAATATTAATTGTATGTTTGATACAATTATTGTCTAAAAAGTTATATTTTTGGCATTACTGTTGCGGCAATACTCCAACCTTAATCAATTAATCATAAATTAATGTATACGTTTAATTATACTTAAAAATATATATATTATTCACTATATTGAACAATGTTCATAAAAGTATACTTTTCATTGCAATGTCAATAATGGAGCTGCCCTATAGAAAACGCTGTGTTGGTTCTATTTAACTACCAGTGTATGTCAATCTATACTATACACAGCCAAACAGCCACCCTGAAATTGAGGAGTGCAGCTTTTAAAAGCATGACTAAAATCTTGAAATCAAAGACAGGGCAGAGAAAGCACGCTGGGAACCCTTCTTGGGAAGAGGTTCCAAAGCATCTCTTGTACTACAGGAGTCATTTATATCCTATAGATTTTTAGTTAATGTTTTCTTTTTATTTGGGCATTCTACCAAGCATAGGTCTCCTAAGAGCAATAAGAAGCAGTTTTATCCTATTGCCAATTGTGCTATATGCCTATCATTCAAGAATTTATATAGTCAACAATAAAATTAATTAACAATAATATTGATATAAAACTCAGGATTCTAAATATAAGTATTACATCTCCTTTCATTTAAAAGGCTCTGGTTTCTCAATTGCAAATTGTCATGGGAACTACAGTGAGAATCATTATCTTCACTTCAGGAAAGTGATCTAATGATGTCAATGGCAAAACCGCATCATTTAGTCTGTAACAGGACAATATTATATACTGAAAATGAAAACACTTTGCTGGCCTGTGTTCTTTTATGTGAATTTGTTTATAGAACAGCCCCTTAAAATTAGCAAATACTGCCAAACCGCATTGCCTAGAGTGTTCTACCTTCATGTGTAATTTAGACCCATAAAGTAGCTTCAGGTACCGTTTTAAATGTTACATATATAATGCTAACAATGAAAGAGAATTTTTTGTCAATGAAATTTTGCTTTTTTATAATATGAGTTTGTGAACTGAAGATGATTATAAATGATGATGTTTTGTAGAATAATTTAATGTCTGAAGGTAATTCTCAAGGTTATTTGAATATGATTGTCGGTTTGATAAATAGACATTAGGAAGACAGGTTTAAATGTAGGTGTATAGATTACTACTTATATACATCGACAAATTAATTTATTATGAATGTTTCCAATGTAGTATTTACAAAATAAATAATATTTGACTGTGTGCACAACTGAAATTGTCAAATACTTTCATCCTTAACAGATCCTACACCGCCTGGTTCAGTGACAACAATAAATGCGGATCAAAACAGCATCACTCTTTCATGGGATCAGCCTTTAAATATGAGTGGCTTACAATTTACTTACAATATCACGTACAGCAGTTCACAAGGAAACGGAAGCATTACAAACATTAGTGCCAATGCCAATATTGAGAACCTTGTATCGGGAACAAACTACACAATAAGTGTAGTAACAATCAGCGCTCACAATTATGCAAGTACCCCGTTAATCATATCTTCATATACAAGTAAGTGGAGCATTCCTTTTGTGAAAATTTTGTTATTGAAATACCACTGGTAACCTCCTTAATATTTGACTGTAGTCTGAAACACCAACCCAGAAAATATAATTTCTATATTTAATAATCTATATTACTTTTCAATCCGTCATTTTAAACCAACTACTTTCATGACAAAGAATGAAGCTTCAAAATGAAAGTAGCACGAGTGTAGTGCTTCTTTTTAACTACCTTGTATATCATGTGTCTATGTAGAAGTGTGTATGCCAAGGGTTTTCATTTCAGGGCATATCACAGTATGTTAATGCAAGAGCCTTGATGCAAGTATTTCCTATTCATTTTGGGTCCCTTCCAGGACCAATGATTGAAAATATCCATCGACAAATAGGGTTAATAGGATTAGCCTTTTTTACTTTATTGGATCTTTGATGCACACTTGCTTGTTATAATTCAGTTTATGGCAAAAATGGAAATTATCCTGCTTAATTTCTAGGCCAGGGTAAATTTCATGGAGTTCTGCAATGCCAAACTCTATATGAAGAGCTGAAATAACTCTGCGACACTCCACAGAGGTCTGCAAGCAGTGGAGTGTATTGAGGAATGTTGCGTGCACTGATTTCTGCTGGACACACATTATGCTACACATGTCACTATATGGTGGTAGATTGCACACTATTATGCAGGTACTCACCGTTATGAGAAGAAGTTGCGTATGAGTTGACTCCGGATATCACCCTCCTCCTCCTCATCGCTAGCATCCTGGCCAAGGCCTTCGTCCTCAACGGGCGGATGGTCCTCTTCATCAGGATCCAGGATGAGTGGCATCTCCCCCTCCACTGCCATGTTGTGCAGCATGCAGCACACGGTGAAGATGTCACACACCTTGAGCGGGGAGTATGGTAGTGATCCGCCTGTCTTGTCGAGACAACTGAACCGGCTCTTCAGGTGTCCAAACGTACGCTCAATCACACGCCGTGTCTGGCCATGTGCATTATTGTAACGCTGGTCTGCGGCAGTTCTGGGGTTGCGTAGTGGAGTCATGAGCCACGGCATGTTCGGATATCCAGCGTCTCCTACAACAATACATCATGTCAATGAGTGTGCAATGAGTAGCCATGAGAGAGATAATTTACATTGAGACATACATGAGTAACAGTGTATACCCACCAACAAGACATGCCCAATGGTTGCGCAGCTGCAGCATCATCTGTGGTACCCTGCTCCGACTCATGATGAATGCATCGTGGCATGATCCTGGAAAACATGCACAAACATGGGAAATCATCATGTTAGCAAGACACACCACTAGGGCATTTATGGAGTGGTAATGTTTCCGGTTGCGGAAGGCCTGCTCCTGAACCTGTGGTGGCACTAGTCCAACATGTGTCCCATCAATGGACCCAATTACATGTGGCATGGGTCCCAGGGCATAGAATGCACCCTTGACATTGTTCAACTCTTGTGGAGTGGGGAACTTAATGAATTCATCAATGTGCTGCAACATAGCAGCTAAGACATCACGGAGGACACGGCTGAACATGGTCTGGGACATCCCCCCCACACCATCTATGGTGAATTGGAACGTACCTGTGGCAAAGAAATGTAGGGCTGTCATCACCTTTACCTTGGGTGTGAGTGCAGTTGGATACCTGTGTCGCGGTTGTAGATGTGGTTCCAGCCTGTCCGTCAAATTCTGAATCAACTCCTGTGGAAATCTGTGGCGGCGGATGCAATCCCGTTCCCTCATGGCATCCAAGTCAGGCCACGGCCTTGGCAGAGGGGGTGCCCTGCACAACATGTGTGGGTAAAAATGTGTACAACTATCAGCCAAAACATTTTACAATGTACATAGCACAATCAACACTGATTACACACATGAAATCACTTATGAACCTGCCGTGGGCTATACATCATGGACAGTTATGCAAGCTACTTGGCACTCTTACCACAAAACTGATTCCCCTGTTGTCTGTGAAATGTACATGACATGCACACAAAAGATAATCTGGGCATGTCAGAGTTGGCAGACCAATGTATAGCGTCAGTGACACACATCACGTGACCTGCATGAGAAGGTTGTCAACACATCCAGACAGCTGACTGCACGGAACACACCCACGTCACATGTGCTCTATATTTCGCATTTCAGTGATATTGTGCATGAGTTTAGCATTTTACAATACTACACCACAGCCATCCTCTGAATGCACATCTGTATGCCTGTGGCCAAATGCTCTATGATGCCATCACACGTGAGCTGCTGAAATGCCCCTGTGGCATGGTGTTTTTTATATGTGAGACACTTGCTATCACGACACAGACCCATCATAGATGCACCTATAGAGGATGACGTTTACCCAATACAAACAGCATGTCCAATCTATTACATGGCACACACATTACATTGTCACACAGGGTCATGCATAGCCTGAATTGGTACAGTGAGACAGTGCCCCTGTCCCTGGCATCATGTGACAGATGTCCGTAATGAAGAGTGTGCCATCACAGTGTTCATGTGAATGACTACATGTCCATTATGTTACTCATGTGACAAGTGTCAAGGTAATGTAAACCACATAGTGGCCCGTCACAAATGTCATGTCTCCACAGCCCATCACACATCAACAGTGCCACTAGTTCACATGCCCTCTGCTATATGACTGTGTGCCACACCGGAGGCCTGCTAATGTAGGTCTACCATGCAAGTACATACATGGACATCCTCATGATGAACTCACACCCACATCCCTTCCATGTGTTTTTCTGTTGTCACTATAGTAATGGTGCCATGCGTGAGCTTGTGGAACGCACTGTACACATGCATTCACTGGAGCATGTGATACGCAGAGTACCCCACTGGTGCGTGCGGGTGTATGGGTTGTCTCACCAATGCATTGTGCCCATACGCGCGAGGAACGTACCCCACTGGTGCGTGCGGATGTACGGGTCGTCTCACCAATGCATTGTGCCCATACGCGATACAAGTCTGGAGCGTACCCCACTGGTTCGTGCGGGTGTACGGGTCGTCTCACCAATGCATTGTGCCCATATGCGATACAAGTCTGGAGCGTACCCCACTAGTTTGTGCGGGTGTACGGGTCGTCTCACCAGTGCATTGTGCCAATACGCGTGTGGAGCATACCCACTGGTGCGTGCGGGTGTACGGGTCGTCTCACCAATGCATTGTGCCCATACTCGATACAAGTCTGGAGCATACCGCACTGGTGCGTGCGGGTGTACGAGTCGTCTCACCAATGCATTGTGCCCATACGCATGTGGAGCGTACCCCACTGGTGCGTGCGGGGGTACGGGTCGTCTCACCAATGCATTGTGCCCATACGCAATACAATTCTGGAGCGTACCCCACTGGTGCGTGCGGGTGTACGGGTCATATCACCAATGCATTGTGCCCATACGCGTGTGGAGCGTACCCCACTGGTGCGTGCGGGTGTACGGGTCATCTCACCAATGCATTGTGCCCATACGCGATACAAGTTTGGAGCGTACCCCACTGGTGCGTGCGGGTGTACGGGTCGTATCACCAATGCATTGTGCCCATATGCGTGTGGAGCATACCCCACTGGTGCGTGCGGTTGCACAGGTCATCTCACCAATGCATTGTGCCCATACGCGATACAAGTCTGGAGTGTACCCCATTAGTGCGTGCGGGTGTACAGGTCGTATCACCAATGCATTGTGCCCATACGCGTGTGGAGCTTACCCCACTGGTACGTGCGGGTGTACGGGTCGTATCACCAATGCAGTGTGCCCATACGCGATACAAGTCTGGAGCGTACCCCACTGGTGCGTGCGGGTGTACGGGTCGTATCACCAATGCATTGTGCCCATATGTGATACAAGTCTGGAGCGAACCCCACTGGTGCGTGCGGTTGTACGGGTTGTATCACTATCGAAACATGGCATTTGCAACGATTCACGCACCGTACTTGTGTGTGGATGCCTGAAAATACATAGGGAACACCTAGGGGACGAGTTGGATGCACTGAATGCAGGCTGGTTGTCAAGGAAACAGAGATTTGAGTGTGCTACAGGTGTCCTGCAAAATTCAGTTGGCCAAAAGTATACAATATTGCAATGTTTGTTGTGTAGCTAGAGCAATGTGTGTCAGGGCCTTATGTGGAATGGGATTGGATGAAACATAGGATGCTAAGTAATGTGCCCTATCACACTGTCTTCCTGAGAATGACAGCCCCTCAGCAGCACAGATTTAAGGCTGCATGTGGCTGTGAGAGGGCACTTGCCTGCACAACATTGGAGTGGACAACACTGCTGCTGTCTCTGCATTCCCTGGACCCTGATTTTACTGTACATGGAGAGGGCACCTGCATTCAGTGAGGAGGAGAACCAGGCACTGCTGGATGCCCTCCTACCCAACTACAGCAAGCTGTATGGGAAACTAGGGGATCAGGTGAGTGCGTAATGTGTGATTGTCACTACAGCCATTGTGTTTTTATGGGACAGAGAGATGCAATGTACTTTGGAGTGAGTGCCTAATGTGTACATTAAGATATGTACCATGCAGTGAAAGGTGTAGTTAAATTGTGTTTACTGCTTACCGGCATTGTGCTAAGTGCATTCACATGTGTGGTCTGCTTAGAGTTCTTAGGTGTAGTGGGATATGTGCCAGCATGTCACGTGCTGTACACCACCCTGCTAAAGCATACCTTGTTCAGTGTGAACCATGCTCAGTGAGTGGATTTAAAGCCCTAGGGCATCTAATGCCTTGCACAAGCATGTAGTGCATTGTTGTTTGCTCACAGGCCACATTCACATGAAAAATGATACTACTCCTGTCTGCATCCTCTGCCCTGTTGTTATCATCAGTGTGTGCAAGTGTGTGTCTTTGGGGCATGGAGCAGGTGTACTGATGTATTTTCACTTTTTTTTCATGACAGGTATCTGCCCATGAGAAGGAGGACATCTGGCTGGATATTGCCAGGGCTGTCAGGGATGTCGGGTCTGAGGGGGGACCTTACCGCAGGGTCCAGAACATCCGCAAGAGGTGGCAGGACATCCGGTGCTGGACCCGCCGTATCGCCCGGGTGCAGCTCAAGCGTGAGGCTCCACGCCGGCATGGAGGCACACGCCACCTCACCCCCAACCTGCTCCGGGTCCTGGCCGTCGTTTTCCCTGACCTCCATAGGCAGATGCAGGAGGGACAGCAGCAAGGAGGGGGTAGGTACATGTCTGTTTGCTGTCATGTGTGTCACATGCTACCTGCAGTGTTTGGAAGCCTGGTAACATTCCCACAGTTGGGGTGGTGTGGTCAGACAGGCACTTTATGCATTGTCATTTCAATGCCCCTTTTTAAGCTAATGCTCTTTTGCATCCCTTTCCCTCCTCCACATTTGGACCATGCTTTGTCTATTTCATATTAGTGCATGTCCTCCTAGGGAAGAAAGGTATTGGTATGCATATTGATTAGCACATCATCATGTTGGAGGGGGGTCTGTGACACTTGTTGGTACCTTGACTGTTCAACAACCTGTGCACTGTGGTTGCCCTTCATGATACCTTGGCACTGATCATGAGTCTTAACAAGGAGTTCTGCACGGGTCTGCATCAGTGGCCTTTGTCCTTGGTATGCTTTGTATTTCTCATGTTTTAGCTACATGTGCACACTGTCCATGTATCCTAATTTTGCATTGTGCATACTCACACTGGGCAGTGCGTGTGTGCATATTCACAAGAAATGTAGCAGTTTCTTTGGGACTAATATTGATGTGCAGCAAAACAATGTGACCTTGGCTTACTTTATATAGGTTTCCAGTTATTGAGAGCCAGATTCATATTTTCTACTACTTGGGGAGTATTACTCACATTGACGGAGTGCTTGGGATGTTGTGCATGGGAGGTGTGATGGGACCAACTGTTTAGCCTTGTCAGTGGTGTGCTGAGGATGTTATATGTGATGTGGACTTGTCACTATGCACTTAGGCAGTGCTGCTGGAGAATGTAGTCATTGTAGGATTTACAGGAAATGTTATTGGCTCCCAGAGATGATTGCTCAACACCTCTCCTGTTGACAGGCAGTGGCTCATCATTGTGACTGTAATACAAGTTGTGGCCTGGTTTGTGACTTTGATCTGTGTATACAATGAGTGTTGTGTCTATTACAAATGCGCATTACTAGACTTAAATGTGTGCTGAGTTATGTGGCATGTGACTCATGATGCATGCCATGATTAGAAATGGCCCCACAATTTTTCTTGCTGATATGTATGATGTGGAGAGGTGACTGATATATTGTTCTTTTTCTCGTTGCCAACAGCATCATCACCACAACCTGGAGGAGACACAGACACAGAACGGACAGAGGGACCCAGCAACAGTGCCACCAGCTTCGAGGAGTCGGAAGGAGGCAGTGGCACAGAGGGTGAGGGGAGTCAGGCGGCCGGACCTCATGAGCACGACACCTCCTACCATGCAGACGGTTCGGATTCTGACTCCCAGGACGAGGGAGAATTTGCAGCAATGCCATCGACTGCAACTATTTCTGTCCCCTCCTCCTCCAGACCCATCTCCACCCTCCCAGTTGTTAGGGGCCCTAGAGTCCGTTTTACCCCCCTGTGTCTCCTTTGTCCCAGGCGCCGCAGCCCCTGCCCCTGTCTCCCCTGCTGCCCTCAGTGCTGAGTCTGTTGACCTACTCCGGCTAATTCAAGTTGGTCAGGCGTCAATGCTGACTGTCCTCCATGGCCAAACACAAATAATGACACAGTTGTTGTCATTCATGGAGCGCATGTCAGCTGACATGCCTGATCAACGTCGGAGTTTGGCGTCCATGGACTCAACACTGACGACAGCACTTGCCATCCTGCAGCGTCAATCCCCCCCCACTCCTTCTGACCCATCCACATCCCCCTCTCCCATCCCTGTCCACCATACATGCAGACGCACAAGATCACACACCCCAACAGAGACACCCAGCACACCCACACGTAAGTCTAAGCGCAGACCTCCATTCACCCAATCTCAGGGGGATGTACACACACTCATAGGGACAGGGGACACACATCACCCACCCACCCACAGGCACCATACACCTGACTCACAGCCCTCTACCTCCACTCCCATTGTGTCCCCGGGTTCAGGTGGTAGCCTGTCTGAACTGGCAGCAGTGTGCAGTGCTGAATATGTTGCAACCTTTTGCGCTGACCCTGCCACTGTGGAGGTATCCTCCCCACCTGCGCCCACTATACATACACTTCCCTCTCCTGTCCCGGCGGTGCCAGACCCAGACTCAGATGATGCCCCCCATGGGTCCACGGACCTCTAAGTCCAACATGTGCAGGCAAGTTTTGGGGTGACAGCCTCCACAAAGTCACCACTGTAATGGACTTGATTTTGGACTGACCATTGGCCTTCTGTGAGCCTGGACTCATTTAATTTAATTTTTTACAGATTGGCGCTGAATAAAGCATTTTATTTTTCTGTCTGAATTATTGCATTTCAGGGAATTTATTTAGGTGCTGTGTGCCTACAAGTTTGTGTGATGTTAATGTTTTGGTATTGTGAAAGATGTCTATTTTTCAGATGGGAATGAGGTGGACCATGGTATCTCTGTGCTATCCCAATGTTTCTGATAATTATCTAGATTTGTGTGTATGCACTTTGCATACAAACATTATCCAAACAGTGTCCCTTCCTCTGTGACACATGAGATATTCACTGCAGACAGTTGCACAATTGTTGTGGTGACTTCAGTATAGTTTCCCATTGATTAGTGCATTCACTTGCGCAATGGCCATGCCTGCTCACAAATGCTATCTAACAATTGGTCATTGCCATCCATGCTACTCACTGTGCTGGGGTTTGTGGTGTGTATTAATGCCTTCAGGGAGTCAATCACAATTTTCCACACTATGCATGACAATGTTATCCGCCTTGACCTCATGATTCTGATAGTCACATTTAAGATATGTGTTAAAAATACACATTTGGGTGCTTTGTATCTAGGGCTTTCCTACCCTGTTCCTTCCATGAGGGAGTACATGTTTCACCACATGGACAGTCACATCATGTCCGGGATGTACATGAGTCTTCCTAATTCCATTTGTGCTGCATTAGTTGAGTGGTGTGTTGCATGACTACACACTATTGAGTCATGCTGGAGGGGAGGGGGGATGTGCAAGCCAACTACATGGGTGGATCTGGCTGTGGGATCTTCCAAAACAAACACATGTGGTGTGTCACTCAGTGTGTGACAGGAGACCATTCTCCGTGGAGTAGGTCACTGCTGTGAGTGATGTGTTGATATGCAACTATCATGAGTGTCACGAGTTAGGGATCCACACATACAGACAGGTAGTTGTATGATGTAGGAAATGCACACCCCTATGTCTGGGCACTGCTGGGAGTCCTTTGCACCCACCCCCTATACTGTTGGGCACTGTTGGGAGTCCTCTGCACCCACCCCCTATACTGTTGGGCACTGCTGGGCACTGCTGGGGGTCCTCTGCACCCACCCCCTCTACTGTTGGGCACTGTTGGGCACTGCTGGGAGTCCTCTGCACCTACCCCTCTACTGTTGGGCACTGCTGGGGGTCCTCTGCACCCACCCCCTCTATTGTTCGGCACTGTTGGGCACTGCTGGGGGTCCTCTGCACCCACCCCCCCTACTGTTGGGCACTGTTGGGCACTGCTGGGGGTCCTCTGCACCCACCCCCTCTACTGTTGGGCACTGCTGGGGGTCCTCTGCACCCACCCCCTCTACTGTTGGGCACTTCTGGGGGTCCTCTGCACCCACTCCCTCTACTGTTGGGCACTGCTGGGGGTCCTCTGCACCCACCCCCTCTACTGTTGGGCACTGTTGGGCACTGCTGGGGGTCCTCTGCACCCACCTCCTCTACTGTTGGGCACTGCTGGGGGTCCTCTGCACCCACCCCCTCTACTGTTGGGTACTGCTGGGGGTCCTCTGCACCCACCCCCTCTACTGTTGGGCACTGTTGGGCACTGTTGGGGGTCCTCTGCACCCACCCCCTCTACTGTTGGGCACTGTTGGGCACTGCTGTCCTCTGCACCCACCCCCTCTACTGTTGGGCACTGCTGGGGGTCCTCTGCACCCATCCCCTCTACTGTTGGGCACTGTTGGGCACTGCTGGGGGTCCTCTGCACCCACCCCCTCTACTGTTGGGCACTGTTGGGGGACCTCTGCACCCACCCCCTCTACTGTTGGGCACTGCTGGGGGTCCTCTGCACCCACCCCCTCTACTGTTGGGCACTGTTGGGCACTGCTGGGGGTCCTCTGCACCCACCCCCTCTACTGTTGGGCACTGTTGGGCACTGCTGGGGTCCTCTGCACCCACCCCTATACTGTTGGGCACTGCTGGGGGTCCTCTGCAGCCACCCCCTCTACTGTTTGGCACTGTTGGGCACTGCTGGGGGTCCTCTGCACCCACCCTCTCTACTGTTGGGCACTGCTGGGGGTCCTCTGCACCCACCCCCTCTGCTGTTGGGCACTGTTGGGCACTGCTGGGGGTCCTCTGCACCCACCCCCTATACTGTTGGGCACTGCTGGGAGTCTTTTCCAACCACCACTCAGATGTGACGAACCGTACCCCCATATTTCAGGGTGTGTGCGGCACGTATCACTATTGCAATGGTGATATGCGCTAGCATGTGACGCACCGTACCCCGAGCTTTCTGACGTGTGTGCAGCGCGTATCACTATTTCAATGGAGATATGCGGTAACGTGTGACGCACCGTACCCCGAGCTTTCTGACGTGTGTGCGGCGCGTATCACTATTGCAATGGTGATATGCGCTAGCGTGTGACACACCGTACCCTGAGCTTTCTGACGTGTGTGCGGCGCGTATCACTATTGCAATGGGGATATGCGCTAGCGTGTGATGCACCGTATCCCGAGATTTATGACGTGTGTGCGGCACGTATCCCTATTGAAATGGTGATATGCGCTGGCGTGTGGCGCACCGTACAGGTATACTTCCGTTGTTGCAGTGGGTTGTACTCACCGTCTGCGCCGTCGTCGGTTTCTATGTACGAGGTTGTAGGCGTACAGGGCTCGGATGACACGGTCGATGGGGTTCATGTTGTGTATGTCGCGTAACGGGGTGCAGTTCGTGGCAGACTCTGGTTTTACGGCAGTTTCCAGCTCTCGTAGCAAAAGGGCCGTACGGAGTGTCGTCAACACGGCTGCATATTTACGTACAGACGTGGCGTACTGCGTCGGACGGAGTGAACCGGTATGTACTTTGTTGTTCTACGGTGTTTGGTACGAGTCGTACAGAGTGGCGCTTTGGGTTAGGATCGTACTTGCTAGTTTGTACGGGGACGTTGTAGGTGTACGATTCATACGGGTAAAAGGCTCCATACAGCTAATCGGAGCGCTTTTTACTAGATCGGAATCGACCCCATAATGTCTATCTTTAATAATCTGTATTACTTTTCAATTCATCATTTTAAACCAACCACTTTCATGACAAAGAATGAAGCTTCAAAATTAAAGTGGCATTTGTGTAGTGCTTCTTTTTAAGTACCATGTATATTATGTGTCTGTGTAGAAGTGTGTATGCCAGGGTTATTCATTTCAGGGCATATCACAGTATGTTAACACAAGAGCCTTGCTGCAAGTATTTCTTATTCATTTTGGGTCCCTTCCCAGGACAAATGATTGAAAATATCCATCTACAAATATGGTTAATATGATTAGCCTTTTTTACTTTATTCGATCTTTGATGCACACTTGCTTGTTATAATTCAGTTTATGGCAAAAATGGAAATTATCCTGCTTAATTTCTAGGCCAGGGTGGATTTCATGGAGTTCTGCAATGCCAAACTCTATATAAAGTGCTGAAATAACTCTGCGACACTCCACAGAGGTCTGCAAGTAGTGGAGTGTATTGAGGAATGTTGCTTGCACTGATTTCTAGAGCTGGGAGGTTGCGTGTGCCGTCAAAACAGTGCAAACAGCACCTCGCACAGTGCAAGAGGATGTTGCTTCTTTCTGTCACTAGATTAGATGTTCTGTTCAAGCTGCTGCTTGCTCAACACGCGCAGCAGGTTTCTCAATGTGAGCTGTAGTGACCTGAAGCAAAAGCCCACGCTCAAAAAATCTCAACTGGAGATGGTCTAGCATATGATTTTACTCGCTCATGCTTGCCATCATAACTTTTGTGAGCCATGCAAGAGGAAAAACTCCACCACACTATGCTGAGATTTTCAGAACTCCACACTGTACACAGAGAGTGGAGTGGGCAACACCCTGCAAAATCCACTAGCGGAGCCACACAGTACAGGGATGTTTCCACGCTGTCACAACCTAATTTTACAGTCAGAACTGGTGAGTTATGGGCTGGCAGTTCTAGATCACTCTGGTGCATCTGCCCAACATCGTAATCAGCCCCAAAATGCTATCTAGAGGGAGGGGGTGATGTAAAGAGGGATGCTGCTGGGAAGAATAAAAAGTTGTTGCTACTGTTATTCCTAAATGCAATTGTTATGGTTTGTAGACCAACTTCCACCCTAATCAGGGGGTAAAGGTGGGTGTACCGGAGATGTACAGTGGTGATACAATGTTGTTGTCTGCTGAATTAAGCACATTAAACATAGCATGCAAATCCCAATATGCTGTTGAAAATAAAATAAATAACAATTTTAAAAAATGAACTCTGCAACGATCTACTGTGAGATGCTTGAGTACCTTAGAGATCCAATGACTGTTGTTTTGTCTATTTGCAGAGCCTCCTCAAGTGAAGAATATCACTCTTAATAACTGGAAATCAACAAATTCCATTGAAGTTAATTGGATCGCGCCATCTGGGCTTGTGGAGTTCTATACTGTCTCCCTCCAAGGAGCTGTCACCCAGAACAAAACGGTCTCATATGTACAGCCTTTTAATTTTACAGACTTACTCCCTGGCGGAGAATATAATGTCACAATTACAACAATCAGTGGCCCTTTCAATGGGATATCATCAATAGTTTCCGAGGCAACATGTAAGTTTTGCTGATACTTCTATTAGGTTTACTGTGCAAAGCAGTGAATCTAATTATCTAAATGAAGCCGCATCAACCTGATGATGGGTATGGGCTTTATCCTTTAGAAAATGTGTTTAAAAATTAATTGTATGTTTGAAACAATTATTGTCTAAAAAGTTATCTTTTTGGCATTACTGTTGCGGAATTGCTCCAACCTTAATCAAATAAATATAAATTAATGTATACGTTTAATTATACTTCTAAAAAAATATTAATCACTATATTGTACAATGTTCATAAAAGTATACTTTTCATTGCAATGTCAATAATGGAGCTGCCCTATGGAAAAAGCTGTATTGGTCCTTTTTATGTACGAGTGTATGTCAATCTGTACTATACACGGCCAAACAGCCACCTAGAAAGTGTGGAGTGGAGCTTTTAAAAGCATGACTAAAATCTGGAATTCATAAAAAGGGTAGAGAAAGCACGCTGGGAACCCTTCTTGAGAAGAGATTGGAAAGCATCCCTTGTACTACGGGAGTCCTTTATATCCTATTGAATTTTAGTTAATGTTTTCTTTTTTATTTTGGCATTCTACCAAGAATAGGTGCCCTAAGAGCAATAATAAGCTCATTTATCCTATTCCCACATTTGTTATATGCCTAATATTAAAAATTTTATATAGTCAACAATAAAGTAGACTGAGTAGCAGTAAGTAATATAGATAATTTAGAAAATGTAAAACATATTGAAATGTAATTAACAATTATAATGATATAACACTCAGAATTTTAAATATAAGTATTACATTGGCATTCATTTAAAAGTCCTGGTATCTCCAGTGCAAACAGTCATGGGAACTACAGTGAAACTCATTCTCGTCAAGTCACGCAAGTGATATAACGATGTCAGGACAACCCTCTAAAATGTGCAAATATTGGCAAGAATCATTGTCTAGATTGTTCGACCTTCATATGTGATTTAGACCACCAAAGTAGCCTTAGGCTCAGTTTCAAATGTTACATGTATAATGCTAACTATGAAAAAGCAACATTTGTCATTGAGTGTTGGCTTTTTTATAACATGAGTTTGTGAACTGAATGTAAAATAATTTATTGTCTAAAGTTAATCCTCAAGATTATTTGTATATAATTGATGGGTTAATAAATAGACATTTGAAAGACAGGTTTAAAAGTAGATGTTTAGACTGCAACTTATTTATTATGAAAGTTTTCAATGTAGTAGTTACAAGATAAATCATTTTTGACTAAGAGTACTATTGAAATTGCCAAATAATTTCTTGGTTAACAGATCCTACACAGCCTGGTTCGGTGACATCAATAAATGTGGAACAAAACAGCATCACTCTTTCATGGGATCAGCCTTTAAATATGAGTGGCTTACAATTCACTTACAATATCACGTACAGCAGTTTACAAGGAAACGGAAGCATTACAAACAGCAGTGCCTATGCCAATATTGAGAGCCTTGTATCAGGAACATACTACACAATAAGTGTTGTAACGATCGGTGCTCATAATTATCCAAGTACCCCATTGCTCATGTCTTCATATACAAGTAAGTGGGGCAATCCTTCTTTGAATATTTCATCAGTGAAATACCACTGGTGGTTTCCTTAATATTTAACTGTAATCTGAAACCATAGCCCAGTTCTTTTTTTTATCTTCACTAGTCTACATTAGTTATTTGATCATAACTTTACACCACATTCCTTGCAAAGATTTATGCTAGAAAATGGGATTGGCTTGAGAATATAGATTTCTTTTAGTATGACATATAATATGTGTCTGTGGTGAAGAGTGTTTGCCAACCTTATTGACTGCTGGGCACATCTTAGTATGATAACAGAAGAACCTTGCTGCATGTTTTTCCTACTCATTTTGTGCCCCTTCCTTGGAACAAATGGTTGACAATAGTCATCTACAAATGGAGTTAATATGATTAGCCTATTTTACATTCTTGGGCCTTCAATTCACATGTGGAATTCACAATTCAGTTACTAACCAAAATGGAAAATATCATGCATACTTTCTCAGGAATATCTGAACAGCAAAAAATTACATGTTTTCTAAAAATAGTGCAGTTCTCATTTACTACAGGAGCAGAGGACTGTTGCAGCTTATCATATCACTCCTCAGTCTCAGAAAACCCTTTTCCAAAGGTTTTTCCATTTGGTCTGGGCATGTGATCACATTGGACAGATTTGGTCACAGTATGTGGAGGTAATTCATAGAGGTCACTGGCAGGAGAATATCACTGGAACCAGGAACTTTGGACAAACATAATAGACATGGGTTACAAAGTGAGTAGGACAATGGGTATTAACAATGGCCAAAGGGCATAAAAAATGGGTTACAGCTGAGATTTAATTGTTAAGTTTACTAAGAAAATAAGGGGGTAAAACTATTGCTTATGTTATATAGGACCTGGTATTACTAGTAATTGAAGTCAATTCAGATGAAAGTCTGCCGTGATTGCATGCATGTTTGGGGGGCTACCATATGGTGTTTTGCATATTTGAGCTAATTATTATGTATGTCCTATTCTAAACTTGGCAAATGGATTAAATATGTACATTGATTACTAGTGTAAGTGCCGGAACACCTTCCTATTTCGGAATGAGTCATAAGGTAATACTGGATTAAGCAGGACTGGTCTGGTTGAGAATAATGGTCACCAAATTGATTTGCTGTAAAGGAAGGATGATGTATATATCATATACTTTCTACAGGGAGTGGATGATTTAAAGGGGGATGCTGCTGGGTAGAGGAAATAGTTGTTGCTCCTGTTATTCCTAATTGCAATTGTTATAGTTTGTATGCAAACTCTTGCCTGGATTGGGGGTAAAGATGCATGTGCTGGAGATGTATATTGCTGGAACACTGTTGTTGTCTGCTGAATTGAGTGCATTAAACATAGCATGTGTCTCCCTTTATGTTGTTGAAAATAAAATAAATAGGATAAAAAATTATGAAATATTCTACTTTGAGATGCTTGAATACTTTAGAGATCCAATTACACTGGTTTTGTGCATTTACAAGGCCTTCTCAAGTCTCTTCGAAGAACATCACTCTTTTTATTTACATTTTTAAAAGTAAAGTTAATTAAGTAGGAAAAAAGGAAATAGCAGGTAGCAGGTTTACAATATAATATAATAGCAACACATTGAAAAATTTGAAAAATAATAAGATATAACAGGAACTTTTTGCAATTTTATGTAGAAAACAGGATAAGAAGTGGAGGGAAAAAAATAGAAAGAACAAAAAATAAAAGCACTTCTCATGTAATGAAATTAGCATAATTATAAACAGTAGTGGAATTACAAAAATCATAGAGTACATATTATCAGTGAAACAAAAAAGCAAAACATATTACCAGTAGTATGGAAGCTCCAAGAAGAAAAATAACATATTCAAGGAGGTTTAGATACTTCATCAGGTAAGGGTTGATGTATAAAAGTCCTGGAATTTGAGGAATCTAGAAAAATGGTTACTGGATACTAGGTAGAATTTCGTTTAATAGTATGAGGCATTGGGACAGTATAGGCTCTATCTCGTCTATGATTATAACAAACACCATACCACCATGCTTGAAAGGAGATATGTAGGGCATTCTTCCAATTTTTCTGTAATCTGTTGAAATTCAACGGCAGTTAATACGTCTATAATTTGTATATTAAAAGTACAACAATGCCAATCATCAGAAAGAGACTACCTGAATAAATTAGTAAAGGAGAAAGGTATATGTGTATGAAAAATAGAGTTAATTTGTTTCCTTACTTGTAACCAAAATCGATAGGTGGTGGGACATTCAAATAATATATGTTTAATATCAGAAATTGATGCAGAACAAGACCAACAAGACAATGAAGTGGTACTATCACATTTTCGTAAAGAAACAGGAGTGATTAGAAGGCACTTATAAATAAAAAAGAGTGTCAGCACATGATGTCTTGTGAATTTTAAGCCATATTTTGTTCCACAAAGGAATAGGAAGGAGGTGTAAAGATCTTCTTCCTATTGCAATTCTAGGGTTAATTGTTGTCGATCAACAGGGGGAGAGGTAAGGTGGGTATATATATGAGAAGCAGTCGGTACAGTTAACAGTAATGTTAGTATAGGTGAAATAGGAAGATGAGAAATGGGCAACGAATAAAGTAAAAGGTATGTAGTAGAAATGGGAAACATCCTTTACAACGAAACTTTTACCACGCAGTGCTGTTACAACGCAAGTATTGCAACGAAAACCTTTACAACGCATTACACTGGAGGTCGCTCTAGGATAGGAAATAGTTTTAATTTACTATCCAACCCCTTCCCTAGTGTCCACGGGGACTGGAGTTGGAATAGTAAATTAAACTATTCACTATCCAGCACCCCCAAGTGTAATGCGTTGTAAAGGTTTGCGTTGTAATACTAGCGTTGTAACAGCATGCGTGGTTAAAGCATGCGTTGTAAGTTCATACATCCAGTAGAAATAGAAGAGATCAGTGACTGAAATTAGCGTTGATATGAAAGAGGAAAGTGAAACAAATTGGATTGAGCTTGTG
The DNA here is from genome assembly GCF_964261635.1 of Lissotriton helveticus. NCBI lineage: Eukaryota > Metazoa > Chordata > Amphibia > Caudata > Salamandridae > Lissotriton > Lissotriton helveticus. The sequence goes on along the minus strand of NC_136061.1, from coordinate 1,915,026,144 downwards.
AAAAGAGATAGGTGAAAGGATATGTATAAATTGATGAGTCCATAATATACTTTATCTCTCCAGGCTTTCCAACAGATAGTTTTATTATTAATTTTAATTAATGTATTATAGTTGATCAAGGATTAAAGGAATTGATCTAGAGGTGAAAGAGAAGAAATGTAAAATGGACGTAATACTCTGCAAGCATTTTTGAAAATAGAAATAGACATGGAAGAGGGGAGTTGAGTAAAGGACAAAAATTCTGCAAAGGAGAAATGTTGAATAAAAGATAACTCCAATTCTGACGTAAGGGAGATGGAATTGTGGGTCGGCCATCTTGAAAATGCATAGACTGTTTTAAAAAGAAAGCATTATGATAAGACTACTGCTTTTGCCTTTGCATTTTGGACAAAGATATATGATGCTTTTTATTATTCCATAAAAATGCAGTGAAAATAGAATACATTTTTTTAAAGAAGAGGTGGGAAAGTTAATTGGAATTGCTGAAAGATTGAAAAGAATGATGGGGACTAACATCATCGTAATAGAATCTAACCTACCCCACTAGGAGAGAAATAGCGGATTCCATTGTGAAGTTGGGTTAGATGAAGTAGACAGTAACGTAATAGTGTTGAGTGATACAGTGTCTTTTATAGAAATAGTGAACCAAAGGCCCAAATATTAAGTATTTGTTAGGCTATAAAGAAATCCTGAAGGGAGAAAATCGTGTTTGATACAACATTTGTTAAGTGGAAGGATTTCATATTTGTCAGAATTAAGTTTATAACCTGAAATTTAGGCAAAAGTGGAAACTGTGTCTAAAAAGGGTTGTAAAGAAGAATCAGGAGAGGCCCGAAATAAAATAATGAAGCAAATACAATAATATTTGAATCCTTGTATGGCACTATTTTGTCGTATTTTTGATAGAAAAGGTTCGAGAGCTAGAATAAAAAGATGAGGCAATAGGGGACTGCTTGTCGTACTCCTCTGTGGAAAAGAAAATGAGAGAAGATTAGGCCATTGACAAATATAGATGCAGAAGGGGAAGAATTGTTATGAGTGATTACGTTAATGAACTTTTCCCCAAAACCAAATCATGAAAGTGTAGAGAATAACAAATTCCAGTGTATCCAATAAAAAGCTTTCTCGGCATCCAAGGAAATGCCTGCTAAAGAATGTTTATACACTTTAGATTTACTCAGAACTTCTAAGAAAAGCCTGGTATTATCAGAGAGTAGTCTACCTTTAACAAAACCAGCATGTTCATGCCCAATTAAATTGGGGAGGAAAGGACTGATTGAGAAGTAACACCAGCATCTTGGAAAAATCTTATATTCAGATATCCTTTGGTATAAGGCATAATAAGGTTTCTTGCAATGTCCTGGTAGTAGAATTAGAGGAATTAAAGAAAGTAAATAATCAATGTAATTTAGGGATGACATTTTTAAAGAAATAGAGTTAGAATTCAATAGGAAAACCATCAGGCCCAGGAGATTTATCTTTTAAAATAGAGTTAATGGCAGTATGAATATCATAGGTTGTGATATCAGAATCAAGGGAAGAAAAATCAGTATTTAAATCAAATTCCTTAAGGATAGAAGAAAGATATGAGTTTATATCAGAATGGAGAGGATCTAACTCTGGCATATATAGATTTTGATAGAATTTGGTAAATTTAATAAGGATATCATTGACTCTAAAAAGAGGCATGAAATAGTTTCTATTTTAGTTCACTCTTTTTTAATTTTAAGATAATTTGCTAAGAGTCTACATCCTTTATTTTGGCCACCATTGTAGCTGGAGCTAGATTTAAGGAGATAAAAGTTAACCTCTTCCGTCAAGAGTTTATTGAAATCAAATTTAGCCTTCATTAAATTATCTAAACAAGTCTGAGATTTGGATACAAGGTAGGATTGTTTAAGGATTTAATATGTTTCATTACATTTAGTGCTTTTTTTAAATGTATTTTCTTTTTAGTGGAAACATAAGTAATGCTAACATTTCTAGAAGCAGCTTTGAATGAATCCCAATTAGTTAGAAATGGTAAGTTAAGAGATTCATTTACAGCAAAATGTTCTGTTATAAAAGTATTGTGTGAAAAAGGTATCCAATAAAAGAGAAATATTGAAGCTCCAATATTTAACTTTGGGGGGAAGGCAAAGGAGGTCTTGATCTAGAATTACCAGTATACAATCAGAAATTAAAATGGTAATTATCTCAGCTTGTAAGATGTGTTGAGATCAGGGCTTAGAGGCAAAAAAGTAATCAATCCTAGACTGAGAGAAATGCAAAGGGGCGAAAAAAGGGTTGCAAATTCTACAGGAATCAATGCGGGATCTTTGTTTGATGGTTGTGGTAAATTGTGTGTGTGAAGGAAGGGACAAAAGGACAAAAGAAGAGTTGGAGGAGCGAAATAAAGAAGGATCTATTACCAGATAGAAATCCCAACCAATCGAATGGGATTTCAGGTGGTAAGTGATGGGATTGGGAACTCCCAGCAAGACGTATGAAGGGAACCTAGGGGGTACCGTGTCTAATTGTCTGTCAATCTCGTCAAGAACATGTGTCCAATAGGGTTGAATGTGTGGGCAGTCTAATAGCAAACGAACCAAAGAGCCTTTCTGTTCACATCCTTTCCAACAGGCAGGGCTGGGGACGGGATCAGACTGGTATAATCTCTCTGGAGTCTAGTACCAATAATATACAAGTTTGGTGAAAGTTTCCGTTATGCCTACATGTGTAGCTGTGTGGCGAGCCCTATAACACACTCTGTCCCATTCCTGCGAGGTAAGATCTGACCCAGGTCTTTCTCCCACCTTGCCCGACCGGCGTGGTAGGTCTGAGTGTATCTATATAGGAGCATTTTATAGAGATCGGAGATAAGTTTCTTACCAGAAGGTCTTGTGATGAGCCAACGCTCATAGTGGGTGAGAAGCCGTGATGGTTGCGCCCGGTTGTCGGGCTGGAGGGCCCAGTGTCAGGCCTGTAAGTAGAGCAAACGTTCCGCTTCTTGGAGACCATGGTCAGCCCAAAGTTGTGGAAAGGGGATAACTTCCCCTCTATGGAACAGTTGGCCTAAGCAGGGGCAGCCCGCCTCTCTCCATGGTGCGAAGGCCAGAAGACCAATGCCGGGTCCGAAATTTGGGTGATTTAAAAAAGAGGTGAGTGGGGGCGGCAATGTGGTGAGGGCGTGCCGTGTATTGACCCGACTTCAAACCTTGAGAGTGGAACTTGTTACATGAGAAGCATATAGGTTGGGCGGTCGATGGTGCTTGGGCATGAAGGGGATCTTCAGTAAGGACGTGCCAACAACAGCCCGATCCTGAAAAAGCCAATGCTTCTCAGATTCTGGTCTACTCCATTCAACCAGATACCGCAGTTGGGTGGTGTTGTTATAGAGTGCTAAATCCGGAACTCCGAGGCCTCCCTCATGTGGAGGAAGAAAGCTCACCAGCCTCTTCATTCTCGGCTTACGCCCTTGCCAAATGATAGAGGAAAGGTCAGACTGTGTTCTTTGCAACCAACCGATGGGAGGTGAGAGGGGTAGGGTCTGGAAAAGACAAAGAATCTTGGGGAGAATGGTCATTTTGATGGCTGCGATGTGCCCCAGCCACGAGATTGGATATCGTTTCCTTTTCAGCAATGCAGCTCGAATGTGTGTCTGAGATGCACTCTGGCCGCCTTGAACTGTTTCCATGCCGACGGAGCACCCGTACGTTGGTGCATCAATTCCAACTCCCGCATCCGAAGGGTCAATTCTACCCTTTTTCTCTGCTGCTCCTTGCTGTCAGCTGCGGATATAGCAATCACTTTGCCTCTGATGACCGCTTTGAGTGCGGCCCATCTGGTGGAAAGGACAGTGTCTGAGATATCATTATGTAGCAAGTAATCTTTTATCTTCTGCTGTATGCGTGTGACCGTGTCTTGGCGGTGTAGAAGCGTGTCTCTGAAGCACCAGTGTCTAGCTGGGGGATGTGTCTGCGGGAGGGATAAGGTGAGTATCACTGGGGAGTGATCGGAAAGGGTGGCCGCTAGTATGTCAGCTGAGAGTGCAATTTCCGAGACGGGTTTGGAGCCTAGGAAGTAATCCAGTCTGGCGTATGTTTTATGTGCATTCGAATAAAAAGAAAAGTCTCTTGTGTCAGGGTGAAAATGGTGCAAGGGGTCTGTGAGGCCCAAGTCGTGTAAGTTGGCATGTCCTGTCAGGGAACGGGAACCCACTTGGCTAGTGCGTTGTGCAGAACGGTCCTTGACATTGTCAAACACTAAATTAAGGTCCCCCGAGCAGTATCTGACGGTCCTGGTTGGCCATTGCCTCCAGCAGTGCTTCACCTAGGAAGCGTTGTTGGCCTTCATTGGGTGCGTAAATGGAGCCCACTGTGAATGTATGTCCCCCCACTATGAATTGATATGTGAGGAGCCTGCCCCTTATTTCGGCCACTTTCTGCATCGCCCACTCCTGACATTATTTTGAGACCTGGATGGCAACCCCAGCCCTTTTTGCAGGTCCGGAAGAATGAAATTGGGTGGGAAAGTAACGGGACCGGAGTCTGTGACAGTCTTTGGTGAGGAAGTGAGTTTCATGAAGAAGACAGATGTCCGCCCGTGCCCTCAAGATAAGAAAGGAGTGCTCTTCTTTTGATTGAGTTGTTAAGGTCCCTCACGTTAAGGGTGAGTATTCTAATAGAGGAGGACGGCATTTAAATCAGGGGTAGTGCATGCCACAGTCCCGAAAAGGCCAGGACTCTTACACAGCCATACGCATTCCTCACAGCAGCCTAATAATTAAAAAGGAAGAGCGTCCCATGAGCCCCGAACAGCCACAGATTGAAAAGAGGGGGGCAAAAGTGGGAAATACATACAAAAGAAAGAAACCCCAAACAAAAAACAAGAAAAAGAAAAATGAAAAAACCCCAATAAGCGCAACCAGAGCTAAGAATTTGTTCAAACTTCAAACATTGTCCATCATCCAAGGATGTGGCAAGTTTCAACGGGGTATACCCAAAAACTATCTGACCTGGGTCAACGATTAGGTACATATAGAGGGGTCACTGTCTATTTCTTTCAAGGACAACAAATGTCAATGACATTTGTTGTCCTTGAAAGAAATAGACACTGACCCCTCTATATATACCTCATCATCCAAGTATGGGCAGGAAAGGAGTCCATCAGGCGATCACATGACCAATCAAGATCAACTCTTCCCTCCTCCCCATCCACCCATGATAATTAAGAAAGGATACGGCCATGTAACCAGGAAGTCTCAGTCAGTCAATGCTTCGGCCAGAGCCCCCAGCAATGCTTCCAAGGCCGCCTGCTGCTCCTTCTTAATCACCGCAGGGTCTGGACGGCAGGCTCTTCGATGCCGCGCTCCGCTGCTTCCACTGAGGTTATGTTATGTTAGTATGGCTTGTATAACACGCAGCTGCCCCAGCAAAGGGGCGTCCCTGCGCTGTAGCTAAGGAGTTTGAAAACGCACAGAGATCAAAGATTATCAAAGCTATTTGAAGTATCTAAATTAGGCTGTAGAAAAAAAGGAAAGTTTTCACAGCTTCCCTGAAAGCAAGTAAGCAGTCCATACCACGGATCTGTTCCGGCAGAGAGTTCCATAACCTCGCAGACAGATAGCGAAAGGAACTACCTCCCGCACGGCTGCGCTTAACCTGTGGGACAGTGACCAACTGCTGCCCTGCCGACCGCAGCCTGCGCATAGGAACAAACAAAATTAGCAAATTGCTCAACAGGCTGGGACTAGCAAATTTCACGATCTTGAAAGATAGGCACAATGCCTTGAATTGAACCTGTTTTTCCATGGGAAGCCAATGCAGCTTCCGAATGGTGTCAGCAGCTGAACACATTTGCGGCAGGCCTAGGCTCTGGCAGCCACATTTTGGACACGTTGCAACCTACATATCTCGGCCTTATTTGCCCCAAGTAAAATAGAGCTGGCATAGTCAAGGCGAGAGAGGATGGCGGCCTGTATTACCAGCTGATGTGTAGTAAGATAAAAAAAAATTCAGGAGGAGTTTAAGTCCCCGCAGCAGGCCAAAACATGTACCCGCAATTTTCCTAGTATGGTCTCAAAAACTAAGGGATGAGTCCATCCACATCCCAAGATTTTTGACCAACGTCTTCGATGTGGGGGCTGCACCCAGAACAGTAGCACCACTGCTGACTCCATAGACTGGTATTCTTCCCAACCAACAAAACCTCGGTTTTGTTAGCATTAAGTTGTAAACGGTTGGAGGCCATCCATCGAGCCACAGACGCCATCCCATCTCTAAACCTAGAGGCATTAGAGGAGGATCCTTCAGCCAAAGTGACAACCAGCTGCGTGTCGTCGGCATATGAGACCATCACAAGATCCCATTGCCTGACGACCGCTACCAGAGGTTGGACATAAAGATTAAACAAGCCCGGGCTTAGAGCTGTGCCCTGGGGTACCCCCTGATCAATAGAATGGGCCTGAGAGAGAAACGGAGGTGTGGATACTCTGAATGATCTTTCGGTCAGAAAAGATCTGAACCATTTCAGAGAAGACCCAACCACTCCAGCTTCCTCCAGCCGTTGTAACAAGATACCATGCGAGACCGTGTCAAAGGCGGCACTAAGATCTAACAAAATAAGTGCCGCACTTTGACCGGCATCAAGAATGTACCGCAGGTGCTCAGTAGTGGCCAAAAGAGTGGTCTCTGGGAACTATCCAAGATATCATTAGAAATTAGAAATTGGGTAAGCACATTGTTAACGTGTGCCTCTGCAAGCTTAGCCACCCAAGGGAGCAGGGAAATAGGCCTAAAGTTTTCAAATTTGGACAGGTCCAATGTGGGTTTCTTGAGAATGAGGGACACCCAAGCCTGTTTCCAAAGTGCAGGTAGAGTGGCAGTGGAAAAGGAGGTGTTAATAATGTGACAGAGTGGGGCCTGAAAAATAGAGAAAGATTCTCTGAACTGTGAAGGCCTCAAGGGGTCAGCAGGGTAGACTGATTTGATTGCACCACTAAAACAAGTGAGTTCCTCCAGAGACAAATGAGGAATGGCTGACAGCGACTGCTGAGGTCCAAGGTCTGGGGGCACAGAAGTGGAATGAGAAGGGGCAGGAGGAAAAGATAGGTACATAGCACAGACTTTTTCTACAAAGTAGGAAGCCAAATAATCACACTGTTGTGCCGAAGATATGACAGATTCAGTGGCCTTATTAGACCTAAGGTCTTTAAGAATCGTAAAGATACATTTAGCTGGATTAGGACTCAGCTTGATTTCGCTAGCATAATATGCAGCGCGAGCTTTACAGATGGCTTTATGATACTGCTTGATAGCAGCAAGTTAGCATAATTTTTTATGGGGATCATAGTCCCTTCTACACTTCCGTTCAGCTTTCTTACACGTTTTCCTTAAAGCAATCAAGGAGTCATTGTACCAAGGGCTAGTAGCGGAGGAATGACCCTTACACCATTTGGCAGGGATCAAAAAGGAATCTCTGACAGAATATCGAGGCTGAAAATATCGACAGACAAAATATCGATGCTGGTATATCGAAGGCAAGTATATCGACACCCTATCTACAACATGGAAAAGTACAAAAATATCGAAACTAAAATATCGATGTTAAAAATATCGTAATTAAATATATCGTTTAAAAAAAAATAGGTAAAATTAAGTAAATAGTACTTATATATATTTTAAACTTATGTGAAAATGTGTTATAATGTTTAAAATGATTAAATAATACATATTCACTATTAAACATTTAATTTAAAATAATAATACAATATATAATATATACTTAATTAATTATAATATATACATATTTTTTAATAAATATAAATTATTAACAAATACTACAATTTAAAAATACATAAACACTCATAAAATAATAACATAAATATTAATAAATAATTATATTTAATAAATAACAACAATTAAATATACTTTCTATATTTTAAAAATGATTTAAATACAACATTATGTAACATCTTAAATACATAAATAAATATAAATAATATTGAATAGCCTAAGGGTAAAAATTACTAATCAAACTCCAGAGGGTGCAACAGTAGATAAAGCGTTGGATCGCGGGTATGTAAAAATGACTATTTCCCACTCCAATCAGTACAACATTAGGGAAAGCATAGGATAGCGTAAGAGTAAAAATTACTATTCCCACTCCAGAGAGTGCAACAGTAGGAAAAGCGTTGGATAGCGTAGTGAGAAAAATTATTATTCCAATCCAAAGGGTCCAACTCCAGTGAGTGTAACAGTAGGGAAAGCATTGGATAGCGGGTATGTAAAAATGACTATTCCCACTCCAATGAGTGCAACATTAGGGAAAACGTTGGATAGCGTAAGAATAAAAATTACTATTCCCACTCCAGAGAGTGCAACAGTAGGGAAAACGTTGGATAGCGTAGTGAGAAAAATTACTATTCCAAATCCAAAGGGTGCAACAGTAGGGAAAGCGTTTGAAGGACTGGACTTTTAAGAGCCAGCGGTGCCAGGGAACAACACCTGAAACCTTCGTAGGATACCTGTTCGGCGCACAAATGACAGAGACACGGGACACTTCCTTCGGCGTCAAAGATCAGCGTTTATTACTGCAGGGATGCAAAAGTCATGGGAAGTACAACAGAGTGTAGGTTCCGAGAGTCTGCTTCAAATTGCAAAATGTGGGTCGCTCCTTTTATACACATTTTCAGCATTCAATAACGTAACGAACAAAAGGTTACAACTCAGTTCCCACAATAAACTTAAAAGGGCTTCATTCATGGTGTCGGAAACCCGGAACATAATCATAGTAACATTTGTCGGTTCCCAACTGTAAAAGCACATTATCCTGCTGCTATGCACATTCCACTCTAGTTGTAAAAGGGCGAGAGTAAGAGACAGGAACAGGTGCAAGGAAGTCAGACAACAGAAGAAGAAAGAATGTGGGGGTAATATCGGAAGCATGATCACAGGATCAAAGGATTCAAGCTTAGCATATGCAAGGCTGAATCAATAGCCCGCCGTGGCACGATTACCCTCGAGCGGAGCCATCTGCCTTTGCAGTGTCATCCTCCAGTGTCATGAAAGACGCACCAAAGGGATATGCTTCATCCGAAAAGCTTGGGAATCCCAGGGTCATGAAGCGAACATTTTCATTTCGCTGGCTACGTGAGGGCAAGAAACAAAATGGATGCCGTATCTAAAATGGAACCCAAGGGTTCATATAAGGAGAACACGAAAATAAGACGAACCATTCCAAGTAGTGTAGCGAAAATGCGTACACTCACTAAACTCGTCATTTACGGTTCGTGGATACCAAACTCGTCCATATTCGCACTTGTCCAAAACATCGTATCGGTCCTTATGGAACCTCAGACGCTCCTTTTGCCCTCATGTAGGCAAGCACTAGTCGAAATCAGAATCAATTTCGATATTCATCAGATCATTTAGGTGTTGCTGAAACATCATCCTATCCATCAATGTCTCTTTGGTAACAGATGGCCTTCTTATACACGTCGTAGCACAAAGGCCACATAAGGCAGGACCACACTGCACACAAAGACAACACGTGAACAGAAACGTTATAACGACCCCTATGATCATCAGAAGTTTCCAACCCCAAGTCGACATCAGACCCCAAAACCATCCTAGAAGCGTCCAATCTCCCTCGTCCACGTGTATGGACTCTGAGATTTTATGCAACTTCGAGATGGCTTGATAAACCGTTGGAGCGTTATCAGGTATGAAAATGCAGCAGCTCGAATGGATGACCTTACACACACCACCTCTGTCTGCTAGTACTACGTCTAGAACCATACGGTTCTGTAGCGTCATAAGCCTATCCGCTTGGAGCTCTGCTGTCAGATTACCAAGGGCGCTTGCAGTTATGTTAGCAGTTGCTTCCACTACACGAGTTAGCTGTCTCAGATTCCTGCTATTGACCATAGGGCCCCAAAACGGTAGGAAACCCTTAAAGAAATCTCCTGCTTCTTGACCGGCAGTATCTTCTTTACTAATGACACCTCTCACAACTCTAGTTTTGTGATAATCTGAGGCAACAGTAAAAGTCGGAGGCAAAAGATTCGCGATATAGCAGGTACCCGAGAAGTCATGAGGTAACCACGTATATGCGCGATCATAACATACAAAATAGGTACCCTTGGCAGTCAGAAAGACAGGGGAAGAGAGCATTGGTAAACGTAAGTATCAACACAAGCACTCTTCCCAAGCTGAGCTCTCGGATTGCGACCAAGACCTTGCAGACAGAAATGACTGAGATGAGGTACGATCCAGATTGGAGATGAGCTTTTAAACTGCCTATCATTCACTGATGTACTATACTCGACCTCACTCAGATCCTTATAAGCTCGCACCTCTTCCTCTGGGATAAGTGTTGCGTCAAAAATATCTCTATTTAAATCTGCAATTGCCATCGCCAAAGACTTGTGGTACGGGCCAGGACCAAGGTCTGCAGAGCGAGGCTCTCGATGGGGGTAGGAATCTAGTGCACTACGGAACATGGTCTGGAATGCTCGAGCTGACCCCTGGGGGCTATAAGGAAGGACAAAATACGGAATACCCTTATCCATGGTATGTGGCATTAACCCACATACCCAACAATTGGTAGTGTTCATCACCAACTGATGCTGATGTAGAAGTTGAACAAAAGAATTGTTCATAAATTCCGCACGTCTGACCTGTTCATGTTGGGGCAGAAGATGAAAGGAATGTGGAGACATAGTGGAAACAGATTTTAAATCATGAGAAGGAGGAGTAGGTAAAGTAGAAGGCAGCAATGATTGAAAACCAAAATATACTCCACCCACCAGCAGCATAGAAGCAGTTAGGAACAACATAAAAACCTGTAACAAAAAACATTTTTTTCGAAATGTCTTGTTCAATTTGGATCTTTGCTCCACTATTTTCTCAATTTCCAACACCTTAGAAGACTCCATCTTCTAAAAACCGTCCGTGACGTTCTTGACGCACTTCGTTCTGAGTAGCGATTATCAATCCCCAGGAGTTCCCAGAAATCGACAAAAGTAATCGACCTAGTGTCAGATACCTGCTAAACAGGAGGAAGTACCCGCACGGCCTTACGGTTAACCCAGATGAAAAGGTTTTTAATCAAGAGTTCATTGAATTCAATATACGCCTCCTAGCTGTAAGGAAAAAGGTACGCAATATATATATATATATATATATATATATATATATATATATACATATGTAATGTCCACAATTTTTATGGCAACAATAAAGGTGATGTAGATTAAAAAAATTAAAAAACAGAATTTATTAGTCTGTTAGCGCGGTCGAAGAAAGTATCGACTTCTTCCGGGGCGAGTCTGCTCTTCAAACAGTGGATCAGACGGCAAAAGAGTGTTCGATTGTCCACGCAATTGTTCAAAACTTGAATTCTCCAATGCTGCTGAAAGAGGGTTAACTCCGGATGGCTCAACAGGGGTGTCGGGTCTTACTGTGTTATCTCCTACAAGCTGCGCGTCACTAAACGGCACGTAACTTAGAGGGACGTAAGTTTCAGACGAGCCGACTCCTTTTCTGATCCAACTATCTGCTGGCAATGGGAGCGGAACTTTCTTGGTGTGGGTGGCATGCACCCAATGTTTTCTCCCTTCCAGCCGAACCGCAGTCCTCGTTGCCAGCAACACCTGGTAAGGTCCCACGAACCTTGGCTCAAGATTTCGTTTTTGTCCAAAGTTGCGGGTAAGAACCCAAATCACCTGGTTGGAGCCGATGACCAGGACCCTCTGTTTGTGCCGGTAGAGCCTCAAAGACCTGTTGATGAATCAAACTCAATTTAGCAGTCAGATCATAGAGATAGTCAATTAACATTGAATATTCAAGTCTGTCAAATTCTTTAGGCCTCGGAACTCCCCAAATGTTCGCAGGACGGCCGAACACAATCTCATATGGGCTGAGCCCTGCTCGAGAGTGCACAGTCGCCCTGGTCGATAAGAGAGCTAAAGGCAAAGCGTCGGGCCATGATAGACCAGTCGTTGCCTGGATCTTGGCAAGTTTCAGTTTCAGAGTGCCATTATATCTTTCCACTAAACCCGCAGACTGAGGATGATTAGCACTATGAAACTTCTGATTTATGCCAAGACCACAACATACACTCTTCATTACACTTCCCACAAACTCACTTCCGTTATCTGACCATACAATCCGTGGCATTCCATACCTGGGGAAATATTCTTTGAGTAGAACTTTTGCTGTGGACAGGGCAGTATTATCCTTTAGGGGGTAAGCCTCAATCCATCTGGAGAACGCACAAACTACAACCAAGACGAACTTCAAATTATTGCATCTCTCCATGTGGATAAAGTCTAACTGAATAATTTCAAAGGGACATGTGGGAGGAGCAAAATGACCACGTGGAGTGGGGGTACCCTTGCCAGGATTATACATCAAACATACCATGCAATTTTTAACCACTCTCTCCGCACATTTAGTAATTTCATCATTCTTCCATACGGGCGACAACAACTTACATATGCCTTTTGCGCTAATGTGTGACGTGCCATGAGCCATGGTAACAACGGCAAGCACATATGCATCCGGTAACATCCATCTCTGCCTTTCTGACAAATCAACCCAACATTCATTCTCATCTAACTTCCCCGTGCTTTCTTTCCACTGAGTCTTTTCCATCTCGGTAGCCTCATTCTGTATCTCTTTCACACTCTCAACTGTGTCCTCATACATACTAGTCTCCGCTGGCCATCTTACTGAACTCGCAACGTACATCCGATTTGTCAGATCTCTAGCCGTCTCCTTCGCAATCTCATCCGCAAACGCATTACCGCAACCAACATCATCCGTCACCTTCCGATGCGCACTACATTTGATTATTGCCACCTCTTTAGGCAATGTAAGTGCGTCTAAAAGGTCATTCACAAGCTGTCCGTGCTGAATCTTCATACCATGCGACGTCAAAAATCCTCTTTCTCCCCACAATCGACCAAAACTATGCGCCACACCAAAAGCATACTGGCTGTCTGTAAACACATTCACCCGTTTCCCTCTGGACAACACACACGCCCTCGTCAAGGCGATCAACTCAGCTGCTTGGGCCGAATTTTGACTCAATCTCGCAGATTCCACAACCGTACTCAATGTTACTACAGCATACGCAGTCGTCACATCACCATTTGGTAACTTAAAACATGAACCATCCACATACAAAGTACCATCGGGATCTACCAATGGAGTGTTTTTCAGGTCAATACGACCCTTCGTCTCCTCTTCAGTTCTTAAATAGCAATCATGTGGTGTTACATCACTCAATTCCATGTTGGTCGGCAACAACGTTGCTGGGTTCAACACATTACACCGTTTTATCCGTATGTGACTTGCCAATAACGTCAACTCATATCCAGACAACCTTGCGCTCGTCAAATGTTGAGTTTTCGTTTGGTTCAAGAGAGTGTCGACTGCATGCGGGACCATCACCGTGAGCATATTATCCATGACCAGACCTGCGGACTGTCGAATGGACGCCGCAGCTGCCGCTGTTGCTCTCAAACAACTCGGCAAGGCTCTAGCTACTGGGTCTAAGGTCGAAGAAAAATATGCGCATGGACGCTGTTTGTCGCCAAATTGTTGTGTCAGAACACTCAACGCACAACCGTCCCTCTCGTGAACATAAAGTGTGAACGGCTTATTGTAATCAGGAGTACCTAACACAGGAGCCGAACACAACGCATCACGTAATTCAGAAAAACTTTTCTGACACTCTTCAGTCCATGGCAAAGGAGATGAAACATCCTTGCACGTCAGGGCTATCAATGGTTTCGCCGACAATGAAAAATTTGGAATCCATTGTCTGCAGTATGACGTAATACCTAGAAAGGCACGTACATCTCTCTGAGTCTTTGGCACAGTCATTCGAGCAATCGCTGCAGTTCTCTCTGGGGTCAACCTTCTCCCATCCTTTGACAGTAAGTGACCTAAGTAGGTTACTTCTTGACAACAATATTGTAGCTTAGAAGGTGACACCTTGTGATGTAAGTCACATAGGTGCTGCAACAATGATACTGTAGCGGTTTTGCAAATAGCCTCTGTATCAGCTGCCACTAATAGGTCGTCAACGTATTGAACTAAGGCTGCGCCTGTCGGCAACACAAATGCATCAAGCTGACTTTTAAGTGCTTGGCTGTAGATCGATGGACTCTCACAGTAGCCCTGTGGTGCGCGTTTAAATCTAAAACTGCGACCACCTAGTGAAAATCCGAATAGGTCTCTGCTTTCCTCAGCGATCGGAATACTAAAGAAAGCATTCTTTAGATCAATTACCGTGAACCAGGAGGCAGAAGCCGGAATCAGGGTCAACAAAGCCGTGATGTCAGGCACCACAGGAAACTGGGGAATCACGATTTTATTTACTTCTCGCAAATCAATTACAAAGCGGTACACAGGAGGTTTAGTTGGATCTGTGCGTTTCAAAATCGGTAACACAGGACTATTACACACATTGCCTCGAGTTTCTTCAATGACATCCTTTTCGATCAGGTCATAAATGATCGCTAATAGTGCTCGCTCACCATCAAAAGAGATACGATACTGTGGTATACGTGGGAAACGCACATTCGATTTCAACTGAACCACATAAGGTGGGATGTTCAATAAGCCTACATCATTGGGACCCGTAGCCCATAACGACGCAGGAAGGGAACTCAATTCCGGTGGGAACTTATCAATTGATAAGTACATAGGAGAGATCGTTCTCTGACCTAATGTAAGCTCCACTCCCGCAGGGGAGCAGTACAAAGTCGCATATAACCGTTTTAACAAATCCAAGCCCAAAAGATTCTCACCACAACCAGTAGATAAAATCAATGGGGCCTCTAGCTCATGAGGACCAATCGTAAGGGACAAAGGGCTAGAGACAGGATTGCTAACAGGGGCGCCAGAGAATCCAATGGAAACATTTGTTAAGCCGGACAAAGGTGCGCCAGGGAGTTTCGAATGCATGGTGGAACTTTTCGTCGCACCAGTGTCTAACAGAAAAGGCTCAACTACGCCAGACGTAGCAACTGCGACGTAAGGCCCACTCTGATCAACCGGAACTGATACTACTCCCTCTCTCTGTCGGTGGCTGTCCTAGTAGTGGTTACCTGCATCAATCTCATGTTCGACGTAATAATCGTCCACATGATACTGTGCTGATTTATCGGACCTCACATTTCGTTGGTCAAAATAATTATTCGCGTCTGATGGGGTATGAGGGCGCTCATTTTGATTTTGAGGGGCACCGCGGCCTCTACCTCGGGGTGCTTGTTGAGGACCACCACGACCCCCTCGTGCCGACACACCGTTAAGCCGGTCACGCAAAGCTGGACAATCATATTTTATATGGCCCTCTCTTCTACAATATGCACACTGATTATACCCAAGCGTAGATCTAAAGTCGGAGAAGTCAGATCGTGACTGCATTCTAGTGGACTGGTCTTGTGGTCGATACTGCTGTTGCGAATCATTTTGATTCGAACGTGGAGGATATGCCTGCTGCAACAAAACCTTTGTTTTGAGCTCCTTCGTTTTCTTGTCTGAACGATCACTTTCTTCCTTTTCCCTATTCTCATAATATTGAGCCGTAGCTAATATCTGTGCAGTGGTTGAAACAGCCCATGCACTTTCTGAATTCTTCAATTTGTTGCATAGCTCAGGCAACAAATTCAACACAAACTTATCAACAAATAACCGTTGACCACCTTCGGTGCTCATGTCCTGACCACTATGATCGACAAATGCCTCCTCAAATCTAGTAAAGAAATCGGAGACACTCTCGTCTTTCTTTTGCTTACAAGCCGATAATTTATCCCAATTTACCTTCATCGCTGGCATGAGCGTTTTCATAAGTGTAATAATTTTCTGAGGCAGATCCGTAATTAACTGCTCAGGTTTAGCCCACCAACTTGTTGTCCATCTGCCGCTACTAGTGTAGCCCAGTCTCCACCCAACTCAACTAAATGATTCTCTTGGCGAATTTTCGCCCAAATCGGTTGTGGTACGACATTGCCAAACAGCATGTCGATGTCCGCAAGATTCATAATAGTAGCGTTGAGACAACTCCTTATAATAACCTGCCGGATTCTTGCGTGGATCAGGTAAAGATTGTTTCACCTGCAAAACTTCTGATCGCTTCCATGGGAGATGTATCCAAACTCTCTGAAAGTATGGCAGAATCACAGGATTAGCTTGCGGATCACCTGGCATATATACTGGCGGAACCTCTCTCATAGGGTACTGACCAGAGTTCGTTTTCTGAGTATCGGAATCGTCATCAAACGACACTCGAGAAAACACTGTGCACCGTAAGGCTAATAATCGCTCTAATGCACGTCGTACATCTCCACCTACAATCATGCCGTTCGAAAATTGACTCTGAAGTTCAGTTATATCGGGCGGTATATTATCTAAATCATCATTATACCATTCTTCTCTCAAAAAGTTACACATCTCTTCAAACACAAATCTCTGAGTGGGCTCATTAAACTGAGAAAACGTATCAAAGACCACGCGCGGCGGGTAGTTAGCAGGGTGTCTTATCCATCTACGCGCCATGGTTACTAACTTAGCACTCTCCTCGTCACCAGGGATCTGGCTTCGTCTTTGGGGGGTTGCAGAAACTTTGGGTGAAAATAACGATCCGGAAAGTGGGGAGTAAAGAGTAGCGACAGTATTAGGGATACGATTACGAACAGAAGGAGAAAGAAGAACAGGAGCAACAACATTAGAAGTGAACGTAGGGACAGCAGAGGTAGCCAGGGCAGCTGAGGTAACAGGAACAATTGACTGAGGAGGTACAGGCAAAGGAGCAGTAGGAATAGGACCAGGTGGTTGGACAAACGCAGGACCAACAACAGGCTGACCAGCAGCCACTGGAACTACAGGAGGAACTACAGGAGGAGCTACAGGGGCTGTAGCACCCTGTGCATAAGGAGGTGGCGATTTCATCAAATACGCTAACAGAGGATCCTCCTTTGAGTCCTCTTCTTTCTTATCAAGACTTGATGGCAACACCGGATAACATTTATCCGCCCACATGTGATGCAGTCTAACTGAAACTTCCGTTTCTTTATCTGCTTTATCTTGATGGTGACGTTCTGCATCTTGCATTATCGTAATGATACTACTTTCTTTCTTATCTTTCTTAAGCTGTTTGATTTCTTTCTGCCTGGCCTCTTTGCGCCATAACCGAAAGGAATCGCACATAGCCGGCCTAGATTTTCTTTTAAACAATTTCGCTTTGAGATTATCTAAAATTTTAGTGTCGAAACTTCCATGTGGTGGCCAACTAAGGACACCATCCTTTCTCGTATAACGGACCCAACAGTCATTATATATAATAGGGCCCACACCATGTCGACTATAGAGCTCATATATCGGAGTTCCAACTGGAGGTATCGGACACGAGTCCTCCAACCGGGAATCCTTGTTGCAACATTTGAAGAAACCAATGAAACCACTACGGCTAGGCATCATGCACACTAACCAAGTATCAAACTTCAAGGGTTACCAAAGTACTAAATCTTTGTGAAAGACAAAACCCTCGGTTTTTGGCAATTGCAACTGTCAAATAACAACTAAGGACCAACAACTAAGCACCACAAATGCAATGGAACCATGCAAACAACTAAGCACCAACAACTAAGGACTGGGAGCGACCCACAAATACTTAACTGAGAGCTCGATGGCGTCACCAGGAAGGCCCGTCTATCGTCTCGCCATACAAAGGACTACGCCAGGCGCCAAAACAGGTCGACAGTCAGAGCATCGGTCCGTCGCAACCGTCAGGAGGCGGGGAGCTTCGCAGGAAAAGTCTTCGGACCACTTATTTCGACAACAGGATCGATGAAGCGGGGTGCACCTTTCCTCGGAGATTTCACACGAAGTTCCTCACGATCGTCAGGTTTTGGACCGGTACCGCTGATGTCGCCCCACGTTGGGCGCCAACTGAAGGACTGGACTTTTAAGAGCCAGCGGTGCCAGGGAACAACACCTGAAACCTTCGTAGGATACCTGTTCGGCGCACAAGTGACAGAGACACGGGACACTTCCTTCGGCGTCAAAGATCAGCGTTTATTACTGCAGGGATGCAAAAGTCATGGGAAGTACAACAGAGTGTAGGTTCCGAGAGTCTGCTTCAAATTGCAAAATGTGGGTCGCTCCTTTTATACACATTTTCAGCATTCAATAACGTAACGAACAAAAGGTTACAACTCAGTTCCCACAATAAACTTAAAAGGGCTTCATTCATGGTGTCGGAAACCCGGAACATAATCATAGTAACATTTGTCGGTTCCCAACTGTAAAAGCACATTATCCTGCTGCTATGCACATTCCACTCTAGTTGTAAAAGGGCGAGAGTAAGAGACAGGAACAGGTGCAAGGAAGTCAGACAACAGAAGAAGAAAGAATGTGGGGGTAATATCGGAAGCATGATCACAGGATCAAAGGATTCAAGCTTAGCATATGCAAGGCTGAATCAATAGCCCGCCGTGGCACGATTACCCTCGAGCGGAGCCATCTGCCTTTGCAGTGTCATCCTCCAGTGTCATAAAAGACGCACCAAAGGGATATGCTTCATCCGAAAAGCTTGGGAATCCCAGGGTCATGAAGCGAACATTTTCATTTCGCTGGCTACGTGAGGGCAAGAAACAAAATGGATGCCGTATCTAAAATGGAACCCAAGGGTTCATATAAGGAGAACACGAAAATAAGACGAACCATTCCAAGTAGTGTAGCGAAAATGCGTACACTCACTAAACTCGTCATTTACGGTTCGTGGATACCAAACTCGTCCATATTCGCACTTGTCCAAAACATCGTATCGGTCCTTATGGAACCTCACGTTGGATAGCGTAGGGGTAAAAATTAGTATTCCCACTCCAGTGGGTGCAACAGTAGAGAAAGCGTTGGATAGCGTAGGGGTAAAGATTACTATTCCCACTCCAGTGGGTGCAACAGTAGGGAAAGTGTTGGATAGCGTAGGGGTAAAATTTACTATTCCCACTCCAGTGGGTGCAACATTAGGGAAAGCGTTGGATAGCGTAGGGGTAAAAATTACTATTCCAACTCCAAAGAGTGCAACAGTAGAGAAAGCGTTGGATAGCGTAGGGGTAAAAATTACTATTCCCACTCCAGTGGGTGCAACAGTAGGGAAAGCTTTGGATAGCGTAGGGGTAAAAATTACTATTCCCACTCCAGTGGGTGCAACAGTAGAGAAAGGATTGGATAGCGTAGGGGTAAAGATTACTATTCCCACTCCTGTGGGTGCAACAGTAGGGAAAGCGTTGGATAGCGTAGGGGTAAAATGTACTATTCCCACTCCTGTGGGTGCAACAGTAGGAAAAGCGTTGGATAGCGTAGGGGTCAAAATTACTATTCCCACTCCTGTGGGTGCAACAGTAGGAAAAGCGTTGGATAGCGTAGGGGTCAAAATTACTATTCCAACTCCAAAGAGTGCAACAGTAGGGAAAGCGTTGGACAGCGTAGGGGTAAAAATTACTATTCCCACTCCAGTGGGTGCAACAGTAGGGAAAGCGTTGGATAGCATAGGGGTTAAAATTACTATTCCCACTCCAGTGAGTGCAACAGTAGGGAAAGCGTTGGATAGCGTAGGGGTAAAAATTACTATTCCCACTCCAGTGGGTGCACCAGTAGAGAAAGCGTTGGATAGCGTAGGGGTAAAGATTACTATTCCCACTCCAGTGGGTGCAACAGTAGGAAAAGTGTTAGATAGCGTAGGGGTCAAAATTACTATTCCAACTCCAAAGAGTGCAACAGTAGGGAAAACGTTGGATAGCGTAGGGGTAAAAATTACTATTCCCACTCCAGTGGGTGCAACAGTAGGGAAAGCGTTGGATAGCGTAAGGGTAAAAATTACTATTCCAACTCCAAAGAGTGCAACAGTAGGGAAAGCGTTGGATAGCATAGGGGTTAAAATTACTATTCCCACTCCAGGGAGTGCAACAGTAGGGAAAGCGTTGGATAGCGTAGGGGTAAAAATTACTATTCCCACTCCAGTGAGTGCAACAGTAGGGAAAGCGTTGGATAGCGTAGGGGTAAAAATTACTATTCCCACTCCAAAGGGTGCAACAGTAGGAAAGCCAATTAATAAATATTTACAAAATATATTACACATAAAAATATGTAATTATTTACAATTAAATTACTTCCCACCCTATTCCCCTATAAACCCACAACCCACTCTGGTACTAAAACATAACATTTAATAATAATTACCATTAATTACCAATTAAATATTTATTTTTTCAATTAAAATAATTAATTGCCAAATATTAAATAAATCAAAAATTAAATATTTACGATTAAATTACTTCCCACCCTATTCCCCTGTAAACCCACAACCCGCTCTGGTACTAAAACATAACATTTAATAAAGATTAACATTAATTACCAATTAAATAAATAATTTATCAATTAAATTAATTAATTGCCAATTAATAATTTAATTTAAAATTAATTAATTACAATTAAATTACTTACCCACCCTATTCCCCTATAAACCCACAACCCGCTCTGGTACCAAAACATAACATTTATTAAAAATTAACATTAATTACCAATAAAATAGTTAATTGATCAATTAAAATAATTAATTGCCAATTAATAATTAAATAAAAAATTAATTAATTACAATTAAATTACTTCCCCCCTATTCCCCTATAAACCCACAACCTGCTCTTGTACTAAAACATAACATTTAATAAAAATTAACATTAATTACCAATTAAATAATTAATTTATCAATTAAAATAATTAATTGCCAATTAATAATTACAATTAAATTACTTCCCACCCTATTCCCCTATATACCCACAACCCGCTCCGGTATTAAAACATAACATTTAATAATAATTAACATTAATTACCAATTAAATATTTATATTTTCAATTAAAATAATTAATTGCCAAATATTAAATACTTAACAATAAATTTATTAATATATAAAAATAATACACATATAATATAAATTAATTTAAATACTTAACAAAAACATATAACACATACATAATAAAAATCGAAAAAATAATACAAATATCGATATTAGTAACATCGACATTAGTTACATCGATATATATGCTATCGATATTACTAACTTCGATATTACTTACATCGATATAAATGATTTCGATATTACTTACCTCAGGGTCGATATTCTGTCCTACGATATTCTTGACATCGATATTCTGTACCTGCGAAATTTTAAACACGATATTTTTGTAGGTCGAAATTTTCAACTCGATATTTTGACTGTGCACCATCAAGAAGTCAAGACTAAATTTTATCCAATCACAGAATTAATCATAGTCAGATTCTGAATCAGATAAAGGTCCCAACGGATTACAAGTGAGGAAGTCATGAAACTCCTCAAGCCTCAACTTACGCCAGGGGCGTCTTAAGACCGATTTTACAGTGTCGATGTTACAGGGCTCTAATAAGGGAACATACATGACAACCAAAGCATGGTCGGTCCAGCCCATAGGTACAGGTGTATCTACCTTAAAAGATTGAATGTTTGAGTATATAGGGTCTAGTAAATGACCTGCAACGTGAGTAGCGCCAGTTACTAATTGGATCAGCTGAAAAGCCGCCAAATCTGCAATAAAGCTACCAATTTCGCTGTCATGGATTGATTCAAGATGTAGATAAAGGTCCCCAAAAATACTGAAATTAGCCGGGCCCACGACAAGCGAACTAACAGTTTCTAGAAAAGCATTTTTAAAATTGCCGGTTGGACCGGGAGGGCGATATACCAAAAGTCCAGAAAAAGTGGAATGGGGACTGATAGAGATGCTAAAACGGCCAGATTCGCAGCCTGCAATAAGTTCCTCAGTAAACACACAGGAATAGCAGGTTTTAAAGATAACTGCAATGCCTCCTCCTCTGCATGGAGCGGTAATTTCATCTGGTAATTTCTCAATGCAAAACCCTCATGCTACCTCTATTTTACCACTGAAAAAGGTGTTGGACCCTTGACACCATGTATTACCTTCAGGAGATTTAAATATACCTGAACAGTCAAAAGTGTAATTATCATTTAAGCCAATGAAGAGAGTTGTTGAGTATTTTAAAGGGTTTTATTTTCTAGTCAAAAGTTAAGTGCTTCTCTGACCCATTATTCATTAGTAAAATAATATCAATCAGGTTACAGAATTTGGAAAACAGGAAAAATAGCATTAATACAGAACACATTACAGTCTGCATATAAGCATTACATGTAGGAAAGAAAATGTGGCGCAAAATATCAGTCATAACTCTTAAAGAGTTTCTAAGAAAAATAGTCTTGCAAGGCTAATTAATAAATAAATAGTTGGCAAAAATCTCTCTTTAAGAGAAATAAATGCATAAGACAAATAAATCTTTTCAGACCTAATTACTTAGTCAAAGTATAAACTTAAAATTTAGCATCTAATTATAAAACGCCTTTCTATCTGTTGCTGCTCTCTGCATCTCTGTCTGTGTCAAAAAGAGCGAGCAGCCCCTCCTTCACCAGACCTCAAAGGAAGGTGGCCTTTCGTGCCAACCCTTCTCCTCAGAAGCAATCTCCGCCCTTCGGCAATCTCCTCCCGTGACGTTCTCGTACCTAACCCATGTGAATGAAGCAAAAAGCAGAAGTGAGCTGAAAGGCAGGCAGTGAGCAAAAAAAAAGCCAGCTGAGCTAAAAAAAAAAAAGCAAACCACGCCTCCAGAGAGGTCATTATTTATACTCTAATTCTTGGCAGACTACACAAAAATGTTTCACCTTCAGGAAAACTTGTACGCAATTGGTCAGTCATGATGGCATGAGGTCTCACTATCCTGACTCATTCTAAAATCCTGACTATACCAGTTTTAACAAAAGGAGCATACATGATGAATACATTTTATAAGTTTGCAACATCTGCTAGGAAAAATGTTTCATTCTCAAGTTCAAGTTCAGAAATTTGTATTGCGCACTACTCACCCATAGGGTCTCAAGGCGCTTGAGGGAGGGGGGGAGATTTATTTATCGAATATCCAAGTTTTGAGTTGCTTTCTGAAGGAGAGATGGTTCTGTGTAAGGCGGATGTGGGTGGGGAGAGAATTCCATGTTTTGGCCGCTAAGTAGGAGAAGGATCTTCCCCCCATAGTGGATCTATGGATGCGCGGAATTGCGGCGAGGGCTTGATTGGACGATCGTAATTGGTGGGGGGGGTGTAGAAGGACAGTCGCGTGTTGAGGCATTCGGGTCCTAGGTCGTAGAGGGCTTTGTGTGCGTGGGTGAGGAGACGAAACGTTATTCTCTTGTTGACGGGGAGCCAGTGGAGGTCTTTCAGGTGAGTGGAAATGTGAGCTTGACGGGGGATGTCCAGTATGAGTCTGGCTGAGGCGTTTTGGATGCGTTGGAGTTTTTTCTGTAGTTTGGCTGTGGCCCCGGCATAAAGGGTGTTTCCGTAATCTAGTCGGCTTGTGACCAGTGCGTGGGTGACCGTCTTTCTTGTTACGGTGGGGATCCAACGGAAGATTTTTTTGAGCATGCGTAGGATGTTGAAGCATGATCATGAGACGGCGTTGACTTGTCTGGTCATCGAGAGGGAGGAGTCCAGGATGAAGCCCAGGTTACGTGCGTGATCCGTAGGTATGGGTGCGGTTCCCAGGGCCGGTGGCCACCATGAGTCGTCCCAGGCAGAGGGGGATGAACCTAATATGAGGACTTCCGTTTTGTCCGAGTTTAGTTTTTAACGGCTGTTATTCATCCACTCGGCTACTTCTTTCATTCCTTCGTGTAAGTTGGTTTTGGCGGTGTTTGGGTCTTTGGTGAGGGAGAGGATCAGCTGGGTGTCGTCTGCATAGGAGATGATGTTGAGGTTGTGTTGGCGCGCGATGGATGCGAGGGGACTCATGTATACGTTGAAGAGGGTGGGACTGAGTGATGATCCTTGAGGCACGCTGCAGATGATTTCGGTGGCCTCTGATCTAAAAGGGGGGAGACGGACTCTCTGGGTTCTTTCGGCGAGGAACGAGATGATCCAGTCCAATGCTTTTCCTTGAATTCTGATGTTGCTGAGGCGTTGTATGAGGGTTTTATGACAGACTGTGTCGAAGGCTGCGGAAAGGTCAAGTAGGATGAGGACGGCTGTTTCTCCGTTGTCTAGTAGAGTTCGAATGTCGTCTGTTGCTGCGATGAGGGCGGTCTCGGTGCTGTGTTTGGTTCTGAAGCCGGACTGTGAGGGGTCGAGGGATTTGTTGGATTCAAGGAAGGCGGCGAGCTGACTGTTGACGGCTTTTTCAATGACTTTGGCTGGGAATGGGAGGAGCGAGATGGGGCGGTAGTTCTTAAGTTCAGTGGGGTCTGCTGTGGGCTTCTTCAGAAGGGCGCTGAGTTCGGCATGTTTCCAGCTTTCCGGGAAGGTAGCGGAGATGAAGGAGCAGTTGATGACGTCGCGGAGATGGGGTGCGATGATGGAGTCTCCTTTGTTGAAAATGTGGTGGGGACATGGGTCGGTTGGCGATCCTGAGTGGATGGAGTTCATCAGGCGGATGGTGTCTTCAGTGGTGATTGCGTTCCAGTCGCAACGGTTGTTAGAGTGTGGTTTTGGTTCGGAGGTGGGTGGAGTGGAGTGGTCTTCGGGCTGGTTTTTGAAGCTGTTATGTATGTCGGCGATTTTGTTGTGAAAGAAAGAGGATAGAGAGTCGCAGAGGTCTTGTGAGGGAGTGATGTCGTTGGTGCCGGGGGTAGGATTGGTCAATTCTTTGACGATGTTGAATAGTTCCTTGCTGTTTTTGGCGCTGTTGTCAAGGCGATCCTTGAATGCTGATTTCTTGGTGGATTGGATCAGTTGGTGGTGTTTGCGGGTGGCGTTCTTGAAAGTGGCCAGGTTGTCAGTGGTTGGGTTTTTTCTCCAGGCTTTTTCTAGAGTGCGACAGTACTTTTTGGATTTTTTTTTTTTTAAATTTTATTTTCTTGGTAATTCACATTTGCAGATACAAATAGAGAAAAAAAGCAGTAACAAAAACGGAAAGGAACTTTTAGTAAATATAGCAAACAGTCAATTTAGGTGAATACATTAGCTTAAATAAAGCAGGAATACTAAGGATTTAGCAGAACAAGAAACAAGAAACATCAGCATGTGGAAAGAAAAAGAAAAAGAAGAAAAACTATAACAATTTTATACTGATTGCTCTCATTTATCCACAATCTCTATTGTCATTTTTCCAATTTTCAATTGGTTTCCAGATCTCGATACCACGTGTTCTTGACTTAGTTCCTTTACAGGCAAAAATCGCCTTCTCTTGATTATACATACCTAACAGCCGAGAGAGCCAAATCTGAAAGTTAGGGGGATCGGCATCCTTCCAACGGGCTGTTAATGTTATTCTATACACTGCTGTACCCAGGAAGAGAGCTACTTCTTCCGCCTTAGTGTGCCGCAGAGTGTTATCATAACCCAAAATATATAGGGTGGAAGATTCGGCTACTGGATGCCCAAACACTTCCTGCCAGAACCCAGCAATCATTGTTCTGAGTACAAGTAGTTTGTCACATTCATACAGCATATGTAATAAATTTGCCGTTGTTTTGCCACACCTTGGACACTCCGAAGTAGTCCTTTTCCCCCAAGCGTATAGTTTGGCCGGAGTAAAATATAAATCATAGATAGTTTTATAGAGTTGGGCTTTCAGGTTAGCACACATAAACAGCTGTGATGATAGAATCAAAGACATGTCGATATCCACATTAGGGTTATTTAGTTTCCTCGACCAACCCACTTCAGTAGATTCTAAATCATCATGTTGGTTTTCAATAAAAATGTCATAAATTGTACCAATCCTAGTCGCGGGTCTAGACATACAATCGATTAAAGGGATATTATCCAAAGAGATATCAGCAACTTTTAGATTTAAAATTGTATTAATTTGTATAAATTTAAATACACTATTATTTGGGATGGCAAATTTGGATTGAAGTTGCAAAAATCTATCACCATAAGTGGGAAGTAAAAAATCTCCTATTGTTAATACTCCTAATGTTTCCCATCGTCTAGAAATAGCATCATATATTTGTGGTGGTAATATTGATGAATGCCATAGTGAAATATATCTATTGTGTTTAGGAATTTTCATATACCTCGTGATTTTCCTCCACGTTACCCAGGCGCTTGATATAACCTTAAACTTTACTTTCTTAAAGTATGAAGGTTCGACCTGTTTTAATAACAAACCATTAGCCCTGTCTCCAATGGACAATTCGAATATTGAAGGTATGTAATTAGCCCCTGCTTCGTTTTCCAATGGTTTAACGTGAAATAATGACATCATCTGTTGAAGAAGGGCAGCCCATGAATAAAATCTCAAATCAGGAATTGCGAGCCCACCTCTGATAAAGGGTAAAGAGAGCTTCCGGGTAGATCTCCTTATCTTCCCGTATCCCCACACAAATTTACTCATATGGGATTCAAGGCCCTTTAAAATGTTGTCATCCACTAATAGAGGTATCGCACGAAACAGGTATTTTTTAAGGTCATCGTTGAACCAGGGGGCTTTTTTGCTACCTTGCTTGATTTGATGGTATTTCAAGGGTGCTAGTTTGTCGGCGCTGTGGGTGATCCATTGTGTGAGGTTGGTGGCTGCTTGGTAAGGGTCCGATGATTTAACAGGAGTGTTCTGGTGAAGCGATGTGAAGAGCTGGTCGGTGGTAATTTTATTCCAATTTCTTCGGGGAATAGGTTGTGGGGGGTTGTGGGTCGTGGTCTTTTTGTAGTTGAAGTGAACGCAGCTGTGGTCCGTCCAATGGAGAGCTGTGGTGTGATCGAAGGAGATGTGCTTGCTGGAAGTGAAGATAGGGTCGAGCGTGTGTCCTGCCAAGTGAGTGGGGGTGTCAACAAGTTGTTTGAGTCTGAGATTGGCCAGGTTGTCCAAAAGGGTGGAGGTGTTGCTGTCGTTTTTCTTTTCCAGGTGGAAGTTGAGGTCCCCCAGTAGAATGTAGTCCTCGGAGGGGAGGGCATGTGGGCTGATGAAGTCGGTGATGTCTTCGCTGAATTGTGTTCGGGGACCTGGTGGTCTGTAGATGTGGTCTTGGGGTCGGTGTGGATCTGGAAGTGAAGGTGTTCGGCGTTAGCGAGGTTATCGTCGGAACTGGTCGTGATGCGGATGGTGTTCTTACGGACAATGGCGATACCTCCTCCCATTTGGTTGGTGCGGTCCTTTCGGATGATCTTGTAGTCGTCCGGGATGGCTATGGCGATGTCGGGCGCTGATGAGGCGTTCATCCAGGTTTCTGTAAGGAAGGCGACGTCCGGCGATGTAGTGTCGAGTAGGTTCCAAAGTTCAATGGAGTGTCTGTGGATCGAGCGGGTGTTGAGTAGGATGCACTTTAGGTGGTTAGTGACGGAGCTCTGTTTGGAGATCGTGAATTTGGTGTGGGGTCTGATGCAGTTGAACTTGCAGGAATGGCATGTGAAGGGTCCATGGGTTTGTCCTGGGGCGGCTAGGTTGCAGTTTTGGAGTCTGTCGATATTAAGTGTTGAAAGGGTAGCGGCGTCGTACGTAATGCGGGTGGAGTGGGGTTTGCGAGGGCCAGGGGGTCTGGTGCTGGGCGCGGTCCAGGCGCGGACGGGCGTAGACGGGCTTACCTTTGGCGCACCTTCGGCCAAAGGTAATTCTAATTCTCGTCCTTCCTTCCGCAGTACACAATTACAAGAATGTTCAAAGTTCAAAGTGGCCTTGACTTCTTTCGCAGTTTGAGTCAAGCATGCTCTCTTCTCTTTAATGCAAGTCATAGCCTTGCTGGATTCACAGGCAGCCATTTAATTGTAGGCCGAAAAACAAAACAGACACAAAGAGAATATTAATTTCATGTAAATCAGCCCATTATGTTTCCCTCCCTCATAATAATACCATTTATAAATGTTTACCTAGCCAAGCTATTAGTTTAAAGCAGCTTTTTCTAATTTGTGACAAAATGCAAAATAAATGTGCAATGTGCAACATAGCATTATTATGCATTTAGTGTAAAATTTAAAAACAAACATAGTTAATACAGCGCACAAAGTTAATACAGCGCACACAGCCCCATGTGTAGTGTTTGGTGCATTATTAATTCACACACATTATAAAAAGAGGTGTTATTAACTGAAATTTTATCTAAATCTGCAACAAGCCAAAGTCTTTTAAGACAGGAATAGTGAATTTAGATTGCAAAGGATTAGCTGGGAAGAGAGAAACACATTCTATTAATCTTCAAAGCTAAAAAGGCCACTTTTCTCTAAATTGCAAAAACACATGTTAATTCAGCACAGGCATTTCAGACTGACTAGGCCTTACTTTCATATTTTTCATGTGCCATGTTCAGTCTGTCTGAAGCACAAAAATAAAACAATGCCTGACTCCAGGTGAAATCTGCCCCATCACCCTGTTGATAGTACAAATAGGGTCTCCAGTGGGTAAGGCTAAATGTGGCTCCCCTACCATTTCCTCACTAAGCCACGTTTCACACAGGAAGAACACATCAGGAACTTCCTCCGTGATAAGATCATAAATTTCCAAATAATGCTTCGCCAGTGACTTCACATTAAGCTGCATAATTTTCAGCCAGGTCTCTGGCTGGGTGCTCGAAGCAGAAGGTATAGATACTGGGACAGGTATACTATAGCTGCACACCCAGCAACCATAAAGTTCTTCCCCCAAGATGAGGGTACCCCTACAGCAAGTAGACTCTTCATTAACGGCTAATAGTTCTTCCCTACCATATGACAGCATACCACTCTGCTTCCCGCCAGGGGTTCTGGCGAGAGGCGATGTACAGATGCGGACCGGCACAGACGGGCTTGCCTTTGGCGCAACCGCTGCGCATGTGTGCTGCGCGCGTCCGCTGCCCTCCAGCCCCATGGTCCCCTAATAAAGGAGTGTTCACCAGCTAGACCGCCGACCAAGATGGTGGCTAGCTGAGGGAAAATGGAAGAGAGGGCTTCCACCGAGACACGTCCAAGCCACACTCCACAACAAACAGCCTAAGTGGCTGCGGTGGACCAGGGCAGTTTGAACAAAAACACAGAAAATGCAGGTGAGGGATAAACGCTCCAGGCAAGCTAAAACAAAGTATTAAAATACAGAGCTAAGATGACACGGCTAAGCATACAATAAAATAAAGAAACAAAAATAACTTTTTTTAAAAGAAGCTGGGGAAAGAATCACAGCCTCACGTATAGCATCAGAAGCGCGTCCGGGCACTGGTTTAATACTGGGAATGCTCGGAAATGCTCACCAGCTAGACCGCCGACAAAGATGGCGGCTAGCTGAGGGAACCCGGAAGTGAGGGCTTCCACTGAGACACGTTCAAGCCGCCCTCCACAACAAACAGCCTAAGTGGCTGCGGTGGACCGGGGCGGTTTGAACAAAAACAAAGAAAATGCAGGTGAGGGAAAAACTCTCCAGGCAAGCTAAAACAAAGTATTAAAATACAGAGCCAAGATGACACAGCTAAGCATACAATAAAATAAAGAAACAAAAATAACTTTTTTTAAAAGAAGCTGGCGAAAGAATCACAGCCTCACTTATAGCATCAGAAGCGCGTCCGGGCACCGGTTAAATACCAGGAATGATGGGAAGTGCTCACCAGCTAGACCGCCGACCAAGATGGCGGCTAGCTGAGGGAAACCGGAAAGGAGGGCTTCCACCGAGACACGTTCAAGCCGCCCTCCACATCAAACAGCCTAAGTGGCTGCTGTGGACCGGGGCGGCTTGAACAAAAACACAGAAAATGCAGGTGAGGGAAAAACACTCCAGGCAAGCTAAAACAAAGTATTAAAATACAGAGCCAAGATGACACGGCTAAGCATACCATAAAATAAAGAAGCAAAAATAACTTTTTTTAAAAGAACCTGGCAAAAGAATCACAGCCTCACTTATAGGTCTTTCATCTCCGTAACCTTGAGCAGAACGGGTCCCGTTGTTCGCCTCCTCCGGAAGGGCGATCCCGAGGAGCTTGCCAGCTTCTTTGAAAGAGCAAAGCTGGAATAGTTTACCATCGTGCCAAAACACAAGGCGGAATGGGTGTCCCCAGGAATAAGGTATATTACGTTGTCTGAGGACATCTGTGATGGGCCGGAAGGATCAGCTCTTCTGAAGGGTAATTGTTGCAAGGTCCTGATACAGGGCGGGTGTCTGATTGCGAAATGATATGTGTTGCATGGAGCACGCCTTGCGCAGGATCTCTTCCTTGGTGTGAAAGTCCTGAACGCAGACCACTATGTCCGCAGGAGGTGCCGTCACCGCCCTTGGTGGGGGTGGGCTGCCCACACTGTGGGCGCGGTCTAGTTTCAACGGAGTGTCCAGAGGTTTACCCAGGATGTGATTAAACAACTCCCGTACATAAGCAAATATGTCCCTGGCTTCTTTGTTAGTGCCCACTCCTCGGATCCTGATGTTGTGGCGCCGAGATCAATTTCCCAGGTCCTCCAGATGCGACCGGACATCTACCTGTTGCTCATGAATCCGGAGGACCTCCTGCTGTTAAAATTGCTGAGAGCCACTCCTGAGTGGCAGTGGATGTGTGTGAGAACGTGTGAGAAATGGAAAGTGAAAGCACACAGTGTGTGAGTTTGCAAGCGAGAGTATGACTGTGAGAGTGAAAAGTGTGCATGTGTATTTTTGTGAAAATGAATGTGTTACAAAGAGTATGAAATGGGCGTTTAAGTGCGCAAGGTGTTTGAGCATGTGTGTATGTGAAAGAGGATGAATGTTCTTAGAATTTTTTGAGTGTGTAGAGTATGCATGTGTTAAGAGTCCGATCCTTCATGTCCAGGGTAGTCATTTTACAGTAGGGCCGCCAGCTCAGTGTCCCGGGAGTCGCTTTTGTCTTCCAGGGTCACAACCCTTTCTCCTATGTCAACCACATCTTTGCAGACCTCTCTAAGTTCCGTGGTTAAGTCACGTTTAACAGTTTGGAGGTCCTCGTGCTGGGTGGCAAATAGAGACTCCAAGAAGCCCCGAGTCACAGGAGCGACGGGTGAGTTCGCCATCTGCGATGCTGAGGTAAAGTGGTCCGAGTCGCCAGACCCCCCACTTTGCGCCTTGGTGAACAGTTCTTTCAAGGCGTTTTTCTCCCTGGTGGTGGCCTTCTGTCTTGTGGCCCCAAGAGATGAAGCAAGGTCCAGGTATCGTCGAGGACCGGCGGGGCGGCAGGACAGCGCAGCCCTATAATGAGTTGTCCCGGGGAAAAATAACAGGGATGATTTGCTAAGTCCAGGAATACCCGGGAGTGGGTATCAGTGGGCCTCACTAGGGGGGCCTGTGTCCAAACGACCACAGTTGGGCATCAACGTAGAGCAGAAGCAGTGGGGCAGGGAGGCTGCCCCAGAGAGGATGCCGGGCACAAGATATGTGAGGAGAGAGGTTGTGTTAAGGCGGGCCCAGGACCGCAAAGTTGGCTCCGGGCAAGGCCGCACACCCCGCAAACACCCCAGTCGGGGGAGGACCGCCCCACGGTGCACCAAGTCCAAAGAGATAGGCAGCAGGGACTGCAAGCCATAGGCTAGTTCAGGGGTCAGTCCGGGCTGGCCAGCGCACCCGAGGGAATCACTAATGAATGCCGCAGGGCCGGAGGACGAAATGCCCCCCGATCGACCACACCCAACGCTGCAGTATAGCCATTATCTGGGCCAAGGATGTCATCAGCGCTAAGGGGCCGAGACATGCCGATTGCAAGATGGCGCCTTGTGCTGAAGCAATCCTCTCTCACCGGGCGTGGCAAATCGGGCCGCAGCCACCAGTATGGTAGCTGCAGCCACCAGTATGGTAGCTGCAGCCACGCTCTCCAAGTGGTCCCAGCTATCAGGCTCCTCACCGTGCCCCCTCGCTGCTCACAGGCCGGAGCCCCGGGCGCATCACCTTCTCTTCCATGCCGCCAGCGAGGCCGCGCCGACCCACTGCTCAAGACTAGGGCCGTAGCACCCCCTTGCCTCTTCTCGATCATCTCCGGCACCACTTACGGGATTCGGGCATGCCTGGGCTGGCAGTCACCGAGACCTCTGAGGGAAGCCAGGGCACCCGGTAGGTCACTTGATGCCCTATAGCGTCCTCGGTAGCTCGATAGCCGGTCCATTTGCTTTGAAGGCCAAAGGACGGTGCTAAAGATTGGCAGACGGAGGAGCGAAGACAAAACATGTCTTAGCTTGTCACCATCTTGGTCAAGCCATCAGAGAAGGTCTTAGATAAATAGGTGGATTGATTTGTGTAGCAATAGTCTGAGAAACTAGGAACCTATCTATCCTGGTGTGGAGTTGGTGGACGGGTGAATAAAAGGAATATTCCCTGTGTGTAGAGTGCAGTAGTCGCCAGATATCTTTCAGTCCCCACCCATTCAGCCAAGTTGTTAAGAGGTTGGCTTGTTTGTGGGCGCCAGTGCCATGTAATGGGGGATGGGATCTGTCTAAGTCCACATCTGGGACAGTGTTACAATCTCCATCCAGGGGACAGTGTCCCACCGGTCAGGGCCGTGCTCAACCGATGGAAGAATTTGTCTTGGTGAAAGTTCGGGGCATAGATACTGCCCAGAACTACTGGTAGCCCATCCAGGGTACCCTTCAACAATATTTACCTACCCTGATTGTCTGTGCAATGATCCAACTCCCTGAAAGGCACCTCATTGCAGATCCATATGATCCCCCCTCGTGCAAAGGCCGAGTAGTTAGTGGGGAAGACGTGACCCATCCTTTTGTTGCGAGTCTTCAAGGCCTCTGATTCTGTAAGGTGGGATTCCTGAAGGAAGACAATGTGTGCCTTCTGCCTAAGGAGGTAGGCATGAACATGGTGTCTTTTGTGTACAGCCCCAGGTCCTCGCACATTCTAGGTCAACAGGTTATATGATCCTAAGGTGGTGGTAGCGCTAGGCAGAGATAAATAGTGTAAACAGGGCTCCCTCTAACTCTGAGCCAATTAACTGTTGCAGACCAGGAGAACCCCTTTCCCTTCAAACCAAGAATACTCGGGCTGGCCTTTGAACTGTGCTGGGCCAAACAGGTAACTACAACATTTGTATATAGTACTACAGTGCATTCGCTGTGTGGGGGGGGTCGTTGCCACTGACCATAGTAAGGTTGCTAGGCTGTAGAGCTCCGGTAGCTCAACGAAGCCCTCCGCATCTTCAATTCTGTCCTGGAAGCCAGTGACTTGTTGCTGCAGCTGTTTTATTTGTGTAGTGTATTCTGCAAGTTGAGGTTCCATGCTGGATAGGGCTTTCTCCTGCTCGTGTACTGTGTCTGCAAGTTTCCCGTGATGCGCTCGGAGGAAGGCTAGGCCAGACAAGAGGGTCCCAATTTGCTGCTCTATCGCTTTGTGCGAGTCTCTGACTTCTTTTAGGATCAAGTCGAGTTTGTCAGGGGGGACTCTACTGACTCAGAGGAGGAGGCACCAGGTAATGGGGGTCTGGTTGTGCATTCAGGCACACCGGAGGAGCCTTCCACATATGTGTTGCTGTCCAAGTTGTTTCCCTTGATCCTTCCCATCGTGGCTGCTAGCAACTGGTGAGTATAGTTAGTAAATGTAAAGTGGTAGTGGCAGGGGGGACGCTGCTTATCGCAATGCTGACCCAGTGGTACCGCCCTGAATGGTATGTGCCCCTGTGATGATGGGGTCCTACTGGTCGGTCTCAGTAGGTTCGGGGATGCAGCAGCTAGTATTCACTATCCTGCCTGCTCAGGCCTCGGTCGCGTATTACAGCACAAAATGTACTTTATTATGAGTAGTATTGTCCCTCATGCATGCCGAGCAGCCTCTGATTCCAAGGGAGTTTGGCCTACCACATGTCACTCCCCCTACAGCTCAGCTGATCAGAGGTGATCCTCAGTGGTGTCTGCCTCTTGGCCCAGTATGCTTGTATATGTCTATGTTGCAGGCCTGCAGAGTTTATGGCTGACTATTACTCTCTGTAGCCTACCGCCGCACCATTCTCCAGCTCTCTGTGTTCTCAAAGAAGGTTAGCTGTTGAGGACCATTGCGGTCACTAGATGAGATTGCGTTGCTTGGTAAGACTAGATGTAATGCGTTACACCATCTGTCGCCCCCAGCGAGCTGAAGGCCTCCACAATGATGTCCACAGTGACCAGCGATATCAGGGAGGTGCGTAGAGTAACATGTAGGCCGAGACAGCATGTGCAAAATGGCGGCAGTCAATCAAAACCGCTTCACCCCCCTCACAACAAACGAGAGCAGCGTCTTAGGGGGGCACTACCATTCCACACCCCTCAGAGTATAGGCATCAGTATGGCGGAGGGGGAGAGAAAGACACTCATGCGGTTTGGATCTACAGCACGGATCTCACCATGCGTCTGCAGCCCTCCTCATATTCAGGCCAATCCGCTCAGCCGATCGGGCCCCGCCGCTGCAGTCCTCAGCCCAACAGGGGCCGAGGACTGCTGATACGAACCGCCGTCCAAGCCAAGCCAGCCCAGTAACGCGGCGAGAGGCACAGAGCCCTGGGCCACCTGGATGCAGGCAAAATCCACGGTGCGCAGCTCCCCCTCTCACTGCCTGTCCGCAGCCCTCCTCCTGTTCCGGCCAAACCGCTCTGCCAATCGGGCATAGTACCTTTATCGTCACGCCGCCACCCACAGCACTCCCCAGCTTTCACACTATAACTACAGACACAGAGTTGTTTGGAAAAAGGAGCTGCAGGTTTATTTGTTACAACAAATACCTAGGCGGGTTATCTTACAGGCGATCCCTTGCCGCCCCGCAACCCCTAGTTGCTGGGCACCTGAAGTTAGCCAAAGATTACACCAGCGGTCATAGCCCGGTGTTGTACCCTGGGAGGACCTACTCCTCCCACCGGGGAACCTATCGTCCACCATGGCTCACACCCACTGAGACAAGGGAGAGTGACTCACACCTTCCCCAGCTGGGCAGAGCGCTATATGACAAGCCCCCGGTTGCTCAGGTTTACAATTGCCCTAAGGACTAACGGGGCGCCATCGTACAAGTTCCCAAGAAGGACCCCTTGGAGCTTGTATGACTTATGCACGTGTGTGCTTTGCAAGGGGGCTTCAGGACCTGTTCCTGCACCTCCTTCCTGTTTTCGGGAACGCCCTGTAACTCCTCCTGCAACAAGAGACAAATGTTAATGGCTGTCCCCCCCCACTTCACACCCTAACACCGGGTGAGCGGTAGGGAGGCGAAATATGTAAGGGAGCAAATAGCAGGCCTAGCGACGGGGAGCTACCTCGTGGCCGAGACCTAGCTGGCGAGGCCTACTGGGAGGGGAGCTACCTCGCGGTCAAGACCCATCAGGGAGGGGAGCAGCAGAGGAGGAGGGGCGGCCACTTATACCTGCTGCGCCGCCCCCCCCCCCTCGGACGGCCACCCCGCCATCCCCAGGGTCCTGCTGCCCAGGCTGCCCTCAAATGTACTACGGGGGGCTGCCCTCCTACGGGGTCCCTTGCAGGGACCGCGGGCAACCTGCAAAACCGCAGCAATCCACAGTGCGGCAGGGTCCTCAGTGTCGACACAATCCGCCATCTGGGCAAAGCCGGCAGTGCTTGGTGGTGTGAGAGGCACAGTGCCTCAGGCCATTGGGCGCAAACAAAGAGCATGGCCCCCCAGCTCCAGCGCACCCCGTGGGTAGGCCGCAGTCCCCTCGATCTCAGGTGAGTGCAGAGGGCGGCCGCACTGCCGCGGCTCCAGTAAGCAAAATCCGCTAAATCACTTCAGTAGTTCAGGAGGTTGAGTCACCTGGTTCAGTGATCACGGACACTGTATCGGTAGAGCCTACTTCGACCAGCTGTCTGGACTCATTTCCTTCGCTCTCCTTACAAGAACTGGAGACGCTGCTTGATAAAACTAAGTCAGGGTCTCCGCTGGATGCCTGCCCTTTAAAGATCTTGAAGCAGTGTAGAGGATCCCTTTTACCCCCTCTGCTCGACATCATGAATGGGGCAATGAGGGAGGGTGTCTTTCCTCAGCAGTGGAAAAACGCGGTGGTTAAACCATTGCTTAAGAAACCCTCCCTCGACCCAGGGGTACTGAAGAACTTTCGCCCCATCTCACTGCTCCCGGCGCCCGCAAAGATGCTGGAGGTCCATCTGAACAGGCATCTTGCTGTTTTTGTGGAGAATTCTGGCTGCTTGGATCCTTCCCAGCATGGGTTCAGGAGGGATCATAGTACCGAGTCTGCCCTCACCCTGGTGCTCGATTCTATCCGTACGAGTGTGGATGGGGGTCGGACTTCCCTCCTGATCCTTCTTGATCTCACGGCTGCCTTCGATACCCTTTCTCCCCGTGTTCTTACATCTCGACTGGGTGAGATTGGGGTCCGAGGGGCAGCCTTGGAGCTGCTCTCTTCCTTTCTGGACCACAGAGAGCAGAGGGTAATGCTGGGAAAATTCCTATCTCCATCCCTGTCTGTGCAATGTGGGGTCCCACAAGGGTCGGCGCTCAGCCCCACCCTTTTTAACATCTATGTGACCCCCCTTGCCAGACTTATTAGATCTTTTGGGATGGAGGTAGTTTCCTACGCGGATGACACCCAGATCCTCGTGTCTCTCTCTCAGTCTTCCGAGCTGACAGCCTCCAATTTTAGATCTTGTATGGAGGCTGTTAGTAAGTGGATGATTTACAACTCACTGAAATTGAATGGGGAGAAGACCGAGGTTATGGTGTTTGGTGGAAAGGAGGAGATCTGGTCCATGGAGTGGTGGCCCGACTCGCTGGGTGCCTGCCCTAATCCTACATCTTCGGCCAAAAATCTAGGGGTCATTATAGATCCCAACCTTGATATGTGCCAACAGGTCAACAGGACTGTCTCCACCTGTTGGGGTATAATCCACATAATAAGGAAAATTAGGCACTACCTTTCCCCGCAGGCAAGAAGGCAACTTGCCGTTGCCCTTTTGGGTTCCCGCCTGGACTACTGCAATGCACTGTATGCTGGACTTAATAAGAGCCAGCTGCAGCGCTTGCAGGTAGTCCAGAATGCGGCAGCCAGATTTGTCCTAGATCTTCCCAACCGGTCTTCGGCCACGCTAGCTAGGAAGCAGCTTCACTGGCTTCCGATCAAGGAGCGGATAGTTTTTAAGTCCATGTGCATGGTCTATAAGGCTTTGGCGAGAAATTGCCTCACAGGGATTGGATCTGCCCTGTCTTACTATCATCCGGGCAGACACCTCCGCTCCTCCCATCATCTTTTTCTTCGTGTTCCGCGCATCCGGAAAACCAGATGGGGTGGTAGGGCTTTTTCCCATCTGGCCCCCAAATGGTGGAATGATCTCCCGATAGAACTAAGGTCCCTTCCCTCTTTACAGAGTTTCAGATCTGCCCTTAAAACTCGTCTCTTTGTTCAAGCTTATGAGTAGCTGTGCCCTGCATTTTTGATCTTTTCTGTTAGGCGCCTTGACACCTTCGGGTTTAGTTTTGCGCAATACAAGATGCAAAATAAATAAATAAATAAATAAATAGTCGGGTACGGCAGTGTACCAGTATCTTAGGCGCCCTTGATGCTGCGATCACCAGGATAATTCCACCCAGGGTCCGGAGCCTCACCAGATTCCTCCCGCCATTTTAGGCAGCTAACCCGCCCACACCAGCCCCTTAATGTTTATTACAGATTT
This sequence comes from Lissotriton helveticus, assembly GCF_964261635.1. Classification (NCBI taxonomy): domain Eukaryota; kingdom Metazoa; phylum Chordata; class Amphibia; order Caudata; family Salamandridae; genus Lissotriton; species Lissotriton helveticus. The sequence goes on along the minus strand of NC_136061.1, from coordinate 1,914,988,567 downwards.
CTTTCTAATGCTCCCTACTTGACAACTTATCAGGGTGGAGTCATTCTATTACTCTCCCTATATGGGTCAAAATTGTTTACTCTTGATAAAAGTGTTGTTCTGGGAATGCTAGAGAGGTGGGATATAAAATGTATGTGTTCCCCTCCTGGCTGATGACTGGAATGAGACTTCATTAGGTCTACTCCCATGTCACTTCTAACTAATCACATGTTGTGAAATAATTTGTCAGTAGAAAATTGAAATCAATTTCTGTATTGTGTTTTTTGTGAGCTAAATTAATCCATCCAGAGGCAATGTGGGACCAGTCATTGCCACATTACCCATATGAGACTCAGCAAATACACATTGTTATCACAGTCTGTACTGTATGTTCCATCTTCTATATAACATCTTGAGAATGTACTATTAGTATTACAATGCTGCAAATTATGTGTTCATTCTGATATTTTCCGATAATCCATTTTAGGGCCTGCACAGATACCTCGTGAGAACATAACTGTGAACAATAGAAATTCCACCAGTCTTCTGGAGGTCACCTGGATTTCACCACCTGGGAATGTGGACTTTTATATTATCACCCTTCAAGGCACCCTCATCATTTCCACTCCCAACGCCATCATTCAGCCTGTGAACTTCACAAACTTACTCCCTGGAAGAGAATACAGTATCACAATTACAACAGTCAGCGGCCCTTTCAATCAGACATCAGATCCAGTGACCCAGGCAACATGTAAGTCCAGCTGACTCTGTTTACTGATTTATTATCTACAAATTCCAAGTGAAAACGATGTTGAACTAAATAACATTACTAGCACATTCAAAAAACTCAATATTAGTAGCACTAAAGGGAACATCAACCATGCACACATGCCTTATTTGTAATTTCATTTTCTTTTGTAAATACAATACTGGAAAGTCTTATGTTCATGAAACCTTGCTGAAGTTAATGTTTCTTCATATTAAGTGTTTACAATGGCAAGTAGGCAATATTCTACTTCACTTGATATACTGTATTAAACATCTGTCATTTCAATGAAGCATTTACTTCAGTAGAATTATTATTTAACTATTTTATAGCAGCTGATTTCCAGAGCCGATATTACGTACATTTTCTACTCATACCTCCTAGCATCAGCCCCACCTCTCACTGTCTGGTTTAGACCACCCATTACATAAGCGCTGATTGATGACTCCTGGTGGTAAACAATTCCTGCCAGAGGAACCAACTGTCTTTCAATGTGGAACCGATTTGGACATGAAAGCCATCTCCTTATAACATTCAAAAGCAAGAGTATGTTGCCACTGGTATAAGAGCAAGTGACACCCATAAGTGGACCACTATTTAGCTGGTGGAGATTTGAAACGTGTTTGTGAAGGGGTGGCTTTGACAGCCTCTCAGAGATTGCATTTAGGGAGGTTCGGCCGACTTCATTCATCAGATTGTGCCACATTGGCGGACACACCAAAGGGCAGACCCCTACTGCCTGGCAAAAGTAGTATAGCCTGATACAACATTTGCGTTTTGTATTTCTATTTTCAACATTTTACATTTCGCCATTTTTTAAGTAGAATTACTCCATGATTTAGAGATTCGTGCCTTCTTTATTGAATGATTGGGGAGAGGAGGTGGCATAAAGGCTAGAGCTGCCGACGTTGGAAATGGGGAACCGGATTCGAGTCTCTTCACCGACTAAATATCCTGTTATTCTGAGCAAATAACTTAATCTCCCTGTGCCTAGAAAAACACATAAAATTATTGTGCCCTTGTGTGATGTAACTGGTGCTCATGTAAAGGGATCCAATACGTTTGGGTCGAGCCCCTGCTATATAAAACTGCATTAAAAAAACATTGAATACATTTTGATTTAAAGGCAGAGGCCACATACATTGTCTGAGAATAATCCTATCTGATATATTATTTTGCTAGTGGAATAAGTGCATATTAAACAAATTCTGCAAAGCTAGGCTATATGGTATAAATGATTGCCAAGAAAACAAGTGCCTCTTTCAAATCAATCAATCAATCAATCAAGGCATTTGTATAGCGCGCTACTCACCCGGAAGGGTCTCAAGGCGCTGGGGGAGAGGGGTACGTCACTGCTCGAACAGCCAGGTCTTGAGCTGCTTCCTGAAGGAGAGGTGGTCTTGGGTCAGCCGAAGGTGGGTGGGGAGGGAGTTCCAAGTCTTGACTGCCAGGTAGGAGAAGGATCTTCCTCCGGCGGTGGCTTTGCGAATGCGTGGTACAGAGGCGAGGGTGTGGCTGGTCGATCGTAGCTGGCGGGTGGGCGTGTAGAAGGTCAGGCGGTCGTTGAGGTACTTTGGGCCCAGGTCATGGAGAGCCTTGTGTGCGTGGGTGAGGAGCCTGAACTTGATTCTCTTGCCGATGGGGAGCCAGTGCAGGTCTCTCAGCTGGCCGGAGATGTGGCTGTGTCGGGGGATGTCCAGGATGAGTCGTGCGGAGGCGTTCTGGATGCGTTGGAGTCTTTTTTGAAGTTTGGCTGTGGCCCGGCGTAGAGGGTGTTCCCGTAGTCCAGTCTGCTGGTGACGAGTGCCTGCGTGACGGTCTTCCTGGTTTCGGTGGGGATCCATCGGAAGATCTTGCAGAGCATGTGCAGGGTGTTGAAGCACGATGAGGAGACGGCGTTGACTTGTCTGGTCATCGAGAGGGAGGATTCCAGGATGAAGCCGAGGTTGCGTGCGTGGTCCGTTGGTTTGGGAGTGGTGCTCAGGGCAGGGGGCCACCAGGAATCGTCCCAGGCGGAGGGCGATGATCCGAGGATGAGGACTTCCGTCTTGTCTGAGTTCAGTTTCAGGCGGCTGTTCTTCATCCACTCGGCGACGTCTTTCATCCCTTCGTGTAGACTGGCTCTGGCGGTGGCGGGTCGTTGGTGAGGGAGAGGATCAGCTGGGTATCGTCGGCGTAGGAGATGATGTTGAGGTGGTGTTGGCGTGCGATGGCTGCGAGGGGGCTCATGTAGACGTTGAAGAGGGTTGGGCTGAGTGATGATCCTTGTGGTACGCCGCAGATGACTTCGGTGGCCTCGGATCTGAACGGGGGGAGGCGGACTCTCTGGGTTCTTCCGGCGAGGAACGAGATGATCCACTCCAGTGCCTTCTCTTGGATTCTGATGTTGCTGAGGCGCTGCACTAGGGTGCGGTGGCAGACAGTGTCGAACGCTGCGGAGAGGTCCAGGAGGATGAGAGCCGCTGTTTCCCCGTTGTCGAGCAGAGACCTGATGTCATCGGTGGCTGCGATAAGGGCGGTCTCGGTGCTGTAGTTGGCTCGGAAACCGGACTGTGAGGGGTCGAGGGATCCGTTCGTCTCGAGGAAGGCGGCGAGCTGTATGTTGACGGTCTTCTCGATGACTTTGGCAGGAAAAGGGAGGAGCGAGATGGGGCGGAAGTTCTTGAGGTCGGTGGGATCCGCTGTTGGTTTCTTCAGGAGGGCGCTGAGCTCGGCGTGCTTCCAGCTCTACGGGAAGGTGGCAGTATGGAAGGAGATGTTGATGATGTCCCGGAGATGGGGTGCGATGATGGCGTCGGCCTTGTTGAAGACGTGGTGGGGGCAGGGGTCGGTTGGGGATCCGGAGTGGATGGTGTTCATCGTGCGGGTGGTGTCTTCGGTGCTGACCGGGGTCCAGTTGCAGAGGGTGGTGGTGGCGGGCGTTGGTTCGGTGGTTGGGTGCGTGGTCTGTGCGCGAAAGCTGTTTTGTATGTCGACGATCTTGCGGTGGAAGAAGGAGGTGAGTGAGTCGCAGAGGTCTTGCGAGGGAGTGATGTCGTTGTTTCCGACGCTGCGGTTGGAGAACTCTTTGACGATGCTGAAGAGTTCCTTGCTGTCGTGGGCGTTGTTGTCCAGTCGTTCTTTGAGTGCTGTCTTCTTGGTGGCGTGGATCAGCTGGTGGTGCTTGCGGGTGGCGTGCTTGAGGGCGATCCTGTTGTCTGTGGTCTGGTCGTGGCGCCAGGCTCTCTCGAGGGTGCGGCAGTTCTTCTTGGAGTCCTTGAGTTCGTCGGTGAACCAGGGGGTTTTCTTGCTGCCGGGTCTGCATGTAGACATGATTAGGAAAACATTCACATATAAACTCTGATACAGATGTTCTGATGAAATCTGAAGCTTCACAAATAATGCACTTTCCAACCTTGTGAACCTCATATCTTTAACCAAGTACACAATGATAGTAGTGATTGCATAAAAGCAAGGGAAATGCTAAGCATCCATCTGGTGCAGTGCTGCACACTTTTCACTGAGGAATCACTGAACACTTCATATCTGCTATACGTGATAATAGCAGGCCAATGAGAATAGCAGCTGTGATGAAAACATTGTCTTCTGGCGTGCCTGGGGAAGGGGTTTCCCTAGGATGGTGTCTATTTATGTGACAGGTACCAATGTTCACTATTATCTACCAAAGGGAAAACCTGAGGTTCCTACAGGTCTCTGGCACATGTGTAACAGGCCAACAGGAATCCTCCAGAATTAGCCTAGGCTTGCGTAGCACAAGAATGAAATAGCTTTCATCACCATCAGAGGTGGCTGAGGCTAGAGCCACCCACTTACTTCCTGTCAACACTTCATATCACATTTTAAATCAGATGTGTACCACTGGATCCTTGTAGGCCACAGAAAGAAACATATGGTTGGACTGATGAACAGCCTCAGAACTGAAGGACATGTTGGGACATGTGCACCCCCTTGTCCCTGCCCACACTCCCTAATATTCTACTCAACATCAGTTGGGTCCCTTGGCACCTTGATGGAATACACAAAAGGGTGGAACATTTGAATCTGCTTTCAGCCTGACTGTATTCATAGCTCTAACACTCCCTTACATCACAAGACCATTGCCTAGACACTCTTCCTTTCACACTGTATGACTTACAAATCGGTCTTTGGTCTAGTTTTGAACATTTCTTAGTTTGCAGCGAGAGTTGAATGAAGTTTAAGCTTTATTTTACTTTAGCGTTTCAGTAGTTGCGGAATGGCATGATCCTTTTTGCAAACAACGTTTTTAGTATGCCTTTTTGGGGATATAGCAAGGGGAACACACAATCAATCAATCAATCAATCAGGGTTTTATAGAGCTTACAAATCCCTCATGATGGTCTCAAAAGGCTGAACCTACACAGTTAGGAAGTAAAGAAGGGCAGCAGATTGACGTTTGCTTTACCACTTTGCACCACAGGTAAAAAGCAAAAGTTCTTGCCTAATGATTTGAAATGTGTAACTACATCTAATTAACATAAATACATTTTTGCATATAAAACATTTTAATGTCTAACCATTTTTCGAATGCATGCAAATGATTAAATAATGATCCCACATTCGTTGACCATAAAAAGCAGAATAGGCAGAGAATTAGTACAACATTTTGAATCATCGAGGTCTTCCTAAATCTGATTATATTCTCACATGAGATGAGCAGAGGAACATGAATCGATCACTGTGTTACACCTTTCCCTCTGGAGTTTTCTGTAGGCAGCACACACCGTGGGTGGGTCGAATGCTTTATTGGTTTTATGTTAAAATACAGGGTGCTTGTCGAGCAGTAAAAGGTGAACAGCTTTTTTTAAACTTGTTTTCATTGGTAATATTCTATCATACCTGAACTGCGGCTGGTCCCGGGACCCTACAAACGGCCCCCAGACTTGACTTGACCGCACCGCTCTCCCACTGAGGCTCACATCACCATTCGGGAGACCACCGAGAACTACACAATGCCTCGAGCCCCTGCCGCCCCCCCCTCAGCATATCCTGCTGCCTGTAACCTCATGATCCACACAGAATCTGAGCCACTTATACTTGCTTGTGCTGCCTTTAATTTCTTTGGCCTCTAGCCTGCCACCCTGTTCCTCCATCACTGTATCTGACACACACTCGCGTCGCCTTTGACGTGCCAGTCTCCCAATCTAAAATGGTGGCGCCCTCTATCTATCTATTCTCAAGCATGTCCCCCGGCTAAATTGTTAACCCCTGAGCTGGGCTCCCAATCTAAAATGGCGGCGCCCTGCATCTACCTATTCTCTATCTATCTATTCTCAAGCCTGTCCCCCGGCCAAATTGTTAACCCCTGAGCTGGGCACCCAATCTAAAATGGCGGCGCCCTGCATCTATCTATTCTCTAGCTTCTCCCCTCCGCCCCCACTGACGAATCCTCACCCCCAGTGAGACTGCGTTACACTTGCCCTAATTTAAAAGTACATTTCTTGCCTTCTAAATACCCCCTTTGGCCCTAGGATTACTTGCACCTACCTATCCTACCTATTCTCTAGCTTCTCCACTCCGCCACCGCCGAGGAATCCCCACCCTCAGTGAGGCTGCGTTACAATTGAACTAATTTAAAAGTGCATTTCTGCCATCTGAATTCTCTCTGGCCCTAGGATTACTTGCACCTACCTATTCTACCTATTCCCTAACCTCTCCCCTCCGCCCCACGCCTTCTGAATTATCTCTGGCTGGCTCTAGGATTACTTGCACCTACCTATTCTACCTATTCCCTAACCTCTCCCCTTCGCCCCGCCGATATATCCTCACCCCCAGTGAGGCTGCATTACAATTGCACTAATTTAAAAGTACATTTCTGCCTCCTATATTCTCTTTGGCCTCAGGATTACTTGCACCTACTTATTCTACCTATTCTCTAGCCTCTCCCCTCCGCCCCCGCCGATGAAGCCTCTCCCCCAATGAGGCTGCGTTACAATTGCACTAATTTAAATGTGCATTTCTGCCTACTGAATTCCTTCTGGCCCTAGGATTACTTGCACAGCTTCTCCCCTCCACCCCCGCCGATGAATCCTCTCCCCCAGTGAGGCTGTTACAATTGCACTAATTTAAAAGCGCATCTCTGCCTTCTGAACTCTTTCTGGCCCTAGGATTACTTACACAGCTTGTAAACTTCGGCCCAAAACCCTATGCCTGACTCCAAAATAGTGACCGCTATTGCCACCACTGCCACCCCACTACCCCATTAACTTACACTATTGCCCCTCCCCAAATCAACATGACATGTCCCACCCTGACTTGGACTGGGGAAAACTCTATTACCTTGGTCTACCCCCCTACCTCTCCAAAACCGCTGCTAAATCTTTCACGCACGCCCCCTTAAAAAGCCACCCGGAGATGCTGGTAAACGACTTGCGATTCAACACGGACAGTGGTACTTGCATAAATAACCTCATCTTCTACTCCAAAAGAATTGCAGCCTGGCGCAAAACCCTAACTCACCTCCTTAACGTTCGCTCATCGAGAAACATTCCATATGGCACCAAACTCTCAATTGCCCCCTCCTCTACGCTCAGAGCTGACATTACCATTACCCTATACAAAAATGGCATCATTCTGATCCAAGCCTCATCCAATAACCTCAATAAATTTTCCGATCTTTCTTCCCTGCTTAGAAACCATGTACACAACACGAATAAGGTATCCAACTCCCGCACCATAGACCCTATTTCCTACCAGTCTACTTTGCCTATCCACTCGCCTACTCCCAACCCTTCGGCTTCCATCACTGTTCATCCTACCCCCCCACCATATCCACTGACCCTGGCCTGAGATCCTCCCCTACACCTCCGATCCCCCTAACGCTCCCCACCAACCGCAAAGCTGGCTCTCCCCCAAAAACACCGCTCTCAGCTCTAACTTGCCACTCATCGGCCCCCCATACGGGTCAACCTAACCATGATAGCTCGCCTTCAAACCCCATCAAGAGAGTCGCCCCCGGACCCCTGCTCACCTCCCCGCCAACCATCTTCCAATACCGTGAGCTGGTAACGCCTCCAAAGACATTTGAATCGGCTCAAGTAAACCCTTCTCCTCTGTCACCTCCATGTGCTACTGACACTGCTCCTGAACCTTCGCACCCCGCCACTCTAGCACCCCCAGCCTTTACAGATCTCGAAACTCTACACTCCAGAGCGACTAATCTAATCCAGAGTATTCATAGATCCATTCTGGATCCTATGAAATTTCTTAGCCTCGCCAAACTCACCCTTACTAATCTCAAAATACCCCAATCCTCCCACCTAAGATCGCCCTCGACAACCTCAAGTCGCCTCAATCCCCCCTAAGATCGCCGACCCTTTCATGCACCCTCTTCCGCTACCATTAAGACATCTCTGTCCACGCAAACCTCCCTGCCTCCTATCTGAGGTAGAATCCAGAGCTCTTGCACTCACTTACAACTCCACCTCTGCCACTTCCTCTCACTCTGACCTCATGGATGAGGAAATCCTAGCTATCCTCCACGACCATAAGCTTGCCCAAGACTCCCCCTGCCCTCAAGATACAAGTCCTAAACAGCACATCTGCACAGTCTCCATCAACCCCAACAGACCAGCTTCGCTTCACAATAGAAGTGTGGTTAAAAGCAACCTTGCACCTGTGCTTCTATCCGCTCTGACTCCGGACACTCCCCCAGACTCCCCACTATCGGGCCTCTTAATTAATTGCAGCTCGGCAGTAAAACATGCCTCGGATATTGCTGACCTCATCCTGAATAAAAACATAGACTTAACAATACTAACCAAATCCTGGCACAATTAATACTCTTCCCCTTGCCTCGACTTATTAGTCCCTCCTAACTACAACACTGCTAGACTAGACAGGCTCTCCAACAAAAAAGGTGGAGGCATCACCTGCATCTACCGATCCTCCCTCTTGGTCACGGAACTCCTAGCGGACTCCACTGACTCCTTCGAATACCTCGCCCTCTCCATTTCCAGCAACTCACTACACCTTTGCAACTTGCACATCTTTTACCACCCCCCTGGCTCGAACGACTCTTTCACTGAACTCCTCTTGGATATCATCACAACCAAGATTCCCTCCAATACTAAAGAAATCTTCCTTGGTGACTTTAACCTGCATTGGAATGACCTTAAAGACCCCCACGACAATGCTATTAAAGACCTTCTTACTGATCAAGCCCTGACCCAAGCCTGCTCTCTGCCTACTCACTCAAAAGGGGCCACCCTGGACTGGATTATCCCTAAAGAATACGCAGTCAAACTTTTCTCCATAGACCCATGCAACTGGTCCGACCACCACACCATCTCCTTCGTTTTACCAGGGACCAGCAAGTCAAAGACACCGCAATCGGTGATCCCCAAGCGCTGGATCAGAGACACTAAAAACCTTGACCTTATCAAACTGGAAGCATGCTGCAATACCGATCTCCCCCTTACTCGCATATAACTGCGGCCAGTGACCTCAATGATCATTACTCAGCATCCATATCAAACATCCTGGACGACCTGGCCTCTCTAAAACTAAAAAGGTCACAAGTCAAAGACAGAAACCCCTGGTTCTCTGATTCCCTCAACATGGAGAGGAGATCCCTAAGACAAGTTGAAAGAATCTGGAGACAGCACCCCTCCGACGAGCACCTTAAACTTCTCTGCCAGGCAAGAAACTCTTACAACAAACACATCCTGAACTCAAAAAAAGAATACTTCAGATCGGAATTGGGGAATTCCAGGAACAGACCCCGCAAGCTCTTTGAGCTGATCAAACACCAATTCAATAAACTGGCTAAATCTCAGAAAGAATCCCCTAAATCTCTAATATCCTCGGAGGAATTCTCCTCTTTCTTTACTGATAAAACCATGGCACTAGAAATTGAACCCAATGCCGCCGATTACTCTCATCCCCTCCCTGACCTCCCCCCTTCTCTGCACTACACACATCGGCCCCACCTAAAAACCAAACTCATTGGACCGACTTCGAATACTATGATGAAGACTCCATCTCCAAAATCCTCTCTACTTTGAACCCCAATAACAAATTCAATGACCCTCTACCATCTAATTGCCTCACTGCGGTCACCCAAGCCATTATTCCCTGCTGGACTACAATAATCAGAGCCTCACTTCAGCAGGGCTCTATCCCGTACCCATTGAAAGCCGGTCAAGTCCTTCCTATCCTAAAAAAGCCATCGCTGGACCCCTCTTCCCCCGACAACTTCAGACCTATCTTCAATATCCCTCTGTTAGCTAAAGTGTTAGAAAAATGTGTCCAACAGCAACTAAGTCAGCATATCAAGAACTTCCACCCATTGGACAACTTTCAATCTGGCTTCAGACCGGGGCACAGCACGGAAACCACTATAATCCACATCGTGGATGATGTCCTCCAAGCCCTTGACCAAGGCAAAACAGGCCTTCTAAACCTCCTAGATCTATCCTCCGCCTTCGATACGGTCAACCATGATAAACTACTCAAACGTCTTAATCTCAGGATGGGGCTCGATGACGTGGTCCTAGAATGGTTTAGGTCCTTCCTACATAACCGATCTCAGGGATTCCTCATTAACGGCAACATATCAGCACCCACCCCAGTCACAGTCGGTGTTCCCCAAGGTTTAACTTTATCACCCACCCTCTTTAACCTCTACTTAGAGCCACTCAATTAAGTTATTTGTACAGCCAACATCTCCTACAATATGTACATGGACGACATCCAAATATATATCAATATTACATCACTTGAGGAGATCATTACCCTGAACGAGACCCTAAAACTAACTGTCCAATGGCTTGCCGCTAACCAACTGAAACTTAATGCAAAGAAAATCGAATTCCTCCTGATCTCCCCCTCTAAAGCCAACCCTAAGATCGAGACTTGGATCAAAGCCATCACAGCCTTAAACTGCCCGCCGACCATTGTGAATTCTGCCAAATCCTTGGGCATACTCCTCAACAGTAACTTGAACATGTGTGACCACATCAACACAATGGCCAAATCAGCCAGATTCCACCTGAGCTACTTGTGGAAGTTAAAACCCTTCATAGATGCTCTAGACTTAAAAATGGCAGTCCAAGTACAAGTCATATCGAGACTGGAATATGGGTGCTCCACCCTCATTGTTTTACCCAAAATTTCTCTGGCTCCAGGAAATTTGACCACATTTCTCCACATTTGAAAGCACTAAACTGGCTCCCTATGGAAGCCAGAATACAACTGAAAATTGCATGCATTACTCACAAGGCCCTCTACACAAACTCCCCTGCCTATCTGGTGCAGAAACTGGTGATGTCTGGAGGAACCAGGAACTCCAGGTCCGCTCGAAACATCCTGCTCCAACCTGCTCGCTTTCAGAAAAAAAGAACCTACAATAGGGCATTCTCCGGAGCAGCACCAAGAATTTGGAACTCTCTCCCGCCTGACATGCGAAAAATCCCCTCTATATCACGCTTCAAATAGGAGACCCAAACCTTCCTCATGGGCAAATTCCTAGGCCAATGACATGCTTGCACCTACCACAGGGTGTCTATCGAATCTATAACTATTGCCTCTTCCGCAGTTTACCATCTCGCCCTGATATGTAATCGTGGGGCTTCTATTTCTGTTTTTACTGATCCCACTATAACTGTGTATCCTATGCTCCTCAGCTACCCTACCCCGCCCCAAACCATGTATATTTCTCCACTTCAGTTTATGTTGCTTTGTTATCTTGCTGTGTTGCTTTGTTTACCGTGTAACTGTGTAGAGCGCTCTGATACCCTCACAGGTCAAGTTCGCTCTCTATAACACATTAAAATAGATAAATAAATAAATAAACATTTCTCATAGATATTTTACATTGTGGCAATCATTCTTTCGTATTCGTTTTCCACATGACAATGTGCTGCTCCGCTCGCCTAGTAAATTACTATATACTGCAATGCACTTAATTTTTTTTATAATGATCAAAGAACATAAACAGGAAAAATATTTAAACCCCCCACTTGCCTGGCAGCAACCAGCAACATTACCACTCACTCTGTGGGTGTTCAGGCCGACTGGCATAACTAATTTAATGTTTGTGTGAGAGGGACGTTTGCATTTTTCTGGTTGAGTACTGGCGAAGTGTGTGTGGGTGATTGTGCTGGTGCAATGCCTTCATCACTCTGGGGTGTCATCACTGACACTTCTGGTAGCATTTGTCCCCATTCTGTCAAATCTCTCTCAGCATTCTCATCCACTCTCACTGCCCTGAGGCGACATTCTTCTGCCACACCCCACTCATGCACATCATCTTTCCATTTATCCAGCATGGGAGGCATCAGGAGAATCCAATGAATCGCAATCCACCTTTTTGCCAGAACCAGGCCCAACATTGAAAACTGATGTCGTATCTGTGTCCCTTTCTTCGGTGTCGGAAGTACACCCAATAAGCACTGTTTTATGGAGACTTCTATTCTCACTGCTGTTGCGGTGCGAAGAGTCTGTACAACCTGATTCCAGTACAGTTGCAGACGGTGAACAACACTTACAACGCACTTTTACATCGCACTACCATTACAACGCGGTCATTACAACGCAAACTATTACAACGCATTGCTCTGGGGGGCGCTCTAGGATAGGGAATAGGTTAATTTACTATCCAATAACCTTCCCTAGTGTCCACGGGGACTGGAGTTGGAATAGTAAATTAAACTATTCACTATCCAGCACCCCAAAGCACTATGTGTTGTAATGGACTGCGTTGTAATACTTACGTTGTAAAGGCATGCGATGTAAATGCATGCGTTGTAATGTCATACATCCTTGCAGACGTATGCCGTTTCAGGTCATATGTAGAAATGTGGCAGGGTCTGTGCCGCAGCGGGGACAGGTTGGGATTACCCCTGGAGTAAACCGCACTGCATACTGTGGGGTCAAATATGTGCAATGCAAATAATGGAATTGGATGAGCTTAAACCTAGCATTACATGTTGCTTCAGCCACCTGTGCTAGAGCTCTTTTCCACTCCCCATCTGTCAATGGGATAGGTAAATCCTCATCCCATTTCCCCCTGTCTGCCGATAAATCGGCCATACGGTCTTTCTTTAGTGCTTTATATGTGCATGAAATATGGTCCCTGCTCGAGCCTGGTTTCAGCAGTGTTATTAGCGTGACCGACTTCTGTGGCTCCTCAGGAAATGTGGTCCATATCTCAAGGATTAAAAGAATAGGGATGGTGAACCAGGATGAAGTCAAGAAAATCTGTGTATATTCCAAAATAGACACTTTATTAGGTTTTCAATTAAAAACAGCCAACTCGTTTAGTTTCAGATGGAACTCAGTCAGGGCAAAAGTGTCTTTGTCTCGGTCCGACAATCAATTGGTTTCACAATCGGAATATATTCCATAAAGGCCCGGGTTCTATACATAAATTGTAAGCACGTTCAGCATACCACAGTTTTTTCACGCTGATCGGTTCGTCTGGACAGGACCCAAACTTATCATTCGTAATAACTTTGACTTTATACTTCAAGATATAAAAAGAAATAATCCAAGGGCCAAAGTAACAGTCAAGATTCCTTATCCATTTTGAAATTTGCGGTAAAATTGAAATACATTATTTGACACCAAAATGACAAACTCCAATTGTTAGAACCAGAGATATGCCTTATCACAGGTTTAAGGTAAGTATAGCCCTTAAAAGCACATAGCACCAATCAGAGTTATCAGGTCATATGAGAACGGGTAAAGTCACAAGTTAAGGACTACTGTAATGGAGCCTGTGCCAGATACAGGGATCAGGTTAGTCCAGTTGAATAAGTTAACTTCTCAAAGTCCAGCATATAGAGTCCAAATTATGGTGAAGGAGGCAACAAGGAGCAGGGAGAGTGTTTTGGATGGTAGTGGCTGTACTGTGAAGAGCAGGTAGGCATAGCAAACGGTCATCACTGTGGCACAAAGATCCAGTTGGGTGTCATGAATTGTTGTTGCTGGATCTTTGAGTTGCTGGAGCATTGGCGGTCACCGAGGGCTATCAATGCTGTAGCACAAAGTGTAGATCTCATGTTGCTGGTCGACGCTGGCAGTCACTGTACAGCAAAGAGTCAAGTTCACCAGAGCTTCGCATTGGTAGTCAGCCTAGGTGGCAAGATCTTGCTCGCGAAGAGCCCAAAACTTTAGGATGTCTCAGTTTCACACAGCAGGACCTAAACTTATGCCACACAAAGGGTCCAGAACCTGGGAGCCACCTCTTTGGGATCAGAACCTCACTTCAGAATGGCTCTGACAGGTTGCAGGTCCAAGCAAGTTCATCAATCAGTCAGGGAATTGTAAACACACTACTCACCTGTGAGGGTCTCAAGGCGCTGGGGAGCAGCAGTTCTGTTCAGACGAAGAGCCAGGTCTTGAGAGCCTTCCTGAAGGAGTTAAGGGAGGGAACGCATCTGATGTTGATAGGGAGCTCATTCGAGGTCTTGGCCGCGATGTAGGAGTAGGCTCTTCCCCCTGTTCTGGCTCTGCGGATGCACAGCCTTTTGGTGAGGGTGACGTTGGCATAGAGGAGGTTTATTTTAGGTACATGGAAGGAGATTCTCTTGTTGAGGTATTGGGGTCCTGTGTTGTGTAGGTATTTGTAGGCATGGGTGAGTATCTTGAATGTTACTCTTTTCTTGACGGGGAGCCAGTGGAGGTTCTGTAGATGTTGGCTGATATGTTCATGTCGGGGGATGCCGAGGAGGAATTTGGCTACTGTGGTCTGTATTATCTGTAGCCTGCGGAGTAGAGACTTGTTGAGGTCAGCGTACAGGGCATTTCCATAGTCCAGTCTTCTTGTTATGAGTGCGTGGGTGACCGTTTCCTTGACTAAGGGGGGGATCCATTTGAAGGTCTTTCAGAGGATGCGGAGGGTGTTGAAACAACTGAAGCAATGGTGTTGATCTGCTTGTTCATGGAGAGGAAGGAGTTGAGAACGATGCCAAGGTTTCTGGCATGGTCCCTGGGGGTCGAAGGGCTGCCGAGGTCAGTGGGGCACCAGGTGGTGTTCCATGCTGACGGGGTGGTTCTGAGTATGAGGACTTCTATCTTCTCTGTGTTGAACTTAAGGCAGCTGTTGTTCAATCAGAATGTGACGTTCTGCATCCCTTCTTGGAAGTTGAGTCTGGTGGTGGTGGGGTCCTTGGTGAGGGAGAGGATGAGTTGCATGGGTGTAGAAAACTATGCTGAGGCCGTGCTGTCTGTGGATGGTGACGAGGGGGGCCATGTAGATTTTGAAGAGGGTTGGGTGAGTGATGATCATTGGGGTACTCACCTGTTGATTTCGGTTGGTTCAGAGAGGAAGGGTGGCAGTCTGATTCTTTGGCTTCTGCTGGTAAGGAACGAGCGGATCCAGTCGAAGGCGGTTCCTTGTATGCTGGTGGCGTGAAGTCTGGTGGCAAGTGTGCGGTGGGAGACGGTGTTGAATGCTGCTGACAGGTCGAGTAGGATCAGGGCTTCAGTGTGGCCTTGGTCGAGGAGAGTGCGTATGTCAGCTGTGGCAACGAGTAGGGTGGTCTCAGTGCTGTGGTTGCTACAGAATCTGGATAAGGAAGGGTCGAGGATGGAGTTGTCTTTGATGAATTTTTGTTAGATGTGCTTTGACGGACTTCTCAGTGACTTTTGTCATGAAGGGGAGGAGGCAGAAGGGCCAGTAGTTCTTGAGGTTCGTGGGATCTGCTGAGGGTTTCTTGAGCAAGGGTCTGACTTCTGCACATTTCCTGTCATCGGGGAAGGTGCCGGTCCTGAAGGTGGAATTAATGATGCATCGTAATTCTGGTGCGGTGGCAGCTCAGTGGTATATGTACGGTGGGCATGGGTCCCTGGGGGTCCCTGAGGGGGTGCCTTTCATGGTCACGGCAGTCTCTTCGGTTGTGACTGGTGTCCAGGTGGCCATGGTGGGCTGGCTGGTGTTGCTGGAAGGCGTGGTGTTTGCACAGTCAGGTGTGTGGTTGCTGAAGTTTTCATATTTCCATTGCAGCAGTTGCAGAGAGGACATTGAGGCTTGTTGTGTCCCTTTAGCTCAAAACAGGAGGCCAGCTAACTAGCCCTTGGAGTCACTCAGGAAGCCTGGGGTGAAGGGAACTGGTCGTTCTTCTGACAGAGCAGGCCTCAGGCAGCAGAGCTTCAAAGTGGTTGATTCTAGACTCTTCCACTTCACCGACATGTCTAGAATTTCCCTCCTCCCTGTCCTGTTCCCAGAATGTCTGAAGGATGTATGATGTTACAATGCATACATTTACATTGCGGTTTTTACAACACAAGTCGTTACAATGACTTGCGTTGGAGGCGCTGGACTTAGGAGTAGTATAATTTACTATTCCAACTCCAGTCTACATACAGTAGGGAAGGTGTTGGATAGTATATTATACTATTCCTTGTCCTAGAGTGGCATCCAGCGTAAGTCGTTGTAACGACTTGCGCTGTAAAAACCACAATGAAATGGCATTGCGATGTAATCCCTGCGTTACAAACAATGTTTCCCCTCTCTGAAGTCACAATATGCTAGTGTAAAGCTCTTTGTGTCTGAGCTGAAGTAGTGCCTTTGGAGTGCAAGTTTGGTAGGTGACAGCTCTGCCCCTCTCCAAAGAAGGATTGCCCATCCTGCCAATGTCCAAGCCCTCTATTTTTTTGTGTTTGTTTTGCAGGAATACACAAAGGCCAAATGCCAACCACATCTAGTTATGTCACCCAGGAAATAGGCTGCAGGCACCAAATGGTTCGCACAAGGAAATGGCAACTTTCGAAAAGTGGCATAAATCCAACGTTACCATTAAGGAGTGTTTTGAATGACAATTTCTCAGACACCAAACATGAATTCCCGCCCCACCACAAGGGCCTTATCCCAGCTACCTCTGACTTACAATGCATGTCTCTACTTCTGTTCATCCTGTTTTGTTGTTTTTAATGCTACTAGGGGCCCTATTACGAGTTTGACGCCAAACCTGCGTGAGAATCACCTGCCAAAAAAGTACTTTTTTGTCATTGGCAGGCGATTCCTTTACCTTTCCCACGGCGGTGCCTATAAAATATAGACCACAATAGGAAGGTTAAAGGAAGTTCCAGCACGACATGGGCTCAAAAGTCCATGCCGTGCTGGATCTTCTGTGAATGCGCACAGGGGGGCACATGTTCTGCCCTACTGTGTGCATCTACAAGCCATGATGCACAAGGGAACCCTGCAGGGCCCCCTTTCGTTCATCTCCGCTGCTGTTTTCATGGAGGAAAGACCTCCATCAAACTAATGGCAGAGATGAAAGTCATAATATGCTTGGTGGGACTGTGGTGGTCTCGCCAAGCATATAGATGCCACTTGACTGCTCCGCAACCGCCAAGGAATGGCGGTTCCCTGGTGAAGTCGGCAATCCCAGGCCAGCACAACCACTAGGGTTGTAATGTGGCAGTCACAACCGCCGTGCCTCTACGAGCCTGGTGATCTTTGGACCACCAGACTCTTAATTAGGCCCTATGTGTTTTCCTGTTTTTATTTTACCCCACAGGTAATTTTATACAATTGCAGATGTTCTGCAAAGCGATATGTATTTTGTGTACCGTAACTACCTCTAAATTGTATCAGCAACTTCCCACAATGTCCTTTACACCTCGTCACAAAATGTCACGATGTATCTATATCTACCACAAATGTATCTTACGTATTTTGGCTTATGCAATTTCATTCCTCATATACCTCATCTCTTTCTGTCAGTATGTATCGATATTAACTCCAAATGTATCTCAAGTATATGCTGTTAACTTTGTGATGCGCTCTGATGCCCTCGGGTCAAGTTTGCCCTATATAAAACTCAATAAATAAATAATGAAAATGACATTCCAACCTCCTCCCAAATAAAAGTTATCACTTAATAAATGTAATCACGTGACCTAATTAGATTTTATGTGAGAGATTGGGCTTACAATGCTGAAAAGCTAATTTGAGGTTATTTGACTACCAGGACATGTAAAACTTAAAAGTACATGTCCAACTTTTTAAATACAACATATCCTGCCCTCTGGGCTGGTTACAGCCTACCTATCTGTGCCTTTGTAGGTATTAAAAAGAAAGGGTTCGGCCTGGCAAAAGGTTTATTGTTCCAAGTTGAAATGGCAGTCTAAAACTGTATACACAGGCTGCAGTGGCAAGCCTGAGACATGCTTTTAAAGGGCTACTTAAGTGGGTGGTATAATAAGCACTAGTAGAATGTCATTTACCAGGCTTGGGTATATGGCATAACAAGTCAAAGAAGTCTTTATTCGATAGTTCATCATAAAAGACATGCTACACAACATACATAACCAGTAGGTACCAAATTACAAAAAATAGTTACATGAGAGAGATGTGAGCAGTATATTAAGACAATAAATGAATATATAGTTAAAACATCTAAGAATAGTATTAAATCACAACGTCAAGACTTCATTACACATTAAGAACAATTATAAAACCAATCCAATAAAAACATTTCATTCATTGGCACAGCAGGCTACTATTCCAGCTAACAATTTACACAGCAGTCAAAGGAGCCTTGATCAACCTTGCCCGTAAGATCCATGCCCAGCCCAGAAATTTTGCAACCCCGATTACAACCAGTGTTGATGTATCTGTTTTAAAAAATCTACTGGCTGTTTTGGCTGAGCGTGTGCCCAGTATTCTACAAACTGGGCGTAACCACTTTTTCCTTGGTGCACGATACAAAGGGCACACAAAGAGAAAGTGATCTACTGTTTCGCCCAACTCTGGACACAATGGACAGTGACCAAACCCGTCGTGACCCCAGGACCTAGTTAGGCCCCTAAGCGGAAGTGACCCTACTCTAAATTGGAGGTGGAGAAGTGTGGCTCAATGGTTAGAGCAGGCAGACCTTGATGCAGAGCGCTGGCCAGGGACCAGGATTCGATTCCCGCCTCGGCGGGTCTCCGCCCGGCTCATTAATTCCCCTGACTGGATATTCTCGCCTCAGTGCCTGTTCTGATCATGGGTCCCACGCTGCAACTCTGGGCAATAGCTTACTTAGTCTCCACAGCGGCCCCAAAAGCGCTGGGATGCCTGGCTGCATCTGGGGGGTGCCCAGGAGTGGACATTTCCCAGGAAAAAGCCAGGAAGGGTTCCTAAGCGGTATACGGACAGCGCCGGGACACCTCCGGTGGAGGTAGCCGTGCGCTTTACAAATTCCGACATTTACATTTATTTAATTGTTGGAAAAGCTTACGGTCCATAGGTCTAGTTATGACATCCCAATAATTTTCCAAATGGCTGGCATCCTTCACTACCACAAAGTATGCTGTGAGGGAACCGTCTGTCATTATAGAATGCCTCTTACAAACAATCCTCTCCCAGTACATGTCTCTCAATACATTTTTTTGTGGGAAAAGTAGCTGTGTCTGGGTTGGACCACAAGTCCCCCAGCTCCATATCATATAGGGTATTTCTTAGGTCTCTCAACCATCCAATCTTGTTGGAGCCTTGAAGATCCTTAACTTCCAGACAAGCTTTCGCAAAGAGCGAAAGTTCTGGCGTCGTCCACAAACGGCGCCAGAACGCTATAGGTCTGTATCTAGCTATATCCTCCACTGGTTGGCACCCTAGATCGTAGAGAAGGGGTATACGTGGTGTGGATTGCAGTAGTCCTACTGCCGCCCTGAGGAATTTATTTTGGGCCACTTTTAAAGGGTCTAAATTACTAAAACCCCATAGTTCTGCTCCATACAAAACTGAGGGTAAAATTTTTGAGCCATAGATCTTCATAAGTGGAGACATAGGCCTTGTATAGGAGTTTTTATGTTCTTTAAGAAGGGCACCGCCAATTTGAGCATGTTTTAAGGCTAAAAGATCTATCTGCGGGGCCCAACTAAGGTTCTCACTAAAAGTTACGCCGAGGTATGTAAATACAGACGTTTGTTCGAGGGTTGTTCCACCCATTGTTACCCTGGCTGAAACGGAGTTCTTCCCCCGTAGAACCATAAACTTGGTTTTGGATACATTTATCTCTAACTCATGTTCGCGGCAGAACAGTTCAAACCTAGACAGGGCCAACTGTAAGCCCTGTCTCGTTTTCGATATTAACAGTGTATCGTCCGCGAACATGAGTAACGGCATTTTTATCCCTGCCAGGGTTGGGGCGTCTGTGGGATAGTTAGAAAAGTAGTTTATGACCCCATTAATAAATAACGAGAAAAGAGTAGGGGCCAATACACACCCTTGCCTTACACCTTTTGCTACTGCAAATCTTTTAGTCACCTCTCCTGGTTTACCCCAGCGTACTTGTGCAAATGTATGGGCATGGAGATTCATCAAGAACCTCACCAGTTTAACAGGCATTCCCAGTTTAATTAGACATTCCCACAACTTGACCCTGGGGACAAGGTCGAAGGCAGACCTAAGATCCACAAAGGCTGCATATAATTTGCCCCCCCCAATAAACACTGACTTCCAATAAAGCAACACAAACCGAAATGCTTGGTCTATAGTCCCTACATGACTGCGGAAGCTCGCCTGCAGTGGTGTCAGAATGTCATGTTCAGCAATCCATAACTGGATACGTCCCAGAAATAGGCGGGCAGTTATTTTTTTGCACCGTGTCTATTAGGCTGATTGGCCGATAATTTGACGGGACAGAACGGTCACCCTTTTTATAAATTGGTAAGATTTCTGCCCCGTACCAAGAATCGGGGACCTGTGCACCTGATGCTAGGGCATTAGCCACAATGGTGATATAGCGCACCCAAAGATCCTGCTCCTGCAGAAAAAGATCAGCAGGAATGCACTCAGGGCCTGGAGCTTTCCCACTCGGAATGGATTTCATAATATACTTAACTTCAGAGTGGGTAAATATAAGCGGGTCATCGGAGTTTAGGGGGGGTAAAACAGCCATAGCAGCATTATTTGTCCTAAACTGGTTTTCAAAAAAGGTTACCCATTGCTGTTGATCCACAAATATAGAGGTTGGGTGATCATCTAAACATTTACTCCATTTAAGGAGATACCAAAATTGTTGCATATTTCTGCCACCGCACGCCTCGGTCAGGGACTTCCAACGTTCTTCAACCCAATTTTTTTTTGCAGTATTTTGTGCTTCTTTATAGGCAGCTCTACATGTTCGAATTGAACCATACACTTTTGATTTAATTGCTGAAAACAGTTCTCCTTGGGTCTGCCTGCACTTCTCATCATACCAAGTAGCAATTCTAGGTGTGCTATTCCTACCTTTATTAGATATATTCTTAGTGAACAGCTTTTTAAGCCCCTGAAACAATTCACTATGGGCACTTAGAATATTAGCATTGATCATGTCCTGTGACCCACAGTTCATCAATACTTCCATTCTATGGGAAACTAGGAGTCTTATCTCTGTTCTGGCCACTTCATCAACAGCAACCTTAGGCCACCTAACCCTTCTCAGATCGTTTTTTAAATGTACCTGCGCTTGGACAACATTAGAGTCCTCACATGAGGTCCCCTGAAAACTGTAATCCAATAGGGATAACACAAGCGGGTCATGATCAATTTCAGGTCTGGCCATAACTTCCATATCAACAACGGCCGGCCACAGCATCACATCAATCAAGATATAGTCAATGCGACTACTGTGTCTGCCGTTGTTGAAGGTATGTCTACCCATCCTGTCGGATTTAACCCTGCCATTTGCCGCTCTTAAACCTTGGTTTAGGCACATTCCTTTAATGTACATTGCAGATTGTGACCACTTTTTGATAGGATGCAGTTCTAACTGGGGAATTCCCCACGACATGTCTTCTGTCTCAGTAAGTTTACCATCCTCATTACCCAATGGCTCAAAGCAAGTGTTCAGATCCCCCACCACAATTTTGAACCCCACATCTGGTACTTTATGGAGGAAGTCGTCCAGAAGCATTAATGTCGGGGATACTTTCCCACCCTGTTGGCCTCTTGCATAAATATTAATGAACAAAATGTTGAGACCCTTGGATGACCGGATCATAACAATTAATATATCTTGGCTATCTATTGGAATTTCCTGAACAGTTACTCCTTCAAATTGACGGACCCATGTTGTCAAACCACCCATTGGTTGCCCTCTGTGGCCTTTTAATGCTGGTTTGGAGAAATTTAGAAACCCCGCACAAAATACAGGAGCTTCCGCCCATGTTTCCTGAAAGGACCAAACATTACCTTTTTCTATAAATTCCACCCAGTCAGGTAAACACAATCTAGACTCAAGGCCCGCTATATTCCAGCCTGCAACCTTGGTGTAAGACTTAGA
The DNA here is from genome assembly GCF_964261635.1 of Lissotriton helveticus. Classification (NCBI taxonomy): domain Eukaryota; kingdom Metazoa; phylum Chordata; class Amphibia; order Caudata; family Salamandridae; genus Lissotriton; species Lissotriton helveticus. Next base: position 1,914,966,598 of record NC_136061.1, on the reverse strand, counting down.
TGGCAGATGTTCATTTACAGTCGTAATTATAGTAGGGCTAGTTAAATTATCCGATGTGATAGAACAAGTCTTAACTTCAGGGGGACACATGTTAGAATCAACAGTTGACCCTGGGATGCTAATAGATGGTGGAATCACTAATGCTTTTACATCTGACTTATTACCCCTTACAACCCCTAGCGTCATAAATTTCCTAGCAACACTATGTCAGTCATTCTCATCGAGTGGAGACAATGGGGCATACCTACCATAAGTTATCAGTGGTTGGGTATTAACCAGATTGTCCGAACCCGGGGGTGGGAAGCTGTTCATCCTAGTACTCACGTGAGGAATATGTTGTGTTTTGGAGTAGAAATCTGAAAGTTCCCATGTTATAATGCAACCATCACCTAATTGAGGTTGCCAGCTTCTCAAAAATGGGATCACCCTAGTATTCCTGAAATTAACAATAACCAAATCTCCCGGAATATCCTTGGGTATATGGCCAAGCCACCCAACCCTTCTAACATTTAGGATTCGCCCGTCTACATTGGGGGGGAGTGGTCTGTTCTTACTAAGCCAAAAGGCAACCTTATTCTTAAGTTCTTGAAGGCTCTCTATTTTCCCATGGCTTAGCTCTGGGACCCCTGAGAGAATACACACAAATGAAGCAGCCTCTGGTGGTAAATCAATGGTAGTATTTATTCTATTACTTTGCCCTTTGTTGTAAATTACGGGCTTTTTTGGAGTTATAGGCCTGTTTTTAACAGGGATAACATTTGGTAAGGGGGTGACGCCCTTATGGTTATTTAAGACTTGTTCCTTTTGGTGTATAGAACTAGTGGCCACAGGTTGGCATTCATTGGGGTGTTGAACAACATTCATTTTCGGCACATCAGATGATATATGGACATTAATACAGCTATTTTGGATCAATTGCTTGAGTTCCTCATAATTGGCAACAGTTGCCTCCCTAATTTGTCCCACCATGTTGTCTAATCTCATAAGTCTTTCAACCTACGGCAAGATTAGGGCCCTAACCAGATCTTCAATCTCACCCAAAAGGGGAGCTGGGGTAGTACAATGAGGCCACCATATCAATGGGGCGACATCTCGCCCCAATCGATCGCACTATTTAGTTGTGCCGATCTTGGCAATTAGTTCCAAAACATGCTCCATTTTCATCTTTCTCCTCGTGCTTTTTACTCATTTTTTCCAATTTTAGTGTGCTTTAATTCCACAGGCGGAGTGATCATGCAATTTCCTAAGTTTCTAGTGCACCCACTGTGCCCATCCGGACCTCTTTCAAAGAACACGATATAAGCATTTCTTCATTCAGGCGCAGTGTTTATTTCATCAAAACCCAATGCATTTCGTGCTTAAAAGCACTTCTTCAGGGGTCACTACAATCAAATAGAAACAGTCTCCAATTAAGTAGTACAATGAGGCACATGTGGGCTTTGAGTGGTCCTCTCTGGATTAGTGATCGGGGAGGAAGCCTTAGGTGGACTGTCATACAGTTTAGCTTGCTTAGCCAACCTCCCCCTATATTTGGCTCCCCTACGCTTCCTTTTAATTGCTGGAAGCTGTGCAGTTACTGTGAGGTTAGTATTGCTATAATTAGGGGTAGAGCCTGGTGTACTGGGAAGACAATAGAGTCCCCCTTAAGGCTATCACTAATATTAATAGTAATGGGGATTAAACCAATATCCCCAGCATTCCCAGTATCTATCGTTGAGCATTTGGGTCGATTCCCTCCATTGATGGTGACTTTGGTATTAATTCAGAAGGGATAGGTAACGTATATATATTAGATGGTACTTCAATAAGGAAGCCCGTTTTCAACTCTATCAATTTCGCGTTCTATGTCAGACGAGGCCCGGATTAAATAATGTTCAATTAACCACTTAGGGGTCACATTTTTCGAGATGACATTTTTAGGGGCCCTTTCAAAGACATATTAGCAAAGGAGATGAACAACGTTCCAGGGAATAAATAAAACGAAAGCCCAAAGAAAGCAATATAGGGCAAGGAAACCCTCCACAGAAGCAATGTCAACAGCACCAAAACATAGAGCCCTACTAAGAATGCCTAAACCAACTGTATCAGCACTAGTACTCACAATACGATTCCAACCTATATGGGCAGAGAACGAGGGGGTAGCCCAGTCCAGTCTCCTCAGGCCTCTGAGGGCCACAGAGGGCCCGCCCTTTGCCCGGGCTTAGCCCGGCGCCTGCCCGCGCGCGTCCCGCGTCGCGGGACAGTGATGGAATAATAAGGAGGCAGGCGGGGGCGTGGCCACTGCGGGAAGAGGCGGCAGGTGTGCGGAAAATGGCCTGCTGGGCCTCGCAGTCCCACAGCATCAAGAGTTCAGCCCCGGTATCCTGTGAACGGCACCCGCGAAGCGGTGGCCGTGAAAAGTATCTCCAAGCACCCTCAGCAATCCTCGTAGTCAGGAGTCAGGAGCACAAAAGTTTACCGGTCAGCCAGGTGAGCAATAATGAAAAACGGCACCCGTGGAGCAGGGACCCTCAGACCAAGATAAGGAGGCAGGCGGGGGCGTGGCCACTGCGGGAAGAGGCGGCAGGTGTGCCGCAAATGGCCTGCTGGGCCTCGCAGTCCCACAGCGTCAAGAGTTCAGCCCCGGTATCCTCTGAACGGCACCCGCGAAGCGGGGGCCGTGAAAAGTATCTCCAAGCAACCTCAGCAATCCTCGTAGTCAGGAGTCAGGAGCACAAAAGTTTACCGGTAAGCCAGGTGAGCAATAATGAAAAACGGCTAATTTGAGGTTATTTCACTACCAGGACATGTAAAACTTAAATGTACATGCCCAACTTTTTAAATACAACATATCCTGCCCTCTGGGCTGGTTACAGTCTACCCTATCTGTGCCTTTGTAGGTATTAAAAAGAAAGGGTTCGGCCTGGCAAAAGGTTTATTGTTCCAAGTTGAAATGGCAGTCTAAAACTGTATAAACGGGCTGCAGTGGCAAGCCTGAGACATGCTTTTGAAGGGCTACTTAAGTGGGTGGTATAATAGGCACAAGTAGAATGTCATTTACCAGGCTTGGGTATATGGCATAACATTTTTCTAGAGACTTACAACAAAATAAAATATACTAATTGGGTGAAAGACAATTTTTACAGGTGTGAGGACAAGCATTTTAGCCCTGTTTAGTAGTGCTAAAGTGGGAAAAGTCCTAAAACCAACAAAAGCTAATTCAGCAAACCAGGAGAACTGAAGCAAACATGTTTGAGGGTAAACGACACCAAGCACATCAGGTTTACCATTGAGGAACACCTTCTTTGAGTGCTGGCATCTTAAACTGGATGACGTGATTGTGACTTCTTCCATGCAGCGTGCAGAAGCCATTCCAAATCCTAGGGTACTACAGAGCATGCTGGAATTTGAAGATACCACACTTTTTATCACTTATAGCTCTCTATGCTTCACCGTCCGCCTTTGTGTTGAACAAGTCTTATTTCTCAAGAGCTACAAATCTCAACTAGTGACCACAGAGGGCCTCTCAAGGGGACACAAGGACATTTTGGCCATTCAATCCAGTTTTTTTTCAGGCTAAATTGTTAGGTAAGAAACAGCCCTTTTCTCTCACATCCAGAGGAAGAGGGATTCCACTGCACAATTTCCTCCCTGCATAACAACATATCACATTAAAGAACAGCTCTCCATGGTGGACTATTTCTTCACCGAATGTTGACTTTCCAATTAGACAAACCAATCTAGAGCCAAATGTACAAAGGATTATCACTTTCTCAAACCAGCTGAGTCTTTAAATCAGAGTGTACAAACAGTAAAACCATTTTTCAAATGTCCTAAGCCCTTCTAACAGTTCAGAAAAAGGTTTTCAAATCCTTAAATGGGTTTAGGAAACCATACTGAATCTGTTTTTGGAAAGGTTGTGTTTAGGGCATTCCTTCCAAATACTGATTGCTTCTGGCATTTATTAATGTTTTGCAACAGAAATCTGCTGGAAATAATACTTTACCAACTACACAAGGGAAATGGCTGCCTATTCATCAATAGGAAGGGGTCTTCATAGGATCCGTTCCCCTTTGTGAATGTTAAAAATAACATCTTTTTGGAATAATTATTGGTCCATGGGACCATTGCTAACTCCTAGAAAAGGTTTGTGAAACTTTTCTTTTTTTTTAACACATCCCATTTTCATTTAAGGAAAGTGAGTTGCTTATATAAATTGCCTTTTTAAAAGCAATTAATTCATGGTGGTATGCTGACCCCAGCAGGCCATCGACCACATGATAGTATTGAATCTTAGTGAGTTCGAATTTGCAAGCTTCCTCTTTAATATGCATAAAGTACATTAGATTCCAATACTAGTATTTTGTGAGCATATTATATGGAAATTACTCGTAAGGGTGGGCGTAGTTAGCGGAGTGCCACTTCGCGAATACACAGAGTTGGCTAAAATCTCAGTGGAATTCCGCTCTGCTCCACTCCGCCCCTGCTACCACCCACCCTAGGCTGCCACAGACTTACCTGGTCACTCCGGTGCTTCTGTGCCCTGCCCGGGCTGTCCTCCTGGCTGTCTCCTTTCTCCACTCCAGGCTCGTCAGACTCCTCGGGCAAAATGAAACTCCTATGCTCTACGTCACTATTGGGAGAACTGTGCATGCACAAACACGTGCATGTGCAGTCCACCCAAGAGTGACATAGAGTGTCTGGGTAGTCGGACAAGCCTGGAGTGGAGAGGACTGGAGACAGCCAGGAGCAGGGCAGCCTGGGCAGGGCACGGAAGCACTGGTGTGACAAGGTAAGCCGGAAAGCCTGTGGCCGCTAATCTCTTTTTTGCTAAACTCCATCCCAGCGGCACGCAGAGTTGGCAAAACTCCACATACTCCTCTGGCGTGGCAGAGTTCTGTGCCCGGGGTTAATTAATATATCAGGCCTATAGTTCTTCAGCTATGATGATAAGAGCTGTAACATGTAACATGTAACAATCTCAATACATCCAATGCAAGAGCATGCTGCCCTCAGGTATCCTAGCTCCCTCTGTGAAAGTCTTTGCTTGAGAAAGTCCACTTGCGTGTGACACTGAAAAAATGTGTTAGAACAGACATGATCGTGAAGGTGTGAATATATTAGTGGGGAAACGTATGCAGTAGTGAAAAACAATAATTTCAGAAACCAATTCTCTGGATCTGATTACCAGTCCGAACGATGATCAGGTGTTAGAAGCAACACGTTGGCTGACGAAATCTACAAGAGATGTGGTCCACTGGGTAAATTGTTATTTTGGAATCTAGTAAACCTGAGTTCTAATCCTAACTTCAATACTTAAGAGAATTAACATTGGGGGACGTTGGTAAAATCGCTATCTTTCTCAAAACTGTTCATCAAAGTGCAAGTATGAATAGTAAAGTACATGGAATTTGTAATATTTAAAATACATGCAAAATGTAGACTGTGCTGCAGAGTATATCCCAATAAAAGGCTCCCTTGTTCTGCACCACAGGCATTTTTCGAATCGCTATCTTTCTCAAAACTGTTCATTAAAGTGCAAGTATGAATAGTAAAGTACATGGAATTTATAATATTTAAAATACATGCAAAATGTAGACTGTGCTGCAGAGTATATCCCAATAAAAGGCTCCCTTGTTCTGCACCACAGGCATTTTTCGAATCTCATCACATCCCTTGATGATCTACAAACTAATGCTGGGCTGAAAACTTTATCCTGACGAGGATCCCAAGCTCATTTGAGATCCTTGTCGGTATATCAAATATACAAGTCCGGTTGAATCAAAGAAGCTATGCTCAGCATTATGGCCACATTTAACATTCAAGAAATGTCTTCACAGAGACAGCCTTTTAGCAAAACACAGGATCAAGAACAATATATTTTGAATTGCTGTAGTTAAACCTTATTCTGACACTAGATGTGATGTTATTTTTTAGGGAGATTGCCAAAGCCATAACCAAACACATTACTTTAGAATACTTATTTAACATATTGTATTTCATTTAAAATTATGGTTCCATGAATAGGTATTTGTGTCATATTTATTGATTGATTCAATATTGATTGATAGAATTAGAGGCTTTATATATTCTGTGAGCATGATCATTTCTAATAAATTAATTGTGTAACGCCTTCCCATTGAACAGATCCTTCAAAACCAGGTCCTATTACATCAATAATTGTGGATAAAAGCAGCATCTCTCTTGAATGGACTCCGCCAGAATACATGAGTGGTGCATCATTCACTTACAACATCAAGTATAATAGCTCAAAGGCAAGCTGGAATGTCACAAGCACCAGTGAATATCTCAAACTTGACAACCTCATATCTGGAACATTGTACACATTAAGTTTAGTGACAGTGGCTGCCCATCAGTATACAAGTTCTCCTTTGATCACATCTTCCTGTACAGGTAAGTTGTGGAGCTATTGTAAGTGTGTTGCATCCAACTGCCCCTGTCATTCTTTAACTACTTCCTAACCTTAGAGTAGAAATGATTGTTTTAAGCATACAATTTAAGTCTTGTCGAACCTCTGTTGTCATGTTTGCACTCTTCTTTTGTCAGTCATCTTCTGAGAGCATACATGATAAAAACACGTGTCCCCTATTTCTTTAAAGGTACTGTATTACACCTTCTATTGTGAATGTCCTTATTCGTCTTCACAAATGTAACTGTGATTAACACTGTTGGCCTTTAATGACCTAACAACTGTCCCAATGAGGAGCAGTGGTGGCTGATGGCATTTGAAAGTGGTAGGGCATAAAAGTCCGGGATGAGTGGCCTGTGGCGAGCAAGCTTAGTGAGCCCGACTGTCATATACGGCGTACAGGGAGAACATTTTGAGAAAAAAAGTGGGCAAATGTTGCATTTTCAAGCAAATTTGAGAAAGCTGGGAGGTTATTAAGGCAGTTGTAAAAAAGTGTAGTTCTGGCATCAATAAAGAGATTTTATATGATAATGATGTAGGTAGCTACCCATTCAGTATAACCACAGAACTTCATAAAAGACTTTGAGATAACAATGCTGAGTACCACACAGATTTCCTTATTTATCGATATACCTTTACAAATTAAATCTACAGAGGAAATACAAGTGATTATGAATTGTTGGACTGGACACAATGAGACAGCAAGGAATAAACATTAAAAGGCAGTAGGGCACCCTACAAGGAACTGTACATCTCATTTAGGGAATGAAGAAATATGATCACGTCACTCCCATCCAGATGATGAAACTCCATTAGCTCCCTTTGCTGGTTCACTACATCATCAAAACCTCTTGCAAGTATTTGCAGAGTTTCATATAGCGCTGTTTACACCCAGAGGAATCAGAGCGCTTTACATGAGGATTAGCAAGTTACAAAATTACATCAGTTACAGGAGCCTAGTATAACATAGGAAAGAAAACAGTGTTACACAGTAACATGAGTTACTAGAGTATAGTTTAAACATATACACACATCCTATGGGCTATAGAAGGAAGAGGGGAAAAGTAAAAAGGGGTTGGAATGAAGATCGGGTCAGGAAAGACCGGCAAGGGGGAAAGTAATTCAGGGAAACCAAAAAGACAAAGTGAAAGTCAAACATGTCGGCTGATTCGTCAGAAGGCAGGGGAGGAAGGAGACACGGCGGAGAGACAAAAGAAAGTCTATCCAAGGTCCGACTGGGTAGGTGACTGCTGAGGGGGAGATCCACAGCCAATCTCCTCTATAGCTACCTAGGTAGCTCCACCGGGCATCAGCCATATTGGTAGGTCTCTGCGGTCAGTAGAATATTCACAGAATTCCTCAGAAGTTGCTGAGTCTGGTTTCAAACTAATTGCGAGAATTGGAGAATCAAAGGACCGCAGTCCATAGAACTGCAGGTGTCTATAAAGGTTCAAGGAGGGGGTAGATTCCAGGGGATTAGAGCTAAAAAGGCAATCGCTAGCCAGGGAGGTGCAGACCGGAACACCTCACAAACATTGTAAATAATACAGCTGTTGTTCATGAAATAGTTTTTCTCTTTGAGAAACATTGCAGTAAATCACCATGTCACCGTACACATGTTTTGGGGTGGTTAATTAATGGCACTGTAAATTGTACTTGCCCTGTATCACAGGCAAATTTTTAAAGCCTGCAAGTAAATTGAATACTATGTTTTGTGGCTGTGTGCACCATAGCATTTTAAAAACTCTTGTATGGTACGATATCTGTGTATGTGCAAAGGTACATAAGTCCACAACCTGCTGGTGACTGGCAGCATAATGTGTGTGTCAGCTGTGGCAGGGCCCCTGGCAGTTAGAAAGGCAGTGATGTACTGTGTATGAAACGAAGGATGATATCTGACTTCTGCATGTCAATGTATGCCAGTCAGTCATCATACTTTATTATCGGCCGTAGACCATAAAAGCAGTACAGAAATAAAACAGCATTAGACTGATCACAGCATACAAAAATATATAATAATGCATTTTTAGCATAATAACTCTGAGGTTAAAACTGGAAAGATTCCCAATAAAATGCCTTAAAATTGAATATAAAAATATAGGTAAAGTTAGTTAATCACAAAGCAGATCTATTACTGAAAATGGGACTTTAGGTGCTAGGCTAGTGGTCTAATCTATTAAGTCTGGCCACTTGCCGTCCCCCTTCTTTGTTGGTAAGAGATAGGAGCCACCTGGGCGCTAGAAGCAATTTCTAGTGTCTTGAGCTTAACACTTCTATGGCACCACATGGTAAATAGGAACCTAGAAGTCACAAATACCAATAACGGGGAGGAATCATATTTTAAAATACGAAACACTTCCTGTTAGTTCCTGAGGCCTAGGTTTTTGCAGAGTTGAATAATCCATTTGGCTCTTGCTTTGGCGTATAAAGGGCAAAATAGTCAAACGTGTATGTCAGATTCTACGCTGGCGTTACAACCTGGGCAGCCCTTGGGTGGAGAATTTGCACCTGTCCACTTATTTGTAAGGTCCCTTACTGATAGTGTTCCGTGTCTGAATTGCACATAACGTTTTTTTGCTTGGGGGGGGAAAAATACAGTCCAAGAATTGTTCAAAATGATATGTGGACTTGACCTCCAGAAATCTTGAGCTTATCACGCCTATAGCGCTATTCTGTAGTAAGTTAGCCAGATAGTATTCCTTAAATATAAGTGCAAGAGATTTTTGGGAGATACAGGGGCATGTCTGTTCTGGTGTAAGCCATAGATCAGCCCTTCCCATTGCGTAGCAAAGATGTTTACTATGCATGAGCCAAGGGATCTTCCCTGCATCCAAAGTAGATTGAAAAGCCTTCAATTCCTCCCTGAAGTTAATAAGCTTGGGGGTGCTCCAGAGACGTCTCCAGTAAAATAGGGGGGCGATTAGCAATTATATCCCTAATTGGGGACAAGCCCACATCTAGACGTAATGGAAACAGGGGGGTGCTCTTTGGAAGGCGTAAACGACGTCTGAGAAAAACATTCTCAATCGCAACCAAGGAAGTTGCGTTGACATGTCCCAAAGCTCAACTCCATACAGCGCACCTCCCCTTGCTTGGGCCTTGTATATTTCTAATGGAGGGCCTAGAATTTTTTGAGGGCAATCATTACGTACCTTCAAAATGCCCCCTGAAACTTGTGCAAGTTTTAAGTTTGCTTTAGCCACATGGGACCGCCAGTCCCTCCGATCATTCAAGGTAATCCCCAGATAATCAAATGTGGAGGTTCTTTCCAGGGCCAGACCGTTCATATGAGAGTGGGGACAGTTTACTAATCTGGCATGATAAACCATATATTTGGTTTTGGAAAGATTAATCTCCAGGTTCCTTATGGAGCAGAAGTTGCAGAATGCTTCCAATGTACGCTGGATACCCATTGATGATTTAGAAAGAAGTAACGTATCATCAGCAAACATTAGAGCTGGTACGATGCGATCTGCCAAACGAGGATAGTCTAAATCCTTCGTTCCCTGGAGATGGTCAACCAGGCTATTGAAGAATAAGGAGAAAAGTGTGGAGGCCAAAACACAGCCCTGCCTTACCCCCTTTTCAACTCTAAAGGTTGCAGAAAGCTCCCCCTTTTTCCCATAGCGCACCCTTGTGTAATTGCCTTGGTGCAGGCATTGTAGCATATGTCAGAGATAAGGTGGAATGCCCATTTTTTGCAATATGGCCCAGAGCTTGTCTCTTTGTACGAGGTCAAATGCAGATCGGAGATCTACGAAGATCAATTACAAGCTACCTCCCCCCCTTGATCACCCCTTTCCAGTGGATTAGTTGTAATCTGAATAGTTGGTCTATGGTGGAGACCTTAGCCCGAAACCCCGCCTGTAAGGGGGTAAGAATCTCATGTTCGTCTAGCCATAGCAGTAGCCTTGAGAGTAGTATTCGGGCAAACAGTTTTTGTAAGATGTCGATTAAGCTAATCAGGCGATAGTTCGCCGGATCAAGGGTGGAGCCCTTTTTGAAAATGGGAATGATTTCTGCTCCTAACAAGGTGTACGGTACCTCCATGCCCCGGAGAATAGCATTAAACATCGCCCAGATATATAGGGCCCATACCTTCTGCTCGCTTAGGAACAGGTCACCTGGAATCCTGTCCAGGCCCGGCGCTTTTCCTGGGGGTAAGTTCCTCAAGCCCACCAAAACTTCCGTCATGGTACAGAGTGGGACAACCGAATCTGTATGTTCAAGGACTTTGCACTCTAATAACTCTTCAGAGAAGCAAAAAGAGGTCTCGGAGAATAAGCTGTTAGTTTGGGAATACAGTTTTTTAAAGTGCAAGGTCCAGGCCTCTTCAGTTACATTAGGGGCTACAGCAGAAGAGCCTTCAGCCCTGCCTGTTTTTACCAGGTTCCAGAAGGCCCTGTAATCGCGATTATCAAGTGCTGTTTTAATATCAGCCCATATATCTTCCTCCCATACTAGCTTAGAATTCGCAATAATGTTTTTATAATAAGACCTTGCTAATCTGATTGCTTCACTGGAACCACTTTTAACTTTCCGTAAGAGAGCGGATTTCGCCTGTCTGCACGTTTTAGTGTACCATTTTTTTTGGCGAGGTGGCCGAGCCTTATCAATAGCAGTAGAGAAAAAAAAAGTAGCCAATTTATCAAAGAAATTGGAATGGATTTTGTGTAATAAATTTAAATGATCCGTTTCAAGCTTGTCCACAGGAAAAGTGGAAGCTTTCTGTAAGGTATTTGCAACTTGCTGGTACATTTCAGCAACCTTGTTGGGTGATTGCACAAAGTTCCCCATCTGATTCGTCTACCTCCACCAGTAGCGATTAAATTTTGGTGGTGGGATACCCCCTTACATCGGGGATTTTAAATAAGACCAATCGGGTACTTTAAATCTAAAGTTTGAAGATTGTTATCACTATCTACTCTCGAGATAACTGCAAAGGCCCTGATGTATGTCACAGTTCGAGGTTGACCATTATATAGTCAATAGTGGTACTTTAACCTGGTCTATTATATGTTACCTTGCCAGGAGTATCTGTGGGAAATCTTCCGTTGCAGGCTCTGAGAGAGTATGAGATAGTTAATCTATTTAGTTGTAAAACAAGCGAGGTCCAACCCTTTGTTGGATACATGGAATAATCAGGAATGGACCAAGCTAAATCCTCCTCCTGGGTAACAGGTGTAGTGCCTCCTAGGGGTTCAAAGTGGAAGTTAAAGTCACCCCCTATGATTATATGTATGGAGGCTGGGAGCGATAAAAGGAGTTCCTCAAGCTGGTTTAATATTATAGAGGCCTCTGTTGGTGGTGAAGAACGAAGATAATTATTAACCACTGCCACCTTTAGGCCATCTGGGAAGTTAAGAAGTATAGAAAGGATATCAGAGGAATGGGTGTCTAACACTTTCACTGTGCAACCCAGGTGAGTAACCAACCAAATGCAAAGTCCCCCATAATATCTCCCCCTAATCCCCTGAAGAGCAGTAGTAAAAAAGGTTGCAAAGCCCACTCTATGGGGGGCGGTCAGGGCCCAAGTTTCTTGAAATAGACAAAGGTTGTACTGGTCTATTAATTCCCCCCACTCCGGGTGGTCCAATTTTGAGGTGATCCCAGCTAGATTCCATGAAGTGAGCTTAAAAGTAGGGGTCTCCTTTTGTGGAGTGGTGGGTGCAGGAAGGGAGCACCGCACAAGGTTTAGACTCGCCATCTCGATTTGATTATAATCGGTGAGTACGGGGGAACGGGGTACGGGACGAGGTGGCGTCAATACCTTCCTCCCAGCTTGGCCACTGTTCCTATTAAAGGAGAACTGCCTATTTGTCCCCTTCGTCTCTCAAGGAGTAGCTTGACCAGGTATGGTTTGATCGATCTCGGGGGTGAGTAGTGGAGATAGTCAGTTTACAGCATTCAAGGGATTAAATCTGTTTTCTAAAGGGAGGGTAGTGTCTTTTCCTTGTGCTCCAAAAGGATATTGATTTATGGTACTGATTCTAGATGATAAATCTGAGGGGTAGAAGTAGGCTGGGGGAGGGTGTGGATTAGGCCTTGCGAATCAAAATTGTCCCACTTAAGTATATGGTTAACCACCCCCCAAACTCTGAAATTTATGACCACGCAATCCCCGTCAATATCCTTGTTTGTCAGACCCAACCACCTGACTCTACGGGCAAACAAAATTTCTCCTTGCCCTTGTCCAGTTAATGGTCTGTTCCTGCTGAGCCAGTAAACGATCTTATTCTTGAGCTCAGAAAAAGTTTCACCCCGATCTGAGGATAGGGGGGTTACCCCCGCAAGAACGACTGCAAGCATGGGAGTGGGTGTCGAGATTCAGAAGGTTCTGATTGTAAATTACTAACTTGATGTGCCTCTGTCAGTCCTAATTGCCTCGAGTTATTACCTTGAGGGTGCCTTCCTAGGTAGGTATATCAAGGCTTTGTAGAAATAGTCTCGTTTGAGGTAGTAGAAACAATCTGACTCGTTCTTGGATCAGTTGAGTTAGGATTCCGCTGGGCCTTCTCAGGTACAGGATTTACTGCGTGCGAGCGATTACTAGTAGGGCATTCTGAGGCAGGTCGGGGGATGCTATCTAGATCAGTTTTGTCAACGTTATTCCTATTGGGGGCAAGAGGAGTACTACCACCCTCAAGCCTGTTGTTTAACAAAGAAACTACCCTATCAATACGGCTCATTACAGACTTAAACTGTATCTTAATAAATTGCCCTAGGTGAGTTTGCATGTCAATTAAAAGATGGGAGGCCCAAAGGGGAGGTAATAGGTTTGATTTATGGGTGCTGAGGCAACCGGGGAGCCCTCTTGTTGTTCGGGTTCCTTTGTTAGACTTATCTTCGTATTTTTAGATGTCTTCTGTCTGGGATGGCGCTTGTAGGGCCTTTTGGTAGGTTTCCGAACTTGGGTGGGAGGTGGGCAGGGGCTGAGGGTAACGTGTTGTATGGGATGGGCACATGGACTTTCATTAATAAATGGGTCATGCAATGTGCCAGAAATATCCGTAGGAGGCACAACTGGAGACCCATGTAACATTATGGCTTCTGAAATTGCGGGAGTAATTGAGAGGCGTCGCTCGGTATTCTCTATTGCCGATGACACTGCTCCAATTGCCTTTTGCAACATTTTATCAATAGCCGTTGTGCTGGATACTTGGGCGGTTGATAAAGTTTTTAGCCGTATCTGCAAGCGGCAAATTGGGAGGTTAGATTTTCCCATATCATAGCCAAAGGGTAAAGTAAGCTATGTAAATACTATACCCCTTCGATCATATCCCCGCTCGATGGCTCAAAATATTACAATACGCTTTTCAGACTTTTCTAGCCATAAGTACGTAGTAGTATCCAGCAGCACAGAATTATTGTGTCATTTAGTCAATACACATTGGAAATAACGAGTTGTAAAGAGGGTAGCCCAATCCAGTCCCTCCAGGTCACAAACAGGCCCGCCCTTGGTCCCGGGCTTGGTCCTGGCTTCGACCCGCGCCGCGTCCCGCACCTCGGAGTATGGGGAGTGGCTTATGTGCGCGATGTCCACGCCTCCCCCTGAGTCTGTGCATGTGTGTGGACACAGGTGCACCCTGAGGGGTGTAGTACTGACCCCGGGTGTAGGCGCTGTTACGGTCGAATCTTTGGCGACAGGCAGCCCTCTTCCAGTCTCAGAATCCTGCGCTCTTATCCTCTTCAAACGAACAGCGAAAAGGAACCCACTTCACAGGGGTAGAGGCTGCGCTTATGTGCGCGATGTCCACGCCTCCTCCTGAGTCTGTGCAGGTGTGTGGGCACAGGTGCACCCTGGGGGGTGTAGTCCTGACCCCAGGTGTAGGCGCTGTTACGGTCTAATCTTTGGTGACTGGCAGCCCTCTTCCAGTCTCAGAATCCTGCGCTCTTCTCCCCTTCAAACGAACAGCGATTACAATTGTGAAGTAGCCCTTCTCCTCCTCTATCCTCGAGGAAGGGGAGCTTGTCATGTAGTTCGGAGAAAGCCGCCACCTTATCCCAGTAAGGAGCGAACAGTCTTTCTCTATGCAAAAAGCTGCCTGGCAATCAGGAAACAAACAGCAACCGCTCCCTCGTTTTAATCACCTGTATGCACAATGTGTATGTGTGAGACGTGTGAGGCAGTGACTCATGTTTGATAATATTTCATTTCATACACACTGCCTAATTGCCAGCAGCAGTAACAGCCAGACTCCAAAGAGACAGGCGAATGTGTGGCGGTCATCGCCTTGATATCCGATATGACTCAGAAGTACCTAGTCACACTTCAGACCTCCTGAAAGGCAGTGACTCATGTTTGATAATATTTAATTTCACACTCACTGCCTAATGGCCAGCAGCAGTAACAGCCACGCTCCAGAGTGACAGTCAAATGCTTGGGCGCGGCGGTCATTGCCTCCGAAGAACCCGTCACATCTTGGATGGCCTGCAGGGCAGAGCATTAGAAAGAGGTAAAGGTGTCCCTAAGATCGAATACCCCCGTGGGGTTTGATCAATAAAGAATTCTAACACCCACTGCACTATAATACTGCACAACCACCAAGAGTGTATCTAAAGTATTGTATCAATACACAACATTTCATATATCTGAAAGACCTAAACAAAGTGACATTATATAATTTCAACATTCACAGCTTCTTAAAGTACTACAAGGGATACAATTTTCATAAAGTTGCACATGATTTTATTACATTTCATAATTAAAAAGATTTTTTACAATTATCAGGTAGTATACAGAGAAATTACAAAAAATCGGTACACAGTATACAATGTATTGCACAATTTTTTTTTTTTAATTGTTCAGAGAACAATAGTCTGTGAAGACTATACAGTATAATACACAATGTTAAAAATGATCTTGAGAGCAAAAGTCGACGCGGCGTTTCGGTTAAAAACCTTCTTCAGGACAGTTTCTCAAAACAGTATTTCTGTGTCACACTCAGGTTTTGATTACTGAGATCGAATATTAAAATGGTGTCCTGATGTAGGTCCACGCTTTAAGACGACAACTATCCCAAATGATAGGGCTGGGTCTAGTTGTACTTGATAGTGTCTTGTTACCAGATCAGTTAATTCCGTGCTGTGTCGGAGGGGCCACCGATTATTGTTAGTATTGCTTATTTCATGCAGGAAAGGGAACTCTGTCAATCCCTGTAGCCGCGTGCTAGATATACTTCGTCAGCTATTTCTAGATATCGGAAGATCCTCACGGTCTCTAAAACATCATGATAAAAAAGGGAACGGCCTCCCTGCTACTCCGTTCACAGCGTCCGGGATTCTGTTGTGTTCAATGGAGGGCAGAGCATCAGTCCCACGGCCCGCTTGTGGAAATCAGAATATATATGCCTCAGGCAGACCCAGCCCAAAATTGACAACTTTGACAAGTAAGTTATGAAAGAATTAAAAAATGCATTGCCACTTTACTTGGCATTGGCAATTATGCATTTAATTCTTACGTAACTTGTCTGCCAACATTTTCATAAGAAAGAGGCAGGAAACATTCCTGGCTCCTGTTCCTGTGCGCCCCCCAAGGAGAAGGCCCTGTCAAGAATAACTTTTACTGGCTAACGCCAAGCTGTGCCTGCGGTTACTTATGCATATTTTCCTTTATCAGGTCCACTCCAGACAAACAGTCTGAAATCTGAATTTTATGCTGGCACCGAGGAGATAGATGTCATTGCTGCCTTGAAGGCAAGAAAGATTCTGTCAACAAAGCTCCTTTTCTGCATCACCACTGCACTTCCATGCCGCAGCATTCTCTGCGGCAAATAAATGACTCAGTTTATTCCCACTTCCAGCCTTCCACCAAGGGGTCTGTCTGACAAAGTGATTTGGGAGCAATAAGTAACAATATAGATCATTTTGTCTGCTTGGAGCAGTGCCATCTTCCAAGAGTCATAGTTAGGAAGGGCCAAGATGGAATTTCTCTGACTGGTTAAAGACCCACAATGCATAAGTATCTAAACGGATGCAGGAAAGCCGTATTGTAGTGAATGTGCTTTTTACCCATCAGATTGCTGTACACAAAAGTGCCGCTCTGTACAGGATTTCATTTAGCAATTTTCTTTTTAGTTACCAAGATGATTGTAAACTATGATATTTATATAAAATTTGTAGATTTTCTTCATGCACACTATCTTGTTAGCCGTTTAAACACACTCACATTTGATATTATCACCTGCAGGCCTACATCACTGAGCAAAGACGGTTAGGGGATTTTTGCTCACAGGCCTATTTCAGCAAGTATGACAGTTTCAAGCACTGGGATTGATCACATTGGGCCTTATTATGATGTCGGGTGGAAAGCCTCCGACCAGCTGTTAGAAGCTATTCGCCCAACATCGTGGCTTTCAGTCCAACCAGCGTATTACAATTACAGCATTTAGAATGAAGCCTCCTGGGGGATTCCCATGCGCTTCTGATGGGCTCAAAGAACCTGTCAGTGCGTCGGAAGGCACCGGAATCGCCCAATGACAGCGGAGCCAGGCTCTGCTCCGCTTTCAGGATTATGCTGGCACTTTCTCCTGCTCTTTCATGGCGGTCCACTGTCCATGAAAAGGCAGGCGGAAGTGACTTTTGGGGGCCCAAACTTGTACCCCTTCCCCCTTGGCCTTCAGCTATGGGGTCCGGGGGCATAAACATCCCTGCACTTTGTAGCAGGCACTGTGAGGTGCTTGCTACATGGTGCAGGGATGTTTCCAAATATCAATTTTGCTATGGAAGTTTGTGCTGAGGGTCCTTTCTGCCCGCACACAAGCTACAATAGCAAAATGGATGATTCCAAATTGTGAGGTCAGCTACTATGTCCGCCCAACATCCTAATTTGGCCCATTGTGATTGATGCATGTTCACTGACAGTAATACATTATTTTTGTTTGTATGGCTGCTGCGAATCACACACACCTTGCATGTGTTCGTGACATAATAAGCAGCATTATTCGCATGGATGTGCTTTACCCAAACAAATAACCCAAATTAAATTAAGTCACTTCCTTTTTTGGTTAAGTCCAATTCTGCCAGAGTGCACAGTCACACATATTTCCTATGCAGCAGCACCATAAACAAAACACTGGGCACCCCAGATTCAGTTATCTGCTGAATCATCTACCAAGACTCAAACTGACACATTACGACTGCCTCACACTGTCACAGACACACTTTGCAAAAGATGCATCATGCATGCAGGCAAGGAAACTACTAGCTTACTGTGCACCACCAGACTATCTACCAGTGGCATCCCTCCATCTGAGAAGCACTCAGATCTCAGCTCCTACTAGAATCCCACTTCCCTCTAAACAGCAAGAACTGGCTCATGCTGTGGGTGTGGGTGTGCTTCCTTCCGATTAAACACAGTAGCACAATATTGTCCCTACAAATTATTTTTATTTTCTCAGCCAACACACAGCTCAGCCAATATACAATATATATTCACCTTCATCGTTGAGGGAAGGGTAGGGTATGCACAGTAGTAGAAAAATTAATCCTTACTGCGGCGCTTGACAGACAGTTTTTCTGAATCCCGGATCGATATGTGCACAACTGTGCCAACAATGCCAAAGTTATTTATTTAATAATGACTACACTCACTCACTCCACCTCCTGGAAGTTGGGAAACTCTAGTTAGGTAAGGTGCATTGTAACTCCAGGCGTGCATCGAACTTGTGACCACCAGCTCAGAGTTCGGTGCACAGTCGCACCCCTGTGACACCTGAGTCAATCTACATGCTACTTCCTTGCGGTTTCTGTTAGGAAACAGCATGAGAGCAGCACAGGGATTGGTTTGGTGAGGCACTGCCAACTCTCTAAAGGAGGCTTGGGTACAGTGGCAGCAATCCCCCAGGCTCCTTTCATTGTGCAGGTAGGTGAGGGTTCAAGTGTGCATACCAGGCTGGTCGGAGCAAGGCACCCGGCCAACCCGACATACGCACTTCAACCCAACGAGGCGCAGCACCTGAACCGTCAATTACTGCCTAAAGCAAGCTACAAGTTCCCCTCAACTCCCCCACCCCTTGTAAGGAAACTTTGCCCAGGCCATGCTGCTCACTGTCTCCAAAAAAAGGAAACAGTAAATGCAAACATTTAATATGGGACAAACAAACCTGTGTG
This sequence comes from Lissotriton helveticus, assembly GCF_964261635.1. NCBI lineage: Eukaryota > Metazoa > Chordata > Amphibia > Caudata > Salamandridae > Lissotriton > Lissotriton helveticus. The sequence continues at coordinate 1,914,948,078 of NC_136061.1, read as the reverse complement.
ACAGTATGATTTTTTTTTTCTTTTTTTTTTTTTTTGAACGGATGACTTGTCTTGGTGGAATTGGCGCTTAACGAAATATAGGCAGATATTCCTATTGCTCCATGTATAGGTTGTTGGGTGCTTAGGCATGGGTTGTCATCCTAACCCACCAATAATCAAACGATCAGAATTTCAAGGACAAACCTATCACACCAACAGAAATTATTACGCAAACTTATATAGTTATCTCCAAATTCAACATAAAAAAAGCACAATGTGACAGAAAATAGGATTCATTTAATTTCAAAGGCTTTCCCTCAGTCCAGCCAACACGTGTTTCGTCGCCTGGGCGGACACCCACGACTTCCTCAGGGCTGGGAAAAAAATACAATATGAAAATATATTGGAGTTGCGAGATACACTATCTCGTTATTATACAGTTTACAATTCAGTCATTCTATTTAAACGAAAATCAGTTTTGGAAAGTTCCATATTTCCCTTTGGTAACGTCATATGATGTACATACATGCATATGGAGAGGTAAAGGAGGTGGGATTGGAAATACCACTCCCATAGATAAATCAATGTGACATTTCAAAATCCAGTACAAAAGAAGACTACCTCACAGTTCGTGATGGTGATTATCATATATCTCGTGCAGGTATAATTTCACTGATATCATATGTGCTCACCCCAGTATTTCTACAAACCAATGGGTGAATATTTACGTGCCTTGTCGTGCCGGATTTGTGCAACCTTAATGCCAAACGTCCCAATCAAAAGGGATCTGTTCTATTTCTTTGATGCTGAGTAAATCTATACTCAGGCTTACCTGATATTGATTATTAAGCGACCTGTGTGCCTAAATAGATCAAATTAAACAAAGTATTAACTACTTAGACTCGTTCCCCATTTGAATCTTCGCATTATATACATATCATCAAGGTAAAAACATACCTTCTAGCTGGTTGTAATTCCGGCCCAGCCTAACGCGGCGTGGGCAATACTTCTTAGTAGGGCTAAGTTCGTTTTCTCACGATCTCGCTAAAATTCAAATGAATAGATATTTACCAAATCTGGTCCCCATAAACCTTATTACAAGAGTCACACCTATATAATACCACGAGCTTACCTTCCAATAGGTAGCTCTGAATAATCCCCTTGACCGGTGATCTTTTAGTCGTAATCCCGGGATGTGTATATAACATTGATATTCTTCCTCCAATGTATGCGGAGAGAAGTCGAAATTCCACTATTTAGAAAAAGACCGATATTAGTTTCCATCGGTATCAAATTCACATATCTCTGAAAACACCGATATAACCCTTCTGTATGTAGCGCTTACCTCCCAATATTAAGGAGTCCGATGGCGGCACGTTTCCCTGCTACCGCCGAGCGTCCCGCTGTATTTTGCAAGTCGGCGTCTGTGACCCGGAAGCAAGATAAATAAACACCGGCTTCTCAATCCGGGTCGGCACATAGGTCTGTTGATATGTGGACAATACACGTCCGCCATATTAGAGTGGTGGGAATCCATTGCCAGCGCAATGTGTTCCTCTATGATAATTCTATAAGTGCTTCCAATTCTATCTTTACACACGTGTCATGCATAGACTACAAAAAATGGTCTGTGCATAAAATATTGGTGCTCATAATTCTATCTTTAACCGCGTGTCATGCATAGACTTAATTTTCAGTCTGCGCATATGATAATAAAAAATTATGTGAGATCGTCGTGTCAAAACCGAACTGTGAGGTTACATGCTCGTTATTATGCTTATACAACATGCTTATTACTCTATAGTCACAATAACAGCTTATGTTGATATTGTCTTAAATATATGCAAACATCATTGTACATTAAGTCCGTGGACCACCTTACATTAGCAATTACGGTCCAAATACTATTATATATAGATCAAAATTACAGGTCCATAAACAAAACGGATATAGGCAAGGGTTACAGTTAGATGTTATGGTACACATATTATTTCAACTTTAAGTGATATGATGATGCCTAGAAATGTTTGATGAGCCAGTCACTATCCTTCATTCAATGTGCATCATCAGACATCTTATATGTATACATGTTTGTCATAATGTTCTGCTTAATCCCCCAAATAGTAATGTAATTCCTGGTCTGAATTCATCCCATGCTCCACCCCCCGCATAGTTAATATCCATGAGGCTTCTCTGCGTCTCAACGCCAATTCTCTGTTGCCCCCTCTTGGATCATTTTTCACCTGATCTATTGCACAAAAGCTGATTGTTTTGTGTTTCCCCTGTTTTGGACATTGGTTCACATGTGTGGCCGGGTTGTATCGTGTGTCCTGGTGCTTGATGGCTCTTATATGTTCAAACATCCTTTCTTTTAGCATCCTTTTCGTACTGCCTATATAGAAGCTGCCACAAACGCATCTGATCATATATACTACGAAGCAACTATTACAGTTAAGAAGTTGTTTAATCTTAAACTCCTTTCCCATGTAGTTACGAAATGTCTTGGTCTTATTCATTGCCATTGGACATATTTTGCAAGTACCACATCTGTGAAAACCAATGCTTTTCTGTGTCAGCCAATCAGGCATTATCTTTGATTTCATTGGGTAAGTTGGACTAATCCATGATTTGATATTTCTACCCTTTCTGTATGTTATGAGGGGATTCTTTGTGATATATTTGCTCAGGGCCTTGTCATTGTTCAGTATCCACCAATGCTTGAGCATGCTGTTCCTCAGAACGATTGCTGCATCATCATAGTTGGTGATTAATCTGATTTTATCGTCGCCCTTGTTAGCTTTCTCTTTATCACGGAGTGTCTCCTCTCTCGGAGTTCTGTCAATTCTCTGTTCTGCTGCGTTAATCATGTCTCTCTTATATCCCCTGGATATAAATCTATTCTTCATACTGTGTTTGCATTTTAAGAAATCCTGCTCTTTGCTACAATTTCTTCTTGCTCGGGTAAGTTCCCCAAATGGAATGGATTGAAGTTGGTGTCTTGGATGTGAACTCCCAGCATGTAGAATAGAATTACACGCTGTTGGTTTCCTAAAAAGTCTGCTCTGTATTCTATTGTCCTCGATAAACAATACTAGGTCTAGGAATTCTATTCTAGTGTTACTAATGGAGTGAGTCAGATGTATACCCATTTGATTTGAGTTAAGATGATCACAAAATTCCAGAAGACTATTCATGTTCCCGGCCCATATTAACAGACAGTCGTCAATATATCGTCCCCAGTAAATGATATTTTCATTCCACTTTGCGCCTTGTGCGCCCCAGATCCACTCCTCCTCGAACTTGCCCATAAATAGGTTCGCATACGAAGGAGAGAACCTGGAGCCCATGGCTACTCCCTGTTTTTGACGGTACCAAGTAGTTTCGAAAAGGAATACATTGTTCTGTAGTATTAGCTTCATCATATCCATAAGCATTTCCGTGTGTGCCCATTGGGATGCTGGTCTTTTTTCCAAAAATGTCCTAGCTGCTCTCAGACCCAAATCTGTTCTTATGTTGGTGTATAGGGAGGTGACATCAAGACTCGCCATAATCATACCTTCCTCCCATGAAACATCAGACAAGATACTTAGGATGTGCTTAGTGTCCTTGATGTACGCTGGTAAGTTCCGTACTAGTGGTTGCAAAAAATTGTCTACATACTGAGAGAGTCTTTCAGTGGGGCCCCCTATGCTGGAAATGATGGGTCTACCTGGTGGGTATTGTGCGTTCTTATGTATTTTGGGTAAGGTATAAATACAGGGGAATCTAGGTTTGTCTATTTTTAAATATGTCAGTTCCTCCCTGCTGATCAGACCCTCATGCCACCATTTCTCTAGGTGGGTGTTGATGTCATTCTTAAGTTGTTCCATAGGATTTCCAGTCAGTATCTCATAATATGTCGCATCTCTTAGTTGTGTTAGGATCTCAGTATTGTAGTTTGTCGTGTTCATTACCACTATGTTCCCCCCTTTGTCTGCCTCCCTGATAGTAACATTTGGTAATTTGGACAATTCCACAAGGGCTTTACGTTCATCTCTATTTAAGTTCTCAGACAGCCTATTAGGTTTCTTTTTGTGTTTCAAGTGGGTGTATAGATCTTCAGTGACCAATTTGTGAAACATATCCACACTATTACCACTAGGTAGTGTGGGAGTCCATCTGGACTTCTTGTGTAAGCCACTAGATATGCTGTAATCTGGTTCTATATCATGATCCAATAACAGTTCATCTATGGACATATGGTCCCTGTCATCATCTACTATAGACAACAATATCTCACCATCCCTAATATCTTGTATTGTAGGAATTACATGAGTCGTATACGAGACTTGTGTTTCTATGCGTTTATTCACAGTTTGCATGCAATCAAAATGTTTTTTCAATTTTAATTTTCGAGTAAATTTGAAAAGGTCCACCATGGATTTGTGGATATCCCCCTGTTCCTTTGGGCAGAAACTCATGCCACGTTCAAGTACAGAGATCATGTCAGGTGATAATGTTTTGTCACTGAGATTCACCACTTGCACACCATTACATTCATTTGTATCCTCCCCTATTTCCTCCAAGACCTCAATCTCATTCCCTGTCTTCCTGCATTTGGATCCTCCTCTTTTTCCCCTCCTTGTCCTTTTGGTGTATTTGAACTTAAATAGAGATGAACGTAAAGCCCTTGTGGAATTGTCCAAATTACCAAATGTTACTATCAGGGAGGCAGACAAAGGGGGGAACATAGTGGTAATGAACACGACAAACTACAATACTGAGATCCTAACACAACTAAGAGATGCGACATATTATGAGATACTGACTGGAAATCCTATGGAACAACTTAAGAATGACATCAACACCCACCTAGAGAAATGGTGGCATGAGGGTCTGATCAGCAGGGAGGAACTGACATATTTAAAAATAGACAAACCTAGATTCCCCTGTATTTATACCTTACCCAAAATACATAAGAACGCACAATACCCACCAGGTAGACCCATCATTTCCAGCATAGGGGGCCCCACTGAAAGACTCTCTCAGTATGTAGACAATTTTTTGCAACCACTAGTACGGAACTTACCAGCGTACATCAAGGACACTAAGCACATCCTAAGTATCTTGTCTGATGTTTCATGGGAGGAAGGTATGATTATGGCGAGTCTTGATGTCACCTCCCTATACACCAACATAAGAACAGATTTGGGTCTGAGAGCAGCTAGGAAATTTTTGGAAAAAAGACCAGCATCCCAATGGGCACACACGGAAATGCTTATGGATATGATGAAGCTAATACTACAGAACAATGTATTCCTTTTCGAAACTACTTGGTACCGTCAAAAACAGGGAGTAGCCATGGGCTCCAGGTTCTCTCCTTCGTATGCGAACCTATTTATGGGCAAGTTCGAGGAGGAGTGGATCTGGGGCGCACAAGGCGCAAAGTGGAATGAAAATATCATTTACTGGGGACGATATATTGACGACTGTCTGTTAATATGGGCCGGGAACATGAATAGTCTTCTGGAATTTTGTGATCATCTTAACTCAAATCAAATGGGTATACATCTGACTCACTCCATTAGTAACACTAGAATAGAATTCCTAGACCTAGTATTGTTTATCGAGGACAATAGAATACAGAGCAGACTTTTTAGGAAACCAACAGCGTGTAATTCTATTCTACATGCTGGGAGTTCACATCCAAGACACCAACTTCAATCCATTCCATTTGGGGAACTTACCCGAGCAAGAAGAAATTGTAGCAAAGAGCAGGATTTCTTAAAATGCAAACACAGTATGAAGAATAGATTTATATCCAGGGGATATAAGAGAGACATGATTAACGCAGCAGAACAGAGAATTGACAGAACTCCGAGAGAGGAGACACTCCGTGATAAAGAGAAAGCTAACAAGGGCGACGATAAAATCAGATTAATCACCAACTATGATGATGCAGCAATCGTTCTGAGGAACAGCATGCTCAAGCATTGGTGGATACTGAACAATGACAAGGCCCTGAGCAAATATATCACAAAGAATCCCCTCATAACATACAGAAAGGGTAGAAATATCAAATCATGGATTAGTCCAACTTACCCAATGAAATCAAAGATAATGCCTGATTGGCTGACACAGAAAAGCATTGGTTTTCACAGATGTGGTACTTGCAAAATATGTCCAATGGCAATGAATAAGACCAAGACATTTCGTAACTACATGGGAAAGGAGTTTAAGATTAAACAACTTCTTAACTGTAATAGTTGCTTCGTAGTATATATGATCAGATGCGTTTGTGGCAGCTTCTATATAGGCAGTACGAAAAGGATGCTAAAAGAAAGGATGTTTGAACATATAAGAGCCATCAAGCACCAGGACACACGATACAACACGGCCACACATGTGAACCAATGTCCAAAACAGGGGAAACACAAAACAATCAGCTTTTGTGCAATAGATCAGGTGAAAAATGATCCAAGAGGGGGCAACAGAGAATTGGCGTTGAGACGCAGAGAAGCCTCATGGATATTAACTATGCGGGGGGTGGAGCATGGGATGAATTCAGACCAGGAATTACATTACTATTTGGGGGATTAAGCAGAACATTATGACAAACATGTATACATATAAGATGTCTGATGATGCACATTGAATGAAGGATAGTGACTGGCTCATCAAACATTTCTAGGCATCATCATATCACTTAAAGTTGAAATAATATGTGTACCATAACATCTAACTGTAACCCTTGCCTATATCCGTTTTGTTTATGGACCTGTAATTTTGATCTATATATAATAGTATTTGGACCGTAATTGCTAATGTAAGGTGGTCCACGGACTTAATGTACAATGATGTTTGCATATATTTAAGACAATATCAACATAAGCTGTTATTGTGACTATAGAGTAATAAGCATGTTGTATAAGCATAATAACGAGCATGTAACCTCACAGTTCGGTTTTGACACGACGATCTCACATAATTTTTTATTATCATATGCGCAGACTGAAAATTAAGTCTATGCATGACACGCGGTTAAAGATAGAATTATGAGCACCAATATTTTATGCACAGACCATTTTTTGTAGTCTATGCATGACACGTGTGTAAAGATAGAATTGGAAGCACTTATAGAATTATCATAGAGGAACACATTGCGCTGGCAATGGATTCCCACCACTCTAATATGGCGGACGTGTATTGTCCACATATCAACAGACCTATGTGCCGACCCGGATTGAGAAGCCGGTGTTTATTTATCTTGCTTCCGGGTCACAGACGCCGACTTGCAAAATACAGCGGGACGCTCGGCGGTAGCAGGGAAACGTGCCGCCATCGGACTCCTTAATATTGGGAGGTAAGCGCTACATACAGAAGGGTTATATCGGTGTTTTCAGAGATATGTGAATTCGATACCGATGGAAACTAATATCGGTCTTTTTCTAAATAGTGGAATTTCGACTTCTCTCCGCATACATTGGAGGAAGAATATCAATGTTATATACACATCCCGGGATTACGACTAAAAAATCACCGGTCAAGGGGATTATTCAGAGCTACCTATTGGAAGGTAAGCTCGTGGTATTATATAGGTGTGACTCTTGTAATAAGGTTTATGGGGACCAGATTTGGTAAATATCTATTCATTTGAATTTTAGCGAGATCGTGAGAAAACGAACTTAGCCCTACTAAGAAGTATTGCCCACGCCGCGTTAGGCTGGGCCGGAATTACAACCAGCTAGAAGGTATGTTTTTACCTTGATGATATGTATATAATGCGAAGATTCAAATGGGGAACGAGTCTAAGTAGTTAATACTTTGTTTAATTTGATCTATTTAGGCACACAGGTCGCTTAATAATCAATATCAGGTAAGCCTGAGTATAGATTTACTCAGCATCAAAGAAATAGAACAGATCCCTTTTGATTGGGACGTTTGGCATTAAGGTTGCACAAATCCGGCACGACAAGGCACGTAAATATTCACCCATTGGTTTGTAGAAATACTGGGGTGAGCACATATGATATCAGTGAAATTATACCTGCACGAGATATATGATAATCACCATCACGAACTGTGAGGTAGTCTTCTTTTGTCCTGGATTTTGAAATGTCACATTGATTTATCTATGGGAGTGGTATTTCCAATCCCACCTCCTTTACCTCTCCATATGCATGTATGTACATCATATGACGTTACCAAAGGGAAATATGGAACTTTCCAAAACTGATTTTCGTTTAAATAGAATGACTGAATTGTAAACTGTATAATAACGAGATAGTGTATCTCGCAACTCCAATATATTTTCATATTGTATTTTTTTTCCCAGCCCTGAGGAAGTCGTGGGTGTCCGCCCAGGCGACGAAACACGTGTTGGCTGGACTGAGGGAAAGCCTTTGAAATTAAATGAATCCTATTTTCTGTCACATTGTGCTTTTTTTATGTTGAATTTGGAGATAACTATATAAGTTTGCGTAATCATTTCTGTTGGTGTGATAGGTTTGTCCTTGAAAACCTGTGTGACACCCCATGCCCCAATAAAGAAATTGCCACTGATGAGGAGCAGTAATTGCCATGGTGTGGCTTTGAGAAAAGCAGCTCTGGACAACAGACAGAGGATGCTTTTCACTTGAAAAATAATGCAAATTGTTCTTGTGGTTATAATAGATTGTGGACATTCCCTGTTTTTGTCACTATATTTGCAGTTAAGAAAGATGGAATGCGTGAGAAAGTCATCCTTTTTACCTGGTCACCTCCATTTATTTCTGACTGATACTGGTGGTAACTGACTCTGACTATGCCATGGACTTTGTTACCAGGCCCAAGGCCAGTGCTCTGATGAAAAAGGTACATGGTAAGTAGGTATAATTACAATTGGCAATGAGAGACCCCATAAGTCCCTAGTATATAACAGAGCAAGGGGATTCAAACTACCTTATACATCCCTACTATATATAATAAGGTAGGGGAGTTTAGAAGCTCGGTAGATTTCCTGCACTGGAGTGTTCACTGCTGGGCACCTATTGTCCTTTTTAAAGGCAGCCTTGCTTTACAGACTATCTTAAAACATAACTTGCTTGCAAATTCTACTTTGGTGGGAGAGGTACTTTCAAATTGGTAATCTACCTTATTTTTTTACATATTCACCCCTAAGGTCTCAGGTGGGGTGCCTGGTAATGATAAGCCGGGATTTTATACATTTTGTTTTATACGTCCAGATGAGGGGAAAACTGCCAAATTTGATTTCCCCCATTGTAGATTATTAGCTCCATAGGCTAACATTGGAATATTTTATGAAATATTGCTAGGAAAGAGCTAAAAAATGTGGTTCAAAGAATTAAAATATTGGCAATGATAAATCCAACTACTTGGCATGGAACTGATCATAACTAAAGGGGGCTGGATAAATCAAATTGGGCTTCAAAGAGAGAGTAGAACAGTAAGGAATGCCAGACCTACCACCCCCTTCTCCTGTACCCCAAGCCAGATGGCAGGCTTAGGAATGGTTTAGCATAAGGTCTGGAGGGGGAGTCTTGATAGAAATTAGCCACTTCAGTAGGTTGGTTTACCTAGGTGTGACTCTGTTGGAGAGGAATGGCCATGTTGAATTTTAAAGTGCAGTACTTTGTGGGACAAGAAGATGCCACACTTGGGAGGAATCTGTCATGCAGTTGGGTGACATTTGGCACCTCATTAGACAAGGGTACGCCCCTGCTTGTTGCCCCAGATCGTTTAATAAATATGTGAGAGCTGCATAGCAACTCTAGTTTTCTGCCTGAAACTACAAAAAGATGTCTGCACCACACAGGATTGCTCTCTGGAGGACTGCTCCTGTTGCACACTTTGAACGACAGTCCTAATGACTCTACGATGCTTCAAAAGGGATTACAGAGTGGAAGCCCTGAAAAAACTAGGTGAAGAAAAAGAATTGGAGCTTAATGAGAAGGCCCCAGCTGTGCTGTGACATCGGACAACTCAGTTATAAGTGAAGGCAGTGCTGAAGCGATATGCTGCTGCTAAATTGCTGGCCACAGGAGAGGAGACATTTAGCACTAAGAGGAGATGTTTGAGGGTATAAACAGTGACTCATTTTTAAAAACAGTAACTGAAGTGCCAGCTTTTTTAGCAGACTGGTGTTAAAAGGGCACATGTGTGATAGAAGTTAGGCGGTGGTCCTCTGGTGATGGTTACTCTCAGACCTGGCATCCTTGGCGAGTTTTCCCCAGACTTTTTCCCTATAGACCTCCTGTATTTGCTGACTTTGTTTTAGCTGGCTTTAGGACTCTGGGCACCTTACCACTGAGAACCAGTGCTGATGTTCATTTGCTCTCTACTTTAAACATAGGCATGTAAATTAAATGCTACTAGTGGACTTGAAGCACTGATTTTGCCCCCCACTTAAGTAGCCCTTCAAATATATCTCAGACCTGTAATTGCAGGACCTGTGTGTACAATTTACTACCATTTCGACCTGGAATGTCAACCTACTTGCGAAGCCCAAACCCTCCTTTTTAATACATATAAGTTACCACCCTTACGGTAGGCCCTAAACAGACCAAGGGCAAGGTGCAGTGTATTTAAAAAGTGGGACCTGTGCTTTTACTTTTTACATGTCCTTGATGTGAAAAACTCTTAAATACATTTTTCACTACTGTGAGGCCTGTATCACACATGGGTTAACATTGGGATTACCTTAGTACATTTTGTATATGCAATGTCTAATTGGGAAGAGATGGGACCCCCAAGCTTTGTGTCTTTGGAATCATAATTTAAAACACAGTTCATGGTCAAGTTAGATTTTAAGTCGTGATTCTGAAAATGCTCTTTTAGAAAGTGGCATTTTCTTAATTTAACCATATGCCTCGTTCAAGTTCAGGACTGCATACAGAAAAATAGTTTGTCAAATATATATATTTTAAACCTGCGGTACATATTGTTAAACCACTTACACCCTCATTCTAAGTTCGTATTGGGAGCACGTAAATTCACAGGTCATTTTACCTTTACAGTGCAGTACATCTGCCCCACTACAATGGTTTGGTGAATTACCATGTGGACAGAGTGTTCCGGTTTTAAAAGCACATGTAATTAACATACATTTACCACCTGATATAAGATGGTGAATGCATGCGCAGGCCTTTAGGTCGATTGGTAGTGGTGAATGGGGTGGAGAGAATATGGGAGGGAGGAGAAAGGTATTTTCTGGCAGCTCTGAGCCTTCTTCCATCAGAAAAATAGGGGAAAGGAGGTTTGGCTGCTTCTTCAAACAAAGCCTCATGTGATGTTACTGTGTGGAGCGACCACAAGGTACATGTGTGCCTCGTTCTCCCATACCCATGTGTAAAAACTGTCCCAGTTGGAATTAGGTGGAGAAGACACTCCATGAGTGAATTCCGCTCTACCTGACTTGTAGTTAGTTGTAATGACGTCTTAAATGTTCGGATAAGAAACACATTTTAAATATTTAGCAATATCTTGCCCGTGTCTTATCCATTGCCAAAAAGGTAACATGTTCATTAATCCAAGTGCAGTGGTGCAAAGTCACAAGAGAGCCTTGGAACTTCCAAGCTAGCTAGAGGCAGCAAAATTAACCGATCTGACTGCTAATCTATGTAAAGTGTGTATGCCTGTAGCATTTTTTAGTGTTTAGTTGCAGCTTCAATTATTAGTCACACTTAACACGCATATGTTTCCTAATAGAATTCTTTACAAACAACACAATGGTCCATTGTTTTAATTCAAAGGTCTTGTGATCCTACCGTGGGTTTAACTGAGGTGTCAAAGGCTATATGATGTTGCTTCCTTTATCTATATGATTATGGTGAACGCCGACCATCTCTGTATCGGCCATTTTAGTGGTGTTTCCTTATTCTTATGGTTTGAAAGTTTTGCTTTCATAATAATCATAAAACACTTCTGATTTTGTCGAAGATGCATGAAAAGTTGAGCTGTTAATAGTTAAGGTTTGACCAACCTTGGAATTAGTTAAGTATCCTATTTTCCTCGATTCTTTAATGGAAATCGCATATCAAACGAACATATAAAACGAACATTTAACTTTGTTAATGGTTTTTGCCAATGCTCTATCCAAACGAGAAAAAAGATTTTAAAAATGGTCGTTTGTCAATGCAACCCTTCATCTATACTAATATAACAAAGAGAGAGCCCAAACCTTTGAGGCGGGTAATCTCAGGAACCACAGCACCAATCACAACACCCAATACAGCGTTGGAAAGGGCAGTTGCAGCAGAAGGACATAGGCTATGCAGACGCCCACCATATACATTTAAAAGGTAAAAGAACCGTGCCAGCAAAGTAGTCCCTTGTGGGCATGTCTGCGTTGTGCTGTGGGCGTGTGCTGGGGGCGTGACAAACGCTGGGGGCGTGTGGTACGTTCCACCCTTCATGCCATGTCTCATATCGTGTGCTGTGGGCATGTGCTGTGGGCGTGTGCGCGTGCGGGGCGCGGGACTACGGGAAAAAAAAGCGAGTGTTGTGCCCAATATTTCCTTGTTTTTTGTTCCCAGGTTCTGTACATTCCAGCTCCGGGTGTCAACCCTGCTCCCTTTAAATACCCCTGCACCCCATAATCATAACCCACCCTTACTCCTTAAAATACCCCAACACCCTTAAACACTAACTCATCTTAACCCTATAAATATACCCTGTACCCCAAAACCCAAACCTATCCCTAAACCCTAAAAATACCCCTGTACCCCAAAACCCAAACCTAGCCCTGAACCCTATAAATACCCCTGTACCTCAAAACCCAAACCTACCCTGAACCCTAAAAATACCCCTGTACCCCAAAACCCAAACCTATCCCTGAACCCTAAAAATACCCCTATACCCCAAAACCCAAACCTACCCCTGAACCCTAAAATACCCCTGTACCCCAAAATCCAAACCTAGCCCTGAACCCTTAAAATACCCCTGTACCCCAAAACCCAAACCTACCCCGAATCCTAAAAATACCTCTATACCCCAAAATCTAAACCTAGCCCTGAACCATAAAAATAACCCTGTACCCCAAAACCCAAACCTACCCCTGAACCCTAAAAGACCCCTGTACCCCAAAACCCAAACCTAGTCCTGAACCCTAAAAATACTCCTGTACCCCAAAACCCAAACATAGCCCTGAACCCTTAAAATACCCCTGTACCCCAAAACCCAAGCCTACCCCTGAACCCTAAAAATACCTCTATACCCCAAAACCCAAACCTAGCCCGGAACCCTAAAAATACCCCTGTACCCCAAAACCCATACCTATCCCTAAACCCTAAAACTATCCCTTTACCCCATAACCCAAAACTATATCTGAACCCTTAAAATACCCAAACACCCCAAACATATACCTCAATACCCCAAAACATATACCCCTATACCCATACTTACCTTATCCAAACATTAAAAAAAAACATGCTATTACCATTCATGCATTTACAACGAATTTCGTTGTAAATGTATGCGTGGTAAAAGCATATAAAATGTAATGCCATGCGCTATAATGGCATTGCGGAGTCATGGTACTTTCGTAATGAAAGTATGCGGAGTGATGGTATGCGGAAAGAAAGTTGCGGAATAATGGGTGTTTACCCTCTCCGGTAAGTACATTGGTGGCACGGCGGGCCACATCTCCAGCAACATACTCATATTTTTTTACCACCGATTTGAAAAATGCACAGGCCTCTCTCATTGATGGCCAGCACCGACATACACTTTTAGACACACCTCCCGCCACAAGTTCTAGAATTGCGAACTTTAGAGCTGGGGAGCTACGTTCGAATCTCGGCATCAGCTCAACATCCTGCGATTCCAGGCAAATCGCTTTGTCTCCCCGTGCCTACCACAAATGAATGTGTTCTTCTGTAATGTAAATTGTGCTCACGCCATGTTGTCGAGTTCGCGCTATATAATATTGCAAGGAAAAATAAAGTAGGGAAACTCGAGTTCACACACTACTGAACGCGCACTCTTAAGTGCATCAGCAGTGCACTGTGAATTGGAGCGTTTCACAGACCTGTCACAGATAAGAAATGCTATCAAAACGAAATCCTACAAAACAATATACTACTGGCCGGCAGCAAATCATACCCGGACAACGTCGGGACGGACTGCTAGTTGGTAATAAAAAAGGAAACAAAAGAGTGCAATGAGGCATACACTTTTATGCGTGCACAGTTTCTCCACATATGTGTGTATACATCACCACACATAAACGCATCATAAATTAGCCACTTTGTTTTATGACTTTGTTTACCTTTCCAGGATGGTAAGCACCAATCTTGCAATCGTGGAGCTGAAATAAACAAAGAATGCGCCAAAGAAGATTCTTTTTTCTTAGAAAAGAGCAGTCTGACAATCAGTTGCAGCTACTGGGCCTGTCAATATAATTTAACAAATAATTTGATGAAAACAAACATAACAGGCGGAGAAGTGAGCAACAGCAGAGCATGTGGTTGTAAGTGAAAGCGAGTGGCATGAATGTGCACAAGGGAGGAGCTGGTTCGGCTGGTGTAAATATTAATAAAGAAAAAATTGGTTAGGATGGGGCAGCAGACATGCTGGATTGGGGGAAAGCGAAGCATGGAGTGCACAGTGGAGATCACTTGGGGAGCAGCACATGAGGGAAAGAGCTAGAAAATACATGCACTCACATTGAGTGCTGTAGCACCAGAAAAAAGTAGTTCCCAGAATGTATGCCGAGGACGGATACAAGTCATTTCAATCAAAAATAATCTACACTCCAGGAGAGGGACACATATGAGAAGAGGAAGGAAAACCATTGAACAGGAAGAAAGCAATTGAGATTGGCGCTCAAACCATCCAGTCGCAAACAGGGACCTGACCCAAAGCCCACTGTAAGTATTGGTATAGAACAATAGGTCTTAGATAATGCTTAGCTAAAAGATGTCTGTAGGTGAGACATGAAAGAAATAATGTTTGTCCTTGTCAGTATGGGTAAATATGAAACTGTGCCTCTAAAAAAAAATGTTTATGTTTTAAAGGTGCCTGCCATCTTGCAATATGGCTTTGAATGTCATCCTAATGAAGATGTACTTACCTTTAATGTTAAAGTAGGGAAAATATCCCTTTTTGTAAGCTTATTTGAAGGTGTTTCGTTGGTGTGGTAAGCAAATTGTTTAAAAGTGATGCTTTAATTATTACTTTTTTTTTTATAAACAACAATGGTCCCATGCAAAGAAATACACAGTAACAATAAATATAGACGCAAATCCAATCTATATTTTAGAGTGACATGTCCAGCCGGACAGAGGTCATTCAGGTTTACTTAATAAACAAGTATCCAAAATATAACAAGAATACCTTCCACAGTGCCCCTGTGAGGTACACAAGCCTGTGCCCAACACTTGCGGGGTGAGTACAGTTGAAGAAGGGAAAGTAAGGGTTTAAGGCAAAACAACGTTTTTCTGCTTATACATTCATTGTGCAGAAAATATAAACTTGCACCATTACATCAATTTTACAATCAAATATGTTTGTGTAAGGTGCCTGAGCGAGTCGACGGCGTTTCGGTTCCCTTAAAGGGTAATTGGAACCATCATCAGGACAAAGACAAATAAATGCCTTATAACATTAAACCTCAAATTTTTGCCAAGGCAGTGTCAATATGGACCATGGCGAGTCAATGCTCAGGGTGGTCCAGGAGGCGCTGGGGGTCGCGTAACTAGTTAGCATGGAGGAGTCTCGTTCGTTATCGGAATTAACCAGACAAATCGCTCCACCAACTAAGAACGGCCATGCACCACCACCCACAATTATTACAGCATAAGGCATCATTCCCATGTGAATCATCCATGCAGTACACCATTCAGACTGAGCTAACTTGGGACATTAAGCATATGTATGAATTTAACAAGGTGTTTGATTCTACTGTGAAAAATGTAGCGCTAGATAAAGCTAACACTTATTCGTCTTTATATTTTCTTGAATTCCATCTGAATTTTTTTTTTATTATACACACCGATCTGTCTGGTAGACTCAAACTAATAAAAAGAAGCATTGAAGCAGTTGTACAATCTGAATATTGTAATATATGTTTTAGACCTTTTTCATTTAAAAAAAATATTATTTACTTTGTATTTTTTAGGTTGTCTGATTGTAATCGAACAATTTCTGTTGAGATTGTGAAATCACAAATCTGTATCTAAAAAAAACACATTTGCACGAACTCAGCTGCTCCCTAATGCCAGTCTTCCCTACACCTTTCTTTCTCTCCTGTATCTATTCTTTATGGGGATTTCTCCTCCATCTATTCTTTATTTATTTTGTAACCAATTTTTATTAGTATTTCATTATTTCACAATAAGTAGGCAGACAGGTACAACATTTAATCAAGACTTAACAGTCGTGTGTCACAGTACGCTTTCCTGGTTTAGACCCTGGGGCCACAAGTAAGGACGGGTAATAAATGTAATTGAATCGTACACATCTTGTGGCAGTGTGTTGGTCTTGATAAGTTGTATTGCCCGCCTAACAGTATGCTATATCGTGAGCTATAACGCCGGTTCGTTGAAGGAGAGAATCAACCAGCATGTGTGCCTAACTGGGCGTAAAAAATTGGGGAATTGGTTGGGCGACCTGGCTTGTAAGATTTATTCGTTTGGGACAAAGGAAACTACATTGTCGTGTGTCTCCATCAGCTAGGGGATGGGGGGAAAAGTTCTGCCGCAGGTGCTTTAGCCGTTGGAGATGCTGTTTAGCCGCGGGGTTGTGTACGGACTCAGTGCTCCGTTCGGGGAGGGGGATGGAGGGTGGGGGGAGGGGGGGGTGTACTGTCTGATCCTGACTCTTAGGGGCGTTGGTGCTCGCCTTCTCCTGTGCCTGGAGGGGACCTGGGTGGTGTGGCTCGGTTAGGGCTCTCAGATGCATCCGGGAGCAGCGCCGGTTGCTGCACGCCTGCCCTATTCTTGCAGAACTGGTGCAGCAGCATGGACCATTCCATAGAGATGTGTTTTTTGCATATTCCCTGCGCCTCCTCCCTCCTAATTGTGTCCTCCTCCCCTGAGCTCCATTTCTTAACTGCTTCCACCCAAGCCGTTAGTGGGGGACCACTCGGGTTTCTCCAGTGCCTAGCGATCCCCCTTTTAGCCAATAGAAGAGCTAGGGAGACGCTGGCTTCCCAAGTATCGATGTCTTTGAGTACTGTTACTTCCTGCAATGTCTCGTCTACAGTCTGCCAATATGGCCGTAGTGTGGGGCATGACCAGGACATATGTACAAATGTCGCGTCTGCAGATTGGCACCTCGGGCACACTAACTGCACATCTGGGTAAAAATTGCTGGAGCCTTGCTGGGGTGAGGTAAGCACACTGCAATATAAAAATGTGTATGTTTTTGAACCTTCTTCGGGTTCTCTAACCCCCGCTCCCATTCTTTATCGTGGAATGTTCGACCTATTTCCTCTCCCCACCTCAACCACAGCGGGGCTAGTGTAGTGGCAGTTAGATCCTGAATCACTTTATAGAGCCATGTGATTAATTGCCTCCCTAGCCTCATATGAAGAATTGCATGCAGTACTGGGTGCGTCGCTGGCTCCCCTTCAGTGAGAACCCATTTGCGGCGACTGCTGAGTATTAATTGCCTTTGCAGTAAAAATAGTCCTAGGGGGAGACCTGTCTTGTCCGAAAGGTGGTGGAACAGCGACAGTTGTCCATCCTCAAACAGAGATCCGACTTTTAGGACGTTGCGATCTGTCCAGATTTGCATTGTGTGGGCAGTGTAATACCCTCCCTTTTTGGGCAGGCCGGCTAATAAGTATAAAGGGGTGTATAACAGGGTGTTGCCAGAGATGCGATGTATTTGCAGCATACTTGCCCGTGCCACCTACACTTGGATCGAGTGCGATGCTCTGGGCTGTGTGTCTGGGAACATCATGCAACAAACGGCCGGTATGGACATAGGCCCCTCGTCTGTTGCCGTCTCTACTAAGTGGTGCCCTGCCGTCCATTTAGAGACCCACTGCGTTTGCACAGCATAAAAGTATGCCTCTAAGGATGGCGCCCCTAATCCACCCTGGTTCAGTGGGAGTTGTAGCTTTGAGAGTGTGACTCTGCGATGTTTGTCGCCCCATGTGAGGGAGCACAACAGAGTGTCTAGTACGTGAAAAAAGGAGCGCGGGGGAATAACAGGATTGTTTGCAAAAAAGTATAGAAATTGCTGTACTAGGATCATTTTGGCCAAAGCAACCTTGCAGATGGGTGCTAAGGGCAGTGCCTTCCAGAAATGTATCAAATTCCAGGCTCCTAGCAGGGCTCGGCGGGGATTGCCCTCAAAGAGGTCAGCCAGTAAGTGATAGAGTCTGATACCGAGGTATCTCGAACCACCAGCGCTACATATTATGCGCGAGACCCTGAGTCTTAACTCCTGTGGTGGAAGGTGGGGATTTAGGGGGTATACAACGGACTTCGTCCAGTTGACTTTTAGCCCTATTGCGGCTGCAAAGTCTGAGAGAATGTCTCCTATGAGCCTAAGGTTAGATTCTATATCTCTTACGTAAAGTAGTAAGTCGTCCGCGAACATTGACACAGTATGAGTGGCTCCTCTAGTTGGGATGCCCCATGCATCCCCCTCTCGCCATAATCTGATCACTAAGAGTTCTATAGCCAAGGCGTATAGGAGGGGAAGAGGGGACACCCCTGCCTGGTCCCCCTCTCTACTGGGAAAGGCGAGGAGATATATTTACCAAGCCATATTCTGGAGGTGAGCTTTGTGTATAGTAGCATTATATATGCCCTGAAAGTGGGGTCTATTTTCATTTGCCCCAGTGTTTCAAAGAGGTATGATCACACTAGGGTATCGAATGCCTTCTTGAGTTCCAGGATCACGCAGGCCGCCTTGGGATAGTGGTCTCTGACCTGATCCTGAACCTGAAAGAACCTGCAATTATTTTGGGACGTGTTTCCGCCTGGCATGAACCCGTTCTGACCTTGGTGTATAAGTGGCAGCAGTAGAGGGCCCAAACGGTCCGCCAGGATCTTACCCAAGAACTTGCAGTCAGTGGAAAGTTGCATAATTGGTCTGTACTAGGCTAGGCGCGTCGAGTCCTGATCGGGTTTCGGGATTGAGACTATAAGAGATTCCATCAATGAGCTCCTCAATTCTCTCCCCTCCAGGGCTGCCGCGTGCATAGTGGTCAGTCATGACGTCAACTGAGTAATGAAGGTGTGATAATATTCTAGGGGTAAACTGTCCATCCCCAGGGTTTTATTTCAGGTCAGTGCGCGAATTGCCTGTTTCACATCCAATTACGTGATTACCTCTTCCAGGAGGTCTCCGACTTCACTCAGAATCTGTGGCAGTGTAAGGGGATCTAGGAATCGGGCAAGCACATCTCGATTGTCTCGCGCAGGGCACTGATAGAGCGTTGCATAATAATTGCGTAAAAGTCGCAAAATGTTAGACTGGGCTGTCATGTCCCTAATTTCAGTAATTGGGCGGGTGTCTTGGTGTTGAGGGGCCAACCAGGCCAGAAGTGTGCCTGATCTGTCCCCCTCACTGTGTCTTTTGGTTGCGTATAGTTTCAAATTGTAACGTCGTAAGTCCACTAAGCCCTCCTCATATTCTATTTCAGCCTCCGCGACTTGTGTGTGGGTTGCCGTGCCCGCGTTTTCCGCTTTAGTCAGCGAGGCCAATCGGAGTTCTGCCTTTTCGAGGCTTCGATCAAGTGCTCTGCGCACTCCGGTTATTTGCCTGATACAAGCTCCCCCGCATTACGACTTTAAAAGCGTTCCACTCTAATGTTCTGTTGGATTCTGTGTTTGTGTTGTTCTCAAAGTTTTCTGTGATGCTATTCTTGTGATCGTGTCCGAATACTGGGTCCTCTAAACACTCGCCTTGCAGTTTCCAGGTTGGGACTGGTGGGTGAGGTTGTCTCCAATTTAGGGTTAACAAATGTGCATCATGATCTGAAATTACTCTTCCTAGATAGTGTGTACATTGGGTCATGGGTAATATTTCCAGTGAGCATAGAAACCGATCGAGTCGCACCCGCAGGTTGTGGGACACTGAGTGTGGGGAGTATACTTTAGTGGTCGGGTTTTGAGTTCGCCCTGCGTCAGCTAAGGCCCAAAGTTGCACCCATAGGTGGAATTGTTCTGCGTGCACCTGCGCCGGGGATCCCGAGCTCGGGGGTGTGATAGATCTAACGCCAGGTCTAATACACAATTGTAGTTGCCTCCTAACACCCATGGTGCATATGTGAATTGTGGCAGAACTGTCAATAGGGAGTCCCAGAATTGCTCTTGGTACGAGTTTGGGGCGTAGATGCTGCCTATTATTAGAGGTTGCCAATCTAATAACCCTTCTAGAAATGTGTACCTCCCTGCACTGCCCACTATCCTACTTGTTTCTTTGAATTGAACTGGGGCCTAATTCATATCATCACCCCCCGGGCAAACGTAGAGTAGTTGGTGACACAAAAAATACCCCTCCAGCGCTTCTGTATTCGGTCTAGTTCTTTGGAGGTGAGTTGCATTTCTTGTAGCAACAGGATTTGTGCCTTTTGCTTTTTCGCATATGAGTACACTGTAAAACGATTTCTTGCCATGTGCATGCCCCTGACATTGGTCAGGAAGCTAATATCTGTTGTGCTTGACATGGCTTCTGTTGAACTCTAGTGAGCCAGGAGAGTAGGCAAGGAAAGTGTTGCGTCCCATTCTCCTCCCCGCCCATCCTGAATGCTGATCTGGCGTATTGAGGCGCCGGCCCTGAATATGGTTGTGTTCGGAAACGTGTAAGGCAACTGGGAGATGCAACAACTAAACCTGTGGAACTGTGTTCCAACATTACGGACCTATCACAACTGGTGATACATCAAAACTGTATGGGTTAACTGCGTTCTAAAGTGTTGTGGGGGGTGTACACTGCTGGTTTTCTAAGTCCGTGCCCTTGCAGGGCCCATTTGACTGTGTGTATAGGTCAAGGGTTTGACGTGCACCAGGGCAGTTACTGGCAGCTGCATTCATTATGTCAAAAACAATTGGGAGAGAGTTAAGGGATTTTATCCACCTTGAGGTGGACGGAATAATACTCCTGGTCCCCTAGGTTAGGTATCTAAATTAACAAAAATAATAAGGAGTATCACCAGAAAAAATGCTCGAAGAGCGATTTTCTATGGGATGATTCATTATCAGGGAGAAGAAAGTCCTTCTTTTATTAGGAACCCCTCACTCACCGACCTGGTCGGTGACATGCTTCATCATCGGGGCCACCCTGATGGCCGAGTGCCATCAAGGTGTGCTTCGACACCTGAACTACAGTGGAGCTGGTATGTGAGTGATGAATGCGAAAAAGAAAAAGTAGTGGGTGAGTTAAAAATTGTCCTGGTATGACTTATGTGAAAAAAAAATGTATTCTTGAAGCTACTGGACAATATTAAAATATAAGTGTCGATACTGTTAATGGTGTAATTATGACCAAAAGTATCTGGGTAAATGTGTGGTGGGTCTACATGTTTCAAACCGTAATAGGAATTACCGGTTTTTCTTCAGGACCAAAACCAGGGAAATGGGTGGTCAGGGTACACTAACACCCTGCCGTGCCTGCAATTCCCTGTGCCTTAGCAGCAAAATTAGTGGTGCTAGGCAAAAAGATTAAAGAATAACCCAAAAGTGGTTAGTCAGGACAAAAGACCTGTGGAGAGAAAATATAATAATCACAATCAAACTAGTTACAAGCCTGCAACGTAGTGAAGTGACGGTGTCTCGTGTCCTCGTATCTCTTGAATCATCCCATGCTGAAATATAGATGGTTTCTATGGTGCAGGGATTCCGGAGTGCACAGTGTGGCTTTGTCAGTAACATAACTGATTTATAGCGCATATAAGCCTTCATTTAGAACCAATCACACCTATCAATTGTGGCGTGCTATCGTGGTTTCTAGGCGTAAATATATTGTTTAATTCACAGGCATCAAGAACTACTCGTGCGTGGCTATGCAACACTCGTATCATATTGAGGTGGGGGGCATAGCAAGGTGATAACTGTATCTCAGCTAAACATATGACAATACCAAACACACGACATAAAACACACAAAATAGACCATGCTTACTCCAATTGGAGAATCATAGGGCAGCACGGGATTAGGGAGGGGCGGCCAGGTTAAGAAACATATTCTGAAAAAAGGAGATCATTGGAGTCAGGAAAGGTAGCCCATTGACGAGCTGAATATGGAATGGGGCCGTGCCTTGGCGCGAGGCACAGAGCTCCTTCAGCTGATCTGTACTTACAGTTTCGCCGGCTAGCGGTAACAGTGTACCTACAAGGTCCCTCCACGTGCCCGTGAGTGAAACCGGGACACGGCCGGAGTTAAGAAAGCTGCTAGTGCGGAGGTTGGGGGCGTGGCTAGCCTCAAGCGCTGACGTGGTGACGTCGTTCAGTAGCGCTACAGAGGCCTGTCAGGGACAAAGTTCCCATGGGAAATAATATTCGTCTTGTTTACATTCACTAGGAGGGGATTTACCAGACGAGGCAAGTCCATTCAGTAGATAGCATTACGAGGGAATGGAAAAATGGGGAAAGGGCTGAAAAAATACTGATAAGGTGGGTGGCCCGTTCCATAATTAATTACTAGAGACACTACATTACGGTATCAATGTTATTAGGAAAAAGGAGAGATTTTTCACAGTGGTCAGTTACATATTTACGAATGACTGGTCCAAATAATCACCAAAAGTGTGCATAAGGTGCAAAAAATGCAAAAAATGCAAATGCTGATTTCCAGATCAGTGGTTTTTTTTTTCAAAAGGATGGTCAGTGCGAGGGTAGATGCTGGGCCTGTGACAGGGGCATAGCCCGAGTTGAGAAAGGCAAAGGGAGATCACAAGACGTTGGCCCATTGTATATTATCATTCAGACCATTGATGTGTGTGGACAGTCTGTACACCCATCTCTGCTCTTTTTCATATAGGCGTTTCTGTAGGTTTGGCCCTGTTGGTAGTTGTTCTATGACCGTCCACACCATATCATTTGGTGTGTGATTTTCCTCCAGGAAGTGGTCAGTTAGTCTAGTTGCACTTTTCTTGCAACGGATGGTGCTCCGATGCTCGCAGATCCGTTGTTTGATCTTCCTAGTGGTCATTCCAATATATTGTTTCTTGCAGGTGCATTCAATCAAGTAGACAACATTGCAGCTGTTGCAGTTTGTATGGGCAATTTGTCTCCATTCTTTACCTACTTCCAGCTCCAGTGTTTTTGTGTTTCTGGTGAGGTGGCACACGCTGCAATTGCCACAACGATAATGACCTGTCACGTTCGGGAGGCCCCAAATTTCAGTAATAGATGGAGTCGCTGGGGCTGTCTTTACCTTTGGTCTGGTTTTTACCAGAGTGTCCTTCAGACTTTGAGATTTTTTAAAAGAGAAAAGTGGTTTCTCCCAATGGAGTTTTCCAGAATTTACAATTGCCCAGTGTTTATTTATACTCTTGGTCACCTGGTTAGATATTGCGCTGTATGTTGTCACGCAGGTCAAAGGTATAGGGTTGTCAGCTTTTGGCCTTTCTTCCAGGAGTGCGTCTCTCGGCTGATTTCTAGCCCTTTTCTGGCATTTCTTTATGATCTTGTCGGGATAGCCACGACTCTGTAGCTTCTCTGTTAGATCAATGGCTTGTTCCTTATACTCTGACAGTTTGCTGCAGTTCCTTCTTAACCTGAGGAACTGTCCATATGGGAGATTTTCCCTCAGTGGACGCGGGTGGAAGCTCTCAAACCTTAAAAGGTTATTCTTTGCGGTTGGCTTATAATGAGTACGGGTCTCTAGTTTGTTGTTCTCCTTGCTAATCACAACATCAAGGAACACAATTTGTTCACTATCATAGCAATGGGTGAATCTTAAGTTGTCATCGCAGGTGTTAATCCAAGCAATGAACAGGTCCAATTGATCAGTGGGTCCTTGCCAGATTGCTAGGACGTCGTCAATATAACGTTTCCAAAAGATCAGGTTATCACGGAAAGGGTTGGTGTCTTTAAGAATGAATCTCTGTTCAAAGTCATGGACATAGAGTCCAGCCACGCTGGGAGCAAAGACACTCCCCATAGATGTCCCCCCAGTTTGCAAATAGAGGGTGTCTTCAAATTCAAAGTAATTGCATTTTAAAGCCATGCGTGCACATTCCAGGATAAACGATCTGGGGGTATTGTGTGGCCAGTCAGTGTTTGCCAGGGTTTCCTCAAGAACTCGAATGGTGTCATCCTGGGGTATGTTTGTTGAGCTCAATCCTGCAATGTTTCCAGACCCCTTCAACCATCCATCTAATTTTCCCATGTACGGATGGCAACCACCATTCCAGCCACACTTCCAACCTCCCCCTTTTCAACAAAACCAGTTTCAGAATCCTTTTTTTCCCAGGGGTCGACGGGGAAGAGGAAAAAACAGACAACCAAATCAAGTACACTGGGGAGAGGAAGACCCAGTGAGCAATCGGACAAAGAGCAAAGCAGGCCCAAGCAACATGAAACCTTAGTTACCAATCTATCCTCCAGACCTCTGACAACTACCGAAGAGATGGTTCTGAACAAGGGTCTAGGATATGTCCCGACAGCACGTGTGGACAAGTTCCAATTACATTGTGAGTTGGCCGGTTTCTTCAGAAAATTACGACTAAAATCCTTCTTTGAAAAACAAGGCCCTCCAAAAGAAAATGAGGTGGAAAATGAGACTGGACTAAGAACTAAATCTACCTTCACGCCACCCACCCATACTACACCTGTGGAATTAATTACGTTTGAACAAGCTGTGTTCAATGATGTTGAAAAAATGCAGAACACTACAAAGTTTCAAAACATGAGCAATGTTGAAAACAGAGCTCTTAGCGACTTGCGTGGTTGTGAAAACATCATTATAAAACCTGCAGATAAGGGTGGAGGTTTGGTGGTTATGGATATGACCGCATACCGTGAAGAATGCCTCAGACTCCTAAGTAATGACAGACATTACCAGAGGTTGGAAATGGACCCCACAAGTGATCTGAAATCAGAAATCGTACAACTAGTGGAATCTGCTGAAGCTACTGGGAAAATCTCAAAGCAGGAAGCCGACTATCTCTGCAATACTGAAGAAAAAATTCCCTATTTCTATATCCTTCCGAAAATGCACAAGGGCAGATTACCACCACCTGGACGCCCTATTGTATCCGGAATTGGGTCTCTATTGGAACCTCTATCGAGATTCTGCGATTTCTTTCTGAAGACCATAGTACAAAGCACAACAACCTATTTACAAGATACTAAAAGCCTTCTCAATCTACTACAAAATCTGAGGGTAGATGACCAATCTGTATTATTGAGCTTTGATATAGAAAGCCTTTATACAAACATACCCCAGGATGACACCATTCGAGTTCTTGAGGAAACCCTGGCAAACACTGACTGGCCACACAATACCCCCAGATTGTTTATCCTGGAATGTGCACGCATGGCTTTGAAATGCAATTACTTTGAATTTGAAGACTCCCTCTATTTGCAAACTGGGGGGACATCTATGGGGAGTGTCTTTGCTCCCAGCGTGGCTGGACTCTATGTCCATGACTTTGAACAGAGATTCATTCTTAAAGACACCAACCCTTTCCGTGATAACCTGATCTTTTGGAAACGTTATATTGACGACGTCCTAGCAATCTGGCAAGGACCCACTGATCAATTGGACCTGTTCATTGCTTGGATTAACACCTGCGATGACAACTTAAGATTCACCCATTGCTATGATAGTGAACAAATTGTGTTCCTTAATGTTGTGATTAGCAAGGAGAACAACAAACTAGAGACCCGTACTCATTATAAGCCAACCGCAAAGAATAACCTTTTAAGGTTTGAGAGCTTCCACCCGCGTCCACTGAGGGAAAATCTCCCATATGGACAGTTCCTCAGGTTAAGAAGGAACTGCAGCAAACTGTCAGAGTATAAGGAACAAGCCATTGATCTAACAGAGAAGCTACAGAGTCGTGGCTATCCCGACAAGATCATAAAGAAATGCCAGAAAAGGGCTAGAAATCAGCCGAGAGACGCACTCCTGGAAGAAAGGCCAAAAGCTGACAACCCTATACCTTTGACCTGCGTGACAACATACAGCGCAATATCTAACCAGGTGACCAAGAGTATAAATAAACACTGGGCAATTGTAAATTCTGGAAAACTCCATTGGGAGAAACCACTTTTCTCTTTTAAAAAATCTCAAAGTCTGAAGGACACTCTGGTAAAAACCAGACCAAAGGTAAAGACAGCCCCAGCGACTCCATCTATTACTGAAATTTGGGGCCTCCCGAACGTGACAGGTCATTATCGTTGTGGCAATTGCAGCGTGTGCCACCTCACCAGAAACACAAAAACACTGGAGCTGGAAGTAGGAAAAGAATGGAGACAAATTGCCCATACAAACTGCAACAGCTGCAATGTTGTCTACTTGATTGAATGCACCTGCAAGAAACAATATATTGGAATGACCACTAGGAAGATCAAACAACGGATCTACGAGCATCGGAGCACCATCCGTTGCAAGAAAAGTGCAACTAGACTAACTGACCACTTCCTGGAGGAAAATCACACACCAAATGATATGGTGTGGACGGTCATAGAACAACTACCAACAGGGCCAAACCTACAGAAACGCCTATATGAAAAAGAGCAGAGATGGGTGTACAGACTGTCCACACACATCAATGGTCTGAATGATAATATACAATGGGCCAACGTCTTGTGATCTCCCTTTGCCTTTCTCAACTCGGGCTATGCCCCTGTCACAGGCCCAGCATCTACCCTCGCACTGACCATCCTTTTGAAAAAAAAAAACACTGATCTGGAAATCAGCATTTGCATTTTTTGCATTTTTTGCACCTTATGCACACTTTTGGTGATTATTTGGACCAGTCATTCGTAAATATGTAACTGACCACTGTGAAAAATCTCTCCTTTTTCCTAATAACATTGATACCGCAATGTAGTGTCTCTAGTAATTAATTATGGAACGGGCCACCCACCTTATCAGTATTTTTTCAGCCCTTTCCCCGTTTTTCCATTCCCTCGTAATGCTATCTACTGAATGGACTTGCCTCGTCTGGTAAATCCCCTCCTAGTGAATGTAAACAAGACGAATATTATTTCCCATGGGAACTTTGTCCCTGACAGGCCTCTGTAGCGCTACTGAACGACGTCACCACGTCAGCGCTTGAGGCTAGCCACGCCCCCAACCTCCGCGCTAGCAGCTTTCTTAACTCCGGCCGTGTCCCGGTTTCACTGACGGGCGCGTGGAGGGACCTTGTAGGTACACTGTTACCGCTAGCCGGCGAAACTGTAAGTACAGATCAGCTGAAGGAGCTCTGTGCCTCGCGCCAAGGCACGGCCCCATTCCATATTCAGCTCGTCAATGGGCTACCT
This sequence comes from Lissotriton helveticus, assembly GCF_964261635.1. NCBI lineage: Eukaryota > Metazoa > Chordata > Amphibia > Caudata > Salamandridae > Lissotriton > Lissotriton helveticus. The sequence goes on along the minus strand of NC_136061.1, from coordinate 1,914,920,726 downwards.
TTCCTGACTCCAATGATCTCCTTTTTTCAGAATATGTTTCTTAACCTGGCCGCCCCTCCCTAATCCCGTGCTGCCCTATGATTCTCCAATTGGAGTAAGCATGGTCTATTTTGTGTGTTTTATGTCGTGTGTTTGGTATTGTCATATGTTTAGCTGAGATACAGTTATCACCTTGCTATGCCCCCCACCTCAATATGATACGAGTGTTGCATAGCCACGCACGAGTAGTTCTTGATGCCTGTGAATTAAACAATATATTTACGCCTAGAAACCACGATAGCACGCCACAATTGATAGGTGTGATTGGTTCTAAATGAAGGCTTATATGCGCTATAAATCAGTTATGTTACTGACAAAGCCACACTGTGCACTCCGGAATCCCTGCACCATAGAAACCATCTATATTTCAGCATGGGATGATTCAAGAGATACGAGGACACGAGACACCGTCACTTCACTACGTTGCAGGCTTGTAACTAGTTTGATTGTGATTATTATATTTTCTCTCCACAGGTCTTTTGTCCTGACTAACCACTTTTGGGTTATTCTTTAATCTTTTTTCCTAGCACCACTAATTTTGCTGCTAAGGCACAGGGAATTGCAGGCACGGCAGGGTGTTAGTGTACCCTGACCACCCATTTCCCTGGTTTTGGTCCTGAAGAAAAACCGGTAATTCCTATTACGGTTTGAAACATGTAGACCCACCACACATTTACCCAGATACTTTTGGTCATAATTACACCATTAACAGTATCGACACTTATATTTTAATATTGTCCAGTAGCTTCAAGAATAAATTTTTTTTTCACATAAGTCATACCAGGACAATTTTTAACTCACCCACTACTTTTTCTTTTTCGCATTCATCACTCACATACCAGCTCCACTGTAGTTCAGGTGTCGAAGCACACCTTGATGGCACTCGGCCATCAGGGTGGCCCCGATGATGAAGCATGTCACCGACCAGGTCGGTGAGTGAGGGGTTCCTAATAAAAGAAGGACTTTCTTCTCCCTGATAATGAATCATCCCATAGAAAATCGCTCTTCGAGCATTTTTTCTGGTGATACTCCTTATTATTTTTGTTAATTTAGCTGCATTCATTATCCAGGTATTGGTCGATGCTGTTGTGTGTGCGTGTGGTGTACAGTTTAGGACAGAGGTCTTCAAACTTTTTTAGGTTGAGCCCCCCCAGCTGAATTTATTTAGATGTCGGGCCCCCCCACCACTTGACAAAAAATTCTGGAACCTGGTATTCTACATAATCGACGGTCATCTGCATTTCCCAGTCCATATATGGCTAATAATGTTAAACACAGTAAGAGTGTTTAGAAAACTGCAGGTTTGCGAGTTGGTGTGGTGAAATGACAGAGGCTTACTACACAGTCCAAAACTACATTTTTCAAGATAAAATGTGTGCAAATTGTTACGGGTTCTCCACTTAATTCTTGCAAAGCCTCCTCAAAGAAACTTCTGTGGTCAATAACATGAGTACCATTCAAAGACTATGCTCTCCACTGAGAAGCACTGTCCAATGGCATTAAAAAAAATCAATTTCAACTCTGGCCATCCTAAGCAGCACTGCCCCCTTCTCACCGCCCAGAAAAAACTCCCCATTCCTGCACTGCCCATCCTATCACAGTTTCTCTTTCCATGAAAAAAAGCGGTTGACACCCTCTGCCAGGCATTGAGGTAAGCAGTTTATTTGATACACAGGTTGTAGCAGGTGTCTTCCCTGGCAGAGACGTTTTAAGACATAGGCAACGTGGGCTCTGGCCCAGGGCCCCAGCCTTTAAGGGGGACCCCTGATAGAGCCAGCTCTGTTCTGGAGAGAGTCTTACCCTGACTATCTTGAATCATTCTTAAACAGATTGTTTTAAATAGCATTTTCCTTTCATTTATTTTTACTATGGTGATGTGTGAGAGTCTACTAAAGACATTTTGCAGACAAATGTGTTTAAGTTTCATGCAACACACATGAAAAAAGTTTATTTTAGAACAAAACCGCACTGCACACACAAGAAATGGGAGGGTGTCACAGAGATTATTTGCAGTAATATTAGTGAGCTGCCGCTGTGCTACAATATTGAATACACACGTCACTATCCCTGAATATGAAATGTCAACACATTTAGAATTTGGACCAGTGTGCCAGTGCACGGTCAGTGACCAGACCGAAGAGGGCATGAAAGAGCTGAAACTGGATCATAAATTCAAAGCTGTTCTGAATATGGCCTCCCAAAATCATTAAGATGTCCCTGTTCCCTGGACCTGGGAATGAGGCAGGTGTTTTCTTTGGGACAATGGTAGTGGTCAGGATTTCTGGGATCAGGTGAACGAAATAACCTGCAGAAAATCCTGGCACATTTTAAAAGCCCTTCTGGAAGGAGAATGACATTTATTTTCACAAAAGATTCTAATTTCAACTTTTTCTCAATCCATCTGCAGAAAAGTGCAAATAAGCATATACTGGGGAAAATGGGTTTCTCATACTAATGCTTTTTCTACCTAAGCGCGCTATGGTGAGCCCAGGCGGTCCATATGTTACTGTAAGTGACAAAAAGACCAATGTTAAACACTTTGTAAAACAATAAATACATAAATAACATACTCACGTTCTTGTTTTCACTTATTCTCGTTCACTTGCACTCTTTTCCTCTTTCTCTCTCCCTCACACACACTCTCATCTTCTCTCATTCCCTTTCCCTCCATTTTGTTGCCCAATGTTACGCTTCTTCTTTCCCATTTCGCTTTCTATAATAATAATAATAAAGAGCTTATAAAGCGCACAGTAACGCCATCACGGCGTGTACCCGCGCTGGTGGAGCTAATACCACACCCAGACCTCATTCATAACCCCCGTCCCTACAAAATGTACAGAAGGGTTTTGAGCCTAGACCGAAACGCCGACTCACTGCTTTCCAGTCTCATAGCAGGAGGAAGTTTGTTCCATTGCTGAGCGGCTTGAAGCGAAAAAGATCGCCCGCCCATTCTGGCCTTCCTTACCCTCGGAACTGTCAGCAGCCCAATGCCCTCTGAACGAAGGGCCCTTGGCGGCTCATACCGGCTGACTAAGTCCCGGAGATAAGCGGGAGACCTGCCCCAGACAATACGGTGAACGAACAGAAGGCATTTGAACAATACGCGTTTCCTCACTGGCAACCAGTGAAGGGCATCCAACGCCTTCTGCGAGTTTGCTCTCCTCGGTCTCCTAAGCACCAGTCTGGCGGCGGCATTCTGGATGACTTGCAGGCGACCTAAGCATCCCTCGGTGGACCCGAGGAACAAAATGTTCCCATAGTCCAACCGAGAGGTCACCAGCGCCTGCGTCATCGTCCTTCTAGCCTCTAGAGGTAACAGATCTAGTGTTTTATTAAGGGTCTTCAGTACCCCGAAACACTTACCCACAAGGCGCCTTATGTGACCCTCAAAGGAGAGAGTGGGGTTAACCCATACTCCCAAGTTCTTAGCTTCCTCGCAAGGTGTGGGGGTGGGACCCAGACATGGAGGCCACCACTCTGCCGACCAGCTGTCGGTCTTCCCCCCCACTACCAGAACCTCTGTTTTTGAACCGTTGAGCTTAAGGCAGTGGGAGTCCATCCAGCCAGCTAAGGCCTGCATACAGGCCTTAAAGTTGGAGGAAGCAGTGGCTGGATTCTGCGATAAAGAGATCAGCAGCTGGGTGTCGTCGGCATAGGATACCAATTCCACCCCAATCTCTTCCTTTCTCTTTTCACTCCCTTCTATTCCACACTCACTTCCTATCTCCCTCTTCCTCCTACTCCCACACTTTTTTTCATACCTCCTAACCTCTCTCTTCCTCTGCCCGCCTTCTTTTTCTCACCTTTCAGTATATACCTCTCCTCACTTCTAAAGCCTCGTTCATTCCCTTCCATGTTTTCTCGTCCTCCATTCAGCCTCTCCCTCTTCCACTCTCCTTCCTCCTCTGCTTCTCCCTCTTCCTCTCATTCTCCTTCCTACACTTTCTTTCACTCTATGCCCCGCTCTAATCCCAGATCCTTTTATGAGTTTCATCTCCTGCCTCCTCCAGCTTGTCTTTAACTGTCCCAGTTCCCTCTGGATGCCAGCAAAGCCTGGGTGTAAATGCCAGGCCGGGTATGATGCCCCTGCCCTCCCGTTCTCCGGACAGATCTGGATCCTTAATTGTACCCTTCTTAATCTCTACCAGAAAGGGCGCGGTTTCTACAAGGAGCCCGAAAATCTCTCTAAATGTTTTCATTTCACTGGTTACGCTGTTAGACAAGTATTGCAAGGATTCTGGAGAAGGGGACGCTATTTCCGTGGTGCCTTCACTGAGTCTTCATTATTTTTTATGCTGCCAGCAGCCGGTGAATAATTTCGCAGATATTTACAATACGTGCAATAAGCAAAACTGGTGTATTAAAAAATGATTACCCGAGCCAAGAACAGGCGCGCAACGCCCATTGGACTTGAAGGGCTTCTCTCTCCCCCCCCACCCACCCCCACCCCCTCCTGCGTCTCTGGGTGGTAGCCCGAGATGAAACAGCTTCAACTTCGCAGACACACAGCCGCACCGAGTACTCCACAGGTCTTTTAAAGACCTTTTGCATGTTAATCAGGCGTTGATGTCTTCACCCCTGCAGCTCCACTCTGCCTCTCCGCCTGGCAAACAATGAAAGGTGAAATACATTTTATGGTGGAGAGCGCGCCCCCCCTGAGATGGCGTCGCGCCCCCCCAGTGGGGCGCGCCCCACAGTTTGAATAACTCTGGTTTAGGAGGAGGATTGATCTTGGTCAGCTAGTAATTACAGATTGGTGTGACGTCGCTGGTGTTGGCACTGTCGCAGAAGCTGCATGTGTGTGAGCTTTGAGGGGGGGTTGGGTTGTGAGCAGCTGGTTCATTCGGATCAGAGTGTCTGCCATCTGGGGGGTTACTAATGGAGGGCTATCGAATCTTCTCAGGAAATACTTGTGTCCCTGGAATTATCCTCAGACGAGAAGATATGGGGCCCTCTTCTCTGTCTGACACCATCACGGCAATGACCAACTGGGCTGCTGCCTGGATGGCCCTCCTTCATTTTGCCATTTTTTCCTCAAGATTAGGGGGCCCCGCCGCTGGGCTACATTCTTGCAGCTTCTGCCTCAAGCGCTCCCAGTTTCCTCTGGTCCCTCAACCCCTCAATCTCCTCGAGTTGCAGATTGTCTCCAATTGTGAGCTGCCTGGAATGTTGATCTCTGCCCACTCAAATACTGCCTCTGGGTCCGTAAAGAATTTGGTGCTCCTTTCATTCATGACTCAAAGACGGGCTGGGAACTACAGTGAGTTTTGTATTCCTTTTTGGCCGAGCATTTTCTTTGCTTCTATAAAAGTGGCTTTTTGGTGTTGCACTGCTTTACAATAATCAGAAAAGAGCATCACCCACTGGTTTTTGTTTTGAAGTTAACCGTGCTGTCTGGCCGCTCTTAGCATGGCGTCCCTGTCCCTGAAATGAAGTAGCGGTCGTGGGAGCAACCCTGGGGGAGTCGCCGAACCTGGACTCTATGGCCCTCTCTACTAAGAAGAAAGGTGTGAGTTCAGCGTCCAGGGTGAATGATTTGAACCAGGTTTTGATGTATCTTTCAGAGTGTGAACCTTCTGCGCCTCCGGCAGGTTTTTCACTCAAATGTTGTTGAAGCTGGATCACCCCTCCAAATCGTCCGTCTTCTCCTCCAACTGAGTCACCCGGGCTTGCAGACTCTGTATACTGTTCTGCTGTGTTTTAGTTAGCGGTTGAAGGCTGGCCAGGGTTTTTTTCCCTTCTGTTACTCTGCCGGTCAGCTTTCGGTGATCGTCACGCAATAGACCGAGCTCCGAGGACAGTGCCCGAAATCTATACTCCATTGTGATACAGGAGTGTTCTATTGCTGCCAGAACTCTGTCTAATTTGCTGGACATTGTTTGTGGTAAGGCATTATTCGGCATTTGAGTTTGGTCCTGGTCTAACAAGGGCTGCTGACGTGATGGGGCGGTTGCTTGCGTGTCATTTGTTTGGCGCTGTCGCCCCATATTATAGTCGGTCCGGTGCGTCGCTGTATTTGCAGATTTTTTTCAATTTCGGACCTGTCGCCTCCTTTACAAAAGGGACCAAGAGCTGTTATGCCCAGAGGGTGCCAACCAGTGGAAGACTAACGGCTGTCTTGTTCTCTGCCTCGCTGGCTCAGATCTCGGTGGGGTTCTCCTACTGTCTCTGCCTCCGTTGTTAGTAGCGATTGATTACTGCCTCCAGAGTCTGCTCTAGATCCGTGGGGTAAGGATCGCCTTAGTGAGGGATATTCAGTCTCTGGCCCCACTCGTTTTTGCGACCTCCTGACCCTGGCCATACCGTGGTGTATCTAGTTACTCTTAAGTGTACGACTCGCGTTGTCAACAACGCAGTCTTGGGCCAATGGTTGCTGTGCTCCCGCTTCTCCTGGGCAACCCCTCTCACCTGCTTGCTGTTGGGGTCCCGTTGTGCGTGGCCACCGTGCTGTGACGGTGATGAGGAAGTAGGCCGTAATTGCTGATGGTGCAAAATCTCAGGCACTGAGAATGCCAGTGAGGTCCTAGGCCTTCCTCCAGGATTGTCCGTTGTACCCCCGGCCTCAGTTCTGTGGGTGCTCCAGAACTCACTCTGCACCGGTACCAAAGCCTCCGCTGGCTCGAGGCAGGCGACTGCCCTTTTCGGAGCCGCTCCCTAGTCAAAGTCCTTTACTGATCAGCTTTGGGACAACATACTTCATTACTCGGGCCCTCCCAGATCCTCACTCCCCTTGGCAAGCCTCGGCGCTAGGGTTGGCGGTGACTCTGTTCTCCCTGGCTGCCGCATTGTCTAGGTCCAGGCGTAGGTTGATCCGGCTATAACTGCATCTCTGTCAGGCCCACCGGGACGCAGTTCCCACATCAACAGTCCCTTGGCAGCTCTGGGGCGCATGCGAACCAGCTCCGGCGAGCACCGTGTCTGGTCCGGGGACCTCGCCCTGTTAATTATGCTTCCTGGTGAATAATCTTCCAGCAATTGATATTACCGCCAGTTGCCGCTTCCCCCCTTGTTTCTAGCGCTCCCTCAGTCTGCTGCTTTTAGTCGCCGTCATTGTGTCCTGGGCTGGGGTGTGAGGGAGGGGGGTATTTCATGTTCAGCCAGGATCTCCCTTCACATGCTGGCCAAGGCGCCAGTTGTACCCAGTCCACACCTCTAAGACACTCCTCACCAGTGGACGACAGCGCAGTCGAGCCCAAGGCAGCTCTCAATGGGCACCGGGTGTTCCCAGTGCTCCGCTCCTCACCATCTTCCCTGCTGTGGGATCGCAGCACCGGGTGCGCCATTTTGTCCTGAGCCTGCTCTCACCCTATAACAGCCCGATCTGTGGAGCCCGCTCTCCGATTTTGGGCTCATACCTTCCCGACCGTTGCCGTTTTCAGTTGGGAAATTGGGAGGGCCAGTAATCAACCCCCACGACCAGGATGGTTGCCAAGGTGCAGGGCCGGTGGCCAGAGCTCTACACAAGCACGCCAGCCACCTTTGCTGGCGGAGCCATGCCCCCTCCTCCATCTATTCTTTTAATTACATCCCTCCACATGCTTCTCCCTTCTTTTATGTTCTTCTTTCCAGTAGCCTGTGTGGCTCAACATATCCCACCTACTCTTCCTCACTCTTTCTTTCAATTGCTTCCTCTGGTCCTGGTCTAGGCTGTGTTTGTTCTTTCACTTCTAATATTATTTTTCCTTTTCCAATGCCGTTGTCATGTAACCTCACTAACTCCTGCTCACCTTCTCACTTTTTCCACTGCCATGTCCATCTTGATTTGGTTGTTTCTGCTGTAGAAAGGTGGAGTATTATGTGGTGACGTTGGTTAGGCTTCACCATGTAATACTATCACAAACCCCAACAATGGTATTTGGATTCATCCTAATAAATCCTCGGCTCAGTCCTGATAGTGTGGCAAAGAGCATTCAGGCTTTACTAGAGGAACATGTACTAAGCATTTCAGAGTATCAACATGGACAATAGTAAAGCCTGAGTGTACTTTGCCACACTACCAGGACTGACCTAAGGATATATTAGTGTGTATCCAAGGACCATCTTTGGGCTTTATGATAGTATTACATGGTGAAGTCTAACCAGCATCACCTCATAATACTCCACCTTCCTACATTGGTGTTACAGTTGTAGGGATCCTGAACCTGTGCTTCACTTGATACTGTGGGACCACTTGGTCATAAGTGATTTTTTTTGCCTGAAAAAATCCACTAAATTGAATTTTTCTTTTTTTATACAATTTTTGGAAATTGGATTTATAGGGCTCTGTGTAGGCCCCCTTCTCAATAGTACATTTAAAAGACTTAGGTAAGTTAGCATAATGTTTCAAAGTTTTTGTTTACATTTTAAAAGGTCCTAACCTTCAATGGAAGCTCGTAGAGTTCTTGACTTGTCAGTCATCCCAGCCCTGAGGATTAGTGATCTGATGGTTTTATGATAAAGCAAAGGGCATTAGCTATATAGCTACAGCTTAAAAGAAGGAACTTGAATAACTACTCAGCTCCTATGAGGAAGAGAGAATAAAGAGTAAGGGTCACTCCCCAGAAGAGGATCCTAAAGAGGATGAGGCCCTGGCCCAAATTAATAGTGGTAGGGAAGAAGGTGAATGCCAAAACTGCCCACCCTTCCGCACGCCCCCTTCACCAGTGGGAGTGACAGGAGTCACTGTAGCAGATAGGAAACCTGGTGGAAGAGCTTGATATACTCTCCCTGGAGTGGAAAAGTTTGAACTCGAGGAAAGGAGACTAGCGCTTGAGGAAAGAAGAGTTAAGATGGGCTTTAAGACCAAAGATAGTGGCAGCAATGCAAGCAGAGAGAAAGAGGAATCTTTAGATCCGGACATCTCCAAAGGGAGTTACCCAAGTATAGTGATGGTGATGACATTGATAAGTGGTTTGCAGTCTTTGAGAGTGCCTGCACAATGAGGAGGATAGGTTGTCAGCTCTGCGTCTCTCTTATTTAGGAATTATTCTCAGTAAAGGGCAGATATAGACTGCTGACCCTTAATGAGTAGGTAGTTGAGTCTGATCAGCATATGAAGGACACCTTGTTGAAGGATTTGGACTCACTAATGAGGACACCCATAAAGTCAAAACCAGACATAGGTAGACTTTGCGGACTCTTCATTTAAAGCACTAGAAGGCTGGATAAAAGGCAATGAGGTGGACACCTTCTATGGGATTTATAATTTAATTATGAAGGAGCACATTTTAACTAATTGTACCACAGACAAAATTGCATCAGCATTAGTGAATTCCAAGTTGTCTTCTTTCAGAGAGCTGGAGAGGATATATGAGAAATGGGTCAGAACCAGGGTGTCCAGAAAGACCAGTGGTAGGCGTGATCACAAAAAGCTCACAGCTCATTTGCTCACCTTTGTCTCGAATAGTTAGCAAATTCGCTTTAGAGTAGGTGATAACTGATTTTTGTCCAGGGGTTCTAGTGCACGGCACAGTCCAGTCGCACACGGGCGCAGACGGGTTTGCCTTTGGAGCGCCAGCGGCGTGCCCGCTATGCGGCCGCGTGAGCATGCCCTCTTGTAGAGGCTTGGGTTACGTGATGCTCTAACTGACGCTCGAACAACTAGAGCATAGCCCAAGAATGACAGGGTAAATGTGGCATGCACCTAGGTGGCTACTTTAGAGACTGCCCATCTGATTGTCCCAGCTTTCCTGTGCTCTGGCTGACAGCCCACACTTGCTGCCGCAAAGACAGGACTCTGACCTCCTGCCAGGCATAGTGAACACTCCCAAGAGTCGGCAACAAAGGCCTGGGTAGAAAGAAGGTCACACCTCCTCCCTCCCAGGCTGGCTAATAAAGTGGCACATCCAGTCATTAAGCTTCAAAGGCTACACCACCACTCATACATCCAGACTGCCTCCCCATGAAGATACAGCAATCCCGCTGCCCCCAGGCACATTTGCAAGCGGATGGGTGGAAAATATTAGGTAGTCAGGAGGTAAACACCCCCAGAAGGCTAGCCACACCTCTAGGGTGGGCAGAGTGTCCTGTACAGCCAAGGAAGACTTCTGACATTTTTAAAACTTGTAGCATAGAGGGTTCAGGGAAAAGTGACCAGCACCCACCAGATGTGGTCACTTCACGGGCAGATTAGGCACTAGGGCCAGTAGTCCATTGGCTACTTGCTCCCATACCTCTAACTCCCCATAATCTAGGATTTAAGGGACAATCCTGACACCAGAACCTCAGTTCTGAACAACCTGCATCAAAGGGGAAAAAGTAGGGACCCAAGACGACGACAGCAAGGCTTTGCACACAGCAAAAGAGGGAAACTCCCTTTCACCGTCGCGAAGGAATGCACAAAGCCAAACAGCTAAGCTATTCATAGTTATGTGACTCAGGACACTGGCAGCAGCACCAATGATTAGGGCATGAAAATGCCAACTTTCTAAAAGTGCCATTTTCAGAATAGTGACTAACAATGATTCGATTTTACAATTGAAGAGGAATTTAAATTGCAATTTATTTGTGTCTAAACATGCCATTTCGGCCTGCTCCCAATGAAAAGTTAGAAGATGTGAAATGTAGTTAGGCAATCCAAAGTTATCCGATGTGAGACGTAGGCTTTATAGTAGTAAATAATTAATTTAGGAGTTTCTCACTAGCAGCACATGTGAAAGTTAAAAACACATACCCTGCTTTTAAAATTCAATGCACCCTTCCCTATGGGCATTTTAGGGCCTACCTTAGGGGTAATACATGTGTATTAAAATGGAAGATGGAAGATGTAGCCAGATTGAATTGACATTTTAAAAATGCACTACTACAGTCTGCAATGGCAGGCCTTGGGCATGTTTTGAAGTGCTACTGTAGCAAGCGGCACAGTGAGTGCTGTAGGCCCAGTAGTAGCATTCAATTTACATGCTCTGGGTACATGTAATACAATATACTAGGGACTTACAAGTAAATTAAATGTGGCAATCAGTTGTAGGCAACTTTTACCATGTTTTCAAGCATGAGCATGCGCACTTTAGCACTGGTTAACAGTGGTAAAGTGCACAGAGTCCTCATTATAACAAAAATGAATTTCAGTAACCAGGATGGTTGAAGGCAAAGAGGTTGGGGGAATACCACACCAAGGATGTCAGTTCTAGCATTAACCATACATATCTGAGGAATGAGGTCACACATCTCTAAAGACTCTTCATATTGATTGATACATTTAAATATTTATTTACATAAGACCTGCATTGTAAATGAAATAAACCAAATATACCATCACTGTACATATGTTTTATCTTTTTTCCAGATGCTGCTCCTATAACATCACTGACATGCAGTCCTGTGGCCAAACAGAGCATGTTAACATTATCCTGGAAGTGCCCTCCAGGTGTTTATAAAGGCTTTCGTGTTTTAGCAAACAGTACCAAGGGACACTACAGCACCAATACTTCAACTTGCACAAATCTCACTATAACAGGATTATCTTATTCAACTAATTATACAATTGAAGTAGCAACCCAGTCTTGTGGGAAAGAAAGTGATTTGCTCACAACATCCTGTTGGACCGCTGTTACTGGTAAGCATGGCTAAATATGCAATAGTAGTATAAGATATTTTCATTGCCATATGCTAAGTTTCACAGACAAATGGCAAACAATTTCACGTGTACGATTTCAGCCTCATCAAGTATAATTGTGGATTGATAAATTGGTTATTGTATTAACCAATGTCAATAAAAATAATACTGCTTATAGTCAAGTGGCACAGTTTGCATAGAAAGAGAGAATAATAGAAAAAACAATCTGTACTTATGTAACCTCAAACCAGAGGAAGCTAAAAGTCATAGAGCATTGGTGTTATTTTACAGATATAGTGTCTGATTACAGTTGCCTATCTGTTTGTGCAGGGTTCACAATTATGGGACTGATTTTGATGTCTGACCGCGGATAGTCCCTCAGTCCAACCACCAGATTACAATACCGGTGGCCAGACCCACAGCAGTCGGCCTCCTCTGCCAGGATCAGTGATCCCAATGGAGCGGTGCTGAGGCAGGCACGGCCATCGGGATTACGAAATCCCTGTCCAATAGCCTTTTTATGGCAGAAAGACCGCCATGCAAAGGCTTTCAGAAAAGGAATTTAGGGCCCCTAATCAGGGTTCCAGTCCATTGTGGGCCACTGTAAAGTGGCCCTAGTGGCACATGTAGTGCCCCCACTCACCTCTATGCACCGTGTGCCGTGCAACACACTCAGTGAATGGATGTACAGGAAGTGCTCCTCTTCACGGCTGCTTGTACTGCTTCCCTTTTACTGGGCTGCAGCACAAGCAGCACAAGCAGCACAAGCAGCCATGAAAAGGAGCATTTAGCAGATTCCAGCCTAGCGGTCACATCATAATGTGGCGGTAGGACTGCCGCCGGCTTGTCGGGCAACCTCCTTACCGCCACAATAGAGTTTGGCGTTCCAACCACCTGCCATCAAAATCAGTCCCTATTATATGTGGTGCAATGATTATTGCACCTTGTGCCTACCAGGTGCAGTAAAATTTGCCTTCTTCAAATGTTGTCAGTTTCGTCCAGAAGCATTACAATAGGGGATAATGCCATCTATTTACTGCAGGTACTGGTGCATGCAAATTTCATGGTGCCTACTAGGTTCAGTAAAATTTGAATCCTTCATTACATTTTGGCAGGTCAGGCCAGAAACATTAAAGAAGTGGAAAATGCCACCTATTTACTGCGTTCACTGGTGCATACAGATTTTCATGTGTAGGCCTGTTTGCCCTCAAAAAGTGGGAATACGAAATAATTAAAACATCTAATGAATTCCTAATGCAGATTATTGCAGTGGTACAGAAAACATTCCAGAGGGGCAATTATGCCACTTGTGGGTGCCCATGTGTAGCACAATTCAAAGATGAAAAATAAAGTACTAAATGCTCAAATAGTCAGTTATGTGATTAGCCTAAAGCAGCATGGTAAGATTTATGGTATTTAGACAAAATATTGAGTTGTAAATATCGGAAGAAAGAAATTTGAAGAAAAGAAATATTGTCATACAAAAATATTGTGTTGCAGAAATATTGTTGGCAATAATCTTCTATTTAAATTGTTTTATGTGTTCTAGTTCATATATCCATCCTATGTGTTACTATTGTTTGTATAATTGTTCTTAATTTTTTTAATATAGTTTGTAATTTTAAGTGATCTAGAATTGTTAATATAATTGCTAATACTGATGATACAGTTCGGGCTGTACTGTTTCCATGAGGCACAGGGTCAGACTGATTTGCATATAGCCATGTCTGAAATGGGGTGGCTGAGTGGGCTAAAGAATGGTGATGGATTAAACCCAGATCAGTTGACTGGGGGTGAGTGTTTGATTTGCTCAAACGCTCCGTCCATCATCCCCTTTTGTATCGCTTTGTTCGCCCTAAGTGTGGCAGGGTATGCTCAGACGTGAGTCCCTTGCTCACTTGGCCACTGGATTCAAGATAGCCAGGCTGATGAGGATTATGAATCCAAAACCGGTCCCAGGATGCCTGTTTCCGGTCCATGGAAGACATGGCTTGGCAGTTCGGGCTGGACTGTTCCCATGGGGCACAGGGTCAGACTGATTTGCATATAGCCATGTCTGAAATGGGGTGGCTGAGTGGGCTAAAGAATGGTGATGGATTAAACCCAGATCAGTTGACTGGGGTGAGTGTTTGATTTGCTCAAACGCTCCGTCCATCATCCCCTTTTGTATCGCTTTGTTCGCCCTAAGTGTGGCGGGGTATGCTCAGACGTGAGTCCCTTGCTCACTTGGCCACTGGATTCAAGATAGCCTGGCTGACGAGGATTATGAATCCGAAACCGGGCCCAGGATGCTTGTTTCCGGTCCATGGAAGACATGGCTTGGCAGTTCGGGCTGGACTGTTCCCATGGGGCACAGGGTCAGACTGATTTGCATATAGCCATGTCTGAAATGGGGTGGCTGAGTGGGCTAAAGAATGGTGATGGATTAAACCCAGATCAGTTGACTGGGGGTGAGTGTTTGATTTGCTCAAACGCTCCGTCCATCATCCCCTTTTGTATCGCTCTATCATAATAAAGCTGTCTGATAAAGGCGAAAACGTCGTGAAACAGAGCCGCCAGAATTACTGTAAAGAGGCACTACGTCAACTACATGACCAGGACAATTACCAACCGACCACGGAAGAAGAATACCAACACAGCATTCGTGAATACCATACCTTGATCGATCACTGGTATGGTAAAGGGATTCTATCCAGAGAGGAATATCTATTCTTGCAAAATAAACAACCAAAAATGCCCTGCTTTTACCACCTACCTAAGGTCCACAAAGACTCCACTAGACCACCAGGGAGACCGATTGTATCGTCCATTGGAGGACTAACGGAGAATATGTCTAAATTTATTGACTTTTTCCTAGCCCCATGGGTAACTCAGTTAAGTTCCTATACAAGAGACACGAAGGACTTTCTGAAACAGATACAGGGTGTGACCTGGGAGAGAGACTTTATCATGATAACTCTCGATATTTCTAGCCTATATACCAGCATAAGGCACCTGGAGGGTGTAAAGGCAGTGGAATCCTTTCTTAACCTCAGATCAGCAAGATACCTGGAACACAGCAGAATGATCATTGAATTTATTTCATTCTGTTTAAATAATAACATTTTTGTGTTCGATGACCAACGATATAGGTAGATCAGAGGGACGGCGATGGGCACCTGCTTCGCCCCCAGCTACGCAAACTTGTTCGTGGGCTGGTGGGAGAAGCAGGTGGCCTGGGCCGATGATAAGGCTGAATGGGTGGACAGGGTGGTATGCTGGAGGAGATATATTGATGATCTCTTCATCATTTGGAGGGGATCAGAATCCTCAGCTGAAAACTACATTGCAAATCTGAATAATAATGATCTGAACCTAACCTTCATCTATGAAATGAAAAGAAAGGAAGTGAGTTTCCTTGATCTTAAGGTTTTCAAGGAGTCAGGGTAAATTCAAACTGCCCTGTATAGGAAGAATACGGCAAGTAATTCTGTCTTCCATGGACGCAGTAGCCCCCCCGCCCAATCCCTTGTCAATAGTATCCCCTACGGGGAACTGTTAAGAATCAAACGGAACAGTTAGATGAAGAAGGACTTTGAGGAAGCAGCTGAAAAGAGCATTAATCGCTTTAAATCACGCGGCTATCCTCTAAGGGTACTCCAACAAGCTCAAAGTAAGGTAGACATAGTAGATAGACAGACACTACTAACTGAGAAGAAAGGTCGGACAAAAAAGGAAGGAACAGCCATTGTAAGACTGATCACCAATTATTCAGTGGCAGCGAATAAGGTGAGGGCAATAATGCTGAGGAATTGGAACATTCTTAAGTCAGATACAGTTATAGGTAAAGAACTCTCGGATCACCCTACAATTACCTTTAGGAAAACAAGATCTTTGAAAGATAAATTGGTGCAAAGTCACTTAGTTAAGGAGAAATCGATGAAGGGACTACAGACTATGCATGGGTCGTATCCTTGCGGCAAATGCAAGGCCTGTAGCTCCAGTAGGAGAGTTCTTTCCTATCAGGTACCAGATAGAACCACCAATACCAAGATCTCAAAATGTATGACCTGTTCCATGGCATGGGTAGTATACTGCTTGGAATGCCCGTGTGGCTACCGCTATATAGGCAGCACAGGGAATGCAGTAAAGAAACGAGTGTTGGAACATCAAGGAGCCATTATGAACAAAGATGAGAACTATCCTGTGGCCCGACACTATGCTACCCACCACAATAGCGATAGAAATCTTTTATCCTTCTTTTGTCTGGATTGTATCCCACCTGACATCAGGGGGGGTGACTACAAAAAAATGCTAAGACGTCTGGAGTCCAGATATAAAATCGAACTCCAGACTAAGGCACCGAAGGGCCTCAATGCGGGGGAGGAACTTATATCTCATTTATAAATCCACTTCCTGTTCTAACCATGATCAGCAACAGTGTCAGGGAAAGCACCATGAGTTAATGTGAGAATTGTACTAACCAGATATATAATCGAACTCCAGACTAAGGCACCGAAGGGCCTCAATGCGGGGGAGGAACTTATATCTCATTTATAAATTCACTTCCTGTTCTAACCATGATCAGCAACAGTGTCAGGAAAAGCACCATGAGTTAATGTGAGAATTTTACTAACTAAACTTGCTTGTACTGCATGAGTAGGGAGGGGATCCTTTATTAATCATTGAGCAAATAGTGAGCTGTAGTGATCGATTGAATGTAAAACTATTGACGTTTAAAATCTTTCCTACTGGCCATTCAGGGCTTGATTAAGATAATGTACAACAGTACATACCGGATCCCATAATCCCTAATACAAGTGATGTTGAAAATAGTAGCTATGTGCATATGAAATTGAAGTACATATTAAAACGTGATATGGGGATGTTTATAATGCTATTCGAGGCGATCTATGAATTTCGGTTGTAATTGTCCATACAGGGCTGAATGACATGACCGCAATATGTTTTAATGATTATAGCAACCTCGAGTGCCCATGTACATAAACTCGGAGATATTTGTAATGCACACTGATTTAATTTATTTGTTTAAATTATGATTTAGCCATTACAAGATGGCGCTTGTGGTTAGTCCGTGTTTTATGTTCTTGTATTTGCCTTTATCAACTTCCGCCTCACCGACATCAGCTGACACTGACGAAGGCAGAAGCTGGAACGCGTTTGTTCACTGTGCAATACATCGAAGGAGATTTAATCTACTGAATGTGCTGGTCTGGTCAAATTTCATGATAGTGGAGCGAGATATATATATATATATATATATATATATATCAATCAATCAATCATGCCATTTGTATAGCGCACTACTCACCCGGGAGGGTCTCAAGGCGCTTGGGGGGAGGGGATATGCTACTGCTCGAACAGCCAGGCCTTGAGTTGTTTCCTGAAGGCGAGATGGTCCTGGGTCAGCCGAAGGTGGATGGGGAGGGAGTACCAAGTCTTGGCAGCCAGGTAAGAGAAGGATCTTCCTCCGGCGGTGGCTCTTCGGATGCGTGGTATGGCTGCGAGGGCGAGGCTGGTGGACCGTAGCTGGCGGGTGGGCGTGTAGAAGGTCAGGGGGTCGTTGAGGTACTTGGGGCCCAGGTCGTGGAGAGACTTGTGTGCGTGGGTGAGTAGCCGGAACGTGATCCTCTTGTCGACAGGGAGCCAGTGCAGGTTCCTCAGGTGGCTGGAGATGTGGCTGCGTCGGGGGACATCCAGGATGAGTCGGGCGGAGGCGTTCTGGATGCGCTGGAGTCTTTTCTGTAGCTTGGCTGTGGTTCCGGCGTAGAGGGCGTTTCCGTAGTCCAGTCGGCTGGTGACGAGTGCCTGGGTGACAGTCTTCCTGTTCTCGGTCGGGATCCAGCGGAAGATCTTGCGAAGCATACGCAGGGTGTTGAAGCACGATGAGGAGACGGCGTTGACTTGTTTGGTCATCGAGAGGGAGGGGTCCAGGATGAAGCCCAGGTTGCGTGCGTGGTCGGTTGGCTTGGGTGCGGTGCCCAGGGCTGGGGGCCACCAGGAGTCGTCCCAGGCGGAGGGCGAAGATCCCAGGATGAGGACTTCCGTCTTGTCCGAGTTCAGTTTCAGGCGGCTGTCCTTCATCCACTTGGCGACGTCTTTCATCCCTTCGTGTAGGCAGGTTCTGGCGGTGTCGGGGTCTCTGGTGAGGGAGAGGATCAGCTGGGTATCGTCGGCGTAAGAGATGATGTTGAGGTTGTGCTGGCGTGCGATGGCTGCGAGAGGTCTCATGTAGATGTTGAAGAGGGTGGGGCTGAGTGAAGATCCTTGTGGGACGCCGCAGATGACTTCGGTGGCCTCGGAGCGAAACGGGGGGAGGCGGACTCTTTGTGTTCTTCCGGCGAGGAACGAGATGATCCACTCCAGTGCCTTCTCTTGGATACCGATGTTGCTGAGGCGCTGGACTAGGGTGCGGTGGCAGACCGTGTCGAACGCAGCGGAGAGGTCCAGGAGGATGAGGGCCTCTGTTTCCCCCTTGTCGAGCAGGGTCCGGATGTCGTCGGTGGCTGCGATGAGGGCGGTCTCGGTGCTGTGGTTGGCTCTGAAGCCGGACTGCGAGGGGTCGAGGGATCCGTTCGTCTCGAGGAAGGCGGTCAGCTGTCTGTTGACGATCTTCTCGATGACTTTAGCAGGAAAAGGGAGGAGCGAGATGGGGCGGAAGTTTTTGAGATCGGTGGGGTCCGCTGTAGGTTTCTTCAGGAGGGCGCTGATCTCGGCGTGCTTCCAGCTCTCCGGGAAGGTGGCGGTGTTGAAGGAGGCGTTGATGATGTTCCGGAGTTGGGGTGCGATGGTGGAGTCGGCCTTGTTGAAGACGTGGTGTGGGCAGGGGTCGGTCGGTGATCCGGAGTGGATGGTGTTCATCGTGCGGGCTGTGTCTTCGGTGGTCACCATGGTCCAGGTGCGAAGGGTGGCGGTGGGGGGCGTTGGTTCGACGGTTGGGTGCGTGGGTGGGGCGCCGAAGCTGTTGTGGATGTGGGCGATCTTGCGGTGGAAGAACAAGGCGAGGTAGTCGCAGAGGTCTTGTGACGGAGTGATGTCGTTGGTGCCGGTGCTGGGGTTGGAGAACTCCTTGACGATAGTGAAGAGCTCTTTGCTGTCGTAGGCGTTGTTGTCCAGTCGTTCCTTCAGGGATTTCTTCTTGGTGGTGCGGATGAGCTGGTGGTGCTTGCGGGTAGCGTGTTTGAGGGCGGTCATGTTGTCGGTGGTCCGGTCGAGGAGCCAGGCTTTCTCGAGGGTGCAGCAGGTCTTCTTGGAGTCCTTGAGGTCGTCGGTGAACCAGGATGCCTTCTTGCTTCTGGGTCTGCTGGGAGGGTTCTTTAGTGGCGCGAGGTCGTCGGCGCAGGCGGTCAGCCACTGTGTGAAGTTGCGGGCTGCTTCGTTGGGGTCCGTTGTGTTGGCGGGTGGGCTCTGGCTGAGGGAGATGGTGAGCTGGTCTGCGGTGATCTTGCTCCAATTCCTGTGAGGTACCTGTTGCGGGTGGTGGTGGGTCGTGGATCTTTTGAAGCTGAAGTGGACGCAGCTGTGGTCGGTCCAGTGGAGTCCGGTGGCATGGCTGAAGGTGATGTACTTGCTGGAAGAGAAGACGGGATCAAGCGTGTGGCCGGCGTAGTGGGTGGGGGAGTTGACCAGTTGCTTGAGTCCGAGGTTGGCGAGGTTTTCCAGCAGGGCGGTGGTGTTGTGGTCCTTGTTGTTCTCCAGGTGGAAGTTGAGGTCCCCGAGGAGGATGTAGTCAGTGGAGGGGAGGGCGTGCGGCCTGATGAAGTCTGTGATGTCTTCGCTGAATTGTGTGCGTGGTCCCGGGGGTCTGTAGACGAGGGTGCCTCTGAGGGTCGTCTTAGGGTCGGTGTGAATCTGGAAGTGGAGATGTTCGGCTGCGGCGAAGGTGTCGTTGGCGTCGGTCGTGATGCGGACGGTGTTCCTGTGGACGATGGCGATGCCACCTCCGGTCTGGTTGATGCGGTCCCTCCTGATGATCTTGTACCCGTCCGGGATGGCGATGTCGGGTGCAGAGGAGGCGTTCATCCAGGTTTCCGCGAGGAAGGCGACGTCCGGTGATGTAGTGTCGAGGAGGTTCCAGAGTTCCACGGCGTGTCTGTGGACCGAGCGGGTGTTGATCAGGATTCACTTGAGGTGGTTGCTGCTGGTGTTTGTCTTGGCGGGTGCGGGGCAGGTTCGGAGGCAGGTGAACTTGCAGGTGCAGCAGGTGAAGGGTCCGTGGGTGCGTCTCGGGGTGGCTTGGCAGCAGGCGTGGGTCCGGCCGGCATTGAGTGCATTGAGAGTGGCGGCGTCGTAGGTCAGTCGGGTCGTCTTGCCTCGGCGGGGAGGGCCAGGGGTCCTGGCGCTGGGCGCAGGCCAGGCGCGGACGGGCACAGACGGGCTTCCCTTTGGTGCACCTTCGGCGCTCAATCGGCGCTCCCGCTGCGCGGTTGCTCTGGGGGCGTCATCAGTAAGGAGCCGGGAGGGAGGAGCAGCTGGGTGGCGGGAGCGGGGCGGCGAATGGACTCACAGGGGGGCGGGGCCGCAGGGAGGCAGCGGCGGGAAATTCCAAGAAGCAACGGGCAGCGGGAAATTCCCAGGAGCAGCGGGAAATTCCCAGGAGCAGCGGGCAGCGAGCGAAGGAATCTGCAGGCAGGAGGCGGCAAAGTCAGGCAGGAGCGGCAGCAGTGAGTGGGGCGACCAAGCCCTGTGGAGGGCTGAGCGGTCACACTCTGTGGTCCCCTACGGTCCCCTTAAGTAAGGAGCCGGGAGGGAGGAGCAGCTGGGTGGCAGGAGCGGGGCGGCGAATGGAATCACAGGGGGGCGGGGCCGCAGGGAGGCAGCGGCGGGAAATTCCAAGAAGCAGCGGGCAGCGGGAAATTCCCAGGAGCAGCGGGAAATTCCCAGGAGCAGCGGGCAGCGAGCGAAGGAATCTGCAGGCAGGAGGCGGCAAAGGCAGGCAGGAGCGGCAGCAGTGAGTGGGGCGACCAAGCCCTGTGGAGGTGGCCCCTGCATAAAGGCACACTCCTCCAGTTGGTAAGTTCCACTTTATTTTCTCCAAAGGAACAAAGTTACAGCTCCGTTTTTTTTCTTTCATTTGCCTGATGCGTTTAAGTGCATTCATGCACTTTCCTCAGAGGCGCTATCAAAACCAGAGCAGTCCTTCGGCTTCTACAGTTCCTCTATGTGCTTCCTTCATTTATGTTGGCCTCAGGTGTTCCGATTTTTCATCAAGTTTCTCAATTACAATGTACGTCGGGAAATGTAGTAATGTTTGTGCCTAATTAAAACCTTCAGTGGTTGTGTGTTTCTGAAAGAGTTTTATGAAATATTAACAGCCCTCCAGTGGGCACAAGAGCTCCAAACCTGCTCCAAAATTCACGGAACCAGCTGCGCCGTACTTCACACCCGAAAGATTCAGATATGAACAGACCCATGACATGTTGGCAGGGCGGTGCGCACTTCCGCGGCTGGACTCGCCGCGTATTTATCTTTACCAAAGTGCCCCTGCATGAAGGCGCACTCCTCCAGTTGGTAAGTTCCACCTTATTTTCTCCAAAGGAACAAAGTTACAGCTCCGTTTTTTTTTCTTTCATTTGCCTGACGCGTTTCAGTGCATTCATGCACTTTCCTCAGAGGCGCTTTCAAAACCACAGCAGTCCTTCGGCTTCTACAGTTCGTCTACGTGCTTCCTTCATTTATATTGGCCTCAGGTGTGCCGATTGTTCATCAAGTTTCTCAATTACAATGCACGTCGGGAAATGTAGTAATGTTCGTGCCTAATTAAAACCTTCAGTGGTTGTGTGTTTCTGAAAGAGTTTTATGAAATATTAACAGCCCTCCAGTGGGCACAAGAGCTCCAAACCTGCTCCAAAATTCACGGAACCAGCTGCGCCGTACTTCACACCCGAAAGATTCAGATATGAACGGACCCTTGATATGTTGGCAGGGCGGTGCGCACTTCCGCGGCTGGACTCGCCGCGTATTTATCTTTACCAAAGTGCCCCTGCATGAAGGCGCACTCCTCCAGTTGGTAAGTTCCACTTTATTTTCTCCAAAGGAACAAAGTTACAGCTCCGGTTTTTTTTCTTTCATTTGCCTGACGCGTTTCAGTGCATTCATGCACTTTCCTCAGAGGCGCTTTCAAAACCACAGCAGTACTTCGGCTTCTACAGTTCCTCTACGTGCTTCCTTCATTTATATTGGCCTCAGGTGTGCCGATTGTTCATCAAGTTTCTCAATTACAATGCACGTCGGGAAATGTAGTAATGTTCGTGCCTAATTAAAACCTTCAGTGATTGTGTGTTTCTGAAAGAGTTTTATGAAATATTAACAGCCCTCCAGTGGGCACCAGAGCTCCAAACCTGCTCCAAAATTCACAGAACCAGCTGCGCCATACTTCACACCCGAAAGATTCAGATATGAACGGACCCTTGACATGTTGGCAGGGCAGTGCGCACTTCCGCGGCTGGACTCGCCGCGTATTTATCTTTACCAAAGTGCCCCTGCATGAAGGCGCAGTCCTCCAGTTGGTAAGTTCCACTTTATTTTCTCCAAAGGAACAAAGTTACAGCTCCGTTTTTTTTCTTTCATTTGCCTGACGCGCTTCAGTGCACACAACCACTGAAGGTTTTATTTAGGCATGAACATTACTACGTTTCCCGGCGTGCATGGTAATTGAGAAACTTGATGAACAATCGGCACACCTGAGGCCAATATAAATGAAGGAAGCACGTAGAGGAACTGTAGAAGCCGAAGGACTGCTGTGGTTTTGAAAGCGCCTCTGAGGAAAGTGCATGAATGTACTGAAACGCGTCAGGCAAATGAAAGAAAAAAACCGGAGCTGTAACTTTGTTCCTTTGGAGAAAATAAAGTGGAACTTACCAACTGGAGGAGTGCGCCTTCATGCAGGGGCACTTTGGTAAAGAAAAATACGCGGCGAGTCCAGCCGCGGAAGTGCGCACCGCCCTGCCAACATGTCAAGGGTCCGTTCATATCTGAATCTTTTGGGTGTGAAGTACGGCGCAGCTGGTTCCGTGAATTTTGGAGCAGGTTTGGAGCTCTGGTGCCCACTGGAGGGCTGTTAATATTTCATAAAACTCTTTCAGAAACACACAACCACGGAAGGTTTTAATTGGGTACGAACATTACTACATTTCCTGACGTGCATTGTAATTGAGAAACTTAATGAACAATCGGCACACCTGAGGCCAATATAAATGAAGGAAGCACGTAGAGGAACTGTAGAAGCCGAAGGACTGCTGTGGTTTTGAAAAAGCCTCTGAGGAAAGTGCATGAATGCACTGAAACACGTCAGGCAAATGAAAGAAAAAAACCGGAGCTGTAACTTTGTTCCTTTGGAGAAAATAAAGTGGAACTTACCAACTGGAGGAGTGCGCCTTCATGCAGAGGCACTTTGGTAAAGATAAATACGCGGCGAGTCCAGCTGCGGAAGTGCGCACCGCCCTGCCAAAATGTCAAGGGTCCGTTCATATCTGAATCTTTCGGGTGTGAAGTACGGCGCAGATGGTTCTGTGAATTTTGGAGCAGGTTTGGAGCTCTGGTGCCCACTGGAGGGCTGTTAATATTTCATAAAACTCTTTCAGAAACACACAACCACTGAAGGTTATAATTAGGCACGAACATTACTACATTTCCCGACGTGCATTGTAATTGAGAAATCTTGATGAACAATCGGCACACCTGAGGCCAATATAAATGAAGGAAGCACGTAGAGGAACTGTAGAAGCCGAAGGACTGCTGTGGTTTTGAAAGCGCCTCTGAGGAAAGTGCATGAATGCACTAAAACACGTCAGGCAAATGAAAGAAAAAAACCGGAGCTGTAACTTTGTTCCTTTGGAGAAAATAAAGTGGAACTTACCAACTGGAGGAGTGCGCCTTCATGCAGGGGCACTTTGGTAAAGATAAATACGCAGCGAGTCCAGCCGCGGAAGTGTGCACCGCCCTGCCAACATGTCAAGGGTCCGTTCATATCTGAATCTTTCGGGTGTGAAGTACGGCGCAGCTGGTTCCGTGAATTTTGGAGCAGGTTTGGAGCTCTGGTGCCCACTGGAGGGCTGTTAATATTTCATAAAACTCTTTCAGAAACACACAACCACTGAAGGTTTTAATTAGGCACGAACATTACTACATTTCCCGACGTGCATTGTAATTGAGAAACTTGATGAACAATCGGCACACCTGAGGCCAATATAAATGAAGGAAGCACGTAGAGGAACTGTAGAAGCCGAAGGACTGCTGTGGTTTTGAAAGCGCCTCTGAGGAAAGTGCATGAATGCACTGAAACGCGTCAGGCAAATGAAAGAAAAAAAACGGAGCTGTAACTTTGTTCCTTTGGAGAAAATAAAGTGGAACTTACCAACTGAAGGAGTGCGCCTTCATGCAGGGGCACTTTGGTAAAGATATATATATATATATATATATATATATATATATATATATATATATATATATATATATATATATATATATATATATATATATATATATATATATATATATATATATATATATATATATAGATATGTGTATATATATATATATATATATATATATATTACATTTTCAAAACTAGTTTGATGCTCACTTCAGCTGTTGTCTTGAAATTTTCGGCTTCATCCGTCAAGCAGGGGGCGTGAAAAATGGGGGGGTCCCAAAACTCGTTTTCTCCATGTTAATTTCCTTAGGAAACTTTAGACACGGCTACAGCCCGAACTGCTGAACGGAATACACAAAATTTGACAGAAAGGTAGCTCTTGGCCCAGAAAGCACTCTTTTTGTTAAATGGTGTGAATCCGTTCAGCAGTTGCAGAGAAATTCAAAGAAATTCGCAGTTTTATATATAGTGACACAGTGGAACCCCTACCTCCCCCGGTCTCGTGCCTGAGATCTAATTGGTTGCCAACACTTCAAACCAGGAAGTGTTGGCAGCCATCTTGTGAGCCTGCTCCAGCAAAGTCCTGGGGTGCCTTCCCGGGACATTGCAGTTTGCTATGGCATGGTGGGAGTATCGCTCCCGCCATGTCATTGCAAACAGTGCAATGCTTTGAGCAAGCGAGAGTATTTTGCTCATGCATGCTCAAAGAGGAGCACACTTTGCTTTGTACACATAGGGAGCTGCATGTCAGCGGCTCCCTGTCTGTAAAAAGCAATGACCGCTCCTGCAGGAGGTGGGGAGTCAGTAGGGACTGTCGGGGCCTAAAGGTTCCCAACTGGTCCCCAACATGATAAGAAAAGTGGGTGCTCTGGTCCCTGTGGGTGCCCTAGAAACTACAGGCTGGGCCCTGGCTGATAGAGTCACAGATCCAACGTCCGCCTTCCATTTGCTTTTTATATATCAAATGGGACAGGCCCCAGGGGATGGTGTCCCCGGGGCTGAAAATGGCCTGGGGGGCGCTGATCCCCCCTCCCTTGGCCTCCCTCACATTTAAAATAAATATATAAAAAGGGGCAGACGCCATGGTATGGTGTCCCCGGAGCCAAAAATGGGCCAGGGAATGGGCCCTCAAAAAATTAAAAAAAAGAAAAATGAAAACCTCGGGCAAATTGCCAGAGGCCACGCCCCCTTCACCACCACTCTGCAAACGTGTTCGGGGGGATGAAGTCCCCTATGATTTTAAGGGTCCATAGGGTCTAGGAACCAGTACTGTTACCTCCAGTAACTCCCAGACAGCAGGATTGCTGAGAGGAATAGGAGGCCATGCCCCATTACTCCACCACTCTGCAAATGTGCCTCCTGGCGCGCTGCTGGTTGGAAAATGAATTCCACTGTACTCCTGAGGGCCTCAGGACTAATGTAGACTTCTTCCCCCAACCAGTAGTGTGCCAGGAAGAGTGTTTGCACAGTTGTGGAGAAAGGAGCCATGACATCTGATGACCACTCATCAAGCCTGCTGTGTCTGTCTTATTGCAACGTAACAGGAGTGCTAGTTGGCCCTCGAGGACCATCAGTAGCCAAAGGGACTTCATCCCCCTAATAATAGTGAACCAGGAGTAGCGTTTGCAGAGTGGTGGAGAAAGGGGGTGTGGCTTCCGATAACTTCTAAGCAATCCTGCTGTGTGGGACTTACCGGAGGTTACAGGAGGGGTAGTTGACCCCCATGGAAGTCTTTGTTGGTCAACTACTCCTCCAGTTATTTCCAATAAGTGCCACACAGCGGGACTGCTAAGAGGTCTTTGGAGGCCATGCCCCCCCTTTCTCCACCACTCTGCAAATGGGGATCAAGGCACACCCCTGGTTGGGAGAAAAAGTCCTCTTTACTTCTGAGGGACCTTGGGGGCCAAGAAGCCCTCTTGGTACCTCCTGTAAGTCCTACACAGCAGGATTCCTGAGAGCTGGTCGGAAGCCCAGCCCCCTTTCTTCACCACTCTGTAAGGCGACTACTAGTTAAAAAACGTTGGTAATTCATGGGAAAAAACAAAGGTTACAGGGATGACATAGTTAGGAATAAGCATTTAAAAAACCTTAGAAATTCACTGACAAAAACATAGGTTACAGGGTCGATAAAGTTAGGAAATGGAATGAAAAAAAAATACAAATTCAATGAAAAAACCAAAGGTTGCAGAGAGTTAGGCTAACATTTCACTTATACAAATCCAGAGAAATTCAGCCGTTATTGTTAGTAAGCTAACTATAACTCACATCCCCGCAATGCACTGCTAATGACCTCATCTATTGCTTCACTCATGACACGGTCAGTGACATCACTGATGACATCTTAAATGATATCACTCATAACATCACTGATGTCATCATCTGGTAACTGTGAGTTTTAAACATTTTCAGTGACAAAATATATCTATATGTGTGTGTGTGTATATATATATATATATATATATATATAAATTATGTTAAGTAGTGTTTTTTATATTAGGTGCTTTATATTTTTCCTTAATTGACACAGTTATTCAAATATGTAGTGAGTTTGAAGTGAAGTACTTTACCTACTGTTACTTAGACTGGAGAGGGAACAGTAAATGTAACTCCTCCAAAGTCCAACGCTTTCTTTACGGTTGCAGAGACTGGAGTGGGAATAGTACATTTGACCCCTCTGAAGTCCTATGCCTTTCCTACTTTTACACACTCTGAAGTGGAAATAATATATTTAACCCTTCTGAAGTCCTACACTTTGTCTACTGTTGCATAAAGTGGAATGAGAATAAAATATCTATTATTCCCAGACTCAATATATCTCCTAATATTGTTTAAACATATGCATTATTAATATTTGTGTATAATTTACATTTTATAATTTCTATTTATATTTCTTATTTGTATTTTTATTGTATTTGTTTGGTAATTATAAAATTTTTGGCAATTGAATTGTTAATATTGTTTATGTTTTATGTACTATATATATATATTACCTACTGGCGGTCGCCAGTAGGTGTATATATAGTTAGGATTTTTTCCCTATGGGATTTTTGAAAATTCTATGTCTAATAACTTTGGCGTTTGTGGACGGAATTGGCTGAAATTTTCTGGAAAATGGAACATTTTGTTTCTGAGCAGCCCCTGGAAATTTGGGGGGGGTTCGTCAAGGGGGGGCCGAGAAAAAAGGGGGGTCCCAAAACATGTTTTTAACATTGAGTTTTCCATAGGGCGGTTGGCCTCACTTTTAGCCAGAACGGCTGAATGGATTTCCACAAAACTTGGCAAAATTGTAGGGACTGGTAGCCCGATGTGCCTTTTCTAGGTCTCAATATATGTGCTTCAGTGGATTTTGAGAAATTAACCTTCAAAAAAAGATATATATCTGTAACAGCGGACCGGGCAGCGCTCCGGTTCGCGGACTTTACGCGTAACGGAACTTCGCGTAGCGAAGCTGATTGGCTCTCCGGTGTCTGTCAACATTCTAAACAGTCCGGAGTGGCCGCCATCTTGTCTCTCGGTAGGATTGAGAGACAAGAGGAGGCCAAAACAAAGGGGGAAATGACCATAAGGGGGCATAGTAGATCCTCCCTGACCCCCTAGGTTTAATGTGGAGGCTTTAAAAGGGCCCCGCGGGGCAAAAAAAATATTTTTTTTTTGTTTTTTTGCGTGGGTAGCGCCCGGTTCGCGAACCGGGAAGCGTTCTGGGCAGCGTACTATAAGGAAAAAAGAATGATAGACTTTTCAAATACTGTATGTTAATTGATTGTTGGTTTTTGTTGATTATTTTTTAATTTTTTTATTTTTTAAGCAATTATTTATTATTGTGATTGTGTTTGAAAATTTAATAACATTTCTAACATTTAACTAGTTTATGAATTACATATAAAAATGATTAAAGACTCAAACAATTTTTTAATATTACATACAATTTTATTTTTCGGATTGTTTTTCAAAATTTAATAGAACGTCTAGCATTTGACTGTCCGATATGTCCTCTTGTTGAGTGAACATAAGTTCCCACATTTGACCGTCATCATAATGAAGTAAATGATCCACAGATTCTACACATTGAACTAATTCATGGTCCCGTGATTCATCCATGAAATCTGAGTCATCATTGTCCTCAATATCTTTTTCTGTGTTGTTCTCCAGAACAATTTCGAAGGAAACATTCTGCTCACCTTCCATTTTATTGCTGTAATTTGCATAAAAAATAAATATATCAGTAGAGATAGGGCACTGTTGGGTTTAAGTTCAGACAGGTACTTGTGAGGCGTGAAGTAGTACTATTAAAAAGTGCCTGTGAAGAAGCCTAAGTAAATTCATAATTATACCACAGAAACCTAAATCAATCCATAATTATAATAAACAAGCCTTTTTCAATGTCTAACTCTTACAGAGGGATAGTATATACCTATCTGAAAATGTTTTCAAATTTATAAAATAATATCTCACCTTCTAAAAACAAGTTTAAGTTGTGAGTGAAAATGATCTTGCAATGTAGTTCAGGAAGTAGTAGTCAAAATGGCTGCGTTTCTCTCTCTTCCTTTATATATATTCAGGTACATAGCCAATCAAATGTCAGGTAAAAAAAGTAGAAAATTAAAGTAACATTTTAATTGGTTGTCAATTCCAACACTTCAGATGTGTTTTGTGAAGTAATTTACCTCAGGGTATTTAGAGAGGTCTACAGGCTAAATGGTTAAATGGAATTTCAATCAAATTTGTGAAAATGGTAGGCATTGGTATGTAGTATGAGGTAATCTATATTTGGTGAAATTGTCTCCAGTCGCTTTTCTGTAAACTACTTTCCCACCTTTTTTGATGGTGCGCTTCCCAGGGAGCGACCCGGTACGCGAACTGGCGAGCGCCCCGGTTCGCGAACCTTAAGCGTTACGGGAGTCCACCATTTTGTGTTTTGGTCGAATTAAGATACAAGATGGAGGGCAAATAATGTTCAGAATGGGTAGAAGGGGGCACGGTAGACTTATCTTGACCCCCTAGGTTTTCTGAGGGTGGCTGAGGAGGCCCATATGTGCGAAAAAAAAAAATAATTAAAATTTAGCGAGGTTAGCTCCCGGTTCGCGTACCGGTAGCGCCCCAGGGAGCGTACTTTGTTGAAAATTAGTGAAAAATGTTAGAGTAAAATAATAATTGTGAGTGATCAGATGTAGGGTAGCTCTGAGAAGAGCTTTTGGGTTTATGGTACATTTAGGTACTTATAAGTAGGTACCAATGCACAGTCTTAAATTCAGAATGAAAATTCTGTTGCCCTCATCTGAGAAGTGAACTCCATCTCCTCTGTAGATATCTTGCATGTAGTAACGCAAGTTATTGTTGTACAGGGAGCCCATTCCATGGTCTCTCATGTAAGCTGAAACAGATTTGTTTACATGCTTCCTCGACTTCTCAATTTGTGGACAAAATTGGTTTGACCACCTCCATTTCTGTCTTTGGCATATATTTGAATATACCAAGGCAGTCTGAGGAAAAAGTGCCATCAATTGCTCAAAGGTGTCCTTTAAAAGCATTTCCAGACCTACCCCAGTCAAAGTGCCTAAATCATTACCTCCACAGTGCACAATTAACAGGTCAGGTTTTGGCAAATGCATAAAGGTTTTCACCAATGGTATCAATTGGTGACATTTTAATCCTCTGTGGCCAAACCACTTAATTTCCACATCTTGTAAATTGAGGTTAGGTAAATTCCTGTTCTCAGCATACCTCTGAGCCCAATAGATGTAACTATGTCCAACAATCCAGACAGAAAACATGGTGAGAGAAGGTTCTCCTGCAGTCAGATGAAGTGTGGCAATGAAATGGCAGTTGAAAAAATAAGAGTTTAAAATGAAAAAAACTGTGGAGTTTCTGTGTTAATGAAGCAGTAACAGTGATTGGTGGATTTTGATTGCTGAAAACAGAAGGTTAGGGTGCATGGATGAGTTGTTTGAAAGATGTATTTTGAGTGGTCAAGAAAAAATCATTAAATGAAAGAATGCACTGGATATGAGGTGCACTGAGAGTTCAGAGTTCAATTGCAACATTGTTGTGTGAACTTGCAAACACCAGAGGTCTTCCAAGACGTGGTTGCCATGCAGAAAATGCAGAAAGGGCAGAGGGGGGAAGGGTTTTCATTTGAAAAAAAGTGAGGGAAGAGTTTTGATTGGGTGACATGAGAGATATGTGTGAAGAATTACAGCATTTCTGTGCTTTTGATAGCTGCAGACTCTGGAGTGCATACCTTTTGCTCTGCTGAAGACAAATTGGTGTGTTTCTGAGACTGTTTTGAAACTCAAAGTATTTGCTAAGGTGAGAAAAGATTTCTTTAATTTAGATAGAGAATAGTGTGCTTTAAGGAGAAAATTATGAAGAAAGTTGTGTTCTTCAAATGTTGCTTTGTCTCAAGTGTTTTACAAATAGATTTTGTTTCTTTGAGAAAATGTAATTGGAGAAAATGTGAAGTATTAGTACTGACAGGGTGTTATTGTGCATAGGAGCTGTGGAGTCTTTTCAAATTATGACTTGAAAATCGTTTTTGAGGAAAATGAATGGTTATAATATTTATGACAAGGACATAATGGTGTATGCTTCATTATAAGGCAATTGAGTGTCTCTGATGTTATTTTTCCCATTTTAATGTAAGACCTTTCTCTGTGGAGCAAATTGCTTGTAAATATGCTCCCACCTGTGCATGGCAAATTTAGATTTTGAATGTTTGCGTTACATAGCCATGTTAAAAGTGACACAAACATGCTGCAAAGGCAATCAAAAAACGCTTTTATGTGTCTTAAGGACATTTTAAGTCATTTCTCCATGTGCAGTGTTTTGAAATTATGATTTGAAAATCGTTTTTGGGGAAAAGGAATGGTTTTTAAATTTATGACAAGGACATAATGGTGTATGCTTCTTTATAAGGCATTTCAGTGTCTCTGATGTCATTTTTCCCATATTACATTAAAAGACCTTTCCCCGTGGGGCACATTCCTTGTAAATATGGTCCCACCTGTGCATGGTAAATTTTGATTTTGACTGTTTGAGTTACATAGCCATGTTAAAAATGACCCAAAAACTTGCAAAGGCTTTAAAAAACACTTTCATGTGTCTTAAGGACATTTTAAGTCATTTCCCCGTGGGCAGTGTTTTCAAATTATGACTTGAAAATCGTTTTTGAGGTAAAGGAATGTTGTTAAAATTTATGTGCGCCATATGCCCCCAAGTTTCTTTTTCAGGGGTGCAGCAGGGTGGTCTTGAGACACCCCTGCACCTTTGGAAAAATTCCTAATTTGCGATGAGCTAATTGCTAATCGCAAATTGCACCTTCATTCCTATGGGCCTCCTGGCATCCTGAGTAGGCCTCACCTTAAACAAACCTCTGGATAGGGCACACCTTATCGTCATCCTGAATTAATCATTTAAAATGCTAGGGATAGATTTATGATAGGTGTATGCCTCTTTTGCGCCACTGTGTGTCACTTTTGTGATGCAGCGGCGGTGCAAAAGATTTGCTATGAGGCGACAAAATTACAAATTGATGCATTTAGGCAGATGTGTCATGGTGTAAAAAACACCGTGCCACATGAAACTGATGCAGCAGTGATGCAAAAGATGCACCATGTTGGAAGACAGGCCTCACTTGGGGCCATATGTATGAAGCTAATTAGCGTTTGCAAAGGCCGAAGTTCTGTGAATTTCGGCCTTTGCGAATGCTAATTAGACAAATGGTATGTATCAAACAAGTTTGATGCAAAATAAGGAATAGCAAAAATTGCTATTCTTTATTTTGCGATTGCACTGAAGGATTTGCAAATTTTGTGATTTTTAAATGCAATGTATCAAACAAAAAATATGCAAAAAATGCCATTAAGGATTTGCAAATTACCACCAACTTCTAGTTGGTGGTAATTTGCGAATTCTTTTCAAAAAGCTTTTTTTCCAAAAAACAAAAGGTGACATATGACGCCCATACATGCCCTTAGGGCATGTATGTGCGCCATATGCCCCCAAATTTCTTTTTCAGGGGGTGCAGCAGGGTGTTCTTGAGACACCCATGCACCCTTGGAAAAATTCCTAATTTGTGATGAGCTAATTGCTAATCGCAAATTGCACCTTCATTCCTATGGGCCTCCTGGCCCATGGAAATGAATGAGTAATTTGCAATTAGCAATTTGTTCATTGCAAATTAGGAATGGTAAAGAATCGCTATTTATTCCTTAAAATTCGCTATTTAGGAAATGCAAAATAGTTTGATGATACATATGGCAGTTCATCTCTAACAAGATAAGAAGCATAGGGATAGATTTATGATGACTGGCACAATGAAGTGGACATAACTTACTTCATTGGTAGGCCTTTACATGTATTATCTGCTCTGTATTGTTCATCAAGTGTAACTTTGATCTGCAATCCTGAGTAGGCCTCACCTTAAACAAACCTCTGGATAGGCCACACTTTATCGTCATCCTGAATTAATCATTTAAAATGCTAGGGACAGATTTATGATAGGTGTATGCCTCTTTTGCGCCACTGTGCGTCACTTTTCTGATGCAGCGGCGGTGCAAAAGATTTGCTATGATGCGACAAAATTACAAATTGATGCATTTAGGCAGATGTGTCATGGTGTAAAAAAAACGTGCCACATGAAACCGATGCAGCAGTGATGCAAAAGATGCACCATGTTGCAAGACAGGCCTCACTTGGGGCCATATGTATCAAGCTAATTAGCATTCGCAAAGGCCAAAATTCTGTGAATTTCAGCCTTTGCGAATGCTAATTAGACAAATGGTATGTATCAAACAAGTTTGATGCAAAATAAGGAATAGCAAAATTTGCTATTCCTTATTTTGCGATTGCACTGAAGGATTTTCAAATTTTGCGATTCCTTAAATGCAATGTATCAAACAAAAAATATGCAAAAAATGCCATTAAGGATTTGCAAATTACCACCAACTTCTAGTTGGTGGTAATTTGCGAATTCTTTTCAAAAAGCTTTTTTTCCAAAAAACAAAAGGTGCCATATGACGCCCATACATGCCCTTAGGGCATGTATGTGCACCATATGCCCCCAAATTTCTTTTTCAGGGGCTGCAGCAGGGTGTTCTTGAGACACCCCTGCACCCTTGGAAAAATTCCTAATTTGCGATGAGCTAATTGCTAATCGCAAATTGCACCTTCATTCCTATGGGCCTCCTGGCCCATGGAAATGAATGGGTAATTTGCAATTAGCAATTTGCTCATTGCAAATTAGGAATGGTAAAGAATCGCTATTTATTCCTTAAAATTCGCTATTTAGGAAATGCAAAATAGTTTGATGATACATATGGCGGTTCATCTGTAACAAGATAAGAAGCTTAGGGATACATTTATGATGACTGGCGCAATAAAGTGGACATTACTTACTTCATTGGTAGGCCTTTACATGTATTATCTCCTCTGTATTCTTCATCAAGCGTAACTTTAATCTGCAATCCTGAGTAGGCCTCACCTTAAACAAACCTCTGGATAGGCCACACCTTATCGTCATCCTGAATTAATCATTTAAAATGCTAGGGACAGATTTATGATAGGTGTATGCCTCTTTTGCGCCACTGTGCGTCACTTTTCTGATGCAGCGGCGGTGCAAAAGATTTGCTATGAGGCGAGAAAATTACAAATTGATGCATTTAGGCAGATGTGTCATGGTGTAAAAAAAACGTGCCACATGAAACCGATGCAGCAGTGATGCAAAAGATGCACCATGTTGCAAGACAGGCCTCATTTGGGGCCATATGTATCAAGCTAATTAGCATTCGCAAAGGTCAAAATTCTGCGAATTTCGGCCTTTGCGAATGCTAATTAGACAAATGGTATGTATCAAACAAGTTAGATGCAAAATAAGGAATAGCAAAAATTGCTATTCCTTATTTTGCGATTGTACTGAAGGATTTGCAAATTTTGCGATTCCTTAAATGCAATGTATCAAACAAAAAATATGCAAAAAATGCCATTAAGGATTTGTAAATTACCACCAACTTCTAGTTGGTGGTAATTTGCGAATTCTTTTCAAAAAGCTTTTTTTCCAAAAAACAAAAGGTGCCATATGACGCCCATACATGCCCTTAGGGCATGTATGTGCGCCATATGCCCCCAAATTTCTTTTTCAGGGGTGCAGCAGGGTGTTCTTGAGACACCCCTGCACCTTTGGAAAAATTCCTAATTTGCGATGAGCTAATTGCTAATCGCAAATTGCACCTTCATTCCTATGGGCCTCCTGGCCCATGGAAATGAATGGGTAATTTGCAATTAGCAATTTGCTCATCGCAAATTAGGAATGGTAAAGAATTGCTATTTATCCCTTAAAATTCGCTATTTAGGAAATGCAAAATAGTTTGATGATACATATGGCGGTTCATCTCTAACAAGATAAGAAGCTTAGGGATAGATTTATGATGACTGGCGCATCACCAGGGATGTGCCAGTCATCCTGCGCTGCTGTTCCGCCACCCATGGTGTGCTGCATTTACAATGCGGCGCAGCATGGGGCAAAAATGGCACAGATGCGTGACGCATCTGTGCCGTAAAGGTGGCGCATTGCTGGAGTTGTATCGCAAGTGTGATGCAGCTCCAGCAAGGCTCAGGGGTGCCCCATCTCCACAATGTTGCGTCAAGACCTATGCCTGCTTCAAGCAGGCCCAGGGTTTTGACGTAGCTTTCTCCTATCTGATTGTAAATGCGGCACACCATGAGTGGCAGAGCAGCTGTGCACGTTAACTGGTGCATGCCTGGGGATGTGCCATTTAACATAAATCTGCCCCTTTACATTTAAGTATGTGCAGGGGACACAGAGTCGGTGAGGCTTATCCAAGGTTAAGAAGAGATGAGTCCTGTTCACTGAAAAATTAGACATAGGCTTCACCTGCTCAGCATCGTTGGACATGGCTATATAATAGCTGCAAAATGTTACTCTTGTTAAACAATTTTACTATTATAATCTCTGAGATTTGTCTCTTACTCTGCAACATCTCATTGTTGTTATCTTTCTTTAAAGATAAAGACAACATCAACATGAGCGACAATCAGCAATCAGTTGATTTTGACCTCATCATTGAACTCGTAATTGAAACATCAGTGGATGTTGATCCCTTGGATGATTTAAATTCTGAGGATGAAGAAGAACGTGATGAGGATGCAGATTTGTCCGAATTATATGACATAGGATGGGAAGCTGACGTGCTTGAGCCTATGGCACTATAAACATTTATTTTAAAAATGTATAATAAATAAAAAGTAAAAATGTAAACCGTTTAATTTAAAAATAAAGACACCTTCAAAAACAGGTTATGTGTAGTGTCTTCAATAAAATATTAAAATATGCTCATAAAATTAGATCAGATTCACATATAAAATAGCACAGGTAACATGAATATAAATTCCATTTCTTTTCTGCTATTTCTGTATTCTAAATTTGCCAAGCACTAAAAAATCTTCTATGTAAAAATGTCAAGTAGTGTTTTAAGTTTTTGATTACTGTTATTGATTTACTGTTGGGTAATAGTGGTTAATAAAATTTTTTATTATATTTTACCACAGATTCAACTGCAGATCATTTCAAGATTTCAGCATGCCAACCAAAGAAAGAGTGAGAAAGGCTGCAAAACGTCAAAGACAGCAGGTTAATGAAAAAAAGCAGCAGTCCTCTAACAAAAAGATTTGTCAAGTCACCAAGAAAGCACCGGGTAAGAGTACAAAAACATTTATAAGAAATATTTGTAGTAAAAAAAATATTACTACAGAAAATGTTTCAGTCCAGAAAAAGAGAAGCAATTCAAACGGAAAGGAAAGGCCAATGAAAAATGTTACTGCTAGAGCAAGAGATAACTCTGTGCATGATAGTAGAAGGAAACAACAGTTTAGGGACATTCGTAAACGAATGTTCCGCAACAGGATAATTGGCAATTTGTTAAAAAATATTAAGAAAGGTCAACAGAAAGTGTTTTTTTATAAGAGAAAAAAAAAAGTTGAGAAAGTTATTGATCAGGCATTTGAAATTAAACGTAAGTTATTTATTTTGATAATCAATAGAATTAGGAAGCTAAACAAGGCAATTTATGATTTCAAAAGAAATAGTAGATGGAAGAGAATAGTTAATCGTAGTAATTTTTGTGAAGTTTTTTCTGGAGAATGGATGCATAGTTCAAGCTGTGAGGCATTTTATAATGAGGAGAGTTATTTCCAGGATAATGATTTGGTGCATGCAGTTGACACCAGTGGTCGAGCTTATGAAGTGAAAGATGGTTGTCCAGTTGAAAAAGAAAAACTTGTGACAACAGAGGCAGAAGAGGTGTTAGGTAATGAGGTTTTAGGAAGACGTGCTAAGGGTCCTGTGTACACCTGGAAGTGTAGTAGTATTTGCAGTGTGCGACAGGATTCCATCAATTTGCTTTGTGATTTTGTACGGTCATTTAATAAGAAAAGTTTGAAGCAGAAAATGAGGTTGTTGCAAGAATTAGATCCTTGCAGAGTGAGAGAAGTGACAGGTTTGCATGGTCATTCACTGGCTTGTCTTTCCGGGAGAGTATGCCAGAGTGTTTTTCATCATTTCAGGATGCTAGCAGTGCATCATAATAAAGGGAGGAAATTAGTTAGAATGTTGTATTATGCTAAGAGTCCAGCAATTATGCTTAAACAATTATGCGCTGCTCTTTTGCATGGTTCTGAAATAGATGTGAAGAATATATGTGAAGAAATTGAGTTTTGTTACTTTGGAAGTAAAGAGGAGAATGTTGAAATTGACCAAGAAGAAGCAGGTAATGTGGAAGATAGTGTACAGGTTTCCAGTACAGATAATTTCCAGAGGGAAATTGCGACGTTTCAGGTCAAATCAAGTGAGAGGCCAAATTTCACTTGTGTGTGTTGTCGACGCACTTATTATAAGAATCAGACTAAGTTAGTGGATTTATATGCAAAAAGTGAAAGGGAAAATAATAGTGAATGGAAGGATTTCGCAACATACTTGATGGCAGAAAATTGTTTTGATTTGGGATTGGATCAACGTGTGTGTACTTATTGTTGTTGCAAATTAAATCAAAACCAGATGCCTGCTAGAGCAGTTCATAATAATCTGGAATTGGTTGAGATTCCTTCTGAATTGAAGGATTTAAATACTTATGAATCTATTTTGATTCAAAGTATCCATCCCTTTCAGGCTATTGTAAGAATGGAGCCAAAGACAGGGAAATTGCCTCCATCAGATTTACAGAGAGGATTAAAGGGAAGAGTTGTTTATTTGCCTCTAGATTTGAAGAAAAACATTAACACAATTGGAGTAGAAAAAGTGGAAGAGGAACCTCTGGTTATCTTAGTTAATGGGGTTCCGACAAAGAATAAGAAAATATGGCAAGATTTAGTGGATGTTAGGAAAGTTAAAAAGGCAACATTGTATTTGAAAAAAAATAATAAATACTATAAGAATGTATATGTTGCAGAAGAGGAAGTAAGTGAGGAAGAGGATAGCGATTTGTGTGCTGGTCAAATTGAGAAAGTAGAACCCTCTACTAGTGAAGAAATATATGAACATTATAGTGTTCATCCTTTGCATTCCAAGGAAGTCATGGGGAATGCTATTGAGTTGTTTCAAATGAAACAAGCCAAAGGGAGTCCCATTAGTGTTTGGGAGGAAAGTTTGGAAGCTCTGTGTTTCCCACAGCTTTTTCCAACAGGTCAGGGAGGAAGATATGATGAGCGACCTCATCAAATTCCTGCTTCTGAATACCGGACTTTGCGATTGTATGCAGGAGATGCTAGGTTTCGACAATGCATTCCTTATTTGTTTCATCTCCTGTTTGAAAGCGATCTGTCTGGACTGTCATATGCAGTGAACCACATCTTGAAAAGTGGTATACACATGCAAAACATCTCGGCAAGTGACTTTATGGATAAAGTCAATGTCCAAGACAGTATTTTGGATTCTCACCTGATTAATCTCATGGCGTGTCAGCGTGGTACTAATGAGTACTGGTACCGTCGTCATGGTGATTTAAAATATATGCTGAGGAACTTAGGAACTCCCACATGGTTCCTCACTCTGAGCTGTGCCGAGTATGGCTGGGAAGACTTACTTGAATTTCTACGAGAGGCAAATGCTAACGTAGAAAACATCGAATTCAAGACACCCGGAGAATTGTGCTCTTTGGATCCAGTCAATGTATGTAGGTACTTCAATCATAGATTTGAAGCTATGATGTCTTTCATCATGAATAAGAAGAATCCACCTCTTGGAGAGGTGTTGGATTTCTTCTGGAGAAAGGAGTACCAAGCAAGAGGTGCTCCTCATATACATATGTTGCTGTGGATCAAGGATGCACCTAAATTTGAAACGGATCCAGAAGACTCAGTGATGAGTTGTATACAACAGTATTCTTCGTGTGCTGTTCCAAACGCAAAGGAGAAGAAAAGCCTAAGAGAAAAAGTTCTGCGTTTCCAAAGCCATCGATGTGGAAAGTACTGTCGTCGTAAATTCCGAAACAAGGACAAGTTCTACACCAAATGTCGTTTCGGCTTTCCACGACCGGTGATTTCTAAAGGAAGAGTAAACAGTTTGATGTCTTCGCTGCGACATAATGTGATGAAGAAATCACCTAAAAACACATACAATTTGAAGAGGAACGAAGAGTCCAAGTACATCAACGACTACAACCCGGTGATTTTGTCCATGTGGAATGCTAACATGGATATACAGTTTGTGGCTGATAACTGTATGGCTGTGGCTCGGTATGTGACGTCTTACATCACCAAAAAAGAGAAGACAGAATTGAAGGATATGTGGGAGGACATTTCCCATGAAAAGAGCCTCAGCAAGAAGTTGTACAGTTTCAGTCTGAAGATGTTGTCGCATCGAGAAATTGGAGCGTACGAATGTTCTGACCGGTTGTCTTCAGCAAGTCTCTATGCCAAGTCCAGGAGTATCGTTTGGGCGAGTCTTGGTCTTGCTGCAACGCGTAATCGAGTTCTCAAACCTGTGCGGGAAATTGAGTATTTGGCGGAAAAGGAGCCAAACAGTACCGACATTTTGAAGACCAACATGTTGGATACATATTATCCAAATCGAAGCATTCACCTCGAGAATGTTTGTTTATATGAGGTTCTTCAAAATTACATATTCAAGAGGAACATCAAAGAAGATACTGAGAAAGGAGTGTATGCTGTAATAGGAAGTGAGGGATGTCTGGTCAAGCAAAGAAAATGCCACTTGGTAAACCATCGAAAATTGAGTGGCGAATCTCCTGAAAAAAAGGAGTTTTTCTATTTAGCACTTTTGCAACTTTTCAAGCCTTGGCGTGCAGAAGAGGAACTGCTTGGAGATTTTCTCTGTTACGAAGACTCTTTCAATGCCGCCAAGGAGACCATAGAATGTCCTGCTTTTCCCAAATATGTAGAAATGTTGAATGCGGAAATTGAGCAGGAAGCAATGATTGCAGCCGAGATTGCCAGAGACAGTTCTCAGGACAGTCAGAGTTCTGCTTCATTGAGTCAGGATCCACTAGGAGGACCTGTTATCGAAAATGAAGCTGCCACTGCTATGAATGAAGTGGAAAGAGCCATGGCACATGCTCAAGAGGATGCGGTTAACTTAGAAGAGTTGGAAAGACAACTCAACGTTGAGCAGAGGAAAATATATGACGAAGTTACCATGCAAATTGATCATGGATTAAGTCATGACAAGAAAGAGTGCTCATGTACGTCGTTGAAGCCTGTCCGACTGTACGTGAGTGGAGAAGCGGGAACTGGAAAAAGTTTCCTTATTAAAGCAATTTCATGTTATTTGCAGGAAAGCACAGAGTCATCGCTGTCTTGTGTTGTCACCGCTCCAACTGGACTGGCAGCACATAACATTAAAGGGATTACTTTACATCGTTTACTGATGCTGCCAGTGGAGCATGACAACAAATTACAATATCACAAGCTATCTGGAGATGCTTGTTTTGAAGTTTCAAGAATCTTGAGGAAAATGAAACTTCTTATCATTGACGAAGTAAGCATGGTTTCCAATGTCATGCTTGCCTTTGTGCATTTGAGAATGCAAGAAGTTCTCAAAACAGAGTATGATGTGTTATTTGGTGGCAAACACATCATTGTTTTCGGAGATCTTCTGCAGCTGACACCAGTGAAAGGGCAACCTGTGTTCAAAATGCTCACGCATGAAGATACCAGGAAGTGCCTAGGCAGCATTGGCAACGTCAATATATGGTTAAACTTCAATTATGCTGAACTGCATGAAAATATGCGTCAGGCGAAGGATGAAGTTTACAAGACTATTCTACAAGATGATAGAATTGGAAAAGTGACCGAGCATGGGAAAGAAGCTTTACATGCACGATTACTGTCAAATTTATATCCAGAACAAGATGTTGTGCCTGAGAATATTTTTCAGAAAATTACTGAGAAGAAATCTGGAATATGTTTGATGCCAACTCTTGCAGAATGTGCCAAATTCAACAACAAAATGTTGTATTTAGAAAAGCAAGAGATTGTGAAACTGGAAGCTATTGACAGAGTAGAGCATATGGGATCAACAATTATTTTGTCTGAGAATCTGAAAACAAAATTGGATTCATTAGAGAAGAGTATATCTAAAACTGCAGGTTTTGAAAAGACTCTGAATGTGTGCTTGAACTGCCGTATAATTTTAAGAAGGAATTTACATGTTGAAAGAGGTCTGGTAAATGGATCAATGGGTAATGTTGTTGATTTTGTAAAATACAGAAATAGAGATGGAATTGAATTTTTAAAAATTAAATTTGATGGCATTGAGGAAGTACAGCTAATTGGTCGTTGTTCTGCTAGATTTTTGCTTGTAAAAGACTTATATGTTCGCCGTAAGCAGTTTCCTGTTTGCTTGGCATATGCGGTGACAATCCATAAATCGCAAGGTTTAAGTGTAGACAGTGCATTGGTGAATATTGGCAGTTCTGTGTTCAAGGAGGGTATGGCATATGTGGCATTGTCACGAGTTAGAACTTTATCGGGATTGTACTTGATTGAGTGTGATGTCACAAGCATTTGTGCGGATCTAGATTGTGTTAAGGAATACAATAGGTTAAGAAGAGAGTATGCGCCACATTTGCCTCAATATCCTTTGTTTGAGAAACGTGTGGTAGGCCGGAAACGAAGAAATGTGACCAATACTGGGGAGGTTGTAGCAAAAAGACGAAAAGTCGATGAACCTGAAATTATAAGCAGAAACAAAAAGGATTCTGTTGAAGATGTTGTTGGTTTTCAATTTGAAAACAGTTCTGGTGTCAACTGCTATGCTAATGTAGCGGTTAATGTTTTGTTTTCTCTAGAAAATGTAAAAGAAGAGATTGTGGTCAATTCTGATCAAAGATTTTGCAGTTTGTTAAATTCTGTCTTAGAAAAATGTAGCACTGATAGAACAAACATAGAAAGTGTGTCTGAAATTCGAAATCTGTTAGACAGATGTTCAGGCCAAACACAATTCTCTCAAAATATTCAGCAAGATTGTCAGGAGTTTTTAATGTATATGCTTGATGTATTGCATGCTGAAGGTGTAGATGTAGATCAGCTGTTTGGGCTTTCTTATCAATGGCAGCATGACTGCGAGAACTGTAGGGTATCAAGTACTACTAGTGTAGACTCAGAAAGATTTATATATTTAACTTTGCCAGACAGTAAATCAGTCTCCTTTAATAAGCTAATAAAAGCAGCTGATCACAACATGGAGTGTAGCCAATGTAAATCTGAAATGATGTCCACATTATTTATACGAACATATGGCCAGTATGTCATTTTAATGTTCCAACGATGTAGGCCTGATGGAACAAAATTGACAACTTTAATTAAAAATTTTGTGGCTTCGCAGTTGTCAATATCAGGAAGGACTTTTGTAACTGCAGCAATTATATATCATGACGGTCCTTCAACAACATCAGGACATTACACAGCTTATTTAAAGTCTAGAAATGGCTGGTCATTCTGCAATGATTCTGTTTTAATTTTCAAAAAAAAATTGCCGGATGACCTTAAAAACTCTTACCTGGTGTTTTTAAAACCAAAATTTTAGGGAAAGAATCTCGGGATGTGCTCTGAGGAATTTCAAGAAGTTCTAATGGCTCCTACACGATTTGGCCTTGAGGATAAGTGTAGTTCAGAGACATAACTTCTAACCATAAGACTGGACGTCATGGAGA
Organism: Lissotriton helveticus; assembly: GCF_964261635.1. Lineage (NCBI taxonomy): Eukaryota > Metazoa > Chordata > Amphibia > Caudata > Salamandridae > Lissotriton > Lissotriton helveticus. Next base: position 1,914,878,599 of record NC_136061.1, on the reverse strand, counting down.
AATAAGTGCACTTTGAATGAGTTCAGAAAAACTATTTCTTTTTATAAGCTAATTGGAGCAGCCAATCAAAACATAGAGTAGAGGGAATGTAAGTCTGCAATGCTGTCTACTGTTTTACATTGCTTTGTGATTAAAAGTGATGTAGAGAATTAAATAATTGTAGTAGTCATAGAGGTAGTGTAAGTCTGCTTCATAGTAAGCAGTATCAGTGTCATAGGAAATGTAGAACATGACTGAGGAAGAAGGGGAAGATATTACTAGTCCAGGATTGTGAAAATGATCTTCAACATTTTAATTCTGAAAGTTGCGGAAATGCCAAATGACGGGATTGGTTTACAAGAAATCCAAGAGTTATAAATGGCTCTGACAAGATTTGGCCTTGTGGAAACTTGTGGTAGAGAGCAAGAAGTCATTTATTGTATGTAACATGTTTTTCAAAACGATGGAGGTTTTCTTTCAGAAAGTGGCGGGCTGAAAGTAATAACAGCACAACAGAGTGTAAGCTGTTCATAGGACATCCTTTGACGTCATGGAAAGTAAGTTAACTTTAAGGAGTTCTGAATTCTGATTTGTTATGTTGTATGGGTTTTTTAAACACAATCATTTTGATTGTGTTTTTTTTTCCCCGCTGTTATATGATGAATACCTTCAAGTCACTGTTTTTAGTGAAATTTGATACATTCTGAGAACAGCAAAAATAAACCATTTAACATGTATAATTAATTCTGTACTGTTTCCATTTATGATGTACATTTAAAACTGTGTAGGAGGCATGGAGAAGGAGAGGCTTCTTTAAGTGTCAAAGTTCTTGCATACAGTGCTCATATTCTACGTAGTCTTTCATATGATAGACTACATTTCCACAATGAGATACCTAAGCAAAGGAAACACAGGTCATATGATTGTGGAATGAGCAAAAAAATTTGCATGTTTTTCAATTATATTACCTGTGTTTCCTAACATTACACACCACATTGTGTAGATGAGGTTTAGGCCTGTTCCTGGAGACAGAGGAGGTCTGACATTTGTTCAAGAGTGCAGTGGACATTACTCACTTCGTTGGTAGGCCTCCACATGTATTATCTTCTCTGTATTCTTCAACAAACCTAAATTCCATCTGCAACCCTGAGTAGGACTTACCTGAAACAAATCTGTGGATAGGTTACACCTTATTGGCATCTTGAAACAATCATTTAAAATGTTAGGGTCAGATTTATGGTGGCCGTGCGCCTCTTTTGCTCCATTGTGGGTCACTTTTGTGTAAAAGATGCACCATGTTGCAAGATAGGTTTCAGTTCATCTCCAGCAAGATACCATCAGTTTAAAATGTATATAATTAGCATTGTGTAGGGGGCATGCAGAAGCAAAAGCTTTTATAAGTGTCAAAGTTGTTGCATGCAGTGCTGCACTTCTAGGTACTGTTTAATATGCTGGACTACATCTGCACTATGAGATACCTAAGCAAAGGCAACACAGGTGATGTGATTGTGAAATGAGGAAAAGAAACTCCACATTTTTCAATTACATCACCTGTGTTTCCTAAGTTTATGAATGACATTGTGCAGATGAAGTTTAGGTCTGTCCACGGACACAGAAGAGGTCTGGCCTTTGTTCAAGAGTGAAGTGGACATGACTCACTTCATTGGTAGGCCTTCACATGTATTATGTCCTCTGTTCTCTTCAAACAACTCGAAATTTCATTTGGAACCCTGAGTAGGTCTCACCTCAAACAAACCTCTGGATAGGACACATCTTATTGGCATCCTGAAGCAATCATTTAAAATGTTAGTGTCTTGCGACACTTTTCTGAGACAACAGCAGTGCAAAAGATGCACCATGTTTTAAGATAGGCCTCACTTCATCTGCATCAAGATACTGTTAGTTTAAAATGTATATCTTTAGGACTGTGTAGGGGGCCTGGAGAAGCAGAAGCTTCTGTCAGTGTCAAAGTTGTTGAAAAACTGTTTGTCCTTCAATCTTTTCCCTTGTCTTTTGTAATTTTTATATACATGTTTTAATATTTTTCAAATGTTTGTTCTCTCTTTCACAGATTGAAAGTATAAAAACAAAAAGTGAGTAATTTAACGACAATTATAAGGTAAATGTTTGGTATTCTTTTCGTTACATTTCTATCACATTCACCTACTATTAGTTCCACAGCTTCATTTCTTTAACCCTCAGTTTCCTGCCTTTGCTACTTTCCTCATTCCTTTCTCTATTACCTACTTACTCAACTCCTTCCACTCTTTTTCTCAGTCCCTCTCTTCTCATAGTTCCTCACTCTTGTTCACTCACTCCGTCTCTATTACTCTTAGTGTCTTTGACTGATCACTTTTTCACTACTTGTTCATAATGCTTTCTCTGTGTAGTTGAAGCACACTAAGGGGCATATTATGAACACAGCCAATAAAATTATTGCTGTTTTTATTGGCAGAAAACTGGTGCAAAAGTGGTTTTAGCTGCAGTTTTCTGCCGCAAAAGCGGCTTTGGTGACATATTTCTGCCGATAAAAGCTGCAAAACTTTTATTGCCTATGTTGATGATATGGCTCTATGTTATTTACATTTCTTTGCTGTTTCAATTAATCTTTTTCTGTTATTTTTTGTTTTCTGTTTTCTATTTTTTCTCTCTGTTATTCCCCATGTTTTAATCTTATTTTGAACATTCACTCACATTCTCCAAGAAACTCTTCTTTGTTATTGTTCTACTCTCTTTTTTTTCTTTCACTTCCTTATCTATTTTGTTTTCCACAATTATACCGTCTTCCGTCTTTTCTTCGGTAAATAGATCTATTAAACAGTATCTCTGGTTTACTCCCTATAGCTGTCTTTCTTTTAACATCACTCTCTGTTTACTTTCCTTATACTTACTCTTCTTTTTTTTTTTTTTTTAATTTTTTGGTTCGCTCCCGGTTCGCGAACCGGGAAGCGAACTGGGAAGCGAACTAAAAGAAATAGAGCTTGCTAGAGTGCTAAACATTCTAGCAATTTTTTTTTAAAGGGGAGGTAGTTCTGAAAAGAACTTTTTTTTAATGTTTTTGTTGTTTTATATTTTTTTTATTTTTAGAACATTTTTTGTTTTTTTTGTATTTTTTGAACAATTTTATATTTTTTTTGTTTTTTTTGGGGGGGGAACAACAAAAAACAGGCATTGAAAAGGGCTCAACAGGAGCAAAAAAAAATTTACTGTGTGGGGCGGTTAGGGCAATTATGATTGTTATAAGCCAGGTTGATGGAATTAATACTCATGTTACCACATGATATCAATGCACCGCAGTGCAGACAAGTATATTTCATATGCCCAAAATTCTCCTGGATGTTTGGCACGGTTTCCCGTGCCTCTGCTGCTGTCAATGATATTAACGATGTTGACCTGGCCACAGGAGTTGCTCTTGGGTTTTGTTCCATGTCACTAATTTCCGCCCGGCTGTAATTGAGTGGATGCCTCCTGCTCATGTGCCGATGCATGGTATAGTTCCCATAGCTATACTTTTTATCAGTCCCTCTTGATAATTTGTCTTTGCAAATGAGGCAGGTGACATACCTCGCATTCACTTTCTTCTGCCCTGGAGGGATTGAAAAAAACTGCCAAATGAAACTGGCTTTCCTATGGGAAACCCGGGGCACCTCTTCCAAGAACTGTGGTCCTTCTCTCTCCTCATCCTCTATTTCTTCCTCTTCCTCCTCTGTGTTGGATGATGACCTGGGGAGGTGGTCCTCTCTTCCCATGAGGAGGTGGAGGTGGTGGTGGGGGTGCACCAGCTGAAGCAAGTACTGAAGCCATTGCTCTACTATGAATAAAGGTCTTCCTCTCACAATGATGAAAGTCAGAGTGAGGAAAGAAGGAGGGGTTTTCATCATTTGGGAAAAACAATAGTTCTAAACCAATGAAAAGTGTTATTTTTAGGTCACCTGACCTAGCCTTACATGATTATGAAACCAAAAGTTAAATGAACCAATGAAAAGTTTTATTAACAAGTCACATGACCTCTCACGCTTATGTTACGCGCTGCGGAATGCGCCCCGGATCGCTTCCGGGTCGCTGCGCTTCGCGCCTCGGTTTGCGTACCGGAGCACTTCCGGGTGCGCTAACGCAGCGCGTCATAAGACGCATTACGCGACAACGTGATACGTCGCGCTTCCGCGACGCGTCACGATGTTGATTTCTAACGCGGCAGTTGCGCTAACGGAACGTTTACCGGTTCGCGGACCGGGTCGCGGCATCAAATTGAGCTAACGGAAAGCTTCCCAGTTCGCGAACAGGGAGCGAAACAAAAAAAATATTTAAAAAAAAATTATTAATAAACATATAAAATATATTTTTGGATTTAAAGAAGAATACATTTTACAGCTATAGATATTAGCTTTTAAAAAACCAATGAAATTCACTGAAAAAACCATAGGTTATAGACCATATATAGTTAGGAATTAGCATTTACAAAACCTTGAAAATTCACTGAAAAAACCATAGGTTATAGACCATATATAGTTAGGAATTAGCATTTAAAAAACCTTATTTTACTCACACAAAACCATTGAAATTCCATATATAGTTAGTTGTACTAACTATATATCGCGCACCCGCAATCCACTGCTGATCATGTCACATATTACATCATTCATGACATGGTCAGTGACATCACTGATGACATCACTGATGACATCTCAAATGACATCACTGATGACATCACTGATGACATCTCAAATGACATCACTGATGACATCACTGATGACATCTCAAATGACATCACTGATGACATCACTGATGACATCTCATTTGACATTACTGATCACATCACTGATGACATCATTCATGTGATAATACGATGAACCTCTTCAGACTCTAATATAACCTTAGATACACTCAGTGTAAACATACACTCACAGACTGTCACTCATCCATGGAGTTACTCAGACACCTAGTCAGTCATGCAAAGAATCAATCACACCTCCATTTTCTCAACTATACAGTTATACACACCTTACTTATTCAAACATATACTAAAACATATTTACTCTCTTATACAATCCTGGATACAAGTTCACAATGATGCATACAGCCACTCACACATTCACTGGCTCCTATGCACAGTTATTTATATATGTCAACTCTCACATGTACTGTATTTTACATATGTACTTACTTTGACATGTAGCACTGAGATATCCATTCACTCACCAATACACTCATGCACACAGTCAACTGCCCATACAGCTGTTTCCACATGCACTTTTGAACCCATACATCTAGTGAATCAACTGCTCACACATATATGCACAGAGTCATACACCTCCCAGCCACCCACACACACACTCAGTCTCCCATACAAATGCTTGGGCAACCAATCAATAACCCATATAGTTACTCATATAGCTACTGATCAACACATGCAGCAGTTTACAGAACAACAGACATAATGATGCACAAATTAAGACAGTTTAGTCACTAACCCATGCATTCAGTGAGACACATTTAATCACTCACTCATACAGTCAGTCACGCACCTACTAAATCCTTCATCCAGACACTTCTACATCTACTCATTCTTCAATATGTAAAACATATTTAAACTTTACAGAAACACACAGTCACTGGATGATGTCATCAGTGATGTCATCAGTGATGTCATTTGAGATGTCATCAGTGATGTCATCAGTGATGTCATTTGAGATGTCATCAGTGATGTCATCAGTGATGTCACTGACCATGTCATGAATGATGTAATATGTGACATGATCAGCAGTGGATTGCGGGTGCGCGATATATAGTTAGTACAACTAACTATATATGGAATTTCAATGGTTTTGTGTGAGTAAAATAAGGTTTTTTAAATGCTAATTCCTAACTATATATGGTCTACAACCTATGGTTTTTTCAGTGAATATATATATATATATATATATATATATATATATATATCTATATATATATATAGATATAGATATATATATATATATATATATATATATATTGTACATAAAACATAAACAATATTAACAATTCATATATATATATAATGATCTTTGAATAGTAGTAAATTATGTATGTGTGTTTATATAAGAATATATTTATGAATAGGGCCTGATCACGATGACAGCCCAACTGCTCGTCGGTTGTGGTCTGACTGCCATCTGCTGCTGAGGTCCGACCGATGCATTACAGTACGTGCAATCGGAGAAAGCAGTTGGAGAGACCGTCCAACGCCTTGAGCCCATTGGTGTTTTGGAAATAGTTCATAATGACAGCGGCTCCGTCACCGGGATTATGATGTTGATTTCCAACAGCCATTCCATGTTGGTCTTTCCGACATCCAAAGGCTGTCGGAAAGTGACAATGGGGGCTCCTAGCATGGGCCCCTTCCCTCCTGACCCTCCGCATTTCAGAGGTGCTAAACATTCCTGCACCATCTGGCAATCACAGTGAGGTACATGCCACACAGTGCAGGGATGTTTGGCAACATACATTTTTAAATGCAAGCTTGTGCTGCATGCCTTTTAATCCTGCTACACAAGGTTACATTGAAAAATTGATGTTTCTGACCGCTCTATGGGAGGTCGCATTCAAATTGGGATATCGGAACTGCCAACCTAAGGTCGGGCGATTCCTTTCCCACCACAGCATCCGGTTGACTTTGTAATAAGGCCTGTAGTGTTAAATATTAGTGAGATGTATTTAATGAACATCATTTCCCTGGTATATACTAACATATTTAAGATATACTACTTTAAACTGTATATCTTGTAAGAAACAATCATTTTGTATGTTTTTACCAATATTAGGGTGAAGCAATATTTTTAAAAATATTTTTGTACTTACTATTATAAGGATAGGGACAACATATTTTTGTAAATGATATTTTTGGAGCAAAGTTTTTGTTGCACGATATTGTTGATTAAGATATGGTGTCAGTGATCAAAGATTTAAACATACAATGTGCACTTCTAGGCATGTACAGTTTTCATCACTTGCTGAAGGCACAAGACAAACACGGAGGGGTCCTTTAGTGACGGTAAATACTGTACACTCAGTCCTGTGAGATACAGAACAGTTTTTCTAGCTAAATCCATGGAGGACAGAGTTGATTATGTTTACTAGCCTCTAGAGAACATTGTCAGGGCATGTTGTTTAACTTGGGTATTTTAGTCTGATCATCTTTAAGGTTCTGATGTAATTTCTGCATCGAGATCAATAACACAGATGATTATCTCAACTACGATGTTTATTGTTCACTGCTATCAACACTCACCTTCCTTAACTCTGAGCCAGACAATGCTGTCTCCTTTCTTGTAGATAGTGCTTTCCTGTTTCAACCTCATAATTGCACATTTCTAAGCATTTGGTAGGGGGTAATGCAATTCTTTTTATGTTCGTTTTATGTGTAATATTTGACAGACACTCTTCTTGTTCAGGTTAGGCAGGAGCTAAACATGTGGTAAAAGCTCAAACACCTGGGGAGCGTCACTGATTGTTTCGGGCCTAGGCGTTTCAGTTTTTTTAAGACTTGAAGGACTTCGTGTCAATCCTTGTCATATTGTGTGGTGAGGTAAGCAGTCTCACTGACCCCATCCCACTCTGTGATGAGTGAGGGACTGCTGCCTTCCCAAAGGTCAGCCAGTGAGGGAAGGCAGCAGTCCCAATCCTTCTGGGACCTCTGTGAAGGTAAGTTTTATGTTGTTTGGTGCGAGCGTGCATGTATGATCGTATGCATGTGTATTTATGAAGGAGTGTGAGTGAATGGGTTTGTGTGTGAATGCAAGGGTGTGAGTCAGTGTGTATGTGTACGTGTGTGCCCATTTTTTAAGCTATTGGGCATCTGAATTAAAATCGCTACAGGGGAACTAGTCTATTGACCCTCACACCCAGTACAAATTAGATAAGCTTGGGATCCTGACCCATAGGTACCCCCACCGTGAAACTTCTCCTAAACCTTCTGGACATGGTGAGTACCAACAAACCCTCACTACTCCCGCACGTCAGGCGCAGGAGGGACTCCCAATCTGCTACCTAAACACCCGCTCAATGGTGAAACATCAACTTGAGATCTTCTATCTCTAAGACGTGGATAAACCAGATATCCTTCTCCTATCCAAAACATGGCTGACGGCTGAATCCAGCCCTGACATTGTTGCAGCAATCCCAGAAAATGATTACATCCTCCAGGCTCACAGACCCGCAAGCAAAGCCGGAGGAGGGTTGCAGCTGTTATACTACAGAAACACAAATTCACCTCTTTAGTAACATTAGGTATTCCCTCAGTTGATAGCCTTTTACTTAAATTCGAATCCCATCACTCCTCGTTTATATGTGCTCTACTCTATAGACCCCCCACTCCACATGCCTATATTTCCACAGTTGTTGGGTGATGCAATTGCCGAACTGGTTCTCAACCACGCTACAATTCTGATAATTGGTGATTTAAACTTTTGGTCTAATGATGCACGTGAAAGCCCCTGCTCTGTTGAATGAACTGCACCCAGCATGTAAAGGTAGCCACCCACATAAAGGGTCACATTATAGACCAGCTCTAGACATCCAACCTAGAAATTTCCCACCTACTGATTGCCCCTTGTACACGGCCGGACAATCATTTTATTACCTTTTCTATCCCGAGTACTCTCCCTACTATAAACCCTCTTTCAGGTAATATCATGGCCAGAAACTGGAGCTGGGTGGACACCTCAGAATTTTGCTCCTCCCTTACCACCTCAGCCCCCACTGCCCAGGAGGAATCCCCCCACATCCAGGCAGAAAACATCAACACCTGGTTGGAATCTGCCAGAGACAGCATAGCCCCCTTGAGGAAAATCAAAAAAAGGAGGCCCCATGACTCCCAACACTGGTTCTCTGAAGACCTTAAGATGAAGAAACTGGCTATGCGACAAGCTGAACACAAGTGGAGATGCGATTATTGCCCTGATAAAAAGGCCATTTTCGTGTCCGCACTTAGAAACTACAAGCGTGCTATCCTCCGGACCAAAGCAGAATACTTTTCCTCAAAAATATTCAAACCAACCAACAAAGCCAAGGACATCTTCTCCATAGTGGATGAACTTGTCAAATTAGATCGTGTCACTGCCAAACTCACCCCTTCACAATTCTTATGCGATTCCCTTAACACATTTTTCATTGAAGAAAATTGCCATCTTTAAAGCTAGTATTCCCAAGGCTACCTCCCCTTCGGACACTCCGTGTTCACACACCAACCCTTGTTCAAATCTTCTACATCACCCAAGAATCCTTCTTTGCCCTACTTAAAAAGGTCTGCTCCGGTTCCCCTACGGACAGCTGTCTTCCCCCCACATCCTTCGGGAAGTTTTTCTCCACTGTCCAGACCCCCCTCTATCGCTTCTAAATAACTCCCTTGCCCAAGGTATTGTTCGTAATTTATTTAAAAGTGCAGAAGTTGTTCCTATCCTGAAAGAAACGAGCACCGACCACTCGATACCTAGCAACTATCACACCATATCTCTGCTGTCCTACCTGGGCACAATTCTAGAAGCCCACGTCGCTAACTGTCTCAGTGTCTTTGTAGAGCGATCTCATTATTTGGACTCACATCAAGCAGGTTTTAGACCTGCACACTTCACTGAGTCACTCATCTTGGCAGCCCTCGATGAATTAAGAATGGGGGCCAACCAGAGCACCACTCAAGCCCTGGTGCTCCTGGATTTGTCAGCCGCCTTTGACACGGTCAACCTCCATCTTCTGATCGACCGTGTCGACTGTGCCGCGATCCAGGGTCTATCGCTGAAGTGGATCACCTCTTTCCTCAGCAACCGCTTCCAAGCAGTTCACCTTGCCAATTTCTCTGCTGAGAAAAGAAGGCTGACATGCTGGGTCCCGCAGGGCTCCTCCCTTTCATCCCTTCTTTTTAACCTGTACATTTTACCCTTGATACTGGCCCTTCAAAAGAGAGGGGTCGTAACTTTTAACTATGCTGATGACCTCCAGCTAGTGTTTAACATTGGCTCATCCCCATCATCAATTGCGAGCTTTCCATCTACAATGAATTGTATTAGCAACTGGATGAACGTCAACCAGCTCAAATTAAATCCTGACAAAACCGAGCTGATTCTCACCGGTGGCCCAGCCAATCCTTGGAACTCTAATTTTTGGCCTCCACTAGTAGGGTGCCCCCCACTCCCAGTCAGCTCGGTCGAAAGCCTGGGACTTGTGATCAGCAATGATCTTACCATGAAGGCCCGGATCAGCTCAGTGCTCTCCGCTTGTTTTTTCCATCTGCGGAAGCAGATTCCTGACCACCGAGGACTTGTCCCAAGTTGTCCTCGCCCTAGTAATGTTGCGTATTGATTACGCAAACTCCCTGTATGCTGGCATTCCAGCATACCAATTACGCTGCACACAATTGGTGCAGAACAAAGCGGCCAGGCTTATTCATGGTCAGCCTAAGCACCACCATGTGAAACCTCTGTTGAAGAGCCTCCATTGGCTCCCTGAGACCCAACGCTGCCTCTTCAAGTTAGGCTGCACCATCTATAAAGCCCTCGCTGGTTGTGGCCCGGCCTTTATCGCTTTAAAGATACAGCGGTATGCTCCCTTACGTGTTCTACACTCCTCAAACAAGAACCTCTTGATCTCCAGCTCCTTTAAACGTAAAAAACATGGGGCCTCAAATTCTTGACTCTGGCACCTCAATTTTGGAACTTTCTCCCTCTTGAACCGCGTCTGGCAACCTCTTACTCCCAGTTCAGGAAACTACTAAAAACATCGTTATTCTCCCAGGCTTACATTTGAACCACCTGTCTTGTGCCTGTAACTGCTCCCGCTCAGCGCCAAAGAAACGCTTGGTGTGCGTGCGCTTAAGTTACTTTACCATAACATTTAACAAAACATCTGTGTTAAATTACCAGTTGCCACAGCAAGAATATAATTCATTTAGAAAAATTGGAATAAGACTCAATGAGCTAGCTGATAGAATCCTCGATACCACACTTTGTCATCAGTCTTCATAAACAATGCAATTCATGCCATAGTCTGGCAATTGACTCTAAAGTGGAGCCCATCAAGCACTGCCGGGAATTTGTTCACTGGAGCATGGGGGGACAACAAGCCCCACAATTCCCAGCTGCCGGAGAGCTACCACCGACGTTGTTCTGTGCGCCCTGAGGCTCCATAAATCACCAAGGTGCCTCCTGCAGCGCGGGAGCCCATCAAGCACTGCCGGACATTTGTTCTCCGGAGCGTGGGGGAACCACAACCCCCACAATTCCCAGCAGCTGGAAAGCCACCACCCACGCCGTTCTGTGCACCCTGAGGCACCATATATCATCCACGGGCCTCCCACAGCGCGGGAGCCCATCAAGCACTCCTGGGAGTTTGTTCACCAGAGTGTGGGGGGACCACAAGCCCCACAAGTCCCAGCAGCCGACGAGTCACCACAAAAGCCGTTCTGCACTCTCTGAGGCACTATAAATCACCAACGGGCCACCCACAGCGCGGGAGCCCATTAATTACTGACGGGAGTTTTTTCATCGGAGCGTGGGGGGACCACAAGCCCAACAATTCCTAGCAGCCGGTGAGCTGCCACCAACGCCGTTCTGCACGCCCTGAGGTGTCATAAATCATCAACGGGCCTCCCACAGCACCGAATGCGGGCATGCCCGGGCCACCCTGCCAAAGCCCTGGCCAAGGGCAGGTCCATCTGCACCTGTCCGTGGTTGTTTGAGGTCAGGCAGGGCCCCCCATTGGTCCCCCTCCTGTGGGGGTCACTAATAGCTCACCTTCTCCCCGAGCTTCTACATGGGTATACGTGGCACAACGTGGATATAATGGAATCGCAGGTACTATTCTTGACAAACAGGTCTTGAACATTTACACGTTTGCCTGGTAAAATGGTAAGAGGCTTAAGCCATATATAACTAAGTACCTCCATCTACCATAGTACTGAGGAGCAAGTTAACGGTGCCCTGAAGAGCAGAGTACCCTTTTACATTCCATTTATTGATTACTCATGATGATCCTGGAATATGTTTTTATGTTGCTTCTTTTATTCAAAAAACAATTGCTGCTAGTAAAGGTGTCATGCTTGATAATTAATTGGACTGTTTTATGCATTGGAATGTTTCTGTACATGTGTTTTAAATCTTGTTTTTATGGTTGCTGTACATACTGAATAAAGCTGTTTTGAATTGAATTGAATTTACTCTAAAGTAGAAATGTGTTGTCTAGCTAGTCTAGTGCTTATGAGTGTTGCAGGAGGATCACTGCTGCTCTTACCTACTGGTCTACCAGGCACTGGAATTTGTCCCTGAGACTAATCATCACCATCTCACTGATGTGCCCAAAAGAGACTTCCTAAAGTTATTTTTGATAGATGTTTTTTCCAGTTCTTTGGGCAGTTAAAAAGCAGGTATTGAATTACTTTATCTAAAAATTGGTTGTTAGATACCAGTCTCTAATTTGGAGCATATTGCTTAAGTATCTAAAGACTGAAGACACAAGGCTAAGTTTCAGGGGATTTTTTTAGCCTTAGATAGAATTAGAAGGAAATGTGGCAATGGGTCTAATCTATAAGCCAAATCTAATATTACTCCTCTGGCAGCTGCTGTTCTGTCCACTACACACTAACAGGAACAACTATTGAAATAAGCAAAATAGGATATAGTGGGCCCTGCAAAAGAATTTGGCAATTGAGGAGGGTTAGTGTTACACCAGTCAGTCTTAGAGTGGCCTTCCCCCCAACTTTTAGTTTTACCTCCTCCATTTTTTGGACTTATTTTGGTTGGCCTTAGAACTCTGTCCACTTTACCACCTTTAACCAGCCAGTGTGACAGTGCTTGTGCTCACTCCCCTCAAACATGGTTACATTGGCCTATATCCAGTTAGCATATCTAATTTACTTGTGAGTCCCTTGTAGAGTGCTAAACCGTATACACAGGGCCTTTAAATTAAATGCTACTAGTGGGCTTGCAGAACTTATTGTGCCACCCACTTGAGTAGCATTTAAAACATGTCCCAGGCCTGTCATTGCATTGTGGATGCAGTTTTAAACTGCCATGTTGACTTAAAACCCCCTTGCCAAGACTTAAGCTCAGCTGTTATTACATATGGGTCACCCCTAAAGTAGGATTTAGGTGTTGTATAATTAAGGTTTTTCATGGCCAGGTAGTAAAAAACTCCTAAATTAATGTTTCACTACTGTGAGACTTAGGATAACATTGGGGATTCCTTAATACATTTAATACGCTCTAATTTCTAATTGGTAGTAGAGAGTTATATCATGTTTTCTATCAATGAAATTATAATGATAAACCCTCTTTAATGCTAACGTCTGATTTTTCATTACAATTTTGAAAATGCCACTTTTAGAGAGTTGTCATTTTCTAGCCCCTAGCCTTTTTATGCTTGTAGCCTGCCTTGGTTCATATGACTGGGTGTAACTGACGGATAGACTTTGTGAATACCTCCAAGACAGTCACACAATAAAGGGACTAAGTGTGCCTGCATGGGCCATCTGCCTACATGATGTGGGTGGAGCTGAGCACAGCCCCACTTACAACTGAGTAGCCTGTGCTCTACCTTCACACAAAGGGCCTAATAACCCCACATTTTTACTGCAGCCACCTTGGCACTAGGGTATAAAAGTAGGAACTCAGACACAAGCTTTTCAGTACACTTCTGGACCCGTGGACACTTTGCCTGAAAGAATGACTGCTGTGCTACTGGAGGGACTGTTACTCGGCTGGACTGTCACCATGGAAGACTGCGGCCCTACTGAATTGCTGCCCTATTTGTCCCGCTGATCTGCTACCTTCTGCCTGGGGAAAGGAATTGGAGCTTCAACTGTCCCAGGACCTCCAGAATGACTCTCAAGAGCTCATTTGCTGGCCTCCTGTTCAGACCCAAAGGGGCACAAAATGCATCCTCCATCTTGAACCCAGTCTGAGTGGGTCCTCTATATCCAAGAGGTCCCCTCCAATCCTGGATCCCTTGGAAGTGATGCTAAATGTGCCCAGATAGCTACTATTGAAAAGTGAGGACTTAGAAAAGTTTTGCCTAAAACCCTACTATAAGAACCAGTAGGAGACCGGGATCAAACTGCTTGCCTCTCTGACCGAGGTGCACCGCAAGTCGGATTAACTTTGTGGCTTCGATATCTAGGTTATTCGCCGCAGCAGCAAATCTGTTTCAGTGGTCCTTCACCAAAGGGGTATCCAACCTGTGGAATTGCCTTTGGCTATAGCCCTCAACCTCATCCCACTGAAAATGTTTTACTTCTATTTCAGAGAATTAGGGACTGATTTAGATCTTGGCAGATGGATTACTTCGTTACAACCGTGACGGATATCCCGTCTGCCGAAATATAAATCTCATAGGATATAATAGGATTCATATTTTGGAGGACAGAAAATCCATCACCGTTGTGACAGAGTAACCAGTCTGCAAGATCTAAATCAGGCTCTGAAGTCCAAAGGTAGAAATCTTCACTGCGGCTTTGACCCAAGGCTATGTGACGAAAATGCTCTCTCTTCGGAAACCACCTGCAGCCTTGCCCGGCAATCATATAATTTAATCAGTCAATCATATCATTTGTAAGGCGCACTACTCACCAGTGAGGGTCTCAAGGCGCTGGGGTGGGGAATGCTGCTACTGGTTGAAAAGACAGGTCTTAAGTAGTTTTCTGAAGGTCAGCAGGTCTTGGGTCTGCCGTAGGTGGATGGGGAGGGTGTTCCAGGGCTTGGTGGCGAGGTGGGAGAACGATCTGCCACCGGAGGTCGCTCTTCAGAAGCGTGGGACTAGGACGAGGGTGAGGGTGGCAGAGCAGAGCTGGGGGTGGGGGTATAAAAGCTGGGTGGTCTGTTGAGATACGTTGGTCCGGTGTTGTGGAGTGCCTTGTGTGCATGGGTGAGGAGCTTGAAGGTTATCCTCTTGTTGACCGGGAGCCAGTGCAGGTCTCTCAGGTGGGGTGTGATGTGGCTGCGGCGAGGGATGTCAGGGATCGGGCATGCTGAGACATTCTGGATGCGTTGGAGCCGTCTCAGGAGTTTGGCCGAGGCTCCTGCATAGAGGGCGTTTCCGTAGTCCAAACTGCTGCTGACGAGGGCCTCGGTGACTGTTCTTCTCGTTTCAGTGGGGATCCACTTGAAGATCCTGCGGAGCATACGGAGGGCGTTGAAGCAGGGGGAGGAGACGGCGTTGACCTGTTTAGTCATGGAGAGGGTGGAGTCGAGGATGACCCCTAGGTTGCATGCGTGGTCAGTGGGTGTTGGGTAGGTTCCCAGTGCGGTTGGCCCTCAGGAGTCGTCCCAGGCTGAACGGGTGGATCCGAGGATGTGGACCTCCATCTTGTCCGAGTTCAGCTTCAGTTGGTTCTTCCTCATCCATTCAGTGACAGCCTTCATTCCTTTGTGAAGGGTGGTTTGGCGTTGTGGTGGTCCTTGGTAAGAGAGAGGATCAGCTGGGTGTCATCGGCGTAGGAGATGAAGTTGAGGTCGTGCCGACAGGCGACATGGGCGAGCGTTGCCATGTAGATGTTAAACAGAGTTGGGCTAAGGGATGAGCCCTGGGGTACGCCGCAGATGATCTCAGTGGCTTCGGAGCGGAAGGGGGAAGGTGGACGCTCTGTCTTCTGCCGGAGAGGAAGGAGGAGGTCCAGTCCAGGGCCTTCTCTTGGATCCCGGCATTGTGGAGGCGTGTTCGTAGTGTGTGGTGGCAGACTGTGCCAAAGGATGCTGACAGGTCCAGGAGGATGAGGGACACCGTTTCTCCGTTGTCCAGCAGGGACTTGATGTCATCATTGGCGTCGATGAGGGCAGTTTCGGTGCCGTAGTTGCTGTGGAACCCGGACTGGGAAGGGTCAAGGATGTTATTCTCCTCAAGGTAGCGGGTCAGTTGATCGTTGATGGTCTTCTCAATGACCTTTGCCGGGGACGGGAGCAGGGAGATGGGCCGGAAGTTCTTGAGGTCCTTGGGGTCCGCCTTGGGTTTCTTGAGTAAGGCATTGATCTCGGCGTGCTTCCAGCTCTCTGGGAAGGTTGCTGTCCGAAAGGAGGTGTTGATGATTTTCCGGAGATGGGGTGCGATGGCTGTGCTGGCTTTGTTAAAGATGTGTTGTGGGCATGGGTCTGACGGAGATCCGGAGTGGATGGTGTTCATGATCTTGATGGTGTCGTCGTCGTTGATGTTGGTCCAGGAGAACAGGTTTCTCTGAGGGTGGTGTTGGGGTCGGTGTGGATCTGGAAGTGCAGGTGTTCGGCAGTGCTGAGGGTGTCGTCGGTGTTGGTCGAGACTCTGAGAGTGTTCCTGTGGATGATGGCGATTCCTCCTCCTGCTCCATTGGTGCGGTCCCTGCGGGTGATCTTGTATCCTTCCGGGACGGCTATGGCTATGTCGGGTGCCGGGGCGGGGTTCAGCCAGGTCTCCGTCAGGAAGGCGACGTCTGGGGAGGTCGAGTCGAGTAGGTCCCAGAATTCAATGGCGTGTTTGCGGGCAGAGCGGGTGTTGAGAAGGATGCATCTGAGGTGGTTGGGTTCTTTCCTGGTCGGCAGCATGGTGGGGCGGATGCTTGTGAAGCTGCAGTTCCGGCAGGTGAAAGCTCCATGCGCTTTGGGGTGGACACGAAGCAGATGTATGATCGTCTGGTGTTGAGTGCGTTAGGGTTCCGGCATCGTAGCAGTGTCAGGCGTCGTGGCGTTTGCGGGGTCCAGGGGTTCTGGCACTGGGCCTGGTCCAGGCGCAGACGGGCTTGCCTTAGGCGCACCTTTGGCGCGGCCGCTGCGCGGCCTTCATATGAGGGGATGTGGGATGTGGGGGGGAGGAGCAGCTGGGAAGCGGGAGGGGAGCGGTGAATGAGATTGCAGGGGTGTCGCCTGCAGGGAAGCAGCGGCGGGAAAAACAGGTGGTGGCCGCAGGAGAACTGGGCACAGGAAGGAAAAACAAGTTTAGGCAAGAAAACAAGTACAGGCACAGAGGAATAAAAACAAGTCTGGGCAAGAAAGCAAGTACAGGCACAGGGGAATGTCTGGGCAAGAAATCAAGTACAGGCACAGAGGAATAAAAACAAGTCTGGTCAAGAAAGCAAGTACAGGCACAGAGGAATAAAAACAAGTCTGGGCAAGAAAGCAAGTTAGGCACGGGGAAAAATACAAGATTAGGCAAAAACAATGTAGGCAGAGCCGTGCAGCAGCATGGGGAGCGACCTGCCTGCAAGCAGGGTCAGAGGTCGCAGACCTTTACCATCTCAGAAAATGTTTCTGAAGATTTTTTTACCTTGACCCAGTCTTGCTTGACCAGATGTCCGCATTGGTGCTTCTATCTTGTTGGCGCTCGTTTTCACTAATCACTTTAAAAACACATAACTCTGGTTCTACTGATTGGATTTTTTTCACGTTTGTGTGAAAATATTTTATTTAAATGTATTCTATTTTCTAAATTGGGATTTTTCTTGCGTTGTGTTTTCACTTTATTACTGTATGTTTGCTACATAAATACTAAGGGCCTCATTTATGGGGTTTTACCATATGGCTGCGCCACAGGCCTTGTTGCTGCACTGCCCTACGGTAAAAGAAAATGGCAGGAATGTGTCATTGGAATGCACCATATCTATAAGATACAGCACGTCCCTGTCCTTGTCCCCTGCGCCTGCGCACAATAGGCTGCCGTGCTCCAACAGAGGCACCTTTGCACCATGGTGCAAGGGTGCCTGCATTAAGGGGATGATTATTTTTGTACAGGAAGGGAAACCTTCCTGTACAAAAACAATCACAAGGGGCTATTTCCTTTTTCTATGTGTGCTGCAAAATGCAAAAATTAGGAGAAATGAAGATATTTCTCCTTGTTGTGCCTCCCTTACGCCTCCCCTGGGGCGGTGTAAGGTTTTGGTGCTGCCTCAGATTTATGATTTCTCGTAATTCTGGGCCAGGTTCAAAATGCCATGGATGTTGCTGGGAACGCCCCCAGCAACACCTGTTGCAAGCCCCTGTAATGCAGAAAACTGTGTTAAAGGAGACAATATTTACGAAGCAGCATTGAGCCAAAAAAGTGGCTTAGTGCTGCCTCATAAAATGGAGCAGGCTCCTGTGCCACGGAGTGTAAAAAAAAAAGTGACATTCCAAAGGCGCAAGGGTCTTCATGAATTAGGCCCTTTGCACATAGTCTCTAAGTTAAACCTGATTGCTTTTTGTGCCAAGCTACCTAGGGTTAAGCACAGGTTAATTTAGTGACTCTTTGTGGCTCACCCTGCAAGGGATTGTGGCTTTTTCTTTTTCTGGGCTCACACCCCAGTCAACCAACATCCCAATTTCTAACTCTTAGAGTTTGTATTCTTCCTCACTGGAATATGCAATGCTGCCATCTGTACATTGAAAAAAAAGGAATATTGCTTCAAACATTTCACAGCTCTTGTCACTACATTTTTTTCCTTGTAAACCTATAATGTGCACCTCACGGTACGGGACTTTTCCACTAGGGTCTGATGTTTCAAGACCATTAGCAAACTTGTCTGCCTTGATTAAATGGCTTCTGTAACAACCACACTTTTCACAGCGCCATCAGCCAGTGTGGAACTAACTGGAACTGAACTACAACAGACAAATGAGGTTTTACAAATTTTCAATGTAGGAAAGTTTTACAGTTTTAATTTTTATCAAAGACACAGACGCAAATATGTTGATCACTTTCTTTCTATTTATTTCCCATAATAACCAGAAATAAAAGGAAACAGAAAGAGCAAATCCTTTTCTTGAATGCAAACTACAAAGGAGTCAAACATATACATCTAGATTAACATGATGTTGTGCAAATCTCTGCGTTACTCTGCACCACTGAGGCATTCCATGGGTGATTGAATACAGAGAAAATGGAGATCATGGTATTTGGGAAACCGAAGCAGTTAGTAACTCTAGAATGGTGGCCTACAGAATTAGGCCTCGCTCCTATATCCAAACAAGTAGTGAAGAATCTTGGCCTTAAAATAGATCAGTGTCTGTCCATGAAAGACCAAGTCATTGCCACGAGCAGCAGGTGTTTTAATATGATCGAACTTTTGAAGAAAGCTTTCTCCTATGTTCCTCTTTCTGCTAGAAAAACCCTTGTTCATCCCTTGATTATTAGCAAATTGGACTATGGCAATGCCTTATTTGCATCAGCCAATGAGTCCTTAATGTCCAAACTGCAATGGTACAAAGAACAGCTGCACAACTTGTATAAAATCTTCCTTCCCGCTCCTCGGCAGAACCACTACTGAAGGCCTTGCATTGGCTACTCATTAGGAAAAGGTCAATCTTCAAAATCTATTGCCTTACATATAAATCATTAACAGGAAACTGACCTAGTTACCTATGTCAAAATTGAAATGACTACTGTCCAGTTAGGGATCAGTGCCCTAAGGACAAAGCACTGCTTATTGTCCCTTGTGTCTGATTGACTAGATGTGGGGGCAAGTCTTTCTCTTACCTGGCCCCATACTATTGGAATGCTTTGCCTTATTATGTTCCCATCTGCCCTGATAACATCAAATTCAGAAAAGTGCTTAAAATTGTTTCTTTTAATATTTTGTGTTAGGTGTTTGCCTGCGTTTATCGCCAGTGCTGAGATACTGCTTCAGAAGTGATTACCACACTATAGCAAGCTGTATTAACATAATATAACTTAACAATCATGTGTGCCCTTTCACGCAGCTCAGCAAGGTGGCTTGCTGCATTGCGCTGCGTGAAACTTTGATAAAAATGCCCCCAGTCCCTCCTTTTTCTTGATATGACACCTATCATCACCATCTGTTCAGTAACTGGAACATGATAAAGAAAATGCAAATATAGTAGACAAGAATGACCATATCCATTTATCTTTTATCTGGAGGATGTTCAGGTGCATTTAGGAACTGTAGTACATGTAACCGAGAACAATGAAATATAATTTGATGAGAAAGACAATCAGGATTAAATAAAAAAAATATAAACTAGAAGTCTTATAAATGAAAAAATATTAAAGCAGTAGGATAATGCTCACCTCTGTATTTATAATATAACTAAAACTTCTACTGAAGCTCGGGAAGGGGAAATTTGATATCTGAACCAGAGGCTCATATCGTGCAGTTGTTAAGAGCATATTAACCACTGTAAAAGAAGTATGAAAAAAATATTTGCAGTTGAATGGTTTCAACGTTGCTGCTAAAGACCAATCAATTGCTGTTAGAAAGCCTTCCAATTTAGTCCTGGCCCAAAGGCTTTGGAAACCTTATCCACATTAGAAGGACAAATTCCAAAAACAATAGTTTCATTCCCGGATTGATACATGATTCAATTAATCCATCTCAATAAAGTGGCAGAAGAAACTGGAAAATGTGTCTTCTGAAGGAAATGAAGAGTTGAAGATATGACATTCTAAGACTGGCTGCACAAATGTCATATTCCTCGAGACAGCAAACACACAGAGCTTTGGTTGCTTGGGAAACCAAGGATGATAAGGCCTTAGTTTGGCTGGAAATAGTGAATAAGACTGTAGAAGGAGTAAACTGTCTAACCAACAGATCCAAAGGTCTGGCATTGATTATTCTTTTAGATAACCTCCATAGATAGCGAGAGATTGCGAACAGTGCCAAATCAGTCCTATAGGAAATTGAACCCAACTAGCGACATGGCAACAATTCACAACTGATGTACTTGTAAACAACAATTGCAATACGGACGGCCCACCCAGGACACACTTCTTAACTATACAAGGCCACTGCCAAAAACCTAAAAAGAGATTAGTAGTCTGTCACCTGGCTAGGAAAAAAAACTAAACCAGGCCTGTAAAATAATGAGCAAAGTGGATATTCAAAGGGCTACAAAAAAAACAATATGCCAAGTCAGTCTGGCTCAAAAACTGAAAAGCCATGTATGACTTCTGTGTCATGTCTTTTAGGATAGTCCCTTTAATGCATACCCCATTTGTACATACATTTTCCCATACTCACGAGAACAACGATTCTAAACAGGTGACCTTTGACCTAGTAGCTTACTCCTGTCTCCTCGACACCAGACTCTAAGTATTCTATCATAATCCCTGTACCTAATGTAGATAAACATGTTCCCAGGCACAGTAGATTTATTCTGTGTATGGGTCACAATTTTTTCATCCTTGGCCACCAGCCAGCTGTGCATGATCACATTTGTTTAGAAATGCATCAGTGATTGTTTTCAAAACATTTATGATTGTTTTCAAAACATCAATGGTTATTTTAAAAACAAATCGATTCTAGAAAAAACCCGGGAGTGACCACTTTAGTATAAAAGTCCCTCACTCCCCCCTACAAATTACAGGAGAATTACTTCCAGGCTGAGACCGGGGTCCTGCATGTCGAATCTCCGAAACGCAGCGGTCTGACATCCCTTGTGGGTTGTCATCCTCGTTGCAGAGACAGGGTCCCTCGTTCTAAACCATCAGGTGATGGGGCTGGTTCTTCCCTAGGGGTTTCTTGGTTACAGATACATATAGCGATACACATATACACCTACACATCCAGGTTAGACAAGGTACATTTAGGCAAATTACTTAGGGCGCGCATTTTACGAATATGCAAGTGCTACTGTTTTTATCTTAACTGCTTATGTTAATCTTATTAGCTCTATAGTAGAAATTTATCTACTATTTACTATATTGGTACCAGCAATCTCTTTCATATGCTTCTGTCTCCTGATTTTTGCAGCACATATGTTTTACACCAGATTGTCGCTGGCCCAGTAAATAATTATTGAAATGTCCTAATCACCAACCTCTGTATTTCCTGAGAGAAAACAAGCACAAGTGTCTGAGCGAAACGTACTCTACCAATTTCCAAGATCCCTGAAGAAACAGGGTTGTCATGTTCGGTGGTTGCCAGAGACTACCTACATAACTGTACAATACAGGGGGGGTAGTACAGGCACTGTAGAGCTAGCTGGTTTAACGGCTGACATATCCTGTGGGGTGTCCGGAAGTGGTTGGGATACCAAGCCCTCAGTTTAGGTCATCCAAAACGAGCAGGTCCTGTGGGACTCCTAGGAACTACACAACATGGCACCCAAACATTGGTTTGGCTCTTATATTAACAGTAAAAATCTAAGTAGTCAGTCGTGCTTTCTCAGAAAACCCAACTCACACTTTATCAGAGACGTCTGAAGTGGGAAGGGAAATCCGTCTCAGCTGAGCAGATATACCCTGTGTATTGGCTGAAGGTTTAAAGAAACTTGTAAGGATGAAAAGTTTCCCACATTGTGCAAAACCCTAAACTTAAAAAAATGATTCATTCTTCTTCATTTGAGAATGAGTCCACAAACAGTGGTTCAGGGAATGGGGAAGAAGAGTTGGCTAACGCTCTTAACATTACAGAAAACTGCAGACATGCAGTTACTATAAAATTGTTAGAACACGGTGTACCAACAACAGGTGGCTATATTACCATCGTGATTGAGGCACACGAGGCGTTCGGATCAGAGGTATTCTATTCTTGGGTTCAGTTCCCAACTTCAGATCCGGTGACTAAATTGTTTCACACATACATTGTATTTGAACCACCGGAAGACTGCATTCCATACTAAGACATTGAAGTCCCATTAACTTACCAGCAGCATAAAAGCTGGTTCAAAGGCACTCTCCCACATACAACATCTGTTGTGAGACTCAGCCCCTTCAACATAGAAGGAACGACTTGGCCAGTCTTAGCGACATACACTCAACATCCCGAGATAGATACACTACCAGTGGATGAAGTCCCTAAAATATACAAAGATATAGTTAGGCTATACAGACATATTGTGCAGTTCGTCATGCGACCATTAACAGTCCACCCTGTGAGAAATGATCCAACTGGTCCATATCAGACAACACCTACAATGAACCCACATACACTGAAATCAGTAATAGGGACAACTTCCAAACAGGAGCAAATTCCGTTCTGATAGCACAAAAAACTACACTGCTGGAAGCAGTATTTCCCCATATGGGTCCACAGGAAAAACATAGGGGCATATTCTCAAGGATCTATTGCTGAGTTATTGGCTCTTTATCGCAGCCAAAGTTGCGATAAATGTATCTCCCCATTCACAAGCAGGCCATATCACCAGTTTGTGTAACACGAAAAATTAGGAAAGGTCCAAGGGGAATAAATATTTAGAGACCACAAAACACAGTCTGCACCCGCATTTATCATGTAGCAACAAAACAAAAAACTAGTAGTGGTCTATACTGAACATAGGAAACTGAGCAATAAGACAGAAGCAAGTGTGTAAGAGAAAGGAAATGAATCCCATCAGCCCACCCATGTGGCGGAGCCTCATCTTCTGGGATTGTAATAGGTCATGGTTTAGATAAGGAGACACACCGGATGATATTGTGTGTATTTCTCCAACTCTCCAAAACCTCCAGTGATGGAACCGACCCAAGATGTTGTATGTGGGTATGATGGTGTGGGAAATTAAATTGCAGTGAAGAAGATAGTGTGAACAAAAATCAAATGTGCAACTTAAAATTGGCTACCATGATGTAAGGAAAAACTTTAATGGGGATAACTCATGGTGTCAAGATTAAAAAGAAGTGTATGATAGTCTGAAATAATGACTGCCCAAACTAGATGGTATAGTGGTCAACATGTTTCTGCCATGCAGGGGCGTCTCCCCTACCAGGCTTTCATTAGGACCTTGAAAAACACTACTGCAATAACGTACAAAAATCAAAAGTTAAATTCATTACCAAATAATACCGGGTACTCTACCGTCCGCGGGATACTTCCTGCGTCGGTGGTTCCCGAATTTTTAAAGGATTATTTCCTGAAAAAAATTCAAAACACACAAATATATCTATATGACAACTGTGTCTGACACATGCAAAACGTGCTTACTGTCAAAAATAGGAATTTGTAATTAGCTTCCAAAGTCAACCTTCACAGAGATAGTAATTGGAAAAAGAATAATATACATTTTATTTTACTCACCCAAATATTGTTGGGAGTAAACCTCACCTCTCCTGGCCACTGCTCAGGAAATAGAGGCCCCGCTCTGTAGTAATGGAAAATAATTATTTACATATATGTGGGTTGCCCTGTCAAGGTGAAGCCCAACAAGCAAATATCCACTACATGTGCTATCAAAAAGAAGCATTCAAAACCTTGGTATTTAGTCACTAGGGAAAGGAGATGGCTGGAATTCTCATCGGCTCTTACAAAGCGTCGGACAAAATGTTGTTTTCAAAAAAACTCAACCAGAGCTATAATATGTATAATGTACAGCTCTTGCTAGTGTATAATATCCAAAAATAGGTAAACTGAACCAGCAATGACTAGTAATTATTAAAATCTCTGCTTGGAAAAAGTACCAGTTTAACTATAACAAGGCTCTCACCGAGAAAGCCCATGCATTAAGACTTATTCATGAAAAGGAGTAGCCATTCTTGTAAAAAGGCCTTCCAACATGAGGCAGAGATGCATAGTAGCATGAGCAAGACTAGAGCAGCGAGACACCCTGCCGCACCTTACCTGTCCGTCGGTACCTCTGGCCTCGTCCTAAGCCAAGGGGGGAGGTACCGACGTGACGGTGCTGTCTTGCTAAAAATTGTGTCTCAGCCAATCAGGAATCCGCCGTTGGTCATACGGTCGGCGGACCTAGTTGGAAAACGCTCAACAGGCTGCCATATTCCAAGCATCTTGCGGATTGGTAAAGCTGACGTGAGGGAACCGCTGACTGGTTCTCCTGCGGCCAACCAAATCCCAAAGACACATCGTGCGATAGAACCTATGCTGCAGAGTTCGCAGAACTGACTGGCCCCATTTAATGTGTTTAGGGAGTGCGTAGGGATAACCAGATTAATCCCTGAAGAGCTGTCACTTCAGCGTACAAAAATGATTGAAATAGCGGAGTTGCGCCCACTGTTTTATTTCGATACACAAGACGTCCTTCATCTCATTTTTTATTGGCTCCCAAGGTAACCAATGAAAACGCTGTAAGACACATCACGTAGGGCCTCCCAGTGACGAACAATTGCGAAAAACAAACCACCTCTGTGGTTTAGTCAATGTCGAGAAATGTTTATGTACATCAAAAGTGCATACTTGAATAGGTCTTATAATCCTACAATAGCCTATAAAAATGGCGTAAAAAGTGCGCCCATAGTTTAATCCACGACGTGCACAAATCTAGATGAGGGCCTGATTAAAAATAATCTACGCCCCTACGAGATCGATATAAACAATAAGCTGAGAGGCAATGATGTAACATCTCCATCAGCAAGTTATCCCTCAGAGCATATGTCAATGAATTAAGCCCAGTCTATGCAACCATAGTAGGCAACTGCCTTAACATAACAAACAAAGGAGTGTGATCAACCAGATAAAGCTCATAGCGTGAATCAAATTTCTGAGTCAAAATTGGTGCTACGAGAACAAAGTAAAACAATTGTTGTGGAAGAATGTAACAGTTGAGGGAAACAAGGGGGGAGTTATTAAATGGTTACCCATGGGATGTCGTCATTCAAACCCTCCATGTCACTCTTCAATCTGTATATCCACTTTTGTTCTCTTAGAAACAAGAACCTTGAAACATCTCGTACGTGGGGCGGTACAAACGGTTTTTCCAGGACTGTCCAACACATTTCCTCTGGGGTATGTTTCATTTGGAGAAAGCGGTTGGTAAGTCTGATTGCTTGTTTGTTGCACCGAATGGTGCTTTTGTGCTCATTTATACGCAATTTAATCTTTCTGGTGGTCATCCCTACGTATCGCAGGGCACATGGACACGTGATCAGATGCATAAGTTTCTCACTGTTACAATTAGTGTGATGCTTCAGGATCCATGGTCTGGGGGTCCCAATGTCGATAGTAAGGGTCTTTTTCGTTTGAGGACAAGCGGTGCATTGTCCGCAGGGATAATGGCCCTGTACTGGAGGCAGGTTCCATAGGGTGTTGACAGGTGTCATCTCGTTACCGTTACATCTGGGCCTCGTGTGAACAAGGCTGTCTCTCAGGTTTGTACCTCTCTTGAAAGAGAATAAAGATGTCTGAATGGCAGAACCTGCAGTGTTCAAAATCTTCCAGTTTTTCTTCACTGTTTTCTGCCTCGGCTGCGGGTCCTATGATACCGTTTCAAGTGAATTTGCTTGCACACTAGGGACAACAGGCTCACCTTGGTAATTTTTGACACTTTTTTGTGAGATGGCTGACTTCACGGGCTTGTCATTTGACGAGGACACTCTTCAGTCGATTTTGACTGCTCATCCAAGCATCTTAGATGCTGTACCAGTAACGGGACGGAACCAGCAGGATGATTGGGGCTCGCTACTTGTTTTAAAAAAGACACATTCACGAACATGCATTCATGGCCAGCTTATGGCGGAGTATCTCCATGGCAAGTGTGCCCCCACTGGGCTTATAGTTATGAATGCCCCTTGTTTGTTCCTAACAGACAAAATCTTCCTGAAGGACTGGTCTCTGATTGCGTGGAAATGTACCCGCGATTGGCTCATCCTTATCATCGCCACAGCCAAGAGATTGGCTGATGCGATTTTAATAGAGATCCAGGTCCTGGAGGGTAAGATAAATGCAACCATAAAGGGCACTGCTTTCAAAAAACAACTTGATGATAACAATAAGGCCAACAAAGAATACAAGGAGTCTATCCTATTTGCTAAAATAGACAAGTTTCGCAAAGATCTAGTGAAGTTTGCTATGGATAAGGTGTATCCATACACTAGTGAGTCGTACAAACCACCAGAATACAACAATAGGGGCAAGAAGTATGGGTCAAATTACTCGACATCTTCAGCTGACCCCGGGTCAAGTGACTCTGACTCATCCACTGGTAACACTTCGATGAGATATAGTCGTGGCTGGTACAAAAGACCGAGCCGGAGGGGGAATAGACAAGGAAACCAACCTTTCCAAGCAGGACCTTGGTGGCCACCGGCCCCATGGGGGTTTCACCAGCCACAATTTCCACAATGAATGCCCAATTTTCAACCTCCACCTCAGTGGTACAACGATCAGTCTTTTTTAGCCCAGGGCCGTGGATGGAGCAGGGGCAGGAGAAGAGGACAACCACAAGTACAATGGGAAGACAACTCGAGCTATCCGAACACCAGAAGCGGAAAGGGCAAGCAACAGCCACCACAACAGGTGGGACCGAGTACAGAGAGAGTCTCATAGTGAATTTGAGCTCTCGTACTATAACTGATCTGGAAGAACAGGTCCTCAACAAAGGATTAGGTTTTGTACCTACCAATACCACAGATCCTTTCCAGCTACGCTGGATTGAAGAAACCCTCGACTTTCACTCCTCTCTTACATCAGGTCCCACCTCAAGTAGGAGCCTTTGAGAAGGCGGTGGTACATGACATCACTAAACTCACCAGCTGCGAGAAGTAATCTTTCTCTAACCTGTCACAGGAAGAAAGATCAGCTATTGACTCTCTAGCCAAAGACCCCACCATCATAATAAAACCAGCAGATAAGGGGGGAGCCACTGTGATCATGGACTTATCCACCTACCGAGATGAGTGTCTTAGGCAACTTGGAGATCCTAGACACTATCCCCTCCTTACTGAAGACCCCACCGGAAGGTTACTCAACGAGATCAAACATATGGTTGAGGAAGCATCCGCCGAAGGCTGGATCACCGAATCTGAAGCCCAATACTTGATAACCACCTACCCTGTTACTCCGTATTTTTACAATCTGCCAAAAATACATAAAGTACAGACACCGCCCCCAGGACGCCCGATTATTTCAGGTATCGAATCATTGTTGGAGCCCTAGTCCACATTCGTCGATTTCTTTCTGAGGCCACTTGTGAAGAAAATGCCGACGTTTTTACAAGATACCACAGACATCTTACGGCTTCTACCTGAGATTGAGTTCAACGTCGAGACTGACCTATTGGTCAGTTTCGATGTTGAATCTCTGTACACCTGTATACCTCAACAGGAGACTTTGCAAGCGGTTAGAAGCCTTTTGGAAGACTCGGTATTAGAAACTATTACAGCAATTAATTTCATTATGGAATGTGCCCGTCTAGCTGTGATGGAAACATTTTTTGCCTTTGAAGATAATCTGTATTTGCAAACATCGGGAACCTCGATGGGCAGTGTTTTCGCCCCTTCCATAGCAAACCTTTATGTACATCTTTTTGAAGAGAAATGCGTTCTCAACCACACCAACCCTTTTTTTGATCAGGTGTTGGTGCGGAAACGCAATATTGACGACATCTTTGTAGTTTGGCGCGGAACACCAGACACCATCACTAACTTTCAGATATGGTTCATCGATCAAAATCAATATTTGAAGTTCACTGTTGAGTACAGTCAGGAAGAGCTCGCATTTCTGGATATCACCATCTTTCCTGTAAATGGATGCCTCGGGAGCAAATTGTACCGCAAACCAATGGCCCGCAACTCGTTGTTGTCCTTCACGTGCCATCACCCTAAGTCCCTGCAGGAGAATCTGCCTGTTGGACAGTTTTTAAGGATCCGCAGGAACTGCTCCATCAAAACCGATTTTTAATTTTTCTCCAAAGATCTGGCTTGTAAATTGGAAGGCTGGAACTACCCAGATACATGATCAAGAGAGCGCAAAAGCGTGATATGAACAACAATCGGGAAGCTCTGTTGAGTCCTCCTGTTGCAAAACCACTACTTGATAGACTGACTTTTGTGACGAAAACATTGAAGAAAAACTGAAAGATTTTGAACACTGCAGGTTCTGCCATTCAGACACCTTTATTCTCTTTCAAGAGAGGTACAAACCTGAGAGACAGCCTTGTTCACACTCGAATCTTGTGAGTCTTACCACTAGGTGGCGAGCGTGTGCGTGGCTCTATCGAAGCAGAGCAGAGCAGACACAGACGCCGAGCGAGCAGGAGCCGCGGTGGGAGCTGCAGTGAGAGGCTTCCTTTGGGTTTTCTCGGGGGTATCCAGCCTCAGCCCCAGGCCTCAGCCCCAGGCCCAAGCCCCCCCGCACTTTGATTTTCAGCTCTCTAGCTCTCCAGCTCTCCCTCAGCCGCGGAGACGGGAGGCCGAGAAGCCGAGACCTTGGACCTTGCTCCTGCCCCTGCATAACGTCCGGACGCTCCGGCCAGCTCAGAGCCACCGAGGAGGAAGGAGAGGTCGGTGAGTTCAAGGGGCAAGGAGCCCACCTTTTGGTGTTTGGTGTCCGGTGGTTTGCAGGAGGCAGCCCAGTACGTTGGCTATTGCGCTTCACCTTGCAGCTCATTGCTTGCTACAGTTGGCTGTTTTGCTGTGTTCTAGGCCCAGGGCCAGCATTAGCATCGCCCCGTCGCCCCCATCCGGGAAACCCTCCCCCTCTTGGACCTTTCTTGGACCTTTTCTCGAGCTTTTCTTGGCCTGCCTTCGAGAGGCAAGCGAGTGGAAGTGAAGGGCAGGGTAGGGACAAAGCACGAGCGCGGTTGCCGTTAGAGGCAGCCGCTAAGTAAGAGCCCGGGGTGGCAGCCCAGGCCAAGCTGACTAGGTCCGTTTGGCTCAAGGTACCGCCTGAGTGTACCGCTCGTCCGAACCAACTGCCCCCCTCAGTGCCCCTCCTCGGCCCATCCTTGCCTTAACCGGCAGGCCATTCAGCTTTTCTCCAGCTCCAATTCCAACACATTACTGTGGAGGACAAACATGCGTTCAGGTGCCAAACGACAGGCTACAACAAACAAAGCATCACGCAGCAAAAAGACCAAGAAGTCAGACGCACCAAAACAAGCTCAAGCAATTTTGCCCCTAGTCGTTCTGCAGGAGGGGGTGTGCGACGGAGAGGGGACAAGCAAGACAGTACGTCCGCCCTCGCCCTCGGTCAGCCCCAGCCGGTTACGAGCAAAAGATCACCACATTTTTCTTTTTATAAGACCCTGTATCGGCAATATTGGCAACAACGAGGGAATTCAGGAACCTACCAAGTCCCATCCAACCGGCCAAGAAGACAAACTCCAGCCACCCAGGAACCCCAAATTGTGGCAATTCATCAACGGCCTTAAACCAAACTTCAGAATCTTTCATCCAATCTAAACTGGTTCCACTAATTGAGCAACCTTTCAAGTCTCTCTAAAAAAAAACAGATCTCGTACAGGCAATGATTCACAATTGTAGCTCTCCAAAAGCAAATCAAACAAGCCCGGGTAAAAAACTTGTTCTGCCCTCGCCCATTTCTCCTGGTCAGGACTCTTTAGAAATCTTATTCAATGATTTCAATAATAAATCGATAATGGGCGATAATAATCATGCTCTTGACCACAACAAGGCCAAAACCAATCATGGGGATGGACGTTTAAAAACACAACCAATCCAGAGGCCTACAAGGCAAGATGACCAGATTGACCACTCGACTGGATTTAATCTTCCTAATTTGGTCAATGCGACACTGGTCTCGGCCCCAAGCCATCAGTCGCAAAAGCTAAATCTAGATCTAAATTTGGTCTATGACGAACTGGCCGAGGAACGAAATCTAAATCCAGTGGCGTCTACGCCCCATAATGTGGTTGCCGCTAGCACGACTGATAGAATCTTAATCGACCACACCTCGGGAACTCGCAGCATCTACCCAAAAAAATCAATACAGTCTTCTATATCAATTTCTTCGACAAGTTCGACCTCCCAACGGGAGGAGCAGATTAAGATCAGCTCCAGCGAAGCGCCTTCCGGGTCCTGGGGGAACACTCTGATTAGCACTTTGGACCAAGCTATAAAGGCTCTCAACTACCAATCCGATAAGATGGAGGCCCAAATAGACTTGATAAACGTCATTGCAGACCACATTGCCCAAATCAGTTCTAAAACAGACACAATCATCACTCTCTTGACAAGCAAACAATCCTCGGATACTGCCCTGGCAAAACAGGTTCTAACTGACAAAGGCCTTACAAGCCCATTGTCCAGTTGCGACTGTTGGCGTATCATCGAGAAACTGGCCACACTCCCTGCAATACTCAAAGATATTCTGGGAGCAGTAAAAAAGGAAACAACCAGATGATAAATCTAGTTCCATCAGGAGAAAATTATAACACGGGGAAACCAAGTGCTCCAACCCTTCAATCTTCATTATGCGAGAGTCCAGATGGGAACGGGGATCCTTGCCTGCCACCCCACCGAAAGTCGCAGAATAAAGCTTCCTCGATCTCGATCGTCCATTCGCTCAAAAGTACGGCTGATCCTGAACAGCCGCCCCCCGACAACCTTACAAAAAAACAAAGGAAAAGAGCAAGGAAAACTAGGTCCAAATTAAAAGGTAAACAAGGGATCACGATCGACAACTTCTTTTCAAAAACTTTGATTAATCAGCCAAGAGCAAATGGGTCAGCAAACACCTCTTCCAACACTGTCACTATTTTATCGGAAGGACAATCACTCATCCAGGCAAAAACTTCAATGAAAAATTCCAAACTGTGGGCACAGTCCTGCGGCACAGGCCAACCATCCTCAGAAGGACTGAGCAAGACTCAGAAAGTATTGACTGCTCGTACCAACATAAAATCACCCTCGCAACTCGCCTCGGAAACGACATCATTGGTGAAAACGTTTACTCCGACTCCAAATGCTAATCAGACTCCCGTACAAGGAATTAGACCAATAGCTGGGAGTGACCCGTTCGAAAAAACATGTCCCTCGGAGCAACTAACAATCAATTTAAAAGGAATATGAGTCAAAGGGCTTGCATGACATTCTAAACAGAGGAAACTTACTGAAATTATTTGGACTTGTTCCCGAGCTTAGAGGTATAAGCTCTCAAGACCTTGTCTCAGTTGTTTTCGGCCAAAAAATAGATCATACAAACATCGAAGTTTCGGTTACAACCTGGGCTACCAAGGAGATAGCAGCAAGAATCTTTGAAAACAAAGGATCATTCGAACACTGGGGAATCATCATTACACAACATACACGCAAGAGATATCCCTTCCCGCTTGTAAAAAGTTTGCAGAATAAAAGCAGTGAGGACAGAACCAACCATAAGCAAATCTCGTGTCTTCATGGTGCCCTTTCAGCTACGCTAGCCCAAGAGAACTGTGGTAATGATATATTCCAAACGCAATCTTGTTCAGGCGGGTCCCAAACCCAGGACTGGTCATGCATCCCGTTAACCTTAAATCAAAAGTATACCTAAGAAAAATGAACTTTTAAATCAAAGTACACGGCCAAAACTTGTATACAAGGACGGGGTTAAAATGCCTAATATAGGCATCTGCAGTTGGAATATTCATGGACTTAGTAGTATGGATCAAGACAGTGATACTCAATTGTTTTTTAACAAACATGACATTCTACTACTACAAGATACCTGGAATCTGGTATACCCCGCCATTCCTGGCTTCACCGAATATCACATCCTTGCCGAGAGAACATCCAAGTTTGGGCCTCCCAGTGGTGGGTTATCCACTTACATCTCACAGAAATACAATAGGGAGCCGGAAAAACAGGACGTGGGACTAAACTGGGTGCAGGTAACCAAGATCTCTATAAAACCCCGCCACCAATTGTTATTAATAAACATTTACATTCACCCTGATCGAATGAAAAAAAAAGAGAAAATGGCCGTGCTTACTGAACTTATAAAAACACTCCAGAAATCAAACTCCCAAAGTTTGCTGATTCTATCAGGCGACTTTAATTTAAACCTAAATAATGACGATTTACATACTCACATCTTTAGACAAAACACCCGGGCTGAGCCCAACTCATCAATCTCAAAACAACTGACTACGTTGGGATTAACTATATTAAAGTCTGAAACAGTAGGAGGATCGACAACAGCTCCCACATACATGAGTGACAAGGTTTTGTCAACGATCGACTTTACCTTAATCAGTAACAAACTGATCGACTTATTGGATGCCTATGAAATAGTAATGCGATCTGAAAGTGACCACTTTCCTCAAATCATTTGGATCAACTTAGGGGTGCCGGAGTCTGCCCAACTAACTGCTCTCTCTGCTCTTACAGAGAAATTCAATTTACGAAGACTGCGTTGGAGGGGTAGCGGAACCAAAGCCATCCACGAAACCGCAAGTGACTTCTTTGCTCTACACGAAAATGAACAAAAAGAAGATCCAGTTTCAACTTGGGAAAATCTGTTAGAGAACCTGTCCATTCAACACTCGGTACCCCTTGCTTCGCATCAAGTCCCTCTAGTTTTACAGGAACCATGGTTTAATAATAAACTAAGACAGGAAAAGAGAAAATTAGCCCAGGTGCAACGGAAGGCAATAAGGAGTAACATCGAGCGCTCCTCACTAACCTACTCCCTTGTTAGGAGTATGAGAAAAAAGTATTGTAATATGGTGTGGAAAGCCAAGAACAAACAGAAGGAAGAAATGTGGGCAAAATTACTAGTAGCCAGTAAGAAGCGCAACACAAGGGACTTCTGGGGTATTATTAACAAATTAAACAACGCAGAAGCAATATCCCAGGATCCCGGCATTAGCAAACAAAGCTGGGAAGACCATGTCAAAAAGCTCTATTTCAAAATGGACGTATCTCTCTGAAAATTATTGTTGTTCCAATCCCACCACAAATTCAATCCACCTGAAAGGAGCAGTAGAAATCTCAAACAAAAACCGAGATATAGGAAGGCTTAATGACCTGCCGATACAGTCGGACTCATTTTCCAGCGACAGAGTCAAAAGGTTTATTAACAAACTTAAAACAGAAGGGGCACCAGGACCCAACGGTCTTCCTAATGCAGTATTTAAATATAACGCAGATTTTTGGGCCCTCCAGCTGTCTGACCTATTTAACCAAGTTTTTGCCCGTAAACAGCAGCCTCCATCATGGAATGGTAATATCATCCACCCCATTTTCAAAAAGGGGGACAGGAGACTGCCACAGGACTATCGTCTAATATCTTTGATAGACGTGGAAGCTAAACTATACGCATCCTTCATTCTGGAGGAAATACAGGAATGGGTGGATAATAACAATCTAATCCCCAGTTATCAAACAGGTTTTCGAAAAGGGACAGGGACAACAACAAATCTCAAAGCCCTAGCACTCCTGATAGAAAGAGCCAAAACGAAGAACAGCCGGTTATACGGCTGCTTTATCGACATCAGATTGACCGAGTTAGTAGGGGGAGACTTTGGGCAAAACTCAAGAAGTGGGGGCTGTCAACAAACCTTCTCAACTCTCTAATGCTCCTCTACACGGACACTTGGGCAAGGGTTAAACAAGGACAAGGCACAAGTCTCACGTCAAAAATTCCAACTGAAGACGGACTGAAACAGGGCTGTGTCCTGGCTCCTTGCTTATTTAATCTATACCTTGCCGACCTAGGGAAAAAACTTGGTCAAGTTGTAAGTCATGCTCCGAATCTCTGCAACACCCCAATGCCAATTATTCACTTTGAAGACGACATTGTCCTTTTAAGCCAAACTCCAATCGGGCTGCAAAGGCTGATAAATGCTCTACAACTCTACTATGACGAAGAACATCTGGAACTTAATAGAGACAAGACAAAAGTAATACGTCTTGTAGAGCGAAAATCAATCAAATACAATTGGACATGTAACCACCTTGCAATAGGGGAACAGCCGCACTATCGGTATCTGGGGGTCACCATCGGCAAAGATAATTAAAAAAAACAACACTCTGCGGTGTTAAAAGCTAAGTCCCAGATGTTAATCTACGGATACAGGCGTCTCTTGCAAAAATTGGATGGTCCAAATTATACCCACCTTTTAAAAGTAATGGCTGCTCAGGTTTTACCCACATTATCGTATGGGCTGGTAACATGGCTTGGAGGGGAGATTGGTCTACTAAATACTCTATAAAACAACATTTATAAAGAAGTATTCAAACTGCCTAAATGCTCCTCACAAGCGCAGGTGAGATTAGAATTCGGGCTTCAAAATCAAAACATCAGGGCCAAGTCAACATTTGTTAAATTTTGCCACAAACTTTGTGCCGCCGACCCAGACACTCTAAACAATCTTTGTTGGCAAGCAATTAATACAGATCCCACTCAGCCCTGGGCCATTCATTTGGAGAAATGCCTTGTGGACTTTGATCTGCCAGTAACATGGAATAAAAAAGTTGATCAAGCCAGCTTCAGCAAAATAGTAAATTCTATTGCTAAAAGGAAGTCTGTTTTAGAAGACAAACAAACATTGTCCCATCGACGTCATGCCTGGTCAGTCATTTCTTCTTACTCACTCCAACAACCTCAGGCCTATTTGGCAACCCATTTTAGCCACTATTTAAAAAAATACCTTATCAACCTCCGTATGGGCCTTCACGAATCTAAGGATTTACTACCTTCCTGGAAACCCCAAGATGATTGCCCAAAATGCCGACTCTGCGGATATCATACTGAATCGCTAGTTCATTTGTTTTGTGTATGTCCATCCCTTATGGTATCTAGAAGACGCTTTATACGGGACATATTGAACAACCTGAAAATAAGAACATGTCGCCAGGCCGTTATTCTCTGGCTGGGAGGTTCATCTCCAATACTGAACTATCGGGGTCTCAAATTTGTGATGGAAATTAGAAAGCAGCTACAGGCCTCCCTATGATCATTTAACATATTGCCTTGCCCCTACCCTCTTTGCTAGTGACCCCCAGCCTACTCTATAAATCCTTATCTTGTAAGACGGGGTGGGTTTCTAGCAGAGCTCTAGTTTTAATTCTTTTTTAATTTGTTATCTTCTTGTTTTTTTAATGTAACCTGCGTTGCAAACACTAGTTAATCTTACCTTTCTTATTGTAAGGATTTTTATTAATTCAACAATAAAAATATTTTGTATTTTGTTAAAGGTAACAAGATGACACCTGTCAACACCCTATGGAACCTGCCTCCAGTACAGGGCCATTATCCCTGCGGACAATGCACCGCTTGTCCTCAAACGAAGAAGACCCTTACCATAGACATTGGGACCCCCAGACCATGGATCCTGAAGCATCACACTAATTGTAACAGTGAGAAACGTATATATCTGATCACGTGTCCATGTGCCCTGCGATACGTAGGGATGACCACCAGAAAGATTAAATTGCGTATAAATGAGCACAAAAGCACCATTCGCTGCAACAAACAAGCATCCAGACTTACCAACCACTTTCTCCAAATGAAACATACCCCAGAGGAAATGTGTTGGACAGTCCTGGAAAAACCGTTTGTACCGCCCCACGTAAGAGATGTTTCAAGGTTCTTGTTTCTAAGAGAACAAAAGTGGATATACAGATTGAAGAGTGACACGGAGGGTTTGAATGATGACATCCCATGGGTATCCATTTAATAACTCCCCCCCCTTGTTTCCCTCAACTGTTACATTCTTCCACAACACTTGTTTTACTTTGTTCTCGTAGCACCAATTTTGACTCCGAAATTTGGTTAACGCTATGAGCCTTATCTGGTTGATCACACTCCTTTGTTTGGGATGTTAAGGCAGTTGCCTACTATGGTTGCATAGACTGGGCTTAATTCATTGACATATGCCCTGAGGGATAACTTGCCGATGGAGATGCTACATTATTGCCTCTCAGCTTATTGTTTATATCGATCTCATAGGGGCGTAGATTATTTTTAATCAGGCCCGCATCTAGATTTGTGCACGTCATGGATTAAACTATGGGTGCACTTTTTACGCCATTTTTATACACCGTTGTAGGATTATAAGACCTATTCAAGTATGCACTTTTGATGTACATAAACATTTCTCGACATTGACTAAACCACGGAGGTGGTTTGTTTTTCGCAATTGTTCGTCACTGGGAGGCCCTACGTGATGTGTCTTACAGCGTTTTCATTGGTTACCTTGGGAGCCAATCAAAAACGGGATTAAGGACGTCTTGTGTATTGAAATAAAACAGTGGGCGCAACTCCGCTATTTCAATCATTTTTGTACGCTGAAGTGACAGCTCTTCAGGGATTAATCTGGTTATCCCTACGCACTCCCTAAACACATTAAATGGGGCCAGTCAGTTCTGCGAACTCTGCAGCATAGGTTCTATCGCACGATGTGTCTTTGGGATTTGGTTGGCCGCAGGAGAACCAATCAGCGGTTCCCTCATGTCAGCTTTACCAATCCGCAAGATGCTTGGAATATGGCAGCCTGTTGAGCATTTTCCAACTAGGTCCACCGACCGTATAACCAACGGCGGATTCCTGATTGGCTGAGACACGATTTTTAGCAAGACAGCACCGTCACGTCGGTACCTCCCCCCTTGGCTTAGTACAAGGCCAGAGGTATCGACGGACAGGTAAGGTGCGGCAGGGCGTCTGCTGCTCTAGTCTTGCTCATGCTACTATGCATCTCTGCCTCATGTTGGTAGGCCTTTTTACAAGAATGGCTACTCCTTTTCATGAATAAGTCTTAATGCATGGGCTTTCTCGGTGAGAGCCTTGTTATAGTTAAACTGGTCATTTTTCCAAGCAGAGATTTGAATAATTACTAGTCATTGCTGGTTCAGTTTACCTATTTTTGGATATTATACACTAGCAAGAGCTGTACATTATACATATTATAGCTCTGGTTGAGTTTTTTTGAAAACAACATTTTGTCCGACGCTTTGTAAGAGACCATGAGAATTCCAGCCATCTCCTTTTCCTAGTGACTAAATACCAAGGTTTTGAATGCTTCTTTTTGATAGCACATATAGTGGATATTTGCTTGTTGGGCTTCACCTTGACAGGGCAACCCACATATATGTAAATAATTATTTTCCATTACTACAGAGCGGGGCCTGTATTTCCTGAGCAGTGGCCAGGAGAGGTGAGGTTTACTCCCAACAATAATTGGGTGAGTAAAATAAAATTTATATTATTCTTTTTCCAATTACTATCTCTGTGAAGGTTGACTTTGGAAGCTAATTATTGACAGTAAGCACGTTTTGTATGTGTCAGACACAGTTGTCATATAAATATATTTGTGTGTTTTGAATTTTTTCAGGAACGAATCCTTTAAAAATTCTGGAACCACCGACGCAGGAAGTATCCCGCGGACGGTAGAGCACCCGGTATCATTTGGTAACGAATGTAACTTTTGATTTTTGTACGGTATTGCAGTAGTGTTTTTTAAGGTCCTGATGAAAGCCTGGTAGGGGAGACGCCCCTGCATGGCAGAAACATGTTGACCACTATACCATCTAGTTTGGGCAGTCATTATTTCATACTGTCATACACTTCTTTTTAATCTTGACACCATGAGTTATCCCCAATAAAGTTTTTCCTTACATCATGGTAGCCAATTTTAAGTTGCACATTAGATTTTTGTTCACACTATCTTCTTCACTGCAATTTAATTTACCACACCATCATACCCACATACAACATCTTGGGTCGGTTCCATCACTGGAGGTTTTGGAGAGTTGGAGAAATACACACAATATCATCAGGTGTGTCTCCTTATCTAAACCATGACCTATTACAATCCCAGATGATGAGGCTCCGCCACATGGGTGGGCTGATGAGATTCATTTCCTTTCTCTTACACACTTAGTGTCCTTGACACATAGTCTCTTGCTTCTGTCTTATTGCTCAGTTTCCTATGTTCAGTATACATATCCCCAGTTTACCTGCGATAGCAGCCACAAAAAACATTGCCACAGATGACCCGAGAAACTATCGCTAATGAGATGCTGAGTAGGTGTTCCCATGCAAAAAGCAGCGACAACACCACATCATAACATTCTCAACGACCAGCCAGATCTGTGATAAGATCACAAAACAGGCGATAAGGCGCGTTAGCAGCAGGAAATTAGCACCTGCGCTGACCTGGTGTAAAGTCAGACTACAAACTGCACCAGAAAAGGTAGCCTAGCACAGAGCCACACCTGAAGAACAACAGATGCCATGGAGCCACTGATAATGCAGCGCGGACACCCAAGAGGGCCCCAACACCCACCTCCACCCTCCGGACAACCCCTCAACTCCCCCCTGGACCCTACCCTGGGCACCCTCCACCTTCCCCGGACCAAGATATTGCACATCAACGTCATGTAATCATGAACAAAAGCATTCGCCTGATGTCACACCTTTACAACAATTAACATACATGTGAGTACAGAAAATCTGAATCATTCATTCACCATTGAAAGTCCAAACAAAATATCAATATCAAATTTGTCTCCAAACAAATATTTTGAAGAGTCATGGTGGGTCATCCCAGGACAGTCTGTAATTCACAGCCTGCAAGACAATATCCAAGATAAGAAGGTGTGTCAGGCACTCATCAAAGGAGAGAGAGAGAGGGGAAGAGATAGAGAAAGAAAGAAAGAGAGAGAGAGAGAAAGAGAGAGAAAGAGAAAGAGAGAGAGACTGAACAAGGAGCGCAAGGTCAATCGGGCCCTTGGCTCATTCATACACACTTGTCCCTGCTCAAGCTACACCTCCAAGAGCTGCCCTTTACACATTGGTAAAAGACAACCCATTTCTCCAAACGTTGCACACACATACGACCCATTGCCCAGCGCTGTTGCATATCGTCCACCGAACTGCCGCCGGTCTGAGGATTGCCTGTGCTACATTCATACATGCCAATTGATGCGTGTGTTTCGCAATTGGTGCACCCCAAACCTAAGGCCTGGTATCAATGTCAGCGTGAAGGCCACATCACATTCAAGAAATGCAAGCAGTAGTAAGACTAAAATTAGGTATGAAAGCTCCTTTGTCGCAATACACAAGGCAGAAGGACAACCGAACCTCCGACCTTGGTCTTGAATGCAGCTGGCACACCCTGGGTGAGATACCATACCAAACTCCAACAACTCCCACACGACAAACTGCGAAAATGAAAGACCAACGTGTCCACACCCCACACACACTTGTCCCTGCTCAAGCTACACCTCCAAGAGCTGCCCTTTACACATTGGTAAAAAACAACCCATTTGTCCAAACGTTGCACACACATATGACCGATTGCCCAGAGCTGTTGCATATCGTCCACCGAACTGCCGCCGGTCTGAGGATTGCCTGTGCTACAAGACCAACAAACGCAATGGCAGGCCATCCCAGGCACATGCACAACCCCAGTCACGTGGAACTGTACAGTGCACGAATGCTGCATCTGTTGGGATCACTGCCAATGGCAGTGTTGCGAATCAGTTTCCGTCTGAGTTTCTGACCTGCCTACGTCGCCTGTGTCAAGCCCTGGTTCCACTGTCGATCATGCACATTCGAGTGTCCCATGGAGGTATGCCTATCCAACGCAATGTTAGCTGAATTGGATTATGATTTGACTATGCGCCCCCTGTTGGCCCACGAACCTGAGTGTCACCAGGATACCCGTGCATGGGATGCTTTGATTTTTGGCATATGTGCTGGCAGTTTTGCATGGGAGATTGCACAACTCCTCGTGTGCAGTGACCACACCAAGGCGCTCCCCTTCTGGTCTGTGTTGCAGATTGGTGAAACGGAATGGACGGAGGAAATCTGCCCGGACCAGTTAATGAATTGGTAATCCCTCGTGTTCCTTGAACTCGACAATGACGTATTCTTGGAACATATTGCCCATAAAGCTGCGCTCACATTCATGGACGAGTAACTACGTTCCTGCAGCCACATCTGATTTTCACCCACAGCACAGGTCCCCACACCTTGTTTCATCTTGGGGAATGCTCACATAACCCACAACAACAGTGGACATATCTGCCTTCGCCTGGACTCAGAATGCATGTGCGTGGAACTACGCATGTGTGCACACACCTGTGCAAGGTGATGCAGTCCCATGGGCGGAGCTGTACAGCGTCATTTGGCAACGTTCCCAATTCATACATACTGGTGGGGAGAGAGTACACACATGGCAATGTGACATTGTAGGACCCTTTCACCTGCTCACTG
Source organism: Lissotriton helveticus (assembly GCF_964261635.1). Lineage (NCBI taxonomy): Eukaryota > Metazoa > Chordata > Amphibia > Caudata > Salamandridae > Lissotriton > Lissotriton helveticus. Next base: position 1,914,837,876 of record NC_136061.1, on the reverse strand, counting down.
TCAGCAGAGCAGAAAGTCAGCGCAGTCCCGTGGCACAGCACTATGCAGATCCCAAGGGCTGTGAGGTGAGTCCCCTGACATGGGGCACTGAGCATACGCCAACCAGCACATGACTCGTCCAGCAAGGCAAGGTGGGCTGAGCGCGTTGCAATTTCTTTCACCTCAACATTTTCCTGTGCTGCCTGTAAGTGTCTTTAGCATTTCTCTGCATGTTGTGGCCCTTGCCTTGCAAGTACTGACACGCACATGCTAATAAAGTCTACGCAACTTCACTAGTATTCAACTGTGATGAGTATTGATTAGAATTACAAATTGTGTGCCTCAATAGGCATTGTCCGTACACAGGGAAGGACTGACTGATGCATTTCCATTGGGGCGTAAGTTGCTATTTAAAGTTCCATTTCTGTGAGACAGACATTGTGTTTGGGATGGTTGCTGGCACACCTGTGCACTTACGTGTCTTCAGCAATGTGAGTATGGTGTCCAACTCCTGGCCATGTAGAGCAATGGTATCCATCAAAACAGACTGTACACACAGATGTGTGTGAGTAGGTATGCAAAGAGACGTTCTGTTGCAACATTTAATGCGGGACACCACTTCTGGCCTGCTACTGATTTTGTCATTTTTACACACAGCCCTATTTAATACATGGATGTGGAGCTACGTTGGGGGGTTGCAAGATTGTTGTACATGTGCAATGAGGCCACAACTAGTTCACACCTTCACAGTCATTAAATTGGCCATGTGGTTCAGGGTCAAACATGTGCATTGATATCATTTACCAGGGTGCACCTTTCAGTGCAATGGCCCTACATTCATCCATACTTTTATGCTTGAGTGAACAAGGACATGACATATCTGTGTGATTTCGAATGTTTAATTCACATTCTGGGGGATTCCGGAGCTGGAGCAGTACATGGCCATGCCAAGCCCACATTACATGGTTGCCCAGTGGTAGGCCAACCTGAGTCTTTGGGGGAATGAAAAGTGAATTGGAAGAGGAAGACTTCAGTCCGCAGCCGGATTGCTGTGTCATTGGTAACCAGAGCAGATATGGCACTCCATGTCGGGGTCCATGTGAATGTCACAGAGTGTTCCGGGGGACAGTGGGAGGAATTGTCCCAGGGAATGATGCATAGGGCTGAACCAGGCAGAGACAGGCCGTATGGCGGGGATGTATGCTACTGCCTCCTTCCTCACACAGTCATAACCATCCACATCTTACTCCTCTGATACGTCTTCTGTGTCTGGTGTGTCAGGTGTGTGTGGTGGTCTTATGGCTGCATTACTGTGTGCCACTGGCACATCAGGAGTTGGAGATGTGTGTCCCCAAGTTCGCACAGCAGTCATCTGGGACAGGCTCAGTGGCAGCAATGGCAAGATGGCAAGATGAGGAACTACAAGGCATGGAAGATCCCAGCTACATCTCACTGGTGTTCAGTCATGGCAGCCATACTTCCAGCCTGCATCAGCTCCATGGTCTCCATTGTCCTGCGCATCTTTGCCAGCTCTGTGATATCATCGCTGGTGCCTGTCTGACTAGACATTTCTTGTATCCGAGTAATGGCCCCAGCGATGTCAGCCAAGGATTGTCGGAGTGCATGGTGAGGACAGTGGGTGTCTGTTAGGGACTGTAAGTGGTCCCTGATGGGACTAAGACACCCACTTATGGCATCGAATTTGGCTGCCACGAGGCCAAAACCCACCTGCAGCTGATCAGCCATCTCCTTCAGGCAACCCAACACACAGTGTTAGAATTCCATGTGTTAGTCCTGGGGGTCCTGGGAGACAGCTGTGGTTGTGTGTGCTTCAGGCTGAGTGGTCTGTGCAGGGGGTGGGGTCACCTCGAGGCTGCTGGGCTGCCCTGCTCCTGGGGGTGGGGTGCAGAGGCTGTCCATTTGCCATTGGGGGGTGTCTGAGGAAATGTGCAGGGTGTCCTCTTCATCATCACTGAAAAGATATGTGGTCTGCTCTGCAGGAGATGTTGATTGTTCCTCTGCAATGTAAAGGGGAGATGCAGGTTAACAGAGTGTTCCATGTATGTTGACGCTTTGTAGATGTTTGCATACAGACTGCATGACAATGTACATTGTGACTGTTTTGGTGGAGCTGGCTATTTGATGGGAGACAGTGGATATTTCGACTACATGACGGATGTGTGATGGAACTCGTTCATTATCATCTCACAGTGTCATGCAATGCCAGATGTGAGTGGCCAGTTACTGCGCACAAGCGGCACCAGTTGTCGCCTCTTTCCTGTGGTGTAATTGTTGCACTTTGTACCACATTGCCGTCAATGTTGATGCGCTGTGATTGCTATGTGTGTGTGCTGCATTGTGGGAGAAATGCGGTACAAAAGGGGGTGGTGATGGACGGAGCATCTGAACCAATCAAACACTTACACCCAGTCAACAGATCTGGGTTTAATCCATCACCGTTCTTTAGCCCACTCTGCCACCCCAGTTCAGACATGGCCATATGCAAATCAGTCTGACCATGTGCCTCATGGGAACAGTCCAGCCCGTACTGCCAAGCCATGCCTTCTCAGAACCGGATTCAAGCTTCCTAGTACCGGTTTCTGGCATTTCAGGCGTCTTCAGCCAGGCTTGCTTGAATCCAGTGGCAAAGTGAGCAAGGGACTCACATCTGAGCATACCCTGCCAACCTATGGCGAACAAAGCGGTACAAAAGGGGGTGGTGATGGACAGAGCATCTGAACCAATCAAACACTCACACCCAGTCAACAGATCTGGGTTTAACCCATCACCGTTCTTTAGCCCACTCTGCCACCCCAGTTCAGACATGGCCATATGCAAATCAGTCTGACCCTGTGCCTCATGGGAACAGTCCAGCCCGAATCGCCAAGCCATGCCTTCCCAGGACCGGATTCAAGCTACCTAGGACCAGTTTCTGGCATTTCAGCCATCTTCAGACAGGCTTGCTTGAATCCAGTGGCAAAGTGAGCAAGGGACTCACGTCTGAGCATACCCTGCCAACTTATGGCGAACAAAGCGGTACTAAAGGGGGTGGTGATGGACAGAGCATCTGAACCAATTAAACACTCACACCCTGTCAACAGATCTGGGTTTAATCCATCACCGTTCTTTAGCCCACTCTGCCACCCCAGTTCAGACATGGCCATATGCATATCAGTCTGACCCTGTGCCTCATGGGAACAGTCCAGCCCGAACTGCCAAGCCATGGCTTCCCAGGACCGGATTCAAGCTTCCTAGTACCGGTTTCTGGCATTTCAGCCGTCTTCAGCCAGGCTTGCTTGAATCCAGTGGCAAAGTGAGCAAGGGACTCATGTCTGAACATACCCTGACAACTTATGGCGAACAAAGTGGTACAAAATGGGGTGGTGATGGACGGAGCATTACCAATTACCAATGTATGGTCAAGGTAATCAGATGTAGAGATAAGAATAGTCAATCTCTACTTCCCTATATGTGCTTCCCTTGACAATATGTTGGTATTCCATTCTTTGGAGTCGATATATATGCAGGATGATATTAGTAACCCTTTTTCTCTCAAGTGGATTAACTCAGGGCCTGGTGGGTTAGTGGACTAATGTGTCCACTGTAGGGACCTGTGTTTATCCTCATGGTCACAGCTTTAAATCTCAGCGGGTCCGCTCAGCCTTTTATCCTTCTGAGATCGATAGAATGAGTACTATTGAGTTGGGTAACAATAAACACCTGTTATTCAGCACCAAGATGTCCACTGGTGAACTTGCACTTTACAAATATGTATGTTATGTTATTACTCCTAAATACCACAAAGTTAAAACAATATTATTATTTATATCTTGTTAAAAGTTCCTCTTATAAATGTGGTGGAGAAGAAATGCTCAACTGACTATGGGGAGGAAACCGGTCTATTTGGTATGACAGAAGAATCTCCAATACTTGAGGGTATACAATTCACCAGTTTAACATAGCTTGTCCAATACCTGGCTTGAGAAGAGTTTCCATCAGCCCACCCATTTGGCGGAACTTCGTCATCTGGGAAACTCAGAGAGAGGGGTCACATGTAGCCCAAGTTATTTCCGGGCTAATGCACATGGATATAGAACCACCTACTCTCAGAGATATCAGCCACTAGGGTTGTCCAAGGTATGTGGAAACTAATGGAGTGCAGTGCAAGTGGTAAACGTGTGTGAAAATAAAAATGACTAAAAGGACAAAAAATATGTTTATTAGGGATTGTCCTAGTGCCATGTAATAAAAACCGCCTGATAGTTTAAGAAATTGTTACTATCTCTTGGCTATATGTGAGGTCGACATGTTTCAGCCGTGTAGCTCACTGGCTCGGCTTTCCATGGAAATCCTCGCTGAGAACAGAATTGCATTTGGTAATGTCACGGCAAGGAGGAGCTTCTTTGAAGATTAATTTATTTTATGGTTGATTCGAATTGCAAAAACATTTTTTTCCCCATTGGCTGGTTCATTGTAGTTCCTCGCCTCATGCCTGCAGACATCTTTGGGTGTAAAATCGAGGTACAATCTCTTGATTCTGATAATTATCATCCAAAGTGCGAATGAGTATAAAATGCCCATCAGTTCAGCTCATGCAAAATGTCATCCCCGGCGTCAATGTGAATAAGTGCAAAGCCATCCTTGAGCCACAATTGTATGACATCTTGAATGGATTTTAAATCCTATGGTCACGATTGATTGTGCACGTAGCCTGTGCTGATAATGCAAAATGGCATCTGGCCCCTTTGTCTGGTTCCTGAATGCTGCGCTTACATCTAGAAAGAAGTGTGCAGAGTGAAATCGGGACATCAGTCACCAGAGTCTCAACGTGTCCTTTAATAGGGTTCCATTGGAAAGTCCAGTTTTGTTTAATGAGTAATGCTTATTTTTTATGTCTAGGATAAAAAAAATTCTTTGTTAAAAAAAATATTTCCACAAATCCATATATTGTCTTACCTTTATAGATCCAGCACCTCCGACGGATGCACAAATTATTATTACTTCGCTGAGTGACACTGCGCTACGGGTGCAATTCAATGCATTTCCTGATACAAATGGACCCATTGTGGCTTATGCAGTACTTGTTACCAAAGACTCACAAGGTGAAGTATTACAACTTTTTTTCTTATAATTCTGAATTTTGGTACGTAGTGTTGTGCTATGCCCGATACGTAAATTTAGGGAGACTTTATCCATGGAAGTTAAAACAGCAAATGTTGGGGTGAAGGACAATATGGTGTAATGAAAACATTTCAGGGTATTTATCAATTGGGTGTTTAGTCAGCGGGAGAACACTAATGACCCATAAAGTGACCTACATTATTTTGATTTTATGGGCACGTTCTGACGACAAAAAGACCTAACTAAGAAATTAGAATCCAGTAGAAACATTCTTGCAGGGACTGTTCTACTTATGGGCGGTAGATGGCACTACCTACCAATTTATAGCACACCAAACCATGCGTTACGGCAATGTACGGTTTAATGTTCCTTTTGTCCGCTCAAGGATAATATACTATCAATGGGTTACAAGAAAACAGGCCTAAATGTAGAATACACCCCACTGTGACCCAAAGCCCTTATAATACCAAGCAAGTCATAGCCAGCCACACCACAAGAGCCTGCTTCTTTCTTCCATCCAAACATCTTTTCGTTCATCCTTCCATCAGGGGCGGTGGGTTAGATTTTAAAGTGGTGGGGCGCAAACTAATTAGCATACAGCACCGTAGCGAGCGAGCGCAGCGAGCGAGACCGAACCCCAAAAGGCGTGTTTTGTGGGATAACCCCCCCCCCCAAGAACATTTTGAAAAAAAAGAAGAAAAATCGTGCATTTTCAAGCAAATTTGAGAAAGCAGGAAGGTTAATAAAGCAATTGTGAAAGTGCAGTTATTACATTAATAGATGGCATAACATAGGTAGCTGCTTATTCAGTATTACCACAGAGCTTCATACATTCTGTCCTATTATGCTCAGGTGCTGAATTCAGACTATAAGACTTTCATGGAAATCTCAGCTCTAAGAGTAGAAGAAGTTACACAGCAGTGTAATGGTTGCCAGGTTCGTTCTGCAGGAGCGTCAGGAACTTGAAGAAAAGTCCACAGTCTTCCCCTACGGCCTTCCGACTCTATTAGACTCTAGAGTAACGAATGGCACGCAAGGGGAAAACAGGGAAACAAAACAAGGAAAGGCGGGGGAAGAAAAACAGTCTTACAATATACTGAACATTAGACTCTAGAGTACCGAATGGCAAGCAAGGGGAAAACAGGGAAACAAAACAAGGAAAGGCGGGGGAAGAAAAACAGTCTTACAATATACTGAATATAAAAGAGGCAGCGCAATGCGCTGTTACCGTGATTCTGGTTGAGCTGAGCTTTGTACACACTTCACATAGGTCCACGCAAGTACCCCAAACATAAATGGTATAAAGGTTTTCGCAATTTGCCAAGGGGAAAGGTTTGATAGGCAACACAAGCAACAAATCGTTCACCCTGCGGGAGACAGGTCCGGCCAGTGAACAAATGTGAGCAAATCTGTGTAGTCTCCAAATAGAACAAACACTACAAAACTTTTAAAAACAGAGATAACAATGCATTTCTTACCTCAATCAGAATTTTTTGTATTCAACCAACAAGTAGCAGCATTCACTTTTTGTAAAGGAAGTCCGCACGTCTGTCTTTCAGTGTAGCAAACTTGTCAATTACTTGCATATTGAAGTCCGGTATCTTTTGGACTAGCTTGCTCTCTACAGACAGCATCGCCAAAGCATTTAGTCTTTCCTCTAGCATGGTGTTTCTGAGGAATGTCTTTATACGCTTTAAGGCTGAAAAACATCGTTCAGCTTCTACTGTTGTCATTGGAGTCGTAATCACAATTTTGAGTAAAGTCACTATCTCTGTAAGTGAGTTTTCCATATGCAGTTTATGAATTAACCTCAGCAAACTCAAGTCGCTTGTGGCCTTCCGGTACACAGGCATTCCGTAGAGTACAGTTAACTCAGTTCTCAACTGCTCTTTTTTGAGCATGGGATATGCTTCCGCCGCCTGATTCAGAGCACGCTCAGGGAAGGATTCATCATATTGTGCAAACTCTTTACTTTGCAATAAAGTGGCAGTCACCAAATGTTTTGTGAATGAAAAACGTTCTTTTGCCTGCACAATTACAATGTCACATATCTCCTTTCCAATTCGTACCAGAGAGGTGATGTTTTGTCTGCGGTTTGCAAAAATAGAATGCTCTGGCAGTTTGCTCTCCAAATCGTCAACCCCATCTCTCACTTCCATTATCTTTTGTACAAATGCAGATGTAACGGCTTTCACAGAGACAGTATCTATGTCTTTTCATTGTAACCGATCGTATAATGCATCAACATGAGTCATTATGTCATGGAATAAAAACAGTAAGAACTGAAACTCTTTGTCTTGTAGTGTTCTAAGAAAGCCATGGGCTTCATTCTGACTTGTGCGATCAAAGTCTTCTCTGGATGATATGGCGTAAAAACATTTCTCAAGGCCCTCCCTGTCTTCAACTGTACGAATGTGAAAGTTCCAACGAGTTGAGGATCCCCTTGGTACGCTTTTGTCCACAATCTCATGAAGGGCTTCTGTTCTTTTGGGGGAACGTGTGAAGAATGCTGCTATGCCCCCGATATCCTGGAAGAAAACTTGTGTCTCTCTGATCTTTGATACCGCCTGTTGCATAATAAGATTGAGTTGGTGGGCATAACAGTGCACAAAATGAGCATTAGGGTACACATCTCGAATTCGTTTCTGTACTCCACCAAGGTTTCCACTCATTACGGACGCACCATCATAGCTTTGTGCGATAAGTTTTTGTTTTTGAGGCAGGTCCGGGAAAATTAAGTCCAGTTGACACAGTATAGCTTCAGTGATGGTTGCTGCACTAGAGTCTTTTAAATGTGAGAACCCAAAAAACCTCTCCACAATGTTTCTGTCACTGTCAAGGTACCGAAACACTAACACGGACTGTGTTTTAGTGGCCACATCAGTGGTGTCATCAGCCTGAATAGCCACAAAGTCTGTGTTTCGCAACTCTTGCACAATATGGCTTTTTATAATTTCGAGCATACAGTCAAGGAGTTCATTTTGTATTGTATTAGAGGTGCCCTTAAAGACTGTAGCACGTGCTAAATGTGTTTCCAAATCCTTGTCTATGGTTGACATTAAATCCACTAGGCCTCGGAAGATACCAGGTTTTGAGGAAGTTTCTGATTCGTCATGGCCTCGCAATGCCAGTACGAAAGCCCCACAGAAACGAATGCAATCAATGATCCTGGATAGATTTTGTCTGTTCCTATCAACAGCTTCATTGTGTTTTTGAATGGATTTGCGATATGCATCATTTATCTGCTGCTCAATTGGTGCATCTTCCCCCAACATTCCCAGTCTTGTCAGGTTTTCCAGATGATTTCTTGTGAGCGCATGCTTCTTTATTTTTTCAGCGATGTGCTTCAGGTCAACCATTCCTTGCCGTGTCCAAGAAAAGTCACCACCAAACAGCAAGCAGGGGAAGCAGAACAGAGAATTTTTTATAGGGCACCCTGTAAGCCAATCAGCTTTTTTGTACCAGGCATTTGAGAATGTTCGTTTTGACATTTTTCCTCTGTCCTGGGTAGTTTGCTGTAGATTTATTTCAGGCTGATGAGGTCCTAATTGCTTTATCTGTAGTTTTTGTTCAAGTGGCCGTGACTGGAATGACCTTGCAATCAGCTCTTGTACTGTATTCATGATGGTGTGTTGCTGGCCTTACCAATATATATATTAAAGAAACCTGTCAATAATCAAAATACAGCGTATAAGGTGCAGTGCAATAATATGACATTTCAGTACAAATACAAAATACAGCCATACTGCCTCTCTGTGCCATAGTGGTTGCTGGAGGCACTGAAAGAGACACTGCTTGAGGGCCTGGAGAGTGACCAGATACATAGCCCTAACTCCCATGTAAAAAAATATATAGCATCAGTTTCCTTACCTTTAACACTGGTCACTGGTGTTTGCTGGGTTGTAGCCGGGGTCGGGTGAGAGAGCAGCAAAGGAGGAGGTTGGGGTCCTCTGGTTGTTTGCTGATAAACCTGTCAATAATCAAAATACAACGTATAAGGTGCAGTGCAATAATATGACATTTCAGTACAAATACAAAATACAGCCATACTGCCTCCTGCCTCTCTGTGCCATAGTGGTTGCTGGAGGCACTGAAAGAGACACTGCTTGAGGGCCTGGAGAGTGACCAGATACATAGCCCTAACTCCCATGTAAAAAAATATATAGCATCAGTTTCCTTACCTTTAACACTGGTCACTGGTGTTTGCTGGGTTGTAGCCGGGGTCGGGTGAGAGAGCAGCAAAGGAGGAGGTTGGGGTCCCCTGGTTGTTTGCTGATAAACCTGTCAATAATCAAAATACAACGTATAAGGTGCAGTGCAATAATATGACATTTCAGTACAAATACAAAATACAGCCATACTGCCTCTCTGTGCCATAGTGGTTGCTGGAGGCACTGAAAGAGACACTGCTTGAGGGCCTGGAGAGTGACCAGATACATAGCCCTAACTGCCATGTAAAAAAATATATAGCATCAGTTTCCTTACCTTTAACACTGGTCACTGGTGTTTGCTGGGTTGTAGCCGGGGTCGGGTGAGAGAGCAGCAAAGGAGGAGGTTGGGGTCCTCTGGTTGTTTGCTGATAAACCTGTCAATAATCAAAATACAATGTATATGGTGCAGTGCAATAATATGACATTTCAGTACAAATACAAAATACAGCCATACTGCCTCTCTGTGCCATAGTGGTTTCTGGAGGCACTGAAAGAGACACTGCTTGAGGGCCTGGAGAGTGACCAGATACATAGCCCAAACTCCCATGTAAAAAAATATATAGCATCAGTTTCCTTACCTTTAACACTGGTCACTGGTGTTTGCTGGGTTGTAGCCGGGGTCGGGTGAGAGAGCAGCAAAGGAGGAGGTTGGGGTCCTCTGGTTGTTTGCTGATAAACCTGTCAATAATCAAAATACAACGTATAAGGTGCAGTGCAATAATATGACATTTCAGTACAAATACATCTCCAACAGCTCCCCTTCCCACAAAATGACTGCTAAAATACAGCCGTACTGCCTCCTGCCCCTCTGTGCCATAGTGGTTGCTGGAGGCACTGAAAGAGACACTGCTTGAGGGCCTGGAGAGTGACCACATACTACATAGCCCTAACTCCCATGTAAAAAATATATAGCATCAGTTTGCTTACCTTCAAGACTGGTCACTGGTGTTTGCTGGGTTGTAGCCGGGGTCGGGTGAGAGAGCAGCAAAGGAGGAGGTTGGGGTCCTCTGGTTGTTTGCTGATAAACCTGTCAATAATCAAAATACAACGTATAAGGTGCAGTGCAATAATATGACATTTCAGTACAAATACATCTCCAACAGCTCCCCTTCCCACAAAGTGACTGCTAAAATACAGCCGTACTGCCTCCTGCCCCTCTGTGCCATAGTGGTTGCTGGAGGCACTGAAAGAGACACTGCTTGAGGGCCTGGAGAGTGACCACATACTACATAGCCCTAACTCCCATGTAAAAAATATATAGCATCAGTTTGCTTACCTTCAAGACTGGTCACTGGTGTTTGCTGGGTTGTAGCCGGGGTCGGGTGAGAGAGCAGCAAAGGAGGAGGTTGGGGTCCTCTTCTTGTTTGCTGATAAACCTGTCAATAATCAAAGTACAACGTATAAGGTGCAACGGCTGCGAAAAGGACTCGGCATGCCAGCGTTTCCACCTTTAAATAGGGCTGCAGCTTGAGGCCCGGGACTGTGCTCGAGAGCATCTCGCTAGTTTGGGACAAGCAGGAGCTACACACACACACATATATATATATATATATATATACATATATATATATATATATATAGTCATTGGTGATGTCATCAGTGAGCAATGATGTCATTTAATGTGCCATGAGTATGGAACGCAGTATGTGAGGAAATAGGACTATAAGAAGTGCATGGTGGGGGAGCAAGTTATTGTTAGCTCAGTAAACTATAACTTGTTAATTGCAGATTTTTTTTGTTTTAAAGCTATAGTGTTTATATTATTTCAAGGCCTAACTATAACATCTTAGTACCTTACCGAACTATAACATCATGTTACCATTGTTTTGTTTGTAAATTTCTGAGTTTCTTTGACATAAAGTAAGTTATTATTAACAGACCTAACAATAATATCACTTTAAACTTCTTTTTTCTAGTGAATTTCTAGTTTTTTTTAACGTATAGTAAGATCTTAACATATCTAACTATAACTTCACTTTAACCTTTGTTTTTTTTCCCCAGTAAATTTCTTTTTTTTAATCATATTCAACTAAGTCCCTCACTGATCATAGTTTTTGACAGTGTGCAGTAGAGGATGGCTGCAGGCCCTGTGGCCAACACTCTGTTGCTGACAAAAATCCCCCCAATGGAAACCCATCCAACTTTTTTTTTGTTCCCACTGTATCACAGTATTCCCACGGTACTGTTGCACATGCGCCACTCCAAGGTTCCACTGGACAGTGCAAGATTCACTTTTTGACGTTGACACAATACTGTGGGACTGCACGAAGTGGGTCATGCTAGGTCCTGCGGGAGTTCAGGAGGAATCCTCACGGGATGTCTCGCTGTATTCCACAGGAGTACTGTGAGACCCGTGGCAGGGATTTTTTTTTTGGGGGGGGGTAGGTTTGCAAGGGCCCCCACTGCAATGAGGGCCAGGGGTTCAGGGTATCCCTACTCTTATCACAGTAGTCCAACAGTCCCGATATTACTATATTTTGAGGCTTAGTTTTTGGAAAAAGGCTGAACAAATGTATACGAAATCACAAAAAGCATGTTGTTTGAGAATAGGACAAGCTTTCTGCCACATTTGGTATATTTTTGTACTGCCGATTTTTCTATATCACTTCCCAAACTTCATGTGGGAAATTGCATGAGAAAAATTTATTTTGGGACCCCCTTTTATTTATCCCCTGCTTGACTTGAGTTGGCCTAAGCAGTGTTCATGAGCTGCAGTTCACATCAGATGTCTGAGGTGAGCATTAACTCACTGAAACCATTCTGTCAGATGGAAGGAGTTTTGCTTTATGAGAAGACAGGGTAGTGCTTACTCTATGATAAAAATTTGTGGTGAAATTCACCATGACTTTCCAGAATGTTGACATGCAGGTTTGCATTGAGTGAGAGATCAGAAATCAGAAGAGAAGCAAAATGTAACCTGGCCTGTCAGCTAGGGTCATCCAGTGGCAAGGGCCCGGCTTTAGCGCTGTTGGCGCCCGGTGCAGCAACTAATATTTGTGCCCCCTCCCCATGACCACCTCCACCACGACTCCTTCATTACCATCCTTTAACAGAGCCCCTCAAGTCTCCAAAACCACCTCTCTCAGGTGCATTTGATTCATGTTATAGCGTCGCCCATGGCAGTGTGGGATGTCAGAGCACATTACAGCACACACATATTACACAGAGACAATGAATCATAAGTGTATAAATCAGTTTATAGGAAATGTTACATAAGACAGAGGACTACAAGGTGTAGTAATCACATTTCATCCCTACTGGTAGGCAGGATAGTTTAAGAGTGCTTGGTCTGGAGAAGAATAAACTCAGAATTTAAAACGTAACACCATCGTTGGTGGTTCACTAAAATATTAAGAATTGATTTCTTCCCAAATGAACTGTTTTTGCAACATTATGATAATCAAAGGCTGGGGGGGGAAATCATAACCCTCTAATCTATGCCTTGAAGTGTGTATGCAGCTCTTTGATGACGGTTAATAGCTCACTATTCTACATTAGAATTTTAACTTAGAAACTGCAAATAACAAAAGAATCTCTTTGACAAAAGCAGTAATCCACTGCCCTATTTACATTATATGCACTTTGTGATTTGATTGGTACACGTTCTTTGCAGCTGGCATGATAACCCTCTGCACTACATTATGATGAATCAAAGCTTCCACAAGACAAAACGCTGATCTCGTTCCAGGAAGAACATTAATCACCCTGGAGTTATCTTGACATTTTTATTGTTGCCTGAAAATTGCTGGAGGCAAGAACGGGGTAGCAGGTGCTTTTATAACCATAATAGACTTGCAAATAGAGTGAACCCCGCCCGCCCCACCACAAGTCTGAGCTAGAGCCGGCCCTGCCATCCCTTTGGTGAGAGGAACATACACCAGTGCCAGAAAAGAGAGCTGAGGGGTTCAGATAAAGAGGAAAGAGTGCTAGTGATTTAGTGCCAACAAAGCTAAAACCTTTGAAATAAATAAAGATATCACAGAGCCGAAAAAGAGAATGACAAATACATTTAAAGAGACATTGAGGGGGGGGGGATAGAGTAAACATCGCATAATGTGACAGAGGAGAGAGCGATAGAGACCGATATGAAAGAGTGGGAGTGTCACGGTGGAAAAAGAGAGTCGGGGAGAACGGAGACCAACACATACTGTAACAATAAAAATAAAATGTCAAGAAACGGGTGAAGTGGTGAATGGAAGTGAGAGGGGGTGCCGGCCTAGCTTCCATTAGTGCAACTGGTGCAGTAGTGACAAAGCCCAGGGTACTGAGAGGCCCACGGTACCCCTATTATTTCCGTATTTCATCATTCGAACATCAGCCTGGAGACCCATTCCTTTTCTTGCAGCAGCTAGCAGCTCTGCAAAGCCCTTTCCTATACAGATGAAAGGATGCGCCATATATCAGCAGTTTGTTTTGGGGTCGGGTGTGCACATGTGGGCAGCATGTGTGCCCTGGAATAAAGAGGGGAGTAAGGGCTCCACGCAAGTCTTTTAGCAAATGTTATTGAGGCAGAATAATTGTTATGTGGGACAAATAAATAAAGGAAATACTTTTAAGAGCATCTGTCGTCAAGTGAAGACTCTCACTCGTGTAAGGAATGGGACATGGAAGTCCAGTGTTGATGTAATGAGCATTCCTGGTAAGTCATATAGCCCATGCACCAGGTTGGCACATGTAAAAAGGTCATGCATCATAGCCTTCCAAGTCCCTAATATTGTGACACTTCACATGCTGTACTGTTTTTTCTCTCTCTAAAAGTGAAATCTCTCATGTATAGCCAAAGATTCACAATTTTAGAGAAAAGGGATATAGAGAAATTTTGGGCGAATGATGTGGTTTATATTGCAGCAAGCAATCTTTAATAGCTCCACTACGTACTGAGATAGTTTCTTACTTTATTGTAGGCATATGATAATTGGCCTATCTTTCTAAGTCAATAGTGTGGCAGGAGGCCAGCAACAAATGTAGACCATATTTAAAGTCCTCCCTCCAACGTCAAGTGGTTTCTCTGTCTTGTTTCTATATTAGGCTCCATTAATGCTGAGGCAGGAGCTGTCTGAACATCCTTAAATCATGCAGACTTGCACCTGAGTAAACAGGCGCAAGGTGCATGTCTCAGGCACCGGATGTCTTTAGGAATAAACCAAGATTACAGGGGGGATCAGGGTCACCCAGTATTTGAAGAGGCTCTTTTCCATGGAAAAGATTAAACCAGATAAATGCGCGACCAACAGTTTTTACGCAGCCTTTGCCCAGACTGGCGACGTTTTCATTGACAATCTTTGTTTTCCTTAAATGCCCCCTTTGCATACAGGCTGTTCTAACATAAGCAACAAACAAGCATGAAGCTTTTATAACTTTAGCATGGCTTGGATTTTCAGCGCCCTGAAAGAATGCACTGCACCCAAATGTCAGAATAATAACGAGATATAATTTAGTGCCATACAACTCTTACTAAAATGAAGTCATCATTGTAATTGCATTTATACAGTGCTTACTACACCTGACGAGGCTTCGAAGAGCTTTTCGGTGTGTAGCACGCTACTCTGGAACCCAAAAAGGATTAGTGGTAATCATGAAGTTAAGTTGAGCTGTAAAAGGAGAGACTGACATAGATAAAAACGATATATTGGATGGACACATGTTTGGATAGATGTATATTTGGATAGATGAACGAAAAGGAAGGAGGGACGCCCAGCTGGAGCAGCAGACAGTTACAAGACAGAAAGACAAGCAAAACAACAGGTATGCAAACCAACAGAAGAAAAAAGAAAACTGCACAGCTAGCTAGATCTGTGGTGACAGACAGATTGTAAAATGGGAAGATTATGAGACAGTGGAAGAGATTACTAGATGTTCCTCTAAACCATTAATCTCACGCGCACATTAATCCCCCCCCCCTTATACTTGGCAGCAACTGCTCTCTTGTATATGTTAAACAATGCCATTCTTCAATTGCTAAAGCAGCCACTTGCAGGTGAACCCTTCCATATCAATTTCTGGGAATGTAACCACCTACACACCTAGAGTAAATCAAACGACTTTATCCTTGCAGAAATGGTGCCTTCTAAATATGTTGCCAGGACCACTTAGACAGTGCTCCACAATAATAACACGGTAGAGTTGCTTTGTGTACGCTTATGTGCACTGGGAAGCCTTCGATGACCTAAGCATCTCATGAAGACAATGTCCAGCGCAGTATCATCGTTGCAAAAGAGCAACAGCGCAGTACGTTATTATACTTCATGTGAGTGCATAGAAATGTTATATAAACATTACCGTGATTAACTTCACAGGTAGCCAGATCCACTGTGGAGTGCGGCCTTCAAACAATTTTGAGAATGACACCCTTTGGAGCCGGTTGATGTTTACTTCTGTGAGTATCAATAACACTCCAGCAAACAGGAAAACAGCCACATGCAAACAAGCACAAAATAGATCGTCGCAAGCAGTTCAGGCAAGACCAATACTTCAACAAAAAATGCAGGTGAACCTTCTGACGTACGCAGAGGAATTCAAGGGCCTTAGGCTTGAGGTAATCAAGGCAGAAAGTGCTGTTTCCCGAGTTTTTGTCAGCTTTTGTTTTTTAAACCATGTGCATAAGAAAACACAAAACAATGAGAAACAAACTTTATGCGTTCATGGACATAAACCATGTGTCTGAAGACATACATTTATTAAAAGGGAAAAGCACAAAAACAGTGATCGGAGGGAGGTAGGATCTGTAGCTACAGCGAGCAGAGCCTGAAGGGAGATTGAAGGGAGATAGGGCAAATATCAACAAATACAAACCGGATACGAGGTTTGGATACTAGAGAGCCTCAGGGCATGCACTATCCAACCATTCCTCGCTTCGTGCAGTACCCTCCTCTCAGAAACTCGCTTCATGCTGCCCCCAGTGCCCCTCCCCCACCCTGCGCTGCCAATGACAACACGTTGCCCTGGGCCTTGCCGTGCCGGGTGCCCTCAACGGGCTGGTCCTGACTGGCGTTCGTGCCCCGGGAGGTCTCTGGCACCCACCCACTCCACTTGGCTTCCGCATATCGCGGTCCAGGCGGGCTCTGACACATTTCAGGGACAGGGTGTCTTTCACACCTCGTAACAACCAATTCAATGTCTCAGAGACTACTAACTTATCTCTCCCGATCACCCGATATAGTCAGGCACTCTCTCACAACACCGCATGACAGCCCTCCCGAGTCCCGGCACCACGTGACATGACAACACACAGCTCCAAGTCTTCACAGTTCAAATAAATAAAACTTATTTACAGTAATGATGAGTAAAATTACTTGAACAGACTGTAGCGTCTTTAATTTAAATTAAATGCACAAATTCAGTACCTACTAAAATCGACGATCTCTTAAGAGTCTTCCTTCTTCTTCAGACGGCGGATGAGTTGCTCTCGTCTCACAGACAGTCACAGAGCAGAGAGAGGGATGATTCCAGAAGAAAACTTCTAACGGTGCGCATGGCCAATCACTGAATGGCTTCATATGCGAAGTCACAGTGATTGGCCAGCATACAGTCGATGCTGAGCGGCCTGCCTGAGCCACCCACGCGGCATCCAATGATGGATTGCCTGTCCTTGGCGCTGTTCACCAGCCAATCCTGGCGCTTATACAGCGCCAGGATTGGCTAGGGGGGCCCACACAGCACTCGCCCTTTCGCCTTCCAAACGACGGGGCTGGCTAAACGCGCCCCCCCCCTGGCCCCTTCTGTCTGTCTCAGCGTCTACAGGACGCTGACGCGCATGCTCGGGTAAGTTTCTGCCCGTAATGCGCAACTCCCGTTTCTACAGCCCTGAGTTTTAAACTGTTTAAATGCCAGCCAACCCGCCCCCACCCCCTACGCACTCCCTATTTCAGCGGTGTGTCCCGGCTGGAACCCCCGCTGAAAGCTTTTATATTCTTGATAGGAGGACGGAAAGCTCGTTGTCAGCAGGTGCGTCCACCAGGCTAGTGGGGCTACGCCCCTACGCCCCAATGGACGCACCGCTGCTGCCTTCCATCAACCTACTGATATTCATCATTTCATCTTTAAATTTTGTCATCCATTCAGTCTTTCACCCATCAATAAGTCAGTCTGTCAACATTCCATCCCTCCGTCCGTCAGGCCATCCATATCCAAACCTATCCATCCATCTTCAAACCTGTCCATGAAACCTGACCATCCATCCCTCTGTTCATCATCTATCCATCGATCCACACACCCTTTCACCCATCTATCCATCTGTCTGCCCATCCGTCCGTCCATACATCCGTCCATCCATCCATCCATCCATCCCTTCACTTATCCATCCATCCGTCCATCCAGTCAGCCTTTCACTTATCCATCCACCCTGTCACTCCACCCATCCACCCTTTCACTCAATTCAGCATCCTTTTCACGTATTCATTCATCCATCCTTTCTCTCATACATCCACCCTTAGACCTAATCATCATTCCCTCATACACCCGTCCATTTAACCTTTTGCTCATCCATCTACCCTTTCACTCACTCATCCATCAATCCATTAACCCTTTCACTCATCCATACATCCACTCTTTCATCCAGCCACCCATCTACCCTCCCTTTCTCTCATCCATCCATTATTTTACTCATCCATCCTTACATCCACCCTTTCATGCATCCATCCAGCTTTTCCATCTATCCAGCCAGCTTAACCATCCATCACCCATCATCCTTTCACTCATCTATCCATCTCATCCATCCTCCCCCTTTCACTTATCCATCCATACACTCTTCCCTTCTTCCTTCCTCACTCCCTCCCTTTCACGTTAATTATGAGTTTTTTTTCTGCTGAACTGCAGACAGAAGAGGCCCATCAAGGACTCCACCCAGCTGTAGCAGCTATTGCGGGGGCGGGGGCTGGGGGGGGGGGCGGTATTACACCCCTGATGGGTTCCATAGTAAAAATATAGCAAATAACCTTGGAGCTCCAGATTCTTATAAAGGCACACTTCCTTTGATTCCCCCAAAAATATACACAAAAATTCACAGTACACCCGAATACAGATACATTCATACATGCAAAGACGCAAAACATTTTTTTAGAAACAACATTCTCACTGCAGCAGTGATCTCGGGTGGTGGCAGGGATGCCTCCGAGGTTCCTGAAGGGTTTGGGATTGCCACCTCCTCTCAATGGCTAACTGTAGGCCAGCCATTGAGAGGAGGCGGAAGTCCCGACCTCGTCACAGATTGGAATAGGGTCAGTGAGAGTTGCTGACCTCACCTCACTCTCTGATATGGTGTCACTCATTGACACTGGCCCTGGGCACTTCAGGGCTTAAAAGTGGAGCACCTAAGTCCGAGGCTATCAGTGACTCTCCCTCTCACCGCGAGGAGGAGATCCTCCAGGTATTTTGCCAAGCTGATGAGGTCACTCCAAGAGGTGTGTGACATCTTCAGCCCTGCAAAGTTCAGTTCAGGCAGTCATATACCTGTGCATGTATAGAACCGGACTGCTAGACCTAAGCACAAAGAGTGTCTGTCAGGCTGACCTTTGCCCAGCCTGATGGACACTCTTTAGTTCTGCCAAAAGGTGGGCAGGTGGGCCCTTCTGCCCTTAAGGAAAGACTGCTGCCACTAACAGTTAATTCTGTGTACTGTAAAAATTATACAAGTGAGGGGAGAGGAGTTGGCCTAATGGCTAAGGCGGTCGACCTCAAATCTGGGGAACCGGGTTCCAGTCTCGGCAATGAGGCTGAACATCCTGTGATTCTGGGCAAATCACATAATCTCCCCATGCCTAACAAAAATGAATCTGTCCTCATGTAACGCAGCTGGTGCTAAGTAAAGCGCTCTGATACCTGGTACCGGGTCAAGTTCATGCTATATAAAACTCTGTAAAAAAAAAACTGCGTAGTAAAATAAATACTTAGGGCCTAATTTAGATATCTGCGGGCGGGTTACTCCTTCACAACAGTAATGGATATCTTGTCTGCCGAAATACAAATCCCATTATATCTTATGGGATTTATATTTCAGTGGACGAGATATCCTATCCGCCGAGAGCTAAAGTCAGTATAAAATTACATAATCTCACCTACTGAAGCCCAACACCATGGAACCATTGCCCTGCTTCGCTTTGGTGCATACATATTTCCTTTAATCAAAGCTGCCTAATCTCTGCTTGACACATTGGTGAACACTACCTACCCCATGTGTCTTTTATTACTTCAATATTTAATCCTTTATTGCATGTGAGTTTTTGTGTACCATGATAGTGCAGATGTGGTGTTGATTAGTTGAGTCTGACATTGAGCTTATTCTCTACACGTTTCTTTTGATTACCGTCACCCTTCCCCACCGGCTTCTGTGCTTTTTATTTTGTTACGTGGTGGTGGATGTACACAAGAACCAACAGAATTCTCAAATCTCCTCTTTACATAATGGCTGCATCCTAGATACTTCAAACACGTGCATCATGGGTTGTGGCCTTGGTTACATCTAATTGAAGAACAAAAAGCGAACGTCCTAGAAAACCCATACAATGTATTTACTGCCGATTTAGCCTCCTGTTTTAGGAGCAACTAGGTGAATGTTCCAAAACTGGGCAGATCCAGCTACTCCTTGGGCTGCCGCAAACTGGAGAGATACTGCCCCTGCAAGAAACACAATCTACATCTAGATGATGATCTGGTGAACTACTGAACAGTCACACACCCGCAGTTACTGGGATAGATCCTCAAGAAAGTAGCAGCAAACTAGCTCCACAGCAAGATCAAAGCAATGGCCTTCCTGCAGGACTACCAATCATTGACTCAGGCTTCAGTGGAACATGAAGACAGCCTCCATCCAAATGGTTGATGACATCCTCCAGATCACAGAGAGTGGTGTCCCCTGTCTCCTTGCCCATCCTGACCTCTCTTTGGACCTCCGAACCATAGACCACAAAGCTCTGCAACACACGCTATCCATCCAAACTGCTTGTAACACAACAGGCCTACAATGGTCTAATTGTTCCTGAAGAATATAGCCCAGCAGGACCAATTAAGCTCTAGGTTCCAGAAACCTGTTGCATAACCCGTGTGTCCACCCTTTCACCGGTGAGCTTCAACTTATGCATGGAATCGCAGAGAGCATTACTAGCTGACAAAGAAATCAGCATCCACCAGTATGTGAATGATATCCACATCTATATGAAGGTAATGACTCTTCCACAGACAGAAATCTCAGAATGTCCTCATTGAATCAACCCTACGTTTCAAAACCACACAAAATGAAGACCTTCTAGTCTGAGTTATCCTTGCTCCACAGGGTGCACACATTACTCCCAGAAGACCTCACAGCAGCTGATCGGTGGGTCTGATCTCACCTTAACTGAGCCAACACCTTCATGCTACAGCAAAGAGACTCATCTGAACCTCTGAGACGAAATCTCCATCATGTAAGAGCAAAACCTCCTGAAGGATCGGCAACATCCTCCAGGGTGTTCAGAAGTAACTTTATGGGGTAATTACAGCTGGTAAATGACTGTGGAGGCCCACCAGTTAGACTATGGCCATTTCAGTGGTACTACCCCCTAGCCCGTGGAGTGTTTTAGTGCATGGGCTTTTCTAAGAAGTTCAACCTTTCCTGCTGGCAGTAGACAATTTACCAAGGAAATGCCCTCTATGGAGGGTGATACTTTGGCACTTTATTTTTTTGACTTCTTGCTCTTTTTAATCTCGCTTGGACACTTTGTAAAATAATGCAGTGTGTTATCACACTATCTACATTTTTATTTAAAAAACAAGCATATTCATGGCTCTGTGAGAGCCCTAGTGACAGGCATTTGTGTAGAAATAAAGAAGTTGATGGCACGAGAGAATATGTGAGCTAAAAACATGGAATTCTAGATGGTGTATTTTACATTTTAATATTTTTGATCCACTTCTTTTTGATGCTTTGATATTTCAAGCTGGGGATTATTGAATAGTGTGTATGGTTCTGTCTTGTACTAGTTAGTCA
This sequence comes from Lissotriton helveticus, assembly GCF_964261635.1. NCBI lineage: Eukaryota > Metazoa > Chordata > Amphibia > Caudata > Salamandridae > Lissotriton > Lissotriton helveticus. Next base: position 1,914,816,606 of record NC_136061.1, on the reverse strand, counting down.
AGTATCCTAACAGAGCTGAGTAATTCTTTCATCATTAAGAAATGTTTAAAAACATATTAAACAGATATTCTAAAAAGAAATTGAACCTCCAAAGGTTAATTTGTTTGTCGCAGTGCTTAGGCAAACAAAAGTTACAGCAAATTAATATAAACCTTTTAATTTATATTTTCTGAAATGAACATTTCTGTACCTTTGTGTTTTCTTAATAATGTGATGGGAACAATAAGCAAATGCCTCTCCAAAGATAAAATACACGTGGGTGTTATTGCACACAGATTCTTAGCCCTCAAAACATATTCAATGGTCGGGCTGCTCGTGCCAAACACAGATACTGATCCTATAATACCTGTTCATAAGCCCCAAATGTGATTTCCATCATCAACACTTCTTTAAAAAAGATTTGAACAAAAATGTGCTAATTTCATTCTCTTGGTTTGAGGAAGAATTGACCCATTACCCTCGTCCCCGTCTTATCAAGCGATGGCAGCCCCTGCCCCAGACAGGCAGATTATACACTAGTCCCTTTTTTATTACAATTACCCTTCCATATAAAAGGGCCTCTTCCCCATCCCACCTCCAGATTGTTTTCTGTTCCATAGGTAGGTAAGGTTCACGGTTTTTAGATTTTGAGTGTATGTTGATCTATTCCTTACCATAACATATCGAGATTTGTTCTGCGCCAGCTGCAGCTGCGCTCCCTGCTCATGTCCCTGACTAAGGGGCTGATTACGATGGAGGATTTTCCGCATCCTCCGGGCCGGCAGAAGCCACCGCCGGCCCGGAGGATGCGGAAAATCCTCTGCGGACCCACCAAAGACCCACCGCCACATTAGGATGGCTGGTGGGTCCTGGTTTCAGTCCACCGCTTTTCCGGCACGGTTGGTTTACAACCGCGGCGGAAAAGGCCTAATATGGTGGCGGTGTCTCTCAGACACCGCCAGACATATTAGGATGTGTTGGACCCGGCCTCGTGGCGTGGTCCTACCCCTCCCGCATGGCGGGCCCCGGACGACATCGGCCCTCCATCGAGCCCCGGTCGCCCCGGGGCACGACCCTACACAAACTACCGACAAGAGCCGCCACCCTGGCAACCCACGGCTCTTCCCCCCTTGAACACGGCGAACCCTGCACGCCCCAACGCTGCCGGTCCGGCGCCCACGCCAATCCCCCATTTCAGGCCCGACTCCATCTTGGGCCCATCACGTCCCGAGCACGTGGCCTCGGCCCGACCCCGGCCAAGGCCCCAGCGAAGCCCCGACATCGAGGCACCAAGAACCTCCCAGGTGGTAGAGTGGCCACTCAACGAATCCAAGAGGATGGGAGTTTCGATGGGCCTCCAGCCGTCCCCGGACGCCTGGTATCGATCGCCCTCCGGCCTCCCTGGGCGCTGGCTCCACCCCCCTGCTGGGTGTCTGGACACCATCATCCCGGCCCCTCTGACCCCCAGGCGCGAGGGTCCGGACATCAAAGGACTCCAGTCCTATATCTGGGCTAGCCCTGGAGTAGGACGTCAGTTGTATCCTGGAGTCGAGAGCCCTGCTGACGCTGTCGCGGCTGACCCCGTGAAGAACTCATTACTCTGTACCTGAAACCTCTTTGGAGGGACAGATAAAGGACGAGGAGACCGGCAGAGCGGGGGGAGAGCCACTTACCTGCCGCCACCGCCGAGAGTCATTTCTGGCCACGCACAGCACAGCACTCGCCTGTAACGACGCCCAAGCCGCCACCGCCGAGAGTCATCAAAGGGCATTGGTAACCGCGCCGCCGCTCCGGGAGGACTTCAACTCCCGGCAGGCCTTGCGGTGGCGCGTGAGTGACGCGGGACGCGCCGGAAGAGCGCACAGGGACAGATAAAGGACGAGGAGACCGGCAGAGCGGGGGGAGAGCCACTTACCTGCCGCCACCGCCGAGAGTCATTTCTGGCCACGCACAGCACAGCACTCGCCTGTAACGACGCCCAAGCCGCCACCGCCGAGAGTCATCAAAGGGCATTGGTAACCGCGCCGCCGCTCCGGGAGGACTTCAACTCCCGGCAGGCCTTGCGGTGGCGCGTGAGTGACGCGGGACGCGCCGGAAGAGCGCACAGGGACAGATAAAGGACGAGGAGACCCGCGTCGCGGGACGCCCGGGGCGAAGCCCGGGCAAAGGGCGGGCCCTCTACGGCCCTCATCGGCACTAGGAGGCCAGGCTAGGCCACCCCTTTTTATATTACTTTGCTGTGAAACAGGGGATCATCCTTAAAATTGTCCACGGCAAATAGTGGTGTTCCTGACGCTGGTACAGTCAACAACACTGATGATTCTGTAAAGGAGTCTGCTGGATATCTGCACACATTTGAAGTAAGACTTTTTTGTTTTAATTTTGGGACCTACACTTTGTCAATCAATTGAGCAGTGGGCATAAGACTTTCACATTTCTTTGCAAAATATGCGTAAAAGAAACAATCATACGGCACCCGACACACCGAAGAACACCATGGAGAACTACCTTGTCCAAGTGGTCAGTCAAATAAACAGCAAACGCAGACAATCGTTAGGTCTGTCCCAATCACCTATTCTTCATCCCATGAGCCCACCTACCTCCTCACAAACCAATGAGTCCCTGTTAATAGACCTGAACAATGATCTTCAGGTACCAGCTTCCCCAGAAACTGTTAATATCGATGTGAGCACATTGAATGCGAGGGATACTGATCATCACATGGTTAACGAATCTGATGCACAGGTTATCATTGAGGTTGAAGGAACTAATGACAATGATAAAGAAGATGTGGAGGATGACTCATCGGCCAAACCGTCCTCCAGGGCAGTTAGAGCCTGTCGCAGATTACAAAACAAACGTGGGGGGGCACGCTCTGGGAAAAACAAGGCTACATCACCACCACTAAAGGAAAAAAATATATGCAAGCACAATGAGGAAAATAATCTAAGGGACACTTTGGACGAGGACTTAATGTCTAAAATAGCGGAGCTGTTAGAAATAAAAATACAGACAATTATCAAGCCACTTATTAGTAAGATTGATAAACTCTCCGCAGAGATAAAGAAGCTTGGGAGTGCGCAAAATGGCCTAGCAGATGCAATAGGCAATGCCCTTAGTAATGTCAACAAAGACAGTGATCTCCCAGAGAAAGATAACGTACCCAAGGTAACGCCAGACGCTATTCCTCCAGTAGTAATTCCTGTAGAATGCCCACAAACCTTTGGCAAAAATACTACCAATTTGCCATTAGAAGCCCCGACTGACCGACCAATTGACTCCATGCAAACTATAGTGCACTCTTGTTTTGATGAAAATCAAACACAATTTGTAGTGGAAGCAGCACCGTTAGTGCTTGTGTTAGCCAATACACCAACCCTATTACCAGACCAAATTGAGTCAGCCTCATCATTAAAAAGTAAGGCATTACACTGGCTCTCAAATAATATGCGGCTAGCGCAGGGGGGTGAACAGCGGTTGGCCGATGAAATTAAAACAGCAAGGAGGGTTGGATGGATAGGTAATAAGCAGAAAAAATGGAAGGGCGACTGTGTGATACTAAACCTCTCATCTGCAGCTGCTCTTCCAGATATTTTACCAAATATCCTTCCACCACAAAAGAGAAGTAGCTCTATAATCCCCCTCACACTAGAATTTTTCTATAATGAAATAGAAAAGGCCAACATTCAAAAACCCCGGAAGCCAGTTTGGTCAACAAGAGCGCATGGTTGGGGAGGGGGACCATCAGTTTCTGACATGATTTATGCTCCCCAAAATAGGGTGGGTCAATGGCCACCAAACCAACACAACATCTTTCAAAACACTACCTTAGGGCAAAATTGGAATCAGATGGCAGACAAGGGCCTGGTATAATAACCAATAATTGTGGCCCTACAGGAAATGCTAAATATAATGGAGGATGGCTAGGTATGCAGCAGAATACACGGTATCCTAACACCCCAGTACCTATGGGCAATGCTAACTTTAATGGAGGATGGCCGAGCTCTTATCAGAACCCACCCTTTCCCATTACTCCTGCACCTGGATGGAATGCCCCCTCTAACGACTGGGGTTTTGGGGCTCCATCTTACAACTGGGGAGTTAGCACTTCAAATAGGTTTGAAGCCCTAGCTGGCTTAGCTGACTGCGACTGACTTGAGAGAGGGGACCCGATAACGCCATGTAGAAGAAACTACATACATCGTAGGTTGTTGCTTAAAGCTGGAACAAATCAGACTGTACCAAATGAAATCTTGTATCAGCCATTACATCCAGCTGAAACAGTAGCGCAACAATCGCACTTAGAGATATCTAGGGTAAGCACACCATGTCAGGCAGTAGAAGTACTGGGGGATTTAGGAAGCATGAAAATTATCTGCTGGAATATAGCGGGTTTGAAAAAAAACCTCTCAGACCCGTCTTGGCATGATTACCTGACGAGTGGGGATCTAATTATGTTCCAGGAGACATGGGGGCTCGAAAACTACTTTAAGGTGGATTATAGATCTTTTTTCATACCCGCAGTAAACGCAAATGGGGGGAGACCCTCTGGCGGATTAACAATCTGGGTGAAAATCACAAGAGGCCTGTCCTTTGAGCAAATTGATTTGAACAATCCCGACATTTTATTACTCAAGCTAAAAAACACTAAGGGTTGTAGTACTTACGTGATCAATATTTACAATAGACCACATCGATCATGTAAAGAATCAACAGTTGTAAATCATCTGAATAGTTTTTTGGCGGGATTTGATCAAAATGCACAAATAATTATAGGTGGTGATTTTAACAGAGGCTTTGAACCTATAATAGGTTTAGAAGACATCTATAAGGATGAGGACATCGCCAACAATATCCCCCTAGTAGATACAAACTATAAAGCACCCTGCTCTGTGAGCGCCTTACAATTACTGAACTTGACATTAGAAATAGGCCTACGCGCATGTAATGGGCGGTTGTCATCAGACTGTCCTAGTAGACCAACGTTTACTAGAGGGGCATATTCCAGCCACTTAGATTATTTATTAGTCTCCCTGAACTTGTGGCCTATGATCATCGACCTTACTGTGGATGATCGCATGGAAAGCGACCATTATCCTCTGATTTTATCTGTTCAAACCCAGATCTTTAAAACCCTTGATAAAAGTGCAAACAGCACTATATCCTTGCCACAAGATCCTCTAGTGGCAAATAATCGTAGATCCCTGAAATGGCCAGTAGTACTAGGCAACTCCAAAATCATTACTCAAATCTATAATGTATTTGTGAGTCATATGTCTTCACTCCTAGGTAATAACACTGATATCCAAAATCTTAGTTTGATAAAATCCCATGAGCAATTAACTAACCAACTTGGCGGGATCCTGACTAGGGCAATAAAAAGATCCCATAATGCCCAAAAAAGTAACCAAACAGGGATTACCTGGTATAACCAGGATTGCAGAAAAGCCAAGTCAGATTTAATTATAGCGGTTAGGGGGGGCTCGATGGATATTGTGAGAACCAGGAGAGTACAGTATAAAAGAACTTTATCAAAGGCCAAGAGAGAGTGGGACGAAAGGGTGTGGTCCGATTTATTGGATGCTTGCAAGCGTAAAGATCAGACCACTTTTTGGAGCCTCATTGCTAGAGGCACCAGGGGGATGATAGAATGTAAGGATAAATTTCTAGAGGAAAAGACATGGGTCGAGCATTTTACTATGTTATACTCATGTACAAGTTCAGGTCAGAGTGGAGGCTGGGATAGTCTGCAGGCTCCATTGGTAGCGTATGATGCACCTCTTGTTTTTTCTTTAACAGAAACTATCTCTGCAATTAAGGCAGTGAAGCCAGGGAAAGCACCAGGCCCTGACAGAATACCAGGTGACCTCTGGAAACACGAAAACTATATTTGGGCTCCCTACATCAATTTATTATCCAACGAAATTGCTCAAGGAGCTCCTATTCCGGAAACCTGGAAGGGGGCAGAGATTGTGACTCTGTTCAAGAAGGGTGATAGGTCAAATCCTTCACATTACCGACCTATCAGCCTTATTGACGTGCTACAAAATTTTTTTGCACGGCAGGTCCTTGGTCGGCTCACTTCTTGGATTGAAGAACACTCTATTTACACAAAATATCAGGCTGGTTTTAGATGTAAGATAAGTACAGTAGACCAGGTTTTTAGATTTTTATGTTTAGTCTGGAAATACACCATTATAAGGAGTTCCCACATATACGTGGCCTTTGTTGACTTAAAGGCAGCTTTTGATATGATACCCAGGGCAGCCCTATGGAAGACATTAAATGAAATGGGCGTCCCTGGTAATATCCTTCAAATTCTAATTAGACTCCATGAGAACAATTATGCACGTGTTAGATGGGGTCCGAATGGAGAAGTCACTGAAAAAATAAAAATAGCAAAAGGGGTAAGGCAAGGGTGCGTAATGGCACCTACCTTATTTTCTTTATACGTCAATGACATCCCTGATACTCTTTTGGGCTGCGAGCATGACTCTCCCAAATTGAGTGGGCAAGCCGTTCCGGCACTATTATTTGCAGACGACACAATTTTAATTTCTCAGACACCTAGGGGGCTCCAAACTCTTTTAAATACATTTAGTTTGTATTGTCATGACAAGAAACTAGAAATCAATTCTTCAAAAACAAAAGTTATGACAATCAACCCCCATAAAGGCTTCAATAAGGTTTTTAAAATAAACAATGAACCTATTGAAGAAGTTTCTAATTTTAAATACCTGGGTATTATTTTAGACAGTGATTTGACATGGAAAACACAACTGGAGAATTCAAAACTAAGGTTAACCCAAAATCAGGTTCCAATCTTAAAGAAGCATAAGAATAGCCATTTCAAAGCGGTCTCACCAGCCATTGAATTATTTAAATATAAAGTGCAATCTTCTTCTCTTTATGGCGCGGATCTCTGGGCAAATGCTTCAAAGGATACTTTTCGAGTGAGGGAAAATTCCTTCATTCGGCAATTGTTGGGGATACCACGGTCAACACCATTGACACCTGTATTATGGGATCTCAACTTCAGGCGTACTGACGACTATGCTTCGCTTCGCCCACTACTCTATTGGGTCCGTTTATGGTCCACTGAAGAGCTGGTCGATTATAGAGAAGCATTGCAAGAGATACTGGCCATAAAGAACATTACGCATTTGCCATGGCTGGAATATGTTAAAAAATGGCTTGAAAAATTAGGTCTATGTGATTTTTGGCTTGACCCTGATTCCCTTACAAATAGCTCAAAAAACATCTTGAAGCAAAGGTACTGGGACTATATTAGAGACTCAGTGTTTGCAAATCCTAGAACAGGGACTCTGACCTCGAAGTTCCTTGAAATTAAAATGAATATGCAATTAGAGCCCCTCATGGATGAAATTCACCCACCATTGGCCAAAAGCCTATATCTAAAGTTCCGGTATAGCATTTTGCTTTTAAAAGATAGAACATCTAGCTGGAAACGTAACAAGGGGTTGACCGGGGTCGATGTCTCTAATATATGTGAGTTTTGTCAAATGGGGATGAAAGAAGACGAGTCCCATGTCTTGTTCACATGCCCAGCATACCTTAAAGCAAGGAAAAAATGGCTTAAGCCAATTTGTAACAGGTTAGGCCTTAGGCAAATTAAGGTTGGACTCAGGATATTTAAAGGAGATACTGCACAACCGATTGTGTTTAGCCTAAGTCGTTTTCTCCTGTGTGTTGCCCTGATCAGGAGAAAGAAAGATCAGAAACTTTGAATGTAATGAGCTATTTTACCATGTTATTAATTGTTCACTAGTTATATTGCAGCCTGTCTGATCGCTATGGTGTATACTACTTTTTTAAACAAATAGAAATTAAATTATTATTTTATCATTGTTATATTTACCTAGTGTTCTCAATAGAAGGGGGACCGACCAGGATCTAGGTAATCTCAGTCTAGATGATTCATGCGTATTTTGCACAAATAAGATGTGATGATATTTTTGCCCACTGCTGTATTGTTATGTATTACAATGATGTGTATGATTCGTTTTTTGTTTGGTTTTATGTATTGTATCTTACAAGGTTTTTTAAACCGAATAAAGATTTAAATGGAAACCTCTTTGGAGCCTGCTGGCGCAGCTGCGGTCCATCTTAGCTGAACCATCTTGGGAACCTGCTGGCGCTGCCGCGGTCCATCTTAGCTGTACCATCTTGGGAACCTGCTGGCGCTGCCGCGGTCCATCTTAGCTGAATCATCTTGGGAACCTGCTGGCGCTGCCGCGGTCCATCTTAGCTGAACCATCTTGGGAACCTGCTGGCGCTGCCGCGGTCCATCTTAGCTGAACCATCTTTGGAGCCTGCTGGCGCTGCCGTGGCCCATCCTCGCCGACCCTGCCTCGAGTCCTGCTGGCGCTGCCGCGGCTCAACCCTTCGGAACCCCCCAGCTCGAGGATTGAGAGCTGTGCGCAGGGTATCCCTTCGCCCAACAAGTACTGAGACTGTCCCGCTACCCTGTCCCCTGTTACGAGACTTTACGGATCCCTCGATCCGCTTGTACATATTACTGAAGATAATCAACCCTTTATACGGATAAAGCCTAAGAACTTATCCTTGTGTGGTGTCCATTTGTAGTGGTGTGATTGCTCTGCTGTACGATTATAGGAGAGGGCCCTCACACCGGAGGCCTCTCGACAACGCTCGGCCACTTCCAAGACGGAGGGGTGGACCTAGGGGTGGTCAGTTATACATCTTCTGCCTCCCCCGGGATCGCCTTTCTAACATTGGTGGCAGGTGGTGGGGTCCGAGCGGACGCAAATCGTACAGAGAGTGATTCACCCGCTACCGAGAAAAACACACTGCGACCATGACTACTCAAGAAACCAGACCGACTGCAGAATTCCGGAAAGAAAAAATAGAAGAGTACAGTCATAAGGAATTGAAACAATTCTGCAAAGACCTGGGCATCGCTACCACTGGCCTAAGCACAAAGGAAGACTTTAAATCGGCCCTGCAAGCATGGGTGGAAGCCGGAGACACGCCACCCCTGAATGAAGATAACCCGGGCCCGAACGGACGCCCGGAGACCGACGCGTCCCCAGCGGGGGAAAGACCCGCAAACCTAGACACGGGCCTCTCCCACGAAGACGCCCGAGAACGAGAGAGGAACCGGCTCCACGAATTGGAGCTCGCCCGACTCCGGCTAGACGGAGAACTACAGCTGGCGGAAAGAAAAATAGCCCTCGAGCAGCTACGGCTGGAAGGAGACCTGGAGGAGAAACGAAGACAAAGAGACCTCCAAGAAAAAAAACTCACGTTCGAGCACGAGCGTGGCTTAAAGGAACTAGAAATCGAGGCCAAAACGAACGAGGCCAGCGCCTCCGGGGGCAAGACCTCGCCCCCTCCTGTGGACACGAAGGTGCACATACCCAAAGATGTCGTCAAAGAGTACTATAAGAACGACGACATCCAACAGTGGTTCAAAGCCTACGAAGTAGCCATGACCGCCCATCGAGTACCCCTCAAGGACTGGGGCGCCGGCCTGTGGGGGAAGTTCATCAACGAAGGGAGGGACGCCCTACTAGAGCTTCCCGATGCCGAGATGACCTCCTACAAACACATGAAAACCGCCCTCCTCACTCACTACGGACTCACCCCCGAAATGTACCGGCAGCGATTCCGAGACTGTAAAAAGATCCCCGGTACCACATGGGTGGAGTACATAAACTTTTATAGCAGAGCCTTCGAGGGTTGGATCAAAGGCAGTCATGTCACCACATACCAGCAGTTGGTCGACCTCATTATATGGGAACATCTTTCCAATAACTGCTTCATCGAACTCTGGCAGCATCTCCTCGACAGCAAACTGACAGAGCCACGAAAACTCGCTGTCGAGGCTGATAGATGGGTGAGCACCCGAGTCCCCCGGAGCCCGATGGGAGACTATGGCCGGGGATCCCCGGGGAACCACCGACCACGAGGCGGCAGAGTAGGCCAGAGCAGGGGCCGAGACACCCCCACGGGGTCCTCCCCTACCTCCACTTCGCCAGCCCTGGGCCGAAGTGGGGCCCCCCCCAGCGCGACCGGGGCCCCGCCCAAACGTTACTTGCCACAGATGCCAGCGGCCGGGTCACTATGCTAATGAATGATTCTCTCTGCCCGATGAACCAGCGACCCGGCACTACCGGCCCTCCAAACCGCCAGATCGCGCCCGCCGCCCTGGGTGAAGAACGAGGCGAGGAAGAGGACGACGACCACGAGCAGGCCGAGTGGGAGCCCGCCGCTATGATCTTGGCGTGCCTGGGCGAAAGAGACATGATCCCCCGAGCCCCGATCCCAGGCAACACCCAGAAGTACCGCCAATGGGTCACCATTAATGGACACCGGGCAACCACTGCAGAACCTGTCCGACCTGTCAAGCTAGCGGGAAGAGCGGAGGGAAAGTCGAAGCCCCGCTCCAACCATTTCCCGTGGTAACCACCCCCTTCGAGCGAGTGGGGATCGACATAGTGGGGCCCTTGGACCCCCGCACCTCTCAAGGACACCGCTTCATCCTCATTCTGGTGGACCGTGCCACCCGCTATCCAGAAGCCATCCCCCTCCGAACCATCACGGCCCCCGTGGTGGGCCGAGCGCTAATGGGGATCTTCTCCAGAGTCGGCTTCCCCCGAGAGGTCGTGAGTGATCGGGGCACAAACTTTATATCGAAATATATGCGGTCCCTGTGGCAACAGTGCGGGGTCACATATAAGTTCACCACCCCGTATCACCCCCAAGGGAATGGACTTGTAGAGCGGTTTAACCGAACACTGAAGGGAATGATCAAGGGCCTAGAAGAGCCGCTACGACGCAGATGGGACGTCCTACTGCCCTGCCTCCTGTTTGCCTATCGAGAGGTGCCCCAGAAGTCCCTGGGGTTCAGCCCCTTCGAACTGTTGTATGGACACCCTGTCCGAGGTCCCCTCAGCCTGGTCAAGGAAGGCTGGGAGACGGCTGTCCGAGATGCTCCCCCGGATATCTACCGGTACCTCCTGACCCTCCGCAACCAGACTCGAAAGTTCCGGGAACTTGCTGAGGCCAACCTTGAGGCCAGTCAGGAGGAGATGAAACGCTGGTATGACCAGATTGCCTCGTCCATCGAGTTCGAGCCGGGCCAACAGGTCTGGGTCATGTCCCCGGTCGAACCTTGTGCCCTCCAGGACAAATGGACGGGGCCCTTCAAAGCGGTGGAGCGCAAAAGCCCCGTCACTTACTTGGTGGACATGGAGTCCCCCCGAAGCCCCCTCCGGGTTCTACACGCCAACCGGCTCAAGCCTCACTTTGCCCACACTGAACTGAGCCTGCTGCTAGCTACAGATGACGGAGCGGAAGACGACTCCGAGCCCCTACCAGATCTCCTGAGCACCACCGAGAAGGACGGCTCCGTCGAAGGGGTCATGCTCTCCTCTACCCTGACTCCAGAACAGCACCAAGACTGCCGGAAGCTGCTGGGGCAATTTGCAGACCTATTTTCCCTCACTCCCGGGGTCACCCGGTGGTGTGTCCACGATGTAGACACTGGGGACAGCCCGCCTGTACGACACCGGGCTTTTCGAGTGCCCGACCGAGTTCGGGCCTGTATTCAGTCCGAAGTTGCCAAGATGCTAGCTCTGGGGGTAGTCGAACCCTCCAATAGTCCCTGGGCCAGTCCCGTTGTCCTGGTCCCTAAAGCCGCCGCCCCGGCGCACCCCCGGAGCTCCAATTCTGTGTCGACTACCGGGGGGCTGAATGCCGTCACCAGGACCGACGCCCATCCCATCCCCCGGGCAGATGAACTGATCGATCGCCTGGGGGCCGCCAAGTATCTCAGCACCTTCGACCTCACGGCCGGGTATTGGCAGCTCGGCCTCACCCCTGGTGCCCAAGAGCGATCTGCCTTCTCGACCCCCGACGGCCACTTCCACTTCAAAGTGATGCCCTTTGGCATGAAGAACGCCCCGGCTACCTTCCAGAGACTAGTGAATAGAGTGCTGGCGGGGCTAGAAGAGTTCAGTGCCGCATATCTGTACGATATTGCGGTATACAGCCTCCACTGGGGCGAACACCTGACACACCTCTGGAAGGTCCTGACGGCCCTCCGGCGGGCCAGACTGACAATAAAAGCCAGCAAGTGCCAGATAGGCCAAGGGTCAGTGACCTATCTGGGGCACCAAGTAGGGAGCGGCCAGGTGGCTCCCCTCCAACCAAAGATTGACGCCATCCGGGCCTGGGAGCCCCCGGTCACCCAGACAGCAGTCCGAGCCTTCCTAGAGCTCACTGGATATTACCGGCGCTTCATAAAAGACTATGGGAGCATTGTGGGGCCCCTCACAGAACTGACTTCCAAACGGCTACCACAGAAGGTGCGCTGGACCCCCGAGTGCCAAGCAGCCTTCGAGACCCTAAAGACTGCCATGTGCACCGCCCCTGTGCTCCAGGCCCCTGACTACAGCCGAGAGTTTGTGGTCCAAACCGACGCCTCAGAGCACGGCATTGGGGCGGTCCTATCACAAGTAAACCCTGAGGGAATCGACCTTCCCGTGGCCTTCATCAGTCGCGCCTGCTGGCTAGAGAACAACGATGGAGCACCATCGAGAGGGAAGCCTTTGCCGTCGTGTGGGCCCTAAAGAAACTCCGGCCCTACCTCTTCGGCACCCACTTCCGGGTACAGACCGACCACCGGCCCCTGCGGTGGCTGATGCAGATGCGTGGCGAGAACCCGAAGCTGCTGCGATGGTCCATCTCCCTGCAAGGGATGGACTTCACGGTGGAACATCGCCCTGGCAACGACCACGCCAATGCTGATGGCCTGTCCCGGTTTTTCCGCCTCGGCGAGGAGAACCCCCAAGAAGATGGGTGACTCTCCCCTGCCTTCAGCTGGGGGGGACGCGTGTTGGACCCGGCCTAGTGGTGTGGTCCTACCCCTCCCGCATGGCGGGCCCCGGACGACATCGGCCCTCCATCGAGCCCCGGTCGCCCCGGGGCACAACCCTACACAAACTACTGACAAGAGCCGCCACCCTGGCAACCCACGGCTCTTCCCCCCTTGAACACGGCGAACCCTGCACGCCCCAATGCTGCCGGTCCGGCGCCCACGCCAGACCCCCATTTCAGGCCCGACTCCATCTTGGGCCCATCACGTCCCGCGCACGTGGCCTCGGCCCAACCCCCGGCCAAGGCCCCAGCGAAGCCCCGACATCGAGGCACCAAGATCCTCCTAGGTGGTAGAGTGGCCACTCAACGAATCCAAGAGGATGGGAGTTTCGATGGGCCTCCAGCCGTCCCCGGACGCCTGGTATCGATCGCCCTCCGGCCTTCCTGGGCGCTGGCTCCACCCCCCTGCTGGGTGTCTGGACACCATCATCCCGGCCCCTCTGACCCCCAGGCGCGAGGGTCCGGACATCAAAGGACTCCAGTCCTATACCTGGGCTAGCCTTGGAGTAGGACGTCAGTTGTATCCTGGAGTTGAGAGCCCTGCTGACGCTGTCGCGGCTGACCCCGTGAAGAACTCATTACTCTGTACCTGAAACCTCTTTGGAGCCTGCTGGCGCTGCCGCGGTCCATCTTAGCTGAACCATCTTGGGAACCTGCTGGCGCTGCCGCTGTCCATCTTAGCTGAACCATCTTGGGAACCTGCTGGCGCTGCCGCGGTCCATCTTAGCTGAACCATCTTGGGAACCTGCTGGCGCTGCCGCGGTCCATCTTAGCTGAACCATCTTGGGAACCTGCTGGCGCTGCCGCGGTCCATCTTAGCTGAACCATCTTTGGAGCCTGCTGGCGCTGCCGCGGCCCATCCTCGCCGAACCTGCCTCAAGTCCTGCTGGCGCTGCCGCGGCTCGACCCTTCGGAACCCCCCAGCTCGAGGATTGAGAGCTGTGCGCAGGGTATCCCTTCGCCCAACAAGTACTGAGACTGTCCCGCTACCCTGTCCCCTGTTACGAGACTTTACGGATCCCTCGATCCGCTTGTACATATTACCGAAGATAATCAACCCTTTATACGGATAAAGCCTAAGAACTTATCCTTGTGTGGTGTCCATTTGTAGTGGTGTGATTGCTCTGCTGTACGATTATAGGAGAGGGCCCTCACACCGGAGGCCTCTCGACAACGCTCGGCCACTTCCAAGACGGAGGGGTGGACCTAGGGGTGGTCAGTCAGACATCTTCTGCCTCCCCCGGGATCGCCTTTCTAACAGGATGGCTGAGAAAACATGCTTTTCCGCGGCGGCTTCTCCGCCGAGGAAAAGCATGCGGATCTTCACCTCGGGGGCCTGTAGCGGGCCCCCTGGGTGAAGAGGGGTTGGGGGGTGCACATGGGGGGTACCCCTAGGGTACCCCCCTGCATTTGTATGCAGAAATCGGCAGGCACCGCACGGTGCCTGCCGCTTTCTGCATACAAATGCAATGTATGCATTTGTAACATTGCGGCGGGTGCCGGTAGAAGCCGCACCTGCCGCAATTTTACAAATAGAGGATGTGACCGCCAGGGTGGCGGTCACATCCTAATTGGACAGGAGGGAACTCCGCATGCCCATGCGGAGGTTCCCTCCTCCTCGGTGATCAAAATGGGCCCCTAAGATGGGGTCTTTTCAAGCGTATATGAGGCGGAGAGTTTGGGAGCAGGGCTGTTGTCCTGAGCCATGCGGACTGTGTGGTCAGCAAAAGTAGTGCAGGGAAAAAAGCAAACTGGTGTCTTGGTCCCAGATCTCAGGTAGGGTGGGATCTGTTGACCTAGCAACTAGTATAAGTAAGCATGTGGTCTATTTAGCACTTTCTAGAGTGCTGGTAAAATAGAGGGCAAGAGGCTGAAGAAGCAGGAGAATACTGAGTTCCCCAAAATATCTATAACTGACATCTAACAGCTCACAAAGAGGCAATGGATACTGCTTGAAGTGAAGCCCACCCTAAGAGGAAGCACGTGAAGTTTCATGTTGATGAGGGGTAAATATGTCCAGGGAAGAAATTATCTATACGTATTGGCACACATCCGTGAAGTTTTGCTTAAAAATCACATGAGGAAGAAGGATTTTGTGCTCATTACAGTGCTTTGTCAATTGATGAACTCCCACTTCATAATGTAAGTAAAGACATCATTGTGAAATAGTGAAAGTATATTGACAACCCCAATATTCAACATTTCTTGAATAAGAGATATCTGGTTGAAGGTTGAAAATAGAAATATCCTCAGGCCGCGAAAGTCAATGCAATATTGTACCCCATGGCTTCCTCTTCCTCCGTCTCATTGGAGGAATCTACAATTTCTAATGTAGTGGTCAGGAAACTGGACTCAACTCCTAAAGGTCCTTTGCAGCATCACATTTTGACATGAGAGCTTGCATTATGGTGCATATGCAACCCAAGTTCTTCTTAAAGAGCTTAACCCCTTCCGTGCTCATGACGAGCTAAGCTCGTCATGATGCACGGTTCTCGTGTGCTCATGACGAGCTGAGCTCGTCATGACCACACCCATTCCTATTATTGTCCAGCACAGGAGAGGAATATCAATAGCAGCCATGAGGTTAAAACAATGTCTGACTGTATTCAAGAGAATGATGACCAACTTCAATTCTGGTTCAGATGAAATTATTATCCCAATTTGAGTCAATCGTAACATTTGATGAACTCATAGGCAATGACTTCTTCAGCTTGTGCAGCTGTGGCAGGCCTTACAATCCTTTGGATTAAACCTTGAAAGGTAGGCACTAACTAGATGTCATTGATACAGAAAAACCATTTAATAGTCCTAACCCTTTTGAAGAAGAACTGAATAATAATGTATAAAGATGCTGATGAGAAAAATATCTTAAAGCCATTTAAGTTGTTCTCAGGCTAAAAGTCCTTTCTTCAGAATCAAGGCACTCCTAGAGTTCAGGACAATAAATACCCCCTTTGTGGCCGATCCCGAGCCCTATGTCAAGTGCTGCATGTGCCTTCAAATCCCAATCACATAATCAACCCAATCATGAATCAGCCCAAAAGTGACCATATGGAAGTGGGAGCAAGACTGAAATTCTTCCTTCCTCATTGGGTGGACTGTGTGTAAGATCATTAGATGCTCTCAATAATCCAGGAGGGATACATAATCCTGTTCAAGTCTCTCCCGAGCTCGCTCTTCATGCCTACCCTACTGCCAAAAGACATTGTGAAGAGAGAGAATGATGGGCAGAGTATAGAAGCTGCTTTTGGGAAATTCTGGTGGTCCCTCCATAACAAGAAACAAAAAGGATTTTATTCAATTATTTAATGGTTCCCAAATCAGATGGTTACTTTTGGCTTCTGATGGGCCTGAAGCTGTTGAACAAGTTATTCTGGTAGAGACATTCCTATTGTTTAGCTTCAGAGAGTCATTCATTTGATCAACAAATTCAATTTTTTGTCAAAACAGAATCTTTATGATGCCTGTTTGTTTGTGCCTGTTCATCCCAAAAGTCAGCAATACCTTCTGTCTCTCAGCGTCATCAAGAACCTTCACAAAGGTATTGACTCCAGTAGTAGCATCTCTTCAAAGTTGAAGGGATTATCCATATTTCCTATTGAGTCCCGTCAGTCCAATATTTGATTCTTCTCTCGCACCCTTTGACATCACCTAGGTTCTAATTGAAGGTCTACGGCCTGATTTAACTACGACTGCAGTGGTCACCGGGTTCAGGTTTCATCTCAAGCTAATTCTGAACTATTTGTTACTCCATTTGGCCCAAATGTCAAACAAGTGTGAGGTTCAGTTTCCAGTTACTCCTCAGGTAGCCCAAGATCTGGGTTGGAGGTTGTGCGAGAACAATTTAAAGAAAGGCGGTTTCTTTCCTGCATCGAAATTCGATACTACTGACAACCGATACCGGTCTTTGGGGTTGGGATAAGGAGTCTAGACAAGCAAGAGGAGAAGGATCCTTAGGCACAGGAGTAAAGAGCAGTGGTGGGTGGTATTTGATGGCAGTGGGGCTGAGTCGCAGGGGAGAAAGAGGGAATGAAAAAAAAACACGTACCTGTTGCCGCCGCCTCTTATTCCTCTGCGCTCACTTCCAGGGCAGGAAGCAGGACGCACCAGGCTCCCAGGCTCCCCATAGCCAATCACAAGGCTGCATTGTGATTGGTCTGAACACCGTGGTTCAGTGCTCAGCCAGGGAATGCGAGGCTGGGTATGTTCTGTACCCAGACTGTAATGCAGCCTCGTGCAGACCATGCAAAGTGGGCATGACACTTTGGCCAGCCAAAGCGTCTTGTACACTTGGAGTGGGCAAACCACTCCTGCTCTGTGAGCAGAGCAGCCTGCCCTGCCACTACCCTGCTGAGCAAGGATGGAAAATAAAATGATAATAACAATGAGTTATTATCATTTTATTTTTTCCTTGTTGTCCTGCTTAGTGGGGCGACACTCCTCCGTCTTAGCTGAGGAGCCGCCACTGGGAAAGAGTCCATTTCTCCACCTCCGCCCAATCAAAATCCCCCGCAGGACATAAACTGAGACCGCACGAGTTGTGCTACTCAGTGTGCTGTTGTCTGGAAGATATGCGGCTGCATAGTGAGTTGTGCTGCAAACTTCTTTGATAGGTGTAGGTGTTTCACTCGGTCGCCATGGCAACACTCCAAAGGAGACGGCGAGTCTGGTGTGACACACTGGGCCCTCCAAAGAACACTGCTCTACTGTGGCTACGACCTCCCCTCCGAGGTGTCAACAGTGCACTTGGTCACCTAGCAACGCTCCGGCAAAGGAAGGCAGTGATTGAGTGTGGCGCACTGGTTTTCAACAGGACACTGCTGCAGTTTGACTCGGAAGCATGAGTCCATGTAGCCCCAAAGCACATAGTGTAAAGCCTGACAGAAGATGAGGAGCAATGCTGAACTCTGTTCAAGGAGGCACCAAGCTCCTCCTGTAGGTCAATTAGAAGTTGCTGCTCTTAGGGTGTAATGCGCTGATCTTTTACAGGCTAGGCTGCCGGGCTCACAGATGACAGATTCCGGTAGTAGGATGGAAAGTGATGAAGTCTTTGACGGTCCTGAGACTTTAGGAACAAGAGGCCAGTCAACAAGCCCTTTGAGAACACTCGTAGTTGCACTGTACAAAAGGCAGCAGGCAGCAACCCAACACACCAAAGCAGGTAGCAGAGTTCCAGTCCCTCCTGCAGCACAGCACTCTGCAAGCAGCAGGCCAACGCAACAGAACAGCTAGCAAGGTGGCAGTATCTCCTGGTAGCATAGCAAATCCTTCTTGCAATGTGCATACCGAGCCAACAATGTCTGGTTTCAGTTCCAAAAAGAGTCTGATTTGATGGGGCCAGAGCCACAGGACATATACCCAAAAGTGCCTTTAATGTAGGGGACGACATCAAAAGAACTCTCTGAAGTACACAAGGATTCTTTTCAGCCCATTTGTGTCTGGCTAACGCTGGGGAGTAGGCAGGGCTTTGTGTGAGGACACAACACAGTCCATTCAGTTGTAAGTGTGAGCCATCTTTCTCCCTTCCTGCTCAGGACATCTATCCGAATGCAGATGAGTGCTCAGAATGCAGATGAACCTTACCTTCCTGTGTTTGTGGCTGACTAGAGGGAATGAACAAAGTGTTGCTGTTACCAAACCCAGGTGTGATTTGGAAACAGGCTATCAGGCACAAAGAGCCGTAAGTACACAGAAATGTCCACTTTCTAAAAGTTACATTTCTAAAACAGTAATGTACAATCCAATGTTACCAGTAAGTAGAATTTATCACTACCATTCTAAACATACCAAACATGACAACGCCAATCCTTTCTGATCGGGAACTACATCTTAAAAGTATATAAGGGAATTCAGAAGGCTAGCCTATGAGAGGAGTAGGCCTGACAGCAGTGAAAAATGAACCAGGCTGTTTGTCACTACCAGGGGTTGTAAAACATAAAGGTGCATGTCCTAACTTTTACTTATACAACACTCTGCCCATAAGGCTACTTAGGCCCTACGTTAGGGATGACCTATGTAAACAAAAGGGGAGTTTTAAGGCTTGGGAAGTAGTTTTAAATGCCAAGTTGAAGTGGCAGTAAACTGCAGATACAGGCCCTGCGGTGCCAGACCTGAGACAGGTTTGAAAGGCTGCTTCTACGGGTGGCACAATTAGTGCTGCAGGCCCACTAGTAGAATTAAATTTACAGGCACTGGGTATATGGTATTCAATTTTACAAGGGTCTTACAAGTAAATGAATTATGCCAAACAGGTGTAAACAAATCAGACCATGTTTTAGGGGAGAGAGCACATGCACTTTAGCATTGGTTAGCAGTGGTAAAGTGCACAGAGTTGTAAAGCCAACAAAAACGAGGACAGGAAAAACTAAGAGGAGGAAGGCAAAAGGTTTGGGGGTAACTTGCAAAAAAGCGCCATTTCCAACAATCTGGTAGCCTGGTGTTACCTGAACAGGTAAGGGGGTACAAGAGTTTTCACATGAATATCTTAGCATCTCAGTTTTGCTTGTTGTTGAGACTCACCTGACTGCATTATAGGCGATTTGCATCCAGGAGGAGTTGAACTATCAAGCGGAATGTTTCTCAATAACGTTCCATCCATCTCCTTCACAATTCAAGCAGATTTGTCTTTCTTACAGGGAGCCATTGATGGACTTGTTTGCCTGCGATGTCAAACTTTAGATGCATTGTCTGGAGGCATGACCAGTGGCTTGTTGGTGTCTTGGGCCCAATGCCATCTATACACCTTTGTCTGAATTCCCCTCCTCCAAAAGGTGCTTCATGAGTTTCATGGGGGGAGGGAGGATTGTGATTGCTCCTTATTGGTCAAGACACCTATTGATTCACTTTTAATGAATCTATGCAGAGGTGAGGTATTTCATGTTTCGCTGAATCCATCTCCCCTTCAGAACCCACAGTTATCGTCCAGTTGCAACATGTCAGGCTAACAGCCTGGAGATTGAGAGCTTGAATCTGGAAACTCTTTGATGTTTAAGTCAAAGAGCCTTAGATATTCAGTCTTCGTGAAGACTCTCAACATTGTCCTTTTTATAAGAAATGTTGGAGTTCTTTAAGAAATGGTGCTCTGAGAAGAATCTATATCCAGTCTCAAGGATCCAGTGTCCGATATTAGAGTTTTGAGGGATCTTTTTTTCAAAAATGCAGCTTCCTCAACTTTGGCAGCACAATGGGCAGTGATAAAGGCTCTTTCAGGATCGTTCTGGGAATTTGGCAGAAGTGACTTTTTGGTTTTAAGACTGCTAAAGAGCTTTTGATTGCGTTAACCAGTTAGCTCATCTTCAGTCTGTACCTGGGATATACCAACAGTCTTGAAGGGGGCTGCAACAGGGTCCTTATGTGCCTCTCGACAGTGCTAAGCTAATTTGGCTTTCTGCAAAGACTGTATTCCTCATTGCAAAAATATCTGCAAGGAGGAAGCTGGGTAGGTTATGAGCTCTGGTCATTTCCTATCCTTATTTAAGAATCTTTCCTGATGAGGTGGTTTTGAAACTAGACCGAAAGTTTGTTGCAAAGATAAACTCCAAATTTCATTTCCAATAGGAGATAGAGCTTTCGACTTTCCAGTCAGGGAATTCTGAAGTTCCTTCTAAATTAGTTATTAAAAGGTGTTATTCGGTATATCTCTAATATTCTAAAGAGTTTAGAGTTTCCAATTACTTGTTCATTTCTTTTGGAGCTTTTAACAAAGGGAAAAATATTTTGTCTTCGACTCCAAGCAGATGAGTAGGCCATGCGATATCTCAGGCATACAATCAATGAGAGAGGGTCCTTCTTTTGACAGTCAAGGTCACTCCACAAGAGGATTCTTAACATCATGGGTAGAGGCAAGAGGTGTGTCTCTGCATGAAATGTGTAGGACGGCAACATGGGCTTCTCACTACACATTTGTAAACTATTACAGACTTCATGTTTTCTTTTTTTAAGTCCAAAAATAAGTTTATTGAAATAAATAATTACATAAAGGTACAAAATAGAAAAACATTGAAAGTAAAAGGGTTACATACAGTATAACAGTTGAAAGGGATGCGCATAGAAGGCATGAAATAAATCAATCAAACATATCAAATGCACGTAAAGTAACAAGAATATATGATACATTGGTATGAAGAAAAAGGAAATGTCACGTTCCACAAAAATGTATATTATATAGTAGTGTATAAATAAAACTATAGATTAACAGCATAAGGGAAGTCATGGAGGTTTAGTAACGTCTTGTTGTAGAGGCCTAAGGAGCATACCATTTCTAGCTCTTGCAACAATGAGCAATGTAGCCGGGTCCCACAAGTCTGAACGTTTGGATGCCATATGCAACGGATATACAAATGTTGTATCCAACCTATGATTGTAACAGACAGCATACCACCATGCTTGATATGATAATTTAGGGAAGTCTTTCCAGTTCTTGGTTATTTGTTGGAAGGCCAATCCTAATAACAGGTCTATCATCTTTACATTAGAGTCACAATCTTCCCATATAGGAGATAGGCTACTAAAAAGATATGTGTAATGGAGAAGAGGTGATTGGAGTGAAAAATTGAGTTAAGTTGTGACCATACCGTTTCCCAAAAAAGTTCGGACAAGCCTGCATGCGAAAAGCAAATGAAATATGTCAGCATGTGGTGACGAGCAAGACCAACAAGTGTCTGAGAGGCCGAATGTCTTGCATTGAGGATAAGCAGGGTAACAGGAGCCTATTATATATGAAAAAAAGTGTCTGTGTGGTGTTTGCCGCTCTAGAATTTTCCCAAGTTTAAGCCAGATTCTATTCCAAAAATCCACAGACCAAGAGGTTTCAAAATCCTTCTCCCATAGTAAGTTTACCTTAGTTTTGCCTCTCGGAGTGGATGAGCTATGTAGGAGTTTATATATAGTGGAAGACATAGATTCGTGAAGTAGGAGAGTCCGCAGTTTATCTGCGAGGTCAAGTTGAGGAGGGACATCATGATGGGATGTTGTGTACTGTAGGCGAGCAATTTGGATAGCTTATATTAAGAGAGAATATTTGGAACGAAAAGTCGAAGGGAAGCAAAAAACAATGATAGCTTGCCCAAATGGCATAATCTCATCTTGATTATATAACTGATTCACCCAAATCAGGCCACGTTGTCTCCAAGATTTACAAAAGAAAGGTCTACTATTTAATAAAATGTGGACGTTATGCCATATAGGAAAATTGAGAAATGAATTTACTGGGGTCGATGGAAGAATCTTGGAAGTATATTTGATCATGGGAGTAAAAACAGACTGCGGTTTGCGTGTGAAGGATAAGTATTCTTGGAAGGAGAAAGAGGAAATAAAAGATTGCTCAAGTGTAGCCCAGAGAGGATAATTTATGGAAGAATCAGAAAGCCATCTTGATGCCTGATTTATTATGAAGGACTTATGGTAAATAGGGAATTCAGGAAAGTTTGCCCCACCCTCCGATTTTGGACGAATTAGTTTTTTGGATGGACATACGTGATTTCTTGTTTGCCCACAAAAATGAAGATAAGATGGAGTTAAGTTTTTTTAAATATTTAAAGAGAATCGACAATGGAATATTAGAAATTGTATATAAAACTAAGGGGGAAAGCATCATTTTTACTTTACCTACCAGGACAAGTATAGGGGATGCCATCTCGTTAAAGACGACAATCTTTGTATGCAATTTTCCATGCAGCGTGAAATTGTTCCCGATATGGACGGAGTAAAGTGTAATCGTAAGTATTTGATGTATTGGGGGATGCATGCAAAACCTGAGGTAACAAACTCAGCTATAAAGGTGTATTTTGTTAAGGTTAGTATCTCACACTTGTCTTTATTCAATTCATATCCAGAAACATATGCAAAAGAGTCAACCTCTTCTAGAAAAGCGGGGAGAGAGACTTGAGGTTGCGAAAGAAATAAGAGAACATCATCAGCATAAGCTGCCATTTTAATATTAGTTTCCTTTTAAAGTAAAGCCATGAATGTCATTGTTTTGACGAATCCTTAGCAAAAAAGGTTCTAAGGCAAGATTAAAAAGAAAAGGAGAGAGTGGACAATCTTGTCCAACTCTTCTGCCAAGCTTAAAGTAGGAAGAAATGCCACCATTCACTGTTACAGCTGCTCTTGGATTAGAATTCAAAATGAAGATTAAAGCAATAATTTTTGGGCCAAAGCCAAACCATTGAAGAGTGCGAAAGTGTTAGGGCCATTCAACTCTATCAAATGCCTTCTCTGCATCCAAAGCTATGGCTGCTAAGGGATGAGGGATGTGCGGGCTTTGGAGAGGATATCAAAAAATAAGCGAGTGTTGTCTGTAATGAGCCGCCCCTTAACAAAGCCGGATTGCTCTGTTCCCAGCAAACCAGGCAACTGAGATTCTTAACCGGATGCTAGAGCTTTGAAAAAATGTTGTAATCTATGTTGACCAGAGAGATAGCTCGATAGTTTTTACAATGTTGTGGGTCTTTACCATCTTTAGGTATAAGACAGATAAGGGCATCAGAGAAAGAACAAGTATACTCCCCAGATTGCAAAAGGGCATGTATGAGGGCATGCAACTTGGGAATAAGTACATGCGCAAAATGAATAAAGAATTCCACAGTAAATCCAAATGGCCAGGGGCCTTATCTTTTTTGAGTATTTTCAAAGCAGTATGAAGTTCTTTCTGTGTGAGGTCAGATTCTAAAAGTGAAAGATCTGGGCGGCCGTCAGGGGAGCAATGAAGAAAGAGTTTCAGACGCATATCATGATTTATAAAAGAGAAGAAATTCATTTAGGATCTCCTCATCTTTAAATCTCAGAGAGTTATCCTGAACAAAAATAGATTCTATATTGAGTTTGTTTTGTTTAACTTTTAAATAGTTAGCCAATAATTTCCCAGCTCTATTCTGACCACCATAGAATTTGGCGCTTGATTTCAATAAATAGTTTGAAGCATTGTTAGTAGTAGTATACTGATAAAAATGGAATTTGACTGTAATGAGTTCAGATAAGCAAGCTTTTGATTTAGAGGAGTAGTAAGAATGTTCCAAGTCTTTTATTTTGGCTAACAGGGCATTGGTGATTTGTTGGGACTTTTTGCGTCGTTTAGAAACAAAGCAAATAATAAAATCTCTAGCTGATGCCTTGAAGGCTTCCCAAACCACACGAAAAGGTATGTTATCTGACTGATTAAAAAGGAAATATACATTGAAAAAAGAAGTAAAGGAGGACATGAAAACCGGGTCCATGAGTAGAGCATTATTAAATCGCCATTTCCAGGACAATTTGGGTTTGTGCAAAACATCAAGGTGAATAGTGACGGGAGCATGATCAGATATTAAGATGGAGCCAATATCCGCCGCCACTAGTGATTGAGAAATGTTATGAGATGCAAAAAAATAATCTAAGTGTGACTGAGTGTGATGTGCCTGTGAGTAAAAGTAGTATTCTCTCAAAGTGGGATTGCAAAGCCTCCATGCATCTATGAGTTTATGTTGTTTAATTGTTTTGTGGGAATAATTTATGAGGGACGAAGGGAGTCGAAGAGTTTTGGTCTAAAAGGGGTAAAAAATGTAATTACAAACCCGTGCAAGAATGAAGTTGTTATCGTAGCATTGTGTGATCTGCTGGGCCAGGGCAATCCAGAAAGCGGAGTCACCGATTGTGGGTGCATAAACATTCAATAAAGAGACTGGAACATTATCCACCGTAAATTTAACAAATATCCACCTACCCGCCTGATCTGTACAATGTGATAATATCTTAACAAGAAGGGATTTACGAAAAAGAATAAGGACTCCATTACGTTTGCCATCACCCGGGGAGAAAAGAACGTTACCCACCCATCCTCTTTTTAATTTCGCAGATTCTTCAGCTGTCAAATGAGATTCTTGTATGCATGCAATGTCTGTTCCCAATTTAGCCAAATGAGACAAAACTCTCTGTCATTTGGTAGGTGAATGCAAACCTCTGACATTCCACAATATAATTTTTAAAGGCATAAATGAAAACTGAAAATGTATGAAAAATATCGATTAAAACAAAATCTTGAACTATTTAAGCAATGTTCAACAACAAACCAACTGTATGTAGAATGAAGCAATGAAATAGAAAATATGTATAAGAAGAAAAGGAAAAAGGAATACAGTGAGTAAAGAACTTCTGAAGAGGAAGGGAATGCTGTGGAGTAGAGAAAAGTGATAAGGTAGGTATAATGTGGTAAAAGTCATTGAATGGAGAATAGAAAGAAAAGGACAGAAAAATAGTACAAAAAAGGCAAAGAGCAATTAAGAAAAAAGACTTACATATAATCCAGAACATACGCGGGGTGGAAGGGTGGAATGCCATGTGGAACAATGCCGTGTCCAAGACCCATGCGGGAAGGCGGGAAAGAGGAGAGGACCAACAAAGTTCACTACATAGGGGAGAGAATAACACGCGGGAGCAGCCTGTGTGGAAAGAAAAGCGGGTAATTATATAGTTAAAGCAATAGCAGTGTAAGTTAACTTTCGCTTACATCTCAACAGGTAACAAATGAGTTAAACAGAGTCAAAAATTCATTAATTTTTTTTAAACATAATTGGATCCAAAAAAATGTCTATTTGGAACTGAATGAAGAAGTAGTATCCATTGTGTCAGCATGGTATGAGTGTAGGAAGCTCTTCAGTTTTATTGGGTCTTCATAGGTGTCAGTTTTGTTATTAATGGTCACTTTAAATAGGCAGGGGTGAAAGAGACCATATCAGGCACCTATCGAGCCTTATTGTGGCTTTAGTACTAGGAATTCCTTGCGTCGATTAGCAGTCGCCTTAGGATAATCTTGAAAGAAAAATAAGGAGTTTCCTGACCAAGATATGCGACTATTGTTCTAGCCACTGATAGAATTTTTAATAAGTCAGTGTATTCAAAAAAATACAAGATCACTCCTCTTGGTTTCCTTGCTGTGGAAGAAGACTTCAAATGTAATGGTGGACCCAATTGATGAGCTCTTTGGATGTTGAGAATAGTACTCTTTGGCAACTTAAGGAGCTTTGGAAGAAAGGATTTGAAAAAAGAGATTGGATCCAAACCTTCTGTTAATTCAGGAAGACCATAAACATGAAGATTATTCCTCCTATTCCTGTTTTCCAAATTTTCAATTTGCTTATGTAACATGGATACCTGGGAACATAAAGCGTCCACTCTGGAAGTAGAAGAGGTTAAGGAGCCAATATTCTGCGCCAATGTAGTAACACGTTCCTCCACGTTTGACCATTTATCAGAGAGCAACTGAAGCTCAGTGTTGGTTTCCTCAACAAATGGGCGTAAGGCCCTAATTTCTTCCAGCAATACGTCCATTGTAACAGAAGATGGTTGTTTAGGAGGAGAAGGAGGATCTTTCTTCAACCTTTTTGATGATGCTTTAGTGACACTAGAGGTTAGAGTGGTATTAGATGACGATGCACCCTTGGGTGAGGTATTGGCTGAGTCATCCATAGATAAACAATTATATCGTGTATTAGTATGGCTCAGAAATGTACGAGAAGCTGGTTTATATAAAGAAAAACTTTAAGGTAACCTTCCCATAGATAGGGAAAATAAACTTTGACAATAAATATCAGTAATAACCAAATGACAATTTACAAGACCTCAAGATAATTAATTCCGTAACATAAACATGCAAAAAGGTACTTGAGGCCAATGAAACAATTTGCTATAGCAATGAAATTACATCTCTAGTAAGGGTTTGAGAATGGAAAGAAGAAAGAAAGAGAGGTCATAAGGTACAGATATCAAGAGAGGTATCAAAAGAGGGTTAAAGAAGCATTGTATAAAGTTGATTCCATACCGTGAGTAAGCACCCCCTCGAAAGCATATCATAACCAGCCCATTTATTTGTGTAAGAAGGACATAGATAAAAAGTAAGGTATGCAATACTTAAATAAGGATCAAGTCACATTTGAGAAAGCATAGAAAGACTTTTCATGAAACGGTGCCATCCTTACATTGTGAAAAAAGCAAGTTAAAGTAAAAGTTCAGTCAGTGAACTGAGGGAGGCACATTTCCAATGGCTAATCTTGAAATGGCAGACTCCAGGATTATGTAAAGAGCAGTGAGAGGCATTGGTTAAAATTTCATATGAAGAAATATTTTATTAATGTCCAATTATCCAGCATTCAGTGCTCACAAAATATGCAAATGAGCATCACATTGAAGAGGAGCTTCACCGGCACAACGGAGCTGCACTGAACTTCATTGCAGACTCCAGGATTATGTCAAGAGCAGTGAGAGGCATTGGTTGAAATTTCATATGAAGAAATATATTATTAATGTCCAATTATCCAGTATTTACTGCTCACAAAATATGCAAATGAGCATCACGTTGAAGAGGAGCTTCACTGGCACAACAGAGCTACACTGGACTTCATTGCAGACTCCAGGATTATGTCAAGAGCAGTGAGAGGCATTGGTTGAAATTTCATATGAAGAAATATATTATTAATGTCCAATTATCCAGCATTCAGTGCTCACAAAATATGCAAATGAACATCACATTGAAGAGGAGCTTCACCGGCACAACGGAGCTGCACTGAACTTCATTGCAGACTCCAGGATTATGTCAAGAGCAGTGAGAGGCATTGGTTGAAATTTCATATGAAGAAATATATTATTAATGTCCAATTATCCAGCATTTACTGCTCACAAAATATGCAAATTAGCATCACATTGAAGAGGAGCTTCACTGGCACAACAGAGCTACACTGGAGTTTATTGGTGAATTAATAATGCCTTCAAGCTGTAAAGGACCATAAAAAATACCTGCAGTTTTCAGGGTATCTCAGAAGACATCCTCAGGTGTGGAGCGAGGTTTGCCATTGAAATGACGCATTGGAGAAAAACTCCGTCAGCGGTCGGAAGAAAGAAAACAAAATGGCAGCTTTGAGCTCGTTAGAGCCTCGCCGTGATACACTCACAACAAAACGTTGTCCGCAGTCGTCAGAAAAACCTCCAAAGAAGTTTCTTTCAATTCCTCAGACGTTCGCACAGCATATCTTCAATTTTGATGTTGATGCGTGGGGAAATTGCCGTGGTTGTTCCATCGCTGATCCCACCGTCCCGGGAGAGTCACGAAACAGCCGTCATCTCTGTTGGGTGTTAGCCACGCCCCCCCATAAACCATTACAGACTTGATGTAACAGATTCTTTGTCTGATAATGTTGGTTCCATGGCAGTTAAAATGGCAATGAAGTAAGTGTTGTTTAAAATGTAATCATTATAGCATTGGATAATTGGTTCAAAATGTCTGTTGGTTTTTGCTGAGGTTTGTTTTTTCTTCCCTCTGTAAAACTTGGAGGAAGTGAATCGATGAGGAGGCAATGAAACCATTACTTACCATTAAAATAAATTACACTGAAAAACAACCTCCTTGTCCCAGTTGAAGCCTACCTTCTTTTGCCCCACCTAGTCTACACTTGTCACTTTCACGAGGTTGGAGGAGTACTTTTGTTGGAAGGGCAATAGAAATTTTAAAAAGGACTAGCGTCTAATCTGCCTGTCTAGGGGCAGGCCCATCCTCACTCAGTAAGACTTGGATGAGGAGGATCTTACTCCGATAATGGTTTCAATACTAGTTCAGAAGCAATATATGTGATTTCTATCAGCAAACCCTTGTTTAATTAATTTACAAAGATGTGCAATTTTTAGGGAACATTAGGGTAAAGGATGAAATACATCCTCTTGAGTTGACACGGAATTGACCCAACTGATGTTATGTATGTCAAAACTTGGAATTATGAGACATTTTGTTTAAAGTATGTTTTAACTCCAGAACTTCAGACAGTCTTGCTTTTCATAGGTTTCCTATAAATCTGTTAAGTAGGACAGTGTGTGCACATTTATAATTGAATTAATCAGTTCACTGGTATGCCCGACCTTTTGTATTGTATTTTTTATATCAGCACATTAGCACTCAACTCTTTTGTACTCGTAGCTGTCAGTGGTGCGACTAGTGCAGTGGCATACGCCCAGAGTTGTGGGGGCCAAGCCTTCTGCCTTGCACCCACTGTAGTTATAATATTAATAAAGCGCCATTGTAGAATTTTATTTTACAACTGCCTATTGTGGTATTCTCCTCTCACGTGCAGCTCGTGATGAGATATGTCTTGTAAGGTGAGACCAAGAAGGAGAATGTCAATAGTGGAATGTTGGAGATAGAATGAAAATACATCTGTGACAGAGTACATCAGTTGGTGACTTAGAGCCGGCCGGGGAGTTCATTAAATATATTCGCTAGTTACCGTATGTGGTGAAGGGTGAATATTGGATTAACACACTTCAGACAGAGGACTAGAGATTTCTTTCGGGATGAGAGTGCTGAACAGGCCAAATGGCCTGAGGAGGACTGCATTGATGAGTAGCTGCCAAGGTTTCAGATAGCTTATGAGTGACATTTTCATAATTTCATTGTATTTATGAGTGACATTCAATGACTATGAGTGACACTTTCTCGCAAGCAAAAATCAAGCAATGGAGACGAGGGAAACACATAAATATCAGAAATTACACCCATGTGAGCAACAAAAAACTACGTTTTGCACCATTCTATTAAAAGCCTAAAAAAATCCATTTATTACTATCTTTAGTAGCCCAACAAAATCAAGTCCCATCCATTACCCTTACCCCTCTACCTCGCATTAAAAGCAGGTGTTGATTTTGGGCCAGTCCAATAAGCAAATTTGCATCTAACGTGTCCTGTCCTGCCATGCCTTTAATCTAATCAACTTTTGTTGACCTTTTTGCCCTGCCTTGATTGCATCAAGCATGGTTGTGTAATGCGAGCGATACACCTTTCGTTCAAGGCATACATAAAAATATGTTTCTTCCATAGATCACCTTCCTGGTGCTTTGAAGCTATTTATCTAAAAGGCAGTTTGAGCGTGTGTTGGGTTTGTAGCCAGCATACAGTATCAAAGGCAAAACTACAATTGTGAATGCTATGTTATTCTCCCTATAAAAGCCAGCACGGGTTCAAGGGTACCACGAAATATGAAGCAAAAAGTGTCACTGATTGAAGTGTTACTCATATGTTTGCTGAAACTTGTAAAATATGAAACACAAGCCAGGTAATGAACTTGGTAGCTATGCCATGCTCCGACAGTGCACGCACGCAACACACAGCACAACGCTCAGAATACACTTATTTTCCCTCAATAAATGACTAAAGGTCACCTTTTCCGAGAGTAGGTCTCCTGCTCTGGGGTGACTGTCCTCACAGTTCCGCTTGCGGTCGGCAGGAAAGGAATGGGTAAAGGGTGTGTCTACTGTCTTCCTCCCCTTCAGGCGCGGTGAAAGGCTTGGTGATCTTTTTAACCCCAGAACAACTTTAAAGGGGTGTGAGAGTTCAGATTTTAACATAAATACCCAAATGCAGAAATCAAGACACATTATTAATAATTTATAATTGATAATTTGCAAGCATTACAGGAAGTTTGTGACTGATAAACTTGGCAACTTTCCACAGCCCAACATAGGACAAAGAAAACTCTGAATAAAGACAAAAAGCGGAGCATTGATCGGAGATTTATATAACTTGTTGTAAAGTCACGCCGTCATTTTTCACCCTTCTTCCTCCTGCTCCCTTTGTAGCCCTTCATGCGTCCATCACGCACTTGACTCCTGTATTCGCCTACCTTCCATTTTACCCCTTCATTCGTCCATCACCCACTTTACTCCTGTATTCGTCCACCTTCCATTTTACCCCTTCCTACTTCAAACTCCCACTTTAACCCATCATGCGCCCATCACCCACTTTACTCCTGTATTCGTCCACCTTCCATTTGACCCCTTCCTTTCCGCCGACTCCAGATTTCGCTTCACTCTCAGCTCCCGGTTTACCTTTCACCCCCCCCTTGTGTTTTACAAGCAGCAGTGTGTTCCAGACGTCCGAAATTGACGTACAGGTTACGACGTACTCCTACGTGTGCCCTCGCGCCCGTGTGTCTATGTAGCTTTGTTTTGCAGACGCGGCTACTTTTCCTCGCTCTGTCAGAGGCGAAAAGCGCCTCCTAACACTGAAGTTCCAAGCACTGCAGCAGCTGTGACTCGTGCACCCTCACATCTGTCTGCTTCCATCACCTCGGCGAGCTGGCGCTGTCACCCCTGTAGTAAGTGGGTAATTGACTTAAACCCATAAGTGCCAGGGCTCTCGCCAGGAGGCAGCTTACACCAGCCCATTTCAATTGTTAGTGCTGCCTAAAACAGAATCAACGATTAACCATAAAAGTGGGTAGAGGATGTAGCGTAAAGGCCAGAGCTGCTCAGCTGGGGAACCAGGCTTCGACTCAATGTCCTGTGATTCTGGGCAAATCACTTTATCTTCCCGCGCCTCCCACAAATGAATGTGTCCTCAACTGATGCTCATGAAAAGCGCAGGAGTTGATTACATGCCCGGCTCAAATTAAGGGCTGCCTGTAGCTATAGTTGCAGTGGTAATGTAACGCCATGGCTATAGTCTTCCTCCCTCAGGGCTGGGCCCACGCCGTTTCCATGGTGCGGGTCTCACCTTAAATGAGCTTCCGGGACTCCCCTGGGACTAACAGTCTCACGTTCTCATCGCTAAAGTCTCTCTCTCAGGGCTGGAGGGTCTCTCGCTCGGGGCTGGGCTCACCCTCTCCAGATGGGGGTCTCCCTCTCCCTAGGTGGCCAGTCCTGTTCTAGTGCTCACTTCTCCCCCCCCCCCCAGTGCTAAGGTCGAGGCCTTGCTTGACTGGGGTCTGTTGAAAATTAGTACGGTTTGGTGAACATTATCTGCGCCATCTTGCCTCTTCCCCTGATGCCACACTTTTGTCGTGCGCACCCGCCATTTTAAGATGCCCTGATCAGAACGAACCCTTTCGCATGCCGCTGGCCCCTGACATAGCCCTTCGCCCTCACTAAGCCTGCACGCTGACCAACCCCCTGCTCGCACCTGCCTTGAATCATAAACCCCTCTTCGGCGCCGCTCTGCCCCAGGCCCTCATCCTGTTCCCAGCGCGACACCTCCCTTCTTCCCTTTCATGATCCCCGGCCCTTAGATGCAAACCCCCTTTTCCCCGTGTGCCCGTTTGTCTTCCCCGTTCCCAGGCCGACACCCAGCTCTGCCGATACTATCCCTTGCCCCTCCCCGTGCAATAGAAAGCTTCCCTCATCAAAGGACCCCCGAGTTGATCAAAGCCCCCACCCCATGAGATCCGATCGAACCCCGCATTCCATGAATTGGCGGAATATCCAGCTGCGCGATAGTCATCACCTGCTGTGACCAGGGTGGGCTTCTACTGTAGATATGTGTGGGAACGGGCCCGAAGGGGGATTCCGGGAATGTCTTTCCGTACATCAAAGCTTTATCATATGTATGTAAACTGTAATAAAAACCACAAACACTGTATATAAGGGGCCAGGCCTCAAACGTAAGTTAGAGCACCTCAGAACGATACCTGCTGTCCGTTTTGCTGTGTTCTCCTCCGGAGAGAATAAAAACCTTGTTTCCTGCTTTCCAGTCTCCAGCGCCTGCCTCTTCATTGATTAAATAACTAGAGGGTCACAGAGGCAATACCGCCGGGCAAATATCGATTGTCCCCGACCCGACTCAGGTTTTAACAATTGGCGTCCCAAGCGTGGGGCCCATCAGCGACTCGTGGATCCAGTGGGAGAGGTCCCGACGACAGAGTGAACGACTGCAACGATCGGGAGAGCTCTTGCCCAATAGACCCTCGTCTGGCAGCCGATCATCCGAACTTCACTAGCTCCGAACAGACCTCTCTCGAGTGATCTACGGTCCTGACTGGGAACCATTAGGAGTGCCGTGAGAAATACGAGAAAAAGAGGACGAACGGGCGCTGGATTCGGAAGACAAGAAACTGTCCGTACGGTCCGGGTAAGGTCGTGTAAACACGACAAGTGCGAAATAATTGCTTGATTGTTTAAATACTAGTATTGCTCGTTATTTGACTTATTTGGAGATTCACTGTCTGCACACGGAGAAACAGTAGGCTCTTTCCCTTTTGCAAACAGTGAAGGATAGGTAACGCAGCCGTCGTACCTATTTTTCTCCCCCACTGATTCTATTATTTATTAACGGTTTTCAGGAGATTCCCTCTCCCACACTGATTAACTGGGTTCCTTGACCCCGAACTGCGGTTCACAGATTGTCTTCTGGAGATTCTCTGTCTGCAAACAGGGAATAACAGATTCCTCTTTACGGATAGTGAAAGGGTAGAGGACGCAGACTTTTGCGCCCCTGCTTACTCTCCCCATTGATTCTATTCTAGTTCTTTATCATTGATTGTTCTTTATTATTGATTATTCTTCGATATTCGTTCATGAGGTATTCACTGCCTGCAAACAACGTAGAATAGAAATATTCTGTCTAGTCTTTGCACACAGTGATAAGATAGGCAGTGCTGACTTTTTGTCCCTCGTTGCGAGCCGTCATGTCTGTCTTCTCCCCATTGATTGATACTTGGTTCAACCCGGACCGTCTGTTAGAGGTGGATCATCTAGCCCCGCTGGAGGGTACCCCTAATAAGGACATGTTCATAAACTATGGATTAGTTACCATAGCCTATAATAAATTGTGGCACAGGTATACCAAAGAAAGTCAAGACAAACAGTGGCCACTGATAGGATCCTTCGACCTTGATAAAATAGAAACGTTAGAAATAGCCCTTCGTAATAATAAGACGACGCCTATTATGCTCGACAGTCTCGGTATGTGGCGAAGAGAGGCAATGCAACGACAGAAAAAAGACGAGGACAGAGCAGGTAGAGGAACATATCAACAGGACAACCCCTGGACACCACGACCCGAAGGTTATCCCCCGACACTACGCACAGGACGGCCAGACTTAGGGCCAGACCAATGTGCTTTTTGTAGATATGTCGGACACTGGAAAGCCCAATGCCCGACTCTACTGAGCGTGAGTAGGGGCAGAGGGCCGACAGGAGTAACAGGCCAACAGAAAGGGAAAGGGCGCGAGACAAAGAAGAATCAGACTCACATGGACAGACCAGATAGAACCACCACGTTCGATTATGCCCGATGGCACAGATTTCGCCAGAACAATTTCAGCGGCATGTTCGAGTTTTCCTAGGTCGGACAATATAAAAACGGGAACCCAGCCTAGTTCTAAGTTAACAGACGGAAAAAGATAATTTTGGCCAAATAATCACTGTTTTATGTTTGTCTTCGGATCTTGCGTGTCATACTTTTCTACTACCCCCCGTCTGAGTTTGTGTGTACGTAATATATGAATCTGCGTCATCCCCCTGCACGTGCTTCCATGTTACATAAACTATGTTAATAGAAATTTTAGCATGAAACAACCTGGAAAGAAAGAAATGGGAAACGAAATCAGTAAGCCACTGATAAACACAAACTTTTATTTTAACATAACAGGCAAGAGAAAACACAATAACGCTAGAAAAACAAGAACGGTAAACTGTAGAACATGAAAGTCAATAGAACATTTGCCCCCCCCACATTCTGGAACCTTCCAAAGTAGGGCAGGGTTACGGCTACGCCCAACCAGCGGCAACCCATATAAGGCGGGCCCTGCTGCCAACTCTTGGTCAGGAAATCTTAACGTATGGGGGAGCCGGAGGAGAGGCAGGAGCCAGCAGCCTGGGCAGTTGTAGGTAGTCCCGCCACATGTCCAGAGAAGAACGAGGCACCTCTTTCTTTTCCCTTCCGTAACAACCGCAGCAGCCCTGGGCGGCGGGATGCCCTGTCCATACCTCTGCAGGAATGCGTCCAGGTCGGGCTGGGAGGGAGAGGCGACGCGGACGAGCCTCTCCCACCTCCACCGATAGGAGGTCTCCCAGCCCCCGGCCCAACGCCGAACACCCCCAGTCAGGCGATGGTGCCCCAATACTTGCGCAGCACCGAACGTGCAATGGTGCCCATATTTTCGGAACACTGAACCTGCAATGACTGCACCGATACTTGCGGAGCACCGAGTGTGCGCCACAGATGGCCATACTCCCACGGCACGGAGCTCACGACTTGAGAAGCACCGGATGGGGAGAGACCTTCGTGCGGGCCGATGAAAAAGAGCAGCATGGGGTGCCCTGGAAGAAGGAGACGGCGCGAACGAGTCTCCCTCGCCCCCAGGTGGGGGCATCACAGCTGCACCCCAGCCGAACGTCCCGCTCTCACAAAACAGAGCCCTCTTCCTTTCACTCCGAAGGGTCTCTTCCACTCTTGCAAGCTCGACGAGAGTGGGCCCTGTAGGGCCTCAAAATGGCGTCTGGGTCCGCTGGAAGGCGGGCCCCGGCCGCTAGAGTAACTTTGACCAGCAATATAACTCGGACACTTGCCCACTGGGGCACGAGCCCCCATCTCCAACAGCATCTCCGCAGCCTTGAAGATTCTACAAAGGTCCTCGGCGGAGCCTTCGGCCTCTGCAGGCTTCCGGTAAGGGACGGCTGCCTTGATCGCCAACGAAATAAACGTGACATTGCCACTCCCTCTGTTAGCATGAATTCTAGAACTGCCGAAAAGGACTCTGGTCCAACTGCCAGTAATGGGAAACATTTCCCCCTGATGCTACTTCCGGACTGAGCCGGCCCCGCCCAAAATGGCTCCGGTATCAAGAGGGACTTGCGAACACCTCGTGGTGTTCCTTCGCACTAATACAAACTTGATGTTCTGAGACTTATATGATCCTTCGTACACTTGGCTAGAAAAGACAAGGAGAGTTCACTCGACGAACATTGTGAAGGGGTCCCGTTAAAAATGTCGATTACAAATGTGCGGTGTATTATATTTTCGTTGCTGATGTATAACCCCATTTATGACGCACACATACGGTATGCATATAGGAAATCTGATTGCGACTATTATGATTATGCTTCTAAATTATGAAATAAATGCCCCCGAACCCCCAGCCAATTAATAGACGTTTTAGTTTCTTACAAATGAATGAATAAAACTTTCCAATGTATTTATTGCTGCAAGACGACACCCCCACTGTACGCACTTTAGCCATTGCCACGTCCGGCCAAATACGACCGCACCCTCATAATCCACGTGCTGAAATGATTTTGCCAAATAAAGGTTTTCGAAACTATGGACGGGTATTGCATGCTTTATTTTAAAAATGTGGGATCGGTGGGAAAGTTCTTTTCTGTGCACCCTACTCTGCTCTCTCTTTAAGGTTGAAAGAAGATGGTTGCCCAGCCCTGGAGGTCGGATCGGATCGACAACACGACACTCTGCCTTCAAAATACGCGACTGAGTCATGAACTCTCGCATGGAGGAAGACCTCGACTTCCAAGGATGGGTAAAACGAACGGTGTAAAGGGGGAATGTAAAAGAAGGGTGAAATTAAATGATGTAAATATTATTAAGTACAACGCTCGAAGGTACTAGGGAACAGAGTTGACCAAAGAACTAATGAACCGCAGAATGTCACAACGTTGAAGGAGATTTAAGGACCCCGATAGCTAGATGCACCTACCAACTGGATACCTCACACTAGGTATCTTTGGTTTTCTTCTTAACGTTTTCCTACACCCGACCTATAAGGGCACACTGCCCCTCTCCCCTCCCGACCCCAGAAACCATACCCCCGGGACTCTGCCCCGAGGAGGAAAAACGAGTAAGAGGTAAGTAAAGGACTTATGAATCCATGTATTTGAATATGCGCGAATGCTGTCTCCCCCACCCCCTTTTTCCTCCCTCTGCAGGTTACATCAGAGATTACAGCCGAGGTATGGCGAAGACCTGAAGCCTTGCCATGTCTAAATGTACGAAGCAGACTAGCGCTGCAAGGTGGTGCCTAAGCACGCCTACTAACCACTCACGTATCGAACAAACCCGTAAAATTAGTATGACCTGATAAAAAGTGATCACCCTTAAACCAGACCACACGAATGAACCCATGTCACGTATGATGCGAAACTATGAGAGAATGTGTGTGTGTGTGACTGAGGCGTTGACCCAACTGGTCGAAGGACCGAGAATGCGAGAAAGTGCGACAAAATGGTACCTCCTTTCTTCTTTCCTTTTTCTCAAGGCACGTCCCCTCTCTAATGCTCAAACTGCATGATTACAAGATTCTAACGCAGACCCGTGAATGTCCTTTACTGTGTAATGCACTAAATAGCCTTTCTTGAATACACTGCCACCCTCTCTGTTGCACGTGTACTATTTAGCCTGCCGTTGCGCTCTCTCTCTCTCTCTCTCTCCCCCCCCCTCTCTCTCTCTCTCTCTCTCTCTCTCTCTCTCTCTCTCTCTCTCTCTCTCTCTCTCTCTCTCTCTCTCTCTCTCTCTCTCTCCCTCTATTTTTGCACTCCCACTCTTCCGAGTGATTAGCCCCGAAATTGGCAGACTGCCACCCCTAGCACACCACCTAATTGGCTTCAAATACCGTCAGTATTTGCACAAAAACTTGTCTTTAATACAATCACCCTGAGACCGCGTCATTACCTCTCCTTTTCCGCTAGAAGTCAATGAACCGAGGTTGGGCCGTAAGGGAAAGGACAGGTAAGACGACAAAGGTTCCCTAATCTGACCCGTAATAAGGGAATTACATGTCAACGGCTCCTATGGTATAAAAAAAAAAAAGGACCTCAGAATACGCGACCCTCCCCGCCCCGAATTGTCGCAATACCCAAACAGGAAAAATGATCACCCCTGTTACATCCCCTGTATCAGCCGCTCCAAACTGGAGTTATGAAACTACCCCTCACTCCCGGTTGTGAGAGATGGGTCGATTTACGCCCTTACCATAACTTTTCTATGTCCCTAGTTGTTTCCCATAAAACCCCTGTCTTTTCTGATTAAGTAATCAGGCCGTAGGAAGCTACGTAGGAACCAGAATGATGTTTTACAAGGTTAAAAGACTAGACCAAAGTGAAGAAATCGTTGAAATGAACCCTGCCGAAAGTGAAAAATGTTTAGTTGAAAAACAGGACGCATCGATAAAAAGAAATGTTTAGCCTATGTTCGTCCCTCAGCAAAATACCTGTTTAGTACCATTTCGATAGCACACAGTACCCTTGGTAAATATAAAGCCCTAGAGAACGGCATATCTTTGTCAAACCCGTCTTACGAAGGTGGGTCTCCATCAGATAAACTGTCGAAACTGTAATAAATAATTATGAAGGAAAGTCATAGTACATCCAACAGGCCCGTCATCGGTCATTTATATGTTAGTTGTGAACCCTAAAATAACGGACGTTTTCATTTCTGTCTGAAGCTGGGAGAGAAATAGACTTTTGTGATTACCTTCCTCTGCAAATTCTCTAAAGACTGTCTTTTCAAACTCGTTTAAGGGTACGGCTGTCAGGAGAGAGAAGGACCGGATGTGGGAGCACGAGGCCTGACTGCAGACTATGGAACACCTGCGACATGGGCCAAGGCGAGACCGTGACAGAACAGAGCTACAGGACGAGGCACTACCTCCAGCAAAGTGAGAAGGAAGGGCTAACCTGATGCCCCCGCTCTATGTCCGAATGTGTGCCGAAAGGTCCCCGCTCTCTAGACTCGGTCACGAGCCCGCCCATCTGAAGTCTCTCGTTCCCCTAGTTTGTTCCTAATTTGGCCTTGCTCCATCCCCCTTTTCCTCCGACCTACCCTATGGACTGTTTTGTACGCTCTTCTTCCATCTGAACTTTCTGACAATCACCTCAAAGGACACAGGGCGAAAAGGACCTTTCCGACCAGGAATACGAGGGAAAGGTCGTGCCCTGCAACGCGAGACCTAGAATAGAGCTGGATCCGTAGCTCCATCGCCGGTGCTCCACAGCGCCAACGAAAAGACAACAAAGAATACTGAGAACTCGTTAACTACGAACACTTTGACGTCCTCAATCACCATTTCTGCTGCGCCTCATTTCTCTCCCAGCCGCCATTGTATTGATCATGCTCCAATCCGAATCTGATATATGTAACAACCTGCCAGTCCACGTTATGAAATGTACTTGCTGCTCTCGCTACAGAATCGTTTTTGTATTGCATTCCTATGACTTTCCTGCTGAACAAGTTTATCAAAGTTTATCAAATAGGTCCACCTCCTAAAAACTAGAAATCTCAAAATGTATTGTTTACAACTCTTTTCATCTAGGGTTCCTACCGTTTTCTTTCTCATGCCCACCACAATAGAACCGAGTAGAAAATGAACCAGCAAGATGTCTTGAATATGTTAAAGGGAGGACTGTTGAAAATTAGTACGGTTTGGTGAACATTATCTGCGCCATCTTGCCTCTTCCCCTGATGCCACACTTTTGTCGTGCGCACCCGCCATTTTAAGATGCCCTGATCAGAACGAACCCTTTCGCATGCCGCTGGCCCCTGACATAGCCCTTCGCCCTCACTAAGCCTGCACGCTGACCAACCCCCTGCTCGTACCTGCCTTGAATCATAAACCCCTCTTCGGCGCCGCTCTGCCCCAGGCCCTCATCCTGTTCCCAGCGCGACACCTCCCTTCTTCCCTTTCATGATCCCCGGCCCTTAGATGCAAACCCCCTTTTCCCCGTGTGCCCGTTTGTCTTCCCCGTTCCCAGGCCGACACCCAGCTCTGCCGATACTATCCCTTGCCCCTCCCCGTGCAATAGAAAGCTTCCCTCATCAAAGGACCCCCGAGTTGATCAAAGCCCCCACCCCATGAGATCCGATCGAACCCCGCATTCCATGAATTGGCGGAATATCCAGCTGCGCGATAGTCATCACCTGCTGTGACCAGGGTGGGCTTCTACTGTAGATATGTGTGGGAACGGGCCCGAAGGGGGATTCCGGGAATGTCTTTCCGTACATCAAAGCTTTATCATATGTATGTAAACTGTAATAAAAACCACAAACACTGTATATAAGGGGCCAGGCCTCAAATGTAAGTTAGAGCACCTCAGAACGATACCTGCTGTCCGTTTTGCTGTGTTCTCCTCCGGAGAGAATAAAAACCTTGTTTCCTGCTTTCCAGTCTCCAGCGCCTGCCTCTTCATTGATTAAATAACTAGAGGGTCACAGAGGCAATACCGCCGGGCAAATATCGATTGTCCCCGACCCGACTCAGGTTTTAACAGGTCTCACACTCTCTCGGGGACGAGGGTGACACTTGTTCGGGCTGCGTCCACGCCGCAGATAGGGGGTTGGGGGTCTCACAATCCCTAGGTGGTCACTTCTGTTCTAGTGCTCGCTTCTCACCCTCCCAGTACTAAGGTCGCGGCCTTGCTTGGCAAGGGTCTCACACTCTCTCGGGGACGTGGGTGACACTTGTTTGGGGGCTGAGTCCACACTTTCCCTGAGATGTGGTCTCACGCTCCCTGAGCTGTTGGACGCTTTTCAGGAGCAGGGTCAGGGTTTTCACTCTCCGAAGCCTTTTACCACAACAGGTGTGAACTGTCCATCCCACTGCATTCTGGTACTTGTAGTGTCGCATGTATAACGTACACAGACATAGAGGAAATACCTGGGCAGGGCGAGTCATTTACACCTGCTCTGCTTTAACAAACAATTGTTTCCAGCTATTGGCATTGTAAATGACAATGCCATTTATTTATGTTTTCAAAACCAATACATAAATAAAAAATTTGTCATTTACAATGCCAATAGCTCTAACTTTCACAAAGGCGAAACCGTTGCATTGTAAATGCTTGTTTCCTTTTTTCGCCATGGAGAAAACTCTTAGCCAACAACCTCACCAATTCTGGGTTGATTTGATTCCCTTCTCATCCCTGAAGGGTAGTTACTCAAGTCACTGGCTGGAGTGAATTTCTGACCCTTTCTAAGGCAGGAAGGGTTGGATAAGAGTTTGGGATTGGCCACTGACGTGCATGTTTATTGTCGTTCAAAACCTTTTAAGTCAAATCACGCTTTAGAACACCCATTTCCCAACCCTTGAGTGGGATTTACTACTGTGAATTCCCATACTCATAGTAGATCCTTTTATAACTGTCAGGACAAGAATCCTTTTGAGAATTTCTCACAGGTGAAAATGGGGATATTTTTGGCCTTAACTTTATGTTTACAGCCGAAAACATCAATGGGAATAGGTCTCATTGATTTCTGCAAATAAATCTTTACACTTCACATCTCTGGGGAGTACCTAAAATGCTTCTCGCTATTTGGAAAAAAGAGGCTATTTCATTCAAGGAAGTCTCAGGTTCAGCTTACACCAAAAAGGGTCTGGAAGTTCCCCAGAACATGAATTGTATGCAGCTGATTGGGCGCACGTTCCTGTCCTTAATATTGCAGAGTAATGATTTATCAACTTGTGCCACTGGTCGGATGGATCATTGATTAGCGACTGGAAGTATAAAAGAAGCAAGCATCAGCGTAATATGTTCATTATAGTGAAACCCATTTGGCTCCACAAAAACAAGAGAGAGGATGTTGTCCAAACCATGATAGCTTATTAGTAAATTTTAGTCAAGTAAAAATCAATCAGTAAATCATTTTATCAAATAAAAACAGATATCAATTTAATTATGCGATCCCTTATGGTTGAGAATATTTTGGGGGGAGCATTAATCAGCTTTTAGTTTCTGGGATTTAGAGCTGCTTGTTTTTTTGTTTTGTTGTGTACATATTTGTAGGTGTTTTTATTCACTATGTATGTTGTAAAGATTTTAATTATTCAACAACAAGCTTGAAATTGTTTCATTACTTAACTCTCTCTCTCTCTCTCTCTCTCTCTCTCTCTCCTTCCCTCCATTACCCGGAGCCACTGGTGCTTTTTCTTCTCC
Source organism: Lissotriton helveticus (assembly GCF_964261635.1). Taxonomy (NCBI): domain Eukaryota; kingdom Metazoa; phylum Chordata; class Amphibia; order Caudata; family Salamandridae; genus Lissotriton; species Lissotriton helveticus. The sequence goes on along the minus strand of NC_136061.1, from coordinate 1,914,775,038 downwards.
TGGTGCTGACTTACTCAGCGGTTTCTATATTTTTTTCATCTTGCAAGCAAGAAAGTCAACCAATTTCTGTAACAATGAACATCTTCTGTTATAAGCGCAGCTGCATTGTTGCAATAGATGGGTAAATAGGAAGACAGACTCTCTAGGTAGCATTCTATGCGTACATCAGTATGACAAGAGATATACGGAGTCAACTATGTCTTCTCCAGCAGTGAGGACTTCTGAGCTAGTACATGGACATAGTGTAGAAAGTGGCGTCCAGTTCGTTGTAGGGAATCTCCCTTATACTACAGCCTCATACTGCATAGGGACATGTTTCATTTAAGTTTCTTTTGTTTGAAGCATAATGTGTGCATAACACAGCTCACAATTGTTTCTGGTGCTTTAACAGCATCTCATCTTATTTTGAGTTCCCTTGTAAAATAAATAGGAGTGTAGGAGCTTCCCCTAATACAAGAAGTGTGTTTTATAGTTAGAATGTATCAATTTCTCACCTTGTTACAGTGTTCATCTGCGTGGGATGCTCTACCGTGGGAGTCCTATACAGGGATCATGTCTTACACCGGTGAATGTGTTTCGGCTATGGGGTGGCTAAGTGGCATTTGTAAAGAGTATGCTCTGCCCTATCCTTGGTTCTTTATGGTTAAGGTTTACTGGGTTGTATTAGTTTGCTGAGAGTTGTGCCTCTCTGATTCTGCATCTATCAGTACCTGTATCACTGTGTTGGTATCTGTCTCCGTATCTTCCCATACCAAAGTCTGACTTGATATCTACCCAATCACCTGCCCCAGTGTCTGTCCCCAAATCTATCTCTATCTGCCATAACACCTGTGTCTGTCTATTCCAGCACAGTAAATAGATCTGTCAATTACTTACCTTACTATGGACTTAATAACTGTTTCTTTCTACCCCACATAAGGAAATCTTCAGAATCAGATTTGCTCACCAAACACACTGAGCTTAGTTTTAGAAAGATATATACAGGTTTGTGGTTAGTGGGCTTTTCTACACACTTATTATTTATGCTTCTAGTTCTATTTTTCATAGTTATATTTTTGTCTTTGTCAGTGAGTTTATAACAAAGTGTCAAGTACTTCAAGACTCATTTTTGACTGTTTTCAATTGCAGTACCAGAATCCCTAGTAGAATATCTTGGCAAACATATGATGACAACCAAAAAAAGAATTCAGCTACGTATGTCTCTGGTATCCGTGATTCTTTACAATCACGTTCATTCTCAACCCGGGCAAATCCCATAACGATGGTGATAGGTGACGGAACAAAATCGCATAGCTATGTCAATGGACCCCTGGATAAAGAGGCTGAATATAAGTAAGTCATAATTTTATAATTCTTCAATGCAATGTATCGGTGCAGCCCTTGCTAATTAAAATGATCTAGCTTAACCAGTTGCATATACACACCTTCTCATATATATTTCTAAGAAGAGCTTAGGAATGTGAAGGAAACCATTTTCTGTAGTATAGAACCAGTATATGTGATTCAAGAAAAATATATGAAGTCTGATTGATAAACAGAGTCCACGCTGCCTCTGCATAACTGCCTTTTTCTGATACACAACTTCCAGTATGAGTTTTTTTAATTCAACTTTTTGCAGTAGCAATTCTGATGGGCTGAGTTTATTAACTCTCTAGCCAAAAGTCAATAGTTGTTCAAGAATAGTTCATCAAGTAAACATGTAGTCATCCACACTGCACCACCAAGCATTATTAACTATATTTCATTTCTATTTGACAATGATTAGATTTTGTGGTCACAGCCCTTCTGTATTGTATACTTTAATTACATTGTATAGGTGGGGAGCCATTATGAGTTATTTTAAAGTGAGTTTAACGACTTTTAAGATCAGGGATATTAAATATGCTGGCCATACAACTTTCACAATTATTTGGTTACATTTTTCTAATTGACTTTTAAGGTATTAATGCTCCAATGAAACATAAAAAAAGATCTATATAGTGATATAAAGAGGAAAATGTGACATTTTACTTCTATAAGAGATATATCTGCAGGATAGGGACTTGAACGCTTTGTTCAATGGAAAGTTTAGCCAACAGTACTCCAAGTAGAAGGGTATTGAAAATGTTTAGTAACTTTTTCTAAGGGAGTATGGTGAATGAAACCAATGACGCTGAAGGCAATTATATTATAATTTAGGTGGATAATGAGGGAATTTAGCACCTAGTAGAGAAAGTATATTATTCTACTTTCAAACAAGATTTCTTCTTGCGAGACATATCCATTGCATTACAGGTACCAATAAATGATTGGAACGTTTTGAGGATGAGGTAACTATAGTCTTACATTGGAAAGTCAATTGGACCCATAAGGGAAAATAAGTATTATATAGAGAGCTTAAACACAGAGAGGAAAGTTGCGTCTAGAAGATGTATGGAGGAGGACGCATCTCAGTAAAATATAGATTTTTTACTGTGTATAATTCCTTCTCATATATATTTTTTTCTTTCTAATGTATAAACCTTTGGTGCAAAACATACCTCACATAATTGCTGATTCTGTTATAGTTACAAAAGAGTTTGAAGATAGTCTAGAATTCAACATGTTTCAGTTAGAAAAGATCCTATAGTTTGCACTCACTGAAAGCTAAGATGGCCCACTGCAATAAAAAGAAAATGGCAAAAATAACATTAAGATTTTAAAAAAACTAGAAATTTAACTTGCTTTGTAAATACAATCTTGAGGATTTACACTCTTTCTTTGAAACCAGGTGTAAACTAGAACCTTTGCTAATTAACAAAGTGTACATTTCATCAGATAAGTATTAAGACTATTTGGGGTGAAGATGGAAAGGCATACTGGTTTCTAGAAGAAGGAAGATTCAAAAGTCTAGCATTATTTTGATTATGAATATACAAGATTATTTGTTGTATTAGAGATTAAAATCTAAAATGTTACTTTCCTATTTTCTGCTCACTACAGTAAACATTACAGTTCCAAATCAAAGAGCTATATGAATGTGTTGGTTTCCTTCCTTTCAAGGATTGGGATGTGTCAAATTTGAGTGTCAGATTGTATCAGCTCTGGAAGGATAAAGTACAAATGAGGAGGTCCTGCAGCCTATTATTTGCTCCTTCCTATATCAATATGTTACGGAAGAATTGTACTAGTCCTCTTTTTATTAGGAATAAACTCTCCTTGTCAGCCCAAAAGAATTTTCCATTAAAAATCTACTGTGTTCTTAAAAGTTTCTAGAGACAAGCGGTGATTGAGTGCAGTCTGTACTTAGGGTGAAGCAGCTGAACTCTCTTCCTTTTGTTCTGCATCTAATTTTCAATCACTTTATCTGTAGGAAATCTTTGAAAACCTACTTACTTTACTAAACTTATAAGTTTAGTTTATATCACCATAAAATCAAGGAGAGGGGGGCTCTTTAGTCCAAAGGGATGGAGCACCCGGTAATTGTAAAGTTAAAAGAAATGATCCATTTGGATGGGACCTATATTTAACAAATCACACTCATCATACCACCATACTTATATTCCACACATACCGTACTCATCAATAATTAAGGCACTTATAAGTCAACTGCTTCTTCTTGTCAAAATATTAGTATATTTTAATCAGTATAAAAACTGTATAGATTTGTATGACACACAAAGAATTGATCACATCATTAAAAAATACATTAATTCATATACATTGTAAATGCAATAATCTAAAAAACACAGCTAAAAAGGAGAATGTAAAGAGTCAATCCACTATGTCTTGTGAATGTTAATTTGGATGTATACATAGACAGCATAGAGCATGGATCTAAGCTCCCTGTCTGTGACTTGATGCTGACTTTTCCAAATTTACCACAAATTATATTGTGGGCGTCAACGCGTTTCAGTGGCACATTCATAATAGGACCACCTTCTTCAAGACAATAACTTTTTTTCTCCTCTTATTTAAAAACGATCTTATATCAGCCTTGTGTCAAACCGGTGCAACTGCACTCAGGTTTAAAGTTTTCAAATCACTACGACTAAAGGTTGAAGTAGGCAATAGTTTTCATAACATCTCTTTATCTGCGATTTCAAATCTTCAATATAAAAAGGTTAACTGGGGTAGTTTAACATACATCCAGGATAGTGGGCGCCTTCAAATTAATAGAATCATGACCTCAATCCAAATGGTTAAAATGTTTAAACAATACCTCACTTGGTCGCATTTTTTATTCCAATCGCGGGTCTCAATGTTTTCCCGTCACTTTTAACAATAGGGTTGCTTGTTCGTGACTTTTAATTCCGACGAAACAGCATCACCTAAGGTTTTTCACCAACTGGGATTCGTGCTTCCATCGTGTTTCTATCACACCATTCACCTGAAGAGCTTGTCTGCAGAGGCGATGCCGGACCTACACTACTCCTAGCTTAGCGTTTGATCAAGGAACAAGAACCTTGAGACAGGTGTTACACCAGAAGGAAAGACAGGTTAGGACAAAATAACAAAGAAAAGAATTGCATCTTTCGGCTTCTGCAGCTGGTTTCTCAGGATAGATTGTGTTTTCTGCTACACAAGCTTGTTTCTCAGCACCCAACATCTTCTGCTTGAGACTGGGCGGATACTTGCACTATCGACAACTAACATACTTGACTACAACCTTCATTGACAGTTTCCATGTGACATCATAACATTTAATAGTAAACAGTATATCCAACCGAACGCACACTCACACATTAATAGACTATATAGAATACACATAGAATAGAATAGAATAGAATAGAATAGACATAGAATACAGTGTAAAGAGAAATCCAAGGAACTACTCAGTCTCTGAAATGCACAATAATATATTGAGCACTTCTCACAGGATTGCATATGTGGATGTGTACAACAATCTGTAGTTCATCTTATCATTCTCTACGCACACCGGCCCCGACAGACCTTTCATCAGCTTATTCATATCATAGGGTCCTCTGGCTCCTACTCTTGGTATAGTGTGAATGAGGACAAGTCTCTGGTTTTTCCTCTCGCGGGGACCCTCCCATCCTAACGTTTGCATGTTTGGAACTGTGAATTCAGGATATGGATTTTAAGTAACTGAACCTGCAGGGGCAGCTATCCCGATTGCGGGAGGACGTGAAACACTGGAGGGGGCTCACTGTTTCCCTCATGGGGCGGGCTGCCCTCTTCAAGGTAATGGCCCTTCTGCGTCTACTATTCGTCCTACAGAACACTCCCTATCATTTTCTTCTTTCACACAATAGATTCTGAATTATGCTTGCAGTTGTGGGGGGGAGGCAGTCCCAGAATTGCGCTTAAGGAACTGCAGAAGGGTGTGTATGAAGCGGGGCTAGCAGTCCCGGACATTAGAAAATACTACTGGGCAGCCCATCTTATCAATATCAATGGCTGGGTCTTTAATCCACTTGAGGAACCAACACATAGGGTGGACAGACTGACATTGGGCCAAGGAAGTTATTTGAGAGAACTTTACTGTAACGGTTGAGGCTCGTCACATTTACAACCACATACAAAAATGGTCATAGATATTTGGCATAGGGCAACTAGAATGATGGGATGGGACCAGAAACTCACCGAACAGACTAGGGTTCCAGAGTTGGAACCTTATAGGCATTGACTTGCTAGGAGATGTCTGGAGATGTGGAACCATGATAACCTTTGATAGTTTGCGGGAGTGCTTCCAGATAGGTACAGCAGAATTCCTTCATTATTACCAGCTGGGTTTGGCGCTCCACTGTCACATGAAAGATGGGACGGGCCTCCCAGAATATACCCAATTGGAGGACAGGTTACTCTTGGACCCCATGATTCAAAAGGCGTTGTTATTAACGTATTGTTTTGGCCCCTTGTGGGAGGCTTGGGAAACAGATGTGGGCCTACTAGAGGATGAAGACTGGGCAGGAGCCCTCCAATGCCTAGGAAAAAAGGCTGTCAGAGAGCAATATCGCCTGGTCCAACTCCGTATCCTTCACAGGTAATATGCCGCGAGAATGGTACAGGTGGATATTAAGGGAAGGGGCTCTACAGATTGTCTCAGGGAATGTGGCGAGAAGGGTTCTTTTTTCCATATTTTGTGGTCCTGCCCCATGATTCAGAAATTTTGGAAGGGTGTTACCCGGGTAATGGAAGCTGTTACGAATGAACGAGTTCTCCTTGAGCCCAGATGGCACATTCTGGGTGTAACGGGAGAATTAACATGGCCCAAATGGGCAGGACTATGGTTGGCTCTGGCAGGGGAGGGTTGTTAAGAGAAACATAGCACGAGCCTGGGGAACACCTGAACCTCCAACAGTGGCTGCCTGGCTCAGTGATATTGATTGGTGCAGCGGTGCAGAGTAGGTGGTATACCAAAGCTGGAGCTGTCCACGAAAATGGGGAACAATATGGAGTCCCTGGACAGAATACAGAGGCACGTGATGGGACTTGTATGGAACACCACAGAGTTTTATGCGGGGCTCAGCGACGTACCCCAAAAGGTGCTGCAGCGCTCCACACATATTTTATGTTTCAGAAGTGGAGATATCTTGAAGTGATAGTTGTCCTGTCTGATAAATGCTATTGATGTATATTATATAATGCATATGCCCGAAGCTTGTTTTGTTTAATAAAAAGAATTTAAAAAAAGAAAAAAACTATCTGTAGTTAAAGCAGTCTTTTCTGTCATAAGCACTCAATTCCGTCTTGGCGCCGTGACAGAGTTCTGGGTTATCAAAGGGAGAAGGTTTACCAAGTCTATCTTGAAGCCTTGAATGTTTTTGCACCAACAGAAATGTGGTTTCAAGCTTTACAAGGCCGTGCACTAACCTTTAACACGCTAATCTGTTCTTTGGCTGTCCAATGCCACTTATGTGCAATTAAATGGCAGCAAGAGCCTGAGCGCTCGAAGCCTTTCACCTGATGCTGCTTGAAGCCAGGAAGCAGTAAAGCACCTTGCTGGGGACCGTCGTGCAGAAAAAGCAAAGAGATGGCCTGTAGGCTGGGCCGGAAATGTCTCCAGGGAGTTGAAGGTTAAGAAGTTACTTCGTAAATGTCCGAAGCCAAATATCGGCCTGTACTTTGGGCGCAGTTTTTATACCTCTGAAGACACGTGCATTTTAGGCAGCCGAAGGGTGTGTTAAGGCACGCGCAAAAGCGGCTCAGAAAACAAAAGCCAGGCCCTGGGGAGATACACATGCAAACACAGCCATTTTTCAGCAATAGCATCTAAACCCAGCACCATAAGGTCTATAGATATACAAATTAATGCCAAATCAAATACAAAGCAAGGTATATATATATGGAAGGAGCCTTGATCTCTATATTCCACAAACATGGCCTACAATTTGAGCTAAAAATGTAATACTTAGATTGGAAAACACAGTGAAAGTCCTTATAGTAAAAATAAATTGGATTAACTAGACTCAAACATGGCTATAAAAAGGTAAGTCAATAGGAAGGCCACAGCACTCCGAGTAATCACAATGTAATGCGTAGATAAATCTAAATAAAGTGGTATGGAGATGTCGAGATGATCGCCTCCTGACGTAAAGGCGCAGCGATATATGAACTCAGAAAAACTCACGCAGTGTGAAGTGAATCTCGAATCCTCCCAACACGCAGCAGCGTGTTAAATAATGTTATTCAACAAAGTCTTTAGTGATGCTTTATCAAAGTCAATGGTTTATTTTAAACCACTCTTCAAAGTTTGAAAAACAACTTAAATGAACGATAAATTCTCAAACATAAAGTTGCTGCATCATTGCAATATTTAGGCAGTTCAATGTGTGCATATCATTCATAAATGCATCCCCTATGCATTTCGAGCTGGAGCTCTTCGTCGGGGGGAATGTCTGTGGGAAAATGAAGATAATACGGGGGATGTAGCGCGAGTAGGAGCTAAAAATGAGTTAATAAAAATTGCATGCTGTTGTGAACTAAAGAAACGGTGCAAGAAATAAGTTGGACTGGTTTTTCATGTTGTGTAAAAAAACGTGCATAAGGTTAAACTATAAACATGTTAATTCTTAGTGGTGTCATGGTCATTATAAGAAAAAGCAGTGATCAAGAAACCAAAAAGGCAGTTCGAGCGTGGACCGAAGTGAAATAAAGAACCAAAACCGTGCTGGAAAACGGATGGCGCGTCACTCAAACGTACTAAAAAGAGTGATGCGAGAGTGAGAAGCATAACAGTCAAAACGTGCAAAAGCCGCGTGGCTCTATGTAATCAAATATCCCATCGGTCTAGGTCTACTCTCTCCGCGCAGCTCTGCTGTGGCGTCTCTTGCCTACCGACCTCCTCCTTGGGAGGTTCGAGGCTGCTGCCCGCTCCTACTGCCCGCTCCAACTGGGACCAGACTGCCTGCAACCACCTTAACCTTTCTCAGCAGTTTTTTTTCTTAATTTTCCCTGTTGTGCCACTGTTATTGTGCCCATATGTGTCTAGCTCTAATTCTAAAACTGTTTATATTTTCTTGTGCCTGCCTGTTCCTTTCGCCTTTCATCGCCCCTGCCCCTGGGCCCCTCCCCCTACCTCCGAGCCTCCCCCCCCCCACTTCTCCAACTTAATGGCGGCTGCCGGGGTGACGCTGGCGTGCCAACTGGTAGCCCGGCTGCGCCGCCCGTGACCAGCGCCAGGATCCCTGGACCTCCCACTACCCATCGCTATGACAACCACCACCCTTCTCGCACTTAACCCTGGAAGACTTAGAGAATGCCAACAGGCCTCACTGAACACAACCCACGGCCAGTTCTCCTGCCTCCACTGCAGCCAGACCCTCACCGCCACCCCGGCATCCAACACCACCGAAGCCAGGACCGGCAATACCCTAAAATGCATCCTCCTCAACATACGCTCCATACACAAACATGCCATGGAAATCAGGAACCTACTTGACTCTCTCTCGCCCGACATCGCCTTCTTCACAGGGACCTGGACCAACGCATCATCCGCAACCAACATCAGCGCCGCCATCCCAGACGGATACAAGATCCAGAGGAAAGACTGCCCTAACCACCCAGGAGGGGGCCTCGCCATCACCCACAAGAGCACCCTCCACCTTACCCCCTCCAGCGAAACCTTCCCGTCTGCCAAACACCTGCACTTCCAGATCCAGACCACCCCCAAAGCCACACTCTGAGGAACCCTCATCTACAGACCCCCGGCCCGAACACCTTTCGCCACCACCATCACCGACTTCATCGCACCCCACGCCATCGCCTCAACAAACTACATACTCATTGGAGACCTGAACTTCCACCTCAACAACCCTAGCAACCCCAACTCCACTATCCTTTGTTACAACCTCGCCAGCATCGGACTTAAACAGCTTGTCAACACACCGACCCACAGAGCAGGACAACAGCGTCCAATTTAGCCACACAACGCAGCCGCCATGGACCTACCACCACTGCGTACACTTTGCCATCACCAAACCAAAGGCACCCAAACCAGCCCCAAGCCCACCACAAAGGAACTGGAGCAATGTTACCAACTAGCAACTTAACTCCACCCTCACAGAGACAACCACACCTGGGCACCCGAGGCAAACGATGCAGCTAGAGAACTCCACACATGGATCTCCGACTGCACTGCAAGCTCGCCCGCTATGCAACCCCAACAGACAATGCCCCAGGAAAGCTGCCTGGTTCACTACTGCTCTCCAGGAAGCCAGATGCACCTGTAGACGCCTGGAGAAGAACTGGAGAAACACCAAGACAACCAAAAACCACACCACCTACAAGGATACCATGACGGACTACCACAGCCAGATTAGAGGCACCAAGAGGAACTTCATCCACATCAAAATCCTGGAAAACTCCAAAGAACATTTCAGTGTCATTCAAGAATTCACCAACCCACACAGTGAAGCGACAGACATCACCCCATCCCAAGACCTCCTTGACAACTTCATCAACCATCCACCAGGCACCACAGATGGCCTCCCACTCCCCAGAAACACCAGCCCACCCACCATCTCCAACTGGACACCGATCGCAGCCGAAGCCACTGCCTCGACCATGAAAGCATCCACTCGGGGGCCCACATCGACCTCTGCCCCCTCACATCTACCACAGAGCCGCGGCCGCCATCGATCCCGAACTACAACACACCATCAACACCACCTTCAAAACAGGCCCCTTCTCAGATGACTGGAAGCACGCAGAAGCCAGACCCCTGCTCAAGAAGCAAACAGCTGACCCCACCGACCTCAAAAACTATCGGCCCATCTCGCTCCTCCCCTTCACAGCCAAAGTTGCAGAGAAAACAGTTAACAGGAAACGGACACGATTCATTGAAGAGAACGGCGTCCTCGACCCGTCCCAATCCAGAATCCGAAGCAACCACAGCACAGAGACCACCCTACTCGCTGCCACAGACGGCATCCGCACCCTCCTGGACAAAGGCCACTCCCCAGCCCTCATCCTACTCCACCTCTCAGAGGCCTTCAACACTGTCTGCCACCGCACACTAGTCGCCAGATGACACAACGCAGGCATACAAGGAACAGCCCTGGACTGGATCCAATCATTCCTCACTGGAAGAAGCCAAAGGATCCGACTCCCACCCTTCCTCTCCGACCCCACGAAAATCACCTGCAGATTCCCATAGGGTTCATCACTGAGCCCCATTCTCTTCAACATTTACATGGCCCCCCTCGCAGCCATCGTCTGACAACACTGGCTCAACAACGTATCCTACACGGACAACGCCCAGCTCATCTTCTCCCTCACCAAAGACCTCACCACTGCCAAACTCAACTTTCAGAAAGGAATGCAAGACAAAGCAGTCTGGATGGCCAACAGCTTCCTGAAGCTCAACGCCAAGAAGACAGAAGTCCTCGTCCTCGGTACCACCCCTTCTGCATGGGACAGCACCTAGTGGCCGACTGCCCTCAGAAGCTCACCTACCCCCTCAGACCACGCCAATAACCTCGGCATCGTACTCGACTCATCACTCACCATGACCCGACAGGTCAACGCTGTCACCTACAGGTGCTCCAACACCCTCCGCATCCTCCGCAAAACCTTCAAGTGGATCCCCCCTCAGTCAAGGAAGACATTCACCTATGCACTCATCACCCGCAGACTGGACTATGGAAACGCACTCTACGCCGGCATCAACAAGTCCCTACTCCGCAAACTCCAGACAATACAGAACACCGCCGCCAGACTCGTCCTCAGCACCCCCCAACACAAACACATCAGTCAACACCTACGAAGTCTCCACTGGCTCCCCATGGAGAAAAGTGTCACTTTCAAAATCTTCACTCACGCCTACAAATGCCTACACAACAATCAACCCAAATACCTCAATGACAGAATCAACTTCCACGTACCCAAAAGAAACCTCCAATCTTCCAACCTCGCACTGGCCAAAATCCCGCACATCCACAGAGCCAGAGCAGGCGGAAGATCCTTCTCTCACATCGCAGCCAAGACCTGGAACGAGCTACCGGCAGCCATCATACAAGCCCCCTCCCTGAACACCTTCAGGAAGACCCTTAAGACCTGGCTCTTCAGCTAAACAGATCTGCGAACTCCGTGAGGGTCTCAGTGCCTTGAGACCCTCACGGGTGAGTAGCGTGCTTACAATTCCCTGACTGATTGATTGATGTGGTTGGTCCACTCCACTTCCCGTGCCTGTGTCTGGGAGGAGCGAGGGACCATCACATGCCACTGCATCCTGCCCACATGAGCGGGCAGGGCAAAAAAAACTTTCCGGCTCCCACAACAACATAAAGAAGTGCTGCCTGCGTGGGGAGCCTGTGGGGGAAGCCAGGGGTGGTCTGCATGGGCTGGCCCCCAACAGAAACAGAGTGTGGGGTGCCTCAGATGGATTTGGCACCCCCACAAGGAGAAAAAGATGTGTGGCTTAAGGCTGCACGGTGAAGAAACAAAGAACATCACAGAGGCAGCTCTTCCTGGCTCAGCAGGAGATCCACTACTAAAATATTTACTGCTCCCAGAGGAGTGCCCCATAATGCCCTGCAGATATTGCCCAGATTTTCACTGTTTCTCCCTCTATGGTGGCCCAAGAATGGCGGGGCCTCCACCAACAAAGGTTACAAAATGTGGAGGAGCTGCAGGAGTGGTGCAGCATCCCCCCCAAAAAGGATTTGGGTCCCCATCCTAAGATTAGGGGGACTGCAAAAAGAAGACTTTCCCAAGGGTTTCCTTGGAATTCAAGAACTCTCCAGGCTGGAGCATGTGCTCTTCAGCTGGAAGGTCAGCACTCTCTAGGGACAAAGTCTATGACTGCAATTGCTGTGGCCTAAAGAGTTTTCAAGAAAATGTATGTGTTGTGTAATGCCCTCTGTGGTCAAGGTTTATGGTTACATATGGTTTGTGGGTGATCAAGGAATAATATCCTCTTGGGGCTAGTTTTTTTTTGCATTTTTAAAACTAAAGTTTATAAAAGTCACACTAGACATGGGAGGATCATTCATAAATGCTTTATTGAATGAATAATGTTGACAGTAATTACTGATCAAAAGGTATATGCTTTATTAACTTCAATGAGTCCACATGATCATTTTTGATTATTTCATTATCTCCTAAAATGATATGGTGACATGTGGTTTGTTGTTTTGGACCCCTATAGTGGGTCAGAGGTCATTATGCTATCTAATAAAGAGATATTTCCATCCGCCTTATGTATATTTGTTAATTATTGTGTAGTATTGAGTAGTGCGTGTGTAATAAAGGCACTTTTCCTTTCTCAAAAGTAAAAGCAGAGACTGGGCAATTATTTATTTATTGAGTGTTATTATTGCGTGCCAGTGAATGGTGATTACTAGCCCACACCACCTTCCTTGATTAGGCCTTGGACTGCTCTGCTAGCCTGAGAGAGTCAAGTACTACAATGAGGCATTTGGTTCCCAGTGGAGGACAAATATGGACCCATTTTCTTACAACCATATTACATGTTGTTTCACTGTAATCTGATTGGGAAAACAGTAGAAATGTGTGTGCTATTAGGTGCTCATACATTTGGTAACAATTATTTGTACAGTCGAACACGTATGGACTCAGCAACACAAATGATATGAAGTAACAGGGTGTGTGTAGAGTTTAAATGGTTTAACACAGTTGGATGCTACAGTGACACAATTCTTTTCATAACAACACACGTGTGTTTGCAGTAATTCTAAATAGTGTGTGGTAACATAATCCTGTGCACATTAGCAATTGTCTGTTTGTTAAAACACATATAGTGTGTGTATAAAGACCTCTGCACACAGTGCCAAATATGTGAATAAAGTTACAAGAGCATTTATATGGGGACACAGGGTTGTAAAGTCATGTCATTTCATATGCAGTGGCAACATTCTGTATGCAGGAACACTGCCCTGGTACATTGTCAGTAGATTGTACCATAACTCGGTTTTGTGAATCAGCATATCACCTACTCTGCAGTAATACAAATGCATTCAACTAAGGTTGCCATTTGGCTCTTTACACCAATGACACCTCCCGCCACTCCTTACCATTTAGTCCACAGCTCCTCTGATCCTGGGATTTTTGAGCTGTTAGTTACAATGTTAACAGCGTCATCCCTGGACTAAGTAACGCATTGTTATGAAGTATTAATTGAAAAAATCCAGGTTTGACTGAAGGTGCTACACAAACCTTATGTTAACTTGGATTTTTTTTTGTGTGTAGATATACTGTCTCCTCTTTACCCTGCTCACTTTACAAAATAATGTTACATTCATTTAAATCTCTTTGTTCAATCGCACTCAACTCTGGTAACGTTTCTAATTTATTTTATTTTTTTTATTTGCGGGTTTATAACGCGCTTGATTCACTCCTACCGGAGTATCTCTGCGCCCATAACACCAGAAGCATGTTCAAGCAGTCAGTGGATAGCAGTTTAGTTCTGAAATAGGAAGGTTTTAAGCTTCTTTCTGAAGCTTAGATGTTCAGGGCATTGCCTCAGTTCAAGGGGAAGCTTATTCCATAGAATAGGACCAACTACAGATAAAGCTTTTCCTCCTTGTCTGGCCTTTTTAGCAACAGGCACTCTCAGAAGAAGTTGGTTTCTGGACCTAAGGGACCGCACCGGGTTGTATGGAATGAATTTATCTCTCCAATGCGATGGCCCGAGTCCGTTTAGGCTCTTATGTATTAAACAACAGGTCTTAAATTTTACCCTATTGTGGACTGAGAGCCAATGCAGTTTATCCAAGAGAGATTTAGACGGTGTTCTGGGCGGGGCATTTAATACCAGCCTGGCAGCAGTGTTTTGAATCATCTGCAGTTTGGCTAGCACTCCATCATTGGCTGACAGCAAAAGGACGTTACAATAGTCAAAACGACTAAGTATCAGAGCTTGCACCAAGGTTTTCCTGGTGAAGTCTGGTAGCAAAGGGAAGACCTTTCGCAACAGTCCAATGACATGGAAGCAAGAGCCCACCGTGATATTACAGTGCTGTTTAAAAGAAAGTTCACGATCTAAATGCACTCCTACATTCTTCACAACCAATTTAGGGTCTGGGACCGGGCCAAGGTCTTGCGGCCACCAGTCCGGTGTCCATAAAATCTTTGCTTCCCCAAAAAGTAAAACCTCAGTTTTACCTACGTTGCACTGTAGGCAATTAGAAGATATCCAATTTGCTACCGCTTTCATACCACTGCAAAAGGAAGTTTTCACTTCGTCTGTAAGGGTTTTAAAAGGAAACAGGAGCTGGGTGTCATCCGCGTATGACACTGGGATGAAACCGAACTCTCTCAAGATTTTAGCCAGGGGGGCCACATAGATGTTGAAAAGAGTTGGGCTCAAACAAGAGCCCTGTGGCAGCCCCTTGGTAATCTCCGTTTCCTCCGAACGAAATGTACCCATACTAACCGATTGAGTCCGGTTAGATAGGAAACTTCTTAACCAGGCCAGTGCTGTGCTTACAAGACCGATCTTAGCAAGTCGTTCAAGCAGAATCTTTTGGGATATGGTGTCGAACGCTGCCGACAAATCTAACAGCACCAGGACTACTGCGTGACCCCTGTCCTGGTACATGTGTAGGTCATCCGTTACTGAGATTAGTGCCGACTCAGTACTATGCTTCGGCCTAAAGCCGAATTGCGAATGATCTAGACTGCCGGCCTGTTCGATATAGCTCGAAAGATGCTTATTTAATACCTCTTCCCCTCCACCTCCGAGACAATGTATCAATAAAGAATATTTCTGTTCAGCACTAAAACTCCATTTGCTCCATCTCACCAGTGGTTCATCTGAACCACTTAAAAAAAAGAGGGAGGAGTGACATTCTGCATCTTCCCACTAAAAGTGAACTCCAAATATGACTGCAATCAATCTCAGCTCCTTAGAATACACACTATAATGCCTTTATGTCCGTTTACTCTTGTGGTATAAAACAATGCATACTCCACAGTAACCAAATACTTTTGTTTTCCACTCAAAAGTACAATATGTTGATGCCCCGGGAACTCTATCCAAAAACAGAAGGTGTGCCTATCACCGCCTGTTCCCATCGATATAAATTCAATTTAGATGTCAATGTGTCCATCACTGTGGACAGTCTTTACAAAATTAGAAGTGTGCCGATCACTGTGGATAGGCGAAAATCAAATAACCTCCAAATGTTCCTAGTATCACCAAAGATAGGCATCTGCAATTGCCTGAGTGAGCCCACAGTAAGTGCGCCTGTCAATGTGTGAGGGCCATCGTGACTTCACTCCCATAATGCTTCAGCCAGGCAAACACAAAGTTGCACGTGATTCCCATAAACCGCAATGGAGATTCACGCAAAGACTTAACATCGCTGCTAGGACGTCAATGGCATCAGCTTTGAATAGGAAGTTGTGCTTGCTTTTTGCGACACCGGCAGATATCCATTTCCATTTCCATAGCCTTCAGGGCTTTTTTTCTTTTTACTGTTGTGAAACGCAGATGTTTTCCACTGCACATCCACCAATTCGCCACAGACACTGTGCCCAACAGCAAATTCAAGTGTGGAGACATGCAATATCCTCACCACTCTACATATATCCAAAACAGCTTTCTCTCTGGAACATCTGCCCATGGATCCTCGCTGCAATCTGTAATGCCACTGCTCTGCCGCTCCTACCACCACAAGACACTCTCCATGTTGAGGTGTTCTTCCCAGGTGAACAGGTTCCTCGTCACCAGTGTGAAGAAATAGTAACACTTCAATGATCACAGGTAAAGGTGAGGGTTGTAGCTAATCTTCATTAAGAACCCTTCATCCATCAACCGCCATGAAGCAACTGTCCAAGAACCTCCTTCCTAACATTCTATTCCCATGACATTCCATAGGAGAATCGAGATAGGTCAGCAAATTTCACACTCCTGTTTGTGTATCAGCATAGAACCTTCTCTACAGTAATACGGATGCATGCAACTAAGGTTGATATTCGGCTATTTTCACCAATGACGCCCCCATCAAATCCTGACTTTTTACCCCGCTGCGCCTTCCATGCTGGGATTTTTGAGCGGTTAGTTACAATGTAACAACATCATCCCTGGACTAAATTAAGCATTGTTATCTATACTAATATAATAAAGAGAGAGCCCAAACCTTTGAGGCGGGTAATCTCAGGAACCACAGCACCAATCACAACACCCAATACAGCGTTGGAAAGGGCAGTTGCAGCAGAAGGACATAGGCTATGCAGACGCCCACCATATACATTTAAAAGGTAAAAGAACCGTGCCAGCAAAGTAATCCCTTGTGGGCGTGTCTGCGTTGTGCTGTGGGCGTGTGCTGGGGGCGCGACAAACGCTGGGGGCATGTGGTACATTCCGCCCTTCATGCCATGTCTCATATCGTGTGCTATGGGCGTATGCTGGGGGCGTGGGCGTGTGCGGGGCGCTTGATTACAGGGGAAAAAAAGCGAGCGTTGTGCCCAATATTTCATTGTTTTTTGTTCCCAGGTTCTGTACATTCCAGCTCCGGGTGTCCACCCTGCTCCCTTTAAATACCCCTGCACCCCATAATCATAACCCACCCTTACTCCTTAAAATACCCCAACACCCTTAAACACTAACCCATCTTAACCCTATAAATATACCCTGGACCCCAAAACCCAAACCTATCCCTAAACCCTAAAAATACACCTGTACCCCAAAACTCAAACCTAGCCCTGAACCCTATAAATACCCCTGTACCTCAAAACCCAAACCTACCCCTGAACCCTAAAAATACCCTGTACCCCAAAACCCAAACCTATCCCTGAACCATAAAAATACCCCTATACCCCAAAACCCAAACCTACCCCTGAACCCTAAAATACCCCTGTACCCCAAAATCCAAACCTAGCCCTGAACCCTTAAAATACCCCTGTACCCCAAAACCCAAACCTACCCCTGAACTCTAAAAATACCCCTGTACCCCAAAACCCATACCTATCCTAAACCCTAAAACCACCCCTGTACCCCATAACCCAAAACTATATCTGAACCCTTAAAATACCCAAACAACCCAAACATATACCTCAGTACCCAAAAACATATACCCCTATACCCATACTTACCTTATCCAAACATTAAAAAAAACTTACAATGAATTTCGTTGTAAATGTATGCGTGGTAAAAGCATATAAAATGTAATGCCATGCGTTATAATGGCATTGCGGAGTCATGGTACTTTCGTAATGAAAGTATGCGGAGTGATGGTATGCGGAAAGAAAGTTACGGAATAATGGGTGTTTACCCTCCCTGGTAAGTACATTGGTGGCACGGCGGGCCACATCTCCAGCAACATACTCATATTTTTTCACCACCGATTTGAAAAATGCACAGGCCTCTCTCATTGATGGCCAGCACTGACATACACTTTTAGACACACCTCCCGCCACAAGTTCTAGAATTGCGAACTTTAGAGTTGGGAAGCTACGTTCGAATCTCGGCATCAGCTCAACATCCTGTGATTCCAGGCAAATCGCTTTGTCTCCCCGTGCCTACCACAAATGAATGTGTTCTTCTGTAATGTAAATTGTGCTCATGCCATGTTGTCGAGTTCGCGCTATATAATATTGCAAGGAAAAATAAAGTAGGGATACTCGGGTTCACACACTACTGAACGCGCACTCTTAAGTGCATCAGCAGTGCACTGTGAATCGGAGCGTTTCACAGGCCTGTCACAGATAAGAAATGCTATCAAAACGAAATCCTACAAAACAATATACTACAGGCCGGCAGCAATTCATACCCGGACAACGTCGGGACAGGCTACTAGTGCTGTATAAATTGAAAAAAGCCGGGTTTGACTGATGGAGTAACACAAATCTTATGTTAGCTTGGATCACAATCAATTGGTTAACTAATTCAGTTCTAGAGGCTCTTTATAGAACAACTGAATTTGAAAACGCCTTCATTACCATATTGACTGTGCTGGCTAAATATTCAATGTCAAAATTATTGGATTTGGGAGAACATACAAACTTTCATGTTCTAGAGTTAGTGGAATCGACAACCATGTCAACTAATGCCAATCCTCTAAGTGACTGGAATAAGGGTCTTGTACCCTACAGAACTTGAAGAACACTGCAGATGGATGTGACAAACTACCTTACAAATATAAATCCTTCCAAATAATTAAGGATGCAAACGGATGCCTTGAATGTGCAGAAATGATATCAATAGAGACAAAAACGTTTCTTTTCAATATAGTTGTGCTTGTCACAGAAGGCTGAGCATGGTTTTAGTTTTTCAAAGACCTATGCCAAACCCTTTCAGGTCTTTCTCCAAAATGTCTATTACCATCAAAAGACATCCTCAGCACACATTTCTTTCAAGCTGTTTTTGCTTCATACCCTCTCAGACGTAGATAACGATGGGCAGCTACCATTCTACCAAAAGCTGTTTCTGATACTCTAAGTTTATCGAAGACCACATCAGAGAGAACATTTGCTTGGACTTCTATTTACCGAAAAGCTATTAACATTTCTCCCTTGAAGAAGGAGATTGAAATTCCTTAATCAAGGATCAGGAATCCAAATCCTCCTATAAATAAACTTCATTATCAGGCTTAGCCCACAAGTGGAGTGTATTGCCACACAGCTCCTGTACTTTTTTATCTAGCTGGGTCATATATACCAATGTCCACTGTCAAACAAGACGGATGATGCACCAGGTTGGCCAGGAGAGGATTATGGCACGTGATCAGGGAAGCTCCTTTTTCTCAAAGGATACAATCTACCCCTGCAACTTGAGATCAATCAATCAATCAATCCACCAACCAATCAGAAATTATCAAGCATGGCTAATCACCCAATAGAGTATCCAGGAGCCTCCAGGATCCAGGGGCTTATTTAGAACAGCCAGATCATGAGAGCCATGCAGAATTCCAAAAGTGAGATGATGGTCCGGAGTTGCATGAGGACGCTGTTGCAGGTCTTTGCTGTGATGTGGCAGAAGAAGCGTCCTTCACCTCTGTTTCTGTAGGTGCAGGGAGTATGAGCAAGTGAGAGGAGCAGAGCGTAGTCTTCTTGACGGTTGGTGGAAGTTCACATCGGTGGTAGAAGTAGGTGGGTCCTTGGTTGTGTAGAGCCTTGTGTGCATGGGTCAGCAGCTTGAATTGGCATCTCTTCTACTTGGGAGCCACTAGAGTTGCCTGAGATGGGGTGTGATGTGGGTTCATTGGGGAGGCTGAGGATGAGTCTTGCTGTGGCATTCTGAATGGTCTGAAGTTTCTGTAGGTGGTGTGTGGCAATTCCTATGTAGAGGCTGTTGCTGCAGTCCAGTCGGCTGACGATGATGGCCTGTGTCATGGTGTAGCACTTGAAGGCCTAACATAGCATGCACAGAGTGAGGAAGCAGGCAGAGGAGAGGGCGTTGATCTGTGATTTCATAGTGAGCTTGTTGTCAATGATGATTCTGAGGTTTCTGACATCGGTGGAGGGAGTGGGTGTAGGTCCTAGATCCAATGGCCACCAGGAGTCGTTACGTGCGCTACTGCTGTTGTCGAAGATCAGTACTTCTGTCTTGTCTTTGTTCATCTGCTGGGAGTTGTTCTTCATCCAGTCGGCGGCACTTGTCATGTATCTGTGAAAGTTGGTTCTGGAGGAGTTTCCAGGTGGTCAGTCTGTGGTCCATGTCGGTTGCAGTTGCGGTATATCTGCAGAGGAAGTCCGTAGGTGTGGGTTGGGTTTTGAAGTTTCTGTATTTGGCTGCGATCTTATTGTGGAAGAAGTCAGCAAGGTTGTCGCACAGCTCCTGTGAGGTTGCGGTTTTGTTTTCGCTGGAAGACGGGTTGGAGAATTCCTTAACGATGTTGAAAAGTTCTTTGATGTTGTTGATTCTGGTTTTAATGCGTGCAGCTTGGGCTGTCTTCTTGGTTGCCCTCAGCAGGCAGTGGAAGAGATTGGGGGAGGTCTTGAAGGCTACCCTGTCGGAGGTGTCCTTGCTGGCGCACCATCTCCACTGCAACTGTTCGACGTCTAATTTCTTTGTTCTGAGTTCATGGGTGTACCAGCTGGCCTTTATGGAGGATTTTCTCTGGATGCTGTTCTTGATGGCGAAAGATGCTGTCAGTGAAATTGGTGATCCAGATGTTGAAGTTCTTCTCTCCCTGTTCGAGGTTGGTGGCTATAGTGGGGCTGGAGGTGTTGAGGGCATCCTTTCAGCTGGTCTCTGAGATTTTGTTCCACCTCTGGTCGTCTTGGGGGTGATGATGCGGGGACTGGAGGTGCTGAAGTAGACTATGGAGTGATCGGTCCATGTGAGTTCTGTGACAAGGCTGTATTTGGCGCAGTTGCTGGATGTGAAAATGGGGTCCAACATGTATCCTGCAGTTTGTGTTGGGTTGTGGATGAACTCAGTCAATCCAAGGCTGCTCATTCCTTCGAGGAGGTGTGTGGTGTTGTTTTTGTTGGGGTCGTTGATGTGGAAATGTAGGTCACTGAGGAAGATGCAGTCTTTGGAGTCTAAGGCTAGAGGTGCAATTAAGTCTGCAATGGTGTTGCAAAAGCTGGAGCGCAAGCCTGGGGGTCGGTATGCGAGGATGCCTCTAATGGTTGTCTTGTCAGTGTGGAGCTTGAATTTAAGATGTTCCATGGGGGTGGTGGTGTTGTCGGTGGTGGTGGTGCACTCTATGGTCTCTTTGTGGATGATGGAATGTTCCTCCTCTCAGCTTGTTGGTGCGGTCCTGCTAAGTAATTTTAAATCCGTCATGGATTTCTGTGGCAATGTCTGGGCGGATGTGGAGTCTAGCCAGGTCTCAGTGAGGAAGACGATATTAGGTGCGTGGGTGGCAATGAGGTTCCATAATACAGTGAAATGCTTATATAGTGAGCGTGTGCTCAGAGGGGCACATGCAAGTTGGAGTTTCTGTTCAGGTGGTGTCTGTGGTATGTTCAGGGTGGGGCTGGTTGATGGGATGGGTCGTATGTTGTGGCAGGTGAAGTGGCAGTGGGTGCAGGTGAAAGGTCCTACTGTGGAGCACGAGTCAGCATGGGGGCATTGTTTGTTGCGATGTCCAGTGTCGAAGATGTAGAGCTCAGCTATGGTGTATCTTTGGGAGGCAGAAGGACCAGGGGTTGTGGTGCTGGGTGCCGTCCAGGCTTACACGGGCGCAGATGAGCTTGCCTTTGGTGTGTCTTTGGTGCACCAGTGGCATGCCCACTACACGCATTCGCCGCGCAGTCATTCTGTAGCCTACATTAAGTAGGTCCTGGGGTGGGCAGGGCCTCTGCTGGGGATAAGAACAGTGAGTAGAAAAAACGGGCAGGGAAAACCTGTGCAGTGGCAGTGCTGCTTCATCAGTCTGAATCAAGCAGGAACTGGAGGCCACAGGCAAGTGCCAGGCTAGGTCGCCATGTGCCTACAAAGACCATATCTTGAAATGTCCACTCCCTCTTTCAAAAGAACCTGTATGTATGAAATGACAAGAATGTTTGTAAAAGCAGTTCCTTGAAATTGTTGAAACTAATGCCCACTGGTACTAGGATGTTCTTGCTTAGTAAGTTGAAAGAAAGGTAAGAGATCTCTGGCTCAAGTTCCACCTTCTGAATGAATTTCTCTGAAAGCAGAATGATCACTAGAAAATGGTACTTCCTCCTCATTCCAAAGAAGAAAAGCCAATAAAGAGCTAGAGAAAAGTGACGAAATATACTACTGAATCGCCCAATGAAATTACAATCTTCTGAACGTTTTTCTTCTCCATGGATGCCACATGCCACATTACATGAGAATGCTTTTCCATATTAACTCAAAACAGGAGTTTCACAAAATAAGGAACAAAAGCAGCTGTACCCCATGAATAGAAACATGTATAGAGGAGCAAAGAGTAGTCTAGTAATCACTCCCTTTTTTAAGAGCAGGTGAATTTGTAGAGCTCATGCTCACTCCAGCGTGGGCATTTACAGAAAACAGGTGTTTATTGTTACTCAACACAATGGCACTCGTTGTATGGACCTCTTAAGGATGATTTCTCCAGGATCTGAGCCCCCAACCATGAGTCCCAACACAGATTCCTGGGAAGGTCATCAGGCCAGTGAGCTGTTACAATTTTGGATTTCCCCAGGAAAAAAGTCCTAAACTTTGCTTCTCAATCCAAATCTTATTCAGGCATTATTAAATGAGGCCTCAGCTGAGACTATAAATAAAAAATTGTATGTTTTTTGTAATAATTTTTTATACCAAATGACAGAACAGAAGAAAATAAAATCATCTTGGCAAGCCATTCAGGTAAATATTGTTCCCCATCTCAGCCTACAAATTCTTCCTAAAGTAAGCTATTGCAGCATCACACAAACAAACAAAACAACCTTGGACTTCTTCATCATGGGGATTTGAAGCGCCCATGCTGACAACATAGCTCCCGAGTTTATTATTTGCAGATATGTGACATTTTCAAGTTTTGAGTGCACTTATGAGTGACATTTCAACGTTTTATGTTTGACACTGTAGAATTTAAAGCAAAGCAGTTATATACATGTAATTCGACAAACATAATAAATTAGCTCTTTTGTACAATGTCCTAGTCTAAGAACTAGTAGCACAAAGAGGGTACAAAGTTCCCCTAGTCTAAGAACTGCCTGAAAACAGCAGCTAGTATATTGCTTATGGCAGCTAGGGAAATTAAATTGTGTTCTCAATGTGAACATCTAGGCCGTGTTCTGAGGAAATATATCAGACAAAGATGTATGATGAGGCAAAGAGAAACTCCCAAAATAAATATGGCATCAGTAGTGATTGACTGCCAGTTGTACCGGATCACTACATTTTAAGATTTGGACTATTGCCCAGATGGGTTCCATGGCTAGATGCACGTAAGTTGCAAGAGTGAGCTTGCCATGTTTCCAAATATGAGCAAGGGAAGTGAAAGGGCAGTGTTTTGTGCCTGACATCGGAAAGGCCTTCCTCCTAATTTTGAGTTTATGAAATGATTCTATTTATGCAGGAGGGAGTAAAACTCAAGGAGACTCCATCGGTTGTATTTCCTTCGCAACGACATTGCTGTGGTGAAAGAAATTCCACCAGTGGATTTTACTCTAGTTGTAGCACTCTCCCAAAATTCAGCAGATTCTGTATCACAGTCCACTTATAAATCAGGCCGCTACACTGCTTATCTTTTTTTCTCTGTTCTTCCCTCCATGTGTATCGCACACCTCTCATTGCACCCCTCACTCTCCCCCTTTTCTCTCTTCCTACTCTCCCTTTTTCACTCTAGCCTAAGGACTAATATACTCATGCTCAATATCGGTTAACCATTGGCATAACAGATAGGATAGGATATCGCTTATAAAGCACACTTGTACCCGAGGGTGTCAAGGGGCTAAAGCAGACAAAGAGGAGACAAGATGGAAGCGCACAAGCAACAACCTAGGACAAAAAGTGCCAGGTTTTCAGATGTTTTTTAAAAACCAGGTAGGAGTCCACGTTGGAGATTAAAGTGGGTAGGGAATTCCATAACTTGGATGATGCTACCGAAAAGGAGCCCCTCCCACCCCCCCAATCTGGTCCTACTAAATCTGGGAATAACAAGTTTGTTCATTGAAGCGGATTTCAAAAGCCTCCCCAGGGTGTACCATTTAAAAAGAGACTACATATGTGGCGTAGCCTTACTATGCATGGCCTTGAATGCCATGCTCAGAGCCTTAAAGCAGATATTCTTCTTGATCTGGAGCAAATGAAGGGAGCAAATCCCATCTCTGGCTGACAGATGCTTGGAAATCTTCAGATTAAGATGGGCCATCGCATTCTTTACCACCTGGAGCTTATTAAGGGAGACACCATTGATCTTCAGGTACAGAGAGTTGCAATAGTCCAGCCGAGGGAAGACCAGAGCGATGATGATCAACTGGTGAAGTTTGGATGGAAAAAAAGGCATAACCTTTTTCAAAATCCTCAGAATGTAAAAACATGTGCTAACGATGTGGCTGACCTATGCATCAAAACTCAGACCATCATCAAAGATGACCCCCAGATTTTTTGCTGTCCTTAAAGGGACAGGGAGGGGACCACAGATCGCCGGCCACCAGGAGTTTGACCAGATGGAGTTCTTTGAGCCAAACACCAACGATAAGTCGAGCATTATTCAGAACACTGCTCTGCCCTGATCTACCTGCGCATGAATACAGTCAGTAACCACAATAAGGGCAGACTCAGTGCTGTGACTGGCGTGGAACCCGTTCTGAGAGAGATTCGAGATCTCCTGGAACTCAACATATTTTATCCGTTCTATATTGATCAATTGATGAATATCTCCAGGATCATAGCAGGGGCGGGGAGAAGAGGAATTGGGCTAAAATTCTTCAAATCCAGGAGATCAGAGTTAGGTTTTTTAAGAAGCGGTGTAACAATAGTTTCCTTCCAAATGGTCGAACAACTACTGGATTGAAGAGTGCTGTTAAACATATTGCATAAGAATTTGGCCACTGGTTCTTGAGCCAGGTTAATTGTGCAGTCCGTACATGGGTCCGTTGGAGCACCCTATTTTAAGCCCAACAGTAGTTCCTTCGTTTGCTGAACTGTGATCTGTGGAAAGGTAGTCAAAAGATTCTTCCTAGAATCCTGAGTAGAGTGAACAAAGACCATTTCCTCCCCTCCAGAGGGGACGAGATCTTGAACAATCTTAAGGACTTTATCGTGAAAATAGACTTCAACCTTATCGCAGAATTCTTGCGAGGAGTCAAGCATCTATAACCTCGGTGGCTCAGATATCTCCTTTATAACTTTAAACATCATACTAGAGGAATTGTCAGCCAACCGGATCTTTTCTGTGAAAAAGCATGATTTGGCCTGGAAGATAGCTTGTTTATATTTTCGAAGAAGTTTTTTCTGCTTTCTTTTTCACTGGGTCAAGGGTAAGCACGCCATTTCCACTCTTGTCTTCGGTATTCCCGCCAAAGTGACATGAGCTGTGCTGAGAACCAAGGGGCCGATGGTTTCATTATTTTAATAACACAGTTTTTATAAGGAGCAACAACATCTAAGGCCGCATTAATCCACTCACGAAAACCCTCTGCTGTAGGGTGTGACCTATTCCTGGCATCAGATACAGTTGCCAGAGCTGCCTCCCAATTTCCAGCTGTTATATTATTCATTCACTTACAGCATGTATGCCTGAGGGTGGGACTCTTTGCGCCCATGATGGGGCGTGGCAGAAGTACTCTTAACCCAATCAGCCAGTGATCCACCCAACTAAGGGGCTGAACTGCCTCAATAACCAAATTCTTGTCGTTAGTGAAAATACCATTCAGGGTGTGACCAGCTGTATGGGTCGCAGACTGAACCAGCTGCTCGTAACCCAGATCCAGAAAGAGAGCTGAGTCATTGTCAAAATGAAAATTGAAATTCCCTAAGTTAGTATACTGGTCAATGGTAACAAACGGTTCCAAGGTTTTACTCCAAATCTCCGCAAACTTAGATTGTGGACGGGCGGGTGGCATATCAGAAGGCCTGAGTAAGTGCAATTCTCAGATACCTTAGTCCCAAAAGAGTCTGCCTCTAATGAAATGCCTGGGCCTTTCTCCACAGGGCTAAGTGTACAGCTGAAGATCTCATGTGCCACTTGGGTCAGGCTACCTCCTTTCTGACCTAAAGGGTCACATCTAAGAATAGGGTATTCAGCAGGGAAAGCACCTATCAAGTCAGGGCCAGAGTCATCCCTAGCCCACATCTCAGTAATAAAAAGGCAGTCAAGGTTGAGTGTTTGAATGGTCAAGGCAATTTCAAGTTTATACTTAATCATGGAACGTGTGTTCATTAATGCCCCTGAATAAAGCTAGCCTTGGGCCCTTCCTTATCCTAGCACCTCACAAACTCTCCTCCCCTGGTCCCAGGGACCTACTGAAAGTACCCGGGATGGTGGCCGCACCATTGATAGGGCTGAGTTGACAGTGCTGACAGTACTCAGCCTCCCCTGTTATCAAGTTGAACTTCTCCACACATGCCTCATGCTGTTTCAAGGGGTGCCACTGTAAAAGTTGGGCCCTTGAGTAGGTTCTTACCAGACAGCCTTCATCCTCAGAGTTAAAACAGGCAGTGTTCCTGGCGCCATCCAGGCGTGGACAGTCGCAGACGGGCTTGTCTTTGTCATGCCTTTGGCATGCCAGTGGTAGCCCACTGCGGGCCCACTGCGCATGCCTGCTACTCACCGGGTTTCCATTTTAAAATAACCCTAATCACCCGGAAGTTAGAAAAAGCTAGACCACAAACAACAAAAATAGCAACCAGCTAAAGGAGCAAAACTGAAGTAACACCAAACAGACTCTCTCCGCTTAAACAGGAAAGCATCGCGGTGGACCGGAGAGTAAACGGACACTAAGAAGGTACGTTTCCCGCTCTTAAAAGAAATAGAGAATGCTGTGTAAAAGCACAAAAACACAAGTACAATAGTTAAAGTCTGACAGTCTCAGTCGTCTACTTTCAAAGTGTTGACCCAAGGCCAGAAGAACATGCAGTAATTCAAAACGTAAAGATTGTAGCAGTGCCTTCCTCACGCATATGTCAGCTGGTGCAAAGTATTCTGTTAATTATGTGATTATTATTACTAGCAAACCTGGCACTGAAAATTCTATACCATTAAGTGATGTTGTCAGGCGGGACTGGCAGACAAAGTCACAGAATATTGGGCTATTTACACTTTCTTTTGTTGTTGGTGTACCTGGTTGTCTGCAGTGGCGTAACGAAACTTGAGGGTCCACCCTGCAAACTACATGGAGGGACCCCCCCTTTCTCTGTGCCAGTCTAGAGCTCTCAGGCCAGCGACCCGCCATACTGCAGGGGATGCGGGGCTATTGTTACGCCACTGTCAGCAATACAGCCGTGATAAGTAACACTGGATGGTGGAGTTAAAGGTTGGGCTTAGTCTGCCAGCAGGCTATCATAGGTGGTGGTCCATTCATTATAGGGTCCCTGCCATCAGTAGGCGGGGATGTTTGCCCAATTCTAGGTGGGTTTCCTGATGCAGACTCCTGTCATGATATACAACATCGGGCCCACTTATCGCTCAGTTTTGACAAAAGTGCATACACTGCTCCTTCTCCTTTCCGTTTTAAAACATTAGACAATGCGACAATGCAGTATTTCAAAAGCAGATGTAACTACAAAGAGCACATTTTGATAATACATTTTTATTAGTAGACAATAGCAATCTTAAGAGGCATTGCATAGCTTCATACACACTTTGACCCCAATTCCATCACAGTCTCTCTCTCTCTCTCTGTCAGTCAGTCTCTCTCTTTCAGTCAGTCAGTCTCTCTCTCTCAGTCAGTCAGTCTATCTCTCTCTGTTATTCAGTCTCTCTCAGTCAGTCAGTCTCTCTCAGTCAGTCAGTCTATCAGTCAGTCAGTCTCTCTCTCTCTCTGTCAGTCTGTCAGCCAGTCGATCTCTCTCTCTCTCTGTCAGTCTCTTTATCTCTCTCTTTCTGTCAGTCTCTCTCTCTTAGTCAGTCAGTCTCTCTCTCTCAGTCAGTCAGTCTATCTCTCTCTGTCATTCAGTCTCTCTCTGTCATTCAGTCTCTCTCAGTCAGTCAGTCTCTCTCAGTCAGTCAGTCAGCCAGTCTCTCTCTCTCTCTGTCACTCTGTCAGTCAGTCTGTCTCTCTCTCTGTCGGTCTCTCTGTCAGTCTCTCTCCCTGTCAGTCCCTCTGTCTGTCAGTCTCTCTCTCGGTCTCTCTCTCTGTCAGTCTCTCTATATCTCTCTTTCTGTCAGTCTCTCTCTCAGTCAGTCTCTCTCTTTCTGTCAGCCAGTCTCTCCCTTTCTGTAAGTCAGTCTGTCACAGTCTCACTCTGTCAGTTTCTCCCAGTAAGTCAGTCTCTCTCTCTCTCTCTCTCTCTCAGTCAGCCAGTCTCTCTCTGTCTGCCAGTATCTCTCTCAGTCAGCCAGTCTCTCTCTCTCTCTCTCTCTCTCTCTCTCTCTCTCTCTCTCTGTCAGTCAGTCAGTCTATCTCTCTGTCAGTCAGTCTCTCTCTCTGTCAGTCAGTCTCTCTCTCTGTCAGTGTCCTAGTCTCTCTCTCTCTCTCGGTCAGTCTCCCTCTCAGTCAGTCTCTCTCTCAGTCTCACTCAGTCAGACAGTCTCTCTCTCTTAGTCTCTCTCTTAGTCAGTCTCTCTCTCACTGTCAGTCCCTCTCTCTGTCAGTCTCTCTCTCTGAGCCTCTCTCTCTCAGTCTCTCTCTCTCAATCAGTCAATCTTACAGACAGTCTCTCTCTCCCTCTGTCAGTCTCTCTCAGTCAGTCATTCTCTCTCTCTCGCAGTCAGCCAGTCTCTCTCAGTCAGCCTCTCTCTATCTCAGTCAGTGACTCTCTCTGTCAGTCTCGCTCTCTGTCAGTCAGTCTTTCTCTCTGTCAGTCAGTCTCTCTCTGTGAGTCTCTCTCTCTCAGTCAGTCTCTCTCTGTCAGTCAGTCTCTCTCTCTGTCGGTCAGTCTCTCTTTCTCTGTCAGTTACTCAGTCTCTCTCTCTCTGTCAGTCTCTGACAGTCTCTCTCTCTCTCTCTCTCTCTCTCTCTCTCTCTCTCTCTCAATTAGTATCTCTCTCTCCCTGTCAGTCTCTCTCTCTGTCATTCTCTCTCTCAGCCAGTCAGTCTCTCAGTCTCTCTCTCTCTCTCTTAGTCTCTCTCTCTGTCAGTCTGTCTCTCTCTCTCCCAGTCAGTCTTTCTCTCTCTCTCCCAGTCAGTCATTCTCTCTCTACACCAATCAGTCTCTCTCTCTCTGTCAGTCTCTCTCTGTCAGTCTCTCTCTCTCTGTCAGTCTCTCTCTCAGTCAGTCTCTCTCAGTCAGTCAGTCTCTCTCGCAGTCAATCAGTCTATCTCTCTCAGTCAGTCAGTCTCTGCCTCTCTCTCTCAGTCTCTCTGTCAGTCAGTCAGTCTCTCTCTCTCTGTCAGTCAGTATCTTTCTACCTCAGTCAGTCAGTCTCTGTCAGTCAGTCAGTCTCTCTCTCTGTCTGTCAGTCAGTCTCACTCTCAATCAGTCTCCCTGTCTCTGTCAGTCAGTAAGTCACTCTCTCAGTCAGCCAGTCTCTCTCTCTCTCTCAGTCAGTTTCTCAGCCAGTCAGTCTCTCGGTCAGTCAGTATTCAGTCTCTGAGTCAGTCAGTCAGTCTCCACTCTCTCTCCATTCTCTCTCTCTCCATTCTCTCTCTCAACTCTGTCCACTGTATCTCCACTGTCTCTCTCTCTCCACTCTCTCTCCACTCTCTCTCCACTGTCTCTCTCACTCTCCACTCTCTCTCCACTGTCTCCCTCCACTGCCCCCCTCCATTCTCTCTCTCCACCCTCTCTCCCTTCTCTCTCTCCACTCTCTCTATCTCTCCCCCACTGTCTCTCTCCACTCTCTCTCCACTCTCTCTCTATTCTCTCTCCATTCTCTCTCTCTCTCTCCACTCTCTCTCTCTCCAATCTCTTTCCACTCTCTCTCCATTCTCTCGCTCTACTCTCTCTCTCTCCACTCTCTCTCGCTCACTCTCTCCACTGTCTCTCCGTGCTCTCTCCACCCTCTCTCTCCACTGTCTTTTCTCCACTCTCTTTCTCTCTACTCTCTCTCCACTTTCTCTCTCTCCACTGTCTCTCTCTCCACTCTCTCTCCCCACTCTCTCTCTCCACTCTTCTCTCCACTCTTTCTCTCCACTTTTTCTCTCCACTCTTTCTCTCCACTCTCTCTCTCTACTCTCTCGCTCCACTCTCTCTCCACTCTCTCTCTCCACTCTCTTTCTCTACTCTCTCGCCAATGTCTCTCTCCACTCTCTCCACTCTCTCTCTCTCTCCACTCTCTCTCCACTGTCTCTCTCCACTCTCTCTACTCTCTCTCCACTGTCTCTCTCTCCACTCTCTCTCTACTCTCTCTCTCCACTCTCTCTCTCTACTCTCTTGCCAATGTCTCTTTCTCTCTCTCCACTCACTCTCTCTCCACTCTCTCTCCACTGTCTCTCTCCACTCTCTCTCCACTGTCTCTCCAGCTGCAACATTTTATTTTATTACATCTAGATTTATTATAAATATCCTAAATGAATTTACATTTATATTTTATATTTCAATATTTTCATTTAAAAAAAATGAAAAATAAGCTTTAATAATTTCCCTATACTTCCTCATAGGGAGATCTCCACTACAGTGGTGGAAATCACTACCTATGAGTGAAAAGTTACTAGTAGTTATTTTAGACTCGTAAATCCTAGTGAAGGAAAGTCCACTAGTGGGTGGAAACATGCATGTTTACACTTAGGTGTAAATCTACAGTAGGAAATGCTGGACGGCAAAAAGGTTTAGCTTTACACCTAGGTGCAGGTGCAGGGGTTTACAGGAGTAAATGCAGGGCTCGAGTCGGGGTACCACGCGGGTGGACGGCGCCCCCCCCCCACTTATTTTACCGGGATCTCGATAACTGGAGCAAATTGAGCCACACATTCACTTTTTGGCCTCTCTGGGGCGAGATCAGAGCTCAAGCAGAATGCTGCTCAAGCGCTGTCCAACAGACAGCTGATAGTTCAGTCTACTATCCTCTCCCGTCTGGATTACGCCAGCTCCCTACTTCTGGGGGCAAATCAAGCCGAAATCATCCGGATGCAGCGTATCCAGAACGCAGCTGCCAGGGCCCTAGTTGGCCTTCCGCGGTTCTGCTTGCTGCCAATACCATCCGGAAGCTTCACTGGCTCCCTATGGCACAAAGGATTCAATTTAAGACGCTGTGTCTGTCTTTTAAAATCCTGAAACTGGCCACGCCTAAAATACTCGACAACCTGCTGACCCCATACGTCCTGTCTCGTGCTTTGCGCTCCATGGGGTAGCACTTGGTCATGGTGCCTCGCATTAAACGCTGTAGAGCAGGGGGTCGCTCCTTCCGCTATCTGGCAGCAAAACTGTGGAACTCGCTACCGATCCACATACAAGAACTGAACGACCTGCTGACCTTCAGGAAGGCAGTTAAGACTCATCTCTTTCCCCCAAAAAAATAATATGTCTTGGGTATATGTCTTACTGGGCTTCTGTAGCTGCTTTTCCCTTTTGCTGCTGTAAGTGCCGGGACGCCCCTTCGCTGGGGCAGCTGAGCGCTATATAAGTAGTTATAACATAACATAACATGTGTGGACCAGGATGACATTCTAGTTCTATCACTTTGTTTGGCTGCTGCATATCAGCGCATATATGGACATCACAGTAAATAGTAACTATTTAGGGGCATTGGCATTGGGGTGTATCCCGCTATTAATACAGTTAGTATCCTTTATGTGACGGAATTCAGTCGGGAGGTTCAGGGGCCATTGCAGCAGCATCCAGGAGTTGTCTGGACTTTATGGCAGCAAGGATATCATCTGGATGCTATTACATTAGTGCCAATCTGGGAACGGCATTGGGCATTCCGAGTATCAGGTGTCATTGTTTGTTTGTATATAGCCATGCACGCACAGATTTGGTTACCTATGTTCCTGACAATTGTCATTTTCCACGCTTTATTCCATTATAATGGGCTAATAATGCTAACTCCAGACAGCAGCATCTACGGTTGTATATTTTTCTTTAGGTATAGTGAGGACTTATGTGGCTATTTCTTCAATAGGTTTGGATGAGCCTTTCATCCTCTTTGAATATTGAAAATCCTTCCATTCACTTCCCAATGAAGTACTGAAGCCACTTCACACACACACTGAACTTTTCTCTTGTAACAACAAAAACAATTGGCCAGGTAGGTTGCTTATCACAGCAAAGTCTAGTTCCACTTACCCAATTAGTCTAAGTGGACACAAATGTGATTTAGTAGTTTTTTACTTATTTTTTCATTTTTCAGCGTTTCATTCATATATGACTGAAGAAAAATAACATTTCAGTAGCAAAAATGCACATACCCATTACACTTTTTAAACATAAAATGTACAATCACTGTGAATGAGACATATTTACAAATATACAATTAATACAGTAGCAAAAACAAGAGCTGCCTATTTTCATTGAATGTTTAAGGCACCAGTCCTGATATATAACCTCCAAGCAAGCAGGAGACTTTTTGATGTAATTGCTAGCCTGCTCGCTTGCCTATACTGGAACTTGACGATTACTAGGGTCAAAAATCAGGTTGAATTTATCTGCAGTTGAAGTCCTGATGTGCCCTTCCTGAAACTTGTTCCAGTATCATGGCATGATTGTACATTTTATGTTAAAAAAGTGTAATGGGTATGTGAATTTTTGCTACTGAAATGTTATTTTTTCTTCAGTACTAGACTTTGCTGTGATAAGCAACCTACCTGGCCAATTGTTTTTGTTGTTTCAATTGGAGTGGTCTAGGCCAGATAGTGTGTTGACCCAAGCCTTCCTTGTTTTTTCTCTTTTCTCTTCTAAGGCAGATATCGCAGTTCTTTTCTTTCCTTCTCTCATGTACTGTGACCTCTTTTTAGACTTATTCTGTGGTTTTCTTCATTTTTCTTTTCTCAGGAGTCGTTTTGCTTGTCCATATATTTTTTTTTTACAGAGTTTTTTCTAGCGCAAATTTGACCCAAATCGTGTATCAGAGAGCTTTACATAGCACCAGTTGCATTACATGAGGATATATTTATTAGGTCTCGCCTACACAGCGCGCATGCTCTGCATAGGAGGAGGTCTTTCGTAATCAATTCACTTTTACAAGCAAAAACGTGCACGCGTTGCATTGCTTTCAATGGCAACGTGTGCACGTTTGGCGATTCCCGTGCGGGAGCGAGCTTTAAAACCATCTGTTTGTAATTAACAGATACTTCCTGCTCACTCCCGCAAGGGAAACAGGCGCAGGCCACCTCCTCTCTCCCCTCCCCCTGCTGCCTCCTCCTCTGCTCGTATCACTTGTTTATGTTGATTCCTGTTGTCTCCTGTCAATACATTTCACTCCTTTATGTTGTTTTACTTTTTATTATTATTTTTTTATTATTGAACAGTGCAAATCACCATAATAAAATGTCTTGTATTAACACCATACATCACATCTGTCTCGTTTTCTGATTTTTGCCCTTTGTCCATCTCCACCCACCCCGATGCTCAGACCAGAACTAGATACAACATATCTTCGGTATACACATTACTTTTCAGGTAAATATATAAACGGAAAGCAAAATGTTAACATGGTTATATAATAAATCAAAAACTCACACAGCTTTTATATACAGAGATATTTCTATGCCCAAATGTTCTATATTTGTAGCCACTGTAATATAGGATCCCATATTGCCATCCCCTTTTTGCATTTACTAAAACTTTTTCTTTTGTATATGGCTACTTCCAGACTTCAGGTGGCCAGCAATCTTGATCTCCATTGTTGAAAAGCTGGAGCATTTACATCGAGCCATGCTGATGCCACACATAATATAAAAACCGCCATTGCAACAGATATCAGTCCACACATATTTTGAGGTCGTGGGGATTAGCAATTCCCTATCATTATCTCCTCAACGGAGATTATTACCGTTGTTTTAAGTAATTCTGACAAATAATCTGAGATATCATTCAGAACTTTCCTAAGTACCGGGCAAGAGGCAAACATATGTATACTATCTGCTTCAGTGGAAGCGCATCTCGGACATGTAGTTCCCCTCCCGATCCCCCATTTAGCTTTTTTATCTGGTGTATAATACAAGTCAAAAAAGTCTTAAAATATTGAGCCTGTAATTTAGTGGACATTAAACTAGATTGATGTAGAGTAAAAGAGTAATTAACGGCTTCAGCCGGGACTCCAAGTTTAGACTGCCATGTACTCGTATGATTATCTAGATCATCTGGGAGACAGCAGATCAGTTGTTCATATATTGTCCCAATTTGACATTCTTAGTTTTAATAATGCTTTCCATTAATTCAACTGTTTGAAATCCTTTCCCTCCCCCACCTTTCTTCAAAAGATAATCACGGATTTTCAGGTATTTAAAAAAATCATGTTGATCAAGATTATGTTCCGTTTGTATTTCCACAAAAGATTTTATAGTTGACCTAAAATAGAAACATCCTAGTTGCGTTATCCCTTTGTGTATCCATTTCTTCATGTAGAAATCGTCGAAAATCTCGGGGAGATTACTATTTTTATAAATTGGAGTGTAGTATGATAGTCGTCCTAAGCCGGCCTTTATGCTGTTTTACACTGTAACCCCTCCCTAGCTTCGGTGGTGTTTTATTTATATTTACTCTCCAACACTGTGTCAGTTCTATGCATTGTGGTCTGACGACAAAAATTTGGTCTGGTTCCCACTGTAAATAACTACAAAATAAATAAATAAATGTGTGAAATGCAGTGTAGGACAGAGTACTTTTCTCCAGTCACCGCTACACCGAGTACGTCCTCGCTGCCTCGTCCCCTGCTACCTGTGTCTGCCTGCCCTCCGTTGACCCGCTCGTTAATGCTTTCCATAATCTCCCTCCCCTTCGCCACTTGTAATCTTCCCCCTCGTCGCATCTTCCTGCACCCCTCCTGCGGGCCTTGCACTCTTTGAAGTAGACTTGGCGTTGTTGACTCTCTCGCCAGGACTGCGCATGCGTAGGCTCCCGCGGGTGCGCAGTTTCCAGATGAAGCTGCGATGGGCAAGGATGCGGCCGCAGTAAGCTAAGTTTTATTTAAGTTTAATTTTAGGCTTTTACATATAATTTAATAAGGCGGGCGGGAGGCGGGCGGGCGGCCAACTTCCGTTCCGCCCCCAAATGTGCGGAGATTTGCCGCAAATTTCCGCCTTCTTTGCGCAAGGGCAAATCTCCGCACATTCCGTGGGCGGAACGGAGATGTCCGCCCACTCCTACTTTTAATACATATGCAGTTGTAAATATTCTATTGTGGATACGACTATTGACACACCTTTCTGCTTTATACATTCACCAAGCTTTAAATCATTCTTCGTTTGGTTCACACTTTTGGGTGTTTAATGGTTTTATTAGTAGAGGATAAAGCATGTTCACATGGTTTACCTAGTGGCACATTTTTTTCATTCATTTCACCTACAGGTTGCTCTTTTTCTTCACTCCTATTGGTACTTGTACTGTTCTTGCTTCCAGTACGCCATACATACGCTACATGTATGTTTCATTTGTTTTAATTCCCAATTCCCAGCCTACTTATCTGAGGTCTCTCATTATTTCCTATCGGTCCCCCCCAGGGGTTGTACCTTAGGTGGTTCTAACCCCCTGTGTTTGATCTACATTCATCCTGCGCCCTGTGGAAGATGCAACCAATATTCCAGGTCTTCACCAAAACGTGTGTCTGCACTTTCTTTGGTTTGGAACTAAAGGACCAGAATATCTATTTACTCTACCACTGATGAACAAATAACTTAAATATGTGACATGCAACCTATGTACAATACGTTTTTGGAACAAACATATGAATGTACAAAACAAGGATTCCTTGGTTTGCTGGTCCGATTGTTTCTTGTATGATGACTTCTTTGTATTTTTTAATGATTTATGTTGTTTATACATGGAAGACTGATTTGCGTCATTTACCTGGTGTGCATGCTCTGTGATTGATTGTCCGATTGTGGTGCTGGGGGTAAGCTGGGGTATCCCCAGGTGGTATATATACTGTTTTGAATATTACTAATTGTATTTGGATAGTTGAACAAAATCTGTATAGACTCTATTTTGGATGTTTATTCCTCATTCGACATTGTAAATAAAATCCAATGTATATACTCTTGCTATACATTTGGTCTTGAGAGTCATAATGTATTTCAGGTTTGGGCTCTGTGTGATGTATAGCGCTTTTGAAATTGCTTATTAGTTCCCCCATTTGTAGCTATGTACCAGGCAGGTTGTTTTGAATATACTGCGGTATCCTTCCCCTGCTTCCCTGCTAGTGTATCTAGTGTTACAGGGGCCCTTTTATTTTTGCATATGCAGACACCCCTTGCCTGTCTTTTAATGGGACTACAATGATGGGAGATACCAAAGGAGTGGGGCCTTTGGATGGTTCAATAATGCCAAGGCTGAGGAGATTCTTGATTTCTCTTTCCACCGCTTCCTGTAGGTGCAACACCGCTCTCCTATGCCTCTGTGCTACCAGGCAAACATTCTTGCTGATGAGAAGACAGACATGGACATCTTATAGTTTGCAGAGACCCATTGCAGGTGAAGTGGTGAAACTGAGGAGGAAGGTCCCTGATGCCTTCCCTTGCAGCACATGACTAGGAGGTGTGATGTAGTTCCTGCCCTGTGTTATGGTTACATTGAAGGAGCCACAACTGTGAAGTGGCTTGAATGCAGCCCATTTGCAGACCTTAATGGGTGAGTGTGTTGTACTTGTACTGCGGTCCAGTCTTTCTGGAACGTAGCAGTTTAATGTGTTCTATGTTCTGATGGATACATCTGTCTGTGGATTCCTCACTTTTTGAAAATCCCCTGCGCCAGCATTCCGTAGAAACTTTTTTCCTAGCTCTCCACACCGACGAGGCCGTCACATTGCCACGGCTCTGCTCGCGACTCCACATGACGTCACCGGAGCCATAAGAGGGTCTCGTCGGCGTGATGACGTCCGTTCCCTTTTTTCCACGCCGTCGACGCGTAGCAATTTTCTGGGACTCTCCATACTGTTTTCAAGTTACTTTGTAATTTCACCAAGTTTAACTGTAGCTACATGATGGCGACTTCAAGAAAGTCTGGATTCAAGCCCTGTAGAGAGTGTAGGGGTCATATGTCCATCACTGACCCCCATGAGGACTGTTTGTGGTGTTTTGCATCGGACCACGATGTGGAGGGCGATTTATGCTACCGCAAGATGAACCCGAAGGCATTGAAAGAGCTTGAGGCCAAGCTCTACATGGCAAAAGCAAGGAAGGAAAAGAGAGGTCGGAAAAAGTCCAAATCGAAGTCGAAATCTTCGACCTCGCATGCTTCGAAGTCAAGGAAGCATTAAAAGAAGAGGAGGCATGGCTCTCAGGGTAAACATCCTTTACAACGAAACTTTTTCCACGCAGTACATTTACAACGCAGGAATTACAACGCAAGTCGTTACAACGACTTGCGCTGGAGGGCGCCATAGGATAGGGAATAGTTTAATTTACTATCCAAAACCTTCCCTACTATCCACGGGGACTGGAGTTGGAATAGTAAATTAAACTATTCACTACCCAGCGCCCCCCAACGCAAGTCGTTGTAACGACTTGCGTTGTAAAACCTGCATTGTAAAGGCATGCGTGGAAAAAGCATGCGTTGTAACGACATACATCCGGCTCTCAGCATCGTTCGTCGAAGGGAAAGGCTTCGAGGTCACCTTCTCCGGCACCGCAACGTCGACAAAAAGACTGTGTCGCCATCGCCTTCGCCATCTCCTGAGACGACTCCGGTTCATTATCCTTCATCTAAAGGTACTCCGGCTCGGTCGCCGCTTGCCGAGGGGCTCTCCGGCTTCTGAGGGCCTGCCGGCTCAGGACGAACCTTCTCCAGTGGATGACACAGTGCCTGTAGCTCCGTTGTGGATCCAGCTGTTCTGGCCCCAGATATACTTCCTGTGGATCCTGACTCGGCTCCATATCCTCCATTTCCTGGACCGGGTTGAGATCCCTAGCATTTTTTAAATGCTATGTATGGCGTGTTTGCCAAGGCGGCCTTCCCCTCCGGAGCACCTTAGGGTCCCGTGGGTCCGCTTGCCTTCAATTGGGGCATGCCTCAACAATATGCCCATCACCTGTTGTGCATTTTATGCCGACGGCGACATCTTGGCAGATTCGGACACCAAGGTTTTCGACACTGTATACTCAGTCCACTGCGCCATCTGGTGGCCCTTCCTCTCGACTTTGTACGCCGCTGGTTCCTATCCTGTATCGGATCCTCCATCGATGCCGGCTCTGGAGCTATCAAGCCACGTGGGGTGCCGCTGACACAGCAACCAAAGTTGTGTTCGAGAAGAGAGGCAAAGATACTGTTGTAGGAAGAACAGCTTCGAAGACAGGAGGTTGAAGAAGGCAAAATCGAGGAGTCTATTGACGATTTCGAGGGTCTTCAAGAGGCTAGTGGCCTGGACACCTCCCCAGAATGGGAGCTTTCTTCCTCAAGAGCCTAACCATCTCAAGAGGTGGCTCCCTATCATACAGTCATTAGAAAGGCTGCAGAGCTTTTGTACTTGCAATTGCCTGCAGCAGAGTACAAATCAAATTTGCTCACAGAGGTTTTACATTCTCCATCTTCTATAATTGAGCCACTGTTGCCGTTTAATGAGGCTTTAACTGAGCCTATCGTTGAAGTGTGGCGTAAACCTCTATCTGCTCCTGCTGTTTCGAAATCGGTTGCAAGGAGATACAGGTCTGCTCCAGGAGTCCCTGCCTTTCTTTCATCTTATCCGTCCTCTGAAAGCTTAGTGGTACAGGCGTCCTGTTCTAAACAGTGTACAGGCACATTTCCTCAAGCTCCTGCCAACAGGGATTCTAACAAATTTGAGCAATCGGTCAAGAAAGTCTTTTAGTCAACCAATGCTACCTTTTTGCTGGGGAGATATATACACGCCCGGATGGATTCTGCTAAACAATTAGCACCCAAGCTGCCTAACTAGGAACTTGGTAATTTTATAGAGGATCTGACGGATGCACAGGTTGTAGCTCATCAGGTTATACAGTCCGGTCTTGACACAGCCTATTCGGTGGCCAGGGTTATGAGCTCCTCCATCATTACCAGGAGACAGGCTTGGCTCAGATCCTCTGAGTTTTCTCCAGATGTGCAAGCTACCCTTCTTGAACATCCATTTGATGGATCTAAACTGTTCGGAGAGAAGGCTGATTCTGTGCTTCAGAGATTCAAGGGTAGCAAGGCAACTGCAAAATCTTTAGGTTTGCAAACTCAATCAAGGGGGTTTGGTTATAGAAAGTATTGTGGATTCGGAAGGCAACAACGCAACAAAACCGTCTTTACATATCAAACAGGGGTCGCCAGCGTGGGTCGACCCGTCAATTCTTCTCCTCCTCTACCTCCCCTGCTCCCCTGGTAACGCAGGAAAGCAGCTCTAGATCCTCCATCCTGGAGCATGTGGGTCCTGTGTGGAGATGGCTGTCCCATTTTCTACAAGATTGGAAATCGGTCACTACAAACCTTTGGGTTTTGAATCTTGTAGAGAATGGGTACGCCCTTCCCTGTCGGGAATTCCCTCCTCCTTACCCTCCTTGCCAAG
This sequence comes from Lissotriton helveticus, assembly GCF_964261635.1. Classification (NCBI taxonomy): domain Eukaryota; kingdom Metazoa; phylum Chordata; class Amphibia; order Caudata; family Salamandridae; genus Lissotriton; species Lissotriton helveticus. Next base: position 1,914,735,562 of record NC_136061.1, on the reverse strand, counting down.
GATTCTGTTTGGAAACTCATTTACTCCTACTCCAGAAGGAGGTCCTTGCCTTATTGCCTCCTGCAGCAGGAAAGGGGTCAGGGATGCTACTCCCGGTCTTTCCTGATTCTCAAAAAGGATGGCAGGTTACATCCAATCCTGGACCTCAGGTTCTTGAATTTTTACCTCAAGCTGGAGAAATTCAAGATGATAACCCTTTCTCAGGTTCTTTAGGCACTGCAGCAAGAGGACTGGATGGTGGCGATCGATTTGCAGGATGCGTATTTTCATATCCCCATCCTGAAGTCACCCAGGAAGTATCTCCGTTTCACGGTGGGGTCGCAGCACTACCAGTTTGCGGTCCTTCGGTTTGGTCTTACTACTGCACCTGGAGTCTTCACAGTGGTGGCAGCTCATCACAGGAGGTCAAGGATTCCAGTTTTCCCCTATCTGGACAACTTGCTGCTCAAAGCAGAGTCGCTGGAGATGGTGCTTCATCATCTGCGAGTAACAGCTCAGCTGTTGTTGAACTTGGGTTTTTCAATAAATGTGCCCAAATCTCACCTGGTGCCCTCTCAGCGCAACCTGTTCATAGGGGCGGTACTGGATACTACTGTGTGTTGAGCGTTTCCACTTCAACAAAGGATTATCGACATTCAGGAAATTATCCCTTTGTTTCACAATGGAGCGGTTGTTCCAGTCTTGAAGGTCCTTTGCCTGCTCGGTCTGTTCGCCTCCTGCATTCTGTTGGTCAACCATGCACGCTGGCACATGAGAGCACTCCAGTGGTGCTTCTACAGCCAGTGGTTTCAACACAACGGGGATCTCGGGGAGTTGGTCAGAATCTCAGGAGACACTGCAGCGGAGCTTACTTGATGGAGTGTGGAAGGCAATCTGTCACAAGGAAAGCCATTTCATCTCCCTCCTTTGGTGGCCACGGTGATAACGGATGCATCCACCCTAGGGTGGGGTGCTCATCTGGGGGACCTGGAGGTCAAGGGTCTTTGGTCTCCAGAGGAAAGATTGCTTCATATCAATCTTTTAGAATTGCGGGTGGTACGTTTGGCACTCAAGGCCTTTCTTCCCTCCCTTCACGGGCTGTCGGTTCAGGTCCTGACGGACAACACTACTGCGATGTGGTGTATCAACAAGCAGGGAGGAGTAGGGTTGTATCCTCTCTGCAGAGAGGCTCTACGGCTCTGGTCCTGGGCTCAGGACTAACAGATTTGTGTGGTAGCAAATATGGTAGGAGTGCAGAATGTGCGTGCGGACAGTCTCAGTCAGCATTATTTGGCCGATCGCAAGTGGAGGCTTCATTCAGAGGTTGTTCATCACATCTTCCAGATGTGGGGGACTCCTCGGGTGGACCTGTTTGCCACTCACAAGAATGCGTACTGCCAGTTGTTCTGCAGTCTCCAGTATCCGATGCAGGGGAAGCTGGGGGACGCGTTTCAGTTGGATTGGAGTTCACAGCTCCTTTACGCATTTCCCCCCATACCCTTGATTCCTCGAGTTCTGAGGAAGATTCGTCAAGAATGGGCCCAAGTTATTTTGATCACCCCAGATTGGCCAAGATGGGTGTGGTACACAGTTCTACTTCACCTCTCATCGCACCCTCCCCTCCGTCTCCCTCTGAGGGTAGACCTCCTCAGGCAGTCGCAGGGGCAGGTTTTACACCCCTACTTTCAGAGCCTGCACCTTCATGCCTGGAGATTGAACGGGCAACCTGAGTTCTTTTTCTCTCTTGCCGGATGTGGTGGATGTTATTTTATCGTCCAGGCGTCACTCCACTAAGTCTATTTACTTCTCCAGGTGGTCTAGATTTGCCAAATGGTGTGAAGAGTAGTCCATTGACCTTTTAAAGGCCCGCTTGTCAGATATTCTTCATTTTTCGCTGTTCTTGGCCCAGCAGAGTTGTGCTGTGGCCACTGTTAAGGGCGATTTGTCGGCCTTATGGGTGTTTCTTTGTTTGCCGGATCAGCCGTCTTTGTTTAAATCTCCCATTGTTTTAAGATTTATTAAGGCCCTAACCAATAGGTTTCCACCTACTCCCTTTATTATGCCTCAATGGGATTTGAATCTTCATTTGACTTTTTTGATGGGTTCTCCGTTTGAACCTTTACATAGTTGTCCTTTGAGACTCCTGTCTTTCAAAATAATCTTTCTTGTAGCTATTACCTCAGCCAGGAAGGTAAGTGAGCTTCAGGCTCTAAGTTCAAAACCCCCGTTTTGATCATTCATGCTGAAAGAATGGTCCTCAGGACCCGGGCTAGTTTTCTGCCTAAGGTGGTTACTCCCGTCCATCTAGAGCAATCCATTACTCTTCCTGTATTCTATCCTCCCCCTCACCCTTCCAAGGAGGAGGAGAGACTTCACCGCCTGGATCCTAAAAGAGAGGTTAGCTTTTATTTGGATAGGACAAAAGACTTATGATTGGACGATCAGCTCTTTGTGGGCTACGTTGGATGCATGAAGGGCAAGGCTGTGCACACGCGCACTTTTTCCAGATATATCATCTTGTGCATCAAGATCTGCTATGCCCTGGCTGGTAAAGAGTCTCCTGAAGGTATTAGAGCTCATTCTACCAGAGCCAAATCATCCACTTGTGCTTTGGCCAGAGGTGTTCCTATAGTGGACACTTGTAAGGCTGCAACTTGGGCCTCCCTCCACACTTTCGCAAAGCATTATTACTTGGGTTCCGAAATGAGGAGGGAAGGCCACTTTACGCGTTCTGTCCTGCAAGATTTTGTTTGGTATAGAAGGGTGGACACCCTTCTCCAGGAGTGGGACTGCTGTGGGATTCGATTCAAAAGGTGAGGAATCCACAGGCAGATGTATCCATCAGAAGAACAAGTTACTTACCTTCTGTAACGCTTTTTATGGTGGATACAGTCTCTGCCTGTGGATTCCTCACTGACCCACCCTCCTCCCCGATGTCAACCCTGGTATACCTTAAAAATGGCACTGTTTAACATGTTTGTTTTGCATTGTCTCTTCTATCTGCCTTTGTGTGGTTTATAGGAAATGCTTTTATTCGTTGGCTTTCCTTCTTAATTTTACACTGTGTGTATTTGTATAAATATTGTGAACTGTGTATACTTTGAACCTGTTGTCAGTCAACCTCTTCGCCTCGGAGGCCCTCTTATGGCTCAGGCGATGTCATGCGTAGTCGCGAGCGGTGCCGTGGCATTGTGACAACCTCATCGCCTTGAAGAGCTAGGAAAAAAGTTTCCACGGAATGCTGGCACAGGGGATATTCAAAAGGTGAGGAATCCACAGGCAGATACCGTATCCACCAGAAAAAGCATTACCAAAGGTAAACAACTTGTTCTTTTAGTTTAAAGCGGAGCAGTCTCTTGTTGGTCAGTTGTTTCTTGACCAGCAGAAAGGATTTCGCTCTCATCTACTCTCCGACTCTAATAAAGGAACTGAAACCTACCTGCAGGATCTGTATCTTCATTTACCACAATGTGCAAGAGTCCAGTTCAGGGAAACGGTTGAACTACATCACATTGATTGATGTCCTTCTGTCAATTTTGAAATTTATGGACTGTCTGTTTAGATCTAGGTAATTAACAGGGCAATTGCTGGTGGTTTTTGGCAAGCAAAAGTGGTGGATCATCTTAGTTTCTGCCTGTACAAGCATGAGCCCTACACTAGTAGGAATATGTAGGCAGACCCTTGGGACAGAGGCTCAGCAGTCTGGGATGTAAAAGGTGACTAGAGGTGCTTCGCTCCATGCAAGTGAGAGACACTGTGAACTTCCCTATGCAGCATATTGGCATGTCTTCTGCTAAGACATAGATTCTCCTTTTGAGTCTCAATTTGCTGTATTCAGATTTGGCGGGTAGTTAGGTCCTGCATTCTGACAACATTGCCAGAGGCACCATTGTCGATGATGAAGTTCATGGTGCAGTCGTTCAGTAACAGGGTGACAGGGGGTCGCCGGGCCCAGGTCTGCATGTCAACATCATCATGAAATGAAATGAAAGCAGTCCACAATTGATGATGGGATCTGTCCAGGGCTTAATTTGTGGCAGTGCTTTCCGGTGCTTAGCACCGGCACTTATTTCTTAGGGCCGGGTCTACATCTGATCCAATATGCATTTGTGCATAACATATTTAAATTGGGATGCTGTGGCTACCAGCCGTAAAAGGCCAGGGTGAGGTCCTTGCCAGTGTACTGCGCAGCTGCAGCAGTGCTGGTCTACTCAAGAAGCAAGCAGCGTTTGTTGCACTGAATCGTGCAGCAGCAGGCCTCTTAAACCAAAAGCCAAAGGCAAAGTAAATAATGATTCGATTTTAACATTTGATAGTACTTTAGTATGTACAAGTATGTTTTTAAAGAGTTGAGGTATGTGCAAGGAAAAATGCACCTCTCCTTTGATGTGCGCGCTTGTTTTTATGTGTATGACCTGCTGTTCATTTCCGATTGCCAGGCTACCAGAGTAATAAATAATGTATCTGTGATATCGCACAAAGAAAAACCTTGCTTCCAAAGGTTCTTGTTAACTGCAACAGTGGTGTTCCAGTACTTTCTTGGGTTATAGTTTGCATCTTTAACTTCTCAAAATAATACTAGCGATAAATATTAAATACAACTGTGGCTTTACAAGGCTTGCCTGTAGACAATTATGCTCACCCCTACTCAAAGGCATAAATGAAAAAGAAAGTTTTCTGTCCCAGCTTGGCCTGGAACATTAAGCCTCTGTGTCGGGCATTCCTTTGTTTAGACGGTTACACGGGAATGTCTGATACAGAACTGGATTGGGCAGACATTCATGTTCAGGGTGGTCTGTGGGGTATATGGTTTGCAAATTTCACCTTGTATTGCATTGAGTGCACCAGCCCATGCCTACTCACTGAGCCTACAGTGGCCGCTTCAGAGTCAGTTCTCACCAAAGAAGAATGTCGTGGCCTTGGACAAGGGTTTGCAAAGCAGGTGCCCAGCTCCTCACTGACTCTCTTCTGACCTTGCACATGGCACCCCATTGTCCTACGCCTACGGTGTTGAGTTTAAGAATAACTACAACGGAGACGCGCGAGCGCGTCAATCAAGATGGCCGCCGCAACCGGAGCTCCGTAATTCCCTCAGCCCGACTTCTTTAAATACGCCGAATTTTGTGTCAGGGAATCGGCGGAAATGCTGGCGCTTACCTCCCAGAGTGCTTTCCGAACTGCAGAGTGATTTTGGGGCAAATTCTTGCGGAGGAAGCACGATTTCTGGCTCCATGGTTCTGGACCCCGGGCTGTCCTTCAGGTATCACCGAGTCTGAGTGTTTGGGGGCCGAGCATATTTTATGACAGAGCCTGGCTTGGGCCTAGCCACGCCTCCAGTCTAATTTAGCTGCTGCACTTGCTGCTTCTGAGTGTTTTTGGTGATAATTACCTCATTTACCTCATTTTTCTCACATTTTGCTGCTGTTTTGCTTCTCTTTCTCAACCTGCACATATTGTTGAGCCTTTACTTCACCTCAAAATGGATTCTAAGAACACTATTAAACTTAAGCAGCAGGTTTCTCCTCCTCCAGTAAAGTCTAAGATGGTAGAGTCTTCTGACCCTGCTCTTGCTCTAATTTTGGAGGAAATTAAAGCACTGCGCTTGAATACTGATACAATTGCTTCAGAAGTCAAAAATATCCGTAAAGATATGGCCTCTATGTCAATGAAAATTTCCGACAATGCCATTAAAATTCAGGATAACAAAACTAAAATTGACACTTTTACACCTTTACTGGCCAAAATAATTCCAATGCATTCTCAACTGTTGGACTTGGAAAATCGTAATAGGCAATACAACCTACGTATTTTTAATTTGCCTGAAGAAGTTGAAGGGACGGACTGTCGTTTATATCTTGAATCTCTTCTGCCGGGCCTTTTGAATATAAAATTCGCTGAAAAATTTGAGATTGATAAAGCCCACAGAGTCCCTTCCCATCGGAATCCTAGACATACTAAACCCAGGCAAATGATTTTCAAGGTTCTGCGTCATCATCATTTGGTCCTCATTCGAAAGGCTGCAAGAGAAATTCCTTCATTATTAATGAATGGGACCAAAATCTTTATTCACCAGGACTTTGCCAAAGAAACTGTTGCTATTCGCAAAGAGTTTTCTGCCTATCGTCCACAACTGCGACACCTTGGATTTAAATATGGTTTTTTCGATCCTTCAACGATGCGTGTATGGAAAGACAATGTCTCCAAATCTTTTCAACGTCCTGAAGATCTTCGTTTGTTTCTTGAACAGCAAGCTCCTCCATCTATGGATACTCAGGATCCTAATACTTGACTTCGAGTAGCCTGACTTTTCTTGTCACATCTTCGCATAGTCTTATACTTCTGGGCTCCAATGGTTTTCGGCCATACTTGTGGAACGGGTGTGCGTTTCCTTGTTCTTATTTATGTTCCTTGTTTGTCTCCTTTCCTTTTATCCTTTCTTCCTATTGTGTCTTTCCTTTTCTCACTTTCTGCATAGAGTCGCTCCTTTTCCATGGCTGTTTCTCCATTCCTCTTTTTCTGAGTCATTCTTTTGTTCTTTCCTCTTAATGCATAATGGCTAATATTCATAATGTTAAAATTGTTTCTCTTAATGTTAAGGGTGTGAGGCATCCGGTAAAACGCACTAAGATCTTAGACTACCTGGGTATGTGTAAAGCTGACATTTGTATTGTTCAAGAAACGCATGTTGATGATAAAATTCTGCAATATATGAAGAAAAAGTGGGTGGATAATATTGTTTCCTCTCCTGCACAGGGAAGAAAAAATGGGGTTGCAATTCTCTTTGCAGAAAGGTTACATTGTCAAATTCTTAATAAGTTTACGGACTTAGAAGGTAGATTTATAGTGGTTAAGGTTAAAATTCATGACTCAATCTTCTGTTTGCTTAATGTTTATGGTCCTACGGCTGACGACCCTTCTTTCTGGTCTGCTTTAACTTCTGAGGTACTGAAGTTGGGGCAGGTTCCTTTGATTGTTGGGGGAGATTTTAATGTAATTATTGATCCGTTGCTGGATAGGCTTTCCACTACAAAATTCCGTCCTCCTAAAGTGTTTCATGCCTTTAAATCTTTCCTTCACACAACCAAACTGGCTGATATTTGGAGGTTACACTTTCCTACGGAGAAATGGTTTTCCTTTTTCTCTAATCCTCATAATTCTCATTCAAGAATTGATTATTTTTTGCTTTCACCTTCTCTACTTCAATCAGCCAACAACCCTGTTATTGGTAATATTGATGTTTCGGACCATGCTTTGATTTCCTTTGTGTTAAATATTTCCTCTACTTTTACTAAGCAAAATAGGTGGCGTATGAACACTAATATAGTTCTTAATGATAAACATAAGTCTAAACTTTTACAAGCAATTCAAGACTATTTTTTATTCAACCCAGAAGGTTCCATTTCTATTGTAAATAGGTGGGATGCCTTTAAGGCCTACATTAGAGGTGCCACTATTTCTATTATGGCACATGACAATAAACAATTTAACTCTAATGTTACACATTTGGAAAAACAAATTGCTAAATATGAACGTTTATTTATTTCCTCTAATGACCTTCAGTACAAATCCAAACTGCAGAAGCTTCGCTATGAATTTAATGCCATACTTAGTACTCGAGCAGGAATACAACTTACAAAATCTAATGCTAAATTTCGCTTTAATACTAATAGATCTGGAAAGCTTCTTGCAAATTATTTACGTATTAAGAGGGACAAAACTCAAATTACATCGATATGTGGTCCTAATGGTCGAGTTGCTATTTCCCATAATGACATTGTACAAGAATTTTTAAATTTTTATTCTCATTTATATAGTAAACCCGTACCCTATGATGACTCTTTCATTGATTCCTTTTTAAATCAGTGCAATTTACCTCAAGTCTCTCCTTCAGACAGAATAAGTTTAGATTCTCCGATTACTTGTGATGAAATTCTACTTGCTATCAAATCACTTCCCAAGAACAAATCCCCAGGCCCAGATGGTATCCCTGCTGAATTTTATAAAGAATTTCAATCTTACCTTTTACCTTATTTAAGTTCACTTTTTTCCCATTTTGGTTCCTCTGGCACTATTTCAGGCTCCTTTACAGACGCTCTAATCATTGTTTTGCCCAAGCCTGATAAGGACCCTACCCTGGTTGCTAATTATCGTCCTATTTCCTTAATAAACCAGGATTGTAAGCTATATGCCAAAATTCTTGCCACTAGATTAGCTCCCATTCTTCACTCCATCATTCATCCAGATCAATCTGGTTTTATGAAAAATAGGTATGGCTAACAATACTAGATCCCTCTTACATGTTATAGAACAGAGTCCATATCTTGCTTCCCCTGCAGGAGTGATGGCTTTGGACGCAGAAAAAGCTTTTGATAAAATTCATTGGCAGTTTTTATTTAAAACTTTATTGTCCTTTAATTTTGGTGCCCATTTTATTCGTATGATTTCTGCTTTATATTTTGCCCCTACTGCTCGTGTTTTTATTAATGGCCAAATTTCCACTCAATTTTCCCTTTTTAGAGGTACTAGACAGGGTTGTCCCCTTTCTCCACTATTGTTTTTATTAGGAATTGAGCCTTTTCTTAATTGTATCCGATGCAGTGATAATATTCAAGGGATTGCGATAAATGATGTAGTGATTAAAACTTTGGCCTATGCTGATGATGTGTTATTGTTTATTAGTAACCCACTTTCTTCTGTTCCCTCCCTATTAGACATTATTGAAAAATATTCGGTTGTTTCTGGTTTTAAGTTAAATGTAAGTAAAACAGATTTTTTTCCTTTGAATGCTCTTTGTACCCCGGATATGCTACCACACACAGATATTCTTTGGCAGAACAGTAAACTGAAATACTTAGGTATCCTATTTGCTTCCTCGTTACCTGCCACATTAAAACTCAATAGTGATTTTATTCTTGAATATATTAAGAACAAAACGTCCAAATGGTCTCCCCTTTTCCTCACCTGGTGAGGTAGAATGGAGGCTAGAAAAATGAATGTTGCACCAAAAATTTTCTACTCGTTGGCCATGATTCCCACTCAGTTTCCTCTCAAATTTTATAAAGATATTGACAAACTGTTATCTAAATTCCTATGGTCTAATAAGGTTCCTTGTATTGCCAATAAGAAATTAAAACTCCCTAAGTCCCAGGCTGGCTTTGCTCTTCCGGACTTTTACCTCTACCATAAAGCTTTTCTTTTAAAGCAAAGTTCCTTATGGTTCACAACCTCCCATATGGTCAAACCTCCAATTTGGCTTGATATTGAATCTTCAATTGTTAGTCCCTTTTTATTGCCCTCTTTACTGTCAATGTCTTCTACATCCAAGGTTATTCATAAGTCCTCTATCATCAAATCCTCTAGATTAATAATTAATGATTTGGATTCTAATTTTGAGGTACCCTTACTCTCCACAGTTCACTTGTCTTTATGGCACAGTGCTTTACTTAAACTAAATAGGAACATTAACGTTTGGTCCTCATGGATTTCAAAAGGGATTTTGTATCTCAAAGATGTCTTTTGTGAAACTGCTTTTATTCCTTTTGAGCAACTTCGGTTAAAATTTGATATCCCAGCTTCTGATTTTATAAAATACCAATCCTTATGTAATTCAATTTTGGACTCTTTTCCCAATGGTATTCCTTCTTCCACTACTAATGACCTATTAATTTACCTTGCAGCTGTTACATCATCCCCCAAAGCTGTTTCTGTGTTTTATAAAAAATTTACTTCCTTTCAGGGTTCCAATGTTGGTACTCTGTCCTCTTTTTGGAATTCTGAATTGTCCATTTCCTTATCAGATGATACATGGTCTTCAATATGGCTTAATAGTATTTCTGGTTGGCTTCCAGTGTCTCGGTATCAAACTAATGCTTTTCTTTTATTTAATGCCCTATGGACCCCATTTCGATTATGCCATGCAAAATTGTTACCATCTGATGTTTGTTGGCATTGCACTTATAGTTCTGGATCTCTTTGTCATATGTTATATGAATGCCCAGTTATTTTGAAATTTTGGTCGGAGGTTTGGAGTGTAATTTCGCAAATTTTACCTGTGCAAGATGATATTTCTTATGCCATGTTAATATGTAAATCAGTTGCTCTTTCCCATCTTCTTACTGAGTTAGAAGCACAGTTATTTAATTTCTTAATTACAGCTGCCTTAAAATCCATTACTTTTTGTTGGAAAGATGCTTCTTCTCTTTCAGTTCATGCCTGGTGGTCGTGGATTATCTTTACTAGAAAAGGAGCTCAGCTGTCTCTTAAAGGCATTGTTCACAACTCGCAGTCATTTCAATCTTTTTGGTCTCCTATTGATTCGTATGTTATGCAATGATTCGTGGGTTATGTCCTACTAGGACCTCAAGTTCTATTCTGTATTTTGATATATAATTTCCCTTCTATTACCAGCCTTTATCATCCAAATTAATTGTGACTCTATTTTGTTGTATTTTACGAGTATCTAATATGTCCCCTGCCCCGTCCCTTCCCTTCCTTATTCTCCCCCTTTCGTATCCCTTGGATTATTGCATTTTATATTCGCAATTTCACCTTTTACGCTTATGAGAATTATTCTTTTGTATTGTATTTGTTTAATTCTTCTGTTTGCATTTTGTTTCAATAAAATCATTTTGAACAAAAAAAAAAAAAGAATAACTACAACGGATTTCACAATATATTTAGCCACTCTGCAGTTATTTGCTCTGTACACCCAGGGCATATGTATGTGCACCACACTTTCCATGCCGTGCTCAGCACTTAATTGCATTATTTTCGCAACATTACAGTTCACACACTCCCATCCTTATTCACACCGATATGTATAGTTAAAACAATATCGCTTAGCAGCAATTAGATAAAATACCCATTGTACATGGAGAACAATGTCATGATGCTCGTTTAAATGTAACACTAGTTGTCGACACAGGTTATAGGCAAGTGTGTCGCTGCGTACACCTAATAGCCATGACATCTACATACGTCACACATGTAACATCACCATGTAAACTAGGCACATACACATACATGTTAAAACTACAGGGTGACATTTCTATATAGATTGGGCAACCAGGCATAGGCGTGCACCAACTGTACAACATAGGTCAGCGTCATCATGTACACCCAATGTTTGCACCTACCTCACAACACGGGAAGAAGCCATTCGGGTGTACACCTAAACATTGCATCCGTTGTACAGCACAGACAGGAAGTCATGTCCTAAGCGTGCACCAGTGGGAGCCAAGTTGTGCTTATTAATAGTGCAACAGGCATTAGGTTCCTTCGTCTGTAGTGTACTTCAACTGTGAACCAGACATTTGCATAAATTGTGTGGTTCAGAAATTAGGATTCTGTGTCAGAAGATTTTATCAATGGTACACCCAAAAATTGCATTTTGCACTCAGAGTGCGTACCATCGCTACACCAAAATGCGCATCAGTTGTGAATCGAAAATGTGCATTAGTGGTGGGTCAGGAATCAACATTCTACACCTCAAGTGTGTAATGTTGATTTAATCTGTTATTGAAGAGCATTGTTGTATCTAATGAGGTTGTTTCCTGTATGGAAACCTAGCTAATTATCATCTGTAGCTTCACTCCATAGAACTAATCCTGAGTGTTATAACAATAATTCAGACGGAGTTGCTTGTCCCTTGATTCCCTGCAGCACTCCTTGTGTCTTGATGTCCTCATTTTGGCAGGTAGTTGGGAGTGGTTTTGCACTGGTAAACGTGAGGTGATTCACAGGGTAGTAGCCTGGCTCATTCTCACAGGTGTAGCAGTAAATCCTTCCAGGTATCGCAAGTTGAGTTTCCAATTGTGGGTTTCCTCGAGTGCTTTCAGTGCCCTCTGTGCCAGGTTAGTACAAACATTTATGGACAAAGAGTAATTATTGATTCTGCTCGAGTAGACTTCCCCGTCTATCAAAAAAATGAAGTTTCTTCCATGTATTCACAATTAGAGTGTGCACTCATGGAATGCTTAAATAACTTGTTGTAGATGTGACATCACAGCAGTCAAGACATGATGGCGATTAATGACATGATAGGCAAAAACGGCTGGACCCACCTGTCAGAACTGACAACTCCTGAAGAGACTATATAACATTGCAGATATATAAGAAAATGAATCGATCATTGCCCATAGTTGTAGATGCGGGCATATTCAGTATTTATCTTGTGCTAATAAAGTGGGTCTACAGTACCCGATCCCACCGTAGGACATTTTAATGCTCTTCAGCTCCTGAATTAGAAAGGTCTGTAACAGTTCTGACAAGTCTACTCAGCAAATCCACATCTGGATCATCATTTAAGAAATGTAAAAGGTGGAGCAGGGGAGCAAACTACCTGACTTCACCAGTACTCCCAAAACATTCTGGTGGAGTTCTCAAAACTGTCGTACTTGCAAGCAATCATGTGTTTGCATCATCAATCACTCAAATTGTGGGTGAAAGACGTTACAAAGAAATGTCGTTTTTTAGCCCCATCTTTTTTGTACAGCCTACGCAATCACACAAAACATACAGGTACACTTGCACAGAATTTGCATTCAAAAGGGCCAACATACCTACAGACACTCATTTTCCCAATTGCAACCAACACACTGGCACCTTTACACACAGACCAACAAATGTAACTTATTTGTTGGTTTTGTACAAATTAACATTTTTAATAATTGAGGATCGAGAAGGTGTTGAACAAAATATTTTAAAGTAATTGTATTATGATTGATACTTATTTTGTTAATAAACATGATTGAATGTAATGACGCAACCTAAGAAGCATGGCGAACAGGAGTTTTCGGGTCTATGAGATAAATTCATTATAGTGTTAAACAATAATTGTGGTACTGAATTGGCTAATATTTTGGTGCTTATTTATTGTGCATTGCACTCAGGCTCAGATTTCTTTTGTCTCACTGAGTGATAGGCAAGGAGAAATGGCGATCCCCAGGTTCTGTGTGACCTGAGCCTGCAGCATGGAGGCTTTACAGGATCATCATGGAACAGATTGCAGTTTTGACACATAAAGGTCACCTATGTAGAAGTGCAGTTAGGAAACCGAAGTATTGTTAATTATGGCATGAGATGGACCAAAGTTGTATGTTGTTTTTGTGAGCAATATGGTGAACATGGTGTGAAAACCACTCTTGCTTGCCATAGCAATGCCGCCCACCCCTGAAAAATGTGTCTCTAGATATCCATCATCTTGTCATGGTTACATGTAGGACTCCCTAACTCCCAAAGCGATCATGAAATGGGCTGTAATGTAGAAGCAAGTGGATTGTGACTCTTGTTTACAGAGCTAACCATCACCGTAATGATACAATTTATGAAGAAATCATTTGAGCAGGTTACAGACTAAGGAATGGAGGTGACGACAATGAGGTGAAGCCGCTCCATTATATCATGGCTGTGGTACACAGACACATCCCATTTAAGTGCCTGCAAGCAGTTTGGTTGTCAAAAGACTGACTTGTATAGCTAAGGAATGGTTGCACTGAGCAGTGGTGAAATCAGCACCTTATCATGAAACTTGGAAAAGATAAAAGGGAATATTAACCACTACCAAGGGGGTTACAGACTAATTAATTTTTGTGTCATTTAAAGGGACCAAGCTAAGAACCAAAATGTCACTGCACATCTTGGTCAGTGTCATGAAGCTCAAGGAAGCAGTTAAACAACAGGAGGTGTATGACACATTACAATAGCAGGCAGAAAGTCAAGCTTACACTCTGTAATGTGGGTGAATTTATAGATGGGTAAATCACCAACCCTTGGACAATCATGGAGTTAGTATGAAGCATGTATGTGTTGGAGGACATCGAGGTCTGGGGTGGCACTCAGTTGGCTAGAGTCAATGTGGGAAGGCAAGTACCACTCACACTACCTAGAAGTGTAGCTGAAGGGTCCAAGAATGTAACCACAAACAGAATTCACAGACAACCAGAAGGATTCAAAATAATATTTACTGGTAGGTCGGCAAGCATGCACTCCAGCTTCCTTAACTGTATTTGTCTCTTGTTTTGAGGAGGGAGAGGTGTTGTAATTGTATAAACAGAACTGTGGATTATCTGTAGCCAGGAAAGGAAGTTGGGATGAGGCCTCATGTTGTGTCTGGGGGCTGGAGATTCAGTTAATGACTGGTTCTGTGGTGTTCTGTTGATGTCTAATTCAAGAATTCTTTCAGTATCCTAGGGTCTGAACTTTTTGTTAGTTCATCCATAGCTTATAAAACAATGGATTAGCCCATCCATGGATTCGATATATTTAATGTATTTATGAATTATTTTATCAGTTAAGGCTTCGTACAAGTACCAAGAGCATCAGAGCGTTTACATAGTGCATAAGCACTATGAATACTATCAAGACAAAATAATAAGTTATTAAATGCAACACAAATAGGTAACATTATTTCTTTCATAACAAGCTAGTCTCTATACATAAGATCAAAGTAATTCAATAATAGAGCCATTCCCCGAAGTCAGTTAGCAACAACACGAAGGATGCATTTAAGTGAGTGGGGAGGATACATTTTTAGGAATATTTGTAAGAATGCAATTACTATACACAATATTGGAGATGACTAGAGATTTAGCAACATCTGTGAGATCTTGCTCGAAATAAAGTGTTTTATCCCATGGATGAATATCAGTGTACAGTTGATGTTTTTTGGCTGTAAGGTTAATATGTTTGTGGGGGATGAGGTGCCTATCTGTAAGCAAATTGAGAGACTTAGAGCAACCAGTGGTGGTCTGTGTCCATTCTAAGATCCAAGTAGGTTGGGACCGGGTTAGAGATAGGTACCTTGAGATGTAACAAAATCTGTTTTGTTGGGGGTTAAATTTAGACCTACATTAATATAAGCAGTAACATGACACTAAAGTACAATAAGATAATCAACATGTGAAGCCTTAATGAAAAGTTAAATAACCAATACAAAACTGACCTTTGACACATAGACATAAAAAGCATGGACATATAATGATATAAAAAAAGAAAAACCTATCAATAATGTATTTGAGCTGTTACCATTAGTCCTCACTGAGTTTAAAAGGGCATCATACTACCCATCATAACCACTTAAGGGGAACCCTACTATTAAAGCAGTGGCACACACGCACCACTATCCCACCTTCAGTTCTTTGGCGAACAACACCTTCCACCGCACACTACTTAGGAATGCAGAGTAGATTATTTTGCACTATTGCATCTGGCTTTCAGCAGTGAAATTTGAGGATGTGGGTGGAGCCAACAGAGTAAAAGGGTGGAGCCAGTGGAGGAAGTGGGTGGGGCACGGATAGGTGGGTGTGGCCTCCTAAAAACTATTTGAGCACCTGCGCTTAATATTTTACAAACTAAGCACTGGATCTGTCTCTTGATTTGTGATGGCTTTGGTTCTCACCACTGCGCTTGTCTTTGCGTCTACTGGGATCGGAAGATTGTAAATATGTTTGGGCACAGCAGATGGATTTAAAGTGTTTTTCTTTGCCACAGCCCTTGCACGCACATCCAATGGCTGAGCACGGCCCGTATTGAGTGAATGCCAACCCACACCTATAGTGTGATTTTGCAGTTTCTGGAAGTCGGGGATTGTGCTTGTCTTTGCATGGCCGGTGACTACTAACTATGGCTAGCACTGACTTTGTGGTTCTCACGCCCACTTCTATGATAGCTGCTTCTTTGTCCTCATGTTCATCTGCACAGGCTGTGGATAGCATGTTGGTGAGAGAGTGAGTTTCTCTAAGCATTTGCTTTCTGAAGGCTTCAGATTGTCAGCTGTCTATAATTCCATGGCGCTTGGCTTCCTCATTTGAAAATGTGCTGAATCAACAGTGTTTGATGAGGTGTTCTAGGCAGTCAATGAAGGCATCGATTGGCTCTCCTGCTTCCTGGAGAGCATTGCCAAATGTGTAACGTTAATAGTCCACGTTGGTGGTGGGGTCAAATTTCTTGACGAGTTTATCTTTTACCTCTTGATATGTGTTGGCTTCTTCTTTAGGGATTTTTTTGAGAGCCTTTTGGACGGTATCCTCTGCAAAGTTCATGAGGTAGCGCATCACATTGGTATCATCTGATTTGTCCAACCCTTCAATTAAGTTGTTTAATTTCTCAATCCTGTCAACACACTACACCCCAATGTTGTGCTAGCTGGATGTGTTGAAGTGGGGCAGTGACTTCAGGAGTGCAGTAGCATCACGAGTACCGCCCCTACTTAGGAGCTCAGTTCTTCGCAAACCTTTGGCATTAGCAGGCGGCTGACCCTGTGGCAGGGGGTTCGCGCCTGTAGCTAAAGGAAGCTGCACCACTTGACTTGTTTCCAGGAAGAGACGCTGTTTTAGTTAGCGCTCCTGCACAAAGCGCAGAGGCGCGCTTTTAATTCTCCCTGCTCACCTCTTCCCTCACGGAATCCTGACGCTCACTCTCCACTCCTTCTGAGCGCACCGGCACGGCACAGCGCTGAACAC
Source organism: Lissotriton helveticus (assembly GCF_964261635.1). Taxonomy (NCBI): domain Eukaryota; kingdom Metazoa; phylum Chordata; class Amphibia; order Caudata; family Salamandridae; genus Lissotriton; species Lissotriton helveticus. The sequence goes on along the minus strand of NC_136061.1, from coordinate 1,914,719,123 downwards.
AGCGGCGGCTCGCAGCGGCTGGGGCCGACATCTTGCATTGGGCTGCTCGGGTGAGGCGAGGCCACGGCCATCTTGGCCACACCCCCACGAGTACCGCCCCTACTTAAACGGGCCACCATGTGTCAGCGCAGCGGACGAGCGCAGCGGGCGCGACGGAGGCGCGCCGGAGTTAAGCCCGTCTGCGCCCGTCCGCGGCCGACCGGGACCCGGGCCTACTCCCCCTGGCCACTTTTTAAAATACTCGTCGCTGGAACTTCTAAACCTATGCCCTTACACTCTCCAGGGTTCCTGCAAGCACTCTCTTGCCCCACGTACATTGACTTGCATTCAACGTTTGGGTCTTTCCTCTTTCCCCACTTCTGTGCCTCATGCCCAGGCTTTAATTCAACCCCTTCCTGAGCCTCCATCTGCATCTACGGCAAAGCACAGTTTACGCTGTTACTACCTCAATACTCGGTCCCTGGTTAAAAACCAAATAGACATTTTTCTTTTCTTGGAGGAGGTAAAACCCGACATTTTCTTATTAGCTGAAACCTGGCTAACCCTTCACTCCCTCCCCGATGTACTTGTTGCACTGCCCGCAGAATATTATATCTTGACAGCCAACCGTACACCTGGGAAGGCGGGAGGTGGAGTAGCAGCTATAATTCTGAAATCTCTCCATGTCAGGGAATTACCTTCCTTGACTCTTCCGGATACCGAGAACCTAGTGATTAACCTTGACACTGAAAGTGGGTCCCTTATTTTGGTTCTTATTTACCGGCCTCCCCAATATATGGCCAGTTATCCATCTCTCCTGGCGGAGCAGCTGGCTTCATACGTAGTCAGCCACTCTAAAATCATCCTCATTGGGGACCTAAATTACTGGTTCGACAGCACAGACATAGACACTCAAGCTGCTGAACTGAAAGACCTGCTTACAGATCTCAATCTAAATCAGCAAATTAATGCACCTACTCACCAGAAAGGCCACAGCTTGGACCAGATTTGGACGCATAATTTATCTTTATCCGACCCAGTTATCAGCCCTTGTATATGGTCGGACCATTTTACTATCTATTTTACACTAGAAACACGTGGAAATGTCAGATCCAAGCCATGCAAGAGCAAAGAATTCCGCAAGTGGAAAACCATGGACCTTCCAGGATTTATTGACGTTTTAAGTAAAACCGTACCACCACCGTACGATGACCTGGACACCAGTGAGAGAGCGCTGTCTAACTGGCTACTCAACGCAGCTGACCTCTCAGCCCCCCTGGTACTGGTCCCTAATATCAGAGGGAATGAAGCTCACAAATGGTTCTCCCAAGAACTGAAAGAACTTAAACTGGGGGTCCGACAGAAGGAACGGAAATGGAGACAAGGTTACTCCTCACAAGCCAGGATAGTGTACTGTACCGCAAGAAAGGAGTACCAAAAAATCTTGCTCCAACATAAAGCCAACTACTTCTCCCAAAAAATTTTAACTTCTTCAAACAAAACTAAAGTTGTTTTTAATATAGTCAATGAGCTCTGTGACGATGACAGGACAGCTCTCTCAATAGTTCCTACCCAGAAGTTGTGTAACTCTCTGAATGAATTCTTCAGAGAAAAGATTGTAACTATAAAACGCAACATTGCTAGCTCTCCTAAATCGTCCCCTTTGGATGATATTTTTAATAACCCTATTACATTAGATACCCTTCCTGCCATAGACCCTAAATCTTTTCCACTCTCTTGGCACGGGTCAAGTCTGGTTCACCCGATGACATTTGCCCACCCCACATTTTCGCAGAGATTGGGCACTCTATTCCTCATGGGATCCTCCCTTTGCTCAACGACTCTCTTGACCAGGGAAAGGTCCCCGCAGGGTTCAAACATGCTCTATTGATTCCCCTGATCAAAAAACCCGGTCTTGATCCTCTTGATCCTTCTAACTATCGTCCGATATCCTTGTTGCCATTCCTTTCCAAAATCCTGGAGGCACATGTTGCTAGTTGTCTCTCTCACTTCATTGAATCTACTGGATACCTGGAGCTTAATCAAGCTGGGTTTCGACCGGGGCACTCAACCGAGATGGTGACACTGGCGGTCCAGAATGTACTAAGATGCAATGCAGACAAGGACATTCCCCAAGCACTGGTACTTCTTGACCTGTCGGCCGCATTCGACACGGTCGACCATACTATCTTGGTCGACCGTGTCGAACAGGCTGGCCTGAGAGGCTCGGCACTTAGATGGCTGAAGTCATTTATCTCGGAACGCACCCAGGCAGTGAGATTAGGAACCTTTACAGCCCCTAAAATCAAAAATGAATGTGGAGTCCCTCAGGGCTCGTCTCTGTCCCCACTTTTATTTAATTTGTATTTACGACCCTTGCTATTCTCATTAAAAAAGTTCAGAGCCTTAATGTTTAACTACGCAGATGATCTGCAATTGATCTTCTGTTTAGACACACCTGGCGCGGTCACCGAATTTCGGGAGACCATGGTTCACATTCAGAGATGGATGGGCCTAAATCACTTAAAACTCAACCCAGGCAAAACTGAATTGATTTTGCCTGGGAAGAGTGCACTGTACTGGGGACCACATTTCTGGCCTCCAGAAATGGGTGACCCCCCGGCTAAGTCCCAAACAGTTAAGAGCCTTGGAGTTTCTTTTAATGAAGATCTATCGCTCAAAAATCAGGTAGGGACTGTGGTATCTGCAAGTTTCTTTCAACTTCGCAAGATTAAGAAGATCGCCCACCTTTTAACCCACCCTGCTCTGATTCAGGTCATTATCGCTCTTGTGTTGTCCCGTCTGGACTATTCCAACAGTCTGTACTTGGGTCTTCCAGCGGGGCAGCTCAAGAGACTTCAACTGGTCCAAAACCAAGCGGCCAGGTTGATCTGCAAGATCCCTAAGTGGCAGTCCATTAGACCAGGACTGGCCAGTCTCCACTGGTTGCCAGTAGCGCAGAGAGCAGCTTTTAAAGCAGGATGCATTATCTTCAGGGCTCTACAAGGTAAGGGTCCCGGATTTATTAGCAGCCTGCTTGTTAGTTACACTCCCTCTCGCGCTCTCCGCTCAGGTCAAAAGAACCTGTTAGTGGTGCCGCGAATCAGGAAACAACGCCAAGGAGGTGGATCTTTCCATTTTTTGGCCCCCTCCCTGTGGAACTCTTTGCCATTGCCGTTAAGGCTCCATGAAGATCTGTTAGCCTTCAGACAGGCTTTTAAAACTTGGCTCTTCAAGCAAGCTTACCCTTAGTTAATCCCGTTTCCTTTTTTTTCTGTTACATGTTATGTTGTGCCAGTTTTCCACAGCGCCATGAAGCCTATGGGCGTACGTGCGCTTAATAAATTTAATTTAACATAACATAACATAACATATGTGGGTCGTTCGTCAGTGGGCCTGGTAGCTTGTGGTGAGGCACGCATCTTGCCCTCACAGCAAAGATGAGAGGTGTGCAAACAAACAGTGTGTCTGTCAAGCACAAGAGACAGCATTTACCAGTGGGTTGGCAGTGCAAGACAGGGGTCAGCCAGGGATTGTCTCAATTCAAGATGGCCACCAGGCAGAAGCAGGCTCGAGGCATGGGCAAAGAGATAGGCCTTCCCAATTCAAGATGACCGCCACCAAATTATGGAGCCTGAAAGTCTAGGTAGGCTTCCCCAACCCAAGCTTGCCACCAGAAAGAGAGAGGGTTTGGGTACCTTTGTAGGCCTCCCCAACTCAAGATGGCTGCCAGCAGGGGGACTGGAATATTCAATGAGGTTCTGTGATGTACAGGAGTAGCCCTGAAGGTCGTCATGCAGTGATGAGGCATAGCTGGGGCTCTGGCAGCTGTAAGGGTGCCAAGCAGGAGGCTGCTAGCAGGTGCGGCCTCAGAGGCACTTTGAGGGACGTCAGCCAGCATGCTGGTACATAGCACATGCTCACAGTGATCTACTGAGTACGTTCACTGGTGAGCCGCCGGGGCAGGCTGACGGTCACATGGGTGGCTGCTCTCTCACTTGTCGTCAGTTGTCGTGTTGAGGACACAGGAAGAAGACACGACATGGGGAGCTGGTTGAAACTTCTTTATTAAGCATGCTCACGGGGAAGCAATATGCTCAATAGGAGCTCCGTGCAGCAACTAACTTTTCCTTTCTTCTTCCCTTTCCCTCCCACCTTCGGTTGGCTGTGTCATCACAGCTTTGGGCCAATGCAATGGCAGTGTCCTGGAGAGCCCAACTCTACACCATTGTTCATGTTTTCATTTAACTTTGTGCAAAACCACGAGGTTGGCAGAGTGATGGAATGGACGATTAGCCACTTTTACCTGGTGCTTCCTGATAGGGGTTATTTTAACATCTAGTTTCCCTTCTCACTGCATTTGAGTAAATCTTTGAGGCAGCGTACAGGATCAGGTAGTGTTGTGGCCAGTTCAGCAGCACTGGGGGGCTGCAGGACCCACAGGCGTCATCCTGCCAGCAGATCTGTGCCACTTTGTAAATGCTGAAGGCAAGGCCCACCTCCTTAATGCCGCTTTTATGTGCTGCCACGGACCAGAAAAAGCCACTCTGGCGGCAGGCGTGGCAAGGAAAAATAAGCTGCCAACTGCCGCCTGAGTGTCTGCCTCTGGCCAAAGATGCCCTGAATGGTCACAGGGGCAGATGCCTTGACGGGAAATATCGACATGCATGGTGCCGCCCCCCTGATCCAAGTGTGACACTATGGCCAGAATTATTGTTCATGCCCATGGGCTGGTAGAGACACGTGGTGTGGCGCCGCGGCCAGGGCGACTGACACTGGAATCTGGGGATCAGCACCATGCGACTCTGGGCAATAGCTTGCTTAATCTTCCCGACGGCCCCCAGCGCCTGGAGACCCTAACGGCTGATTGTGCGCTATACAAATGTGGATTATTATTATACATCGAGTCGGCTTCAGTGGGTGATTAATAATTTGCCTGTGTGGCTGTGGCATCAGTCAAAGTTCATGCTCAAGTTCGAAAATTGTCACTTATTCTAAGTAAACAAGTGAGACAGTGGGAGCATTCTCTCCACACAACACTCTCATTATCATCACGATCGCTACTTAAATGCAACTCCTGGTAGAGAGCGTCTCATGGGGGGTTGCAGGTGCATGACTGAACAGAACACCCGGAATACTGCAGGATGGATTAGGACATTTTTAGGCACGCAGTTGCATTTTTTGCGGAATTTTTGCGGTACTTTATTTTAGTGACATGTAAGAGTTATGTCCTAATAACAAGGGAATCTGGACGAAAAACCTATAGTGTATGCTCTCCTAATCAAAACAGCATAGAGCTCCTTCTCACACTGACACTATGTTGGGGTACCAGTGTGGCCTAGGCCCCTGATGGAGGAGAACTCATGAGATGTCATATGTTTGGAACAGGATCATACATTAGGAGTGGTGTGGTTGTCAGTCTATTTCAGTGGAATAGGCAGGAGGGAAAATAAATGGAATTAAACTGCTAATACTACCACCTGGTTGATCTCAAATTTTATTCTTGTCCCCAGTGGGTGTCAACGTGAGAAAAAGCCCTGCCTGGAGTATTCTTTGTAATGCAATTCAATAGTTATGTAAATATTTAGCATGTGATTGATGGTGGACTTTGGAAGTATTCGTTCTGTTGTTCACATTTTATTTCAAAATAAAAGGACAGGGGATTGAGAGCATGTGAAAGCTGGTGGTTACATTTAAAAATTATGGTCGGCTGGGGAGATACTAGTGCTCTAATTGTCCCTCACCAACACTCACTTCCAATTCTCAGCTTTTTTAAATAATAAAAATCTGTAAGCAGAATTCTGATAAATACCCAACCAAAGCTTTGTGTATAATACATAATGTATCAAAACATTTAGTGACATAAAATATTTCATGTTTGTTGGCAGTCCATGATCAGTGGTTTACTTGTGCCTGCACTTTATATATGCAAAGTTAACAGATTATGCCATGCCATTGGGGACACTGTACTCCAGTCTGGAAATCAGTTTTCAGCTCTGTTGGTCAATTGATTCAACAGAAATGTTATTCTATTATAATTGTATATATATAGTGCTAATTACTCTCCGAAGGGATTCCAAAGTTAGGTGTATTTCCAATGGTTTTTTTGTGGGGGGGGGGAATTAGTTTTATGCTCGCAAGGAAATCATTCCATGCACGTACAACAGTTCGGTCCCCTACAAGTAACCATGACTACTGGACCGATTACCCAACTAACAAACTATCTCACTGGAAGCTGTAACATTTGACTACAAGATATGTGCGTGGAGCAAGTGCATTAGTCAAGTTGTTCCTTAATAAGAGTGGAACATATGACCTATAGGCAGGATACATGGATATCTCAGTACCAGATGCATTATACCTTTGCAGCTCAGATTCACACAGAGGAAGAAGTTGAGGGCCTACAAGCTGTTTAGGCCCCTCCCCTTCAAGAGAATGAGGATGTGTAGAAGAGCCCTTTCCCTAACCCACCACTCTGTGCACGAATAGAGTAGCCCAGCTTCCAAAGGCCCGCAGATCATGACCTTATCCTATGTATTCAGGTTTTGCTCATCATATTGGACAGGAGAGCAAAGCTATGTAACCCAATACACAGAGATTACTGCCTCAAAGTTAGAAGAAACATCAAACTATTTCCTCGTTCAAGAGACAGCAAGGCCAATAACTGATGAAGCAATAGCATTTTTACAAAAACAGCTGAGAACTGCCCATCAATTACGGGAAAGGATGAGATAAAGGCCCAGATGCATCAAGCTAAAATCCGCTCGCAAAGGGGCAGATTCTCAGAATCTGCCCCTTTGCGACCAGTATTTTTGCATTTGGGATGCATCATCCTAAATCAAAAATCGCAATTTAAGAAATCGCAAAATTGCGATTAATTAAATTGCTATTGCATTTAAGGAATCTCAAATTGAGATTCCTTAAATGCAATGCATTAAAGTTAAAAAAATTGCGATTTCGCTAATAGGGGGCGCAAATTACCATGAAGTTGAACTTCATGGTAATTTGCAAAAACTTTGAAAAATGCACTAAAGTGTACCCATATTCAGATTTCAGGGGTGCAACAGGGTGTCCTTTTGACACCCTGGCACCGTTGAAATTGCAATCTCAATTTGCGATTCTCTAATTGAGAATCGCAAATTGAGATTGTCTTCCCATTCATTCCTATGGGCCTCTAGGCCCATAGGAATGAATGGAGAGTTATTACTTATTTGCGACTCGCAATTTGCGAGTTGCAATTAAGGAATTTTAAGAAATCGCTATTTTTTAAGCGAGTTCTTCCTACATGGCATTTTGCTATTCCTTATTAGCGAATCCTTATTTTTCGCTAATAAGGAATCGCAAAATGGATGCTTGATGCATCTGGGGAAAAGTCAATACATTTGCATACAGGAATAGAGAGGAATACTATTGTACTTTTTCGCAAATTATTTTCGCTGTTGGCTCCAACAGCTGCATCAGCTGACAGGACAGCTGACTAGAGATGGGATAATCCCATCACTCTGCCAACCTCGTGGCCATTGAAAGCTCGAGCCAGATGCTTGACTCTAGCTCGAGATCTTCTTGTAACCCCAAGCCCAAAACGAACTGAGCTTTAACGAGAGGTGATGTAGCCAGTGTCTACAACTGCCGCCTATGTGACACGAGAAACCAGGTGTGAATCCCAGCCTCAGCTAAGCATCCTGTGCATCCATTGAAATGTACGTGTGTCAAAAAAGAGAAAACTGTGTAACCTGGTTTCTGTTTGCTGTGAAGCACTCATATGTTCTTTGGCAATGCCTGCGTTTTGTAAACCGCCAAAAAGACTATGTGGATTTTGCCCATCGCCCACGCTCTAATCTCAGCCTCCAAGACTTAATAAGAAAGCAGCTTGATGTCTGAAAGTGATACCCATCTAGTGGCTGTTTGCAGAGTGTGGTTTGCACAGTGTGGAAAATCAGGGATCAATCCCAGCTTCCCTGCTTGAAAAAATGTGTTATATTAGTCAAATTCTTTTCACTGAGCCTCCTTTTTCTTCATTACCACATATGATTGCACTTCAAATGTGTGAGTTCGGGATGTGAGCTGTATACAAACCTGTCTTGTTTTTGATTTAATAGTATATAATATCTGTTGCATGACTTACAGTCCAAATATTGCTTGGCTCGTATATGGACTCTTGTAGCCAGAGATCACCTTGGCTCTCTCGCTGTTTATTTTTTGGCTCACCCACTGTTAGAAATTGGGTTCCTGGTTGGCAGAGGTATGCACCCTGTCCAATCAGGAACAACAATCCCAGTCAGAGTTAGTCACATATACACCCTAAATTCACCTGTGTTCACCCTCTGGTAGCTTGGCACAGAACAGTCAGGCTTAAATAAAGAGGCAATATGTAAAGTATTTAACCAACACTTAATACAGTAAAATAGTGAAAATGCCACTGAAATGATGCCACATCTAGTTAGAATATTAGAGCTTAATGTATTGAACAAAACAAGACGAAAACTACAAGAATCAAATAAGTAGAACCGGAGAAATACATTTTTGTGTGGCTGTCTAGACTGAATGCACAAGGCCGAACTGTCACTCACCTCAGATGTGTTTTTGAGAGAGGCAGCCGGCACAGAGAGCTTAAAATCAGAAAAATGATATCTTCCTGTTAGAACCGGGGTCTCTAGTTGGCAGGGGTATGCACACTAGTCCAAGTAGGGACCACCGCTTCCGACCTGGTAGCTTGGCGCAGAGCAGCAAAGGCGTAACTTCAGAGGCAATGTGTAAAGTATTTGTGCAACACACAACGGCGATGACACAGTAAAAAGACTCACAAAAGGAACACCACACCAGTTTTGTATAAGAATAAGAATTTCTTTATCTAAAAATTATGCGAGAACCAAAAGCAGGTAAGTCCATCTCCAGGCAAGATCAATAATAAAAAGGATTCCAGTTTCCAAGCAAGATCAATATTCAATAAGAATAAATCCAGTTCCCAGGCCTGATCAATAATAAAAAGGATTCCAGTTTCCAAGCAAGATCAATAACCAATAAGAATGAATCCAGTTCCCAGGCCTGATCAAATCACCAAAAGCTCATGTGTGCCAAGGGGTCCTGCTGGTAATGTCTTTCTCACAGTGTCCTTGGATGGCAAAAGTTCACTTGAGGTAGGTACTTATGGTCAAAATTCACTGGGGTAAGGTTCTTAGGCCAAAGTTCCCTTATAGCGTAATAAGTGTACCTCTCATAGAAATGATGCTCCCAGCGTAGGAAGTGTGGCTGCCCAAGCGCTGCTGGTAATGCTAAAAATGCCCCAGTGTCAATTACCAAGTAATTATGCCCCCGTAGGCCGGTCAGTGAAGGACGGTTCCCAGCCAAGCACAAAGCTCACACTCCAGGTACCCGGCCAACCCGCACCCCGCCCCCTCGCAGCAGCCTGGTTGCACTGAGGTGTTACCTGGGGTGGTGGATGCGGGCGCGGGTGCGAGGCTCCTCTCTCCTTGGGGCCTCGGGCTCAGCAGGCGCTGCACGGGTGGGTGTCACGGCCACAAAGCGCTCCTTTAGCACAGCGCTTAACAGTGCCTCCAAGTCCAGGGCAACGACAGAGCCTCCTGCCACACAGCGCTTCGCTTCTCAGCGCTACACAGCGCGCTCCGGTTCCTGTGGCGGTGATCTCAGGGTCAGTTTCAGTCGGCTTGCGCCAGAAGCAGAGGCAATCACAGAGCCCTCGGGAGGATCACGGGGCAAGCAGTGCTGAGGGCAGGCACAGCGTTGCAGGGCAAATCTTGAGTGTTGTTGCTGTTCCAAAGGGCAGTCTTTAAAACGCTGTGGTCCAAGGACAGGTAGTTTCCTTTAGCTTAAAAAGGGTGCAGTCCCAAAAAGGCAATCTTTAAAAGGTTGAAGATTCTTTAAAATGTGGTTCAAAGAAAAGTAGTTCCTTTGGGATGTTGTGGAGACACTCTGGTGGTGATGTTGCAGTCTCCCATGCAGGGCAGGATCAGCAGACAGTAGGGCAGCTCAGCAGGTTGTGGGGCAGCAGTTCCTTGGAGCAGTCAGCCTCCTTCCCAGTGGCAATCCTCTTGCGCAGCAGTCCTCACTCCAGCAGGGATTCTTCCAGGTCCAGCAGTGTAAGAAGAATGTGAGGCCAGGACCCTCCCTTATATATCTTTTTAGTCTAGACTAGAAAGTGGTGGAAGTCTCTGGAAGGGTCTGGGGGGCAGGGGCTTCTGGAAGAGTCCAGGGAGTTCTGGTATGTTCCCTGCCTTCCCTGACCTAGCTGTCACAGTGACGAGAGACAGGCCGTTAAGGCTACTGTGGGCAGCCCATCACAGCTCATCCCAGGGAAGAAGGTGTGAATCACCACTCCCACCTCCCAACCCAGGCAGGCTATCAGTATGCAGAGGGGAGGGGGGGAGTCTGCAGCCTAATCTAAGTGTAGGCAGGAAAATGTCCCCTTTATAAAAGTGGGATCCCTAGCGTAGTAATGCCCAAACCCTATATATCATTGGAAAGGGTTCCCCGCCTCGAGACTTATTAGGTCCCTGTCAGAAGTTAGTCCATAAGGGGAGGTTCCCAATGTTAGCCTATGGAGGATTAAGCCTTACTGCGGTAGCAGTGGCTTGTGGCTCATATGCCAGCCTCACAAGGTTTTAGGGGAGAGCACCTGCACCTCAGCACTGTTTAGCAGTGGTGAGCCGCCCAGAGTCCTAAGTCCAACAAAATATAGGATAAAAATGGGAGGCAAAAAGGGCTGGTCTAACACTTCCCAAAAGTGAACACTTTTAAAGTTGTAGTAAATTCAACTTTCCATTAAAAAGGATTTATTATTACAAGTCCATAGGTGCAAAACATGACAGTTCTACTCCTTCTTAATAAAAAACTGCACATGTTCAATGTAGTAAGGAATTCTCAATGTTGACGTATTAGTGGGGTAGGTCTCACAGTAGTGAAAAACTAATTTGGGAGTTTTGCACTACCGGGACATGCAAAAATAAAAACGTATATGTCCTGCCTTTTCCTTACACAGCAACCTACTCTATGGGATACCTATGGCCTACATTAGATGTGTCTTTTATGTAATAAAAAGGGAGTTTAAGGCTTTTCAACGGGGTTTTAAATGCCAAGTCGACACGGCAGTGAAACTGCACATACAGGCTCTGCAGTGGCAGGCCTGAAACATTTTGAAAGGGCTAGTTTAGTGTGTGGCATAATTAGTGCTGCAGGCCTACTAGTAGCATTTAATTTATATGCCCTGGGCACATAAAGTGCACTACACTAAGGACTTAAAAGTAAATGAAATATGCCAGTTATGGATGAACCAATGTTACCAAGTTTAGGGGAGTGAGTACATGCACTTTAGAACTGGTTAGCAGTAGGAGGTAACCAGAGTCCTAAGGTCAACAAAAACAGATTAGCAAAAACTGAGGCAAAACAGGAAAAGAATTTGGAGGAAGACCACTCTAAGGCTGTCTAACACCCACCTCCACACCTAACCTCCCCCAGGGTGGTTCTCTTTCATTTGGCTTGGCTGGTTAACAAGCGAGCAAAGGGATGGGGGAAGTGGGGATTTTGAAAAATAAGTTAAAATATAGCAGAACTTACTACACTTGTGCTCCTTTTCAAGAAATCTAGATGGAAATACTGATACATGCCTGGTGTACTTGCTCGCTCCACTCACTGAAGAAACTCAAGTAATAGGGAGGAGAAGGCAGAGCAGAAAAAAGCCATGTAGCATTATTTAGATCAGGTCTGTGTAGTGCGGGAAAGCAGAAAAAAGAGACTTGTTCTGCTGCCTTCCACCATGGAGTGTTTGCTGTATTTGCAGCTCCCTGGCAGGCTGCCATAAAGCAATAAATGCATTAACCCATTGCGTGCTGCGGACGGCCCCCGGCCGTCACACGCAATGGTGGGCGTGTGTGGAGGATGGCCAGGGCCCGTCCGAACCCCGCCCACTCTCCATTTCACCCACACAGCGTGAAAATTCGGCGAGCACAGAAGGGGTTAAGCAAGGAACACTTTTGTGTTTCATTGCTGCACTCAGGCAATTTTCGCCGCAAATATGCAATTTGCGAAAGCACAAAAAGCTTGAGGGTCTGACTAATACATTTTAATGTGATGATAAGGACACCAGCACTGAAATGCGTTAGTCTATCCCCTGAAGCATAGTACGTAGCAGAGATGCAGCAGAGGGAGAGAGCATGAGTAAGTGGAGACGCAGGCACTTAGAACTGTCATTCTGCAACAAAGACTTGCTGCTTTTGAATGAAACCAGAAAGCTCTAATCATAATAAACATGAACCCCTGCACCACAAATGTAGTCCTATTAAAGAAAAAGAGTATGAGAAAAGAAATGCAAACCACTTTCCAAAACTACAATGAAAGTGGCAATTATAATGGCCACCAAACAAAAACAGAAAGAGATGTGTGGATCAGTAGAGTTATTAGGTAAAGCATGACTGCCATTGTCCATAGAAACAGAGTAAACCTCAGTCAAGTAAGTAATGGATAAGAACAATCGTGGTAATGATGATTACCTCTAAGTAGGTTAGCCACCTTTCTCAGAGAAAATACCAGTCATCTGTTCACGTATTAGGGTTATACAAAGGCCCAACATGATTCTTAAGTTGAGCATTATATGAAGTTGTTTGTATTCACTCTTAACATTGACTTTCTCTCTTTATTTACTTCAATTATCAGTTAGGGGCTATTATCTCATGATGACATCTATTGAACACAATTTAAAGTGTTTTATTCTAACATTTACTGTATAAAGTGTGTACTGATAAGGGGAATATATACCAGCTTCGGTTATTTTTCTAGTTTTTGTTCTGGCAGAGACATTAAAATACCAGTCATGCTGGTACGAAACCGGCTAGTTATCAACTCAACTGTAAGTGATCTATGCATGATGGAAACTGATTACCTTATTTTAACAGGTCGGGACATAAGCAAACCTCTTCAGTTTTAACAACTTGATTAATATCTGACTATTTTATTTCCTCCCAGGATCTCTGTGGCTGGTTTCACACAAATTAACTTCAATACAACCTCGGACACCTTTGATGGAAAAAGATGCCTTGTGTCTTTCATTTCCCATACGCCCCCAGTAACAACTCCTTCCACAACCACAATTTCCAAAACACCCATCGCCAGCTCTGATACAGGTGTAGTATCATCCAAACCACAAGGTGTGATAAATGGTTCAGTTACCTGCTAATGTCGATATTTCAGGGTGTGTAGCATTGTAGTTTCTTTAAACCTTTCTAGTTCTCAATAGCATAGTGAGTCTGCTTCAAAGTGCTCTCTATTTAGACCTAATGGATTTGTGAATATGTCCAGGATCTCACAATGTTGGTTGAGTGGAGACTCTAAGATAAGAGCTTAGGTCTCCTGGTTCAACCACTGAAAATGTCAGCCAATAGAAACATGTTATTCACTGTTGCAACAAGATATCATGTGGGTATTTTATGATAACTTGTATATTTATCTATATCTTGCTACTAAAGCTAACTTGCCTAGTTACAAAAAAGTATGTTAACCAACTCAGTTGCACCAAAAGGTTAACCTCTGAAGGATGCTAGGTTCCATAGACCATACATTCAACAACCACCGATTCAACTAGAGCAGCAGCCTCCCCGAAGTCAGAAAGTGTTTCAACAATTGGATCACCTCTATCGCCATCTCCCTGGCCCCCCTCAAACATAGCATTACAACAAGGTCTATATCCCAGGCTAGTTGGTACATGGATGAACTCAGACTGATGAAGTGTCACTACGAACAACTGGAGGGCAAATGTAGAATTAGCCAGGACAATACAGACAGAAGCACATTTAAATCTGTGCTGAGACGCTACCACTAAATGATCAAGACCACCAAGTGTGGCACTCTGGTGGACCACATCAATGTCAGCACCAACAAAATCAAATACATCTTCACCATTGTGAAAGATATACCCTCATTAGCGGCCACCTTCAACTCAACCACTTCATCACAGTACCTCTGCGACAACCTCTCTCAGTTCTTCAGCAACAAAATCACTACTGGTAGCACTGTCTGCCTTAGGGTGATCTCCCCCCAAACTTTTTGACTTACTCCTCCATAATATTTTTCCTCTTCTTTTTGTTGGCCTTAGGACTCGTCACACTTTACCACTGCTAACCAGTTCTATTGTGTGTGTGTGATCACTCCTTAAAACATGGTAAAATTTGCTTTTTCCCAGTTACCATATTTAATTCATGTATAAGTCTCTAGAAAAGTGGTACTACATGTACACAGGGCCTGTAAACATAATGCTTCAGTAATGGGCCTACAGCACTTACATAACCTTACAATCCTGTTTAAGGTCTGCCATTGCAGCCTGTGGGTGTAGTTTTAAACTGCCATTTCATCCAGGCAAAATAAACCTTTTGCCAGGCTCAAATCTACCTTTTTAGTACATATAAGTCACCCCTAGGGCATTTGATGCCTGAAGTCTGTTTCCTGGATCACATGGCTAGGTGTTGTTGACAGTTGTCCTTTGTGTATTCCTCTTGAACAGTATCACAATAGAGAGTCTGGGGATTGGCACGAATGGCCATCATGACTTGACGGAGGGGGGAGGCAGCACTGTCATCTTTCACACTTGCACATCAAAAGCACTGGCCCAGACACTTCTGAGGGGGAACCTTCAGAAGCGTTTCGTTCTTCAGTACACTCCTTGACCTGTGGATACTACAGAAGAAGGGCTTCCATGCTGTCAGAGGACTACTCTGTTGTTAGAGGACCACCCAGCTGCTTGAGGCCTACCCTGCTGCCTGAGAAGGAAGACTAGACCTGCACCCTTCATCCCAGGCTGAAATGACTCCAAGGGTCAGCTGACTGACCTCCTTTTGTGAGCTACAGGGACACAACAAGCTTCAGAGGGCTCTCTGCAACTGCTCACTGACCTACTGCAACTGGACCTGCAAATAGACTTGCCGGAGCACTGCTGGCCTCTGCTGGAGTGATTTCCTGATCTCCAAGAGGTGACTCCTAGGTCTCGGACCCTTGGTGTAGCATCAGTTGAGATCCTTCTTGAAATAAAGGAAAAATCCTTTAGTTCTGGGCTCTCTGCAACCTCAAACTGGTCAGTTTGCACTAAGATCTTGCCACCTGCAACGACCGTCAACATGAAGCTCCGATGAACCCTATCTCTACGCCTGTGGTTACCACCAATGTAAATCTCCTGCAATGATGGTCCATGATGACTCTCTAACAATGACCGCCCTCAGTGCCTGACAGAATCTATGTGCTACAGTCACGACCATCCAGGATGCATGGCCTGCTCTTTGTGCTACAGTGATGACCATCCAAGACACTCTTCCTGCTCCTGGCTGCCTCCTTCAATATGTCAGAACTCTTTGCGCTGAACTTTAGAAGGTAACTTTTTCAGTGGAATTAACCTGGTCCATCTATCAGCCTGCGCTCCATCACAGTTTGCCTAAACCTGTGACTTTCACCCGGTCTCAAACAGGCAGATAACCGCTAGTGGAACATTGTGCCTTTTGGTGCTTTACTAACCTGAACTCTTTAAAATGTCATCTCTCCTGGTTTATTGTTTGTATGTTTGTTGTTGTTGTGTCAAATAATTTAATATCACTCTATTTTTATAAATTGGTGGGGGAGTTTTCTTCTGTTGTGTTTTCACTTTATTACTGATTGTGGGCGTAATAAATACTCTACAAGTTGCCTCTAAGTTAAGTGTGACTGTTTTTGTAGAAAGCTACCAGAAGGTTAAGCACAGGTTAATTTAGTGATTTTTATTGGTTTATCCTGACAAGTTTTTTTCTTATTGCTTGAATAGGTTTTCACCGCCTTCACCCAACAAATCATCTCACAGGCATAATAAGAATAGTGATCACACATTGGAAATTGAAGAAGAAAGCACTAGATTAAAATTGTTAAGCATCTATCAGGGAGGAGATCTAGAACTGTTTTAGAGATAACGGTTGCATGGCCTTATCAGTGCTAGTAGGATGGAAAGCATTTAAGGCAGTAGTTAGATGAAATTCTATCAAATCTGTGGCAGGTATTAGTCTGACACAACAAGGAGAATTAAGTAAAATAATGTATTAAGAAATTTAGAAACAAGGAGAAACCTGGGCACCATCAGGAAATGTAAAGTTAGCGGATAAAGGATATGGCAAGAAGAAAGGGTTAGGGGTCTGATGGCGTGCCCATAGAGTTTTACTCAATAGATAGGGACTTGTTAGCACAAATATTACCATAAGTATATAACACTACAATAAGTGAATTCAGACTCCCCCTTCCTACCAAGAGATCATAATATTCTCATTACCAAAACAGTGCAGGGTAATTTCTGAGATGGGATTGTTTAGACTGCTGTCAATGCTCAACCCTGATTATAAGGTGTTAAGGAACGTTCTAGCAACCAGACTGACATCGCATATGCAAGGGTTAATACACCCTGATCAGAGTAAGTTTATTCCAAGGTTCAGTGAAGTCATAAATATGAGAAGGCTAATGCATACAAGAGATCACCCCACTTACACCCATCAACATGCAATAATACTCCCAATCGATATCAAGAAAGCATTTGATAACCTAAGATGGGATTTCCTGTACGAGGCAATGGGGAAAAGGTACCTTGTATGGCCTTTAAGCCTGGAATAAATCCTAGTCCTTGAGTTAGGAAGGGCCTGATAATATTGAGGACATGTGCAGCAGTACACAGAGGACCAATATAAAATTGTATATAAATGGCAAACATTTGGCTATAGAGGGTGAAATGGTGCTGAAGCGTTTTGGTGAGGTGTCGGGGTACAACATTAACTGAAGCAAAACTAGTGCACACCCGATATGGCCAGGCCTGGCTAATGAAGAGCCCATTGACTCAGTGAATGGACTAATGTCGGAGACAATCACTCCTAGATGTCTGTGGATACAAATGTATAAGATAGAATCAGCCCCACTGGAAGGAAACATAATACCAGTAATAGGAGCAATGAGGGGAATCATAGCATTTTGGAACGCAGTGTCACTGCAAATTACAGGGGGGGTAACTTTGTCCTCTACGGTAACACTGCCCTAACCATTTGATTATAATTTTACAACCCCCCTATCAATTACAAAGGAGCAATCCCGGTAAATAGACACAATCCTAATGGGCCTAAATTGGGGCACCGGCAAAAGCAGAGCAGCACTGTCAAAATTAAAGAAGTAGAGTAACACTATCAAAGTTGCAGCTCCTAATACAGGAGGGAGAGATGGCAGCCCTAATTTTGAGTTATATTACCTGGTGGTGTAGCTACAATAGGTAATGAAGAAAATTCAGGACTACTATTAAAATCTAAAAGACAGGTTGAAGAGGAGGGCAGATTGGTGAAGTTGTTCTGTTATTTGTAGACCAGAAATTTACTGAGACACTGCACCTAAGTTCTGTACACAGTGGAGCGTCCCCTAGTGCCTTACAAATGAATCAGGAAGACTGGGGAGGGGTGCAACATGCAGAAAAAAGGCTATTGAGTAACCCTGGGCGAAGCCCTACGCTACGCTCGTGTAGTTTGCGAAGTTTGCGCAACTTCGCACTACGCGAGCTGCACGTAGCACAGAGCGAACATGCATAGTGCAGCGTAGCGTAGTGCAGCGGTCATTTTTTGCTTGTTTGCGGTCCTCAACGTCATGTTCGCGACCGCGAGCAAGCAAAATGACATCCCGGCGAGACTCTCTTAACGCGGGAAGGTCAGGTTTCTCATTGCGAGTGGTCATGCATGCTCACGACCGCTCGCGATGAGAAACTACCAGTTCGCGTTGAGAATGCTGCCGCTCGAGTAAAAATCTACTTGAGCGGCAGAAAACTACAGTTTGCACTGTGCAAGATGCCGTTTTCAATGATTGCACAGTGCCGGATGCTTGTTCGCACTGTGCAATCATTGAAAATGCATCTTGCACAGTGCAAACATGCTACTATGCAGCTCGCGTAGTGCTACGTGAAGTTCATGTAGTGCGAAGTGCACTTCGCGTAGCTTCGCGTAGTGCTACTCCGTGAACTACGCCCACCCTTACTATTGAGACAGTGGTAGTCTTAAACAGTGGAGGCACCCTTAGAAACCTTGAAGATCTTAAGAAAGATTATGAGATATCAAAGGGGCAATTCATGCTGTCCGATGATGTTGGGGTCAAAATGCAGAAGCTGTTTAAGTCAAGACAAAACAAACCCTCCACACATCAGGGTTTGAATGTAATATAATATTCAATACTTACAGTAAACAATAGGTGCTGAAATTTTCCATCAAGAGCTTCTGAGACCGCCAAGTGCTTACTAGTGGATAGATGTACGCACATTAGTAATAGCAATTACCAAATAGTAATATTTTTACAAATCGCTATTTGGTAATCACTATTGCTAATGCACTAAAGTGAAATCTGGCCCTGATTTCCAAATTAGCGATTAATATTTGGTTGCAAATAAACCAACCCCATGAATATTAATGAACTATGTCTAAATTTGTGACCCACTAGGATTTGCTCCCATCACAGGGATGGTGGCCTGCTGGGGTCAGAAGACCACCATGTCTGTGATTGCTTTTCAGTAAAGCAATTGTTTATTTTAAATACAGTAAGTTTTCCTTTGATGCACTTTAAAATAAAAAATTAGGTGTTCATTTTCATTTTTTAAGCAAAGGCGGTGGTTCATGGGACCAGTGCCTGCTCCTAAAAATAGATTCTTAAACATTCTTAAAGCTGGAGGTATCCCAAATTTGCATATGGGCTATCACCAACTTTGAAACTATGCATGTTCTGAGGCCAGGGATCATTGACAGAATATCAACAGTCAGAATATTGAGGTACCAAAAATAGCGACAAAAAAATATCGATCTCCAGAATATCGTAGTCCTATCTACATAATGGTAAGTACAAAACCATCGGAAAAAAATATCGCTATCAAAAATATAATTGTTAAAAATATTGTTTTTTTTAATGTATAAAAAATAAGGTTAAATAAAGTAAATAATACATATAATTAAAAGAAACATAGTTAAAATGATTTTAAAATGTTAAAAATTATAACTAACACATATAATGAAAAAAAGAATTAAAAATATACATGTATAAAATATAATATATATACTTAATAATATTTATTAATAATTATTTTAATAACACAAATTGTTTAAAAACATATTAAAAATTACAAAAATACATGTATATACACATACACTGATACGATAATATAAAAAATATATATAACAAATTAAAAAAGTAGAATGCGTTTAATCTTTTAAAAATACATTATACACTACATTAACTGAAACAGTAGAGAGAATATTGAATAGCAGAGGGGATAAAATTAATATTCCTACTCCAGAGAGTGCAACAGTAGGTAAAGTGTTGGATAGCGTAGTAGTAAAAATGACTATTCCCACTCCAGTGAGTACAACAGTAGGGAAAGTGTTGGATAGCGTGGAGGTAAAAGTTACTATTCCCACTCCAATGAGTGCAACAGTAGGGAAAGTGTTGGCTAGCTTATGGGTAAATATTACTATTCCCATTCCAGTGAGTGCAACAGTAGGGAAAGTGTTGGATAGCGAAGGGGTAAAAATTACTATTCCCACTCCAGAAAGTGCAACAGTAGGGAATGTGTTGGAAAGCGTAGGGGTAAAAATTACTATCCCCACTCCAGAGAGTGCAACAGTAGGGAAAGTGTTGGATGGCGTAGGGGTAAAAATTACTATTCCCACTCCAGAGAGTGTAACTGTAGGGAAAGTGTTGGATAGCAGAGGGTTACAATTAATATACTTATCAATTAATTTTTTTAAAAATCAAATAACCTCTAATAATAAATTAATAATAACATATTTATAATTAACAAAACATTTTATTATTACTTCATTACAATTAAATTACTTCCCACTCTATTCCCCTATAAACCCACAACCGTTCCTAAAAAAAAGAACCCAATTAATAGAATTATTAATTAATAGAATAATAAAAAATAATTACCATATAAGAATTAATTAACATTACATTATTTATCATAACCAATAAATAAAAATTAATAACTACTTTAATATAATTAAATTACTTCACATCCTATTCCCCTATAAACCCACAACCCGCTACTGAATAAAAACATAAAATGTATTTAAAAATAATTAATAATTTCTAAAAATTATCCTTAAATTTACTATAATTAAATTGCTTCCCACCCTATTCCCCTATAAACCCACAACCCGCTACAGAACTAAAATGCAAAATTAACTTTAAAAAAAGTATAACTTCTAAAAATGTAAAACATATATTTAAAAAAAATGCAATACTTAACAAAAAACATAGAACACATACCTTTAAAATACACACTAGAATACATATCACTAATATAAACGTCGATATTATTAACAACAATATTTATACAAACGATAATACTGACTTTGATATTAACAAAAATGATATTTCTTACCTTCATGTCGATATTCTGGTCACCGATATTCTTGATGTCGATATTCAGTCACTTCGATATTTCCAACTCGATATTTTGTACTCCAAAAATAAAAACTCGATATTATGTCTGTGCACCTGAGGCCGGATGTTGAAAATCATACCACTGCAATTTGGTATTTTGAAGGTACTCCCTAAATACACCCCTTCCAAATACAAAAGTGTTAGAGGTCACAAACACAAAATGTGATTCGAATAATATGTTACCGAATTGCAAGTTGGGTTTGATACATTAGAAAAAGGCCAATCTGTGTTCGGGAGTTGCCTTAGATGCACTGAGGGAAACTTGAGAGGCACATTTAAGTGGACCAACTACCGAATAAGATTGGGGAGTGATATTAAGATGTCGCCCCTAAAATCTCCAGGAGTCAATGATTCCAATTGATACACTTTTGCCACATACATAGAGCAAACTTCATACTTAAAATAATTAATAGGATCTACTCTAAAGCTCAGGCCAAATGCTCCAGATGTTAGAAAATGAGTTCTGGGGGGGCGTGGTCTGGCCACGCAGGAAGATGGCCGCCTGACGGTGAAGCTCTGCCGAGGGACGGACCCCTACCGAGCCTACCGCTCTCACCTTTTTTCATGGATCCTGCAGTCGGTGCCCCATTGCAAGCGGGGACTTTCCTGAGCTCAGCGGTGCCTTTGCGGAGCTCGGCGGTGCTGTATTTCCTGTTTTCCGGCATGTGAGTGAGGAGCCCGTCTGCTCTGTGGTGCGCACCGTGAGCTGCGCGATGACGATGCCGCGCCTCTCCTCAGGGTAAGCCGCGCCTCCTACTAATCCAGGGCCGGGCTCTTCCATGCTGTAGGCCGCGCCCCCTTTAATGACGAGGCCGCGCTCCTCCGCCTACGGAGCTCATCATGAAGCCTGCATAACATCGTGTATCTCCTTAATACACAACGCTTTATTTCAAAAGTGGCTTTCTAATGGATTTCTTTGAAGTTTAGTAAAAGAATCCCTTCATAATCGTTTTCACACGGCGAATTTTACCGACTGGAGCCTGTGTCAAGTACTTTTTACTGGGTTTTTCTGCTCTGCCCCTCTACACTTTCTACCCTTGGCACCCATTAAAAACTGTATTTTCACTGTATTACTACATTGCTACTACAGACTCATGGACTATTACTGCGCTCGTGCTGTGGGAAATTTCACAAGCAGGATTATCAGCCTTCTCCTCAGCCCGTCTTCTCATTTTGCCTTTCTACTAGCTAGGCCTTCAAGTAACATTTGACTCTTATTCACAGTTGTTGCTTTATATATGAGTGTATGATACTTCTATTCTCTTCTATGCTACCTTCCATTTGGAATTGTTTTACCTTTACGTTCAATCTGTACTTCTATTATGTACAATTACTTTATCGTCGCTACACTGCTACTCTATTGTAGTACTCCTTTACTGTATTTACATGCTTTTTTGAGGTAAATTTGGCATTACTTGTATGCTGTTTGTTTTGGTCATTTACTCGCTGTTCACAACTCACTATTTCCTTGTTATTTGTTACATCTCTGATTCTATCATTGCCTCATATTTCAAAATTTCCTCGTTACTGCAGACCACCGATACAAAAGTGTACGGAAATGTCTAATAATAGAAATGGTGGTCGTGGGCCTAAACAACCACTCTTCACTGACGTGGTTAAACAACCCTCTATTTCGACAGCTAAAGGTAATGGATCTGCGTCACCTCCTACAATGCAAGCGACACCACCTCAGAGTGACAAATCCTTATCTGACACTATGCAACACATTTTGCAAGAACTCTCTGGAGTTAATCGACGATTGGAGGGTCTGGACATTACCATGACTTCATTAACTGCGGAAACTAAATCTATCAGGGCAGAACTCACTAATTTCCACACCAGGATTGACGTCATTGACTCTAAAATAGTGGCCATTGAAGGTAGACTGAATTTGGCTCAGGGTTCAGATCAAGATCTACTCTTTCTACACAGTAAGATCATTGATTTAGAAGATCGCAGTCGTAGAGACAATATCCGATTTTTTGGTTTTCCAGAAAATATCGAAAAGCAAGATATGAAGTCCTTTCTCTGTAATGTCCTTCCCACTTTGACTGGAATCTCCTTCGCTCCTCCTCTTGAGCTCTAACGTGCTCATAGACTGGGCCCACCACGTTCTGGTTCTTCGGCAAGACCCAGACCAATTATTGCTTGCTTTCTTAGGCATGAGCAAACCAGACAGATTTTATCATTGGCTCGCCATCATGGCTCCTTCCTGTTTCAAGGTCATAACATCCAGATGGCTGCAGACTTCTCTAAAGAAACGAATGAACGACGGAATGCGTTTCTCTCTATGCGGCCCCAACTACGACAAATGGACATCAAGTATGGATTATTTGAACCTGCACGTTTTCGTATCACAAGGGATGGACAGTCCAAAGACTTCTATGATCCTGCACTTTTACAACAGTTCCTAGATGATATCAAGTCCAGTGATATGGAAACTCAGCCTTCTTCCTCTGCCCAGCCTCCTCAGTCCAAGTCCACATCTTCCTTATACACTTCTACTGACTCTAGACAACGTGGCAGAGATATCACTCGTGTGTCTCGCTCTCAGGAAGACAGGGATTCAGCTTTACATTCTGTCTCATCTCTCACTAACACGCAACAAAGAGACAAGTCTAGATCGCCTCTTAAAACGCCTTCTGATGCTGACTGAATTCCTTTTTATGTTCTAATGTTTTCTCTCTTTTTCTAAATTCTATATGTTTATAGCAGTATTGGTTGTTCATAATGCTTTAGCTGCTTGTTTAGTTCACTGAGACTTTTATGCATGACATAATATGGTTCCTTATATTTAGTGTTCTGTATAAGTACCTTCTGCTTTACTGTTATTCTATATTTGCTATTACTATATGTTTTTCTTTATTCATTTTCAGGTTTTCCCTTATTATATATTATAAGGTTGTTACCTTCCCACACGTAGCTTCTCTTTCCTTTATTCTTATTCCTTCCCCCTGCTATAGTAATGTTCTTGTTAATAAGGTATTTACTCGCTATTTCTTTATTTGCTATTTTGCTTCTCAAGCCGTTTTTCTTTTAATGATAAGATCTTTTTTTGTTCTTTGTCTCACATTGTGTTCTCTATGTCCCCCTCTTTTATGGCTTTACGCTATGCGTTCGACCTTCTTAGAGTGCCCCTCTGTCTGTAGACTTGCCTCAATATTGTTCCCTTTACTATGATGGTCTTTTTTCAATGCATTTCCTTTTTCTATATTATAGTATTTGTTGTTTAAAGTAACGTTATCCATTCTCTTCAGTGGATACTCTGCTTTGGATACTTTCAGATATTTCTCAAAATAGGTCCTGGTATTTTCCTATGTCTCTATTCTAATGCAATATTAACTCTACTTTCTACCTTCTTCTCTCCCCCTCTTTATAATGATGCTGGGTTTCGCTATTCCTCTCATTTACCTTTCCTATTTATTTCACTCTATCTTCGTACCTCTCTTATTATGTATTATGCTATAGGTTTCATTTCTCTTTCATCTCCCCTGCTTTTACTCTTTTCTCTCCTTTTGCTTTTTTTCTCTTATTGTATGCTTCTCATATCATATTTTTAATCCATTTTATTGCTTATATTTCATGATGATGGTATATGGTTTTCCATAATTTTCTTGTTGTAATTATGTTCTAAATGCATTTTTCGATATTCAGTTTTATTACTTGTTCCCCGGATCCCCATTTCTCTTTGCTTGGTGGGGGACCGGCCTCCCTTGGTGCTGCTGTAGGTGCACCCAGACCCGTAGTTAACAGTCTAGGATTCTTTTCTTTCTTTTTCTTTCTTTTTCTTCTTTTCTTTCCTCTTCTTTGCATCTTTCATACTTTTTCTCTTTATATTCATATTTGCTTTGACTGTTCCACTTTTCATTCTACCTTCATAATATACTTTCCCTTCTCTTTTTCTTCTCTCTTTTTCCTCCTTGCCCAGAGTAACATACTTCTTTTCTTACCTCTCTTTACTTCTTTTTCTCTTCTTTATCATCTTCTTGTTCAATTCTCTTGTCATGTCTACTATCCACCCGTTGTCGGTGATTTCCTGGAATGTTCATGGCCTCACCCATTATATTAAACGAAAGAAAGTTCTTTCTTATTTACATTCTAAACATGCAGATGTTGCCTTGCTACAGGAAACCCATTTGGACGATGTTGAATCTAGTAAACTTATCAGGGATTGGGTTGGTAAAGTCATTCATAGCAGTGTCTCTAAACCGGATCCCACTAATCCCAACCCTGTTCGTAAATGTGGGTTAGCCATTCTTTTTCGAAAGTCACTTCCTTTTACGATTATCAAGACATGGACTGATCCGGATGGTCGGTATGTATTTGTTAAGTTGAAACTTGGAAACTCTTTCATTTGTCTTGGTTCTGTCTATGCTCCATTAGGTTCCAAAAAGCAATTTTTCCTTCGACTTAATCGCCTCCTTACAGAAATTAATGCTACCCAATTTCTCATCGGAGGTGATTGGAATCTGGCTCCGGACCCTGCCCTTGACAGAACAGGTTGCTTTGATACCGTCAACGCATCCGATAGAGCCGTTTTGACTGACATTCTTACTGATACTGGTCTTGTTGATCATTGGAGGCTCAGTCACCCTCAAGATAAAGAATACACCTTCTTTTCTTCTACTCACGGCACATTCTCCCGTCTCGACTACTTTCTTCTTTCGCAACATACAGTCCGGCTAGTTACAGAATCGAAAATTCTAGAAGCAGCCATTTCTGATCATTCTCCTGTTTTCTTGTCTCTTGATTTGGGTCTTTCCAATCCGGGGCGCAAGTCCTGGCGTTTAAACATTATTAAATATAAAACACCAACAGGTAAACTTCTTCTACAATCCCACTTGCAGGACTATATTTTGCATAATGAGGACTCAATTTCCTCAAGAAGAACGGTGTGGGCAGCTGCCAAGGCAACTATTAGAGGCCAACTTATGCGTGATGCATCTTTGCATAACAAGAAGAACGCTGCCAAGCAAGCTGATCTGGAAAAAGACATCTGCTGTCTTTCTCAATTATATGTTTCAAAACCAACCCTTCAAAATCGTAAATTGCTGGAGCAGGCGCGCATGTCCCTCAACAGTCTTTTTACTTCCAAGGCTGAATATGCCTTACAAAAGATGAAAGGGCGTCACTATGAGCAGGGTGAAAAGGCTGGCCGGCTATTGGCTGCGCAATTGCGTCAGAGGGAGGCTGCTATGGCAATTCCGGCTATTAAATCAAGCTCTGGAGACATGCTTACCCGACCGCAAGAAATCGTTGATGAATTCCCTTCCTTTTACAGAACTCTTTATTCCCCAAGCACTCATATTGACACGTCAGCGATGTCCAATTTTTTGGATACGGTACATCTTCCACAACTCTCGGATGATGGTAGAGCTCTACTTGATGGAGATATAACGAAGGAGGAAATTTCCTCAGCTATAACTGCCTTACCATACCATAAAGCACCAGGTGATGATGGTTTCCCCCCTGAATTTTTCAAATGGACTGGTCAGAGTATGGTTGATACTCTGCATGCCGCATTTGTGGAAGCCACAGAGGAATCTTCTCTTGGTTCTATATCCAACAAGGCTATCATAGCTGTTTTACCAAAACCTGGCAAAGATCCTCTGTTGTGTGGTAGTTATCGCCCCATATCTTTATTAAACTCTGATGTAAGATTCTTGCAAGTATCCTTGCATCACGTCTTCGAAGGGTTTTACCATCTTTAATTCACAATTCACAGGTAGGGTTTGTTCCTGGTCGTTCATCTCGAAATCATTTACGTACTCTTTCTCATGCTTTATGGTCAGCTAAAAATCTTGATAGCGATACCCTACTCCTTTCTTTGAATGCCGAAAAAGCATTTGACCGTATTGAGTGGGAGTATCTTTTTACCATAATGCAATGTTTTGGTCTAGGCGATCAGTTTATTACTAAAGTGCGTCTGTTATACGACAACCCTTCCGCTCAAGTTAACTGCGGCGGTTTCCTTTCTACTCCTTTTCCAATCAGGCGGGGTACCCGTCAAGGTTGCCCTCTTTCCCCTCTTCTTTTCCTTTTGGCAATGGAACCTCTGGCTGCTGCAATACGTCAATCACCTGCAGTGGTTGGAGTCCCTCTTCCACTTGGTCATTCAAAAATGTATTTGTATGCGGACGATATTCTTCTCACACTCACTGCTCTTCCCCGTTCTCTCCCTGCTCTCCTCTCTATCATAAATAATTTCTCTTCTTTTTCAGGCTATAAGATAAACTGGGATAAGAGCGAAGCATTACCCATGTCCATTGCTACTACAAAAGCTGCAATTTCTGGTTTTCCATTTCACTGGCAACCCTCCCGCCTTAAATATTTAGGAGTATTGATTAACAGAGGATTGGAAAATATAGTTATGGACAATTTAACACCGTTGATTACACAGATGCAGAGAGATTTCGATAAATGGAATATCCTTGGCTTATCTCTTTGGGGGCGGGTGCAGGCGGGTAAGATGGTCACCCTACCGCGATTTCTTTATGTTCTAGGTATGCTCCCTCTCAACATTCCCCTGTCTGTTCTTCGGTCCATTGACTCCAAAATAAAAAAAATTATCTGGGGTACGGCTAAACCGCGTCTCACCTTGGCCAAATTAAAATCTCATCAATTACACGGCGGCTTGGGTCTTCCCTCTATTGAACATTACTCACTTGCCCTTCATCTTTCACAACTTTCTTTCTTTTTGCCGAAGTCTAAAGATATACCTCAATGGGTCCCACTTGAACGTCACTTATTATCCTCTAGTCTTGGATTATCCCTTTTATATGGTAAGGGCTCCAGTTCCTCTGATCCCAAAAATCCTATCTTATCTGCTATGTACAAATCTTGGCAAAGAAGTCATCGTTTACTTAAATCTAATTCACTGCTTCATATCAAAGCTCCTTTATGGTCCAACTCGGCTATTCGTGTTCATGGTCGCATGTTGTCATGGCCTTTATGGCAGGAGGCTGGTGTTCATTCTCTGGAACAACTGTTTCATGACAACAATTTTAAATCTTTCTCTCAAATTAGTGCGGAATTCTGTCTACCACCAACACAATCCCGTCAATATACTCAACTTCAACAAGCCATTACAAAACATTTAGGTTCTCCACCTGAATTATTGACAGTTTCTCCTGTTTTGTCTTATTTACATTTGTGGGGCAATTTTAAAGGTGTGACTTCTGGTCTTTATAAAACTTTCTTACATCCTCTCTTTTCACAACCCCTCTCGAACGCTCTTCAATTAAAATGGCAGTCTCGCTTATCAGTTACATATTCCACTACTCAATGGGATCAGATTCTGGAGAGTTTACATAAAGGTGTCCGAGAGGCTCGTCTCAAATTTTGCATTTTCAAAATCATCCATGAATGGCATTGGTCTCCATCTAAACTACATCATGCTAAACTGATAACACATTCTTTGTGTTGGAGATGTTCAGCTCCAGGCTGTAATATTACACACATCATTTGTGAATGCCCCTGTACTAGATCATTTTGGCTTTTTATAAGAAAGACTTTGGCATCTACTATGTCATTACCATTACCCTTTACTTCTGCAAATATTATTTTACATGATTTTCGTGGTCTTCCGACATTATCTAAACCGCAGACTCGTCTTCTTCACACTGCTTTGGCTACGGCCAACATTTGTATTTTACGTCATTGGAAGTCCTCCTTATCTCCTTCTCAGGAAGAGTGGGTGGTGGCTATGGTACCAACAGCCTCTTATGAACGTGTAATTTATCATTTGCAAGATCAGGCTTCTGTTTTTCTTCAAACATGGTCCCCATTCCTAGAAGCCACGGTGGATAGTAACTCTCTCGCCACTCCTTCCTCTTCAACGTCTGTTATTCCTCAATAAATTTATTTATTTATTTATTTTTCTGCTCCTTTATCCTTTTCATGTGTTTTGGCCTCGCCTCTTTTTCTCCTTTCTCTTGTTATTCTGGGATTCTTTCTCTGTTCTGTTTCTTTTCTTGTCTTTCCTCTCTTTCCTTTTATTCTTTTTCTTTCCTCCTTTCTGATATTTCTTGCTTTATAGCTTATATGAAGATTTGATAATCTTGCTTTTTCATATGCAATGTATCCTTTATATAACTATATCATTTTCATATCTGTTTTATGATTCATTTATCAATATTTCATTTATTGCTTATTTGCATATATATATATGTTTCTGTATTTTTATCTCAAAACTTTTCAATAAAAAATTTCAACACAGAAAGTGAGTTCTGAATCTTACTACATGGAATTAACCATGACTTGGTCAATTGAAGGGGGCAACTCAGAAAGGTGGTTGAACAGCAAAAGATAGAAATTCCACAAAAACTCCAGGGGCTCAAATAAAATAAAATAAAATCAGCTTTATTCGGTGCAACAAATCTACATACTATTATAAAAAACATTCCTACATTTACATCATCATTTCTGGCTTATACAAATACAGAAAAAATAATTTTAAAATACATTTATAAGAAGTTTAAAATCCAGGGAGCAGTCATTAAACATGCTTAGACGGCTAGTGGCGATAATGCATTATAGACTAATCAGCGGACATTACATCCATTCTTAGGAGGTAAAGTGCTGGTGCGTAAAGGTGCATAGTAATACCTAAAGTGCAGAGTCTCACATCTTAACAAGAGTACATGATTAAAAACAATACTAGGGGTTGTCATCTAGGTTTTCATATGTCAATGCATCCAGGTGTGAGTAATCTTTTCTTTTCCTAGTTTCAAGTTGTACGAAACGAGTTACAGAATTTATGATTTTCATATTTTCTAGACTACATACAAAGTTACAGGCATATTCATAGTTAAAAAGCATATTAGCTAAAAAGAGAGGTTTTAAAAATGATTTCCGGATATCCCTTGTAACAACTACAAAAGAGAATAAACTGCATCGTGGATTGTATACATTTTCTGTCAGATGGACAGTTTAGCAGTTTGTGACCCCATTTTTCAACTCTGGGGAAGGCAACTAAATAGCGTAGTGTGCCCATCCTTAACCTCGTTAGGTAAAATCTCTGTTGTACATTTATCACCAATAATAAATATGGCTGTATGCCCCTCACAAGCGACCGTTCACAATATGAAGTGACGCTATGTTTTTGGCTAGCAGTCCGTACTCTTTCATTTTCCATTGTTTTTATGTATCTCAACTTAAGTTCCTTTTTACTAAGCTCCTGTATAGATAGGGGGTCTTTCCCATCAATGTAACATTTGCAGTATTTTAAGATGTTGAGAATGTACTCCAGCCATGGTATTTTCCTACTTAAATCAAGGACTAAACAGTCCCTAATTATTGCTTTTTAAAATTTTGTTTCGTCTTTTGACCAAACCCCATGCCAAAAGGTGAGGCTGGCAACATTTATTGTATCACTAATATACAGGACTGATAGTTCTTTATGGATTATATAGTTTACTGTGGCATTAGGGACTGCCAACAATCTTTTTAAGAACTTGTTTTCTTGGGTCTGTAGGGATGCAACGTTAGACCTCCCCCAAATTGCAGCCCTAAACAGACCCCTGAGATACATTTGCTCCGGTAAAGTGCTAGGATTTCTCAGGGCTCATTACGATGGCGGGCGGATTTGATCCGCTCTCCTCCGTAGCGGTGATTGGGTCCGACCGACATGCGTGCAGCGGTCCCGCCTATCTATTTATAATGGGACTGCCACCACTGCGGTCGGATTCCGCACCTTAAACAGTGAGGCGGTGGCTGCTGACAGCAGCACCGCCGTGATGTTGAAAGGAGCATGTTGTGCACTTCACTGCACTACGGGACAGGCACTACACCGTGCCTGCAACTTGATGCAGTGAAATGTGGGGGTACCATGGGTACCCTCCCAGTGCACCCACACCTCCCCCCAACATAAGGGGGGCCCACAACGGGCCCCAGAAGAGATTCTCTTCCAGCCTTTCAATGGCGGTTCAACCGGTTTATTGAATAAACTAGAAGCTCTCAAAGGTCCTAATTTCAGTGCCTGGGATAGAGAGACACTAACATGAGCTACAACTGACAGCATCCTCATACATTGGGAAACAAAATGAGAGGAAAAAATGCTGGGCTTTGCCAGAGCCTGGAATGAGTTAGTCTCCTAAGTACAAGATATAGAGTTAGGACAGCGATGAGCACCTCCACAGAATGCACAAGAAAATGAGAATGCATGTAGAGATATTTGTAAAACTGACATAAGATAGATTTCCGTGGAGACCCCGAGTTCACTGAATGGTAACCAAGCTTTTAGAAGAACAAATCCACTCACTGCTTGAGTTAGATAAGTGGAGAAACGAAAAATACTTACCGATGAAGCTGATTCAGAATGACTGTAATTTTACATTGTGATAATACTTTGGAATATATAAGGATAAAAATAAATAAACTGTGTTTAAAAACATTAGAGAAATTGCCTTCCAATCGCTTCTGTATTACTCCACCAGTTGTATCTGTGTGATCCTGCTTGGCTTCCAATTGTTTTTTACAATCATTACTTCTTGGTGGAACTTGTTTGAAATAATATTTGTATGAGGGAGCTTATCTTCCAATCATAACTCAATGTTTAAAGTCACCTTAGAACTGATTTTATGATGGGACCTGGCCTAGAGTTATAGCTGCATGATGGTGCTGGATTTTCAGTCCTGCCTGTAAGATCCCGATTGGTTGTCAATCATACCTGCATGCTAGAGCAGGGCTTTCACTTGAATCTTTGGTGGAGCTTGGCTTCCAAGCATAGCAGTCAAAGTGGGCTTAACTCCCAATGGTATTTGGTATAACAGAGCCTGGCTTCCATTTCATATGCCTGTGAAGGAGCTTAGCTTTCACTTGTATCTGTTAGCTGGAGCTTGGCTTCCAAACATAGCAGTCCGAAGGACCTTAGCTCCCAATAGTACTTGGCATAAGAAACACGGTTTCCAACCATATCTGCATGAAGGACTGTGTCCTTCACTTGTATCGATTTACTAGAGCTTGACTTCCAAGCATAACAGGTGGAGGGAGTTTAGCTTCCAATGTAACTTGGAATAAGGGAGCCTCACTTCCAATCATACCCGTGTGCTGGAGCTTTGCCTCCACCCCTCTCGTGTCTCCATTATGGAACCTGGCCCCCTATGGCAACAAACTGTATGTTCTATACATGAACGCGTTTTCTTCACTTTCAAAAATGTTCCAGCTTAAAATTAATACATTGGTTAAATCTAATGATTTTTTTGCAGTCAATATAGACAAGGCATTGTTATTTTTTCTCTTTCACTTTTTATTGGGCCAACCACATCGGGCCTGTACACAAGACACAAACATAGGGGTATTGTTTGACAGTGACATCTGTTTTTACACCTCAAGTAGATAGTTTTGCCATGAATGTGTTCCAGCAGCTATGGCTTCGTAAAATATTCCCTCTTTCAATCCTGCATCACAAAGCAACCCTGGGTTTGGCAGTGATCATCTGAATGAAAAACTACTGGATTTAGCTCCATAAAATAATCAGGTAAACTCCAAAGGGATCAGAGTCAGGCAGCCAGGCAGCCAGGCCAATTCTCAATCTCAACAGCGGTGGCTGGTAATTCTAGGAGGGAGGGGGTCGATCGGATACACACATACACACACACGCACACTCACAGCCATGCATTCACGCACATGCACACACACATCCATTCACAAAACTAATAACCAAATATTCATACATACACGCATGCACCAAACATTAATTTTAAAAAAATCACACTTACATGCATCTCTGCCTCGGAGATCCCAGGAGGCTTGGGACTGCTGCCTTCCCTCATTAGCATAAGGTCAGCCAATGAGGGAAGGCAGAAGTCCCAACGTCATCTCAGAGTGGGACAGGGTTGGTGAGACTGTTGACCTCACCACACTCTGTGATGAATTATCACTGCCTGACACTCTATCCTGGGCGCTCCAGGACTTACAACTGAAGCACCCAGGTGTGAGGCAATGAGTGACCCTACCCCTCATCACGATGGGGAGGGCCTGGAGGTCCTTTGCTGAGCTGCTGAGGTCACACCCACAGGAGCTGTGACATCCTCAGCCCAGCAAAGTTCAGCTCAGGTAGCCAGGAGCCTGCACATTTAACGCATGTCTAGCTCCTGGCTGCCTGACCTGAAAATGAACAGTGTCCGTCACGCTGACCTTTGCTCAGGCTAACAGACACTGCTCTTGAGGGGCAAAAGGTGAGGGCACGTGGTCGCTCAGCCCCAAAGGACCAGCCGCGGCTGCATTAGTCAATTATGTAATTATCTCTGCCACCCTGGCAGGCAGCAGGCCTCCTGCCATACTCTAAATCAAGCCCCATATATTCCTGAACCCTCAAATCAGTCTTCATGCTAGGAGAAAAAAATCAGGAAAGTAGAATTTAGGCATATGAAAACCAGCGGAAAACGTTAATTCTGACTCTGTACTATCCCGCCCCTAATTTGCATACTTCAAATGGCCCCATGTTTGGTATAACATGTTCAGCCAGTCCAGATAAATTAGTCAAGAAAATATTCTGCCTGATTATGATCTTGGCAGATGGGATACTCCGTCACAAACGTGACAAAAAGATCCTTAGGATATATTGGAACTTGAAGTACGGTAGGCGGGACATCCGTGACGTTTGTAACAGAGTATCCCATCCACCAAGATCATAATAAGGCCCATAGTGTTTTGGGACCTGTGAATTTGTGTGTGCACAAACATCTCAGCATTCAAAGGGCTCTGGCTAGACAGCAAGGACTGACTAATGGTGCCATACATGGAATGGGCTAGTTCCCATCTAAGAATGATAAGGTGAAAAAATAAAATGACATAACGGACTTAATTCTTGTCCTAAACTTCTGAAAAAATATTTTTGTCATTTTGGAGGGGCCTGTTGAACTTATGTTATGTGAAGGAAGGTGCAGCATTAAGAAATTTGACGACCATTGATCTAGAGATCCGCCAGCCACCCTAGCGGTGCTGGGACCGGCCGCCAGTGGTGTGGCTGTCCAACACCACCAATTAGTATGCGACCGCCACCCTGGCGATCGCATTCCGCATCTTCAACATTGTGTTAGGTGCTGCTTCCAGCAGCACCCACCGCAATGCCAAAGAGGCATGTTATGCATAGACATGCACAACGTGGCAGGCACCCCGCATTGCCTGGCACCTTGTGCATGGCAATGAAGGGGGTACCATAGGTACCCCCCAAGTGCAACCCCCCACTTCACCGGGAGTCCCCAATAGGCCTCCAAAGCACATCCCCTCCAGCCTTTCCATGGCAGCATCGCCCTCATGGAAAGGTCTTTAGCACCAGGCATCATAATATGGATGGCGGTGACTTACGCCACCATATTATGCCCAAGCTGTGCCTGACTGGCAATCGTTACGATTGCTGACCGGCGGAAAAGCGGTGGACGGACTTTCCATCCGCCGTGGTACCCCCGCCATGGTAATATGGCAGGGGGTAAATGCGGTTTTGATAGCGGGCGGATCGCCACCAACGGCCGGGCGGTGGCGATCCGCCCACCATCATAATCACCCCCTTACTGTTAGCAATTTGAAAATGTTCTTGCCCGTGCTTCATGTGCGTAGTACACCTTACAGAAACAAGTGCCAAAAGGTATCTATTCTTCAATGTCATGTTTCTTTTCTTACAACCGATTGTGGTGTGGATGTCTCTGCACTCTAAAGTCGTTAGCTGTTAATACATATGCTATTGAGAGCTGATTCGTTCAAAGAGGAACTACTAAGGTGCAAATGCATAAGACTCTTTACTCTGTTGATACTGTGGCTCAAATTTTCTAAAGTTTTGTGTCAATGCTCGTGCAAAGCAGTTCTAAATGAAGCAAACGGGCATGGTTAGATACTGTACATCATACAGGCTCATGAGCGCCACCCAATTTCATTCTGCATAACGCACAAGAATGTGGTAACCTTAGAGATGTGGCCCCATGTATGTTTCTTCTCATTAACACATCATTCGATGTTTTGTTCATTCTATTTTATTAATACACAGCCATTTTACTGTGTGATAGATGTTCTGCTTTATCCGTCTTGCAGGTACCATTGTTGGAGCTGTTGTTGGAGCAATTGCGGGTGTGACTGTTCTAGGTATAGTAGGAGCTGTTCTGTGGAAAAGAAGAAGGTACATTTTAAACCAGATTTCTGGCACTAACGAAAAAGTTTTAATATTTGTAGTATATTGCATTATCACTTCATCCATAACTGCAGCTTATAAAATTGTACTAATCTTCAATTTCCAATAATGTGTACACCTACTGAGTCAAAGTTCGGTTAAGGGACAAACTTCCAAACTCATTTCAAGCAAGATCATCTGGCAGATGAATCTACATCAACTTCTATGGTTTATGTCATGCTTGTCATTTTAAGGTAGTGAAGAATAGTTAATGCAGAGAGGGAGCAGTTCCCACTCCTTGTCACTCACTAGCCTCTCAATGGACAATTGGAAACTGCTAAGGGGCAGAGGGTGCTACACAGCATCAACCAGGCCGTATCAGCAGAGGGTCAAAGGTGTAATATCCATAACCCCTGAAAGTTTAGTGAATTTTAGTGAACACAGGTTTTTTAATTATGGACATGTGCTGTTCTTTTACAGATCCCAAAATCAGTTACACAGTGGTATTGAGTAATGCTTACTTCAGCATAGTGCACATTCCTGCTTCCTGCCTGTGAGCAGGTATTGAAATGTTTGTACTGAGGAGCTACATTACAGGCCTGGGTTCAATTCCTGTCTAAATGCCATTTTGTACATTTTAGACAGCAGTACTTTTCCAGCTGTCCATTCCTGTGATCAGCAATGAGCTTAGTTGAACTGAGACCCTCTTAATACATAGTATTTTCAGTACTATGGAACCACCAAACTGTGATGTAGAATTAGATTGCGGGTCTGGGGTAGAACACTTGCTGGCTGGCTCTGCACCTCCTGCAGAAAGTTGTTATGAGCTGAGCTTCCTCCTTAACCGTTTCTCTTGTGGCACACACGTGCCTGTTCCAAGTTGGCAGCAACGATCTATGAAAGATTTTCCGTTTCCAACTCGAAGGAAGTGGATGTTTGCTGCAAAGCTTCAAATCTGTCTATTTTGTTGCAGTGTTGAAGCTGTGCAGACTGTTAAGGAACAAAACTGGGTGTAATCCACTCAGGGAGATCGACTCTTGAAAGGTCAAGAAAAATCAAAACCAACGACGGAAATAGTGTTCTGGTGCAGGGAAACATTTTCCAGAAAAAGTAGGCACAGACAGGGTAAAGTAGCAGACGTCTAAATAGGAGACAAAAGGGAACACAACTATAATTTATACAGCAGCAGGAATCAGTAACTGGGCAAATGTATTTTTTATTAAGAGTGTAAACAGTTGAGGCTAATGATATAGAAAGTTAAAGTCTCAATGCAGATTTTTCTTTCACATAATCTATTTGCAACCCCCCTATAGAGTAGGTTACAGAAGGGCTTCTGTATGTGAGCTCTAGCACAAACAAAGATTGTGCTTAAAAATACACAACAAGCCCCAATGGAACATCTGGAAACAAATCCGAGATTCCTAAGAAATAACTGTCTATCACCATTACAAAGAAGGTACGCAAGACTACATGTAACACAAGACAAAACAAGCATTTACAATGCAATGGTCTCGGCATCATTAAAGGAAGAGCTATTGGCATTGCTCATGACATTTCTTTTTTTTCTTTAAATCATAAACAAATGACATTGTCATTTACTTTGCCAATATACAGCACTCTGCACTCAACAGCACACAGCACTCTGCACTCAACAGCATATAGCACTCTGCACTCAACAGCACACACCACTCTGCACCTGCACTCACTGCTCTGCACACTCACTCTGCACCTGCACTCACTGCTCTGCACACTCACTCTGCATTCTGCACTCACAACTCTGCATTCTGCACTCACTACTCTGCACTCACTACCCTGCACTCACTACGCTGCACTCACTACCCTGCACTCACTACCCTGCACTCACTACCCTGCACTCACTACCCTGCACTCACTACCCTGCACTCACTACCCTGCACTCACTACCCGGCACTCACTACCCGGCACTCACTACCCGGCACTCACTACCCGGCACTCACTACCTGGCACTCACTACCCGGCACTCACTTCTCTGCACTCACTTCTCTGCACTCTGCACTCACTTCTCTGCACTCTGCACTCACTACTCTGCACTCTGCACTCACTACTCTGCACTCTGCACTCACTACTCTGCACTCTGCACTCACTACTCTGCACTCTGCACTCACTACTCTGCACTCTGCACTCTGCACTCACTACTCTGCACTCACTACTCTGCACTTTGCACTCACTACCCTGCACTCACTACCCTGCACTCACTACTCTGCACTCACTACTCTGCACTCTGCACTCACTACTCTGCACTCACTACTCTGCACTCTGCACTCACTACTCTGCACTCACTACTCTGCACTCTGCACTCACTACTCTGCACTCACTACTCTGCACTCACTACTCTGCACTCTGCACTCACTACTCTGCACTCTGCACTCTGCACTCACTACTCACTACTCTGCACTCACTACTCACTACTCTGCACTCACTACTCTGCACTCACTACTCTGCACTCACAACTCTGCACTCACTACTCACTGCTCTGCACTCACTACTCTGCACTCACTACTCTGCACTCACTACTCTGCACTCACTACTCTGCACTCTGCACTCACTACTCTGCACTCTGCACTCACAATTCTGCACTCACAACTCTGCACTCACTACTCACTACTCTGCACTCACTACTCTGCACTCACAACTCTGCACTCACTACTCTGCACTCACTACTCACTACTCTGCCCTCACAACTCTGCACTCGCAACTCTGCACTCACAACTCTGCACTCACAACTCACTACACTGCAATCACAACTCTGCACTCACAACTCTGCACTCACAACTCTGCACTCACAACTCACTGCTCTGCACACTCACTCTGCACCTGCACTCACTGCTCTGCACACTCACTCTGCATTCTGCACTCACAACTCTGCATTCTGCACTCACTACTCTGCACTCACTACCCTGCACTCACTACCCTGCACTCACTACCCTGCACTCACTACCCTGCACTCACTACCCTGCACTCACTACCCGGCACTCACTACCCGGCACTCACTACCCGGCACTCACTACCCGGCACTCACTACCCGGCACTCACTACCTGGCACTCACTACCCGGCACTCACTTCTCTGCACTCACTTCTCTGCACTCTGCTCTCACTTCTCTGCACTCTGCACTCACTACTCTGCACTCTGCACTCACTACTCTGCACTCTGCACTCACTACTCTGCACTCTGCACTCACTACTCTGCACTCTGCACTCACTACTCTGCACTCACTACTCTGCACTCACTACCCTGCACTCACTACCCTGCACTCACTACTCTGCACTCACTACTCTGCACTCTGCACTCACTACTCTGCACTCACTACTCTGCACTCTGCACTCACTACTCTGCACTCACTACTCTGCACTCTGCACTCACTACTCTGCACTCTGCACTCACTACTCTGCACTCACTACTCTGCACTCTGCACTCACTACTCTGCACTCTGCACTCTGCACTCACTACTCTGCACTCACTACTCACTACTCTGCACTCACTACTCTGCACTCACTACTCTGCACTCACAACTCTGCACTCACTACTCACTACTCTGCACTCACTACTCTGCACTCACTACTCTGCACTCACTACTCTGCACTCACTACTCTGCACTCTGCACTCACTACTCTGCACTCTGCACTCACAACTCTGCACTCACAACTCTGCACTCACAACTCTGCACTCACAACTCTGCACTCACAACTCTGCACTCACTACTCACTACTCTGCACTCACTACTCTGCACTCACAACTCTGCACTCACTACTCTGCACTCACTACTCACTACTCTGCACTCACAACTCTGCACTCGCAACTCTGCACTCACAACTCTGCACTCACAACTCACTACTCTGCACTCACAACTCTGCACTCACAACTCTGCACTCACAACTCTGCACTCACAACTCACTACTCTGCACTCACAACTCACTACTCTGCACTCACAACTCTGCACTCACTACTCACTACTCTGCACTCACAACTCTGCACTCACTACTCACTACTCTGCACTCACTACTCTGCACTCACAACTCTGCACTCACAACTCTGCACTCACAACTCTGCACTCACAACTCACTACTCTGCACTCACAACTCACTACTCTGCACTCACTACTCACTACTCTGCACTCACTACTCTGCACTCACAACTCACTACTCTGCACTCACTACTCACTACTCTGCACTCACTACTCTGCACTCTGCTCTCACTACTCTGCACTCTGCACTCACTACTCTGCACTCACTACTCTGCACTCACAACTCTGCACTCACAACTCTGCACTCACAACTCTGCACTCACAACTCTGCACTCACTACTCACTACTCTGCACTCACTACTCTGCACTCACTACTCTGCACTCACTACTCTGCACTCACAACTCTGCACTCACAACTCTGCACTCACAACTCTGCACTCACAACTCACTACTCTGCACTCACAACTCACTACTCTGCACTCACTACTCTGCACTCACAACTCTGCACTCACTACTCACTACTCTGCACTCACTACTCTGCACTCACAACTCTGCACTCACAACTCTGCACTCACAACTCTGCACTCACAACTCTGCACTCACAACTCACTACTCTGCACTCACAACTCACTACTCTGCACTCACAACTCACTACTCTGCACTCACTACTCACTACTCTGCACTCACAACTCTGCACTCACAACTCTGCACTCACAACTCTGCACTCACAACTCTGCACTCACAACTCTGCACTCACAACTCACTACTCTGCACTCACAACTCACTACTCTGCACTCACTACTCACTACTCTGCACTCACTACTCTGCACTCACAACTCACTACTCTGCACTCACTACTCACTACTCTGCACTCACAACTCTGCACTCACAACTCTGCACTCACAACTCTGCACTCACAACTCTGCACTCACAACTCTGCACTCACAACTCTGCACTCACAACTCACTACTCTGCACTCACTACTCACTACTCTGCACTCACTACTCACTACTCTGCACTCTGCACTCACTGCTCTGCACTCTCTGCAATCACAACTCTGCACTCACAACTCTGCACTCACTACCCTGCACTCACTACCCTGCACTCACTACCCTGCACTCACTACCCTGCACTCACTACCCGGCACTCACTACCCGGCACTCACTACCCGGCACTCACTACCCGGCACTCACTACCCGGCACTCACTATCCGGCACTCACTACCAGGCACTCACTACCCGGCACTCACTACCCAGCACTCACTACCCGGCACTCACTACCCGGCACTCACTACCTGGCACTCACTACCCAGCACTCACTACCAGGCACTCACTACCCGGCACTCACTACCCGGCACTCACTACCCGGCTCTCACTACCCTTACCCGGCACTCACTACCCGGCACTCACTACTCTGCACTCACTACTCTGCACTCACTACTCTGCACTCACTACTCTGCACTCACTACTCTGCACTCACTACTCTGCACTCTGCACTCACTACTCTGCACTCACTACTCTGCACTCACTACTCTGCACTCACAACTCTGCACTCACAACTCTGCACTCACAACTCTGCAC
Source organism: Lissotriton helveticus (assembly GCF_964261635.1). Taxonomy (NCBI): domain Eukaryota; kingdom Metazoa; phylum Chordata; class Amphibia; order Caudata; family Salamandridae; genus Lissotriton; species Lissotriton helveticus. The sequence continues at coordinate 1,914,678,989 of NC_136061.1, read as the reverse complement.
TCACAACTCTGCACTCACCACTCACTCCTCTGCACTCACTCCTCTGCACTCACTCCTCTGCACTCACTACTCTGCACTCACTACTCACTCCTCTGCACTCACTCCTCTGCACTCACTCCTCTGCACTCACTCCTCTGCACTCACTACTCTGCACTCACTACTCTGCACTCACTACTCTGCACTCACTACTCTGCACTCACTACTCTGCACTCACTCCTCTGCACTCACTACTCTGCACTCACTACTCTGCACTCACTACTCTGCACTCACTCCTCTGCACTCACTCCTCTGCACTCACTCCTCTGCACTCACTCCTCTGCACTCACTACTCTGCACTCACTACTCTGCACTCACTACTCTGCACTCTGCACTCACTACTCTGCACTCTGCACTCACTACTCTGCACTCTGCACTCACTACTCTGCACTCACTACTCTGCACTCTGCACTCACTACTCTGCACTCTGCACTCACTACTTTGCACTCACTACTCTGCACTCACTACACTCTGCACTCACTACTCTGCACTCACTACTCTGCACTCTGCACTCACAACTCTGCACTGACTACTCACTACTCTGCACTCACTACTCTGCACTCACTACTCTGCACTCACTACTCTGCACTCACTACTCTGCACTCACTACTCTGCACTCTGCACTCACTACTCTGCACTCACTACTCTGCACTCACTACTCTGCACTCACTACTCTGCACTCACTCCTCTGCCCTCACTTCTCTGCCCTCACTCCTCTGCCCTCACTACTCTGCCCTCACTACTCTGCCCTCACTACTCTGCATGCCCTCACTACTCTGCCCTCACTACTCTGCCCTCACTACTCTGCACTCACTACTCTGCACTCACTACTCTGCACTCACTACTCTGCACTCACTACTCTGCACTCACTACTCTGCACTCACTATTCTGCACTCTGCACTCACTACTCTGCACTCTGCACTCACTACTCTGCACTCTCTGCACTCACTACTCTGCACTCACTACTCTGCACTCACTACTCTGCACTCACTACTCTGCACTCACCAATCTGCACTCACCACTCTGTACTCACCACTCTGCACTCGCCACTCTGCACTCACCACTCTGCACTCACCACTCTGCACTCACCACTCTGCACTCACCACTCTGCACTCACCACTCTGCACTCACCACTCTGCACTCACTACTCTGCACTCACTACTCTGCACTCACTACTCTGCACTCACTACTCTGCACTCACTATTCTGCACTCTGCACTCACCACTCTGCACTCTCTGCACTCACAACTCTGCACTCACTACACTCTGCACTCACTACTCTGCACTCACTACTCTGCACTCTGCACTCACTACTCTGCACTCACTACTCACTACTCTGCACTCACTACTCACTACTCTGCACTCACTACTCACTACTCTGCACTCTGCACTCACTACTCTGCACTCTCTGCACTCTCTGCACTCACTACTCTGCACTCACCACTCTGCACTCACTACTCACTACTCTGCACTCACCACTCTGCACTCACTACTCACTACTCTGCACTCACTACTCTGCACTCACCACTCTGCACTCACTACTCACTACTCTGCACTCACAACTCTGCACTCACTACTCACTACTCTGCACTCACTACTCACTACTCTGCACTCACTACTCACTACTCTGCACTCTGCACTCACTACTCTGCACTCACTACTCTGCACTCACTACTCTGCACTCACTACCCTGCTTTCACTACTCACTACTCTGCACTCACAACTCTGCACTCACTACTCTGCACTCACTACTCTGCACTCACTACCCTGCACTCACTACTCACTACTCTGCACTCACAACTCTGCACTCACTACTCACTACTCTGCACTCACAACTCTGCACTCACTACTCACTACTCTGCACTCACTACTCTGCACTCACTACTCACTACTCTGCACTCACAACTCTGCACTCACTACTCACTACTCTGCACTCACTACTCACTACTCTGCACTCACTACTCACTACTCTGCACTCACTACTCACTACTCTGCACTCACTACTCTGCACTCTCTGCACTCACAACTCTGCTCTCACTACCCTGCACTCACTACTCACTACTCTGCACTCACGACCCTGCACTCACTACTCACTACTCTGCACTCTCAACTCTGCACTCACTACTCACTACTCTGCACTCACAACTCTGCACTCACTACTCACTACTCTGCACTCACAACTCTGCACTCACTACTCTGCACTCACTACTCTGCACTCACTACTCTGCACTCACTACTCTGCACTCTGCACTCACTATTCTGCACTCTGCACTCACTATTCTGCACTCTGCACTCACTACTCTGCACTCTCTGCACTCACTACTCTGCACTCACTACTCTGCACTCTGCACTCATTACTCTGCACTCACTACTCTGCACTCACTACTCTGCACTCTCTGCACTCACTTCTCTGCACTCACTACTCTGCACTCTCTGCAATCACAACTCTGCAATCACAACTCTGCACTCACTACCCTGCACTCACTACTCACTACTCTGCACTCACAACTCTGCACTCACTACTCATTACTCTGCACTCACAACTCTGCACTCACTACTCACTACTCTGCACTCACAACTCTGCACTCACTACTCACTACTCTGCACTCACAACTCTGCACTCACTACTCACTACTCTGCACTCACAACTCTGCCCTCACTACTCTGCACTCACTACTCTGCACTCACTACTCTGCACTCACTACTCTGCACTCACTACTCTGCACTCACTACTCTGCACTCACTACTCTGCTCTCACTACTCTGCACTCACTACTCTGCACTCACCACTCTGCACTCACCACTCTGCACACTCTGCACTCACCACTCTGCACTCACCACTCTGCACTCACCACTCTGCACTCACTACTCTGCACTCACTACTCTGCACTCACTACTCTGCACTCACTACTCTGCACACTCACTCTGCACTCACCACTCTGCACTCACCACTCTGCACTCTGCACTCACTACTCTGCACTCACTACTCACTACTCTGCACTCTGCACTCACTACTCCGCACTCACTACTCACTACTCTGCACTCTGCACTCTGCACTCACTACTCACTACTCTGCACTCTGCACTCACTACTCTGCACTCACTACTCTGCACTCTGCACTCTGCACTCACTACTCTGCACTCACTACTCACTACTCACTACTCTGCACTCACTACTCACTACTCTGCACTCTGCACTCACTACTCTGCACTCTCTGCACTCACTACTCTGCACTCACTACTCTGCACTCACTACTCTGCACTCACTACTCTGCACTCACTACTCTGCACTCACCACTCTGCACTCACCACTCTGCACTCACCACTCTGCACTCACTACTCTGCACTCACTACTCTGCACTCACTACTCTGCACTCTGCACACTCACTCTGCACACTCACTCTGCACTCACTACTTCACACTCTGCGCACTCTGCACTCACACTCACCTTCTGCCTCACAGAGGGATGAAGTGAGCGCCGTTCTACTGGGCAGACCTGGGGTCGGGCGTGAGGGTCACTAGGGGTGCGCACGGCTTATAGAGCTATACCGATCAACACAATATTCTCCGGAGTGCCATCCATCTACTGCAGTAGCAGAAATTAGTTTGAAAGCATTGTCGAAAAATGCAAAAAAAGCGCCTCATTTAGAAGCGATGATTAGAATTCCATTTTTAGAGCTCCCATGATGTGAAAACAATTTACAATGTACCGTGAACAAACTATTTACGAAGATAAAATATTAGTGAGATAGGTAGTAATCCTTATGCATATTGCCAGATAAGCAGGTGCACCAATGGTCCTCTACACTGGAAAGTCATTTTGAGGATGTAAACACTTCTCAGAAGACAATCTCCTTGACTACAGCGGACCTGCAACAGTGTGCAAAATGTCATGACATTTTGTGTTTATGTACTCTGCTGTATAGATATTTATTGCCCTAATTTCTTTTCAGTATTAGAGGATATCTTTGAAAATACAAGCCTATTATGGAAGTGGATAGAAATGATTATGATCATCGTCGCTAACACAAAGGTGCAGTGAGGAAAGTGAGTGGCAGATATCGCCACCTCATGGTAACTGAGTATAGTGGGTCCAGTGGTAGCTTGCACAGCCACGTTCTTTCACTCCGTGTCCGGACTTTGACACTGTGGAATGGGGTTCAAGTCCCAGCGTCGGCTCTCAAAGAGATTACAAAAAAAACATGCTGATCGAAAGAAATAAAATTAAAAAATACCGATTGACGTGACGAGGATAAATCCATGTGCAGTGCACTGCCCCCTTGCCTTGTAGACACCGCAGCCCAAGAAAACATGATTGACGGAGCAAAACGGTGGTCTAATTGTCCATAGCCAAAGTATATAACAAGCTGAGGATCAACGGGCGCGAAACAGCGTGGTGGGCGCGCACTAGACGCAGCGTGGGCGTGCACATCAGCTGAAGATCGCCGGAGAAGACACCGAGCCTGCCTGCTGCCCTGACTGACCCGCTGCGGAGGGAAAGAGCCCGGTGAGTGGGGGCGGCAGAGAGGGAGTGGGCAGAGAGGGAGTGTGTGTGTGTGTGTGTGTGTGTGCATGTGGTGCGTGCGTGTGTCTGTCTGTCTGTCTATGTGTGTCTGGCGTGTGCCTGCCTGCCTGTGTGTGTGCCCGTCCACAGACCCTGGTAGACTCGTGCACCGCTCTGTCCTCCCTTGAGAGCGAACTCAACTGCAATAGGGCTCGATGCCGAGCCCTAAAAAGGGGATTGGCTCCTGGAATCCAGGATCCATTTCCTGTGCAAAGGGATACAATTATTTGCAGGTGAGGGCAAAATAGTACATCTACCAAAACACAAAGATACACGTAGGAATGCAAGAGAGAGAAGATCCATGTAAACGTGCTCAAGTAAGGTAGAAGACACTGGAAGGCAGGCAGGTGACTTTCAGGACAATCATTTGGACACAGTGGCTTCCACAGCAGGAGAATAGATCAGTGACTGATCTCCACTCAGGGTCACTTAGGTTCACAGGTATTATTGCCAGAGGATAATCATATTTGAAGCACAACAGAGCTTGATACTCTTGTGGGCTCTGGTGGCTGTGCTTTTCATAACCCAACTGGTGATTAAAGAAAAGGCAGCAAAGTGTCTGAAGTTGTGGCGTAGGCATATATGGAGTGATAAGGACTGTACACTTTAGAATATTTATCAGACGGAGCGAACATTATTGGTGAAAGAAATTAGTACACCTTTGACCGATAGCCCTATAAATGTTTCTTACAGGCATGCATGTACCAGAATGAGAATATTTAGAGGTCTGTTTAGATAGAAGTGGAATACCTGCACTACAAGTGTGTGCTCAAGACATCTGTGACTATTACTTTGCACAGCAGACATTCTACCACATATACTAAGTACAGCATTTTTAACACTTTCAAAATGTTGATCAGGAAGACACAAAACAGGAGTCTATTGTGAAACAGTAATTTTTTATTGTCTGAAATCCAAGCTCTTCACTTTCAATAAATGTAGATTTATTGCAAGAAAACTCAAATAACTATACTTAACATCATATCTTTAAGCACTAGATTTGAGTTCATACCTTCTGCTTTTATTAGAGACAACCTTTCTACACGGCATGTTTGCATCAGGTAGCTAGTCTTAAGAAGCCCTAGGTTACAGCTAGACAGGAGATGGCACTGGTTCGGCCAGTTTAAATCATGATCGGAGATTGGCATGTCCAGGATATGCCATTCACCAAAACCAGAGCCTGAATTAGGAGGTACATGGGAAGCTAGAGCTAAGTCGGGATCTATGGTATTGGCTGCGGCTGTGTCCAGCTTCAGGGGCTGAATGGAATGCAAAACTGGGTCTGGGCAGGTTCTGAAGCACAAGATGTGTAAGGGTCTGAAGAAGTGATAGTCCCAGAAGATGGAGAAGCATCCAGACCAAAATTACTGGGACTGGGAGGGAAGAACTGATCCACTGTAGTTCTTAGACCTGCAGTAGTAGTCACTTATGTACAAGTATGATTTTATTGGAGCCAAATGTGTTATATGTTCAAGTTTGTACATTTGCTCTGTAGTGGCTTCTACCATCTTCTTTGTCTCTGGTTGAGGCCCATATGTCAATATTATTGATTAATAGGAGCCTTGGTACAGGACACAATAAAACACTGGTTGGTCGAAAGTGACCACTTAAGAAAATAATGTTTGGGATACATATAAGTGTAATCATTATATAGATACTCTAGTCACCTTCCAATCTGTAGAAGCTGATCACATACTTTGTGTATTCATGCATTGTTTTCAAACCTAATTAAGTTAGACACTGGATTCCCGGGACGGAAAGGTGTTAAGAATATATTCTAGTCTCTCCAATTAGTCGGGCTCTAGCCATTTGGTTTGAGCTAATGCTCATGAACTTTCAAACTGGACTAAGGGCCCAAATTATTTGCATGAGGTCGGAAGGGTAAGAGGAGCATTTAGGTACCATCAGTGCTTTTTTATTATGAGAGGGAGAGTACCTGCACTTCTCAACAGAAATGCAATACATTTAATTGGAGAGTACCGGCACTTCTCGGAAACAAGCAGGTACTCTGATACAGAGTACCTGCACTTCTATTTTTCCATTTCAAGCACTGGGTACCGTGCATTTAGTTTCAAGTTTAACCAAACCCAGCTACACTCTATTATCCCGTAAAAATGACTTCAACAAATATCTGATGTTTTTCATGTCATTACTTATTTACAATTCTTCAGGGTCATTTTTTTGGCACGCTGGCACGCTGGCGCTCTGGCGCCACCATACAATATAGAGTCTGATCCAAGTCTGCCTACTTGGAATCTTCCGCACACAATTATGTGTACCAATTCTGGTTTCTTTGTATAAAATTACATTATTAATTTCATATAAGTACATTTTCAAACAGTGTGCAAGGTGAATTTCTTAAATATGTTCTCTTTATTTCCAAACATAATGACAATCATTTGAAAGTATATTGTTCCGTAATTTAAGTCAATCATAAAGGGATTTAAAGAAATCATGCACCGAAATATCTGTTGGTTACCACTGGTAAAATACATTTGGACTGATTAAGTTATGGAGGGACATGAAATGCATTGAAAAACACAATAACTTGAAAAACACACTTGAGTAGCATTAGGAACTATGTATTATTAAGACCCAGAATTCCACACAGAAATAGAGAAACTTATTGTTCCTGTAAAGATAATTCTCACCGATAGTCGCTCAGCAAGCCCCGGGGAAAGAGGGCAGCAAAAATGACTCTCTCTGACGACCTAAGAGGACAACCAAGGATTCTAGTTACATCCACGACATGAGATCGTTATGGGCCCAGTTGCAAACAAATGGCAATATCATATTCTATTAAGGCACTCAAGACCACATGTGATTCAAGAGAAAGGGCGGGGCAGGGATTACCCGCTGCAATCCAGAAAGCAATCACTTTACAAATGGAATAAAGGTATACATAGGTGAGGTAAAAAAACACATTTTGACACTAACAGCCAACAAGGGCAAAAGGGAGCACAAAGAGAAGATTTCCCCTAATAAACACTCATATGTGAGACAGTAGAATCGGGAATGCAAATATTGGTCTAGCAAGACAAAAAGTGAAAGCTGAATATCAAAAAGAACAAAAGGGTTCTTAAAGGCAGGGGAACAGGAGGGGAATCAAAGCAATGGAATAAGGAACAAACTAGGAAGCAAAACACACCAGAAGCTGATTAGTTGCTGTATCTGACTACAGTCTAAAGGCAAAATGAGAAAAGCAAAATGCTACACAGGGCTAATGAAAATCTGTAATAAGATGCACAGGAACAGGATACAGACGCTGACGTAAGCAAGGCAGGAATAGGTTAGCAGACAGTCAACAAGAGTTCCCGGTAAGCAAATGTTCATCAAACAATGCGTGAACTAGAAAATCTAGCATTGACAACCTGTTAGTAGATGCAGGCAGCAGCAGGATCAAGGTGTAATAACATGGTTGGGCTGCACAAAACTAGTTACAGGTGTTTGTGAAATCCCATTGTTTCACAAACCCTGAAAGAGAGAATCCAAAATGAGAAAGATACAAACTGGCACAATTAAAAACACTGAATAGGGTTTGCTGGATTTTCGTGAATATGTGGCAGTGCATTCTGTGTGAACTGTGGACCATGTATAAATGCAGTTTCTAATTTCTCCAAGATTGAAGAGGCATGCAGGCAGAAGTCACAGAGAGCTTTTGGATCAGCTCTGGTGAGGATTTGTAGACTGCAGTTTGACTGTGCCCAACATCTCTCAAATGAAAAGAGACTGAGCAGCAGCATGGAGAGGCCATCAAAATGGAAGACCCTTAAATCAGCCCAGCTTTCCTGGTGGTGTCCTTTTGTGGTGCTCCAAACCGTGATATTTGACTTTATTCCATTTGTTTCTTAGGGCATTATTATTACACTTTTCATTTTTCCAGGTTTGATAAAATCAATGACATTGCATTCCAAAAACATCTGTTAATCATGGCAAAAATGCCTAAGGGGTTTTGATGGACTTTATAAATGCACATGTTAAGTTAAATATAAACTCTCTTGGGAGCTACATGTCTCACAAATACTATTTAACGATACCACAGTTGGCCTAATTATGAGATTCTTGACATCGCAGCCTCCTGAAGTTAGCAATGGTATGTTCTGTTAATGAGCATTACAACGGGATCTCTGAGGGTATCCTTGGTAATCAGGAGTTACAGTGGTAATCAGTAATTCTGGTCCCAATTCCTAACCTTTCCTTAGCAAGTCGAGTCTCCGGGTGATGCACCACAGATCTGGGGTGTTCTTTTGGATCTCATGACCTGATTTGACTAGTAACTCCCACTGCTGCTAAAATCAGGATTATTGGGGGCCCAGAGAGTCTATACTTAACAAAAGCCTTCAGATCCTGTTCACTCAATGGATGTGGAGTGAATCAGAATCCAATCCACAGAATATCTTTTGATTTCTAAAAGGTTTAAACAGTTGCAGTAAGTAGTTTCTTATTAATAGAACATTAGCACTTATGGTTTTGCGTGAGAGTACAATGATGTTTAACAGATCCTGAAACCTCAGGACTAAGCATGTGAAACAGTCTGGCTCTTCTGATGGCCACTCCTCTCTTTAATTTATATGTGCCCCCAACTTGAGCCCTACCCTGAAAAGTAAACTGCAGCCCATATGTGTTCAGCAATACTGTAGCCTGCAGATCAATGGTACTACCCTCATTAGCTCTAATGTTCCGGTAACAGCTGAAAGGGAAATGTCTTTGACAAGGAATGCTTTTAAACTCACCTCCATGTAACACCCCGTACATCCAACTCACAAGACTCCACGCACTGGTATCACTGCTGTGCACCAAAGAAGAATTGGTGAGATGTTGTATACACAGGCTTGAGATTAAATGTTTACCATGATTAGGAGTCCAGTTTTAGTGATGGAAGTCCAGATGAACTGAGCCATCCCAGCACTGAGACAAAACAGAAGACAGCAATGCTAATAAATAGCCACCTTCCCATAAAACGTGGAAAAGAAAAACTGGTTAGGAGTTGCAGCCATCAGGTTGTAGCCAGAAAGGTACTCAAATGAACCCTAATGAAATACCTAAATATCTCTGCAACTTCTTCAATCCAAGGGTATCACTGGAAGGGAAAACCAGGTAAACTATTCCAAACTTTTCATCCCCTTTGAAAACCTGCAACTGATTAGCAACCAAAAGCAAATACTTCAAATCTAGAGAGATTACTGACATATGATGTATTGTGTTAGAATCACCATCAAGTCTATCCTTAGCAAGAAGAAATTTAATGTTCAGATCCACACAAATTCTTCCAATCGAATAAATGCCACAACAAAGAAGAAAGCAAACATAGCACTTAATGTGTTATTTTATTGATGCTTTCTAAAATGTTCATCCACCAGAACTTCTCTTTGTGCTAAAATAACCAGAACTACTGTACCAGTTGAAAATTCTGGAAAACAACATGCACCCTGGAATGGGATCAATCCGATCTTCCACATATCAAGCAGATCCAATATTTCTTTAAGACGTTCCAATAGGACAATATGAGACACCATGGCTTTTTGCAGTGTTCTCCCACTTTCTGCCCCCATTTTGACTACTAGATGCTGGTTTTCTGACTTTGATTGTGCCCTGGGCTCTGCTAACCAGACCCAGGGCCTGTGCTCTGATTAAAAGTACATGGTAGCTTGGTACAAATAACGATTGATATTGACAACCACCTGTAAGTCCCTAGTATATGGTAGGGCATGTAGGTTTAGGGGTCTAGTAGATTTAATGCGCTTAAGTATGCACTGCTGTGTTGCCTTCTGTTATTTTAAAGGCATCCCTGCTTTGCAGGCTGCTTTTAAAATAACATTATGTGCAAATTCGACTTTGAAATTAAAGATACTTCCATTCTAGGGTAGGGTGCCATGCAATAATAAGCAGGCACATTGGAAAATATGTTTTAAATGCCCTGGTGAGTGAAACACTGCCAATTTCGTTTTACCCTATTTTACCACATTGGCTCCATAGAGTAACATGGGAGTACTTTAATAAAGTATAACTATTGCGCGGAGTTAACTAAAACATACTTCAAAGTATTAAAATGACAGAATAAATCCAACAGTTTACCATGGTTGCATTTATTATAACTATCACAGAAAAGAAGTTATAGAACTTGCTTTTCTGAAGTGCTAAAAATCAGCCTTCCAACAGCCTCTCCTGATTGGCCTTCCTTTGGCAGGCTGAGCCAAACTGCTCTGGTGAGGTGTGAAGTGGTCTGCAAGAGACGAAGAACATCTGGTGGGAGCAGATCTGCAGCTGCAGAGCAAATGGCAGGATGGAAGTGGAGTAGTCAAACTGGTCTTCAAAGACGGAATGGCAGTTAACACGGGACACAAGCTCACCCCCACATCCTGAGTCCCCAGCCAGACAGGAGCCCCAGTAATTGAATTAGCAGAGGGGCTGGAAGGGGAGTGTTAGGTGAACCTAACCAAGTCAGTGGGTTGGCATAGCCAGATCTTAACCTCCAGGAGATAGTTTCTCCATTTTAGATTTCAAGGGAATGCTGCTTCCGGGGACAAGAATATGCCATACTTTAGAGGAAGGAGTCAAGCCTGAGGATGGCACCCTGAACCCCATTGGTCAGGGATGCCCCCTTGTTTGTCCCCCCAAGAACACTAGATAAATATGGAATAACTGCCCTGCAACTCAGATACCTGCCTTAAAACAACAAGAAGAAGGACTGCCCTACTGGACCATTGGACGGCACAAGAGAGGACTGAACTCATAAGGACTGCACCTGCTGCACACTTTGGTCTTCAGCCCACAAAGGACTTTGTCTCGCTCTGAAAGTTGAAAGAATGGACTCCTTGAAAGCAAAAGGTTAAAAGAACTCCATCTGTATCATCTCAACCAAGAATAACCCAGCTGGATAGCGTTCAGTGGAATTTTAAGGATTTGACCAGGTGCTTTGTGGGTCTTGTAGTCCTAGCTTCCCAAGGAGCAACTCAGAGATTCTGGAACCTTGAATTGGTGTTGTGGTCCAACAAAAACCGAAAAAAGAGATGTCTGGAGGAGAAGGACTGCCCTGCTGGACCCTTGGACTGCACAAGAGAGAACTGCACTCATACGGACTCCACCTGGTGCACTCATAAGGCTTCACAAGAAAGGGACTTTGCCTTGCTTAAAGGATAATGAGTGGACTCTCTGATCAGCAACAGGTAGGAAAGTGCTGGAAGGGCTCCCTGCAACATCAACTGCATGGCCAAATACAGATGACTAGCTTCACCTGGTTTTACTTGGATTGACCAGGTGCATTGTGAGTTGTAGTCCCAGACCCCAAGAGGCAAACCAAAGCTTCTGAACTCTTGGATGGTGCTGTGGGCCACTTTCCTGCATCGAGAAACTCTTCTGGAAGTAAGTGTAAAAGTGTTACATCATGTGTGTCCTGGATTCCAGACTTTCTCAGGGTCCACCTCAACCTTTTTTGAACCCTTGAGAGCTATGTGCTATGCACTTGTTTTACTTTTAATCTTTAAAACTTCTTATCTCTGGTTCCCTACATTGGATGTTTGTTGTTTTCGTTAATTTTAATCATAAAAACATTTACCATTTGTATACATTGGTGTTGAATTTTTATGGTGTATTATGTTTTACTTATTTAATGTATTGGTGTTTTTAAATGCTTTACACACCTGTTTCCTAAGTACCTGACTGCTGGCAGCCAACTACCAAAGGTTGAGCAAGGGAATCAGTTATTCAAACCTTGACAGGGCCTTATAGTTTGATTGTTCCCTTATTAATGGTGGTAGGTACCTACTTACCCCTGCTAATAAACCACATTCACACATTTGGTGAACAGCGGTGAGGATAGTACTTGTGTCTGACCACACCATACATGTATTTAATGAAGATCTTTAAAAATCCACTAAATTGACCTAGAATGCTTTTTAAATTTTTGAAATGTGGACACATTTTTTAATTATGTCAAGTTTTGATTTTTCTAAATTGTTATTATGTTGAACTGGGGGCAACGTTTTTTGTGACTCCCATGGAGCTTGATCTGGCTAAACTAACTAAACTTACAACAGTTGAGCTTGGGGTACAGTGTAGGGCCAAGGGGCTACCTGCTGCTTAATGAATTAGGAAAGCAAAAATGATTAGGTCCCTTAAGGCCTGAGCAGTCACAGCTCCAGGGAATGAAGGGAAGGGGGAGGATGACCCTTCCAATGACCTCCAGGAGGAGGATGATAACTTGTCCACTGCTTCTAGCACCAGGTCCAGACATTCAGCTCATGGAGAGAGAGAGAGAGAGAGAGGGGAGGTTCCTCCACGGAGGCCTCAGGGATGTCCCGTATAGAAATGGAGCTGGAAGCTCAACTAGCTTATATAGCTTTAGAAGAGAATAAGTTTGACCTAGCTAAGAAGAAGTGGGCAAGGGAGGAAGACAAAGGAAATGGTGGCAGCAAAAATTCAGAAGATGTTGAGGTGTCCAGGGGTAGCAGGTTTGATCGCAAGCTTCCCAAGGGGCTAGTGCCCAAGTATGTAGAGGGGGATGACATTGACAAATGGCTGACTGCATTTGGAATGGCCCTTAAGATGCTAAGGGTTCACTACAAATACTGGGGTTCACTCCTGAGGGAGTCGATCCCAGTAGCTGAGAGGGATAGGCTTCTGACCCTAGAGGGGAATGAGATAGAATCCTACTCTCACATGAGAAAATATCTAGTCAGTGAATTTGGTCTTACCCCAGAGCAGTACGTACAGGGTGAAGTTTAAGGACACCCAGAAAGTAAAGATACAGACCTGGGGGGGCTTTGTAGGCATATCAGTGAAGGCACCAGAGGGCTGGATTCAAGGTAACCAGGTGAGTGCTAATGAGGGGCTGTACAATGTATTCCTTAAAGAGCACATCCAGACTCCTAGTGTACAAGTGAAGTTATGTCAGTATCTCATGGATTCTGAGTTGTCTGGTCCCAGAGAACAGGGGGAGATAAATGATGAGTGGGTGAGAACCCGGGTTTTCAATCAGCACCAGGGGGGAGACAACAAAATGGGTGTTTAGGACAACAAAAGCCAAAGAGGGAGGTGGTAAGCCCACCACAGAGATTTCCTCAGCATCCTAGAACTCTAAAAAGGGGGAGAGTAGATCCCACCCCAACTCTGATAAGCAGAGGCTGAGGGACACAGGGCTGAAAAATACTTGGACACCAGGGTGTGCTTTGACTGTCAGCTGTCAGGTCACTTCAAGGGTGACCCCGCCTGTTCCAGGAAGGTGGTTAGCACTGGGCTGTCCAATGTAGCCATAGAGGAGGACTCCTCATAGCACTGTTCTGGGAGACAGGTCCAGATGGTAAGCTGGCAATCCCTGAGGGCAGTATTAGGCACTTCCACTCCATTCAGGTGAATGGGATGCCTGCCATTAGCCTGAGAGACACATGGGCCAGTCACACCCTAGTGAGTGTCAGGTTGGTGTCCACAGACCTGTATGTGCCAGGAGAAACAAAACAAGTCTGGGTAGCCACAGGTGAGGTCACAACCAAACCTGTAGCCTTAGTGTCCCTAGACAAGGAGGGGACCTTTGACTGGTATTCTGCGGTAGTCTGTTCTGACCTCTCCTTATATTGTATCCTGGGTAATCAACTCCCAGAGATTGGTCTATTACGAAGTGGGGTAGTCATCCTGGGCACCCCCCAATTCAAATATCCTGGGGAGCCAGTTCCTATAGTTAGGAGGCTGGGGTCCCAAAAGAAATGGAAAAAGCCACTCCTAAAGAGAGTTCCAGTGTGCCAAGGGCCTTCTGCCCCAGTAAGGGAGAAACCCAAAGATTGCACTCGTGAGGCTTCACCTGACCACAAGGAAGACCTGATCAGTCATGCAGCTGTCAAACAGCAGGGTTTCACCCTTGCACTGACAGAAGGGAGAGTAGAAGAATGGAGTCTGCCACAGGATGTTGTAGCCCCCCCACTCTGAATAGCAGAAAAGGTTCCAGGAACCTGCAGTGGCCCCTAAAGTAGCCCAGTCACTTGTCAGTGAAGAGCTAAGGGTGTGGTTTTGGACTCTGACAACTCTGTTAGATTGGGAGGCAGACACTAAGGCCAAAAGTAAGTTAGGCCCCCTGACCCTGATGGTCATGGTGGGGTTGCTCAATTGTTGGGTAACTTCTGTGGGTAAGCTGGGTGCTACCCTAGCAAAGTTAGGTATAGAGGAGGTGGGCACCCCCTACTCAAACTGAAAAAAGGAGGAAGAAAATGAAACAGCAGTGAAGAAGGTTTCAGTTTAAAATGGGTCCTGTTACTGTAGAGATGGGTCATCTTCCCAGAGGAAGTGACTTGGGCTGAAGGATGTAAGCCCTGAAATTGTACAGCCAGTATCTTTACTTTCTTCCTCACCTGACAGACCAGGAAAACTCTCCCAGGGTTGGGATGAGCCTCCTGGGCTGTTGGTTGAGGAGGTGCGGGGTGTTGTGTGAGAAACCACTGTTTTTTGTAGTGTCCTCCCACTTCTGTCATCCCATTTTGACTACTAGTTACTGGTTTTCTGACTCTGATTGTGCCTTGGCCTCCACTAACTAGACCCTGGGCCTGTGCTCTGATTAAAAGTACAGGATAATTAGGTATAATTACAAATGGTACTGACAACCTACCTGTAAGTCCTTAGTATATGGTAGGTCATGTAGGTTTAAAGCCCCAGTAGATTTCATGAACTTAAGTATACACTGTTGTGTTGCCTGCTGTCATTTGAAAGGCAGCCCTGCTCTGCAGGCTGCTTTTAAAATAAAATTATATGCACATTTGACTTTGGAAGTCAAGGTACTTTCAAAGTCTTAAACAGCTTTATTTTTACATATGTCACCCTGAAGTTCGAACCCTCGGTGGCCCTGGGGGAGGGTGCCATGTAAACATAAGCAGGGACATTTGAATATGTGTTTGATGTGCCCTGGTGAGGGAAAAACTGCCAGTTTAGTTTAGACCCATTGTAGACCATTGGCTCCATAGGCCAACATGGGAATCCTTTAATAAACTATACCTATTGCAATGGAGGGAGCTGAAACTTACTTCAAAGTGTTAAAGTGATAGTTAGAATAAATCCAACAACATGCTAAGGTTGCATTTATTACAACTATCACAGAAAATAAGTTACATAACTTGCTTTTCGTATGTGCTAAAATCCAGCATTCCAGAAGCCTCTCCTGATTGGCCAGCCTTTGGCATGCTGAGCCAAACTGCTCTGCTGAGGTGTGAAGAGTAAAGTGACCTATTTAGAGACAAAGGACATCTGGTGTGAGGAAAGCTGCAGCTTCAGAGCAAAACGCAGGAGTATCTGTAATATCCACAGGAACTCCTCAGAATCCGGGCGATGCACAAAGGGGTCCACCTCTTGACATCCCCAACTCTGACCTAACACACACAGAGTACTGAGGCGATCAAGCAAAGGATAGGAATTAGGGTAGAAACAGCAGGGAAAGGGATACCTGTAAATAGAAAACACAGGATTAATACAGTTCTATAACACTGACTACTCTCAGTAATTCTCACTACTGTAACTGGTACCTGAACATAAAGATCAAGTATTCGCTGTGTTTCTCTTTATAACCAGACAAGATACGTCTCTTAACCTGGAAGAATAGATACCTACAACAACAAAACATAGAAAAATTACCAATCCATTCTCACTTGTTTCCTTCCTACTGTAGAAAACCAAACATTACCCACACGTACACTTCTTTCATTCCCAAACAAAAGATGAAAAGAAAATGAATTGTTTCTTCTAAAGTGAAGATCTGAATGTCAGTAGTAAGATGCTACAACCTTTGGTCTTTAGTTAGTGAATATGTGCCAAAGAGCAGAATTATCCTTAGGCATAAAGCAACGGCGGAAACCACACAGAGCCAATGTTTCCTCTTGACTCTAGTTCCAATTTCACCATAACAAATAACTTCCTTGGTTATAATTGTGGATACAACATATACATCTATACTACTATTATAAAGAGAGAACTGGGAACCTTTGAGGCGGGTAAACTCTGGAACCACAGCGCCAATCCAAACACCCAATACATCATTTGAATTGTCAGGGTAAGCAGATGGACATAGGCTATATACACCCAAAAAATATATATGTTAGAAGGGCAAAGTACGTTCTTTACCAAAGTAGTCCCTTGGAAGTAGCGCCATCTCTGAGGTGGACGTGTGCGCTAACGACGTGCGTGCTGACATCACGGGTCGGACAGTTTGGTAAAGTAAACAGGTCGGCCAGAAGCCAGGAGGCAAGAGTGGACAGGAGCGCGAGGAGGAGCAGCCAGGAGCGCGGAAACGACACCTTGCGAGGTCGGACATGCCCAGAGGTAGGAGCGGCCAGGAGCGCGGGGAGGAGCGGCCAGGAGCGCGGAACCGACACCCTGCGAGGTCGGACATGCCCAGAGGTAGGAGCGTCCAGGAGCGCGGGGAGGAGCGGCCAGGAGCGTGGAACCGATACCCGACATCGACATGCCCAGGGTGGCAAGAATGCTGTTGGAGTACCCGTGTCCGGGGAGCGCGATGCTGGTGAGCGGGGAGGAGCGGCCAGGAGCGCGGAACCGACACCCGACATCGACATGCCCAGAGGTGCACAATGCTGCTGGAGTGCCCGTGTCCGGGGTGCGCGATGCTGGTGAGTACCTTTCATCTCGCAAAGCCTACCCGGACAACATCGGGACGGGCTGCTAGTATATCTTAATTGTCAAAAAAGGAATATACGAAATACAAAAGAGGTAGACAGTAGTACATGGATGGCATAGGTGACTTGTGGTCAACATCAAATTAGAGTCTTAGGAGGTGGATTTGTTCATTGGAAGCATTTTTACTTCTTTTTGAAGGAGGTGAAGGAAGAGATTCCACGTGCCACTGGAGGTAGGGAGTTCCATATCTTCGGTGCGATCCCAGAAAAAGCTCTGCAACCAGTTCACTTTTTATGGAAGGCTTGTGGTTTCAGTAGTAGAGAGTTCACACTTTGCAATTGTCTGCATCCTCCCGATCGCTCTAGCTTTTGTGCTAAGTACCTTGGGGTGTTGCTATGCAGGGCTTTATGAGTCATGCAGGCAATCTTTAGATGCATTCCTTCCTAGTAGGGCAGTTAGTTCAGAGCTTTCAAGGTCAGGGAAATGCGGATATTTCTTTTTGTTCCTAAGACCAGTCTGGCCGTAGCATTAAGCAAGGTCCTCAGCGGGGCCAGCTTGTGTTTGGGGAGGCCGCATAGAGTGGTGCTTCCATCGTCCAATCTTGGTTAGCACTAGGGCTTGCACAGCCATTTTTAAGTCGGTCTGTGGGAGGAAGGGTTTAAGTTTCCTTAGTATAATCATCTGGTGATTAGCTCCCTTGGTGGCATTAGAGATTGTTCCATGTTCAGTTGTTTGTCAATGTTTGTCGATGGTGACTCCCAAGGATTTCGCGGAGTCAAGGATGTGGGGAGCACAGTCAAAGGAAGTTAGATGTTTCAACCATAAGTCGTGCTTGGTTGTGTGATTGGGTGGAGAGATGAGGAGGAATTCAGTTTTTTTGGTGTTAAGCATAAGGTGGTTGCCAGTGAGCCAGCCTTGAGTATTCTGTAGAATAGCGTTGAGAGGTAGGTCAAGTCTCCTGGTGATGAGATTTTCATATAATTGGGTGTTGTCAGCATACTGGTGATATAGAGTGCAATGCGTTTGCCAGGTGCTCCATGAGTAGATTAAAAAGAATGGGTGGGAGTGCTGAGCCCTGTGAAACCCCTATGATGACCATGGTGGGTTGAGAGAGTGACTGCTTCATCTTGATTCTTTGTGTTCTGTTATTTAGGAAGGAGGTGAACCATTGTAACACTGGGCCAGTAACGCCCATCCTTCGTTTCAGTAGGGACAATAGGTTATCATGCTTAACCGTATCGAAAGCGGAGGATAGGTTAATAAGTATCATTAGGCATGATTCGTTGTGGTCTAGCATTTTTAGTATGTCATCCATTATGTGGGTGAGTGCAGATTCCATGCTGTGACCTTGATGGAAGTCGGATTGGTGTTTGTCTAGGAGGTTGAAGTTTTCGATGTGGTTACATAATTGTATTTGTACACATTTTTCCAGCAATTTCGCCAAAGTGGGGATGTTGGATACAGGGTGGTAGTTGTTGAGATCTGAGGAGAGGAAGTCAGATTTCTTTAGTATAGATGTGATCTGCCCTACTTTAAGACAATCCGGCATGGGGCCTTGTCTCAGAGAGGCATTTACAATCTTTAGCCAAAGGGGTAGAATAGAGGTTTTTATGATTTTGAATAAAGAAGGAGCTGGGGAGTCAGAGAAGTGATTGGAGGGGTTAATAGCTAGAAGAGTGTTATAGATTTCTTGTTCAGGGATGGGCGAGAAGGTGTGCCAAGAGGCATTGTTTTTTGGGGTTTCTGTTTGGGAACTAAAATGGACCTTGGTCTGAGAGTAGAGTTTAGTATCATGAGCAATAGGTTGTGGAAGGGCCTTTTTAGATTGGATGCAGAGTTCAATGGATTTTGTCTTTTCTAGGAAGAAATTGGAAAGCTCATCGCAGTTCGGAATAGCCGAATCGTTTATTTCCAAAGGGTTAGGCGTGTTGCACGCTTGTTGTTTGACAATTTCAAACAGTTTTTTGGGGCGGTTAATGGCTTGGTTCAGCTGGGTTCTGAAAAAGTCTGCCTTGGCTTTTAGGATCTTCCTGTTGTATGAATTCCTCATTGCTCTAAGGTGATATAGGTGCTCAGCGGAGGGTGCTAATTTCCAGAGTCGCTCAGCTAATCTTAGCTTGCACCTATCAGAGTTCAGATTCTCAATGAACAATGGTTTGGTGATTTTGGAGGAAACGTCTTTTTCTTGGTGGGGAGCTGTAGAGTCAAGAATTTCAAGCATAGTGCAATTGTAAAAGACTGTGAGGTCATGAACTTCAACCATGTCAGTCTTGGGGATCAGGGCATAGTTGCAACGGTTCACCAGATCAATGGGGTTAATATTTTGTATATTCCTTTTCCATTTTTTTATTTTCGTGGGTTGGCCCCTTTTAGGAATTACCTCAATAGTGACGGAGAAGAGAATGCTGTAATGATCAGTCCAGTCACATGTGGTGATGGATTCTAGTTTTTGCTATGATGAGGTCTAATATCTCTCCCTTTTTGTGGGTTGGACTGTCACAGAATTGGGATAGATCCTGGTATGACAGAAAAGATTTAAGACAGCTTACAGCATGGTGGCACTTGTGAATTGTCGTTGGATGTAATGACTTCCATTAACTCATCAATGAACGTTAGATTATCCCCTGGAGGGTGGTAAATTATGTAAAGTTTGCTGGCGAGGCGCTTGTCGTCAGAGATGTTGATACAAAGATATTCGCAGGAGGATAAAGAGATGGAGTCTGCTTGATTGACTGATATTGTGTTTCGATAAATGCAGGCTAGCCCACCACCGGGTTTCACGTTTCTGTCTAGGTGGATTAAGTTGTGGCTAGGAGGTACCAGAAGGTCTAGGATGGGAGAAGAGGAACTATTTAGCCATGTTTCTTTAAGGACTAAGCATGGGCGAATTTTGTGAATTCACGAATTTGCGGATTTGCGAATTTGTGATCCGCAAAATTTGCGAATTTGTGCGAATTTGCGGATTTTTATATTTTTGCGTGTTCGCGGGGCGCTTTGCGTGTTCGCGGGGCATTTTGGCATGTTCGCGGGTTTTTTTTCGGCGAGACTGTGATGCGCCCTCTGGTTCATCACTGCCACCCTCTCATTTTGTATGACCTTCTGCCCTCTGTACCACTCGCTTTTGTGCCTTTCTGCCCTCTGCCCCACTCGTGTTTGTACCCTTTTGCCCTCGGCCCCACTCGTTTTTGTGCTCTTCTGCCCTCTGCCCAACTCGTTTTTGTGGTCTTCTGCCCTCTGCCCAACTCGTTTCTGCCCTCTGTCCCACTCGTTTTTGTGCTCTTCAGCCCTCTGCCCAACTCGTTTTTGTGGTCTTCTGCCCTCTGCCCCACTCGTTTCTGCCCTCTGTCCAACTCGTTTTTGTGCTCTTCTGCCCTCTGCCCAACTCGTTTTTGTGGTCTTCTGCCCTCTGCCCCACTCGTTTCTGCCCTCTGTCCCACTCGTTTTTGTGCTCTTCTGCCCTCTGCCCAACTCGTTTTTGTGGTCTTCTGCCCTCTGCCCCACTCGTTTCTGCCCTCTGCCCCACTCGTTTTTGTGCTCCTCTGCCCTCTGCCCAACTCGTTTTTGTGGTCTTCTGCCCTCTGCCCCACTCGTTTCTGCCCTCTGTCCCACTCGTTTTTGTGCTCTTCTGCCCTCTGCCCAACTCGTTTTTGTGGTCTTCTGCCCTTTGCCCCACTCGTTTCTGCCCTCCGTCCCACTCGTTTTTGTGCTCTTCTGCCATCTGCCCAACTAATTTTTGTGCTCTTCTGCCCTCTGCCCAACTCGTTTTTGTGGTCTTCTGCCCTCTGCCTCACTCGTTTCTGCCCTCTGTCCCACTCGTTTTTGTGCTCTTCTGCCCTCTGCCCCACTCATTTCTGTCCTCTGTCCCACTCATTTTTGTGCTCTTCTGCCCTCTGCCCAACTCGTTTTTGTAGTCTTCTGCCCTCTGCCCCACTCATTTCTGCCCTGTGTCCCACTCGTTTTTGTGCTCTTCTGCCCTCTGCCCAACTCGTTTTTGTGGTCTTCTGCCCTCTGCCCCACGCGTTTCTGCCCTCTGCCCAACTCGTTTTTGTGGTCTTCTGCCCTCTGCCCCACTCGTTTCTACCCTCTGTCCCACTTGTTTTTGTGCTCTTCTGCCCTATGCCCAACTCGTTTTTGTGGTCTTCTGCCCTCTGCCCCACTCGTTTCTGCCCTCTGTCCCACTCGTTTTTGTGCTCTTCTGCCCTCTGCCCAACTCGTTTTTGTGGTCTTCTGCCCTCTGCCCCACTCGTTTCTGCCCTCTGTCCCACTCGTTTTTGTACTCTTCTGCCCTCTGCCCAACTCGTTTTTGTGGTCTTCTGCCCTCTGCCCCACTCGTGTTTGTGCCCTCTGTCCCACTCGTTTTTGTGCTCTTCTGCCCTCTGCCCAACTCGTTTTTGTGGTCTTCTGCCCTCTGCCCCACTCGTTTCTGCCCTCTGTCCCACTCGTTTTTTTGTGCTCTTCTGCCCTCTGCCCAACTCATTTATGTGGTCTTCTGCCCTCTGCCCCACTCGTTTGTGCTCTTCTGCCCTCTGCCCAACTCGTTTTTGTGGTCTTCTGCCCTCTGCCCCACTCGTTTCTGCCCTCTGTCCCACTCGTTTTTTTGTGCTCTTCTGCCCTATACCCAACTTGTTTTTGTGGTCTTCTGCCCTCTGCCCCACTCGTTTATGCCCTCTGTCCCACTCGTTTTTTTGTGCTCTTCTGCCCTCTGCCCAACTCGTTTTTGTGGTCTTCTGCCCTCTGCCCCACTCGTTTATGTGCTCTTCTGCCCTCTGCCCAACTCGTTTTTGTGGTCTTCTGCCCTCTGCCCCACTCGTGTCTGCCCTCTGTCCCACTCGTTTTTTTGGTGCTCTTCTGCCCTCTGCCCAACTCATTTTTGTGGACTTCTGTCCTCTGCCCCACTCGTTTCTGTGCCCTTCTGCCCTCTGCCCCACTCGTTTTTTGTCCCCTTCTGCCCTCTGTCCCACTTTGTGCCCTTGTGCCCTCAGCCCCACTTACAATGGCGCCGGCAAGCTGCCAGCGCCATTCTAAAATAGCTACAAAGTCAGCTTCTACAGGAAGCACTAATAGATAAAGTAAAGCAGGTGCTCAAGTTGAAGGTCAAATTAAGTTACACAATCATTAATCACCCCGAGTTTGGGGTGATTAATGATTGTGTAACTGAATTTGAGCTTCAGCTCGAGCACCTGCTTTACTTTATCTATTAGTGCTTCCTGTTGAAGCTGACTTTGTAGCTATTTTAGAATGGCTCTGGCAGCTTGCTGGCGCCATTCTAAAATAGTTACAAAAGTCAGCTTCAAATTTTGACCCAATCCGTTCCGCTCGCGGATTTTGCGGGGAATTTGCGAATCTCGCAGATTGCGAATTTGCCGAAAATCCGCGAGCGGAACGGATTTTCCGCCCATACGTTAATGTCTAGATCATTTGCGAGGATTAGGTCGTAAATGTCCGGAGCATGTTTGCTAGCGGATCTGCAATTAATGAGTGCACACTTCATCTTGCTAGTCGAGTGGGAAGTAGTAGTCTGCACTATGTTGATATTTGTTGTGTTTTCTCAATTAATGGATCTGTAGTTGTGAGTGGGGTCTCTGAAGGGGTTCGTTTGAATGGATTGAATAGTGCTACATCGTGGCTTAATGTTGTCAGTCGGACAGGCATAGGATATGAAGAGGTAATCTAGGTCATTGTTGGATAGTTCAGCAGTTGCCCTCCTTGGACGAGATGGGTCATTGGCGGAAGGTATCTTACTCTGTCAAGTGTCCTTACTGTGTGAGTTCTTAGCTAGGTATCTTCCAGTTTGGTGACTGATTCGGTTCTCAGTGGCACTAGCGGCACTCTGTGTGATTAGGAGTACTTGGTGATGGTTGATAGGTTTTGCATCTATAATCTTGAGTTGGGATATTCCAGTGGCTAACTCATTGAATCGTTCAATCCAATCTGAATTGGGATAATTTGTTGAGTGTGTTGGTGTGTGTTTTATTATAGGGGGGAGATCCACAGGTAAGGTCTGGTTGCATGATCTCATTAACTGGTTGCCTGGGGATATCCTTATTAGGGATCTATGTGGTTAGTTGATCAGGGAGGTTTGTTGGAAGGACTGAATCAGTATGGGAGATGGCCTTGAGGTGTGACGGCAAGAAGGGGGCTGACGCAAGTGATCAGTGTATGGTCGTTGAGTGGTTAGTTTGGATGACTGGGGTGAGTATCAAGGGTGTTGGGAGCCGATCATATATCGAGGTAGGTGGTAGCTCATGGCGAACTTTGCATGCTAGCTCAGTTGTAGGTTGAGTCCGGGTTGGTGTATTCACCCTTGGGCATCAGGAATATCGGTGGTGTGACTGCAATGGGGTGGCCACTAGCTAAGAATATCCCTGTTCCTCCTGGGCCAGGGGACCAAGGTGTAGTGTAAAGTGATGTGACGGGGGTAGGGTTCATTGGGGGTGTGGAGAGATTTCGATTCAGTTGTATTTGTTATGGTAGATTGTAGTAGAGTTGGGGTATCATCTGGATACTCGGAATGAGGAGTGGTGGGGAGTGTGAATTTCTTGCCGTTCACTGCTTTCTTGAAAGTAGGGAAGATATTGTCTATGGTAATGAGATTGGAATTAGTGGCTTGTAGAAGGATATTACCATTGCTGTATATGGAAATGGTGGCATTAGCAGAGCATAAGTCTGAGGCAAATACTGACCGTTTGCGGGAATGAATGTTTTTTTTACATTGGAGATTCGGAGCATGGAGTGGAAGATATTTCTCCACTGAGCACTTTTTGTGTGTGGAAGATGAGGCCATTCGATATTATGCCTTTGCTGATGCAGAAGTATGGATCTGAGATAAGAGTCTCAGTGTGAGTTTTCAGTAACCTGTGTTGAACTTCTTTGCTGCATTTTGGAGAGATTGGGGGGATAGGTAATGGTGAAGGCATGGTGGCCTGCGGGGTCTAAGTGTTTATCCATTTTTTTAATTTATTTTTTATTACTTCCTCACACCTTCTTCACTTATGTATTTATTTACTTCTCAGGGGTTTCCTCTCTGGTTCCTTCCTTAACCAATTCGCTAGTAGCATTATTTACTATCTGCTATGTTTAGAGATGTCCTACACAGTTTCTTAGATATCTTCTCTTATCTGAAGAGGGTAATGCTAAAAAAAAGGTTAGGAGGCTTTGGACACCGGGGGATAGTGTATTGCAAGTTGGGGTCCCTTATTGTGATGCCCTGGACACCGGTGGACCATAAATAGAGAGTAGGGGTCACAGAGCATGGAGGGGTTCGTAGTCGGCCACTGTTTTAGGATCAGACAAATTTCCAGTGCTTACATGAATTTTTTTTTCCACAACATTTACCGCAGTGAGTGATATTATTGATGGGCCTGATTGCCGCCCGCCAATTTAGGTCCAGGCCGATTTTATCAGTGTGCGCATAGATTTAAGGATTGTTTACCGCGACATGAGGAATAGTGTGGTAGCAGTCCGTGTGCACCCACAGCCTATCTGTACCACTGATTGACTGTCTGTAGATAATATGCCATGTGGGAGTCAATGTTGTGGGGGTAGATTCCCTGCAGCCATTTTAGGATCAGGCTGTTTTTCCAGAGCGCGGGTAGATTTGCAGACCCTTTTACGCAGTGACAGGTGTGGTGAGGCAGCTATCCGTGCAGTATTTGCCCACCCATCTGAGTCAGTGGATGGCTGACAGCAGATATATTGAATAGTGAGTGATACTATTGCAGGTCTTGATTTCCGGCTGCCATTTTTGTTCCTGGCAAACTTTATCGGTGAGTGCATAGATTTGCATAGATTTCCATAGACTGGGGGGAGGCAGCTATCAGTGCAGTCTTTGCCCCTTTGTGGCCGTGGATGGCTGTCTGGGATATATTAAACAGTGATTGATGTTATTGCGGGGCTTGATTGCCAACTGCCATTTTAAGACCAGGCAGATTTTATCGGTGAGTGCAAAGATTGACGGGTTATTTACCGCAACATCAGGCAGGTTGCTGCAATAGCCTGATTGTCTGTAGATAATTTAGCATTTAATAGTGAATGTTGCAGGGTAGATTCACAGCCGCCATTTTAGGATCAAGCCATTTTCCTGTGCGTGTGTACGTTTCTAACCTTCCAAACACTTACTGCAATACTGGGGGGGGCCAGATGGCCATCCGTGTAAAGATGATGGTGCGTCGTGTGTCCCGATGCGAACGTCTTTCGCCAGGCCGGCACTTTGCTTCTAGTCATGATACAGTGAAGATCCTGATATGAGCGCGTTCCCCTGGGCGGTTGACTCAGTGTGTCAGGGGAGGTGCGACCGGTCTCTACGGTTCCATCCTGGCGTGATAATCGCTTCGTAGGCTGGGGATGGAGCCGGTCAGCTCTGTGTCTCTCTGATTCAACACTTACTTAGTGGGGAGTCGACCTGCCCAGGGGTGCCATGTAAGTGATTTTCCTCTCCGTGTTTTTCGTGCTTTTCTTGCTTAATGTTGAATTGCAGTAGTTACCGAGCACCGTGAGTGGGGGGGGGGGGAGCTAGGGATAGTTACCTGAAAGGTAATGCCAAACGCCGGGAGCTGTAGCCGAGTGCTCCTACTCTGCGGCAATCTTGGGTCATTATTTGAAAGAGCCTTGCTCTGAAAGTTGAAGGAGTGGACTCCCTGAACGCAAAAGGTAAAAAGAGCTTCACCTGCATCCTCTCCACCAAGGAAACCTCAGGGGGACAGCGTTCAGTGCACGTTTAAGGATTCGGTCAGGTGCATTATTAAGTCTTGTAGTCTGAACTTTCAAATGAGCAATTCAGAGATTCTTGACCTTGAATTGATGTTGTGGACCCTCAGAGACCCACAAGAAACGTCTGGAGAGGGAGGACTGCCCTGTTGGACCCTTGGACTGGAAAAGAGAGAACTGCACTTATAAGGACTGTACTTGCTGCATTCACAATGCTTCACCTCAAAAGGACTTTGCCTGTCTTATGGGCTAAGGAGAGGACTCCCTGATCAGCAACGGTTAGAAAAGTGCTGAAAGACTACCTGAAACATAAACAACAAGGACAAATCCAGCTGACAAGTTTCAACTGCATATCACTTGGATTTACCAGGTTTATTGTGGGAGGTGTAGTCCCAGACTCCAAGAAGCAAACCAGAGCTTCTAAATGCTTGGCTGGTGCTATGGACCACTTTCCTACATCAAGAAACAATTCTGTAAGTATGTGTAAAAATGTTACATCGCAGGCATGTCCCGGTCCAGCGTGCCGTTTTTAACCCTTTGAGTGCTATTTACTTCTCAGCGTTAGTTTTAATTGTAATCAATAGACATTCATGTACCTGGTTCCCTACCTTGAATTTTGTTGTTTTGGTGTCATTATATTCATAAAAATATTTCCTATTTTTATAAATTGGTTTTGGATTGTGTTTGTGTATTATGTCGTCCCTATTTAATGTATTGGTTTACTTAAATGCTTTACACACCTGTTTACTAAGTTAAGCATTCCTGCTTGCAGTCAGCTACCAAGGATTGAGCAACAGAATAATTTATTGAGAGCTTGACTGGGCCTTAT
This sequence comes from Lissotriton helveticus, assembly GCF_964261635.1. Lineage (NCBI taxonomy): Eukaryota > Metazoa > Chordata > Amphibia > Caudata > Salamandridae > Lissotriton > Lissotriton helveticus. Next base: position 1,914,652,254 of record NC_136061.1, on the reverse strand, counting down.
ATTGTGATTGTGGCCCTATTACTGATGGTAGGTACCTACCTATCCCTACTTAAAAACCATATTCCAATAGACAACTACAGAGAGCTCTTCATTGAATGCTACAGCCCCTTATTATCTTCCAAAGCCACCCACATCTACAGTTGGGACCCTGCTTTATCGGATCAAAGAAACAATCAGTAAAACCCTACCCTGGGAATCTGATATCCTCCGAAGATACCTTCTTCCAACATGAGCTTTTTCTTCAGCTAAAGGTATTTTTACTTATGGTTCCAGTGATTCTGGAGTGAGTTTGTATATCTCATTTACAAAATGTCCATCACTAAGCTTCCAGTTCAGTTAACTAAGCTCCAAGAAATCAATTTTGTTTTAATATTATTTTTCCACTGCATCAAACCCCATGCATTGGCCTACCTAGTAAACTTTCAGACCGGCCTGCATTTAACTGAGGATTACTCTAAGGATAAAAGAAATTATGAACATTTCTTTGTTCCCTCAAGCTTCAAAGGGACCTCATGGATAATGCCTATAATAAGACTAAGTAGACTAAGACAATAAAAGGCTACATCTATTTCTGATCTGATGTCTCCTATTCACCCTAAAAATGTATTTGGGAATGGTAAGCAGTTTTATAGCAGTTATTAATGAATTTGTAGATTTTTATCCTGAAAATGCATCTTATATTGGTTTCATTGTTCTTGCTGATTTCTTCATTCCACCCCTCCCCGGCACATGATGAGAATGTTTCTTATTTTCGGCCATTGTATGTAAAGGAAGATTAAAGACCCACTCCAAAGCCTCTCTCCGAGGGACTTTTACACAGTCCTCATTTCAGTTGTTGTACATATTCGTTTTCACTTGTTATGTCTAGATCTTTTCTGTGCCACAAATGTTCTCCTTGTGTCTTCGCACACAGCCAAGGTGTGCAAGAATTGTTTTCTTCAAGGTCATTGCTCAGGTACTTATGATGCACTCATAACTTACATACTTTCTGCTGAGCAAACATAGTTTTCACTAACAGAACAGATCTGCTTCTTGCGGTATCTGATATGACTGATAACACTGATACAGGATCATTCGAAGGACATGTTCTGAACTGGCCTTAAAAACAGTAATTTCAGTAACACTCCTGTCTTACCAAGTGGTACCACAAGAGCACTACGTGTTCTGAGATTATAAAAGGCTTGTTTTCCGTCCTTAATAAAAATAGGAAAACGGAGCAGTGCAATCTATTAACACATATAGTAGTTCTAATATTAAAGAAACATGAAAAGATAAAAATCTATCTGACTTCAATTATTAGTATATGTTCATTTCTTTAAATCTATGTATTTTTATGTACAGGCATGGTGAAAAAAAGAAGGATGAATTTGATGGACCGCACACCAGGTAAGTCAAGGTATTTATAAAAATGCTATACAAACATAAATGTCAGTTTTGAGGTTAATTTATTTTCCACATTTTGCATTAAAATTCATGTAGTCTCCATGTTAGCTGAATTATTCATTTGTCTTCGCTTTAATTAGATTATTTTCAGCGTCCATTTGTTTATTTATTTTATTCATAACATTTTCATGTACATAGTATTAATTTGCATTTTATTACAATAATACTTGTCTGTATTTGTGGTGTTTAGATGTTTTCTATTGCGACAATATTTCAACTTTCGCCCAGTTCAAAGCACAAATCCGGCCAGAAATGCAATTACAATGAATGTTACCGGGCATAAAGGTATTCTGTTGGAACTCGTTACATTAGGTTATTCCGTTCAAGCTATCAAGTTTAACTTGTGGGAAGGTGGTGATGCCCAGTTTTCCCGAGTGAATGCAGAGACAAACCCTGGCAAAGCCATTAGGCCTGGCATTGTCTGGCAACCTTTTAGCTTTGTCAGCACTTGTTTTGTCATGGGTTTTGTAAAAACAGGTTTACAAAGAATGCTCTCAAGTTTAACAAAGGTGAGACAGAGGTCCATTGCTGCTTCAGGAGTAAGATACCACTGCCACGTTCCTGTGATTTTTGACCTTAGCCTGGGAAGGCTCCTTCTACTACCTTATCAGCCGTGAGAAATCTAGAAGATTTTACATCACAGAAGATTTTGTCTCTGCTTCCCTTACACTAACCCTCACTGGTTATCAAGGCATGGCATTCTCCATGTTCGGCTTCATAACAAATGTTGCTGTTATCATCCTATATGCCAGTCTTCTGATGCTAATTTGCTTATCCTTCAGAAGTTCAAATACCTATACGTTCGGAGAAGATCCTTCTCAGTTCACTCCTCCCATCTTTGGAATAATATTTCTACCCCTTTTCGTGATCTTTCACATTTCAGGATATCTCTGAAGACTTAGCTCCCCTTTCATTAATTATGTGAGTGTAGAGTTGGATCAGTATGATATGTAACTGTTATAAGGACTAGGACACATTTTTAGGTTTCAGTTAGGCTCTATAAAGGGCTAATAATAATAACAATGATAATATGTTTTATAAAATGTTACTGTTGGAAAATTGCCAGGGCCTCGACCAATATAAAAAAAAACATTGGCTAAAAGCAAAACAATTTTGGGGTCTTAAAAAGCACATATTGCCATGGTAGTTCAAGGTACGGTAGGGAAATACTCTGTCTGCAAATGTTCTCTTTTTGAAAGAGAAGAATGCTATGTTCAAAGTGAAATTAGTCAATGGCTCAAGGGGGTTGACATATTAACCCATGCTGCATGCAGTAATAAGTAAAAGAAAAATGTGAAGCAGTGAGCAACAGACCAATGGGTGAAGATGGCTGGCTGAAAGTACCAAGTAAGTATAACATATATGTAATTTTAATAAAATAAAAATATCTTGGCTAACACTAGACCTAAAAACTAAGGGATTCTAGTTCTCAATCGAATGGTCATTTGGATAGATTTAGTTTTACATGTTTTCCGAACAACAGGTATTTTGATTAAGTTCTTATAGATGGGTTTATAGTATTTCTGTGTGAATGGCGTTAACTGTATACATTGGATAAATAATTTTAAACTTTCAACTCTACTGTGATAAACCATTTGAAAATAGTCAAATTAGCAGTTCACCTCAATCTGGAAAAAATACAAAGCAACACCACAGCAAAGTGCTGCATATCCTTCTCATATCATTATAATGGCTGGGGTAACGCCATGCCATTGCATCCACTAACTACAACCTGCTGGGAGACCTCAACTTCCACCTCGACAACCAACTAGACCCCAACACCGCATCCCTCCTGGACAACCTCCACAACATTTGACTTCGCCAGACCGTGACCACACCCTTGACCCCCTCTTCACAACAGGAAACTCCATCACTTTCAGCCACACAACCGAACTCGTGTGAACAGACCATTGATGCATCCACTTCTCCTTCAGAACACCCATCACCCACAGACACCATCACCTGCTCCCACGGAGAAACTGGACCAAAATCACTATCGACCAACTCACCTCCTCACTCAGCAACTCCACCCAACCACCGCGGAAGACGATGACCCAAACACCGCAGCCCAAACTCTGCATAGATGGATCACCGACAGCATCAACACCATAGCCCCCCTCAAGAAGAACAAAAACACACATGCCAAGAAGGCCAGATGGTTTATCCCTGAACTTCGAGAGTCCAGGCGCACCTGCCGCCATCTCAAGAAGACCTGGAGGAACTCCAAAACCACAGAAGCTCACAACAGCTTCAAAGACACCACCAATGTCCACGACTAGCTCATCAGAAACATGAGGAAAACTGCAATTGAAGACAGAATCTCCACACACACACACAAAAGCAAAGAACTCTTCAACATCATCAAGGAGTTCGCCCAACCCACTAGCGAGTTGACTGACATTCCTCCCTCACAAGACCTCTGCAACAAACTCAGCACCTTCTTCCACCACAAAATCAAGAACATCTATGACAACTTCGACGAAGACAACCAACACACTGACAACTTCGACGAAGACAACCAACACACTAAATCCCCACCAGCCACCCACGACACCCTGAAGCCAACGATTGACAGCTAGACATCCCTCACAACCAAAGACACACTGAACACGACGAAATCAATCCACTCTGGGGCCACCACAGAACTCTGCCCCCACCACATCTTCAACAGAGCCGCCAACACCATGTCACCCATGCTTCGCCTCACCATCAACTGCTCCCTGGCGAACGCCTCCTTCCTTGACAACTGGAAACACACCAAGATGAATCCCCTCCTAAAGAAGCCCTCGGCGGAACCCACTGACCTAAAAAACTACAGACCCATCTCCCTGCTCCCATTCCCAGCAAAAGTCATCAAGAAAGCCATCAAAAGCCAATTCGCTACCTTCATCGAAGAGCACAACATCCTCGACCCATCCCAATCCGGCTTCAGAAAAAAACCACAGCACAGAAAATGCCCTCCTCGCTGCAACAGATGGCATACGCTCACTACTGGACAAAGGAGAAACAGTAGCCCTCATCCTCCTCGACTTCTCAGCTGGCTTCGACACTGTATCCCAACGCAACCTAATAGGCAGACTCCAATAAGCAGGGATCCGGGACAAGGCCCTTGACTGGATCTACTTTTTCCTCTGTGGCAGAAAACAGTGGGTCAGACTCCCCCCTTTCCTCTCGGGCCCTACACCAACCACCTGCAGAGTCCCCCAGGGCTTCTCCCTCAGCCCAACTCTCTTCAATGTCTACATGGCTCCGCCCACCCCCAACGTCAGAACCTACGGACTCAACATTATTTCATACGCAGACAACACCCAACTCATCCTCTCCCTATCCAACGAAGCCAACGCAGCTAAACACAACTTCCAAGAAGGCAGGGAAGCTGTCGCCAAATGGATGAAAAGCAGCTGCCTACAACTCAACACCGACAAAACAGAAGTACTCAATTCAATTCAAATACACTTTATTCGGTTTTTGTTTGTAAAACCATAAACGTTACACAAATACAGATACATTAAGAACAGTTAAAAAAAAGTTGATACATGATTTAAAACAATTATTCTGTACCGCTAGTGAATCAAATGGATTAATAAACATGGCAGGTTACACGAATTTACACATCCACACAAGTCCTGGATTTTACAGACGCTTTTAAAAACCCTACTGTAAAAAAGATACAGTCTTCTTTCAGGGGTTGAAGCTACAGAAGGGCCGGACGAGCCTGTCTAAAATTCATTCTTTTTAAAATGGGAACCAGAAAGTGCTTAAGGGGAATTTCATACAGTTTGCATAAAAAAAAAGTGCAGCAAATCCTGCTGAGACTGACCGTCACAGCCGCAGGGAGCTAGCACTTGACCTCTGCTAAAACCCTTAGGTCAGGCTAACAGTAAGTGGAAAAGGTTCAATCAGAACCTGGTTAGCAGAAACTTCTCAAGTGTTGACAGAAACCCCAAAAGATAAGGTTCCGTTGTTGGGGTTGTTTTAAGCGTTAAATACATCTGGACACCAGGTTTCAGCACCTCCTTAGTGTCACTGTCCACTTTCTTTAAAATCAGAAAGGCTATCTTTGTTAATTCCACATCCTGCTTGATGACAGGGTCAGGGTTGGCGAATAATTCACCCTGCCCTATCCCTTCAAATCTTCTTTTGATATACATAAGCCAGGGAATAAGGGCCGCGTTATCAAGAGACATACACTCTCTTAGTATTAAATGGTTGAGGGTTAAATCTTTATTCAAGAAATATATAAAAAAGTGTCCTCTGGGTCAGAACAAGATTCTTTGATATAGTTAATTTCTCTCACATCTACTCCTCTCTGTGTATACTCCTCTATACATTCCTCACACAAAATCCAAAACTTACACTCAAAACACTCAAGTATTGGCACAAAAATACAGAGTTCCTTGTAGAAATAATTTTCAAATTGATTGTCACCAAAGTTTATAAAAAACATGATATAAATTCAAAACATCATGATCACTTTTTACTATATTCAGACCATAAAAACAATTTAAAATCACATAAGACTAGACAAAAAAATCCTACGAGAGTTCATACAGACAATAACCTTTGTCTTTGAATGCCACAGTTACTTGCTATTAAAAAGTTTTTATATCCTAAACACCTTATCGGTTACCACATATTTTTGGACCATCTAAGGTGATAGAGAAGCAGTTAGATTTGTGGCTTTACTGATTGCGTCAACGCGTTTCGAAGGTAAAATTCTATAACACCTTCTTTTTCAAGACTGTAGTTATTACTCCCGTCTTTATACAATATTCCGTTATCTTCCTTCCGCTGTGTTTGTATTGCCACCTCTGTCGTGGTCCTAATTATGAGCTTCTTCTTTAAAAAGTGTTTGTTTGATAGCGACGTGTGCCCATAATTGAGGGAGCCTCGTTATCCTAAACTGGCAAATGTCTTTGTCGGAACATTTAAATTTAACTTGGATACAAACCCTTGATTTCCAAGCTTGTACCCACACTCATTCAGTGGTATTCCAATCTTAAAAGCCGCTCATTCGTAGTGGCTATTAAACTCACTCTTCTGTTTGGAGGCACCTTTTTAATTTATGGGCTCTCACTTAGAGATGGCGTCCTCGCATGTTCGTTTGTCAGTAATCTTTATTCAGCCAACACTTAAGGCAAAAGATCAGGGGTCGCAGGGAAAGAGCATCACTTGGGTAGGGGACCACTAGTTCCTCATGGACCTCTAAGTTCGAGGTTTAACGCGAAACAAATAGTAAGCGTTTCAGAAAGTCATTCTTCACTACCTGCAGGGAATCTACGGCAGTGTATCCCCAGATTTCACTACCATAGGTGGCTATGGCCAGGCTTTTAGCTTGATAAACTTGCAACATAGCTCAGGTAGGTGTCTTCCCAATTTTAGAGGCAAAGTTATAAATTGCAGTGTTTACATGGGCCAAAACCCCTTTTTCCCTCAAAATTAGGGGACCCCATTTAAGTTGGTCGTCAAATAGGACCCCTAAATAGTAAATACATTTTACGAGGGATCTTGGCGGGGCCAACACTAAAATTAAAGCTTTTTTTTATTGTTACCCCACTTTCATGAGGTAAGACTTGGAATTGTTGATTGCCAAGTCCTGGTCAGACATGAATCTGGAGAATGTGGTTAAAAGGGATTGCAAACCCATTTCGGTCCTGGATATCAGGACGGCGTCGTCCGCATAGAGCAGGACAGCAGATGCAACCCCATCTTACATATGGGTAATCCACTCTAGTTGCCCTTAGTACACCATCCAGTTCATTTATATAAAAATTCAATAAAAAAGGCGCCAGAATTCATCCTTGCCGGACCCCCCTCTTGATCTCAAAGTCTCTGTCGACCTGCAAGTCCTGCAAAAACCTGACATTAGCTTTGGTTGATAAGTGCAGGTCCTCAAGAAAATTAACTATACTGTTCTCAACCCCCATTGCCCTCATGGACTGCCACAGTTTGACCCTGTTCACACAGTCAAACGCAGATGACAAGTCCATTAAGGCAAGATCGATGGTTCCGGGGCAAGCAACAGTATATTTTCTCAGTATCATAGAAAAATTAAATTAAGACACTAACGGCCACATGCATCATTGTAAGGTTTTGCGATTCCTTATTTGCGATTTTTAGGGAATCGCAAATATGGAATCGCAAAACGGGATGCATGATTTTATTCGCATAATATTTGCGATTCGGTAAAAATCGCAATTTTTACTGAATCGCAAATATTATGCGAATTCCTAATTGCGATTTCGCAAATCCTATTGATTCCTATGGGCCAAAAGTCCCATAGGAGTCAATGGGAAGGCATTTACAAATTGCGAATTTGAAACTGCGATTCGCAATTTGTTAATGCATTCCAAGGGTGCAGGGGGGTCCAAAGGACGCCCCCCCTGCACCCCTGAAATGTATTTTAAAGTGCATGTTTCACACACACAAGTCCTAAGGACATGTGTGTCTGTAACATGAAAGTTTAAAAAATGCATTTTTGAGCATTTTCATAACTTTTCGCAAATTACCACGAGGTTCCACCTCGTGGTAATTTGCACCCCCTAATTGCTAATTCGCAATTTGAGAAACAATCATGCATTGCTTTTAAGGAATCGCACAATTGCGATTCCTTAAAAGCAATCGCATTTTTGGAAATCGCTAATAATAGCGATTTTCACACAAATGTATGATGCATCTCAAAAACTTATTTAGGAATCGTAAACGGACAAATTTACCGATTCGCACCATTTGCACTTCCTAAATAGGTTGATGCATGTGCCCGTAAGCAACTGTAGAGCGTCCTGGATGGACTCCATATTGGACGTCCGACATGATCTTATGTTCCTCAGCTCAAGTTGATAACCTCTCTTAAAAAATCTGTCCTACTACTTTGACCACCGAATCAATAAGCGAAATCAGTCTGTAACAGTGGGTACTATTTCTATTACCTTTCTTAAAAACTGGAACTATAGTGGAAGATGCCCAAGACTGGGGGCACCCTTCCTTGCTGCTGCATTAAGAACTGACTCCAGAAGTACTCATCATGGGCCCACACCCCGATGCCTGGAACGACACCTAGTGGCCCCCGCCCTCTGAAGCCCACCCACCCCCACAAACCATGCACGCAACCTTGGAATCCTCCTAGATTCCAAGCTTAAAATGCACTGCCAGATCAACTCTGTTGCATCCTCCTCCTTCGACACCCTCCGCCTCCCACGTAAGACCTTTAAATGGATCCCCCTCGAGCACAGAAAAACCATCACCCATGCCCTTGTCACCAGCAGACTTAACTACGGCAACGCACTCTATGTGGCAACAAACAAAAACCTCACCCACAAGCTACAAAAAATCTAGAACGCTGCAATAAAGACTGGTCCTCAACCTACCAAGACACTACAACATCTCCCAGCACCTGCGCACACTCCACTAGCTCCCCATCGAGGCTAGAATCACCTTCAAGATTCTCACCGACACACACAAAGCCCTCCACAACACCGGACCAGCATACCTCAACAGCTGACTCAACTTCCACGCGCCCCAAAGAACCCTACGATCAGCCCAGCTCTCCTACACAGTGGCTCCCCGCGCCAGAAAGACAAGATCGGGAGGCCACTCTTTCTCCTTCCTCGCGGCCAGAGCCTGGAATGCCCTACAGCTCCACCTCATACAGACTACATCACTCCCTATCTTCACAAGAAACCACAAAACTTGGCTCTTCGACAGACCCCCTCATTGATGGACTGGAACCTGCAGCACCTCTCTTCCCCAGCGCCTTGAGACCCTTACGGGTGAGTAGTCACGTTTAACAAACGTGATTGATTGATTGATTGATTGAATGAATGATATGTCCACACAAGTGAATTTTATGGATGTACCTGCTACTCTTAGAGAGAGATGAAGTCAATGGAGTAAATGTTTTGAGATGCATTTGGTGGCAATTAACGGTTTGGAATACAGCGTCAAATGGAAAACAAAGCTTTTGTTCAATAGTCTTGGTACTGAAAGTAGGCCGTTGTTTGATAATGTACATCCTGCTGCAAAACCTGAATGAGAAGAAGCCTGGAGCTCATACACAGAGGTAAAGAAAAAATTCAGAGATCGCTTTGATGCTACTCTTAGGGCCAGATGTACAATCATTTGATTTTGCGCATCTCAATTTGCGACAAATTGCGAGGCGCAAATTGCGAGGTGCAAAATCAAATGTACAACAGTGTGTTTAACACTGTTTGCAATTTCCAATGGTGTCGCATATTGCGAGGCTCATTAATATTAATAAGCCTCTCGCAATTTGCGAGCCTATTGGGAATGACAGGCCTCCCAGGGATGGTGGTATGCTGGGCTCAGCAGACCACCATGCCTGGGGCTGCTTTTAAATAAAGTTTTTTTCTTTTTTTAATGCAGCAAGCATTTAAATAAAAATTAAAAAATGAAACTTTTTTGGGGACCACTGCCTGCCCTTAAAAATGATTTTGCTTGCATTTGCAAACGGGAAGGGGTGCTTTGTGGACCCCTTCCCATTTGCGATTGCATTACAACCTCCTGGGAGTAGGTGGTAATTGCGGGTGTTTTACGACCACAATTGTGGTTGCAAAACATCAGTACATGGGTTTGCGACTCGCTATTTAAAAGGGGTCGCCCCTTCCAAATAGAGAGTCTCTAAATACTTTTTTGCGAGTCGCAATTCATTTGCGACTCGCAAAATTGTGTTGGTACATGGCCATGACAGTTTTAGCATGTGCAAACGGGTCGCTAACCCGTTTGCGCATTCTAAAATTGTTTGTTCATCTGGCCACTAGTATCATAACAGAATGACATAATTTCTATTATAGGTATCAAGCCTATGGTGCATCTGTGGAGGCTTATGCAGCTACCTTAAAGATGCTTGCTTCAATGTGTGCCTTCCAAAATCCAGATGAGATGATCCGGAATTAGTGCTTGCAACCTGTATTAAGGCACAGGAGAACTTCATATGTCATAAAAAATCCACGTTAGATAAGGTCATAAGTACTATAAAAAGTTGTGAACGTTTTGCGAAAGGTGTTAAAATGTTAAAAAGGCCACAAGCAATGCCTAGTGAGGTCAATTCAATTCATAAGCAGAAAAATGACAAGGAGGAAGTTCTGCACACAAGGGGCAAATCAGTGTAACCTATACATAAACTAAAATAACATGCCAAGACTGAATGCTACCGTTGTGGATCAAACTGTCATGTAGCATCCCGCAAAAACTGTCCTGCTTCACGTAGGGAATACCGACAATGTGGCAGGATGGACCACTTTGCCAAGGTATGTTGTTCAGGTTCAAGTATTAAAAAGGTCCTAAACATACAAGAAGATGATCATTTATGTAGCAATCTTGAGGAGCACTTAGATATTTTGATTCAAATGGGAAATCTTCTCAATGAATTTGATCACCATGATCGACCTAGGTATACCGTATGAATAAATGAACTACCATTGCACTGTTTAGTAGACACAAGATCTTGCCTTACTATAATTGCAAGAGAAGAATACAAAATAATTCAAGAGAAACAAACACTGCAGCTTAGTAAAATTTCACCAGGAGCTTATGGAGGGCACAGCACCCATCTGGAAGGAGTCTCTGAAGCAGATATCAAGTTTGAAGGGACAGTAATAAAGACAAAGATGTATGTTGTCAACCATGCTGTGAACATTCTGGGATGGTCTGAGCAAAGACACTTCTGCATGATGATTAATCCTTGCATAGCTCCTTAGATATTTGATATAATTGGCAAGCATCTTAAGGAAGTTCCACAGGGAAAGAAGTTTCTGTGAAAGACTCAGTATTAAAGGAAAGATTGGGACATCTGACAGGATTTCGACATATGATTAAACTAAAGGAAAATGTAATCCCTGTGAAGCAAAAATGTATGTACTATTCCTCCACCAGTAAGAGAATATGTTAAAACATTGTAGATAAATGGGGGCGTGGCTACGCGAGCGGAGATGGCGGTCGCAGCTTGCTAGAGCTCCCGCCGGCCCGCCGATTATCCGACGAATTATCCTGTCCCCAACCCACAAACCCAATACCGGATAGCGACGGATGTTTCTACAGGCGCCGGGTGTCATCCGGTGGGCTCAGGGGTGATCTCGTGCCCCCGGACAGAACCGAGCAGAGAGGGGCGAGGTGCGGCCTGGTGGTCGCGGAGCAGCCGGGGCCTCGATTTTGGCGACGCGACAGGGTGCGCTGCCTGGCCCGGGAGCGGCCGCGGTGTTGGCTGTCCCTGAGGCCGCGATCCTACAGACGATCCTTCACCTGGGGCCAGGCTGGGCCGGAGAGAGGCACAGGCGCCACGAGTGGACTGTGGCAGCGGAGGCGGCCTGGTGACCTGGCGCAGCCGGGACCTCAATTTTCGCGGCCTCGTGTCGGGCCGGGGCCGGCGGCCTAGAGGAGTGACTGGTATCCCCTGGAGACCCTGGTAGGAGGCGGCCAGACGTAGGACGACCGGCCCGGCGAGCAGCAACTGTGAGTAGTGGCCCTCCCCGGCCCCCCCCCCCCACCCCCCGGGCCCACTATTCCGCGACATTATTGGCATAACAGTGCAGGGCGCTGGGAGTCCCCGCACCTCCTGACAGGCAACGTGGGCCACGGGGGGGCCCTGGTCAGCGGCGGCTGGGGGGGCTGTTCCTGGGGGAAGTGGCTGAAGCCTGCCCCCCCCCCCTAATTCTCAACTGCCACTAGACCTTACCGGAGAGGCTTCCTTCGGGTCTCCCTGACTGTGGACCGGCGACCCTAGTGGCCCTCATCCACCCGGGCGAACATGACCAGGGGAGGTGGTGGATCCACCAAGCAGGTGACCATCGACAAATTTACTGGCCCCGGTGGGGGCCCTGGATCATCGGGGGGTGGTCCATCAGGAGGAGGACCGGACAATACAGCCCTTATGGCGGCTATCACTCAGTCGCGAGACATGCTGGACGCAAAGATAGGGGCAGTTGGCGCAGACGTGACCCTGTTGCGCCAGGATCTTAGGAACGCAGTGGCACGAATCACAGAGGCCGAGTCCAGGGTGTCAGTGGTGGAAGAAGATGTAGGTGCCCTGAAGAAGAGAATGGCGGCGATGGAGGACGCGCAGCGGACCACAGCGCTCCGGGTGGAGGATGCTGAAGGGCGGGCACGGCGTAACAACCTCCGTTTTCTCGGCTTTCCAGAGAACTGTGCCAAAGGCAATATGGAGCAGTTTCTCACACAGTGGCTGGAATCATGGATGCCCCCGGGGTCGCTGTCTACCTGTTTTGTTATCGAAAGAGCACACCGCGCCCTGACACAAAGGCCGCCTGAGGGCGAGCGGCCTAGGGCAGTGATCGCTAGGCTGTTAAATTACCACGACAGGGATGCTATACTGAGGGAAGCCAGATCCAAGGAAACCCTCCTGTTTGAAAGTCAAAAGATCATGATTTTCCCTGATTACACTAGACTTGTGCAGCAACGGCGCCAGTCTTTTGTGGCGGCTAAGGCCAAGCTGAGAGGTCTTAAGCTACAATACTCCCTGCTGTACCCGGCGCGCCTGAGGGTGATATTCCAGTCACGGACATTGTTTTTTGATACCCCGGAAGACCTTTTCAAGTGGACGGATGAAACAGTGCGGGTCAGACCGAATCCTCAGCCAGGACTTCATCCAGGCACCCCTGAGGGTTCACCGCGGGCACAAAGGGACCGAACGACACAGAATGGGCGGTCCAAACGCTCTAAATCACGCAGGCGTGCGGCCTCGGTGGATGGCTCACTGGACGCTGACAGACCAGAGGACTCGGAGCAGTCGGGAACAGATCACTGAAGTCTCCGGAGCCTCGGCTCCCATTTATTGCTAGAAATGCTGGGACTCCGGGCTGGGTGCGCTGAGTCGCTTGTGACCTGTGCACTACTGATCACTGTGCAGCTCTGAGATAGTACTGTTTTGCTCTCCTGATTGGGGGGAGAGCTCTTGGGTGGGTTTGGGACTTGGGGACTGCGATATAAGGGCTACCACTCCCCTAGTTGTGAGTGGGATGTCAAGGGGAGGGGGGTGTGTTTATGGTTTTTCTGCTTGGGATGTTGGGATCCATTGGTATGGGTGGGCCCGGGCCCTCGGTTTTGGGCTCGAGACTACCCATGCCGCGACAGGTACTTCATGGTTCATTGAGGTATAGGGTGGGGGGAGGCGGGATGCGGGCGGTCGGAGTTGCGACTGCTGAGTTGGGGGAGGGAACTGTTGCAGATCGTGGGACGAAGGGGTTGATGGTTTTTCTTGGGGTAGTTAGCGTAATGCATGTGTGTACCAAAATGATGCTTTGTGTGGTGTGTGGCGGGTGGTGCGGGCCTGGGGGGCTTTTATGGTGGACTCCGATTGACTATGGCTGAATTGATCGACCGACTCCCTGTAGACTTTATGCGGGTGGTTACGTGGAATGTCAGAGGATTGTTGGACAAGATTAAACGGGGGGCGGTGTTGCGATGGGGGAAAAGGGAAGCGGCAGATGTATTACTACTTCAAGAGACTCACATGATGGGCACTAAGGCAATGGGCCTACAGAGATTTGGATATCAGCAGGTCTTCCACGCGGGGTTCTCCAGAGGATCCAGGGGAGTGGCTATACTGATACACCGCAGGGTGGCGTATGTGCACGAGAAGCAGTGGGTGGATCCTCAGGGCCGCTACCTGTTTGTTAAAGGCATGGTGGGCACGGAGCCGGTGGTGTTTGGAAGTGTATACGCCCCCCCTCCCCTGCAGTGGGCCCTGGCAGAGCGGCTGTTTGCGGTATGGGAGGATATCTCTGGATCACTGGCAGTGATTGGGGGTGATTGGAATGACGTGATGGACGCGAGTGTGGATCGCCGGAGACGTCAGGAGGTGACTGGCACCACCCCCCCCTCCCTTCCGCCCACCAGATTGCATGCCATGAGTGAGGGGCTAGGTTGGGTGGATGCTTGGCGACATATGCACCCTGTAACCCAGGACTATACGTATGTCTCGGCAGTGCATGGCTCGTTCTCGCGGTTGGACTATATGTTTTTGCCTGGAGAATATTTGTGTAGGGTGAAGGGCGCTGACATCTTGCCGAGGGGCCTGTCCGACCACTCCCCGGTTTCGGTTAAAATAGATCTCCATCGGAAACGGCAGCCGTTTAGATGGAGGATGTCTTCGTGGCATCTCCTTAAACCGGCATACGCTAAGCACTTACGAGAGACTATTGACCATTATTGGCGGGAGAACCTAGTGGAGGGTGCCGATGTAGGTGTGGTGTGGGAGGCTATGAAACCTACTATACGGGGAGTCGATATTGCATGGTGCTCGGCGGCCCGTCGACAGCGACGAGAACAAACTGCGGAGGCTGCTGCCCGAGTAGCGACCCTCGAACATGAACACAGTACCGGTGGTGATGGGGTGGATCTACGGCTGCTCCTGCAGGCACAGCAATCATATGCGTCCCTATTGCTAGACGAAGCCAAACAGGCGTGGCTCGCCACCAGAAGTAGGGTGTATCAATGGGGGGACAAGTCGTGTTCCATGCTCCATAGATTGTGCCAACACAATTTCCAGCCCCTCGCACTACCGGGTCTCACGAACGACAACGGCGACGTTCTAACCGACCCAAACGAATTGGCGGCAAGCTTCGCCACGTACTTTACAGACCAGTATGCCCCACGTGACCAATTGCCTGAGGGCGACTTAGCCCGTTTCTTCGAGGAGTTCCCACCGGTGCCGGTGTCGGACGAGACCAGGGAGGCCCTGGATGCACCCCTCACGGCGGAGGAACTGGGAGACGCGTTGGGGCAACTCAACGCCGGTAAGGCCCCTGGACCAAACGGCTACCCGTGTGAGTTTTTTAAAAGATTCCATGTGCAGCTGGGATCGCACTACCGCCGAGCGCTGGAAGCGGCCCGTACCCGGGGTCTACTGCCACCAGACTGGCGCCATGCAGAAATAGTGGTCTTTCAGAAGCCTGGCAGGCCCCCAGATAGCCATGATTCCTATAGGCCCATCTCCTTAATCAATACTGAGGCTAAGATACTGGCCAAGGCCCTAGCGAACCGTTTGGCTCCACACATTACTGCCTTAGTCCATTCTGACCAGGCAGGCTTTATGCCCCGAAGGGCGACGCGACACAATATCAGGCGTGCGCAGGCGGCGATCGACGCTGTTGGAGCCCTGGGGGACCAGGCGGCGTTGTTGCTGGCCGATATCAACAAGGCCTTCGACTCGGTTGGCTGGTCATACCTATTTACTTTGCTATCTTGGCTCAACTTGGGCCCGGTCTTCCTCTCCTATATGAAGCTCCTCTACACTGATGTTACAGCCTCGGTGCGGGTCGCCGGGGCGGTGTCGGAGACATTCCGCATAGGTCGAGGGACCAGGCAGGGCTGCCCGCTCTCCCCCTATCTTTTTGCACTGGCCATGGAGCCCTTGGCGGCGAGAGTGCGCCAGGATGCGCAGATACGGGGCTTTGTATGGAACACTACCCTGTCGGACAAGATCGCGCTATACGCGGATGATGTCCTCTTTTTCCTCACTGATTTGCAACGCTCGGGCCCACGTGTCTTGGAGATCATGCACCGGTTTGGAGAGGCCTCGGGCTTGTATCTCAATATCCACAAGTCCACCCTGTGGGTGATATCAGGAGACCCGGTGACAGACCCTTGGGCCTCGGGATTGCGAGTGGCCACGACTGGGCTGAAATACCTCGGAGTGTTTCTCTCGGACTCGGTTGACACTGCCTGGGACCGTAACCTGCAGCCCGTCTGGGAACGAGTTCAGTCGGACGTCAAAACTTGGTCTCGAATGCCCCTGACAATCTTTGGCCGATCTGCCATTTTCAAGATGGTTGCGCTCCCGCGCCTACTCTACCAGTTGCAAAACCATCCGTACCCTATTCCACCTCGGTGGTTCAAACAGGTTAACTCAGTGCTGGGCCGCTTTCTCTGGGCGGGAGGCCCTGCCCGGGTGGCATTGCGCACATGCTTTCTATCCACCTACTGTGGAGGCCTGGCCACCTCGGATCTGCAGTCGTACTACCAGGCCGCTCACCTCCTTATTCTGAACGAATGGTGGTACAGTGACGGTGGGGACCCGGCCTATGCCCTAGAGCGTGCTTTGATGGGCGATAACTCGCTCCATACCATCCTATACTCACCCCGACTGCGTACCTCGCTGCCAAGGGTTACCAGACTCGTGTTTGCTATATGGCGACAGGCCTTGCGCCGCGTGGGCTGGTGGGGCCGGCTGACCGCTGAAACACCTTTATGGCGGAACGGCATGCTACCTGAACTCTCTAAATTGCCAGGCTTCGATGGCTGGGATGCGATAGGTATCTCGCAGCTAGGTCAAGTGATGTCTGGTACGTCGCTCAAATCCTTTCAGGCCCTCAGTGCCGAATTTGATATGCCCCAATCTCAATTTTTCCGGTACCTTCAGTTCCGACATGCACTGACACCCAGCATTGCCAACCTTGACTCCCTCCCTGACTTTAGCCCGATCGAGGCGAAGGTCTTCATGGGTGATCTTGGGGACAAAAAAGTATCGCGCATTTATCAAACCATGGTCACCCACTGCTCCTCTACTCTTCTCTCACTGAAGGCGACTTGGGAAGTTGACCTCGGCCCCTTGGACGAAGACGACTGGCGAGAGGCCTTGGAATCCCCGAGGGGGGCGGCTATCGCAATGCGATTCCGACTCATCCAATTCAAGATTCTCCATAGGGCATACTATACCCGAGAGCGTCTGTGGAAGGCGGGCCTGATTGGGTCCCCGGAATGTCTGCGGTGTGGGGCTGAGGTGGGTACGCTACTTCATACACTGTGGTCGTGCCCTAGGCTGGTTGGCTTCTGGAGGGGTGTTTGGGGCTGTCTGTCTGAGGTGTTGGGCTGGACCCTCCCCCATACTCACCGTCTGGGTCTGTTGCACGTCCTGGAAGGGGTTGGTGGCAATATTTATAAGCGGCACCTGCTCCTACTGGGGCTGGTGGTGGCTAAAAGGGACCTGGCCCGAGCGTGGAAGAATGTGCGCCCCCCCCCCCCTGACTGCATGGAAGGCTGGTATGGACTTCTGTATGGGCCTGGAGAGACCTATATTTGAGGCGCGAGGATGCCCCCGCAAACGCTTTAAGATTTGGAAGAGGTGGGCAGACTATAGAGATCTGACACTGGACCCTCCAGTGGAGCCAGAGGAGGACCTCTAGCCCCGTACTGGCTGGCAGGGCCCATGTCCACGCACATTACCCACGTCATTCTCTTACATCGTTACGGTTAGTACACACATGCATGGGGTTCGGGTGGGTTCCGGGTGGGATCGGGGAGTTGGGTGGGTAGGTAGCAGTATAAGGTGAGGGTGGGGTAACTGTTTTCTGGTATCCTTAATTGCATCATCTTCTTGCTTGGACACTTGGTTAAGTGCTGTGATTGTATCGTAATGTTTGGTGGTGTAGTCCTGACTGTGGGCTGCCACTATATTTCATATGCTCATCTTCACCAATAAACTAGTTGTGAAAAAAAAAACATTGTAGATAAATGGTTGAAGGAAGAATAATCAACTGAGCTGATGCATCACCGTGGCATTCTCCAATTGGTATTGCAAAGAAAAAATCTGGAGAAATCAGACATGCATTGACTTGAGGCAACTGAACCGTCAAAATATTGCTCAACATTCACAAATTGATGGCAACACTTGGTGATACAAAAGTGATTTCCACACCTGAATTCACAATGGCATATCACCAGGTGTTATTGCATGAGGACTACAGGGATCTCACATCATTCATAACACCTAGGGGATCATTTAGGTATGGCCGCATGTCATTGGGTCCGAGTTTAGTGTCAGCAATTGTTCATAAAATCATGAACAAACTATTCAATGGAATGCATGGAGTAAGAGCACAAACTATTCAATGGAATGCATGGAGAAAGAGCATTCCAGAGTGGTGTTTTAATCTTTTCCAGGGAAAATGAGTCATCTATAGATTTTGAGAGAACTACTAACTCACATAATGTCCAATGGATTACCTCTTCGAAAGGACAAATGCAAGTTCTTCAAAAAAGAGGTTACAGATTTATGCCATGTCATCAGCCCAGAAGGAGTTAAACCTAAATCCAGTCTCGTTTCATCCATTGTTAGTTCTCCTAGATCAGCTAATAAGTATGATCAAGTTCCTTCCTGGGGCTATGTGAATTATATTCAAATTTCATAAGGAATTATCCTGATAAGGTGGACTCTATGCAGAGGTTAATGAAAAAAGAAACAACATTTGTATGGAATGAAAAAAATATTCATCAACTTAAAACAGAGATGCAAGATGCTTTTTTATTGAAGTGATTTGACTACCCACTTCCGTCAATTGTGACTGTAGATGCAAGTCAAGTAGACCTAGGAGCAGTGTTGCATCAAGACAAAGAACAAAAAAATCAACTAATTGCCTTTGCTTTGTGCAAATTGAAAGAACCAGAACTAAAGTACTCAGTAATTGAGAGATAACTTTTGGCTTGTGTTTATGCTGTTGCATAGTTTAAGAGTTTGCTATGGGGTAAACGTTTCCTTTTTTGTACAAACCACAAACCCTTGTTAAGTATATTAAGTAAATGCAGTGCAGATAAGGTATCCCCATGTAACACAAAACTAGCTTGCAAGTTACATGAATCTGTATTTGGCAAATCCAATACCGTTACAGTTTTCTTATCACATGTGCCTTGAGCTGATTTTGATGGCTTGAGTGATCTGGATGAGGATGTTGCAGTGGTTTACTTGTCTGATGACATGAGTGCACTAAGCAAAAAGCCATGGTTATTTTCAATTCATAATATTGTCAAATATCATCTAGCTTCCAAATTCATTGTCAAGGAATGGCCTACAGAAAAATAATTGGATGAAGCAGTTAGACCTTATTGGAAGGTGCATGCTGGATCAATCATTGTCGATGATGTCATTCTAAGAAATGATAAATTGGTACTCCCCTTGGATACCTGACCACAATTCCTTAAATTAACTCAAAAGGAGTACCCCGGGATGACAGATTCAAAGAAAAGATTAAGAGTTGAGTACTGGTGGCCCTTCCTGGACCATGTTGTTGAGAGATTGGTGCAAAATTGTAGCACATGCCAAGATGCAGACAAATTTCTGTGCACATGTTTATGTCCATTACAGTTACCTGAATGACCCTGACAGAGGGTGGGAATAGATTTCATAGGACCAAAGTAAAAATTAAGACTAGAAAGGAGATATGCCACAGTTAGTATTGATAATTACAGCAACTGCATTGCGTTGAGTTGGAATTCATAGATAATCCTACCACTAGTAATGTTTTGAAATTCTTGACAATAGTATTTGCCAGATAAGGTTTCCCACACCAGTTTGACAATGGATCACAGTTTGTATCACAATAGATGATTGCATTTTTTAAGCCCTTTGGTATTAATCACTTCAAATCATCTCTGCATCATCCCCAAAGCAACAGGCAGGTAGAACGTGCCAATCGCGTTATCAAAGAGACTATTCAATTGACATTGAGTGGTACGATTCACGTACAAGAAGCATTACACAACCGTCTGTGGACATATCACACCACTCCAGATACTATCACTGGGGTCACTCAATTTAAAGTGTTAAGACGACATACACCTCAATTAAATTGACTTCCGGTATTGCTTTAAAAAGTAATCCACTCAATGCAGAAAGTTTTCAGGACAAAAGGTACGGGTGACCAAGGCGAAGGTATCGCCGAAACGCGTCGAGGAAAGTGCATTTGCGTAGCTGTTGTGGCTACACGCTGTGAGCCTGTATTTAACACAGGGTTACCTTTGCCCCTGGAATTGCACCGTTGTCCTGGTGTCCCGGCACTTTTGCGAAGGAAGTGGAACTGTATATATATATATATATATATATATATATATATATATATATATATATATATATATATATTACCTACTGGCGATAGCCAGTAGGTATATATAGTTAGGATTGTTTTCCATAGGGAAATCGCAACATTCTATTGGGAATAACTTTGGCGCTGATTGAGGAATCTTCCTGAAATTTTCCTTAACTTTGCCTCGCGGCGCTCCGGTCCTTCCCTGAAAGTTTGGGGGGGATTCGTCAAGCGGGGGCCGAGTTAAAAGGGGGGGTCCCAAAACGTGTTTTCCCCATGTTAATTTCCATAGGGCGGTTGGACTCACTTTTAGCCCGAACGGCTGAATGGTTTTCCACCAAACTTGGCAAAATTGTAGGGACTGGTAGCCCGATGTGCCTTTGCTATGTCTCAAGATATGTGCTCCAGTGGTTTTTACGAAAATTAACTTTGAAAAAATATATATTAGGCTACATTGGGCTATATATATGTTAGAGCCCAAATGTAGTCCAATGTAGCCCAAAGATGGCCACCAGAGACAAAAAAAACAAATGTAGCCCAAATATCAGCCAGATGTAGCCCAACTATAGCCCAATAACAGAATGGCCAAGAGTGTTCTAAAGAACAACTAGAGCGCTAACAGTCTTACTTATGACAAAAGTATGGCACACCTGAAGTCATCTTGATTGGAATAAAGTGTTAACACTTAAAACATTTAATTTGCAAAGGAAGAAAATGAGGGGGTTCATTTTGTCATAGAAATTATGATTAGTGCTGAAGAAAGAAAAATTAGGGCACATTTTGAGTGACTTCTCAAATCCTCTTATATTTCATTAAAAAAATTCTGATATGCAGTCTCCCAAGATGGCCACCAGAGACAAAAGAGCCTGTGCTTAAAAACTCTGTTAGCAAAGCAGGCATTTGAGATTTAAAAAACGTTTTAATATATAAAAACGGTATCCGCTAATAGAATTAGCATTTGAAAAACCTTGCGAATTCAATGAAAAAACCATAAGTTTCAGGCATTATATAGTTAGGAATTAGCATTTAAAAAACCTTGCGAATTCACTGAAAAAACCATAGGTTTCAGGCCTTATATAGTTAGGAATTAGCAATTAAAAAACCTTTGAAATTCACTGAAAAAACCATAGGTTTCAGGCCTTATATAGTTAGGAATTAGCATTTAAAAAAACCTTGCAAATTCACTGAAAAAACCATAGGTTTCAGGCCTTATATAGTTAGGAATTAGCATTTAAAAAACCTTTGAAATTCACTGAAAAAAACATAGGTTTCAGGCCTTATATAGTTAGGAATTAGCATTTAAAAAGCCTTGCAAATTCACTGAAAAAACCATAGGTTTTCAGGCCTTATATAGTTAGGAATTAGCATTTAAAAAACCTTTGAAATTCACTGAAAAAACCATAGGTTTCAGGAGTTATATAGTTAGGAATTAGCTTTTAAAAAACCTTTGAAATTCACTCAAAAAACTATAAGTTTTAGTGGTGTTATAGTTAGCTGGACATTTTACTCATACAAAACCATTGAAATTGCTCCTATATAGTTAGTTGTACTAACTATATTTCGTGCACCCGCAATCCACTGCTGATGATGTCACATATTAGATCATTCATGACATGGTCAGTGACATCACTGATGACATCTCAAATGACATCACTGATGACATCACTGATATAGTATACAACTATATAACTCCTGAAACCTATGGTTTTTTCAGTGAATATATATATATATATATGTATATATATATATATATATATATATATATATATATATATATATATATATATATATATATATATATATATATATATATATATGTATATATATATATGTGTATATATATATATGTATGTATATATATATATATATATATATATATATATATATATATATATATATATATATATATATATATATATATATATATATATATATATATATATATAGCAAATAGCAAAAGCAGATTAACAATCCATGCGCTCTCAGTGAAGACAGGACCACCAGCTCGCATCCATTTCAAGGGTGTTTATTCAGAAACAACATGTTTCGGCTTGTAACAAGCCTTGTTCACATTACTGAAATGCAATGCACACAGAGCTAGATTAGCTCTGTGTGCACTGCACTTCAGTAATGTGAACAAGCGAGCTGGCGGTCCTGTCTTCACTGAGAGCGCATGGATTGTTAATCCGCTTTTGCTATTCGGAAATTGATACCGGTTTGCACCGCCGGCATTTGCGCCACCTTCCACGGGGCCCGAGCAGCCAGAAGGAGTTACTTCATTGTGAATATATATATATATATATTTCCAGGAACCTATACCAAAGTACAGGGAGACGACGCCATGTCTTGCATTAATGAGAATTTATTTACAAAGTTACACTGTCACTTCGTCTCAGAGCCCAGCAATATGTGGTTAAATGAATTTACATAATGTTTAATGTGTGCAGACAGCTTAAACTACGAGTCTGTTTTCCATAGCATTTACTGTGTAGTTCCGATTATGTGATACTGTTTCAGTTGGTTTTAAATGGTGGCAAACTTATTCACTTTTTGGTGAACAAGCCTGTAAACCAGGCGAAACGCGCCCAGCAGCCGTTTTGTCAATAAATTCTTATTCATGCAAGACATGGCGTCATCTCCCTGTACTTTGGCATAGGTTACTGGAATTAATTACGGACTTTGTCAAGTCAGCCCGCACAAGACAATGCACCCTTTGGTTTGGAGCAGCGGCAGTGTGCGACTTGGCGTGTGGAGCGAAACGCGTCGTCTTAAATTGAATAAATCGTCATCCTGCAAACTCACTTGAGGAGTGACTTTCTTTGCTTGATATTCGCTGCATTGAGAGGGGCTTTTGTAGGTCCAGACCTGTTGGGTTCCGCCGGTCATTAACGGAACAAGGAGAGCTTTTTCATATATATATATATATATATATATTACCTACTGGCGGTCGCCAGTAGGTATATATAGTTAGGATTTTTTCTCTATGGGATTTTTGAAAATTCTATGTCTAATAACTTTGGCGTTTGTGGACGGAATTGGCTGAAATTTTCTGGAAAATGGAACATTTTGTTTCTGAGCAGCCCCTGAAAATTTGGGGGGGTTCGTCAAGGGGGGGCCGAGAAAAAAGGGGGGTCCCAAAACGCGTTTTTCCCATGTTAATTTCCATAGGGCGGTTGGCCTCACTTTTAGCCCGAACGGCTGAATGGATTTGCACGAAACTTGGCAAAATTGTAGGGACTGGTAGCCCGATGTGCCTTTGCTAGGTCTCAATATATGTGCTCCAGTGGATTTTGAGAAATTAACGTTCAAAAAAAGATATATATCTGTAACAGCGCTCCGGGCAGCGCTCCGCTTCGCGTACTTTTCGCGTTACGGAGCTTTGCGAAGCGAAGCTGATTGGTTCTCCGGCGTCTGTAAACATTCCAAACAGTCCGTAGCGGCCGCCATCTTGTCCTTCGGTAGGATCGAGAGACAAGAGGAGGCCAAAGCGAAGGGGCAAATGACCATAAGGGGGCATAGTAGATCCTCCCTGACCCCCTAGGTTTGATGTGGAGGTTTTAAAAGGGCCCCGCGGGGCAAAAAAAAAATCGAACGGCTGAATGGATTTGCATGAAACTTGGCAAAATTGTAGGGACCGGTAGCCCGATGTGCCTTTGCTGGGTCTCAATATATGTGCTGCAGTGGATTTTGAGAAATTAACGTTCAAAAAAAGATATATATCTGTGACAGCGTCCCGGGTAGCGCTCCGTTTCGCGTACTTTTTGCGTTACGGAGCTTTGCGAAGCGAAGCTGATTGGCTCTCCGGTGTCTGTAAACATTCCAAACAGTACGGAGCGGCCGCCGTCTTGTCTCTCGGTAGGATCGAGAGACAAGAGGAGGCCAAAGCGAAGGGGCAAATTACCATAAGGGGGCATAGTAGATCCTCCCTGACCCCCTAGGTTTGATGTGGAGGCTTTAAAAGGGCTCCGCGGGGCAAAAAAAAAGAAAAAAATCTTTTTTTTTTGGTGGGGTGCGCCCGGTTCGCGTAACGGGAAGCGGACTGGGGAGCGTACTACAAGGAAACAAGAATGATCGACTTTTAACTTATTGTATGTTTATAGACTTATTTTTTTCTTTTTTTTCTGCTGAGTGACGTCTCGGCCTATATCCACGGGATGCAGTCCCTACCATCTCGGCGTTTAAGCCCAGGGGGACCGGTAGTGTGGGAGAGATAACGTCTGTTAACGTTCGATTCGAAGGAAATCAGGAAGTGTTGATAAACATTGTCTGCGCCATCTTGCCTTTTCTCAAATGCCACACTTTTGTCGTGCACGGCAGCCATTTTAGATGCCTTGACCAGACCCACTCTCTGCACGCTGTCGATCCTTAGCATGGCTCCCCACCCTCGCAAGCATCTCCCCCAGGCACTGGTCACCCCCGCTCTCTGTCTTATGCATGGGCAATAAACCTCCCTCCATCTGCTCTGCTCTTCCCTGAGAATCACACCCTGTGCCCGCCCGACACCTCCCTTTCGCCCTATTCACTACCGCACCCTCTGACACTCCTCTTCCTCTGTGTCCGATTGTCCAGGCCGGTCCCAGGCTATCACCTAGCCCTGCAGATGTAGTTTATGGCCCCAGCTGTAAAGAATCACCCCTCTTCAAAGGAGTTACAGTAGATCAAGGCCCCCACCCGATGAGATCCGTCACACCACACGCGTTCCTACTATCTGAAAACCATCCTGTATTGTGATTGGGGAGGGGACCGAGCCTGAAGCGGAAGATTCCAGGGATGCCTCTTTGTACATCAAAGTTTTTACAATTATGTGTCACATTAAAAATATATAGCACTCCAACAAAGTAGTAGGATTATAAAACTTTAATAACTTATAAATATATACAACGCAACAAAAACAGTAAAAACATTTAAACATTTTTAGGAAAAAAGAAGCAACAATGGTCAGTAGCTGTGTTTTGTGCGAATAGTTCCAAGGCAGCACAACGTGCTGAGTTCTGGATGGCACCCAGGTGATGTTGCCTGGGTGCCGCACTGGTTTTGGGTATCCTACAATGCTGCTCCGAATAACGGCGTGGGGCGTCCCGGGGGGTGGCTCGTCAGTAGCGGTCTGTTGTGCGAATAGTCCCAAGGCAGCAGAACGCGCTGAGATGTGGATGGCACCCAGGTGATGTCAAGTAAGTTGCCGCACTGGTTTTGGTATCCTACAATGCTGCTCCGAAAAACGGCGTGGGGCGCCCCGGGGGGGGTGAGGCGGCGTGAACGGGCCTCCCCAGGTGGAGGCTCGTCTGCTGTAGTGGGGCGCCCCTTTACCGTTTCAGTTGCCATTCAGCTGAGTTTCGGCCGCTCTTGATGCTACAGCGACAGGCGGCTGCAACAGGACTCTCAAAATGGCGGCCTGTTCTTTGGATTTGGGCCTGGTCCACTAAAATGGCCCTGGGACACCTTAGAACTCGGACGCTCGAATTTTTTTTCCTTTCCTCTACATGCAAAAAAGGTAAATGCCCGGTACGTTACCTGCCTCATCTGCCACGATGTACTCTCCAGAGGAACCGAAAAAAAATATAGTTATGGTAACTATACCATGCATCGTCATATGGAGAGGTGGCACCGATTAATTATAGTGCTGCACAAAAGAGAGATTTGGAGGAGAACCCCCGACCTGCCAGTACATTCACCAAAGAAGTGGCACTGACAGCATCAGAGGCATGGGAAACGGTCCCAAATATTTAGAAGAACTTTGGAAAGATTAAAATGACATGTTTAGATTGTGGCAAATTAATTTCATGTGGACAGATGAGTGTTACTCTAATAAATACAGCATATGAACATCATCATAGTCGATGGTTGGTGGAGACATTTTGACTATATCCTGGACCTGCCCGTCCTTGCCCAAAATGGCGCCGGAATAAATGGGACTCGTAACTCCTTGTTGTGTACTGGTTGCAGAACCTTGATATCACGAGATACGTATGCAGTTTTGAAGCACATGGCGGGCGGGGACGAGAATTGATTGAATATTTCGACATCCCTATTGATATTAAGTTCTGATGTGTTATTGATTACTGTACTATTGAAAGTTCGAATTAACGTCACCCATGGTACTTGCCCGCATGTGTATAGCTAGATAATTTTATTGTAACTGGCCCTGTCGTATTTTAATTATAAAATGTACGTCCACCGATTCCGCAACTGTTAGACACCTTAGTTCTTGCAACCTAATGGCCCGCCCGTTACGTTCCTCTACAGTGTAAATGTCTACTCATCATATACGATTACAGTTTGCTCCGTGGCCGGCCCACGTGGTTATAGGCCCGTATTTGTATACTGACATTTTCACAATAAAGGTTTTTAAAAGAAAACATGGTAGTAGTATTTACATTGGTAAAGTTTTTAATAATAGTCACTGTTTTAGAATCAGTAAAAGGCAAGTGAAATAAAGCAGTCCAATTACATGAAGGGTAAAAGGTATAATACGCAGGAACGCAGTAAAGATAAATGGTCAAGGGCTGTTGTGTTTTCTACTCCTGCAACATAAAGTGATCGATAAGAATCTGATATTCAGGCGTATCGGCGACTAAGACAGCAGGCCGAGCCTCTTTTGCTCAACGGCTCCGTCATGGGACGAAGAAACGCCCTTTTTCTCGAAAAAGGAATATATTTTACTTGCAGGACAGTTGTAAATTTTCCGGGAAAGTACATTAGCCTGGAACATTATAACATATGTTTAAGAAAAAATAATGTTCGAAAGTAATAAAAAGCGTAATTTTTAGGTCATATGACCAAGCCTTTCATCATTAGAATAAGAAAAGTAAAATGAACCAGTGAAAAGTTTTATTAACAAGTCACATGACCTGTTATGCTTACGTTACGCGCTGCGCGCCGCGCCCCGGATCGCTTCCGGATGCGCTAACGCGGCGCGTCATATGACGCATTACGCGACAACGCAGGTCCAGAATATAGTCAAAATGTCTCCACCAACCAGCGGTTGGAACACAACCCCTTTCAGCAGGCTAAATAGTTCTGTTAAATGACAACAGAAGGGACAGGCAACAAGAACCATCAGTCAAAGAGGGGAGGGCAAGTTCTTCTCTACCGGGTCACGTTGGGGCGCTACCGGAACTGATCGAATTGGTAGTCTACAGTGTTTCTGGATGTTTCAGACTAAAGCTGGCGTCAGCATGAGAGCACCACCATCTCGTAGCTCCGTCGTGGCCATTCCACGAGCAATCATGGCAGCCGCTCCCCACCAGAAGCCTGCGGGAGTCGGGGGCCCCCAAGACTTTTGTAGAATCTTCAAGGCTGAGGGGACGCTTTCGAGAATGGAGCCCAAGCTCTAGCAGACAAGCGTCCGAGTTCCAAGGTGTCGCAGGGCCATTTTAGTGGACCACGCCCAAATCTGAAGAGCCGGCCGCCATTTTGAGAGTCCTGTGGTAGCCGCCTATCGTTGCACCGCATCAGTGATGTCATCAGTGATGTCACTGACCATGTCATGAATGATGTAATATGTGACATCATCAGCAGTGGATTGCGGGTGCGCGATATATAGTTAGTGCAACTAACTATATATGGAATTTCAATGGTTTTGTGTGAGTAAAATAAGGTTTTTTAAATGCTAATTCCTAACTATATATGGTCTATAACCTATCTTTTTTTCAGTGAATATATATATATATATATATATATAAATATGTTTTATGACTTACATATCAGTGCGTTCATTATCGTTGTCCCTTTTCCATCATTACCTTCATGTTAGGCGCATGAGACCCAAGCACTATGCTTGGAACGTTGGGGGGTTTTGACAGTTGCGGTCGAGGGTCAGGAGTTATTCTGTGGAAGTATGCTGAAGGATGAAGAATTAAAGTTCCCTGTTCTACCTGGTGTCCTGTCGTTCCTAAAGAGATCTCTGAAGCCAGTGGAGATCAAACAAGTCACCTCATGAGTGCTGCTAATCCCTCCCACTAAACCATTTCACTCCAATACCGGAAGCTATATCCCAAAAACCAAACAAGCTCAGAAAGACTAAGTTCAAGTACCCTCTGTCAGAGCCTGTCAGCTCCTGATACGCTGAATCCCTGTTCTTTATTTTCTTTTCTTCTTTATTTAGTAAGCTCAACAAATTTCTGGTTGCTGTGTATAATTTTATATCGCTTTTTCTCTTGAACCAATTGTTAGTTGTATTAATTATGTCCTTGTAGCTGGCCTGTACTCCATCACAGTAGGCCTGAACAAGTGACTTTGTCTGGCCTGGTACAACCAGATATCCACAGTTGGCACTTTGTGCGTGTTGGTACTATTTTTACTAAAACCTAACTATCTAACTCATTTCTCTAGACTGGTGTGAGCTTTTTTCTGGTGTGTTTTCATTGTGTTACTGATTGATGTGTTCCACAAATATTTTACATATTGCCTCAAAGTTAAGCCTGACTGGTCTGTGCCAAGCTACCAGGGGGACGAGCACAGGTTAATTTAGGGTTTTCTCTTGACTTCACCATGAGTAAAATGCGGTTTCTGCATAAGAAGGGGTTCATGATTATGTGATCATTATCAGTAGGTTAAACCTGCAGATATTTATCAGGCAAAAAAACTGTATTTACCAGAACATGAGGATTTTGGTACAGTAAGCACCGACATTCGCATGTTATTCCCCAAAAATGGATTGCTATTTATTATACCCAATAAATATCACATTATAAGAAAGTATATCAGTTGGGTGGATTAAGGTCCACCACAAGTAATAAAGGCACTAGCTTGTTTGGTTTAGGTAAAGACTTCTGTAACTTAAACCTGAGTTCAATCCCTAGTAGCCATGGCACGAATCAGAGAGGCTTAACCTAGAGAAAAGGTATAAAGCATTCAGAAATACCAAAACAGGGATGAGGTCAGAAACATAACACTGAAAATTCCCACACTAGTTCAGAAAAATAGAGTAAAATGTAATGAGCAAAATGATAAAAATCATATGGTATGATTTTTTAAAAAAAGATTCAAGAGATAATAGTGCGGAAAAGCGCAAAGAGCCAATGGTCATGGTAGAATGGACCTGGGCATGACTTCATGCCAAGGCCGATGTAGATACACCTACTAAATATACCCCACTATAGCTTGGAAGTAGGGAAGTTAAAAAATAGTTTGTAATTTCCAATCTGAACATTGATTTTGTCGTTTTTTGTAGGAAAAGCTCTTCTCCACATGGGACAAATTGGAAATTCAATCCATCACTCTGGAACTGCTAATCAGATACTTTTGGTGTCAGATCCCTTGAGTTCTGGAAAAAGTAAACATTTTGAAAAAGATCCAACATTTCTTTTGGTGCTTAAACGACCACAGGATTAGACTTGCAAGGCCCTGAGGATCTCGGGGGGAGTAATTAGAGACTCTAAGGGTATCTGTCAAAGAGGAACAGAAAAGTCCAGTCCAGGTCCAATTGCAACTTGGCAGATGGGATTCTTCACAGGAATATCTTCATTAGCATTTTATGTTCCTTCAGTCCCTCAGGGGGTCAATCTTATGATCCTTTAAGATCTTTCTGTCCTTGAATTTCAAGTGGTAGGGAGTCTATCATCTTCAGGTACTTCTCACAGGTCACAGATGCCATGTGCAGCATGTTCAGTTCACTTACATTTTATAAGTCAGTGTTCTGAGACAGGTTGGGCGAGTGTGTAGCTTTGTTTGGTTAACCAGCCTGGGGTGGGGGACACCCTAACACACTCCTAGCTCCTCTCTCGCCAATGAACTAAAGGCTCTCAGGCCCTGACCGACCTACTTTTTCAGTACTTCTTGCTGCTTTACTGCAAACAGGCATAAAATGCCATGTGTCAGGGCATTTTCAAGATGGTGAAAGTCTTCGGCCAAACTAAATTTGGCGCTGAGGGCTGTGTGTGCGTGGGAGGGAAGTGTACTATGGAAATCATAGTGTCCTCCCACATCTAACGCTAATGTCCAATTGACATTGTACCCTCAAAAGACCCAAATGCAGAAGCTTGGCAGAACAAAAGCAAGGTTCTTCAGGAATCACATAGGCGATACGCAAGCATTATCCTAGCATACTGTTTGCACTCTTAGACAGGCTCGAAACTTTTACATGTGCTTTAGACTTGGCACTAGGGTATCAACAGGAGGGGCGCATCCCCCACCCTCCATATTCTTTTGAGTTTAGAGGAGTAATCTCTGCCCATTCAGGTCAGCCTATTGGCTGCACCTGGAAGGAATCTCATACCTAATTCAGACATGATTTAAGTCTGAGCAATGGTTGGAGTATCTGAAGAGCTAATGTAAATGAGTTTCCTTAATGCTCAGGCAAGTAAAGGGTAACATTTTAAAAGTTACTTTTCCTTAGTAGTTATTAAAAATCTACTTTCACCATTGAATTTTATTTTTAATAACTATTAAACATAGTTAGTTAATTATGTTTTAGGGGGTTCCTTTCACCATTAGCAGTATTAGTATTGTAATCCACACTATTGTTTTCTACATAAGACAGCTAGGCCTACCACAGTAAAAATAACGTTTTGGGCCTTGTCACTGTAGGAAGATGTTAACATAATTTTTTGACATGTCCCACTTTTAAATACCATGCACCCTACCTTGTAGTCTACCAGGCCTACATAATGCTACTAATATTTAAAAGGGAGGTTTTTACCTGTCAAAAGGGGTTATGTTAACAAGTTGCACAGCATGTTGTTTAAACTGCAGCAATAGCTACAGTGGTAGGCTGAAGCCTGCATAGGACGGATGATATTGATATAGTCTGCACTCTTACCTCCTATTTATGGTCTGCCTAGCATATCATGAGAAAAGAAGTAATTGAGAGGTGATATGCAGTGTCTGCCTGGCAAGCTGGTTTTCTTCACGCAATTGATTATGAAATGTTTTTATGTATTGGTATTATAATGCATTTTTGCCGGTCAGTCTTACTGTCTTTATCAAGATGATGACATTGTTGTACTGAATGTTAAACTTTTTATCTTTAGGATATTGTTAATGATTCTAGCTTTCTATGCTTGGTTGTAATTTGTATGTCTTAATATTATGGCTTCCAGCTAAAACATTTGTAATAAACAGAGTCCTAATGTCAGCAAAAACGAAATTCAGAAAACAGGAGAGGTGACAGCAAAATGGTTAGGGGTGACCCTGCAAAGAAGAACAAGTCCAACAGTTAGCAGGATAAGTGTGATCATGATTTTGTTTGCCAAACAGTTTCCTTTCAAGTGCCACACACCTATTCTTATGAACCAGGTTGGTGTTGATATTTTTGTGCACTTGTTTTAGCAGACCTCCTATGCCTGCGACCCACTTTTGTAAAGTAAAAACTTTGCATTTGCATATATGAAGACACAAACAGTCATGAATTATCATATGAAACCTGCATCTGAATGTATTTATCAAAATGTGTACTCCATACCCTGCATTATAAGGATATTGCAAGTTACCTTATATACAAATGAGGCCAAAGGCCAAGTTCCTCTATCAGGTAATGGAAATCCAGCATGCCTTGCAATATCCTTGTAATGTAATTAAGGAGTAATTTATTTCTTATAATAAAGGTCAACTGTAACACATAGAGATCTAATGTGGGCTCACATTAAATATAAAATTGCAATCTCTAGTGAAAAATTAACCACACTAAAAATCAGTTAGATCTATTTTGCAGAAAATATTACAATCAGTTTAATACAGATTTGGAAAAAAACACTTTAGCTCAGAATTTGTAGAAACATGCAGTGAGATTCTGGGCCTTATTATGATGTGGCCTGAAAGGCTCCGACCGTCGGTTCGTGCCTTTTTGGGCCGCATCTCTATTTAATTTCTGACCACCACATTACAATGCTGGCAGTTGGAACTTAAACCGGCTGGCCATTCCAGCTGGTTTCCGACTGGCTCAAGGAGCCCATCGGCCAGTTGGAGGCCAGCCCGTAATCACAAAGGGCAGACTTTCCACCCTTGGGATTATGATACTCAGTCTCCGGCAGGCTTCCCATGCGGGGCTTTCCGACATGGAGAGCCTGTCGGAGAGCGAGTATGGGGGCCGCCTCTGCGGCCTCTGGTTGGGGGCAGAGGGGGCACCTGTGGTGCCCCCCCCCATTCATCCCTGCACCATGCGGCTGGCACACGCAGGTGCCTGCCACACGGTAGAGGGATGAACACAAACCCCCATTTCCCCATGGGACCTTGTGCTATGGCCGGTTTACTTGCAGCACAAGCTCCCATATGGAAATGGAAGCTTGCGAATGCACCATGTGCGGTTGCATTGTAATTAAGCTGTCTGGACCGTCAACCGAGGTCAGTCGGTCCCGTTTCAGTGTCAGTGTCGGGTGGATGTAAGTCCGCCTGACATGGTAATCACCCGCTCTGTCTTTCTTATAATTACATACAGCTAGGAAAAAATCAACATGCCATATATAGCTCCTTTCTGCTTACTAAAAATCATCCACTAAAAGGTTCAATTTTATGTTTTTTAAAGTGCAGCTTTATTTATGCTTCTCGTTCTGCCTTTCCCCTCCTCTGCCGGCTCCGGTAGCAGGCATTGTGACATCAGAACTCAACTATACAAGACCGCTGTAGAGACCAGATTTTATACATGGATTGCAGGCTTCTGTGTATTATAGTATTATAGCATGAGAAATATAAGAAGAAGGAGCACACTACATCTAAAACTCAAAAGAGGTATTTCTATTTGTTTACCATATTCTCTCTTCCCATATGATCTATATTAATTTTAGCCTCTTTTGACTAATGGGATACAAGATAGCATGTAAATATCTTTGTTCTACATTTTAATAACATTTTCACCTCTTTCTTTTTTAAAGGAGCCTCAAAAGGTTAGTGATTTAATTGTATACGTAAAATATGTATTTTTATTGAAATGCAAGGGATCGGCAATAAATTTCAGTTGCTAAATATTTTCAGATCAAAAGGAGCAACACTTGAAAATTTTGAGGATTTTGTTAGGAAGCAGCGTGCAGATACCAATCTGGGATTTGAAGAAGATTATGAAGTAAGTCTCTGAGGGAATACATTTCAATGCAACTTTTTAGACTGAAAATAGTAGAGACTGTGTTTCAGCATCTCAGGAGTAGCCACGTTTATAAAGTGTAATGAGGATAATGTATACACAAGGATAAGCGTAAAGGGCATTTTTCCGGCCATTTGTGCTAGGTTGCATAAATTGCAGAGAACCTGATAATACACGTCATAGAAGTGAATGCAAGCATATTGCAAGTTGAATGAGCACTCGAACTATGTATTAACAGTGCCGCCCAATAATTGTTTTAACCCCACCCACAGGGATAAAATAGATGGGCCACAGTTCAGGGCCGTCCTCAGGAATATTATTACTTTTGATGAAAAAGGGAGAATCTACTCCATCATAGACTGCCATCCCCAGATGGTGGTCTAATGGAAGCTCATATTCTGCATGAGCTATACATTACCATCCAACCCCACAGGGAAAAGCTCAGCATGGAAAATCAGGAACTTGCGTATTGTGCCTTTAAAGCATCGGTTTACCCAGTGCATTTTGAGTTCTGTGGATCTGGGTATGAGCATTTATAAACTAGGTCCATTGTGTTTTCTTTTAATTTTGCCAGAGCTGAATTCCCTATTCTGAGGCTCCTGAAGACAACAATTCAGCTGATGCAGATTTATCATCTTTGGCCCACAACAATGTTCAGGATTCATCAATGGCTATGAGCTTGAAACCAATATGTAGATCCTCTAGTGGTGTAAGTGGTCAGTAACATCAACTGTAATGGCTCTAGAATAGTCAATATTGGAACTTAGGGGCCGATTACGATGGCGGGCGGAAAAGTCCACCTGCCATCGCAGCTGCAAAAGGGACCGCCCAGCATAGGTGCGACGGTCTTGCCATACGAATTAGTATGCGCCCACCACACTGGTGGGCGCATCCTGTATTTTAACATTGTGGCGGGTGGCAGGACCCACCACAATGTTAAAAAACATGTTGTGCTTTTGTATGTACAACTTGACAGGCACCGTGCGGTGCCTGCCACCTTGTACATGCAAATGCAGGGGGGTTCCATAGGTACCCCCCATGTGCAGCACCCACCCCACCTGTCTTTTTGCAGCGGCATCACCACCAAGAAAGACAGGCATCCTAATGCCCACGGCGGTGCCTGCACGGCACTGCCGCCATTGCCCCATTGTACCTGGTCACACAAGGTGGGCGGAAAAGGCCCGCCTTGCGGGACCATGGGGGACGGTCTTTCCGTCTGCAGCGGTACCTTTCCCATTCCCACCGCCGTCCTAATTTGG
This sequence comes from Lissotriton helveticus, assembly GCF_964261635.1. Classification (NCBI taxonomy): domain Eukaryota; kingdom Metazoa; phylum Chordata; class Amphibia; order Caudata; family Salamandridae; genus Lissotriton; species Lissotriton helveticus. Next base: position 1,914,617,710 of record NC_136061.1, on the reverse strand, counting down.
CGGTGGGAATATTCACGGTGATGGTGGGAAGTCTGCCACCGCCGGGCCGGCGGTCCTCACTGCCGGCCCGGCGGTGGCGGACTTCCCGCCATCGTAATCGGCCCCATAGTATCATCGTTTTCTGATGCAAATGAGACAAGATTCAGACAAATCTTGAACAGATCACGTACTATGGTATAAAGCAGAGTTCTTCAAACTTTTGAATGCCGAGACCCCCCTGTCAGCATGTTGAGGTGTAAGGACCCCCTCCTGACAAAAATGTCTAAAACTGTAGGCAGGGCTACTGGAATTATGAGGCAGTTGAGGACCAAATTAAGCAACAGGCTTGACTAAATTGTGTGGGAAGAAAATGTAAATGATGTTATGTGAGGCCGCGTATTTTGGATTAGCATTGCTTCATTATTTTGAAATTAATTTATTACACACAGTAACACTGAGGAAAGATTTCACTCCATCAGTACTTGTTTATATCCAAAATACAACAATTAACATCAGAACGATTTCTAGTCAACCTTGGTGAAGGGCCTTCCACTCCGCAGGAATACGTGCTGTCACATTAGAAGCTCACCTGGCCCTGGCCGGGAGCAGCATGGGTCCCTTAAAACCCTGGCGGTCTTGTGCAGAGTTAAGCAATTTACCCATGCCGCTTTCCTCTCACCCCCTCCCTTCCATCTCTCTCTCCTCTCCCGACCCCGGATCCCTCTCTCAATTTGCAGCCCATTTTCTTTCACCCCTTTTTACAACTTGTGAACTCTCCCCAGTCAACCTCTCACTTCACCTTTAATCACCTCTTGCCATTCTTTCTTTTCACTGCCCATATCTCTAACAGTCTCTTGCATTTATCTCATGGCCTCTCTGGCCCCGCCCCTTCCCGTGCCCTTCAGCACTTCTCATTCACCTCATCTCTCCATTCAACTTTTTGTCTATTTGTATCTTACACCTCCCCAGTCCCCCCATTCATCTTTCACATCTCCCCTTTGTTCTAACAGAAGACCTCACCTTTGGCTCACACTCACTTCTTGCGTGTCCACACTTCTCTTCTGCAATTTACATTTCTCCTCATCCCTGACCTCTTCAGTCAAATTCTCTCACTCCCTTGCTGTCCTCTCTCATCATCTCATCATCACCAAGCATACGGGTCGGACCTGTATGCTCCTCTCAGCCTGTGCCATTCTGCTTATTGTTCCCTAATTCAAGAAGGCATGAGTTGTCTGTTTCGCTGTTTTGGTGCAGGCCGCACAGTTATGGGACTTGCACCCTCCTTTGCTTCACTCCACCAAGAATCTACTGTCCTTTAGGAAGATATCAAAACCTTTCTCTATGCTCTGTAGGTTACCCCATTTGGCTGGTTCTCCTTCTCCTTCTGTGCGTTTCTCATTTGCCTTCAGGCAGCAAATGATTATTAGCCACAGGACATCTTTTGGTAACAGTAGCGCATTCCAAATGTAAATAATAATAATCGGCAGAAGCAGGGAACCCACTAGGACAGAAGTTTTGGGGGTGGGAGGGCGACTAACACTCCCAGCCAGGGCTGGCCCTAACACTGGTTGCACACGGCGCAAAAGTATTTTTTGGTGCCCCACCCCCGTTTCCTCCTTCTCCATGAATTCCCTCACTACCACTCACCAACAATGCACCTCATCTCTCTATAGCACCTTTCTGACAAACATTCCATTTTTTTATAGCTCTACTCATAGTTTACTCACACTCATTTCTGTGATATGCATGGTACATATTCTTTGTAGCAGACACATTAACCCTCTGCACTGTGTGGGTGACAAGAGTGCCCATGTGAGTGCAGGGTGAGCGATGCAACAGTGTGAGAGTAGGGTGAGAGGAGTGACTGCAGGGTGAGTAAGGTGGCCGTACGAATTTGGGTGCAGGTGCAAGTTCAGAATAGGACGAATGAATGTATGATTACTGTTGGGCTTGTTTGAGTGATTTATATATTCAGCAGTGAGGGGGACATGTGAGTGAAGTGTCACTTGAGTGCAGAATGAGAAGTGTGCTTGTGTGACTGCAGGGTGAGGTATAGGATGAACAGCGCAAGTGCATTGTGATTGCCGAGTAATCACTGTGAGTGCAGGGTGAGCAGGTGAATGGTGTGAGTACATGGTGATCAGTGTGAGTGAATTGTGATCGCTATGAGTGCAGGGTGAGCGTGAGAGTGAAGGGCAAGAATGAGGAGTGAGTTGTCTGAATACAGGGTGCATTCCCAGACACTTGAAGTACCTCAGCATGTTATTGACGGTGGCATAGGGTTTAAGATCTAAGTTGAACTATTGCTATTATGGCTTTAATCGGGGATCGAGGGTGAGAGGAAATAAATAATGTGCTGATGCTGCAACAAACTTCCAGTCCTATGGTTAGGGTTGCCAGCAGATTATTTTGATGGCCCAGTTGGAGCAAAAATAAGCAGACACCTAAAGCTGTATTTTAAGCACTTATATGTGCATACTTTGAACAGCAAATATAAATAGAAAGCACTTTTAATTGTGTTCTAGGGCGGCCTGAATGGCCCATGACTGATAATTAAAGAGAACAAAGACAGAAAAGTCACATAATGAATGAATACATACTTTTTTATTTATACATCTATTTAGTGTCAAGAGGAGGTCTCTGCAGGCTCTTTAAACAACACACACATGCATTTTTCTTTTGGCAAGCCTACTTAATATTCCTTTTCATGAAATGCATTCTCACACTACAGCAGTAAATGTGAAATATAAATGTAAGGAACAGGCAGAGTAGGACCCAGGGGGTACTGGAATCGGGAAAAAACACTAAGCCTCTGTGACCAGTTTACAAAGGCATGTAAATAGCCTTTAAAGACCTGTGAAAAAGTCTGACGGGTGTGCTGGAGATAAGACTCCAGACACTGCCCAGTTGAGGCCCCAGCAGCTCGAGTTACACTGCAGCAGCCCAGGCTGAGACACAGGACGGGGGAAGAGGGGGGCTGAAGCCCTTGGGCCTGAGCAGAAGTGTTAGTGGGAATGCGCAACCCCCTTGCATCGCTCCATGGCCCCCCTAGGGGTCGCGCCCCACAGTTTGAAGACCCCTGGTATAAGGGGAACTATATGACAGAAAATCCAGAAAATCGAGAACAACAATACTATCACACAAGAATATTGTGTCAAAAATAGTGTCTACAAAAATATCATGTTTCCATACTTTAAATGTAAAATAACAAGATTATTGTGCCAAAAATATTGTGCCACTGAATTTCATCAAAAATAGGTTACTATCTAAAAATGAATATATATTGTGATGTAAGCACTTTTACATTTATTAAAAATATTAAACTCCAAGCTATTACTATAAATATAAGAATATATCATTTTCATCATTCCTTCTAAACAAATAGTAGCTTACACGTGTATATATATATATATATATATATATATATATATATATATATATATATTACTACACAGTTCCGAAACTGTATCCGAAACTGAAGTTTTTTTGACTATAGAGACACATTTCTGTTTGATTTTTTTTTATATATATATATATATATATTCACTGACAAAAACCATAGGTTTCAGCCACGTTATAGTTAGGAATTAGCATTTAAAAAACCTTAGAAATTCACTGAAAAAAACATAGGTTTCACACATGTTATAGTTAGCTGGACATTTCACTCATACAAAACCATTGAAATTCCCCCGTTATAGTTAGTTCAGCTAACTATAACTCGCACGCTCGCAATCCACTGCTGATGACGTCACATATTACATCACTCATGACATGGTCAGTGACATCACTCATGACATCACTCATGACATCTCAAATGACATCACTGATGACATCATCCAGTGACTGTGTGTCTTTCTGAAAAAAAACAAAATAATAAACGTGGGTGAATTAGGAACGCAGAGTCCAAGCCTGAAAAGCAGAGTCAAGTTCACATTTGCAAAAAAATTATTCGCTGTTTGATACAAAACAGTAACTAAATATTAAAGAATAGGTAGAAAAATCAAAGAGTTTTAATCCAACAGCGTGTAAGCATAGTATGTAGCAACAGCCTCCAACAGGAAGTCATTGTTCTCATCTGAAAACATATCAGCCATCCTATTCAATAGTGAGAATGACAATACATGTTCCTCAACGACCATAGCCTCTATCACCATCGGAGGAAAACTCGGGTCATCTTCAATGTAACTGCGTGCCAAGAAGTCATGCGCCGCTACAAAAACATTCCAACGTCCCAATATTCCATGTATCGCTGCTAAGGTCATTATCCCGCTGCCAGAACAGAGCAAATCATGAACCACTAAGGGGCTCATCAGCTGGTCATAATCCGTGTTGGGAGACACCGTACAGCAGGGACACAAATCCAGGGCCCAGTCGAAATCACAGCTCAGGTAATGGAAGACAGGTAGAATGCATGTGAAAAAGGAGAATCGAAACGATAATCCATAAGCTGCACTCAATGTAACCAGAGCCAGCACTCCGTAATAACTAAGCATTCGGTTGCGGACCAGCAACAGCCGGGACATATTCTCGTGGCTGCAGGATGTGCATCCATATTTAAGTAAACAAATTAATAGAAGCACACCGGCAACTAATGTAAGCATTAAGGGGAATCCACCAAAGATGCTGGAAAACATAGAATGAAAAAATGCTGAGAAGACACCAAATATAGTTTGAAAAGAAGTCACAAGGCCACTGCATTAAAGATACTCTGAATTAACTCCCAAAAATGCAGGGGCACGTCTGTATTTAATAAATCATGCACTTCTGTGCCGGTGTTTGCTACATGAAGGACAAATGTTTCTGTAGCAGATGTAAGAGCGACCTCTTTTTCCGACACTAGCGCTCTTATACGGCTCATTTGGTTGACTCTTCTTTCAAGGTCGGAATCAACGGCCAAATGGAAACATCCAGCTTCCCAAGCAGAGGAGTAAACACAACTTTTTGTATAGGAAACCACACGCTCAGTTACCGTAATCATGTAAGCGATGCCTGCTAACATTGCACAACAATCTGCATTATTTCAAATAAATAACTCATGTTTCCAGTAAACTGAACGTTGGTATGATAGCAGGTGTCGGAGTGCCTTTCAAAACTCAGGCCAAATTAGGCGCATCTTGTTTACAAGAGCCAGGGTTGGATTGGGATTAAAAACCGGCCCAAGCACGGTAAAAAAAAGTGGCCCACATTTGCATTTCGCCTTTCCGCAAACCACTGTTTTGGCGAAATTGTATTAAAAAGGGGCGGGGGGGTTTAAAAAAATGCACGGATCAGTTTACACTGGTGAAATACACATGAAAACAAGTGTGGCCACTTTTGCCCAGGCCCCCTGCCCCCACTCAAAATGCATATATTAACGGGCTGGCCCAGCGAGAGAAAGGGAGTGACACCACTCACTGCCTGTTGATAAAAGGGAGGTAATTGAAGCATCGACCTCCAGAAAGGCCACTCAGGCACCCACTGGGCCACTTTTGGCATGAACAACACAGACACTGCCCAAATCGGCCCCCCAGGCTGCCCAAAAAAGCAGCCCACGGCTGGAATTCGGATACCGGCCCCTCAGCCTTTGCCCGAGTGCCCCTGTTACCAATCCGAGGTTGACAAAAGCCATGCAATTGTATGTGCCTACAAATTAAGGAGTGATCTGGTGCTATTCTGCAATCCTCACCATTCAGATAGACTTCTTTTCCCTCCCTCAGGCACCTAAATGTAAATGATAATAACCAAGCTTCATGGAGATAAGCGCTGCCTAAACCTCCTAATCTGCCTATAGCATAGTATTTCATGCAAATCTCAAACTTAAATAGGCTAAAAAGTAACGTTATGATACCGTGGATAAGCCACACAGCTGCATCGGATCTCCAATGAGTGACCAATTCTAACCATTCTCATAGCGCGCCCTGTGATCTGATTTGACAGTGAGAGAGTGATCGCACCATAGTTTGTACTGCCAATCATTCTCAGCATACGCTAGGAATACGCTTTCACGTTACTTTTTTTATATTTTTATTTCTGCGTTGTTACATAATCATACAATCTTTATCTTCGTGTCATCAGTTACAATTCTCCTTGTTATGCATTACAGATGTGAGTATGTTGTACATTGCAGTTTTCTTTTTTTTGTAAACTCCCATATGTTTGTAACTCCCCCCTCCCTCATTTCCCTAGCACTTCAGGTTTTGCACACATATCGTCTTTTTTGGTAACGTCACATAAGTACATTCCGTGTTGTATTCCTGTCCTTCCGCCTGTACCTCCCTTACTGTAGTGTGGATTTAACAACCTGTGTTCGTTATCCGCATCCCTTCAAGTGCGAATGTGGTATATCCTACTATACATAAAACAAAGGAGGCGACTTGTTTGTAACTCGGGTAGCCACCCTACACACCTCCCTTCACATGATATATCTATTCCTAGTATGGTCCGGCACACCTTTCAAGTTTTGCTATCATAGAGTTCCATTCTAATGATATGTGAGTTTTTCCGAGTCCTCTTCGCTCTTCCCTTTGCAGTTCCACTCCTTCCGCCTTTCCCCAGCGTATCACCTCCCTATACCAGCCCTCAATGTCTGGTGGTCGGACTGACTTTCATTTCATTGCTATTGATCATTTCTCTAATAGCAGTGCCATATCTACAAACCGTGTAGCAGCGCTCCTTTTCTTTTCCGTGTTACCTAGTCCCAGCATACTATATATTGGTGATGTATAGGGTCTGCCCGGTGCTATCTCTGTTAAAATCTTGTGTATTGCTTCCAATAATAGCCTATTTTGGGGCATTCCCAGAATATATGTAGAAGCCCTGCGTCTTCCGACCTGCATCTGGGGCATGTGTGTGCTGCCTCTGGGCACATGGCGTGTATTCTGTGGGGGGTGAGATTTGCTCTGTGAACAATCATTAATTGAATAAATTTGAATTTGGGATTACGCGACACCTTTTTAGGGAACTTCAGTATCTTTTCCCATTCCTTGTCCCTGACTGTCCGGCCTAGGTCTCGCTCCCAGCATTCCAGAACTGGTTGAAGCGAAATCGTCCTGTTTTCTCTAATGCCGTTGGTAAGCCACTTCGTCAAATGGCTGCCCGACCCCATGAGGTATTGCATTGTGAGCAGTGAATTAGTGGTTGGTTCAACGCCGTCCCGTGCCCAGGTCGTGGTTATGTAGTGTGTAACCCTCGCGTGTAATAAGAATAATGCTCCGTCGGTCCGGTGTGAACGTACAAAGTCTGCGTGTGTCATGATGCTGCTCCCCGCAAAGAAGTCCCGACTTGTAGGACACCATACGCTTTCACGTTACACGTCGCATCAAAGCTTCCATGTGAAGTCATGTATGGTGCCCCGTACGCAAAGACGGGAATGTTTTTAATTGTTTCAAAACATATATTTATGTATTTAATGAACATAGTAACAGAAGTCATTGTCTAGGATAATTATGAAAACATTTTTTTTAAGTTCCAATAATCCTATATTACTTAAAAGCAATTACACAAATCACGGTGGAACGTCATCCGTACTCGCATCATAAGAGCACCATAAGCACAGCGTAAGCGTACGCAAAGCCATGTGACTTTAAAAGAAGAGATTTGATTGTTTCATAACACTTCCTATTACAACTGTTGAAACTTCCGTACCATTTTAATAATTCTACTTTGATTTTCTAAGAAGAAGCATCTCTTCTGAGAATCTTGTCAAATAGAATGAAGTTTACCATAATAACAGGAATGGACTCATCTTCCAGCCATTCTTCAGAGGAATATTTCATTCCTGAAGAACATCCAAAGAAGAGGAAAGCAGCTCTAATTTGGCAGTTTTTTACTTTTCCAGAAGGGCAAAAAAAGGTTAATGCTCCAAAATTAACGTGTAAAATTTTCCAAACTCTTTCAACGGGTGATCCATCTCAAAAATACTCCTTTGGCACAGCAAATATGGAGCAACACGTGAAGAACTTACACCCCAACAACTTTGCTCGAGCTGCAACACAGAGGTTGAAGGACAACCCACCTGCTACTGCACCAAGCACATCAACTGCTGCAGCAGCATTTTCAGCAAGCAGTCCACACCCACAAATTGATCCTGATTTTGCTAAAGTTAAAATTCTATGCATTTATTGCAATACACTTTTGTGTTATGGTCTATTGACCTGATAAAATGCAGGAAGCAGGAGCATCGCTGTCCTCGACATTAGTTTTTTTTTCATTCTTTTGTTCCTGTTGGACACTTCCAAGCCCCCCATTATAGAAAAAAATTGCCCCTGGGATTTGGCCCCCCCGGAAGCTAATTAAAAATAAAACGGACTTCCAGGTTGGGTTGCAAAACTGCAGGCTTCGTTTTGCTATGGAGCTGCATGCTACACGGAAAGAAAGGGTTTCTCTCCAAGCTTTTCCAAATCACAGTTCGTAGGAAATGGTGCTCCTCTGCCACGGCCAGGGCTGCCGTGCATTTAATGTTCCTCCCAAATGCCCTTGAGCTCACAGAAGTCGCACAATGCAGCTCCTACCATCCGGTCTGGACACCTCGAGGCTGCTTGCAATTATTTGCATCCATTTCATTTTTCGATTCCTTGCTTGAGTCCCGACGCGTTTCGAGGCAGATCGCCTCTTCCTCATGGGCTGCTACACAGGGAAAATGAATGGCTCACCAATGTTGTCTCCATGATTATTTTATTGAAAACACCACCCACAGTGGGCGTGGTACACAAGAAATGCCCAATGGCATGCTGGTCCATGTGGTCCCAAAGGTGAGTATTTATATTAAAAACCTTGAGTAGGTTCATTCTCTCTGTGTTCATATTAGAAGGATTTTAAATCCTTTAGTAGGTTGGGTTGCAAAACTGCAGGCTTCGTTTTGCTATGGAGCTGCATGCTACACGGAAAGAAAGGGTTTCTCTCCAAGCCTTTCCAAATCACAGTTCGTAGGAAATGGAGCTCCTCTGCCACGGCCAGGGCTGCCGTGCATTTAATGTTCCTCCCAAATGCCCTTGAGCTCACAGAAGTCACACAATGCAGCTCCTACCATCCGGTCTGGACACCTCGAGGCTGCTTGCAATTATTTGCATCCATTTCAGTTTTCGATTCCTTGGTTGATTCCCGACGCGTTTCGAGGCAGAACGCCTCTTCCTCATGGGCTGCTACACAGGGAAAATGAATGGCTCACCAATGTTGTCTCCATGATTATTTTATTGAAAACACCACCCACAGTGGGCGTGGCACACAAGAAATGCCCAATGGCATGCTGGTTCATGTGGTCCCAAAGGTGAGTATTTATATTAAAAACCTTGAGTAGGTTCATTGTCTCTGTGTTCATATTAGAAGCATTTTAAATCCTTTAGTTGGTTGGATTGCAAAACTGCAGGCTTCGTTTTGCTATGGAGCTGCATGCTACACGGAAAGAAAGGGTTTCTCTACAAGCCTTTCCAAATCACAGTTCGTAGGAAATGGTGCTCCTCTGCCACGGCCAGGGCTGCCGTGCGTTTAATGTTCCTCCCAAATGCCCTTGAGCTCACAGAAGTCACACAATGCAGCTCCTACCATCCGGTCTGGACACCTCGAGGCTGCTTGCAATTATTTGCATCCATTTCATTTTTCGATTCCTTGCTTGATTCCCGACGCGTTTCGAGGCAGAACACCTCTTCCTCATGGGCTGCTACACAGGGAAAATTAATGGCTCACCAATGTTGTCTCCAGGATTATTTTATTGAAAACACCACCCACAGTGGGCGTGGCACACAAGAAATGCCCTATGGCATGCTGGTCCATGTGGTCCCAAAGGTGAGTATTTATATTAAAAAACCTTGAGTAGGTTCATTGTCTCTGTGTTCATATTAGAAGCATTTTAAATCCTTTAGTAGGTTGAATTGCAAAACTGCAGGCTTCGTTTTGCTATGGAGCTGCATGATACACAGAAAGAAAGTGTCATGCATCTGTAACCTGCCTCAGAAGAAGAGTTGTGAAAACTTGAAACGCGTAAGGCAAACATTATTTTACCGATGATGGAGCGAGTGAAAAGTGAAATCCGGATGGATGGCGAACAGTTGTGTGACCTCCTAAAGCTCTTGGGCATTTGTGAAAGATATATATATATATATATATATAGAGCGTTAGACTCCAAACAGCTTTCCTGGTGTAAAAGGAGAAACGGTCACTTCGATGATCTTCAGTTGCAGGTTATAATTTATTTGATTTTCTCAAGTGAATTGCATGTGCAGATCAAGAAAGACACGTTTCGGCGATCCCAATCGCCTTGTTCACTTAAACGCTTGTGCAATGTACCCAACAGAAATTTAAACACCCAAAATGTCACGTGTTAGGTTGTCACTTGACCTATAATAAACATAGTGGGAAGACTTGAAAGTCCTACTAGTCACTTACTAAGCACTGGCAATGTTCATCTATATTATGGTGCGAGGTTTATGCAGGCTGAGCATTTTTAAAAGTTTGGAACATTTTATATCTGTACAAATACATTTTTTAAGAAACCCCAATTGTGCGTACATTTTTATAAATACAAATATGGTAAATTCGATTGTAACATGGGTTATCAATAACTAAACATTTCCCCAAACTGTAGCAAAACATGCCAATAACCTAAATATTTCCACTGCATATTAATTAATAATCACATATGGCTAGGCCATAAATTGGTTTTTTGAAATGACCGCAATATAAACATTGCCCTACTTAAGGTAGACAACCAGAAAAGTGAATAAAGTGCAAGTGCTGAATTATAAAACAAATATCTAATGTTTTACATCTCCCGTCCGGGAATTGTAAATGTGAACTAAAGATGTTGGGCAGGGAGAAAGAACAGCCTTACTAAATCTATGTGTAGTCACATAAGAGCTACATACAATTGTTTCAATTTTCTACATAAAAGAATAACTTCAAATCATCGCTGTCTGAATCAACACGAGCACAGAATATTAGCAAGGGAGCCCCCTTGATAATAAAATTTACAGCTTTAGACTGTGCCTAAAGAAATGATTGCTGGATCCCTAATGACATGATGCACCACGTTTTTGGACACCAATCCCATTTGTACATGATCATGCTAATGTTTTGGATTATTCAGTCTGTGCAAATGCGCCAATAAATAGTATACAACCATTCATTCATAAAATTATATAAATAAGCGGTAAAACACACATAAACTGATCACATTGCAAAAGGCCTAAAGATATTAGAATTTTTTTTTTTAAAAGCATGATTTGTAAAGATAAAATTCATATTCAACTAAAGTGCATGTCAATTATGAGCTCCGAGCTACCTATCACAGAAATTAAAGATAGTAGTGCAAATCTTCGCATAAATTGAGCCCTCTCGGATGATTGGTGTCAAGCTCAGTGATATACTTAGTTTCCAACTGTCTAAGGCTCTTTTCCCTGTTGCCACCCCTCTTGTCTTGTGGGACGTTGTCAATAACATAGTATTGCAAAACATTCAGATTGTTATTATGTTCTGCTTTTATGTGTCTGGCAACAGGGTAAGTTGGATCTGAATTTACGGTAGCCCTAAGGCGTTGCAGAATACGGGCATGAACCTGAAGTTTTGTGCTCCCAACATATTGTAATCTGCACACACATTTAAGCACATAAACGGCGTGATCTGTATGACAGGTATAATGTCCATTTAGTTTAATAGGGACATCTGTAAAGGCTGTAGTGTATACACTTGTGTTCACCCTACTACATTTAAAAAAATCTTTTTTGGGGGAAAGCCAATTACCTTTATTGTAAATTTCAGGACCTGTCTTGACTAGATCACTGCGCATGAATGCGCTTTTCTGTTGGTAAATTTGGGTTTGCTCGGAGGTACACCGTGGAGAACAACATCTGTGAGAACAATCGACCATTGAGTATAAATGATTTTTTGAATAGTGTGAGACTGCCTACTATATGTAGATATGAATCTACATGGGTCTGTATTAGATTTTTCTTCTTCAGCCCCCACTATGGCGATTGCTGTGGATCTATTTTTGGGACTATTCGGAGTTGTAATGAGAAGTCCTGATCTATTTTTTTTGTTTGCTTTTTTCATTGCCAGATCTAGTTTGTGTGGATCATAGCCCCGTTCAATCAATCTGAGTTTAGCAATTCCTTGGGCCTCTATCAATGCTTTCTCCGAACTGCAAGCTCTACGAATTCTTAGGAATATGGTAGACTAGCAATTGTATGGTGGGGATGGAAGCTAGAGGCGTGCAATAATGTATTGCCGGCCGTAGGCTTCCTATACAAACAAGTCTCAATTGCCTCTTCATTAACCGTAACAGTGATACCAAGAAAGTTAACAGTTAAGGGGTCAATATATGATGTGAACTTTGTGTGCATTGATATTAATAAGATCCACAAATCTATTGGCCTCTTCTCCCTTCCATATGATGAAAACATCATCTATGAACCTCCACATTTCAACCACATGTTGGTCGTAAAGTGTATTTTGCTCAACTTTGAGGACATGCTCTTCCCACCAGCCTACATGTAAACATATATATATATATATATATATATATATACACACACACATATATTCCAACACTCTCCAAGGCAAAAAACCCTCAAGATCCGAGGGCTTTAAAGAAAGCAGCACAGTCAGGCACCAGCGAATTATAAATAGTCCTTTTTTATTTAATTTTCATATACATATATATTTACTACTCACTCAGGAACTGTATCCGAAACTGAAAATTTTTAGATAACAGTAACACATTTTTGTTTGGAAAAATATATATATATATATATATATCCTGAATTCCGTTCCTCACAGGCACATGCAGAATCCTCTGCTAGCAAGTAAACACCGGACACGGACCTCGAGGTACTTCACAATTTTATTTTGCAGAAAGAGTCACAGACGTTTCGGCTCAGCGGAGCCTTGATCACATGACAGCGTATGTATTGCTAGGTACACCTTTTAAAGTGCTAGTGTGTGATTTAACTGAGATCACCTGTGCAAAATAGTGACTAGACATAAAAGACATACTCAGTCAGGCACCCAATACTTTTGATTCGTTATTTTTGTTAGATGTGAAATACATTTAAAAGAATAATATGTAGAATACATTAAATTATTATTTTCAATGTTAAACAAATTCCATCAATACTGTTTAGGCAAAACTCATTCCTTTGACAATGCTTGTAAAATACCATGAGTAGTAAAAAACGGATAAATAGATTAAAAGAGCCTTTTTGTTGGAAACATTTACCATATGCCTACCACTCAACTATATACATCAGCGACATTACCTCTGGACCTAAAAAGTGCAGAATGCTATAAAGTGCTATGTGCCTGCATTATAAAGTGCAAATTCGTGCTAAAGTGCATCATCCTAACAAATGTGCAAATCTAGCAAATCTGTGCAAATATGCAATTTTTACAATTCATAGGTCCAACTACGGTATATTTGAAAAGTGCAAACAAACTTCATCTGATGTAAAAAGTTGTAGGGGTTTCATAAAGGCTCTCACCCGTATACTATCTCTAATATAGCCAAAAGTATTGATTGGTCATACCATGTACGATGGATTCCTAAGTCACATCCCGAATTAAAATTATTTACACATAATGTGAAATTCTCTACCTTGTCTGTGTGCCATTGTTGGTATGTCTAAAAATTTAAGTGTGAGAGAGTGAGTAAAAACTAACAGGGTCAAAAGTACCCAAAAAAGCCCAACCCTAAACAATAAAAAAAAGAATCCAATGTTAGGTTCCTTATAGTGTATTTCATTGTATTTGTTCCTAACCTGGTTAAAATTGTGCACAGTGATAAAAGTTTGATTAATATAAATGAAATAAATTTCCTATAGCAGCAGTTCCTACGTTATTTGTGGTGTGTGCTCGCAGCCCCCACGGGGTCTGTCACAACAGTCACCCAGCCGGATGACCGCCCTGGACATTACCCACATGGGGGAGAGTCCACTACCAAAAATATTATTTTAATATTAATTTTAGAGCAAGCAAGTGTGGAGGTCCTCTGTCACATTCAACCCAAAGGGCACCTTAGAGTTCAGCAGAAGAATATATTTTGTTTCAAGCTTTCTGAGCCTGGTTTCCCTGTCACCACCCCGTCTGCTATTGATGACCGAATCAATAACCCAATATTTTAGACCCTTGTTGTTACTCTGATGTTGGTCTCTAAAATGGCACGTTATTTTCCTCTTCTGGAATGCTGTAAATCAAGTTTGAACCTACTGGAAGGTAATGAATTACTCTGATTTGGACCACAAGTCCTAGCATGCATTGAGAAAGTGACGCATACAGCGAGGACCACTGGGGGTATGTAAATGAGGCATGCTTAAAAAGAAGCAATCAGAGCCATCTGCTGAGTATTTGAAAAGGTCCATGATTAAGAGGCAGGAGCTTCGAAACGCGTTGGATGAATATGAACTGAACATGAAAGCTGTTGCTCGTTTTTTCATGAAATAAACCGGATGGTTTCTTCTGCAATTGTGTGCGCTCTCATTGCTTTGGGCAACTTTGTTGGAATTAATTACACGGCAGCCCTGCCGTGGAGAGCTGCGCCATCTCCTAATTCATGAGAGGCTGCAAGTTGGAACTGTGCCAAACTTGATTTACAGCATTCCAGAAGAGGAAAATAACGTGCACTGCGACATGACCCACTGGAGGGAAATAAAGACTTTTAAAAAAATCAGACACGAAGCAGAACCTACTGGAAGGTAATGAATTACTCTGATTTGGACCACAAGTCCTAGCATGCATTGAGAAAGTGACGCATACAGCGAGGACCACTGGGGGTATGTAAATGAGGCATGCTTAAAAAGAAGCAATCAGAGCCATCTGCTGAGTATTTGAAAAGGTCCATGATTAAGAGGCAGGAGCTTCGAAACGCGTTGGATGAATATGAACTGAACATGAAAGCTGTTGCTCGTTTTTTCATTAAATAAACCGGATGGTTTCTTCTGCAATTGTGTGCGCTCTCATTGCTTTGGGCAACTTTGTTGGAATTAATTACACGGCAGCCCTGCCGTGGAGAGCTGCGCCATCTCCTAATTCATGAGAGGCTGCAAGTTGGAACTGTGCCAAACTTGATTTACAGCATTCCAGAAGAGGAAAATAACGTGCACTCCGACATGACCCACTGGAGGGAAATAAAGACTTTTAAAAAAATCAGACACGAAGCAGAACCTACTGGAAGGTAATGAATTACTCTGATTTGGACCACAAGTCCTAGCATGCATTGAGAAAGTGACGCATACAGCGAGGACCACTGGGGGTATGTAAATGAGGCATGCTTAAAAAGAAGCAATCAGAGCCATCTTCTGAGTATTTGAAAAGGTCCATGATTAAGAGGCAGGAGCTTCGAAACGCCTTGGATGAATATGAACTGAACATGAAAGCTGTTGCTCGTTTTTTCATGAAATAAACCGGATGGTTTCTTCTGCAATTGTGTGCGCTCTCATTGCTTTGGGCAACTTTGTTGGAATTAATTACACGGCAGCCCTGCCGTGGAGAGCTGCGCCATCTCCTAATTCATGAGAGGCTGCAAGTTGGAACTGTGCCAAACTTGATTTACAGCATTCCAGAAGAGGAAAATAACGTGCACTGCGACATGACCCACTGGAGGGAAATAAAGACTTTTTAAAAAATCAGACACGAAGCAGAACCTACTGGAAGGTAATGAATTACTCTGATTTGGACCACAAGTCCTAGCATGCATTGAGAAAGTGACGCATACAGCGAGGACCACTGGGGGTATGTAAATGAGGCATGCTTAAAAAGAAGCAATCAGCGCCATCTGCTGAGTATTTGAAAAGGTCCATGATTAAGAGGCAGGAGCTTCGAAACGCGTTGGATGAATATGAACTGAACATGAAAGCTGTTGCTCGTTTTTTCATGAAATAAACCGGATGGTTTCTTCTGCAATTGTGTGCGCTCTCATTGCTTTGGGCAACTTTGTTGGAATTAATTACACGGCAGCCCTGCCGTGGAGAGCTGCGCCATCTCCTAATTCATGAGAGGCTGCAAGTTGGAACTGTGCCAAACTTGATTTACAGCATTCCAGAAGAGGAAAATAACGTGCACTCCGACATGACCCACTGGAGGGAAATAAAGACTTTTAAAAAAATCAGACACGAAGCAGAACCTACTGGAAGGTAATGAATTACTCTGATTTGGACCACAAGTCCTAGCATGCATTGAGAAAGTGACGCATACAGCGAGGACCACTGGGGGTATGTAAATGAGGCATGCTTAAAAAGAAGCAATCAGAGCCATCTGCTGAGTATTTGAAAAGGTCCATGATTAAGAGGCAGGAGCTTCGAAACGCGTTGGATGAATATGAACTGAACATGAAAGCTGTTGCTCGTTTTTTCATGAAATAAACCGTATGGTTTCTTCTGCAATTGTGTGCGCTCTCATTGCTTTGGGCAACTTTGTTGGAATTAATTACACGGCAGCCCTGCCGTGGAGAGCTGCGCCATCTCCTAATTCATGAGAGGCTGCAAGTTGGAACTGTGCCAAACTTGATTTACAGCATTCCAGAAGAGGAAAATAACGTGCACTCCGACATGACCCACTGGAGGGAAATAAAGACTTTTAAAAAAATCAGACACGAAGCAGAACCTACTGGAAGGTAATGAATTACTCTGATTTGGACCACAAGTCCTAGCATGCATTGAGAAAGTGACGCATACAGCGAGGACCACTGGGGGTATGTAAATGAGGCATGCTTAAAAAGAAGCAATCAGAGCCATCTGCTGAGTATTTGAAAAGGTCCATGATTAAGAGGCAGGAGCTTCGAAACGCGTTGGATGAATATGAACTGAACATGAAAGCTGTTGCTCGTTTTTTCATGAAATAAACCGGATAGTTTCTTCTGCAATTGTGTGCGCTCTCATTGCTTTGGGCAACTTTGTTGGAATTAATTACACGGCAGCCCTGCCGTGGAGAGCTGCGCCATCACCTAATTCACGAGAGGCTGCAAGTTGGAACTGTGCCAAACTTGATTTACAGCATTCCAGAAGAGGAAAATAACGTGCACTGCGACATGACCCACTGGAGGGAAATAAAGACTTTTTAAAAAATCAGACACGAAGCAGAACCTACTGGAAGGTAATGAATTACTCTGATTTGGACCACAAGTCCTAGCATGCATTGAGAAAGTGACGCATACAGCGAGGACCACTGGGGGTATGTAAATGAGGCATGCTTAAAAAGAAGCAATCAGAGCCATCTGCTGAGTATTTGAAAAGGTCCACGATTAAGAGGCAGGAGCTTCGAAACGCGTTGGATGAATATGAACTGAACATGAAAGCTGTTGCTCGTTTTTTCATGAAATAAACCGGATGGTTTCTTCTGCAATTGTGTGCGCTCTCATTGCTTTGGGCAACTTTGTTGGAAATATATATATATATATATATATATATATATATATATATATATATATATATATATATATATATATATATATATATATATACATACATATATATATACACCCACATATATATGGAGAAATACTTATGAATAATATACACATAATATATCTTTAAAACAAATTAAACCTATATTTAAACAATTGAAAAATTACTTTTATAATATTAACATTAACTTTAATATTAACATTAACGAATATATGAACAAAAACATATATCACACTTAAATATTAAAAAACAATATTAAAAATTAAGATTACAATTAAAAAATCATTAGAAATATGAACATTAAAGAAAATATAAAAGAATAAAAATATCAACAATAAGCAGCACTAGCACATGTGTTATGTTTCAACTGAGTCACAATAACTAATGTAAGAGGTTCGGTTTACTATTCCCATTCTAAAGTAAGCTAAAAACAGAGAAATTGATGGAAGAGGATTAACTTACTATGCAAAAGTAGAGAACAACCCACCTCCAACACAAGGCTCTAAATATAGTCAAAATGCAAAATGTATTTTTCTTATGAGTAAATCCAGCTTATCATTTTATTATTGCATTCATGTATATATAACATAATACAGGTATTGAGACAAAACTATATTCATATACTTTTGAAACGTAGAACCATCCCACCCTCATAGAATAAAAAACACATGCTCACAACATTCATAAAACGTTCATAGAAACCACGCATGCACACTCAGTCACAGTCTTGTTGTCCCTGGTGCCAAAAGCATAGATAAATACAAAGAAATCAAAATGTAATTTCATAGATGTGTAACTGATTATTCATAAGTCCTTGTACATTTTGTTTTTAAAAAAACAAACAGAGAAACCTGTAGTTGTGACTGAGGAGAACAGGCCGATACAGAACAAATTTCCATACAATCAGCATTCAAATTATGCTTCTTAACTTGAAATATATAACATTTTCTACTAGATGCTCCCTTTTTCTATGTTATGATGTTGTCTCAGGGGCAGTGGGCGGACACACACCTTCAGGGCACTGGTGAACAATATGTTAAAAAGATAAAACCAGGAAGGGGTGGAAAACCTTGGGCAACATCCATTCAGTTCTCTTATAGCATAAAGGGCACTATGTGGAATATAAAAATACCAAAGGCTCTTGTTACGGTATTCAAATTGCTATGGAACTAGATACATGCTGGTCATGGAAAAAGCACAGTCATCTGGGTAAATCTGGCATGTTTCAGATCTAACTTAGTCACTGAGCACGCTAGTCAACGGATAATCCAATAGTATAAAACAAGCGGTGGTCATTTGGCAGTAAGTCAAATAAGCAGGGCGGGCCCCTACACGTAGTGGGCCTCTTCAAGAGATGGTAGAGACTGAATAAGAAGATGGAAAACTCCTCTTAGTTGCGGTTGACAAATGCTTCTGCCATACTCCAAGTGTGCAGTGTGAGTTATAATTCAAACTCCAATCTCAACTACAGGTGGGAAACTATTGGATTTTGGAGCTCAATGTATTATTCCCACACCTATCTAAAAATGTATTTACTACTCCCCTTAACGTAAGCAAAATAAAGGAAAGTGTTGGACCTTGGAGGGGTTACATTTACTGATTTTCTCTCCAATGTAAGCAACAGTAGGGAAAGGGTTGGACTTTAAACAGGGCCTGCATTAGCGCTATCAGTGCCCGGTGCAACAATCTTTTTGGGGTCTGTAAAGAAACATGCTTTTTGCAGGTTTCTCCCAATTTTTTGCCCCTATTTGGACTACTAGTTGCAGGTTTTTCAACCCTGAGAGTGCACTGAGGCCTGCTAACCAGACCTAAGTGCCAATGTTCTGACCCACTCACAGAGGTATGTCAAGTTGGATGTCCCCAATTGACAAGTGCTGACTTACTTATAAGTCCTACGTTTAAGGTACCCAGGGTACCAAGGGCATGTAAGGCAGAGTATCCTCCAGGACTGCAGAACTAGCTGTGTCACCCTGAGCATGACAAAGGACTAAAGGGCTCCAAGCCTGCCACTGTAGATTCGAAGGGCATTGTTTACACTGCTAGTTCGACTTTGCCATATAAACTAATGGCAAAGCCACCACTCACTTAATAATATATGTAATTCTCCCCTAAGGAACGCCTATAGAGCCCTATGGCATGGAGCTGCATATTGTTCAGCAAGACATGTAGGTTTATATATGTCTTAGCAGCAAAACCCTTAAAGTTCTTGTTTTGCACAGGAAATATTGGTAGCCCTGTTGGCGAATACAGAGTTACCGGATGGCATCCCAGTCTGGCTAACTTCTGGATGAGACTACCTAACTGGGTACTGTAAGGTATCAAATAAATCTGACTTGAAGCCCAAGTTGAAATGAATGTCACTATTAAAGTTAAGCAGCTTTAGAAAGTTGCCACTCTGCGCCGCAGCTGGTCCAGTGACCTCACACAAGCTCTAACACACAGACAGCTTTCTGCCTGCCTGGGAAGACGTGTAAATGACTCCCAGGCTTGGGAACAAAGGCAGTTGCCGCCAGGTGAGTTGTAACCTCTTCTCCCACTTCGGGTGTTAGCCCAAAAGGCAAGCTTCAAAGGGGAATCTGCCTATGAAGGGCCGCAGGAGATAACACTCCAAAGCTGGCTGCCTTTTGCTCATGTAGAGAAGTTGGAGACAGGGACAGAGAGAAAAAACCCATCACCAACTGGTTTTCCTGTGGGTGTACAACCCTTAGATGGCCACACCAATGGGGTGGGCTACCAAGCTCCTCACAGCTGAGAGAAGGTCCCAACATTTTGAGAGTGACAAGAATATTGCACTCTGGGATGGATTGTCAAATGTCGCACATTAACAGAGCTTTGTCACCAAAGAGGAGGGGATATACCAGCCCATTGACTAGTGACCACGTTGTCCCCTTGGGTTACTTTCCCGGGATTAAATGGGACATCCCTGCACCCTGGACCTTATTACACATTGGATTTGGGGAAAGGACAAAAGAAGAACTGCCATGCTGCCACTGAAACTGCACAAAGAGAGACTGCACTGTCAGAAGGACTGCATATGCTGCACTTTGGTCTAATGAAGTTTGGCCTGTTTCTGTTGCTTCTGGCTTGGGTAAAAGCTGATTCCGAGCCCCAGCTCAAAGCAGTGACTCCAAGGGTTAGTCGGCTGGCCCCCTGGAACAGCACCAGATACAATAAAGCTCAAGAAGCCCAAACCAGCAAAGCAGCAGTCACTTCTCAAGAATAGCCTGGCGCTTCAAGAGACTAATCCACAATAGGCAAAAGATGCACCCGAGCCTGTTGGACCTGAAAGTGCAGTTAGATGCTGGTATGGTCAACCAAGAGGAACACTAGGCCTACAAGTAAATTTGCTGTGACCATTGTGTACCAATATGGATAACCCAACCACAATTGGCCTTCTACTGTTGCAAAGAGGACGTCATGTGACCCCCAAAATCAATGGCCAGAGTCTCCCCACCTCACTTATGGACCAAGGTAACTATCCAAAGTAACCTTACTGGCCTCAAGGCATCCGCCCTGTCAGATTTGGTCCCCCAAGATGGGTTGGAGTTGCTTAACAAACTCTTTTAAACTTTTCAAACGCTTACAAAACATTTTGTTGACCAATGCTTGTTTGCTTTTGAAGTAAAAGTAATTTAATGCTTTAAAACTCCATTTCTCCGGAACCCTCCCACTGGGTTTGATGATCAAGGACTCTAAAAATTCATTAAAATACGCACTATTTTTAAAATTTGTAGTTATGTATCTTTCTTGTTGCATGACTTTTTTATTCCTTGCTTAGATTCTGTTAAATGCTTTACACTAAGGGGCATATTTACAAGCCCCTATCGCCACCACAATGTCACCTTTAAAGACATTGTGGTGGCAATACAGGATTCCCCTTAATGTGGCTTAACACTGCCATGTAAAATATCCACCCTTTTACACTATACATAGCGTGAAAGGGGAGGGCAATGGGTATTGCTGTGGGTGTTTCACCACAACACCTGTTGATTTTGATGCTGTCCAATACTTGCAAGGGTGGAGTAAATATTGGGTAGTGCCAAAATGAAGACAAGGGAAAACCTGGTCTTAACCTGGTATAATGAGAAGAAATGTTTAATTTCTACTCGTTTTTGTTGTTTCCATGTGTGCTGCATTGTGCAGCACACATGGAAACAGCAAAACGCCCTTGATTGTTTATGTTAAGGAAGGTGTCCCTTCCGGCACACAATCATTTAAAAAAATGGCATTTTGAAACTTCTATGTGTGCTGCATAAAGCAGCACACATAGAAGGTACAGAACACCATATCAGATTGTTTATGTGCAGGAAGGGCCACCTTCCTGCATATAAATCATCACTCCCCTCAACGCAGCCACACGTGCACTATGGTGAAAGGGGGCCTGTGTTGGCGTTAGGCAGCTAAATTTAGCACCAGCATTGGGGAAACGCAGGGCTCCACCATATTCTTGTAAATATGGGCAGCCCTTCGTTTCTAAAGTGACAGAGTGTGACATTAGCCTTCTAGGCTTAACGACATGCTTCGCCACTTCGCCACTTTCCTAATAAATATGCCCCTTGGTTCCTTTGTTCAGGCCTTGCTGCTCGAAAGCCATAGCTACAAGGGTTGGACTACGGGATGGTCAAATGATCCTAACTGGACCCAATAAACGTGTTGTTTGTGTATTCTACTTTGAAGCCTCACAGCTATATCATATATTATACAAGTTTCTCACAGGGTGCCACCATGACCTCCTTCTCCACAGATTCCCTCACTAACACCCTCCAAAAGAGCCCTTCATCTCTTCATATCCCATATGTCGCATACATTTCATTTGTTTTATAGTTTATAGTGTTACTCATACCAGTGTAGGGTGGCAGAGCACTTTACATCACACACACTTTATGTAGAGATATTGAATCATACGTGTGTAAATCAGTCTATAGAAAATATTAGATAAAACAATGAGGATTACAAAGCGCAGGAAACACATTATCCACCAGTAAATATATTTTAAGAGTGTTTGGCCTGGACAAACACAAACTCAGGATCTAAAATGTACCGCAATGGTTGGGGTTGTCTTTACTAACAATGAATTTAGACCTGAATTAACCCTCTTAAGCAACATTAGGATAATGACAACTGGGGGGAAACATAACTTTCTAACCTATACCATGCAGTTTGCAAGCCGCTCTTTGATGACAGTTCCTAGGTTATTGTGTTATTTTAGAATTGTAATTTATAAACTGCAAGTAACAAAAGGATTTCTGTGACAAAAGCAGTAAAGTAACTGAGCTATCCACATAAAATGCATTTCTGTGGTCTGCATGGTATACGTACTTGGATTGCAGGCATAATAAACCTCTGCACTACTTTATGAGGAGTCAAAACTGAATCCCACTAGACAAAACTAAAATCTCTTTCCAATAGGAACATTAATCACCAGCGGTATTTTGACATTTTTATTGTTGCCCAAAAACTGTTGGGCATACAAGGAATTCTGCAGCAGGTACTTTTAAACCAATGTTATTTCTGAGCATTGCACCCCCCAATATAAGCGTCAGATGCAGCAGCACCGATCACACCATCTTAGAGCTGGCCCTGACTTTCAAAGGGTTTGCTTTACTATTCCCACTCCTACCTAATCAACAGTAGGGAAAGTGTTGGACTTTAGAGAGGTCTGATTTACTATACCCACTCCAGTGCAAGCAACAGTAGGGAAAGTGTTTAATTTTTGAGGGGTTAGATGTACTTTTCCCACTCCAATCTTAAAAATATTAGTAAAAGTGTTATACTTTGGAGGGGCTGGATTTACTATTCTCACTCCACCATAAGCAAAATCAAGGGAAGTGTTGGGACTCCGGAAGGATTAGATTTATTATTTCCTCTCTAATCTAACAATAGGGAAATGCACGGCCTTTTAAGGGGTTAGATTTACTATTCCGACTCCAAGTTAAGCAAAAGTAGGCAACACGTTGAACTTTGGAGGAGTGACATTTACTATTCCTACTCCAACATACACAAAAATATAGAAATTGCTGCACTTAGAAGTGGTTACATAGACCAATCTAACTCCTGATCAATTAAAAAACATTTAAATGCCTCACAACATAAAATCATCAAAACATAATCATAACAAAAACATTTAACTAAAAATCATATAAAAATGCAAATAATAATGCTGCAAAACAATTTAACAACAAAAACAATATATATATATATATATATTCACAATAAATACACTTCGATCCCTACCATCTAACCTGATTAAAATAAATTAGAAATACAACTATATTCGTATTAAAATAAAAAATAAATAAAACAAATAAAATTGAAAGCAATAATACACATAAAACAGATTTTACAGTGTATCAGTAAATAAATGTGTGTATAAATTAACAATTAATTAAAATACAACCAATAATCTACATAAATGATCAGTTATATATATTATATGTTAATTACCAATTAAATATTTAAAAAACATAAAAATGAATTTGTAAAAAACAAAGCACAGTAATTAACTTCCCACCTTATTCCACAAAAAACCTGACAGCCAGCTACAAGAATCTAAATTAATAATTAAAGTATACAAAACAAACTTCGAATTAAAAATCTAAAAATTATTTAAAAGAACAGTCAATTAAACACTTCTCATAATTATTTGTCAATTAATATTTAATAAACATACAAACAAAAGAAATACCCTAAAACGGATAATTTCAATAATGTCCCACCCTATTCCCCTACAAACCCAACAGTCCTCCACTAAATCATAAAATAAATGCAAAAAATAACACATTCAAAATTACACACTAAACAAAACCATTGAATACAATTACATTAATAACACTAACGCCTAACACTAATATGAGTAATGAATTTCAAACAATATTTAATGCAACTAATTGAAGCAATATTAATATACAATATTTCTAAACCCATAATACATATATACACAATAGTAATATTAACTTCTACATTCGATTTCTCAATATTTTTGTAGAGACCTTTGGTACGATATTCCAGTCACACAAAATTGTTGATTCAATATTTTTGTCATTAACCATATGAGACACACAAAGCCATAGATTAGTGTCGCTCCTGTATGCAACATAATTACACCCACATTTCTGAAATATCATCGGAGGATGTGGCCCACACAGTACACTCGGAAATCAAGTGTAAAATGATATTTTTTACAGTATTTTAAAATTAAACTTCTCAGTACTTTTCATCATCCACTACTTTCTTGCAGAAGCTGCAACCTGTTGGTATTAATCAGACCAGACATGCGGCCCAACTGACTGAGAATAAACAGAAGAACAGATACAATAATGTCTTGCCATGTAAGTCAATGTGTATAGAATGTGCATTGTCCACTTTCACTCAGTAACCTATTTGTGCGACTGCAAGAATGTATTTATAGTGTATCGGGCAACTAAGAGATCTTATGCTGTTTTAACTGGGACTCTGAATTGTAAGCCAAAATAAAAGCAAAGGTGATTTTGACCTACACATGGAATTTGACATGGTAATTTAATTTTGGTCTGTTTACTATGCTATTTTAGCTTTATATGCTCCTCTGGCTACGAGCTCTGCTCCACTCACGTCCCTCTTCTTTCTGAGGTATGCCAAGATAGAGATAACTACATTGCAGTGTAAATGTATGGCCATCTTTAAATAGTACATCTGGCTTCTATTTGATAATGCACTTCGGCCCTTCTGAGAAGTCCGCAGGACTTCCAAGTGTTCATTTTGCCCCGCACACGACAGACACCTACCACACATAGTCCTTTCTTTATGTCCATGAAATGGACAAAAGCTCTGCCCTCCCCTTACTCCTGCTGTAAGTCCACAAGCAAACCTCAAGGGAGGAAAGAGAGGGTTGTTTACTGGGTGGAGGAGTACACCAAAGGATTAATGAAGATCACCGGTAAGTAAAAGAAGTAATTACCTCATCCCAGTCATAATGTCATGAGGAAATCACATGCCAGAGACCGAAGGAGGTTTGCACTGACACAACTTTATTCATAGCAAAAAAACACATTACTGCACAGCAGTGGTCAAAACCCCATGACCAAAATTACTAGGCATAGAATCATCAACATCCAAACGATAATGCTTCACAAAAGTATCAAAAGAGGACCAGGTAGCCGCCCTACAGATTTCTTTGATGGACACACCACCTGCTTCTGCCCGGGAAGGTGAGATCCACCTAGTAGACCTGCCCTGCACAAAAGGAAGGGTAACCAAATTAAGATAAGAGCATGCCTGACAGATAGCCTGCATCACCCAGCGGCTCAAGGAGAAATTAGGACTTCTAAATGCCTTCTGTGAAAACGGAAAGTCTTAAAGTTAGGATTTTTCTCAGTTTAGTAGTAGTAAAGTTAGGACTCCTAACTTTAGGACTCCTAAATGCCTTCTGTGAATACCAAAAGTCTTAAAGTTAGGATTTTTCTCAGTTTAGGCGTCCTAAAGTTAGGAGTCCTAACTTTACTACTCCTAAACTGAGAAAAATCCTAACATTAAGACTTTCGGTATTCACAGAATGCATTTAGGAGTCCTACAGTTAGGACTCCTAACTTCTGTGAATACCGAAATGAGTAAGTGCCTTCTGTGAATACAAACATGAGTAAGTGCCTTCTGTGAATACCAAAATGGTAGTAAGTTTAGGATTTTGTCTTAAGTTATTTCTGTGAATGGGGCCCATCAATGGGCCGGATCAGTGTGAGAAAGGGAGCGACACCTCTGCTTGTTGATAAAAGGGAGGAAATGGACGCCTATCTGCCTCCAGAAAGACCACTTAGGCACCCACTGGGCCGCTAGTGGCAATCAAACAACATAGACACAGCCCAAATCGGCCCCCAGGCTGCCCAAAAAGCAGCCCACAGCTGTAACTTGGATACCGGGCCCTCCGCCATTGCCTGATGCCCGCCTTACCAATCTGACTCTGCAAGTTGCAATATTATGCTACATTATATAAATCCTGGTTTCATAACAACACCAAAAATACATCTACGTGTGTGTTAGACTTGGCAGCTTTTGGCGTGTTTCCCCTGAGTTTTTGCTTTCTCCCCCCACCCCCCCTCCCATTTTGACTCTGTTTTTGCTGGCGTAGTGTTTCTGCACACTTTTCTCACACCTGATCAGTGGTAAAGTGCAAGTACTCCTGTGGGAAATTGTAGTAAACTGTGGTAAATACTGGTTCCTATTCTTTTTGGCCTATTTTTGATCTTGCCAGTTTGAACTTGCTACTTCATCATGCCGGAATCAAGAGCACCATCCGTTGCATCCCTGGAAATTTGCTTTGAGGAGGATATGTTGGAAACCTACAATGTTAGGGAATTTAAATCAATTTGCAAAAACCTAAAAGTCCAAGTCAGAGGCCTCACTAGGAAGGACGAGCTACAAAAGGCGCTGAGGGCCTGGGTAGCCGCCAGACATGCTAGCGAGCAGTCTGATGATCTCAGTGGAGAGGTGGAGGAGCCTATTCCTAGGGTGGATGTGCTTTTGGGAGGGGGGAACCCTCCAGGCCAGGCAGCAGTGGCCTGTCCCCATTAGAGCTGGAGGACAGGCGGGAAGCAAGGATAGTGGCAGTAGAACTGGAGAAGCTTAAGTTAGCTGTGGAAAAGAAAAGGATGATGTTAGATCACAAGATCAGGATAAAGGAGCTGGATCAGAGGAGTAGCGCCAGCTGAGATGGTGGCAGCAACCCATCAAGACAGGCAGACAGAATTGTACACATCCCTAAGAATGTAGGCAAGGAATTCAAGAAGTGGGATGACATTCAAAGGTGGCTTCAGGGTTATGAGGCAGCGATCCACATGAATGGGGTCCCTGAGAAGAATTGGGAGCAGGATTGTGGCCTCTCTTCCCAGAAGAAGCAAGGGATACTTTAATAGCTTTGGGTAAGGGGTATCACTTTACCTATCCAGACATGAAGGACGCCCTTCTCACTAAGTATGGCCTTACTCCTGAAAAGTACAGGGATCAGTTCAGGTCCAGTAAGAAGTCTGATGCCAACACTTGGTTGGAATGTGTGGATGGTTTTGCCGGTCACTGGATGGCGGGGGGAAGGGCAGTAATGTGACAGATTTTCGGGGCTCTACAATTTGATTGCATGGGAGCACTTGTCTAGTCTATGTTTTGCAGATCTGCTCCAACACCTAGTTGATAGTAATCTGACTGACCCCAGGAAGCTTGCTATGGAGGCGGACCGCTGGGTGAGTACCAGGGTCCACAAGAAAGTGTGTGGGGGAGACTCAGCCAAAGGTGGGCAGGGTCCCCAGCAGAAAAGTGGGGGGACAAGGGTAAAGAGCAGGAGTTCTCTAAAGGACCTTAATCCAACACCCAGGGTAAAGGTTCCCATCCCCCCGGAGAAAAGAAACCAGGGGTCTCATCAGGAAAGCCTGCTGAGACCGGCCCCCGCAAGTGTTTTGCATATGACTAGGTGAGTCACATGAAGGGGGACCCCAAGTGTTCCAAGGGGACACAGCCACCCACCGGTGGGCAGTCCAAGGTGTTGGCTAGTGTAGTGCTTGTGGAGGAGGAGTACCCACAGAAGGGTGGGGACCCCGCAGAAATGACCCTCGTCTCACTAGGGGACATTGAGATGGTCCCAGGAAACCAGGTACCCCCTAACACAAAGAAATGCAGCACCTGGGTGACCATCAATGGGAAAGGGTAGAGGGTCTCAGGCATACTGGTGCCAGTGTGACCTCAGTCCAGTGTCACCTGGTCTCTGAGAAGCAGGTAGTCCCCGGGTCATTCCACCAAATAATTGCTGTGGACAATTCGGAGCACCAGTGTCTGGTGGCGCAGGTTCCCTTTGAGTGGGGGCGGGTCTCAGGTCCCTTGGGGGTGGTTTTGAGCCCTTCCATGCCTGTAGGTTGTTTGCTAGGCAACGACCTGAATATACCAAAAATTTCACATTCACAAAGAGTGAGACACAAGCCTGTGCCTTCACGCTAACGAATTGGCAAGATAGAACAGGTAGAAAAAAGGAAGAAGAAAAATGTTTAGGCAAAAGGTGAATGATTTCTGAAAAAATAATAAATTACAGAAATTCAAATTACATCATTATATGCATATCACATTCAGTATTTTTACATATATGATGTTACATCAAGTCGACGGCGTTTCGATCCCTTAAACACAATATGTAGGATCATCATCAGGACAAAAAGTTATTGCCTAAGAATTGGTTGGCCTAAGAAAAGAAAGAATGAAATAGATCAGCCGAGAAAAGTATAATCAAAAAAACTTATTAGGTGACTTCAATTCTATAACGTGAGTGAAGGTTCTAAGGAGAACGTCTAAAATAAGAATGCGTGCAATCACGGTCACTGGAAGGTACGGCGGGTGTTTGTGGGGGAACAAGGATAATCTTGTGCTATAAATGAGCAGTGAGTTGAATAGAATCATGCACATGCAGCATATCTTATTGGCGGGGCGTAAAGTATACAAGTATCATGCATAACACGTCCGTGTATGGGATACCTGTTTTCTGTGGCAGAGAGACCAACTTCATATCCAACTATATGACATCTGTGTGGAAGGAGTGTGGTGTAACCTACAAGTTCACCACCCCGTACCACCCACAAGGTAACGGTCTGGTGGAGAGAATTAACCAGACTTTGAAGGGCATGATTAAGGGTCTAACAGAACCCATGAGGTGTAAGTGGGACGTCCTCTTGCCGTACCTTCTCTTTGCTTACAGGGAGGTACCACAGTAGTCTCTTGGGTTCAGCCCCTTTGAGCTCCTGTAGGGTCACCCTGTGAAAGGACCTCTGAGTTTGGTGAAGGAAGGCGGGAAGCAGCTCCCCGGAAAACTCCCCAGGATGTGTTTAGTTACATGCTGGCCTTCAGAAACCAAACTGCCCACTTCAGGAAACTCGCTCAGGCGAACCTAGAAGCAAGCCAGGGAGAAATGAAGAAGTGGTATGACCAGAATGCCACTCTGGTCGAATTTTATCCTGGAAAAAAGTGTGGGTCATGGCCTTAGTGGAACTTTGTGCCGCGCAGGACAAGTGGACTGGGCCGTTTGAGGTGGTGGAGCGCGAAAGTGATGTCACCTAACAGGTGGATTTGCCACGTGAAGCGCCTCAAGCCCCACTTCGAGAGGTCTGAGGTGAGCATGCTCTTGGTGACAGATGATGGGGTAGAAGAGGAGAGTGAGCATCTCCCTGACCTCCTGTCTACCAAAGAGGGCGATGGGTCAGTGGAAGGTGTGATCCTCTCCCCTACACTGACCACAGACCAGCAGAGCAACTGTTGTTAGGACAGTTTGCCCCACTGTTCTCCCTGACCCCAGGTGTTACTCACTGGTGTACCCACGACGTCGACACCGGTGACAGCCCTCCTCTGAAGCACAAGATTTAAAGGTTGACTGACCGTGTCAAGGCCAGCATTAAAGAGGAGGTCTCTAAGATGTTGGCGTTAGGGGTGATCAAGCCTTCCAGCAGTCTTTGGGCCAGCCCAGTGGTCTTGGTCCAAAAGGCTGCTGCACCCGTTGCCACTCCAGAACTGCGGTTTTGTGTGGACTACTGTGGGCTCAACACCGTCACCAGGACTGAGGCACACCCCATCCCCCAGAGCTGAGCTGAGCTCATTGATCGGTTGGGAGCTGCCAAGTTCATCAGCATGTTTGATTTAACGTCTGGGTACTGGCAGATTGCCTTAACCGATGGGGCCAAGGAGAGGTCAGCATTTTCAATCCCAGAAGGACATTACCAGCTCCGTGTGATGCCCTTTGGGTTGAAGTATGCCCCTGCCACCTTTCAGAGGTTGGTAAACCAGGTGTTGGCTGGGCTGGAGGATTTCAGTGCCACCTGCCTGGTTGACATTGCAGTGTTCAGTTCCAGCTGGGAGGAACGCTTGCAGCACCTCAGGGAAGTGTTGAAGACACTACAGAGGGCAGGCCTCATGATCAAGGCTAGTAAGTGTCAGATCAGGCAGGGTTCAGTGTTGTATTTGGGACACCAGGTAGGAAGCAGCTAGGTGGTGCCCCCACTACCCAAGATTGACACCATTCTGGCTTGGGAGCCCCCAAGACCGAGACAGAGGTGAGGGCCTTCTTAGGACTCACCGGGTACTACAGGAGGTTTGTTAAGGGGTACGGCACCATTGTTGCCCTCTTAACAGAGCTGACTTCCAAGAAGGTGATCTGGACTGAGTCCTGCCAGAAGGCTTTTGATGCCCTGAAGGCAGCCATGTGCACAGCACCTGAGCTCAAGGACCACGACTTCTCCAAGGAATTTATCGTGCAGACTGATGCTTCAGAGCATGGAGTAGGAGCAGTGCTCTCACAACTGAATGAAGAGGGCCTAGACCGCCTGTAGTCTTCCTTAGCAGGAGACTACTCCCCAGGGAACAGAGATGGAGTGCCATAGAAAGGGAAGCTTTTGCTGTGGTCTGGGCACTGGATAAGCTGAAGCCCTACCTGTTTGGGACTCACTTCCAGGTTCAGACAGACCACAGGCCCCTCAGGTGGTTAATGCAAATAAGGGGTGAGAATCCAAAACTGCTGAGGTGGTTCATCTACCTACAGGGAATGGACTTTATGGTGGAGCACCGTCCTGGCACAGAACACGCCAATGCAGATGGTCTGTCCAGGTTCTTCTGTCTTAGAGAAGAGAGCTCCAAGGAGGTTGGGTAGTTGTCCCTATTTTCAGCTGGGGGGGGACATGTGTTACACTTGGCATCTTTTGGCATGTTTCCCTAAGTTTTTGCTTTCTGTCCCCCCGGTTTTGACTCTGTTTTTGCTGGCGTAGTGGTTCTGCGCACTTTTCTTACAGTGATAAAGTGCAGGTGCACCTGTGGTAAATTGTGTTATGGATTAGTGTTTACATGATTGGCCTATTTTATTTACTTGTCAGTCCCTAGTAAAGTGCACTGCGTGTGCCAGGGCCTGTAAATCAATCGCTGTTGGGGGGCTGCAGCACTGGATTGTGCCACCCACCCAAGCAGCCTGTAAAGTGTGGCTCAGGCCTGCCATTGCAAAGCCTGTGTGCAGTTTGGGACTGCCATGTCGACTTGGCAAGTGCACCCACTTGCTAGGCCCTAAACCTTCCCTTTTCTATAAGTTAGTCACCCCTAAGGTAGGCCCAAGGTACCCCTGTGGGCAGGATGCAGTTTATGTGAAAGGTATGACATGCCCAGGTGTGTGTGGCATGTCCTGATAGAGAATTACAGCCCATTTCGTGTTTTACTATGGCAAGGCTACCTGTTCCCCATAGGACAGAATGGGAGGTTTGTTTATAACATCTTATAAACATAGCTGGCCCTTGGAACTAGGTAGGAAAATAAAATTTAGTAATCCTGAACTCAGAATCTAAAGATGCATCTTTTAGTGAAGTTGATTTTTACATTCTGTGTTTGACAATACCACTTTTAGAAAGTTGGTATTTTCTTGCTCATTCATTCCATGTACCTCTGCTGGAATGTGGTTTACCTGTCTGGGTTTTGGATGACAGAAGGCTGGGGAGCAGGAGTGGCTCCAGAGAGTCTAGGTGGGTCAGGAAAGAGCTGAATAGACCTGGACTGCGGAGAAGGGGAGGAGATTTCCTTGCATCTCAAACGGTCTAGTCTGCCTCTGACAATGCAGCCTCCACCTCCTGCCAGGAAATCACACCAGAGAAGACAGAACTGGTTCTGGCTGGGCACAGACACTCTGTCTAAGAGATCAAAGGATTTGGGGATATAAGTATTGGGCGAGAAAGCAAAAGACGGAATGCAGAACAAATCGAAACATTCTCCCACAGTCAAGAGATCTGGGTTAAATCCATCATTGTTTTGCTCACCATGCCACACCAGTTTAGACCTGGCCATATGCAAATCAGTCTTGACCCTGTGCCTCATGGGAACAGACCAGCCTGAACTGCAAAGCCAGGTCCTCTCTGGACCGGAAACAAGCATCCTAGGACCGGTTTCGGGGTTTCACCCCTCTTCAGCCAGGATAGCTAGCCCAGGACCCACGTCTGGGCATATCTGGCGTACTTAGGACGAGAAAGCAAAAGACACACAATTGATGAACAAAATGCAGAACAAATCAAAACATTCACCCCCAGTCAAGAGATCTGGGTCAAATCCATCATTCCTTTGCTCACCATGCCACCCCAGTTTAGACCTGGCCATATGCAAATCAGTCTTGACCCTGTGCCTCATTTGGAACAGTCCAGCCCGAACTGCCAAGCCAGGTCCTCCCTGGACCGGAAACAAGTATCCTAGGACCGGTTTCGGGGTTTCACCCCTCTTCAGCCAGGATAGCTTGATTCTAGTGGCACAGTGAGCCCAGGGCCCATGTGTGGGCATATCTGGCGCACTTTGGGTGAGAAAGCAATAGACACACAATTGATGGACGGAATGCTGGACAAATCAAAACATTCACCCCCAGTCAAGAGATCTGGGTAAAATCCATCATTCTTTTGCTCACCATGCTACCCCAGTTTATACCCGGCCATATGCAAATCAGTCTTGACCCTGTGCCTCATGGGAACAGTCCAGCTCGAATTGCCAAGCCAGGTCCTCCCTGGACCGGAAACAAGCCTCCTAGGTCCAGTTTCGGGGTTTCACCCCTCTTCAGCCAGGATAGCTAGTCCAGGACCCACGTCTGGGCATATCTGGCGTACTTAGGACGAGAAAGCAAAAGACACACAATTGATGAACAGAATGCAGAACAAATCAAAACATTCACCCCCAGTCAAGAGATCTGGGTCAAATCCATCATTCCTTTGCTCACCATGCCACCCCAGTTTAGACCTGGCCATATGCAAATCAGTCTTGACCCTGTGCCTCATGGGAACAGTCCAGCCCGAACTGCCAAGCCAGGTCCTCCCTGGATCGGAAACAAGTATCCTAGGACCGGTTTCGGGGTTTCACCCCTCATCAGCC
Organism: Lissotriton helveticus; assembly: GCF_964261635.1. Classification (NCBI taxonomy): domain Eukaryota; kingdom Metazoa; phylum Chordata; class Amphibia; order Caudata; family Salamandridae; genus Lissotriton; species Lissotriton helveticus. Next base: position 1,914,584,492 of record NC_136061.1, on the reverse strand, counting down.
AGGATAGCTTGATTCCAGTGGCACAGTGAGCCCAGGGCCCATGTCTGGGCATACCTGGCGCACTTAGGGCGAGAAAGCAATGGACACACAATTGATGGACGGAATGCAGAACAAATCAAAACATTCACCCCCAGTCAAGAGATCTGGGTTAAATCCATCTTTCCTTTGCTCACCATGCCACCCGAGTTTAGACCTGGCCATATGCAAATCAGTCTTGACCCTGTGCCTCATGGGAACAGTCCAGTCCGAACTGCCAAGCCAGGTCCTCCCTGGACCGGAAGCAAGCATCCTAGGTCCGGTTTTGGGTTTTCACCCCTCTTCAGCCAGGATAGCTTGATTCCAGTGGCACAGTTAGCCCAGGACCCACGTCTGGGCATACCTGGCACACTTAGGGCGAGAAAGCAAAAGACACACAATTCATGGACGGAATGAAGAACAAATCAAAATATTCACCCCCAGTCAAGAGATCTGGGTAAAATCCATCATTCTTTTGCTCACCATGCCACCCCAGTTTAGACCTGGCCATATACAAATCAGTCTTGACCCTGTGCCTTATGGGAACGGGTATGCTCCGACGTGGGTCCTGTCCTCTCCATGCTACTGAAGTCAAGTAATCCTGGCTGATGAGGGGTGAAAGCCCAAAACCCGTCCTAGGATGCTTGTTTCTAGTCAAGGGAGGACCTGGCCTGGCAGTTTGGGCTGGACTGTTCCCATTGGGAGCAGGGTCAAGACTTATTTGCATATGGCTGTTTCCAAACTGGAATGGCATGGTGAGCAAAGAAACAATGGATTTAGGTCCAGATCTCTGTACTGGGGTGAATGTATGACATTGTTCTGCATTCTCTCCATCAATCGTTCTTTTTGCATTTGTCACCCAGAGTGTAGCGGGTATGCTCAGACGTGGGTCTCGTGCTCTCCATGCCACTGCAGTCAAGCTATCCTGCCTGATGAGGACTGAAAGCCCAAAACTGTTCCTAGGATGCTTGTTTCCAGTCCAGTGAGGACCTGGCCTGGCAGTTTGTGCTGGACTGTTCCCATTGGGTGCAGGGACAAGACTGATTTGCATATGGCTGGGCCCAAACTGGAATGGCATGGTGAGCAAAAAAACAATGGATTTAGGCCCAGATATCTGTATTGGTGTGAATGTTCTGCATTCTGTCCATCAATCGTTCTTTTTATATAGGTAATGGGGCCCAGACCCCTGAACTTTTAGAACTCTTTTGGATCAAGAAGACTGCTGAGCAGAGGAGCTGGAGAAGCTGTGAGGAGGGACTACCACTTTGCTGTGTGCATTGCTGTGTTGGCCTGCAGTGGCTGCTTCTGTCGTGGGCAGTGAAAGGACTGGACTGAACTTTCTGCAATCTACTTTTATGAGTTTCTCCAAGGGCTTGAGGTAGAGCTGGCCCCCTGTTCAAGAAGTCTCAGGAACATCAAAGACTTCAAGCTCTTCTGCCCTCAGCACTGGGGACTGTGTGTTTTGTGCTGCAACCGAGGAAAAGCAACCCGATGACGTCTACAATGCCGCTGCCGACTCCGTGTCCTGAAGGCACCGTAGAGGGCACCGTTGTAACGCTGCACCGCAACCCTGGTCTCACGGCCGACGCTACCACCGAGCCGCTGCTCGCACCGCGACCTGTGAGCACCGCACTCGGCACTGCCTCTCTTCACAACAATGCCTTGGTTACCCCGACACTGCCACTCCAGCTTGAAATCAACGCCGCTGCTTGCACCATGGTTCGAGGGCACCGCTCGTAAAGTTACACGATGCACCGCCCTCATCCCACACCGCAGCCTTGGCCTACTGACCGCGTCGCCATCAACTCCAGTTCATCAGCTGACGGCAACCCTTCAGCGCCGCTGCCTGGACCGTGACCTGCCAACACTGTGACGAGCGCCACCTTCATCTCGCACTGTGACCGTGGTCTCACCGACGACACCTTCTGATGCCGCCACCGAGCCGCTGCTCGCACCGCGACCTGAGGGCACCGCACGCCGCGCCACTGCACTTCGCACCGCAGCACACAACGCCTGCCGATGCCAGCGCTCCTGACTCCATCAGAGAGGAGATAGACCTGCAACGTGTGTGACTTCGAGGGCCCCCGATGATTCCTGCACCTACCTCCAGAACAGACGTCTGCGGACGCCGTGTTTTCAGAAGCTCAACGAGAGGTTATCGATGCCCTGTATTTCTAAAAGGTACTATTTGCGGGTCTTCCAGACACCGTAGCTGCCCTGGGACGCAGAACTGTTTGGATTTCTTTGTTTACAACGCCGTGATAGCCCTGGACGGAGCTATTGACATCAAGGAACTATTTGTATAGCATATTTTGATGACTGTAGATTTTTAAGTACTGTATTGTGAATTTGTATCGTTTTTGGTCTTGTCTTAAAGTATATAAAAGTATTGGATAATTCTCTAAAATGGTGTGGTGTCCTTTTGTAGTCCCTACACTGTATTACTGTTGGGAATGTGCAAATGCTTTACATACTGCCTCTGAGATAAGCCTGACTGCTCGTGCCAAGCTACCAAGGGGTGAGCAGGGGTTATATTAGAAGTGTAACTCCCTTATCCTGACCAGGAAATAGTATTCCTGTTTGGACAAAGGTGCAAGCCCTTGCCAACTAGAGACCCCCATTTCTAACAGTGTGTTTCTGAATAGGTTGTGTATGGTTGCTGTAGCGATTTCAGTGTACTCTATCTTGCTTATTGTGTAAATCACTGCTAAATTTCATGATGTGTTCTGGGAAGGATATGCATTGGAATCTCATTTATTTACAACCATGTTTAAACAGCTCATGTGCAATCATGGTGGCTACTTTTGACATTGTGTGTATTTATCACTTATATGTGTCCATTTTTTGTGTCACGGATGCACTGTATGCATTGACTATGTCAGTTCCTCTTCCCTTACCGTGATCAAGACTATGGCTGAAATGCGTTGGTGCAGATTTACTGTGTGATTAAAAAGCACTAACATTTCAAGAGTGGCCGTGACATTTTTTCTGTTTGAGGCTTAACATAACATATGTATTTGTAAAGTACACATTCACCCCCGACAGGTTATCTTGGCGCTGAATAACAGATGTTTATTCTTAACCAACTCAATGGTACTCATTTTATCGAACTTCAGAAAGGATGAGGTCGAACACAAACCCCTGCAATTAATGCATTAGAACACTAAGCCACCAGACCCGACTGAGGCTTGCTTCTTGACTATTTATATATATATATATATCTATACTACTATTATAAAGGAAGAACTTTGAACCTTTGAGGCGGGTAAACTCGGGAACCACAGCGCCAATCCACACACCCGATAGATCGTTGTAATTGTCAGGGTGTGTAGATGGACATAGGCTATATAAATTTAAAAAATATAAGTTATTTAAAAAATGTACAAGAAAAAAAAAGTAGTCCCATGGAAGTAGCGCCGGCCGCGACGTGCGTGCTGACATCAGGAGCGCGGGGAGGAGCGGCGTCCAGGAGCGCGAGGAGCAGCGGCGGACATGAGCGCGGGGAGAAGCGGCGGACAGGTGGGGAGGAGCGGTGAGGAGCTGCAGGCAGGTTGGGACGAGCGGAGAGGAGCGGTGGACAGGCGGGGAGGAGCGGCGAGGAGCGGCAGGCCGGTGAACTCAGGAGCGCGGGGAGGTGCGGCGGATGAGGTAGGGCTCCGGGGGACCCATGGGCAATGTCAGGGCGGGAGGGGGCCCTGAAGCCAAGGTCGGGACGGGCTGCTACTCCGGGGGACCCACGGACAATGACGGGGCGGGCGGGGGCCGGGGCGGGCAGGGGCCGTGAAGCCTGATTGCTCCCAGACAAGGTTGGGACGGGCTGCTAGTATATATATATATATATATATAGCCAAGAAACAAGCCTCAAACGTGAAGGATGTCGCAGACACTCTTGAAATTTCAATGCATATAAATATATATATATATGTATATATATATACATATATATATATATATATATATATATATATATATATATATATATATATTCTTTTTGCCTATATTTCAATGTTTCTTTATTCTTAGATTTTCTTCCTTTCTGTAACATTTAAATCTTTTTGCTATGTTACAGATGACGTTTCCCGTGTACAGCTTTCCTGTGTGAATACAACAGATGACTATATTAATGCAAGCTATGTGCCTGTAAGTAATCAAACATAAAAAAAGATATGGTTTACTCTCAAGCTTTCAATGTTATTTGTCTTAGGCACTTGTTTATATATTCTATCCACTGACACATGGTCATTAAACCCAGGTCTCTCTAGTCCTTGTCCCATTCATTACTAATGGAGATATACCATCTCCCAGACATAATAAAGAACTAAAGGAAGCTGATCCCCTGCTGCATCCACCTCCCACCGGAAGTACTTAATAGGTACTTACCCAGCATTCGTTCTGTTCTTTATTCTGTCTGCCAACAGAATTGTACAAAGGGTGCGGTGCTCTGCTCCTGCTGGGCTAGAGTGGGAGTGTTCCTCGGATTGTCATCCTGCCACTTAGGCGACAAGGCGGCAATCATTCTTGTGCCTCCCGGTCTGCTGGGCATACTGGGAGGAGTAGATCTCGGAGACCGGCTCTTTGCGGCAGGTATGGTTCTGTGTCGTGGTGTGCTTCTTCCTGTTTGCTGGGCAGGAAGGAGGATGTGCAGTTCTTGATAAGCGAGAACTGGCTCAGAGGAGCAGGAGCCGGGGTTTGCTTCCTGAGGTGCCTGGCTTTAGGTTGAGATGGCAGGCTATGGTTCAGGTGTACTGGGATTTGAGGGTGCAACTGGGCTTTCCAGGAGACATTTTTTAGGCATAGGTTTTTGGGTGCCTATTTCTGCCACCCCCGGGGTAAGTACTGTCTAGTGGTTTTTTGGGTGTCAGAGTGCACAATGGGGAAATTCTAGGAAAAGGAAGCATGTCCCTGAGTCTTCCTCTCCTCACTTGGTTCGTCATCCTCTTCTCCTTCACCACCTGGCTCCAAACGTTGCAGGAGATGGGAATCTTGGGAAACCAAAGGGGGTGGTTCCTGTCCTATCTTCAACGTTCTCGGGGTCAAAGGAGGAGGGTCATGGTCCTAAGGAGCAGAAGGGTAGGTATGTTAGCAAGGAGATGTTGCCTGGTTTGATTAGGCATGTGAAGGCCAACATGGGGTTTCAAGATGGGAAAATGCCTGAAACGTACTCTGGTGCCCTCTATTTATTTATTTATTTATTTAAAAGTTTTCTATAGCACGAACAAGACCCTTGGGTATCAGAGCGCTTCACATTATATGAGGTAGAATAGATACACGTTTAGTATATAGTATGAGGTAGCATAGATACAAGTTTAGCATAGTGCAACTATATCCGAATCAATTTTGAACTAAGAGTGCAAACAACATGAAAAGGCAAATTACAATGTTAACACTATTATGCAGTGCATTAGTAAGATATGTGAAGAGACTCATTATGTTGGAAGATTCGACTTCCTCCTTGCAGTCCCTTTTAGATGACCTTTTCCTAATCATTCTATGTTCATCTAGAAACTCTGATCAGGAATTTGTATAGTACTCTTTGAGCGGCTATCTCCCAATGAGTTATGTCTTAAAAATGATAGGTTAATCAGACTCCCATACAGGGGCCCATACAGTAATCTAACTACAATACAGTGGCCAGAGGTATGTTCGGGAGATGTCTTCACTCACACGACTATTAGTTGATTAGAGTAAGAGTTTTGGACAAGACTATGCCATGGTGCTACAGCAGAGCCATCTTGGCTATGGTAGGAACTTGCTCATTAGAAATGTTTTCATTTCCCTCTTGAAAGTCACTGTGTTTGTTATTTTCCTAATGTTTGGCGGAAGAGAGTTCCAGATTCTGGGTGCTGCTCCTGAAAAAGCTCTATCATATGTTCTTTTCTTCTTGAATAAGGGTGGTCTCAGAATCAGCTCCTTGGCACTCCTAGCCGGTCTATTTCCTCCAGATATTTCAATTTCCTGGGCAAGGTATCTTGGTGTATTGTGGCGAAGCACTTTGTGTGTGATGCATGCCAATTTTAGTTGAATTCTGGCTTCATACGATAGCCAGTTTAATGCTTTCAGATGTGGCGAGATATGGTCAAACTTTCTTGAGCTGGTGATAATTCTTGCAGCTGTGTTGAGGTATGCTTTTAAAGGTACTGTGGAAATTTTAGGAAGACCTGAAGTAGCGCAACCATATTCAATCCTCGAAATGACCAATGATTGAACTGCTAGTTTGAGATCCGCTTGAGAGATAAAAGGTTTAACTTTTCTAATGTAGTTCAAGTGAAAACGGGCACTTTTGGCCATTACTTTGATGTGAGCTTTCATGTCAAGGTTCTTGTCGAGTGTGATTCCAAGTGATTTAGCCGATTCAATTAACGTAGGGGTACAGTTAAGAGCCGTGATCATTTTAGACCATTCGTTGACCTCAGAGTTGTTCTTTGGTGGAAAAATTAGTAGGAATTCTGTTTTCTGGGTGTTTAGCTTCAGGTGATTGATTGTTAACCACTGTAATGTCAAATGTAGCGCCTCGTTCATTAATCTGATGTCTTCTAGGGACGCGATCTTGATGTAAATCTGAGTGTCATCTGCGTACATATGAAAGGATATTTTGGACTTTCGAAGAATTTCCGTCAGTGGTTCGACATACAGGTCAAACAATGAAGGGGATTATGTAGATCCTTGCGGGCCTCCAATCGTATTAGGGCATGAAGGTGACAGCGCTTGGTTGACCAGGAATCTTTGCGTTCTATTTTTCAGGAAGGATTCAAACCACTTCAGCACATTACCAGAAATTCCCATCCTGTCCTAGAGCCTGTTCAGTAATTTTGCATGATTTACCGTGTCAAATGCGGATGACAGGTCTAGGCGGATGAGTTGACATGATCTATTTTGGTCTAAGGCCTGGAGGGCATCATCGACTATATGTAGAATTGCTGTTTCCGTGCTGTGCCCAGATCTGAAACCCGACTGACAATCATCTAGTAGGGAGAATTTGTCTATGTGTTCGCTCAGTTGTTTTTGTACACACTTCTCTATAAGTTTGGCAAGTACAGGAATGTTGGTTACCGGTCAAAGTTATTTGGATCAGCCGGATCCGCTGGGTTTTTTTGATAATGGGACGACTTGTCCACTTTTTAGGCAATCTGGGAGTATCCCTTGTGAGAGAGAGGCGTTAATAATTCTTGTTCAAATTGGAATCACGATATGGCTGATTTCTTTCAAGCATTTTGCTGGGAGCGGGTCGTTATAGTGGTTATTAGGTTTGATATCTGGAAGGGTTTTGGTGATGTTATTCTGGTCTAGCAACTTGAACGTATCCCAGTGTGCGTTATTTTTTGTCCTATCCTCCTTAAACATTGATTTGGTAGAGCAGGTTTCACTCGTTGTGGGTTCTTGTTTGTCTAGGTTATCCACTGCACTCCTGAACTCATTTTCCAACGTGTTAGATTTATTGTTGAAGAATGTTGAGAATTCTTCGCAGCTTAGTTGTATTTTTGTTCAAGTTCAAAAATTTGTATAGCGCACTACTCACCCAGTGGGTCTCAAGGCGCTTGTGGGAGGGAGATGAATTTACTTATCGAATATCCAGGCTTTAAGTAGCTTCCTGAAAGCGAGGTGGTTCTGAGTGAGGCGGATGTGGGAGGGGAGAGAGTTCCAGGTCTTAGCCGCTAAGTAGGAGAAGGATCTTCCCCCCATAGTGGATCTGTGGATGCGCGGAATTGCGGCGAGGGCTTGATTGGACGATCGTAGTTGGCGGGAGGGGGTGTAGAAGGATAGACACGTGTTGAGGCATTCGGGTCCTAGGTCGTAGAGGGCTTTGTGTGCGTGGGTGAGGAGACGGAACGTAATTCTCTTGTTGACAGGGAGCCAATGGAGGTCTTTCAGGTGGTCGGAGATGTGGGCTTGCCGAGGGATGTCCAAGATGAGTCTGGCTGAGGCGTTTTGGATGCGTTGGAGTTTTTTCTGTAGTTTGGCTGTGGTTCCGCGTTAAAGGGTGTTGCTGTAATCCAATCGGCTTGTGACCAGTGCGTGGGTGACCGTCTTTCTTGTTTCGGTGGGGATCCAGCGGAAGATTGTTTTGAGCATTCGTAGGATGTTGAAACAAGATGATGAGACGGCGTTGACTTGTCTGGTCATCGAGAGGGAGGAGTCGAGGATGAAGCCCAGGTTAGGTGCGTGGTCCGAGGGCCGGTGGCCACCATGAGTCGTCCCAGGCAGAGGGGGATGGTCCTAAGATGAGGACTTCTGTTTTGTCCGAGTTTAGTTTTAAATGGCTGTTCTTCATCCACTCGGCTACTTCTTTCATTCCTTCGTGTAGGTTTTGGCGGTGTTTGGGTCTTTTGTGAGGGAGAGGATCAGCTGGGTGTCGTCTGCGTAGGAGATGATGTTGAGGTTGTGTTGGCGCGCGATGGGTGTGAGGGGACTCATGTATACATTGAAGAAGGTGGGACTGAGTGATGATCCTTGTGGAACGCCACAGATGACTTCGGTGGCCTCTGATTTGAAAGGGGGGAGGCGGACTCTCTGTGTTCTTCCGTTGAGGAACGATATGATCCAGTCCAATGCCTTTCCTTGTACTCCGATGTTGCTGAGGCGTTGTATGAGGGTGCTGTGCCAGACTGTGTCGAAGGCTGCTGAGAGGTCAAGTAAGATGAGAGCAACTGTATCTCCGTTGTCCAGTAGTGTTCGGATGTCATCTGTTGCTGCGATGAGGGCGGTTTCGGTGCTGTGTTTGGCTCGGAAGCCTGATTGAGAGGAGTCGAGGGATTTTTTGGATTCGAGGTAGGCGGGCTGACTGTTGACGGCTTTCTCGATGACTTTGGTGGGGAATGGGAGGAGCGAGATGGGGCGGTAGTTCTTAAGTTCGGTTGGGTCAGCTGTGGGTTTCTTCAGAAGGGCTCTGAGTTCGGCATGATTCCAGTTTTCCGGGAAGGTGACGGAGTTGAGGGAGCAGTGGATGACGTCTCGAAGCTGGGGTGCAATGATGGAGTCTGCTTTGTTGAAGATGTGGTGGGGACAAGGGTCGGTTGGTGATCCTGAGTGGATGGAGTTCATCAGGCGGGTGGTGTCTTCAGTGGTGATTGGGTTCCAGGCGTAAAGGTTGTTAGAGGGGTGTTTAGGTTCGGAGGTGGGTGGAGAGGGCTGGTCATCGGAATGGTTTTGAAAGCTGTTGTGTATTTCAGTGATTTTGTTGTGGAAGAAAGACTGGCGTAGACGGGCTTACCTTTGGCGCACCTTCGTCGCGCATGGGGCGTGACCGCTGCGCGTGAACTCTGCGCTCGTAGGCATCTGTCATATGTGGATAGTGGAAAGGGAGGGGCGAGGGAGGATCAGCTGGGAGGAGGGTGCGGGGTGGAGATCCGGTGAGTGGGGCACCACAACAACAACAAAATGGCAGCGAGCCAAAAGCGCTACAGTATTGGGGCACAAACAGCGTGAACGCGAAGCAAATGGCAGTGGCACCGGCACAATCAGGCAGCAATCAATATTACAGGCAGCGCAGCAATATTTAAAATAAAAATAAAGCGTACTTCGGCAATCAAAGCGCTACGATTTTAAATGATCAAACTAATTAGCAAACTAGCAAACTAGCAGTCTAGCGCTACAGTGTACTTGCGATATTCGAGCAGGCAGAGGTGAATGTGGGAGCGAGGCGAGGTATCAGACAGCAGTCCAGGTGGCAGGCAGAGCGGGGAGCAGTGTGAGGAGCGACCGCTTCTGTTAGGAACAGGACGGTCACAGCGCTACAGCGGGGGGAGTGGGCCTAACTGTATTAGTGGGAGGGAGGATCAGCTGGGAGGCGGGTGCGGGGTGGAGATCCGGTGAGTGGGGCACCACAACAACAACAAAATGGCAGCGAGCCAAAAGCGCTACAGTATTGGGGCACAAACAGCGTGAACGCGAAGCAAATGGCAGTGGCACCGGCACAATCAGGCAGCAATCAATATTACAGGCAGCGCAGCAATATTTAAAATAAAAATAAAGCGTACTTCGGCAAACAAAGCGCTACGATTTTAAATGATCAAACTAATTAGCAAACTAGCAAACTAGCAGTCTAGCGCTACAGTGTACTTGCGATATTCGAGCAGGCAGAGGTGAATGTGGGAGCGAGGCGAGGTATCAGACAGCAGTCCAGGTGGCAGGCAGAGCGGGGAGCAGCGTGAGGAGCGACCGCTTCTGTTAGGAACAGGACGGTCACAGCGATACAGCGGGGGGAGTGGGCCTAACTGTATTATTGGGAGGGGGGATCAGCTGGGAGGCGGGTGCGGGGTGGAGATCCGGTGAGTGGGGCACCACAACAACAACAAAATGGCAGCGAGCCAAAAGCGCTACAGTATTGGGGCACAAACAGCGTGAACGCGAAGCAAATGGCAGTGGCACCAGCACAATCAGGCAGCAATCAATATTATAGGCAGAGCAGCAATATTTAAAATAAAAATAAAGCGTACTTCGGCAATCAAAGCGCTACGATTTTAAATGATCAAACTAAATAGCAAACTAGCAAACTAGCAGTCTAGCGCTACAGTGTACTTGCGATATTCGAGCAGGCAGAGATGAATGTGGGAGCGAGGCGAGGTATCAGACAGCAGTCCAGGTGGCAGGCAGAGCGGGGAGCAGCGTGAGGAGCGACCGCTTCTGTTAGGAACAGGACGGTCACTGTGGTTTCATGGGCTGTTTGTGCCAACTTGCTGGATTGTTGTTTTAATATTTTGAATAGTTTCCGGGGTCTATTTTTGGCCAGATCTAGTTCAGATCTAATATGTTCCTTTTTGGAGTTGAGGATCTTCTTATTGTATTCAGTTCTAGTTTTTCTGAGGGATTTCAGTTCTCTCTGCTAGTCTCAGTTTCCTTCTTTCCTCATTCAGCGATCCGTTAAACCATGGATTTTTGTCCTTCTCTGTAACTCTTTTCAGTTTCAGAGGCATAGTGGTGTTAACTATATCTGTTATTGTGGTATTGTAGTGGTTCGTTAGATCATTCACGTTCTTCAAGTTGTTAGGTGGATAAAGTTCCTTCTCGCAGCCTTCTATTAGTCGTTCAATGTTCCGTTCTTTAGTGTCCCGCATCCATTTTTTTACTTTACCAGGTTGCGCATGCCTGTTCTTTTTCCATGTGGGAATCAGAAAGGTTATGGCATGGTGATCAGACCAATCGCACTTCTCTATTGATAGGACTGAAGTATTCTCTTTTTTTTAATTATCCAATCTAACCTAGCTCCTTTCGTATGGGTTGGCTGTGTGCATACTTGGGAGAGGTTAAGCTCGGCTAGGAAATCTTTAATAGTGTTGACCTGTTTGTCATTGTTGTCGTTCCAGTGTAGGTTAAAATCCCCTAGGAAAATATTGTTTGCGTCGGAATTAGCATTTGCCGTGATGATCTGCATTAGTTGTTCAATGAAAGATATATTGTTACCTGGTGGGTGATAGATCGCATGTAGGTTGCAGCTTTGGTTGTGTGCCGATCTTATATTGAGACCCAGGTATTTGTATGTTTTGATTGGATCTGATTGTATTTGGCTTACTTCTATGTCCGATCGGTGTATGCAGGCTACACCACCCCTTGACTTTTTTTGTCTGTCCAGTCTCACAATGCTATAGAGGGGGGCACTAGTAGGTCCATGACCGGAGATGGTGACTCCGAGAGCCAAGTTTCTGTGAGGATTGTTATATCAATTTCTTTGTTAATGATGAGGTCAGCTATGTCTGATGCATGTTTAGCTGCGGACCTACAGTTGATCAGAAGGCATTTCAATGTCTTCCCCGCGTTGTTAGGGTCTAGATTATATGGTTCAGTGATTATCTGGACTTGTTGTAAGTTATTATGGTTGGGTTTCCTATCATTCTTCCTTGAAGTTCTATTGTTATTGATCCGGACTGTTCTGATTTCCTCTCCTCCCCTATGTTCCGTCACCTCATACTCCCGGAGAAGGGACAGTGTTTCTTCTTCTGTTAAGTCTTTTTGTTTCCTGTCAGGTCGATTATTCCTGTTTGTTAGTGGCATCGCAGTCTTCTTGTTCTTTTTTGAGGGTTGTATATTAGATCTATGAGGTGCTCAACTTTCTTGTGGGTGCCATCTATAGCTTCACGTAACTCTTCCATCGCTTGTATAGAGCTAATCATGTCCAACGCCAAGCTGTCCATTTTTGTTTGAAGCTCTTTAAATTCTCTCAGGGTCTGGGGTGGAGTTTTGGGTGTGTTCCCCGTGTTTTTCTGGATGCCCTCCTGAGTAGGTTTCAGAGCTCGGCACCTCTTGATGTTCCTGTGCACCATTATAACAATGAGTTCCTGAAACATGAATAGAAGGATCCAGACATTATGTTACTGCACTTTATGGCCAAATTGTACCCCTTGCAGCGTATGCAGAAGGAGTTGCCTGACACCATACCCATTGTCTATGTCTATATGGGGTTATTTATAAAGCGCAACTGTTACTCCAAGGAGGGTCCTGGCGCTACTGCTGAAAGGGTGTCAGCAGGGGAAATAGAGTAGGAAACTAGGGGTTGGAAAAAAGCCAAGTCTTGAGCTTTTTCCGAAACACAGGCATTGCCTAGATGCATTTGAGGGTCAGTGGGAGTTTGTTCCAAAGGGAGCGGCCCAAGAAAGAAAGAGCTTTGCCCCCTAACCTCACCTTCCTGACACGTGGAATTCTGGCAGTAATCAAGGATAAAGTGGATAAAACGGTTGATGCCTCCCGTAGAAAAGTGTATTCAGTCTCTCATATGGCTCTTCTTGTTAGGGTTTATTTATTTATTTATTTATTTAGCTGTTTTATAAAGCGCTAGCCGGACCTCAAGGTATCGAAGCACTTTACAACACTTACTAAAGAGGAAAACACATATTATAGCAATAGTAAACAGACACATATTATAGCAGTAGTAAACAAGAAGCCTCAAGGTGCAGTAGGAGACTTCACGCATTGTATAATGCAAGACGCCGGGAAGTTGCATAGTCTCGTAGTAATGAGCACAGTAGTTCAAGCTGCGCATCCTTCCGAGCAGGGGAATAGTGGGAAGGAGTTGGGCTAGGCGTGAGGTAGAGGTCTTAGTTTCAAAGTGTCCTTGTGCCATAGTGTGCCTGCTTGTAAGTTTTGGTGGCACTCTATCCATTTGGAAGAGTGCTCTTGAGGAAGAGGTCTTTGAGCTGCCTTTTGAGTTTTGGAAAGGAAGAGATGGTCTTGATATGAACTTGGATTGGAGTTCCAGATTTTGGGCGCATTACCAGAGAAGGATTGTGCTGCGTTTTTTTTGTTTACAGGTTTTCGGCGGGATGCGGAGTAGAGTGTTGGACCTCCTGAGGCTACTTGTCTGACCGGCCTTGGTGAGTTTGGAGGCCAGTTATGTGGGTTTCCCTGTATGAGGGGCTTTGTGCGTGAGGCAGGCAGTTCTGAAATTGGCACGCATTTCAACTGGGAGCCATTTCAACTCTCTGAGTGCGGGCGAGATGTGGTCATATTTTTTTACTCCAGTGACCATTCTTGCAGCTGCATTAAGGGATGATCAGTGTGATTTTGCTGTGCCTGTGAGGGTTGCATTCCCGTAGTCCAATCTGGAAAGTACCAAGGATAGTGTCGCTTGTTTGAGGTCATTGGTCGGGATGAAGGGTTTTATCTGCTTAGTAATTTAAGGTTGAGGGAGGCACTCTTGGCTGTGTTCTTGATGTGTTTGACCATGCTTAGTTTAGGGCCCAAGGTGATTCCCAGCGATTTGACGGAGTCGGCCATGGAGGGATTGTCGTTGAGAGCATCAATTGCTTTTAGTCATTCTGTGATTTGAGGGTTTTCCGTTTTGTTGGAAATGAGGATTTCTGTTTTGTCTTGATTCCATTTCAAGTGGTTTAATGAGAGCCAGTGTTGGACTTCTCTAAGAGTGTCGTTGAGTCTCTGGATGTCTTCAATGGAGGAAGTTTCAAGATAGATCTGGGTGTTGTCTGCATAGAGGTGGAAGGGAATGTTGGATCTTTGAGTATAGTGGTGAGGGGTTCCATGTATATGTTGAATAGTTGTGGGGAGAGAACTGATCCTTGGGGGGGGGGGCGCCTCTGCTGACAGGGTGAAGGTCCCACTTGAAATTGTTGATTTTGACTCTTTGAGAGCGATTCTGGAGAAAGGAGTTGAACCAGTGTATGACCACCTCTTCAGCCCCTAACCTTTCTTGGAGTACCTTAATGAGTAGTTGGTGGTCAACCGTATCGAAGGCTGCCGATAGGTCGAGGGGGATGAGTAGGGAGCATTGATCTGAATCGAGGGAATTGTGTATATCATCCATGATATTAAGAATCACTGTCTCTGTGCTGCACACTTTAATGAAGCTGGATTGTTGGGGGTTCAGGAGGTTGATGCTGTCCATGTGTTGTGTCAGTTGGAGGAGAACAAACTTTTCCAAAGTTTTGGCCAGGAGAGGAAGATTGGAGATGGGTCTGTAGTTGTTCAAATCATTGGTGTCCAAGCCTGTTTTTGTCAGTAGTGGCGTGACTTGGCCAACCTTGAGGCAGTCCGGAATGACTCCAGAGCTCAGGGAGCTGTTTATGATCCTGGTCCAGAGCGGTGCTAGGGAGAGTTTTAGTTTTTTGGCCAGTTGGGCAGGAATAGAGTCCAAGGCATGTGAGGAGGGTTTAGAGTCCACTGGTTAAGAGGGTGAATGGGTGTGTTACCATCTGCTCCTGGGGCCAGGCTCCTATGGACGAGGTCACGGTTGACGTCCAGAAAGAGCTCAATCTTGGAGATTTTGTCGTTGAAGTAGTTGGCAAACTTCTCACACTGGGCATTAGAGGCCTGTGTTGTGGATACGGGAGGCTTGGAAGTTTGTTGCCTGATGAGGGTGAAGAGCTCATTGGGTCTGTTTTTCACGTTTTCAAGGGCATTGCAAAAGTAGGACTTTTTTTCACGCTTGATGTGGTTTTTGTACTTCTTTTGTGTTGATTTGAGTTGGTCCTGGAGGATTGTAGATGGATAGTACTGCCAGAGTCTTTCCATTGCTCTGACTTGTCTTCTTTCGGCGTTTATGTCTGTGTTATACCAGGATCTGGAAGGAGTGGCCCTGGCTATTTTTTGTTTTAAGGGTGCTATTTGGTCCAGAATGTTGATCATAGTGAAGTTGTAGTGAGAGGTGAGTTCTGTAGTGGATAGGTCATCAGAGGAGGTGGGGAGGAGAGAGCTTATCCTTTCTTCCAAAACTTCCATGGGAATCTGCTTTAGATTTCTTACCCAATGGGGGTGGTCCTGATTGGGGGTTTGCGTAGGATCGATTGGTTGATGTGAAATAGGATGATATGGTGGTCAGACCAGTAAACGTGCATGATGCAGTCATTCCTGACTGCGTCAGGTTGGGCAATGATGACATCCAGGGTTAATCTTTTGTTGTGGGTTTACTCTGAGCAGTGTTGGGTGAGGTTGTTGTTGTGTAGGAGTTCGTTCAGGTTTTGAATCAGCACGTTGTTTTCCTCATTCCAGTGGAGGTTGAGGTCTCCTAGAATTAGGTTGCTGGCGCCTCGGAGTGTGCAGTTAGATCTCAGATCTGATAGATGTTCTCCAAATGGGGTGTTGTTGCCTGGCGGATGGTAGAGGAGATGGCAGGATAGCGTTTTGTTTTCCCTCGTCTTGATGTTGGCGGTAAGACATTCAAAAGTGTTGTACTTGATGGCTTCAGTTTCTGTCACAGAGATGGTATTCTTGTGCATGATTGCTATACCCCCTCTGTGATGGATTTTTCTGCCTTTGCATGTCCATGATTGGGGAGGAGAACTCATTAAGCCAAGTTTCAGTGATTAATCATTTTACGAGGATTGTGTAGCTGCCTTCAGATTGTTGCCGCTGGGAGTCGAATCTTCACCAGGACTTTAACCCACGACTTGCAGGACCCGCTCCGCGGGTCCCGCTGCGCCATCAGGAACTTGGGGCTGCAGGAACAGTAAGACCAATATCAACTTCAGGCACCGGCAGGGCTGCGAGCAGTACAGCAGGGACTCAACTTCCCAGGAGTCCCTGCTCGCCACACCTGAGGCTGCTCTCCCTGCCGGTAATGCCCCCCGCCCCTTCATAACCCCGTCGGTGGAACCTGTCTGTGGGAATCATTTTACGAGGATTGTGTAGCTGCCTTCAGATTGTCGCCGCTGGGAGTCGAATCTTCACCAGGACTTTAACCCACGACTTGCAGGACCCGCTCCGCGGGTCCCCCTGCGCCATCAGGAGCTTGGGGCTGCAGGAACAGTAAGACCAATATCAACTTCAGGCACCGGCAGGGCTGCGAGCAGTACAGCAGGGACTCAACTTCCCAGGAGTCCCTGCTCACCACACCTGAGGCTGCTCTCCCTGCCGGTAACGCCCCCCGCCCCTTCATAACCCCGTCGGTGGAACCTGTCTGCGGGAATCATTTTACGAGGATTGTGTAGCTGCCTTCAGATTGTCGCCGCTGGGAGTCGAATCTTCACCAGGACTTTAACCCACGACTTGCAGGACCCGCTCCGCGGGTCCCGCTGCGCCATCAGGAACTTGGGGCTGCAGGAACAGTAAGACCAATATCAACTTCAGGCACCGGCAGGGCTGCGAGCAGTACAGCAGGGACTCAACTTCCCAGGAGTCCCTGCTCGCCACACCTGAGGCTGCTCTCCCTGCCGGTAACGCCCCCCGCCCTAGGTCTACATAAGTGTTAGAGGTTGCCGCTGCACGGAAGCGCGCGGGATCGCCCGGGGCTAAGCCCGGGCAAAGGGCGGGCCCTCTGTGGCCCTCCGAGGCCTGCAGAGCCTGGCCTGGGCAGGCCTCTTTATCTTTTACTTGTTATGGTCACTTCCTTTGGGTTGTAAGAGAAGCAATTACTCTTTTTTCGTACCGATTATATATACAGCTAGTCTTTTGCGCCATACATATTTTAACCAAATTGTAGTTTGGTATTTGTCTAGCATTGTTATTTCTCTTTTTACCCTGCCTCCCCCTCTAGTCTAGGAGCGATCTTCTAACAATTATCATGTCTACTTGTAAAACACGAAGCCAGAGAGCGGGCAATGCTAAAACTAAAAAAGTTATTGGCACCCTAGATAACTTCATCACCCGCACTAATTCTCTGATTGATCAGGGAATTTCGCTCATGGAAAGGAGGGTTTCGATGGATCTTGTCCAAGCCAAAAGATCATCATTAGGCAATATTGCTTTAGCCCGCTCCCCGATCCAAGGATTAAATAATTCTGCTCTTCTCTCCAGCCAGTTTGTTGCCGACCCACTTCCCGCTATGTGCTTACCACCATTACCCACTGATCCTCCCCCTTTGAGTATACCATCTATTGTTACCCCCATGTTGAATAATATAGTATCAACAGTGGTGGAAATTCATCGAGAGAATGAATCCCTACATATGGGTAGCTCGGAAACTATCGTGTCAGTTTTAAATACTCTGAACACTATAACTGACATCCCTATCACTAATGCACAAGAGGTCATGGGACCAATTGATGGGGAGGTCAACCCGGGTGTTCGGGTGGTCGAGGAAAGGATCCCCCTGGCCACAAATGATCATTTGGAGATTGATATGCTGGATTCCACCCCTCATTTACTATCTATGGGTGTCCCAGATGACACAACTCCTGATAGCAGTCTGGCTAGTATCCTGGACGCTAGCGGTAGCAATGATTCTTCAATCGACCCAGAGGGTGGGATTGATTCTTTAATGAATTCCATGTCCATCCTTATTAAATCATTACTCTTGTCTTTAGAGACTAGACTTGTGAACATCGAACATCAACTTGAGTCTATTCTCTCAATGCAAGATTCTAAGATGGACAACCCCATTCCTTCTACCTCTGTCGTAACATCTTCTGTTCCTAATAAGGTGCCTATTATTAAAAACCCTCCTACAGGGGCCATCACTGTACTTATAACTTGTTTGCCCAATATTCCACTACTGGCGAACAATACAACTAGTACCAATAAACCCCCTACCTCTGTGTGTCCCCGAGTTGTGAAGGGTAAGGCTCCTAGTATCCCAGCTCTCATTACTCCACCACCACAGCCAAGAAATTCCAACATACGTCGAAGCATCAATTTACCACCTGATGCCTGTCCATATGTGGTTGTTTTGACTGGCATTCCTGAACTGGCCCCTTCTGTTTCAGAGCCCTTTTGGGCAATTAAAAACAAAATTTGCCACTGGCTTGACAAAAATTATCCGCCACCCCCTAGAATAAATAAGAACATTCTTATGGTAGAGAGGGCCCCCTGGGTAGGTGGGAATAAGAAAAGTATAAAGGGTGATTGCGTCGTTATCACGTTTGAGGACCCACGATTAGTGGAATTTATTTGCTCCTTTCCTCCTTGTGATAACAAGTCTGTGGTATTAGCCAAACCATTGTCATTTTTTTATACCCAAGAGGGCCATCAAGATGCCAGGTGGAGCTGGCTGAGGCCGTCTAATAGAGGGTCAGGGAGAGGGAGTAACAGGAGGGAGAATTCTACCTACCAGATCCCCCAAAAGTGGGGGGGGGGGTTAAAGAGGAAGGTTGGAATCTAGTTCCTGGGAGGGGGGGAGACATTGGATGGGTGATCCCCAGCCGAATGGAGAAGGGTGGGGTCCGCAGCTCAACCATCCTCTATTCCCCTGCTATAATCATTACAGTGGGTTAGAAGGGGTGGACTGACCATCATCCCAGCCCCCTGAACTTCCCAATGAGAGAGGGGTACTCACTTCCCCGGGCACTGGACCTAACAATAACAGCAGGTAGGTACCACTCAGTCAGGCCAGTACTAGTTCTCATATAATAGTAAGGGAAATTGTTAATGTGACACTATCTAAAGATCTATCATCATCCCTTTCCCCAATTAAAATCCTGTCTTGGAACATAGCAGGTTTAAAAAAAAATCTTGTTAACCCTGCTTGGAATAATTTTTTAAATGATTATCATATTTGTATGTTCCAAGAAACTTGGTGTGTCCGGCCAGAATATAAAAATGGATATTCTACATTCTTTATTCCTGCCGTCTCAATGGGGAAGGGACGTCCATCGGGACGTTTACTCATCTGGGTTAGGATAGATTTGAATTGTGTCACTATTGTTAATCATATCCCCTCAAACGACATTCTGCACATTACTGTTAAAAGTCCGTCTGGCAATAATGTCTTGGAACTTTTTTGTGTTTATGCCAGAGGTTCACCGGGTGGTCAAACCTCACCCATATTGGAGTTGCTAGATAACAGGCTATCTTCCCTCCCCACTAAATCCAAAATATTGTTGGGGGGTGACTTTAACTGCACCTTTGAGCCCCTGGATGAGGAAGATCTTTTGGGTTTATATAATGAAGTTGGGAACCAGTCTATACCATCTTTAACTCTGGCTCCAATCAAGAAGTGGTCTGCACGAGCAATTCAGTTAAATGCCCTGGTTTTAGATCATGACTTACGGGCCCTAAATGGTCGTACCTTATCAGATTGTGCGGGCGCAATGACTTTTAATCAAATAGGCTGCCCATCACGGATCGACTACATCCTCCTGGATGTTCAGTCATGGGTTAACCTAGTGGATATGAAGGTCAGTCAAAGGACAGATAGCGACCATAATCCTCCATGTATGGGAATCTATTGGGGAGACAAGTTTAGCAATAGTGGTCCCAAAGAGATGATTACCAAAGAAGTAGTTCCTTCTAACTGAAACCGTAGGCTCAAATGGAATGCAGTCAGGTGCGATGAAGGGATACTAGATAACATCAAGGTTCTAGTCCTGGCCGCATTGAGTGACCTGTCATCTGTTACTCCAATAGTCCCCCATTCCCAGGGGCCTACCACAGCAGCCAGGTGTACGAACCTAATAGGTGAGATTGGTATGCTTTTTATTAAAAAATCTAAGGGGCAGAAACAGATTAAGCATACTCAAAGTAAGGGCAATCCCTGGTACACAGCTAACTGTAGAGAAAAGAGAAAAGCTATCTCTTGGCCATAAAAAGTAAGGATCTAACAGCTGCAAGAGTTGCAAGACATGACTATCGCAAAAGTATTGCGACAGCCAAGAAGAAATGGGAAGAGGACCATTGGCAGGCGCTGAAAGAAGCAGCATATGGAAAAAATCCCACTGTGTTCTGGAAACTAATAAATACCCTTGATAGGCGAGGGGCTGAGCCTATTCCCAACCACATCACTGAGTGCCAATGGCATTCTCACTTTTCCAAGTTATACAGTGAAGGCAGTATGGAAGTTGTGCCAACATCTCCTGCACTGGGCATTGGCAGTTTGTTCCAATCGAATTGTGACAGTGTAGATGAGTTGTTCACGCCCCGTGAAGTCCAGGATGCAATCCATAAAATAATTCCGGGTAAGGCTCCTGGCCCTGATGGAATCCCGGGGGACTTACTGTCGTATAACCCCATAGTTTGGGCTGACTTTATTGTTAAAATTATGAATCTCATCCAGTCCGGCCACCAAGTACCCGATTCCTGGAAGGGCGCTGAGGTTATTACTATTTTCAAAAAGGGTGAAAGAGAGGACCCTGCCAACTACAGACCAATTAGTTTAATTGATACTATTCAAAAAGTAGTTGGCAGGGTCATTATAAATCGGACAGAGTGTTGGCTTATGGAAAACAACATTTTGTCCCATTTTCAGGCAAGTTTTAGAAGTAACGTAGGAGCCATGGACCAGGTTTTTAGATTCTGTGCGGTCTTCTGGAAATCAGTGCCAATAGTCAGAGGGAGTCTTTACCTGGCCTTTATAGATTTAAAAACTGCATTTGATGTAATCCCCCGCGCCAAACTTTGGGAGGTTTTAATGGACATGGGATTCCCGTCCTATTTGTTGCAATTCATAATCAAATTACATGAGGGCAATTTTGCTAGGATTTGGTGGGGGACCCAGGGGCAACTCACTAAGAGTATTTCTGTTAACAGAGGGGTGCGGCAGGGGTGTGTGATGGCCCCGACCTTGTTTTCTCTGTTCATAAATGGAGTGGTGGACCATCTGAGAGAAATACCGGCAGACGCTCCCATTATTGCCGGGGAGAAAACACCATTGCTCCTCTTTGCCGATGACACCCTTCTGTTATCTAAAACCCCCAAAGGCCTGCAAATCCTCCTTGATCGTTTTGGTGTTTTTTGCCAGGTTCGGGGACTAACGATAAATACCACAAAAACAAAATTAATGGTTATGACTGTTAAAAGAAATCATAGGAAGATTTATCTTTCCTTGAATGGGTCACCTCTAGAGGTAGTGGAAGAGTTCGACTACCTCGGAGTTAGAATCAGTAATAAAATGAACTGGGAATCCCATTTGTGCAAAATGACTTTAAATCTTAAAAGAGTATCCGGCGCCATTTTAAAGAACCAGCGCCTTTCAGTGAGTAGACCAATAGCTCCTGCCCTGTCGGTCTACGAGGGAAAGGCGTTAGCATCAGCAGTCTACGGTACAGAAATATGGGGTACTGAGAATACTAAAGCTCTTGTGATAGCCGAGAATAAGTTTATGAGAGACTTGGTTTCGCTTCCAGTCTCAACTCCATTAAAACCATTATTTGCCGATCTGGGTAGGAGGTCCATTTGTGACATTGTCCAGTTACGTCCTCTATTATTTTGGGTGCGCCTCAGGAGGACCCCGGAATTAGCTAATTATGCTTTGGTGTTTGACGAATTATTAAAACTAAATATCTCGGGTAAGATCAAGTGGCTCAACGATTTAAAGAAGCTTACAATTAGCGTGGGTTTCAGCGACGCTTGGGCTTCCCAATCTCCCCCACCGAAACAAACGGTAAAAAAACTCTATTGGGACTGGATAGAGGCTAAGGCTTTGCACAACCCAAACTGGGGCCAATTACCTGAGAATTTTTTATCCCACAAGCCTACCACAAAGTTAGAACCGCTTTTGGATTTTATTCAGATCCCCCGGGATAGGACTCTCTATCTGAAATTTAGACATGGCACTCTCCCTCTTAAAAATTTTACGTCAGGGTGGGGTAGGAGGGGGGAAGAGGATAGGAAGTGTCCGGGTTGTTCTTGCCCAGAAGAATCTTTAGGTCACTTTCTTTTTGCCTGTAAAGCTTATATTCAGGCTAGGAACAAATGGTTAAAGTCAGTTTTTAAGAATCTTGGAGTAAGGGACTATAAAACAGCCCTACGAATTATTGTCTCCAATACCACATGTATGGTTACTGTCTGTGGGGTTGCAAAGTTTTTAGCATGTGCGTGGATAATCAGGTTAAGGTTGTTGCAACACACGTCTACAGTCAATATCCCCATATGACTTTTATATGCATTATTCCTACTTTGTTTTAATAATTTTTCTTGTAATGATGAAGTGGTTTTTGTAACATATATGTATGTATTCTATGTTTGTACTTTTTATGATACATGTATCGAATAAAGTATAATGAAAGAATCAGCACGTTGTTTTCCTCATTCCAGTGGAGGTTGAGGTCTCCTAGAATTAGGTTGCTGGCGCCTCGGAGTGTGCAGTTAGAACTCAGATCTGATAGGTGTTCTCCAAATGGGGTGTTGTTGCCTGGCGGATGGTAGAGAAGATGGCAGGATAGTGTTTTGTTTTCCCTCGTCTTGATGTTGGCGGTAAGACATTCAAAAGTGTTGTACTTGATGGCTTCAGTTTCTGTCACAGAGATGGTATTCTTGTGCATGATTGCTATACCCCCTCTGTGATGGATTTTTCTGCCTTTGCATGTCCATGATTGGGGAGGAGAACTCATTAAGCCAAGTTTCAGTGATGAACGTAATGTCTATGTCATGGGTCAGGGTTGTTTCAGCCAGCTCTGTGCCGTTTTTGATGGCTTCATGCTCAATCTGAGGAGCAGCTTCTTTCTAATCTGGAGGCGGTTTGTGCGTTTCTCAGGGCTCATTAGTTAGTACTGAACAGGGAGAAGTGTCATTTGGTGCCTTCTCAGGATCTGACCTTCATTGGGGTGTTTCTTTCTGCTCCAAATATTCAGGTGTTACAATCTGTGGATAGGGAGCGAATGGGCAAGATCAGCTTGCTTGTACGTTGGCAAGGTCAGCCTCCTTGTACGCTTGTGGTTGCGCCTGTGGGGTGAAATGGCAGCGACTCTGTTCACGGTCCCGTGGGCCCTGTTTCACCTCCATCCTCTGTGGATTTATCTGCTTTCAGTGTGGGATCCATACTCAGGCAACTTCGAACTGATGGTGCCTGTTTCTCCTGAGGTTTTTCAGCAGCTGGAGTGGCAGACTGTGCTGCACAATCTGTCGCGGGGTATGCCTTTGCAGCCAGATCCTCTGCTGGTGATGACAACAGATGTTCATTTGGCTGGGGGGCAACTTTGGGGGACAGATCCCAGCATGCCCATTGTTCTCTGAAGGGGAGGCATTCTTCCAATTATAGGGGGCTGATGGCATTTGACAGGGCTGGTATGGGATTTGACATCTGCTGGAGGGTCACACCCTGGTGGTATGGTCCTGTAACCATGTGATTGTGGCGTACCTGAATGGTGCTGCCTTTGCTTTAGTAGAAGATGCATCTGCAGTCCCTGCTGGCTGTGCATATTCCAGGGTGAACAATGGGGTGGAAGATGCTTTCAGTTATTTGTTTCCTCCCTCTTACGAGCTAACTCTTTAGGGAGTGCAAACCACTCTTTCCCTCCCGTACTCTATCAACAGAGCAGCTGCCCTGTCCCACCCGCAAAGCTGCCTAGTGACACTGTTTAAAAGCAGTGGAGCAACTGTCTTTTGGTTTTTCCTCTATGGGGATAAGGCTTCCTCACTGTCCATCAGTAGGTGGCTCAAGCAGTTGATTGAGTTGTCTTATTCTCTGGCTGGGGCCCCTCCTCCTATGGGGTACAGGGATGCTTGACTAGGGGTAAGGCAGCTTCCTGGGCGGGATTGAGAGGTGTGTAGATTGCTGAGGTATGTGGAGCGGCCCATTGCTGTCTGCCAATACCTTTGTTCGCAGGTATCGTTTCCTGAAATCATTGAGGGATGATGCAAATTTTGGGTGGAGGTGTTCCAGGCTGCAGGCTCCTGACTGTTTTAATCCGGTATTGTTGTGAATAAATCACTTTGGGTGCTGCTGTATGATGTGGTGTATGAAGTGGTGTCCTTGGTGTTGTTATTTTGTTTATTAAGGCTGGTGTCTGGCTTGGGTAGTCTCTATTAGTAATGAAAAGGACGAGGACTTTAGGGACCTGGGGGTCATGTCCTATTGCTTACCAGTAATCTTCATTACTCCTGGTCCTGTTGTCCTCGTCCCATTTAATACCCCCCACCCTCCCTCTCGAATGGCTGGCCTTCATATGGAGGGTGTGGTAGTTCAGGACGTATGCTGGATAAGTACGTGTTAAATACTCCCAGAGCGAGGGGATCGGGTAGGGGTTCAGCATTCCGTTTGTTCATTTTTCTGTCTGGGAGATGGTATATCTCCATTAGTATTGAATGGGGCGAGGACAACAGGGCCAGGAGTAATGAAGATTACCGGTAAGTAATAGGACATCAGTATCTTCCAGTTTGCATTCCAGTTGCAACCAGCATTTTCAGCATTGCTACCTTTAGCACAATGTAGGTACTGCAATAGTTTATTCATAATCAGTATCTTTGCATTTGTATTTGTAACCCATTTGTAACCATTACCAGAAAAGGGCTCTTGAATCCATTTCTCACCAATGTAAAACACTCTCTGTAAATAGTGACCTGTAAGAAAGAGGATTATTAGTTTGAGAGGATACAAATCCATCTCAAATAGGAAGTCCAAAAATGGAATGTTATTTTTGCTATAAAGTGCGCAGAAACAGCATAGCATGTATGGGTGCAGTTGACTGAGAGATAGGCACAATTTCAGGCCAGCTGTGACACCCCTAAGGCCATTTAAGCCTAGTTTTTTTACCATACCAAAGATTGCACCTTTTAACTAAATCTTTTTTAGTTAAAAACTGTAACTGGCTGAGTCCTCTCAGACAGCTACGTGTTAGACAAGGTCTTGCTGAAGTTGATGGCTTAGGCAGGAAAGGTTCAAAGTTGGAAAAATCATTTTTCATGACAGCTGAAGTCCTCTAATTGGTCAGATACCTGTGGCACCTTTGCCCACGTAAAGTTTCTACATTGTCTTCTTTTTGAAGCATCTCTTTTTAGCCACTTCTAAGGCTACAAGGGCCTCAGGGACAGCACTTAGAGACTAGACTCCCTCTGGTAATGGCCACCAACTGAGTCCAGTGAGAGTCCACTTGCCACTGGTCAACAGGTCAATTCCAGGAAAGGCGTCCTGCAGCTTGCTGTGTTCCTGTGACCACACAGGAGGTCAGCCAACTGAACCTTGAAGTTCACGTATCAGTTCTAAATATAAATGGAAGGAGATGCAGCACTTCAGGTCTCCACACGGGTAGCAGACAGCAACTGTCTTTTCCCTCTGTTCCTCCACAGGCCCCTATGTGTTCTTAGGGAGCTGCAGGTGAGGTGTTACAGTGCACTTGTTGGTGGGTGAGGATGACTCCAGCTTATTCCCTAACTAATGGGTAAAGGGTTATTCATCTTTTTCAGCACATCCTGTATTTTCTACTGCAAACTGTCCATAGTGCACCATTCTCAGGCAAAATCAAGATGGCGGAACCTTTCTCCCTCTGGCAGCAAATTGTGGTCCACCAAGAATATGTCCATGGTAATGAGCAGCTCCTTCCTACCTCTCCACACCAAACCGGTTCCGGACCCAGCTTCCTTTTTCCTATAAGTGGAGTCAGGGTGGCTTCCAGGACAGTGTGGTGGAAGTGTACCCTGGGATCAGTAACCCCATATTCCCAGGCCTCACTTATTATTTAGCCATGAATTTAATTTGCCTCATCCAAGTTCTTTTTTAAGTTAATAAAAATCCTGGACCCTCCCAAATGGGCATTCTTGTAAAAAAACAGAACCACATGTCTCATACCTGGGTCATTCTACTAAAAAGCCCAAGCCTTTGTTCCTGCTTTCTGAGTAGTTTCCTACCTAATCCAGGTGTGATGGACTGGCAGACATGGCATGCCTTGCAGGATATTGGTAGTTAGCTTACTGGAGTTTTAAATAGGACAAGTATAACGTTCCAAAAGTCACCTTTCTTATATATTTATCAACAATTGAACATCACCTTTTAATTGTCATTTTAATACATACCAAAACACTGGTTGAATGTACTCTGTTTCTTTTTTTTTAGCTAAAGTTACACAAATAGCATTTTTTTGTACTTAAACTTTTTTTCATAGAAAAAGTTGCAGTACTTATGCAATGAAAATAGCTTTTTGAGGATTGTCACTGTAGGAACATGTTAACAGTTAAATTCTACATATTCCACTTTGAAACACTATCCACACTACTTTGTCAGCTGCAAGCCCTGCTTAGTTGTGACGTATTTAGTCTTTAAAAGAAGGCGTTTCTTCTGTCAAAATTATTTTGACAGGTCTGCCTGTAGGTTTTTAAGCTGCAGCAGTCATGGTAAACACATAGTCCTCAAGTAATTTTTGCCTTATCAGCATAGTGGTTGGCATGGCAGATGCTGCAATCCATATGTAAAAACAACAGGTGATGCCCAGACGTGGGTCCCCTGCTCACTAAGCCACTGGAGTCAAGCTATCCTGGCTGAAGACAGCTGATAGCAGAAACCGGTCCTAGGATGCTTGATTTCGGTCCAGAGAAGACATGGCTTGGCAGTTCGGGCTGGACTGTTCCCATGAGGCACCAGGTCAAGACTGATTTGCATATGGCCATGTCTGAACTGGGGTGGCTTGGTGAGCAAAATAACGATGGATTAAACCCAGATCTGTGACTGGGTGTGAATGTGTTGCCATTGTGCAACATTCCGTCCATCATCTTGTGTGTTTTGCAATCCATATGTAGCATTAAACTTCCATGTCATTGGTGTAATTCTTGCACCAAATACTATGTCCTTAATAGAAAGCTAAATATGCCAATTAGGAGTTAGCCAATATTACCATGTTTTAGGGGTCAGAACACTTGCACTGAGGACTGGACAGCAATGCCTCGGTGTGCAGGGTTCAAAACCCAGCAGCATGTGTCCAAAAAAGGAAGAGAACCACTAAAAAGAGTCACTGCCTCACATCATCCACAATTAATAATATACATATTTTTAAAGATGTTATTGAGTTTTGCTTATTAAATATGTATCTATATTTATATGTATTAGATGTTCACTTACACAATACACTGAACCATGTTTCTAAATAGTTTTGGTAGTGCTAGGATTTCTTTATTTTCCATACTTATAACAGGATCACCAGAGGTGAAACAAAAAGAAGGATACAAATTGTTTAAGCACTGAGCTCACTAACAGTCGTGGTGATGATTGGAAAACAATCATTCCCTCAACACAGGCACCCTTGCACTATGATGAAAGGGTGCCTGCATTGGGGCTAGGCAGCTGAATTTAGCACCAGTGCAGGGAGAAACACAAGTGTGCCATATTATTGTAAATATGGCACATCCCTGCATTTCTAAAGTGACGATTCACGGTGTCAGCATATTTGGAGCTAACCAGCACTCCACCACTGTCATGTAAATATGCCCCAATATGTTTTAGAATGCGCTTAAGAAAGTGTATAAAATAAAGCCATGGGGGCGTGGCGAAGATGGTGGACCGGTAGAATGTATTGACCCTGTCTCTCCGTCCCAGTCGCCACTTGTACAGCACATAAATACACCTGTGAGAGTGGAGAACACACCGGGAGTATTAGCGACCCTGATTCTGGTTCCGGTGAATGCGACAGCTGTCCTGATAGGGACTGGATAAGCTCCCGCAGCAAATTGAAACAAGTCCCTTGAGCAGCAACAGAGCGGCCTGCTGCCTAGACCCACAAGCCATGCCAGAGGAGCCGACAACCCCGGACCCGACTCCAACAGGCTAAGCAGCCAACGAGCAGAGCGGACAGCCCAGAGGGACGTGAACAGATCGCTCATGGCGATCTGGAATGAGCTGTTGGTGATGCGCTGGAGCCTTGTGACAGTGAGCAGGGCTCCCAGTGAGCAGAGCAGCGGACGGAGAAGTGATTCCAGAGTGGAGACGAACCTCTTTGTGGCCTGGTCTGATACACCGCACCAAAGCGGTCGGAGTCAAGTGGTCAGCTAGCGGAGGAGGGACCTGTGGTCTAGAGCAGAGTGACATCCTGGAGACCTGCTGATGGAGAACGGGACCGATGGTGAGCAGAGCAGCCACACAGGGGGGAGAAAACGTACAACCACAGAGGTCTGGAGAGAGAACACACCAGCGATAATTACGCAGGCCCTGGGAAGTGGGAGAGCTGGTCCGGTCCCTCGCGCTCAGAGCAGCTGGAGATGGGGAAGGCCCAGATGGAAAAGATTTTCAGCACACGGGGTGCTGTGACCCACGTTAGCTGCGGCCCATACTTGCTCAGGTGAGACCACTGTGACAGCCGAACTGTGACACCTTAGGCCTGCGGAGGCTGATAGAAAGAGGCTCTCTCACCACTGCAATTCCTAGGCCCAGAAATAAATGCGCTACAACGAGGAGCCAGATGTGTACAGGAAGAGCCAAGTAAGCCTAGTTAAGGCTATAAACATGACCACCCACTCGCAAACCACAACCCTGATACCTAAGCATGAACTCTACCATCAGTTTGCAATAGGAAAGTAGTGGGCACTGCAAAGAGACTCATCTAGGACCCTAGACGAGACTGCACCAGACGAGCAAGTGGCCCGAGTTTTTCCTGAATCCTTGTTCTTCTCCCTTAGAGACGACCTCCAGGAAATCAAAAGAGACCTCTCGCAGGATATCAGAGAAGCCCGAAAGGACATAGTCTCCTTGGGAGATCAAGTTGTAACACTAGAGGAACGTGGAGACAGTTATGAAGGGGAGATGCACACCCTACAACAGGAGGTTCTCAGACTCCAAGAACAACCTCTGGACCTCCAGACTTGCACTGAGGACCTCGAAAACCGGTCTAGATGTAGCAGCATACGCATACGGTGAATAGCGTCTAAGGCTGAAGGAGAAGATATATTTGCATATGTGGGGGACCTCTACCGCCATATCCTGGGGACAAACCCCAAAACTGTTGTTAAAATAAACTGTGCTATTCACTTGTATCCCGAGGGTGCAAGCTCTACATCTCTTCCTGATATAATAGCCTATTTATGGTTCCCGCCCTCCCCTCCCAGCCACATTGAGATGGACTACTCGGATCACTACAGAAATGTTACTTAAGTTTTGTAAGTTATGATTTACTTGTCAGCTCCAAAGGGCAGGGCGCAGAGTCACCCAGGGATTGGTAATGGATGTAAGTAAAGCACTGTAATGAGGGAAAGGCTGAGCCTCTGTATGACTAATAGTTTTGCTGAGAACTTGTGAGGAAGCTGTGAATTGTCTTTAGCTAACTAAGGTTCTTGGCATGTATATTGAGCTTGGATGAGCTACAATTGTTGTGGTTTTTCTTTTTGTTATAAAACCAATAAAAAGATTTTTACAAAAAAAAAAAACATGCACAGTGGGGTGAGCACGTCCAGAAGAAGCTCCCCGGCAGACATTTTAGTGTGTCTCCATGACTTTCCTGTGAAGGAAGACATACTTCGTAAGGCACATGAGAAACGCCCCCTTAACTTTCGAGGTAAGACACCTATATTACTTCAAGACCCAGCAGCGATTACATTACAAAGACACAGTGAATTCAGGCCGGTCACCCAGCACCAACGAGAAAAGGGAGTGACCTATTCCTGGAGCCATCCTTTCCGTATAATATTCCACCTAGGAGGAAAGCTTCACAAAATACGTTCCTTGACCAAAACCTGCCAAATCCTTGGCATTGACCCTGAATATGAGGACCAATCATCAACCACATCTCCTTCTCGCACAAGACTTTGGAGAAACCAAGGCAAGGATCGCGGGAAGAAGAGAAGTCCGACTTGTCCGGATTCAGCCAAGATAGCAGAGGGACAACAGACGGCGCTCTGATCCATTCCATAGGTCCTGGCCAAAACAGATGATTCATAAGGCTCCTACAGAGATGAGTACCTAACACACAC
Organism: Lissotriton helveticus; assembly: GCF_964261635.1. Lineage (NCBI taxonomy): Eukaryota > Metazoa > Chordata > Amphibia > Caudata > Salamandridae > Lissotriton > Lissotriton helveticus. Next base: position 1,914,554,561 of record NC_136061.1, on the reverse strand, counting down.
ACAGCCTGAGAGGGGCAGGGGGAGGGACGGGATCACAGGACACACTATGGACCCCTTTTCTTTGATCTTTAGACCAGGAAGACTAAAGTCTGACTCAGGAACTATGTTACGAACACTATATACTATAGTTTATACATTGATGGGGAAACAATCATCCTGGGACCGGTTGCGGGGTAACACCCCTCATCAGCCAGGCTAGCTTGAATCCAGTGGCAAAGTTTGGAAGGGACCCACTTCTGGGCTTACCCAGCCAACTTAGGGCAAACAAAGCAATTGGCAGGGTATGCCCAAATTGGGTCCCTTGCTCACTTTGCCACTGGACTCAAGCTAGCCTGGCTGAAGAGGGGTGTTAATCCGAAACCGGTCCCAGGATGCTTGTTTCTGGTCCAGAGAAGGCCTGGCCTGGCAGTTCGGGCTGAGCTATTCCCATGAGACACAGGGTCAAGACTGATTTACATATGGCTGGCTTTAAACTGGGGTGGCAAAGTGAGCTAAAAAACGATGATGGATTCAACCCAGATCTGTGATTGGGGGTGAGTATCTGAAACATTTCAACACTCCATCCATCATCTCCTTGTGTTTGCTTTGTTTGACAGGGTATGCCCAGATGTGAGTCCCTTGCTCACTTTGCCAATGGATTCAAGCTAGCTTGTCTGAAGAGGGATGTTACCCCAAAAACGGTATCAGGATGATTGTTTCTGGTATCCCTCCATCTTTAGTAGTTCCCAAACCAGGAAAGGACAAACAACAGTTGAGATCCTCTGACCTATCTCCTTGCTTAACATTGATTTTAAATTATTTACCAGCATCCTAGCACATAGATTGAGACCACTCCTTCCCACAATCATTGATCTAGACCAAGCCGGATTCATTCCACACAGACAAACAGGAGATAATACCAAACGTATACTACACACTATTGAAAAAGCAAAACGGGTCCTAAGGGAGATCATGCTATTAGCCATAGATGCTGAGAGGCCTCTGATAGAGTGCACTGGCCTTTACTAGAACAGGTCATAACACACTTTGGCCTAGGCTAAAAATGTAAAGCACAAATTATGAACTGCTCTGCTACCACTTCCCCATGGCATCCGTGCGGGTAAATGGCCACGTCTCAGACTGTTTTCAGATAGGCCGAGGCATGAGACAAGGCTGCCCATTGTCCCCCCTCCTATTTTCTCCATACATGGAGCCCCTAGCCCAGCGAGTAAGGGCAGATCCTAGGACCAGCTATGCGATCTTTGGGGGGGAGCACCACAAATTACGCCTTTATGCAGAATATATACTGCTCACTTATCTGGGAATCAAACTGGCACCAACACTCCAACAAACCTCAACAAGAAACTACCAAAACCTCTTACGGCAGGTCAGACATGAGATGGCTAACTGGAAACACCACCAGATCTCCTGGTTAGGCCGCATTGCCACGGTCAAAATGACCATACTCCCCAAAGTACTCTCTCTATTCCAAACTCTGCCTCTCGGCCCACCTAAAGAAATGCTTGCCAAGTTACATGCGGAAATCTCTCAATTCAAATGATTCAGTAGGAAACCAAGCATGCAAAAAGAACTGTGCCACACCCCATCCAAATCCAGAGATTTAGGTATCTCTGACCTCCGAAAGGAATATCAGGTAGCACAGCTACGGTACTTAGTGGAATAGTATCAACCAGAATCGGAGAAACACTGGCTTTTCCGAGACAAAGACAAAGCAGTGGCAGGAAGTTCCCAAAGGAATGTGCCCTTCCTTAAGTAACCCAATTTACCAAGAATCGTTTATCTCTTCCTTATCACACGAGTGAGCATGGAGGCATGGGACCAAGCAAATACCAAATGTGGTCTTTCCTCTTTCCCCTCACCACCAATGTTCCCTCTAATTTTTTCCTCTGTGTGCGGCAGTGGAGGGTCTCTGTGCGCTGCAACCATGGCTATGTCCCCGGAAGCTTGTTTCCTTCCCAGTATAAGAATTGGCTTGGTAGTTTGGTTTGCCCTGTTCCCATCATGCACTGGGACAGGAACAGACTAATTTGCATATAGCCAGGTTCTGAGCTGGGATGGTGCAGTGAGCTAAAAAACGGTGATGGATTAAAACCATGATCTATTGACTTGGTAAGAGTATTCTGCATCATTCAGAAACTCTGTCCATCACCACCCCCCTTTTCCAAAATCGGTTTTATCCACACTATGTGTGGGAGGGTATACTCAGACGTGAGTCCCTTGCTCATTGCACCATCAGGATTCAAGCAAGCCGGGTCGAAGAAGGCTGTGATGCCAGAAACCGGTCCCCGGAAGCTTGTTTCCTTCCCAGTATAAGAATTGGCTTGGTAGTTTGGTTTGCCCTGTTCCCATCATGCACTGGGACAGGAACAGACTAATTTGCATATAGCCAGGTTCTGAGCTGGGATGGTGCAGTGAGCTAAAAAACGGTGATGGATTAAAACCATGATCTATTGACTTGGTAAGAGTATTCTGCATCATTCAGAAACTCTGTCCATCACCACCCCCCTTTTCCAAAATCACCATGGCTATGTGCGTCAGGAACCAAACCACGCGTGTCTGCGGCGCCAAATGGCACTCAAAACGTTTACTTTAAAAAGTGAAAAGATGGTGCATTTTCATACATACAGGTCCACCATAAGGGTCTTAAGGGCAGTTTGCAAATTGGATAATCACGCCATGACATGAATAGGTTACACTGGCAAGTACACTTCAAGTTTAGAAAAGCACAAGACTTCAATGGTGGTACCATCATAAGATTTTAATAAATATTCTTAACTGGTGCACAGTTCATTGGGTGGGGAAATGTTGCGAGCCTATACAATATCACATATACACAAGATGGGAGAGGGCTGTTCAGAAACGTCAAGTGGCGTCACTAGATGGGTGACAGGGTTGCTTCTCGCGGCGATCCTTGCCATTTTTCCAGTGCTGATAAACTCAGTCTACGTCAACTTTCGCATTCAGGAGGTAGGCCTTTGTCCTCATCAGCATATCTAAATGCTTCTATTTACTCAGCAACCGCCAACCCAACGAGGAACGTAACCAGAATTACCTTGTCTTTGTGGTACTCGCACCTGACCACTCAAATCCAAATACCTTACAGACTGAAAACCTACAAGTGAAGACAAGTAAGTCAGCAAACGCCCGAAGAATTACAAACTATGCATGGGACCGGTCTAGAGGCCCAATAGGAAAAATGACCAAATAATTACCTGGGATTCCAGCCTAGGACAAACAGGGGTGCGCCCATGTGTTCCATTATTAGCATCCATTATCTTAAACTGGTCTATAAATCTGAATCCCAGGGGAAAGCGGCATCACAGACGGTGTAACACAAAATACAAACTGTGCAAATGGTTAAGGTGGGTGAACAAGGTAACCCACAGGCTGGCTGAGAAACACACAATCCATCAAAAAATCCCACCTGAAGATGCTGCAGTGGCGCGCAAAAAATATGACAACTACGTTCAAGCAATTTTCAGACAACCATAAATATGTCAATATAACTGAAGAATGATGGACCTGCTGCAAAGAGATCTAAGTTTTGCCTACTGAAAGTTGACTCATTAAGTAGTCGAGGAGTTTAAAATGCCTGATGAAAAGCTGGTGAACCATGCAGATCAAAAATCACATGCAATGTAACTAGGTCAGTGCATTACTGCTTCTGTCAGAAAGCTCATTTTGTTACTTGCAGTTTATAACTTTAAATCCTAATATAGAACAGTAACCTATTAACTACCAAACAGCTGCATTACCATTCATTGCAATGGCAGAAAACCTGTGACAGACCACCCGAGCGGAAGAGTAACAGCCTTTGATTTTAATAACTTAATGGTGTTTTTGAACAGTAAATAAAACATTTTTAAAAACGGAGCCTTAAATTTAAAAACCTGCATCAAGAGGAATAACCTTCAATCGTGTTTTACTTGTAGAGATGTTTACATATTCCCCACATCTTCATTGCTTTGATTTTGTTCACAAGAAAATGTCACCCTTAGCCATCAAAAGCTAATCATAAGTACATTGACATTATGAAAATGTCACATAAGCAATCTGAAACCTTGGTCCAGCCTGCGGCGCATGATATTGGCATGTAATTCATGCAACAAACGTCATGTAAAAAAATGGCAGACTCACAATTCCAAAAATGGATACCCTAAGGAGTGAAATGCTTTTGTCTGTACACATACTGAAGTTGTGGATTCAAAGCTGCTATCAAAAGAAGGAAAAAGGAAGCACTGTGAAATAAAATAACTGCCTAAGATCACACAGTTTGGTCAAGTGGGGAAGCCGGCAGTCTGTGTTACATCAAAGAGTATGCTTTATATTTAAATATTTGATGGGCTACATCAGTACTGTACATTAAATAAATACACGAATAACGTGTCAAATCAAGTTGTGCAGGAAGCCATTCTGCCCCTATATTTCTGTATTCTGTATTTTGCCTGTCCCACTAGTTTTTTGTGCCATTCTGCCCTCTGTCCCACTCGTTTTTTGTGCCTTTCTGCCCTCTGTTCCACTTCGTCTTCCCCTTGTTTTTTGTGCCTTTCTGCCCTCTATTCCACTCGTTTTTTGTGCCTTTCTGCCCTCTGTGTCACTTGTTTTTTGTGCCTTTCTGCCCTCTGTCCCACTCGTTTTTCCCTCGCTTTTTGTGCCATTCTGCCCTATGTCCTACTTGTTTTTTGTGCCTTTCTGCCCTCTGTCCCACTCGTTTTTTGTGCCTTTCTGCCCTCTGTCCCAATCGTTTTTCCCTCGTTTTTTTGTGCCATTCTGCCCTCTGTCCAACTCGTTTTTTGTGCCTTTCTGCCCTCTGTCCTACTCGTTTTTTGTTCCTTTCTGCCCTCTGTACCACTCCGTTTTTTGTGCCTTTCTGCCCTCTGTACCACTCTTTTTTTGTGCCTTTCTGCCCTCTGTTCCACTCGTTTTTCTCTCGTTTTTTGTACCATTCTGCCCTCTGTCCTACTTGTTTTTTGTGGCTTTCTGCCCTCTGTCCCACTCATTTTTTGTGCCTTTCTGCCCTCTGTCCTACTCGTTTTTTGTGCCTTTCTGCCCACTCATTTTTTGTGCCTTTCTGCCCTCTGTCCCACTCGTTTTTTGTGCCTTTCTGCCCTCTGTGCCACTTATTTTGTTTTCCTTTTTTTGTGCCCCTTTTGCCTTCGGTTCCGCTAGTTTACCCAGCCGCTGTGGCCTTTTGTTTAAGTATTGCTGTTAATCAGAACCCCTTTCATGGGCTCCGATTAACAGCAATACTTAAACAAAAGGCCACAGTCTGCCCCGCGCTTTACTAACAAAAGTGTAGAGACAGTACACGCTGTGTTTAGAAACTGTCTCTACGCTTTTGTTATTAAAGCGCGGGCAGACTGTGTCCTTTTGTTTAAGTATTGCTGTTAATCGGAGCCCGTGAAGGGGCTCTGATTAACAGCAATACTTAAACAAAAGGCCACAGTCTGCCCCGCGCTTTAATAACAAAAGCCCTGCCTCGCGCTCCAACATAGCCCAAGCGCCGCAAGTGCCACAAGCCCCACCAGCCCCCCCGCCTCCTTACCTGCACTCCTCACTACCGCTCCGCCGCCACTGCCACGAAAAGTGCCTCATGTTCGTGCCGCTTGCCTCTTTAAAGCGGCCGGCGGCGCAACTCTCTCTAGCGACGTCCTGTGTGCGCGCTCCATGCGAGGTGGTGCGCGCTGACGTCAGGGGAGGTGCGCGCGTGCCCTAGAGGGAACAGTGGCTATGAGCATGAGAATTTCTTACCCCCAAACAGTCTGTATCTGTTTCCTTACTCAAAGATAACACCACATCATCTCTCCAACTCTCATTCGTTTTACCACACTCACATTCACCTCCACACTGCTCCCTTCCTGACAAACGTACTTCACCTACATAAGACACCTTAAACTTCCAATTGGTATTATTTTTCTTCAAATCCTTGCACACTCTGGCAAAATGTCCAATTCTCCCACATTTCACACACTGTTCCCCAATAGCAGGACACTTAGGGAAAGAAGCAAAATGAGTTGTGCTACCACAACAATAACACGCAGCTCTATCCTTCCTATAAACTCCAGGTTTGTCATTCCTTTCCGCTCTTTCCCCTTGTTGATCAATCTAATAATTAAAAGCGCTCGATGCACACACACTGCCACCTTCATCAGCCTTTCCTTTCTCCGAATCATGCACCAACTTCATCCATCTTTCTGACTGCTCAAATACCTTAGCTGTAGTTTTGACATCTTCTAACTTAGGGTCTCCCATAACCCACAATTGTTCTTGGTCTTTCTTACTCTTGGTGTGTACCATTATCTGATCCTGTATCATTTTGTCATAAATTACACTAAAACTACAATGCACAGATAGTCCACCTAACGCAGTAAAGCATTCATGAAATTATTCATCCGTTCTTTGAGCTCTATTTTAAAACTTATATCTATTTAGAACAACAATGGATGTGGGTTTGAATCTGTTCTCAATGCGTAATAAGGCTTCCATGAATACATCCTCATCTTCATCTTTATCTTGTGCTGTAGTTAGTGGTAAAGTTCTGAAGACAGCTTGTCCCTCGGAATCCAAACAATGAAGTAAAATAATATTTTTCCTTTCTTGTCATCATCAATAGCTTTCATGTAGGTCAAAAATCCTTCTTTCCAGAGCATCCAAGGTATCGGGGATCCCCTTCTTGTTGAAGGAACTTAGTGGGTGGCTCAAACTGCATAGTGTACAATACTCAAAACAAACTTACAGAACAATAAATCAGTACTTTTGTAAATAGCTGGAAAATCTGTCACAAATGATGCAGAGTGGTACCCAGCGTATTATTTTCCAATGACAGGTACGTACTGTCCTTCCGATGTGGAGATCCACTGGTAAGTGCCATTCCAATATAAAGTTTGTAAAAGATTCGCTGTTGCCTGAATATAAGGCCAGATCAGGCAGAATCAAAATGTCCGCCACATACGATGTACAATGTGGGAGTTTCCTAAGCCCAACAATGTGCAGTCGATGACAACACAGAGGCCAAACGTGTGTTCTTCTTCCATCATTCGTTCCTACGTGCGCAGGACAGCGAAGACCATTGTAGTATTTAAAAATAAACAAGACGGTAAGAGTTATAAAAATAAGCTAATTTACCAAGTAAAGCACACAGCTGAAATGTAAATTCTTGATACCGAATCTGCCATCCATAAAATGGAAAATCCGAGACTTTCCTCAACAGTAAATGTTCAATTCCTCCTCCGGTGTAGTTTGAGGAAATACAGGGTTCCCACAGTGCCGCAACGTAGCAGGTGTGTTCTCCAACTCGTCGCCAAATTTTGTTGTATTCATTAGCAGATAATTTTGAAGACGATTTATTAGTGTGTGGCACAGTGCATCCTCACACGACCAAGGATATCTCTGTTCTCCACCCACCATTCTACATTCCAGAATCTCTTGAAAAGTTCAAGAGATAGACATGAAAGAAAGCATGTATTATTAATGAATGTACAGTACGTTAAACATCATAAAATACAACATATAGGTGTTGGAGGAACTGTGTTAATCAAGGGACCTTGGAACATATACTATGGGACTGCCCCCGACTCCAGCCATACTGGACCCAAATACTAAACGAGATAGACACTCATTTCGAGATGCAGATACCCAGAATCCTGACCTACGTTCTACTAGGCCTACCAAATCCCTTAACATGAATGAATGAATTAAGTTCTTATATAGCGCAACTGCCATCCTGCGGGTATCCTGGTGCTCAGACTTAAATAAACCAACCTTAGCGTAGACCGGAATGACAGCGGGGACAGGGCTAGGGATCGGTCCTAGGAAAGAGCCAAGTTTTCAGGCTCTTTCTGAACTCAGCCAGAGAATTGACTTGTCTGATATTCTGAGGCAGCTTGTTCCATAAGTGAGCGGCTGCCACACCGAAAGCCCTCCCCCCCCATCCTGGAGCACCTAAATCTGGTAGTTGTCAGCAAATTTGTGCTGGAGGAGCGGAGCTGCCTATTGTGATTGTACTAGGTAAACTTCTCTTGCTGTGGGGCAGGACCCAAGTCGTGTACTGCCCTGTGAGCAATACAGAGTGATTTAAAGTGAACCCTTTCTTTAATAGGCAGCCAGTGAAGGTCTCTCAAAGCCACCGTTGCCGAGGCCCTGCGTTGCCTATTTAACACCATCTTTGCCGCCATAGACTGGACTCTCTGCGGCCCCTGAAAGATGTATTGCGGTGCTCCCAAATACAGGGAGTTGGAGTAGTCCAGCCTACTCGGCACTATGTTCCTCACTACAAGGGAGCGCGAGTCTTTAGGGAGTAGCGGAAGGATCTGTTGTAGCATGCGCATTAAAGAAAGGCACATGCTAACAGTTTTATTGGCCTACAACTACATTTGGAGGTTACCGTCCATCAAAACTCCGAGATTGCGCACCGTTTCGAGGCTCCTCCTCAGGAGTGAGCCTGAACTCCAGAGGTAGATGTTGGAACATTCTGGCCGTGGGGCAGTTTACCACCTCTGTTTTCCCCCTGTTGAATTGTAAAGAGTTTCTCCTAAGCCATCCAGCAGTCTGACGCATGCACTCCTGGAACATATCCATGGATACTGCTTGCTTCCCCTCCAGGGAAAACACCAGTTGAGTGTCGTCAGGGTTGTTGACCTGGTCAATGCCAAAAGATTTAATAATGGGGAACAGGGGCTGTAAGTAGATATTAAAAAGAATGGGACTGATTGCAGAGCCCTGCGGCACCCCATGATGTACTGGAGACTTACTGGAGGTGAAAGGTGTCATAGTCACATCTGATGTCTTCCTGATAGGTAGGACTGTAGCCATTGTAGGGCCCGTCTTGACAACCCTATCCTCTCCAGTATTTCAACCAGTACTGCGTGGCTCACCGTATCGAATGCGGCTGACATATCTAGTAGTACTAGGATGGTATCATTCCCATTGTCAGCACACATTCGTAAGTTGTCTAATACAGTGCCCAAAGCGGTCTCGGTACCGTGACCTGGACGAAACCCAAATTGGTCCCTATCCAACAGATGGTTATCTTCCAGATAGCATGAAAGACTTTTGCTGACTGCTTTTTCCAACATTTTAATTGCATATGGCAACAGGGAAATGGGTCTAAAATTCGCTGGTGTCTTAGGGTCTAGTGAGGTTTTTTTTAACAGAGGTGTCACTACTGCCTGCTTCCACGCCTCTGGGACTATTCCTACTTCCAGGAACATATCTCTTTAAAACTAGGCGCGGCAGGCAGATCGGTCTCGCATTAAGAGCAATGACGCAGAACATCCTAACACACGAGGTGCACCACAACTACCTACCCATGACTACATAGGTTATGGACTATTTTGGACATGGAGAGAATATCTTTGACACTCACAAATTAGGGTAATAACTTTGGGAAGCTATAACGTACCTATTTATTCCTTCTAGCACAAGACTTTAGAGACTGTTTTGCCCAAAATACCTATGACTTCAATGTCTACTAGAAGCAAACTCCACTACATTAGTGACTACGAATACGTATGATGTGAACCAACTATGCTTAAATCAGATGGCAATGCTGAACCCACCCTGGGGATGGGAGGGGTTAGGGGTGGGAATGCTTTCTTTTACTTATTCTTGTTGAGATGTCTTTCTCACTCTCTCCTTTTCTTTTAACTTCTGAATGATGGCAACTATCCTAGCCTCAATGTCTAACATGACGCATATAATCATGTAAGTTCCTTGCTTTTCGCGCTTTCCTCAATAAAAAGATTTAAACCATAAAATAAAGGCTATAAAATGTACTAACAAAACATAAACTGCATCATAGATTGCACAGATGTCCCATCACAGGGACAAGCAGGTAAACTATCTCCCCAAAGACTAGCAACAACTGGGAAACATATAAGCCTCCACACAGTAAAAATACTAATCATAGTATAAAAATATTGAAAACATGCCTACTAAAGGTTAGCCATAAAGCCTCAACAAGGCACCAACCTCTTTATGGGCCATAAACAAAACATTCACGCACCACACACAAGACTTTCATACTGCCAGCCACTGGACCAATCCAACACATCAATGCACTCACATAAGCTTACGCCGCCATTTAAGGGTCTGATCCAGCGCCCCTATAGAAAATATGTCATAGCAACACTACCCAACTTCACTATACTCACCATTAATCATAAAACTCTCACAAGGCCCATAAACTAATGTGACATATTTTGAGCAACTGAATCATGTGACCTAATTAATAAAACCTATTCACAAATTATATACACATTTATATACAACTGCAGTATAATAATTTCACCATGGTTTTTGTAAACCTTGCATTTAATTAAGTCAATTAGACTAATGGATCTGCTGATGATAACATGACTCTGAAATAACAAGACCAGCTTGTCTTTTCAAATATCTTAATTATTAAATATTTATTCGAGGAAAGTGCATTTTATTAGAATCTTTTTATTCAAGCAGCATTATTTGAAGTATAGTAAATAGAGCCAACAGTTTTAAGCAAAATCAATTAGCATGATTTAATGAAGACTAAACAGTTTTCCATCACCTAAGTCCTAACTTCTCTGTCTAAAACTCACTTCAGCTAAGGAATAAAAGTAAAGTCATTCAGCCCTATTGATCCTTACGTGCTCCAAAGAGAGTCCGTCAGCACGTCACGCCTAACAGGAATCAGGAGAAGAGGAGCAGCAAGAGCCCCCTCCCTCCCATGGGGACAGTTTCTATACCTTTTCTGACTAGCTAAAGTATCATTATCAGACATTTTTCTGTCAATCCAAACGTCTCATTGGCTAAGCCATGTCAGTCCACTGACGGGTCACGTACTCCTGACCAAGTCCGGAGCCTCATCATAGCCCTTATTGTTCTTAGATTCACCATCCTCTTTGCTTCCTCAAAATGATACTTTTTCCCGGGGAGAATCTTTTACTTCCTAATCTTGGCAGGCCACTCGATATCCTGTCCTTGGAAATGTCACCAAGAACACGTTCAACTCGACCAGGATTACTTCTGTATTAAACGTTGTCAGCTCAGCAAAATATTCTGAGCATGTGTGAAAGTTTCACTCTGGTCAAGTTTGAAAGCTGCAGTACTGGCAGCCATTTTCTTTAGGCCCACCCGCAAAACTAATGTATAAACAAACACAAAACATCGATTAATGTGAGAAATAAAGTTCGCTCTGTTACCCACCCACCTTTGCTAATTATTAACCCATTAATCTATGTTACCTAGCAGAAGCAAAGAAAGCAACACACAGATTTGTGCAACATAAAGACAAAAAGGACAAAACATGAGCACATAGAAATAAGCACATGCCATTATTAAAACAGCCGCATTTAATTCTGACAAAATCGATAAACAAAATTAGTTTATTATTTTTCTCAATCATGCATTTGCAACATAAAGCACATAAATGAGCACATATATTAGTTTACCGCGTGTAATGATCTGCAATTTACTCTAGGTTGATTAGTAATTTTTACTCATTTCACGTTTAGTATAATTATTTGTTATGGAAGTTTAACTTTGCGAGTTAAAATAAATATATTTCTAAATCTCGCTCCATCGACTCCCTCATCTGATGATTTCAAAATCACCAAAATACACCCAAAATTTAAAAAAAAAAATGTATCCCACAGAAGAACATGTTTTGATTTTCACTGTGTTAGTATTTCTAAAGACTTGTCTCAGCTGTTTGTTTGCAACTCTCATATTGAGTTCTACGAAACTCTTCCAGTTCTATTTCTCTCTCCTGTTCCTTTCTAATCTTGTATATTCTTTTCTTTACCCTCAGGTATTTCTTTCTCTTGTGTAACATGCAACTGATCTTTAACACCAATATCACAAAAACTATAACTAATAAAGGTGTCAGTATTTTGCCAAGAATTTAACCACCAATCTCCTGAAACCAAGTTTTAATTGCTGCAAATCTTTTGGATAAATGTTCTGAAAAATCATCCTCTTTCAAGGGTACAATTTCTGATTGCAACTCAGTAATATTTTTGATATACATTTCAAGGTAGTGAGACAAAATATCGAAATTAAAATATCGATATACAATAATATCGATGTTTTAATTTCGATAGTAAAGAATATCGATGTCCAAAATATCGACAGACAGAATATCGTTTTTTAAGGTATGTATCTTACTAATATCGAATTTTACTAATATCGAAATTTTGTTTAGTGTTATGTATTTTATTATGTTGTTTATATGTTTGTTAAACATGTTTTGTAATGTATGTTTGAAAATTTGTAAATTTGTTTACATTTTGCGTTTTAGTATCAGAGCGGGTTGTGGGTTTATAGGGGAATAGGGTGGGAAGTAATTTAATAATAATTAATTAATTAATATATGTTTGTAAATATTTTTTATTAATAATTAATTGGTAATTAATTAATATTAATTAGTTAATTAATTAATATAATTTTGTACATATTTGTAATTATTAATTAATTGGTAATTAATTAATATTAATTAGTTAATTAATTAATATAATTTTGTACATATTTTTAATTAATAATTAATTGGTAATTAATTAATATTAATTAGTTAATTACATTAATTAGAGTAATTTTGTAATATATATAATTTTTTGTTATTGTTAATTAATTATTTGGGTAAAATTAATATTATTTAGTAAATTAAATTAATTATAGCTAATGTGCTAATATATTTACTTTATTGTTATTGTTAATTAATAATTAATTGGTAATTAAATAATGTTAATTAATTTTGGGTAAAGGAGTATTTTTAGGGTTCAGGGTCAGTTTTCAGTTCTTGGGTAAAGGGGTATTTTTGGGGTTCAGGGTCAGTTTTCAGTTTTTGGGTAAAGGCGTATTTTTAGGGTTCAGGGTCAGTTTTCAGTTTTTGGGTAAAGGGGTATTTTTAGGGTTCAGGGTCAGTTTTCAGTTTTTGGGTAAAGGGGTATTTTTAGGGTTCAGGGTCAGTTTTCAGTTTTTGGGTAAAGGGGTATTTTTAGGGTTCAGGGTCAGTTTTCAGTTTTCGGGTAAAGGGGTATTTTTAGGGTTCAGAGTCAGTTTTCAGTTTTTGGGTAAAGGGGTATTTTTAGTGTTCAGGGTCAGTTTTCAGTTTTTGGGTAAAGGGGTATTTTTAGGGTTCAGGGTCAGTTTTCAGTTTTTGGGTAAAGGGGTATTTTTAGGGTTCTGGCTCAGTTTTCTGTTTTTGGGTAAAGGGGTATTTTTAGGGTTCAGGCTCAGTTTTCAGTTTTTGGGTAAAGGGGTATTTTTAGGGTTCAGGGTCAGTTTTGGGTTTTTGGTATTTTTACGGTTCAGGGTCAGTTTTCAGTTTTTGGGAAAAGGGGTCTTTTTAGGGTTCAGGGTCAGTTTTGGGTTTTTGGGTAAATGGTTTTTTTTAGGGTTCAGGGTCAGTTTTCAGTTTTTGGGTAAAGGGAAATTTTTAGGGTTCAGGGTCAGTTTTGGGTTAAGGGGTATTTTTAGGGTTCAGGGTGAGTTTTGGGTTTTTGGGTAAAGGGGTATTTTTAGGGTTCAGGGTCAGTTTTGGGTTTTTGGGTAAAAGGGTATTTTTAGGGTTCAAGGTCAGTTTTGGGTTTTTGGGTAAAGGGGTATTTTTAGGGTTCAGGGTCAGTTTGGGGTTCTTGGGGTACAGGGGTATTTTTAGGGTTCAGGGTCAGTTTTGGGTTTTTGGGGTACTGCGGTACAGGGTAAAAATCAAATAAAATTAAATTTCAATTAAATAAAATTTAAAAAAAATTACATTAAATTATATTAAATTAAATTATATTATTTTCAATTTTTTTAAATTAAAATAAGAAATATATTCTTACCAATACTGACGTTGTAATGGTATGCGTTGTAAAGGTACCTGCGTTGTAAAAACATGCGTTGTAAATACATGCGTTTTAATAGTTTTTGTGTTAATTTATATGTAGAGTTTTTAATTTATTTTAAATGTATATGTATTAGTTTTAATTTTTTAATTATGTTTTAATGTTTTTATTTAATATTTGTAAAATTATATGTATTTTAAAATTATTTTTACATTATTAATAATACATTTAAAAAAACGATATTTTTAATTTCGATATTTTTGTACTACGATAATAATTTTTCGATATTTTTGTACTTACTTTTATGAAGATATGACTCCGATATTTTTGATTTCGATATTTTTGTGTCGATATTTTTGTATGTAGATATTCTGTCTGTCGATATTATGTCATAGATTCACATTTCAATATTCTGACTTTCGTCAGGAATATAGGTACAACAGTGTTGGACATGTAAAATGCCACAAACTCCTCCCTCTTTTGATAGCAGAATGTCGAAAGCAAGACGATTCTGCATTACCATGGACCGTATAGCAATCACCTCAGTATCCACTAATTGGAACCCACTAGCTGTGTCAGTTGACAATCTGTCAACAATTGTAAACAAATTTCTGATTCTACCTGCATTCAGGGTTATACCTACTAAAGGTATTACTGCTTCAAAAATGTCTCCCAGAATTTCTGAAAAACTTTCTCTTTTAAACCTATTTACATGACTACTGATTTCAAATGAACCTTCTGTATTTCTGTCAACATGGAATATTTTTGGAAAAACAAGTCCAACAAAACATGTCCCATACCAGTGATCTGGGAGGTTATAGTAAGCTTTGTCTCCACATACAAAATAAATTCCAGGAAAAATTGGGTCTTTGCCACCCTTGAATCCCCAACCCCCCATGATTTGATAAGTGTCCTCACAATGGCTTGCACCCACAAAATAATTATCGAACAAAGTGTTATCTCTCCTGATTCAAAATTTGCCACTAATTGGTTTGTCAATGTGAATTGCAACATTCTCAAATGTTTTGCCATTAATTTGTTTGTCCTCTTTCTGCCAGAACTTTGATTTGGTCTGTTTTAACATCTCATTTCTTTTGTAAATTGCTCTACTCTCCTCAACTAAATTCAAGAAAGACTTTTCCTCATTTCTCAATTTACATGTCAAATTGTTCTTAAAAGCATACTCATAGGTGAGTTCATTTGTCACAATGAAAAATTTCCTCATCTGTTTGGCTTGTTTGTGCTTATTTAAGCTTTTCTCAATTTTCAGGTTTGCAAAAATTTCGTCGTAATTTGAATAATAATATTCCAAACGACCAGTCTGATAAAATAAGCTAGCTATTACACTACAGGTTATACCATAAGTAAGAGGAAGCATATTATATGTCACTCCCTCTGAAAAAGAAGCAGGCAATTTTACGCAAATATAACAATCCTTGACTTTCATGACCTTTACATACTCAGGCAGAAGTCTTGAAAATGTATTGCTAGAAAAATCACTAACAGATCTATCTTGATGAATCTCTGGTCTATGATCAATAACTCCGTTAGTTTTGCTTGTCGCACTATGTTTGTCTTGTTTAACTGAAGCTTTGCTTGTCATATTGACCTTATATGTTTCCTTATCAATTCCAAAAGGGAAAATAACAGCTAGAACTAACCAAAGTACGAATATTAGAATCACACAAATCAAATACATCTTACAGCATTTCCTAAGAATGGAGCACCTTGAACTGTTATTAACAAAAACGTAAGGCATTTTCACTCCTTTAACAAAGCCTTGTAAAGAAAACAAAATTAAAAAATAAAAAATTTCTAAGTTTTCTAAATTTCTAATACCTCCCTTATTTTATTATTTATTATTTATTTTTTTAATAAAACCCCACCTTCTAACAACTTTTCTTTGACCTTGCGTCACAATTTGTTGTCCAGCTAACAAGATTTCTTCGACCTTGTGTCACCTAACACAATTTCTTCAGCCTTACGCTAAAAACAAGAACTATAAAAACATTTTTTAACAGAAAATATTTCAATCGTTGTCACTATTGTCTTCTATCTCTTCCTGACTACTGCTGTTGACCTCTACAACAGGTGGAATAATTATATAAGTCCACTCAGGGGACTTATACTTTTGATTTGGTTTTACAACTCTCTTTGCTCTACCACTAATGACTTCTATTTTCTTTCCTGTTTCACTTTTCTTTTCAGGATTCTTTTGACTTGAAATCTCATTAATTTGCTCCATAGATTTCTTTAATAATTTGAATTTCAGGCCTTCATTTTCATTTGGCCAGTTACCACCTTTTCTCAGTAATTTCCTCTTTGGCTCGGTCACATTACACTCTGTTCTCCAAGCCCTTTTTCTGAAATTTCTTATCTGAAATTTCTTATCTGAGAATCTTCATCACTCTCTTCAGTTTCACTGTCAGAGATTTGAATTCTCGACTCAGGTACTTCTTTACTCGGCAATTTCACTCCGTTAGGAACTCTATCTTCATAGCTGGTACTCGGTAATTCGTCTTCTTCTTCTTCAATTACCTTCAACTTCCCAGTTTCAGATTTTCTGTTCCTGCTTTCAGAGCTTCTTTTCTGCTTTTCAATACTCTCCTGGTCTTGAATCACAACTAGATCAGACTCTTCCTCTGCTTCTTTTTCTAGCAGATCTTCATCATTTTCAGAATCTAGTATCACAATTTCCAAATCCTTTTCTTCAATGCTTCATTCACAGTAGAATTTTCCAGATGTCGACCTGCCTGTCGATCTTCAGAATCTGGATTTCTCTCAGGTTCTTCTTCAGAATCCGAATCAGCTGTAGTGTCACTTTCTTCATCAGAATTTTTAGGAGTAGGTACACGAATTGTATGACTTGCGTGGATCCACCTCTTTAGACCCTTACACTTTACTGCATTTGTTGTGACCAAAATGACTTGTCTAGCTTTCTGCCATCCAGGTACTAGACAGTTTCTTCTTCAAAAAACTTTTGTTCTTACCCAGTCTCCTGGTAACAGATCATGTGCTTGTTCTTTTTCTCTTGTTTGTACTTCAGTTCCCACCTGATGGAACACAGAAGTCATGACTTCAGACAAGTTCCTGCAGTATTCCAAAATGACGCTATCATTAATAGTCATCAACTTTCCTACTGGTATAAATGCTTGTCTCATGACCCTGCCCATGATAATATCATGTGGACTTAAACCTGTCTTTTTATCAGGTGTACTTCTCAAAGACATCAAAACAAGTGGAAGAGCATCAGTCCACTTCATGCCTGTAGCTAGACACATTTTTGCAAGTCTATTTTTAAATGCTCTGTTTACTTGCTCAACAACACCTGATGCTACTGGTCTGTATGCACAATGTAGCTTCTGTTCTATGTGTAAAGCTTCACAAATCAATTGTAACAATCTGTTTTCAAAATGTGTTCCACGATCACTTTCCAGAGTCACCGGAAAACCGTACCTAGGTATAATTTCCCTTAAAAGTAATTTTGCAACATTAATTGCATCATTGTGACGTGTGGGAAACGCTTCAACCCATCTTGAAAACAAACATATTATTACGAGGACATAACGTAATTTGTTGTGTTGTGGCATCTCAATGAAATCCATTTGTAACCTTGTGAATGGACCACCCTCCCGTCCTATGGTTCCCATGCTCAGAACTGTTTTTCTGTTAGGGTTCATTTATTGGCAAATCAAACACCTTTGGCAAAAAGACTCTGCTATTATTCTGCACTTTGGATTGAACCAAGTCTGTCTGAAAAGCCTAATCATAGAATCTCTACCAATATGTCCTTGACCATGATACATCCTGGCCATGTCAGCAATCATGCTATTTGGTAAAACAGGTCTGCCATCTTTGTATGTCCAAATTCCATCTTCATCTCGCTGTCTACATTCTGCTTTCAACCATGTGTTTTTCTCCTCATCACTTGCTTCATCTTGTAAATATTTTACTCCCTACCATGTTTCAACTACTGATGTTAGCATAAGTGAGCTCAGAACATGTTCATCATTTTTCTCCCGATTAATTGGACGATTGTTTTTTGCACAGTACCTAGCAATCTCATCTGCATAGGCATTTCCTTTTGAAATGAAATCTTCACCCTTTTTGTGTGCTGCACATTTCACGACAGCAATCTTTTCTGGTAATTGAATGCCATCGATCAATCTTTTAATCAATTTTGCATTTCTGATAGGAGAACCTGCAGAGGTTAAATAACCTCTTTGAGACCAGAGCTGTCCATAATCATGCACAACTCCGTATCCATATTGGCTGTCAGTCACTACAGTGATTTTTAAATCTTTTGCTCTTTCACATGCACGAATGAAAGCAATCAATTCTGCTACTTGAGCTGAACGAATTCCTTCATGACATGATGCTTCAATCACATCAGCAACTGTGCAGACAGAATATGCTGCTCTCAGAAAGCCCTCCTCTGTTCTTAGACAAGAACCATCAACAAAGTAAATAAAATCTGACTCAGGCAAAGGAACATCTTTTATGTCCTGCCTAGGCTTGGCGCAATATTCCAAAACATCCAAGCACTCATGGTCAATATCATTTTCATTTCTGATTTCTGTCACAGTACCATCAGGCAATAATGTGGAAGAATTTAAATTCACACACCTTGCTATTGAAACGTTATCTGATCCCAGAATAACTTTTTCGTATTTTGTAAGTCTGTTACTTGTTAAATGCTGAGTTTTACTTCTAGTAAGAAGAATTTCAACAGAATGGGGTACATAGACTTTTACAGGAAACCCCATTATAATTCCCTCACTTTGCTCAAGACTCACACTAGTTGCAGCCACTGCTTTTAAGCAGCCTGGTAATGCCTTTGCAACAGGATCAAGTACTGCTGAGAAATAAGCAATTGGCTTTCTCAGTTTTCCATGTCTCTGTATTAGAACAGACAATGCACATCCTTCTCTTTCACTGCAATATAACTCAAAATTATTTTCGTAGTCTGGCATACCTAGAGCAGGTGCTTCACACCAAAATTCTTTTTAATTTTTCAAAAGCTTCCATTTCAATTTCTGTCAGAACAATTGGATCTTTTATATCTGATTTTGTTAATCTTTGCAGTGGTTTTGCAATTACTGAAAATCCACTAATCCATTGGCGACAACAGCCAACCATCCCTAGAAACATTCTGACCTGTCTCTGTGTTTTTGGAGGTTGCATTCCCTGAATCATTTTAATTCTTTCAATTGTTACTTGTCTGATTCCTTTTGCAATTCTGTGACCAAGGTATTTTACCTCTTGTTTACAAAATTGTAATTTTGCAGGTGACACTTTATGTCCCTCATCTGCCAGATGATTCAAAAGAGTAATTGTATCTGTGACACAGTTATCTCGAGTTTTTGCTGCAACAAGTAGGTCATCAATGTACTGAACCAATGTCGATTTTCCAGGTAAATTTAGATTCTCCAATGATTTCTTTAACAACTGATTAAAGATAGATAGACTCTCTGTATACCCTTGAGGAATACGACACCATGCTAATATGCGACCTTGAAACTGGAACGCAAAAATTTGCTGGCTGTCTGGATGCAATGGAACAGTAAAGAACGCATTGCAAAGGTCAATGACAGTATACCATTCTGCATCATGCGGAATCTGGTAAAGGATCACTGCTGGGTTTGGAACAATTGGACAACACGGAACAACTATCTGGTTAACCCTTCTTAGGTCTTGAACTATTCTATACGTACCGTTTGGCTTTTTGATCCCCATAATCGGTGAATTACAAGGACTGCTTTCAATTTCTTTTAAAACACCTTGTTTTATGAATTTATCAATTACAGGAATGACACCTTCAATTGTTTCTGTTTTCATTTTGTACTGCGGAATGTTTGGAAAATCTATTCCCTGTTTTACTGTGATTTTAACTGGATCTACATTTTTCATTAAGCCCATCTCATTTCCTGACAAATCCCAAATTTCAGCTTTGACTGTCTTTTTCAGTTCCTCAGGTAAATTGTCTTTATCAAATGCAGGAAATAATTTACTTTCCTCCGCTTCAACCATTAGCATTGTCAATCTGTAAAGCCCATCTTCTTCTAGTGTTTGAAGCTCAATACCCTCTGGTGAACAATATATTTTGCAATTCATCTTGCAGAGAATATCTCTCCCTAACAAGTTTACAGGACTGCTATTACAAACTACAAATCTGTGTTTGTCTTTAAACTTACCAATTTCAATTTTTACAGGCTCTGTCAAATCTGTTTTAATCTGTTGATTAGCTACACCAACTACTTGGATGCTTTCACCAGAGAGAGGTAGGTTTTCTATTTTCACAGTAGAACGGGTAGCACCAGTGTCCACAAGAAAAGTGATTTCTACATTATTCACTTTGCCATTTACAAATGGACCAGACTGGTCAACCTCAAGAGTGGCTCCAAGCACACACTCTACCCCCTCTCTCAGGCGCCGTCATAAATAATCCTCAGAATCACTTCCACTATTTTCTGTCATCAAAAATTGTCGAGAAACATTTGGCACATTCACTCTTTGTGGTCTAATTACCTGATCACCTCCGCTGAATCCTGTTTCCGACTTATACCTCTGACCACTCACACAATTAGGAAGAGGAGGTTGTGAAATCTGATTTTGCTGATTCGCTAACTGTCACTGTAGCTGTAGATTTAGCTCATTTAACTGTCGCTGTAGCTGTTGCTGCAGATTTACATCATTCTGCATCTGTGGATTTAATGATGTATTTTTAAAATTTCTGGGCGGATTTTTACACTCGCACTTCCGGTGTCCAATTTCGCCGCAATTAAAACAAGGCAGTTTTTGTTTTAATTCTTCAATATTAACATTAAATTTCGGTTTATTAAAATTGCCCTTACATTTTCCTTGACTCTGATTAAAATTTACATTTTTATTCTCCAAACTTGCAATCTGCTGTTCAGCTACTTTTACCTGTGCCCACATTGCCTTTTCCTTAAGCTTTTTCTGTCTTGCATCTATCTTATCACTACAATATTTTGCCTTTCTCAATATATCGTCAACTGAGAGTGATTGCCAACCGACAATTCCATTTCTAATCATCTCTCCAATTTCAAGTCTCAGGCCATAAACAAACCTGTATATGAACTGACTCATGTCCTTTTCACTTAATTTTTCATAGCCACTGTACTGTTTAAAAACCAACAATAATCTTTTATAGAATGAATGCACTGACTCCTTTGGTTGCTGATTTGTTCTGTCAATTTTAACCCAGTCTACTTCTTTAGGGGCAATTTTGTTTTTCAACCATATGTATGTATGTATGTATTGCGACTTATATAGCGCACGTATCACCCGAAGGCATCAAGGCGCTTGCCTTGGGAACCCGTCCTGGCTTTTCCCTGTGAGATAACCCCTGGTGGGTATCCCCAGGGTGAAAGCCAGGCATCCCGCAGCGGGTGAGACGCCGTAGTGGAGATTAAGCAACTATTGCCCAGAGTTGCAGCGTGGGACCCCATGATTAGAATAGGCACCGAGGCGAGAATTATCGAGTCCGTGGACATTTTGGGCCCAGGACCCTGCCGCGTCGGGAATTGAACCCTGGTCCCGGGCCAGACCTCTGCATCAGGGTCTGCCACTCTAATCAGTGAGCCACACTCCTCCACTCCACCATACAATTACTTTATCATATAAATCCATGACAAATGGTGATGGAGCGCCTGTTACTTCATCTCGAGCAGGTTCTACCTTAGGCCAACTTACAGAAACTTTACATTCTGTCCAAAGATCTGACGGGACAACAATGTCAAAGAATCCATCTAGATCAATCCACAGAACTTTCAAAACTTTTATGAATCTGTCTACCTGTCGATACCATTCCACTGGTTTTTCTCTCAACTGAGGAAAGTCATTTGTAAACAAAAGAATGTCCTGTCTAGACCAGGGAACATGCACATAACCACCTCCTGCTATTTCTCTCATTGGGTACTGATTAGCCACCATGCCCTTTTCTCTCCTTTCTTCCTCTCTTTTCTTTGTCCACTTCACTCTCCACTTACTTAAATCACCCAATTTTTTGATGTACACAATCAAATCTTTTATATGAAGAATTCTTCCCATCGCATTAAAATTCCCAATGTCTTTTTCAGTAAAATCTAATCTGTAATGTTTTCCCAAATCTTTTCGTTTGCTCAGGTCAATTTCTAATTCTGTAGCTAATTCTTCTAACTGTTCATATTTATTCTTTGTTTTCCATTGAATGCTTTTACAAATGAATAACAATTCATCATCTTGATAATGCTTTAAACTATCAGGACCAATTGTGCCAATGATTAATTCCTCCGAATCTGCTTTAAGTTTTGCGACATCAAGCTTTGATGTTGAGTCTGTTTTCTCAACACTCTTTTCTGGAGATTCAGTATCTGACTCTGCATCCATTGGAGTTCTGCATGATGAACCTGGATTAAAAGTTAAATCAGGTATCATCGTTTTGTTCACGATGTATTTCAGTTAATTCTGAGTAAAATTTTTCAGCCACTTTCTGAATTTCTGCATTTAATAGAATAGTCAAACCTGGATGTCTAATTTCTCCCTGATCAAAAACAGGCTGAACAGGACCAATCGTTACTGGAACTGTTACTGCTTCCATACTTTTAGTTAATTGCCGAATTAATTCTTCTTTTGATCGTAAATGTTCTGAAGCACTTGGAGTTTCCTCATCTCTTCCAGCACCCATTAGACCTCTGGAAGGAATCTCATTTCTTGAAATTGGAGTATCAGGAAACTTTCTACTTTCACCATATGCACTAGAATTAGTTCTTGTCTCTAATCTTTCAGGGGTTTCTGTATTATTCGGGTAAAATCTAGGTGATTCCTCATTAAGTGGAGGTGCACTCGGTGTGGTTCCTGTAGAAACCATTGGGGTAGACCATGAACAAGCTGGTTTTAAAGGAGTCTGTTTCTTATTTGTAAGGTATATTTCTTCTAAAACTGGATCTTCCAAATCAGTTTCTTCAAGATTATTTCTCTTTTGGGTATTCTTTTGACCTGGTATTTCAGTAATCATTACTCTCACTGGATAGAGACCATCACACATGTCTGCTTGTCTCCATCGACGCATTCTATCCTCATTGGTTTCTCTTTTAAAATTTGATTTTGGAGGTCTTATTATACCACTAGCTTCCCGTTGAAGTTCAAACATCTCATCCTCCCATTCAACTAAAGCCTCAAATTGCGTTGGTCTAGGCTTCGGTACAAGAGCCATCATTTTTTCTCTCAAATTTTTTTTAATTCTCATATTAAATGAGCCATCCTCTGGCCAAGCTAAAACACCATAATTTTTGGTATAATCCATCCAATTATCAAACCAAAGGCAAATATGATAACCATATTCACCTTCCATATAGGCTGCCGGTGTTTTATACCTATGAAGTAACTTTCCACCTCGTGTCTCAATTTTCTTATCAGGTGAAAAGAATTTTTTTTATTTCTGAAACCATGTAAGCTTTTTCTCCTTTTTTTGTAGTAATAACTCATGTTTTAATCAAATTCACTTAATTTAAATTGATCGTAAATGTTTCCCGGATGTTCCGCAAAACCAACCAATCCGTGCACGAAACACACCAACAAACCAATCAGGTTAAGCCACGTCACTACCCTGCTCAACCAATAGAATTGTTGCGTTTTAAAGAAGAGCCAATCAGCTAACAGCTCGTTAGAGTTACATGAACTAATTAGCGCGCTAGCTGTGACGTATGTTAGCCAAACACAGCGCGGACCCTGTGAGGTACAGAACTGCTGCAGCTTCTCGTCTCTCACTCATAGCGCTCACCCCTCTTTCACAAAATATTTTCACAGCGCCAATTTAAGAAAACCTTTTCAATGAGTTTTAATTCATAACAACAAATAAACAAACCATTTGTCTGTTTTGCTAAAACAAAGTGATAGTTTATACTGTCATTCAAGTATTCTTTTGCGTGGAATAGATGACGCTACTCTCACAGAATATGCAATCAATGATAAAGTAAACTTTTACTCCACCCTTCTGTCAAGTAATATCAAACTCGTTTCCCTCTGTTATGTTATGTTATGTTATGTTAAATTAACTTGTTGAGCGCGCTAACACCATTAGGTTTCTTGGCGCTGTTCGGAGAGAGCAAAAAGAGACAAAACTAACATAAAAGAAGAACAGAAGTTAATAATAAGCCTCAGTGAAAAGATGAGTTTTAAGGGAGGATCTGAAGCTAGAATAAAGAGAGGCTGACCTCAGCGGGAGAGGTAAGGAATTCCAAAAGGACGGGGCTAGGAAGGAGAACCTAAGACCACCGTGTTTCTTCCGCTTGAATCTGGGGATGGATAGAAGAGCCATGTGGGAGGACCGGAGGGTGCGGGAGGGAACGTAATGATGTAGCAGGGAAGAAATGAAAGCGGGGCCCTGACCAGAAAGAGATTTAAAGATGATACAGCCCAGCTTAAATTTACAGCGGGCTGAGACCGGGAGCCAGTGAAGGTCCTTAAGAAGTGGTTGGACATGTTGGTCTCTCGGCTGATGATAAATCAGACGGGCAGCCTGATTTTGAATCAGCTGTAGTCTCCTAAGTTGATAAGCAGGAATGCCTACATATAATGCGTTCGCGTAGTCAAGCCTAGACATGACTAACGCGAGTAAAGCCAAGATAAGAGCATCGGCGGTAAGTAGGCGCGAGATCTTACGTATCTTCCTGAGCTGAAAATGGCTAGAGGAGACTACAGCGCTAATCTGGGGTGTCATCGATAGATCGTTACTGATGACAACACCCAGACTTTTTGCTGAGTTGACCGGACAAGGCGGAGAGCCCAGGCTGGCCGGCCAAAAGGAAGAATGCCAGGGATTGGAGGGTCCCCCGACAAGCACCAACTCGGTCTTGTCGGGGTTAAGTTTCAGATGGTTTACACCCATCCAATCACTGATGAAACAGAGGGCATTTTGGAAGGTAGAGATAGATTCGGGTCCAGAGTCAATAGTAAAAACCAATTGAATGTCGTCCGCATAATTGAATGCAGAGACATTAAAACAGCGGAGGGAACGGATTAGTGGGGCCAAATACAAATTAAAAAGAAGAGGGGATAGGGAGGAGCCCTGAGGGACACCGCAGGTCAGCTCGACTTGAGAGGCAGAAAACTGAGACAATCTGACAGCCTGGTGGCGGTGGGTCAGAAAGGAGCGCACCCAGTCCAGGGCAATGCCCCGGATGCCGGCCTCTCTGACACGGTCGACCAAAATGTCATGGTCGACCGTGTCAAAGGCGGCCGACAGATCCAGAAGGACCAGGGCCTGACAGGTGTTGGTGTCAGCGCCCCTGCGGAGTTCGTCCATCACAGAAAGGATGACTGCTTCTGTGGAATGTGCTGGTCTAAATCCAGCCTGCTGGGGGTCCAAAACACAGGAGTCCTCCACAAAAGAAGTAAGGGTCTGGGTGACGTGAGACTCCAGGACCTTGCTAAGAAAGGGGAGGAGGGAAATTGGGCGGTAGTTGCTCATGTTGGACTGGTCGGCCGTGGGTTTTTTCAAGATAGCAACCACTTCTGCCCGTTTGAATGCATATAAAGTAGCAATTCAAAGTTTGACTCGAACGAATTTACAAAATCATTTACACACTTTCAAACGGAAAGTTTCCCTAACCATACATACATGAAATCTTGGTAGGACTTTAACCAACCATAGAAATCGACATTCGCTAGTAAGAATAGACGACACTTCCTTACCCTTCACACAAGCTCGGATAAAATTCTACTACTCTTTTCACAGTAAGTTTTAAAACAAGCTCTAAGTCCCTATACTTGAAAGCTACAATTTCATAGACAATCCTCACTATACATTCTACCTAACACACCTAAAATCCCTAAATCTGTGCTGTACGTCCACAACACTAGTGATATATGACAATACCACTAATTTGAAACAGAACAAATGCACTGTGTAACTTCACTTTGTCACACCACTCATATGCCGGCACAACTAGAATTTTTTACACTGCAGGAAAAAAAAACTTTCAACTACATGTAACAAGTGAACAAACTCAACATATATTAAACATAGATCCTATGTAATTACCATGTAGCATGTCAGTTACCATAGCAACCGAACTCTGCTACCAGAGAATTGATCCAGCGCCACTATAGAAAATATGTCATAGCAACGCTACCCAACTTCACTATACTCACCATTAATCATAAAACTCTCACAAGGCCCATAAACTAATATGACATATTTTGAGCAACTGAATCATGTGACCTAATTAATAAAACCTATTCACAAATTATATACACATTTATATACAACTGCAGTATAATAATTTCACCATGGTTTTTGTAAACCTTGCATTTAATTAAGTTTCTTAGGCTAATGGATCTGCTGATGATAACATGACTCTGAAATAACAAGACCAGCTTGTCTTTTCAAATATCTTATTTATTAAATATTTATTCGAGGAAAGTGCATTTTATTAGAATCTTTTTATTCAAGCAGCATTATTTGAAATATAGCAAATAGAGCCAACAGTTTTAAGCAAAATCAATTAGCATGATTTAATGAAGACTAAACAGTTTTCCATCACCTAAGTCCTAACTTCTCTGTCTAAAACTCACTTCAGCTAAGGAATAAAAGTAAAGTCATTCAGCCCTATTGATCCTTACGTGCTCCAAAGAGAGTCCGTCAGCACGTCACGCCTAACAGGAATCAGGAGAAGAGGAGCAGCAAGAGCCCCCTCCCTCCCATGGGGACAGTTTTTATACCTTTTCTGACTAGCTAAAGTATCATTATCAGACATTTTTCTGTCAATCCAAACGTCTCATTGGCTAAGCCATGTCAGTCCACTGACGGGTCACGTACTCCTGACCAAGTCCGGAGCCTCATCATAGCCCTTATTGTTCTTAGATTCACCATCCTCTCTGCTTCCTCAAAATGATACTTTTTCCCGGGGAGAATCTTTTACTTCCTAATCTTGGCAGGCCACTCGATATCCTGTCCTTGGAAATGTCACCAAGAACACGTTCAACTCGACCAGGATTACTTCTGTATTAAACGTTGTCAGCTCAGCAAAATATTCTGCGCATGTGTGAAAGTTTCACTCTGGTCAAGTCTCGAAAGCTGCAGTACTGGCAGCCATTTTCTTTAGGCCCACTCGCAAAACTAATGTATAAACAAACACAAAACATCGATTAATGTGAGAAATAAAGTTCCCTCCTTTACCCACCCACCTTTCTATATATTAACCCATTAATCTATGTTACCTAGCAGAAGCAAAGAAAGCAACACACAGATTTGTTCAACATAAAGACAAAAAGGACAAAACATGAGCACATAGAAATAAGCACATGCTATTATTAAAACAGCCGCATTTAATTCTGACAAAATCGATAAACAAAATTAGTTTATTATTTTTCTCAATCATGCATTTGCAACAGCAAGCACATAAATGAGCACATATATTAGTTTCCCGCGTGTAATGATCTGCAATTTACTCTAGGTTGATTAGTAATTTTTACTCCGTTCACGTTTAGTATAATTATTTGTTATGGAAGTTTAACTTTGCGAGTTAAAATAAATATATTTCTAAATCTCGCTCCATCAACTCCATTACAGTCATACCCAAAAGGACGGAATCCCCAATCAAACCACATCTCACCAAGTCACCAACCAACATGCATACAAACACACCACAAGCAAAGCTCTATAAACACATATGCTGATAGTTGGTGCCTCAACAACCTTCAGAAAAGAAAAGAAAGTTTGACTATGCCTTTGCTATGTCAAGTATCTGCCTCGTCAACATTCTGAGCATTACCGAACACGTGCCTAGTGAACCTTCACTAACGATGCTCACGAGAGTAACATGAGGTTTAGGAAGATGTGTATTTCATGTGCCTGTAGCACAATCACTGTGCTAAATCCAGCTCCTTCCAGTTTGTGTGCGAAAGTTAGAGGTATCTGAGAATTCCTTCTGAGGCCCACATTCCTTGAACTGAGTGAGCATATCTACCTTTGAAACCAACACAAATATGCTGGGGAAAACTGCATATGTTCCCTCAAAACCTAATAAAGACTTTAGGTTTTGCTTCACAGGGTACTCGTGACAATGTGGCCTATGTTCTGTCCACTGTTATATCCTGCGTGGTGACTGAAATGTGCTTTTCACATGACAAACAGAACACCAACCATGTTCTGATGGTGGATAAAGGTGTCAAGCAGGCCATAAGCAAATCCATGATTTACTAAAGTAGAGGAACTTTTGGTAAGGTGTTTTGCCTAGTGAAGTAGTGGCCTTTGGAAAGTTAGTATCCATGCACAGCCATTCAGAGAAATACATGAGGGCAGCTCCACCTCAGTCAATTTCTCAATACTTCACCTTTGCATGGTACAACATAAAGCAAGTTGGAAAACATAGGCCTGGCTGAGATGGACACTTGTTAAAGGAACAATGTGCCTCCTGCCTCTTTCCTTGCTTAAAGTAGACTGTTTAATGTCAGCATGCTTCAGTCATTCTAGTTGTCGCACGAATACGGTTGGCAAAGTGCCGATCCTGCAGCCTTGCCATGTCCTCCACCTCAGATGAAGTGGAGGCTGCTGCTACTGGAGCAGAAAGACATTTAGTGATGGCTAACTGAAAGTCAAAGACAGACATTGGCCTCCCTGTGGTAGTCTGACAATAAACAACATACCCATTGTACGTTGGCATCTGGATCAAGTGGTTAAACATCTTCTTATACCAGCTGTGAGTTTTACGACTCGTGTTGTATGGCTGAAGATTCTGATCATTCTTATCCCCTCAACCTATGTGCATGTTGTAATCAAGTATCCAGGTGGGCACACGGCCAATCTGGAATACTGTGCAATGTGTACTATGTATTCATGCTTCGTTTTATGTTTTGTTTTATTTGGAAGAGGCAATAAAAAACAATTCTAAAAAAAAAGTATTCAGGTGGGCTTGTGAAGTTCTGCTAGCTGACCCCCAAACTGTGATGGAGAAGTGCTTTTGTCATGGAATGTAGCGAGCACGTACACATCCCATTGCTCGTTATGTACTGCCTGAACAGCAGCTGTCCTTTGTACAGGATCAAGGACTCATCAATAGCTATATTCTTTTTAGGAGTGTATTTCTCTGGAAAACAGGCAGACAAATGTTCCATGACAGGCCAAATTTTGAGCAACCTGTCATGGTCTGGATTGTCCCGGAACAATGCAGCTGAATTATCAGTGAAATGCAGGATATGCTGCAATCGCAAAAGACGATCTCTGCTGTTGTACTTTGCAAAGATGGTAATTACCCAAACTGTGAGAGTGCAAGTAGATCAGTAGGACTGCAAGCTTGGTTTGTATACTATCTCCCTGTTTGAGCATGAGGCCCAAACCTTTCTTCAACTTTTCAAGTGACTTCTCAAGTGAAGTGAGAGTGCACCGCTGTGCCTTAGAATGAGGCCCAAGAGTGCCTCCTGGCTCCCTCTGAAATTGTTCTGCATGCAAATTTGGTTGTTGCACAATTTCTTTTACTGCACAGACTGTGCTCGCCAAGACTGTGCTCGTCAAGGGGCATCACGACTGCCATCACTATATTCTTCAAAATTGCTGGAAAATGAGTCATCGGATGGAACTCAGCCAACTCAAAACTCGCCTCCAGAATCTTTGCTATTTTCCCTCCCTCCAAGGTTGTCACAGTATCTTATCCTGCCATTACTTGAGTTAGGACGTGGGCAGCAGTCATCCTCCGAGACATCATCTCTGTTGATTGTCTAAAACCTGCCTTTTAAAACACTGTGTCCTACGAAGAAGGTGTAATCAGTGGTCTGCATCTGTAAGATGTGGGTGGCAAAGCATAAAAGCAAAAAAGCACTTAGCTTGTCAAAACTGCAATGCGATTGGCTTTTCTAAAGAACCTCTACAAAGTCACTAAAAAAGAACAAAAAAACTTAAATTATGGCTTCAATTTGTCACATACCCAATACCACAACATACTTTATGGCACAAGTGGTGCAAAGCAGTGGGCAAATTTGCTGCACTGCATCGTCTGGGGAGAGCAAAACTGTGTCATATCTTCCAAGACATGGCGCAGTTTTGCTCTCTCCATGTGCCGCCTTGCGCAAAACCAGAAATCCTCTTGCCATAGTGCAAGAATGTCTCCATTATGAACAGGATAATTTTTATGCAGGAAGGCACTCCTCCCTGCATCCCTGTATAAAACAATGCTTTGACTGTTTTTCCTCTATGTATAGGAGCTGCTAAGGACAGCACAAATGCGAACAAAAAATGATGAAAGGAAAATACTTCTCCATGTTAAGACCGCCTCAGGCTCGTGCGAGAGTTAGTTGTAAGTCCAGGTCTACGAGTCTGGACCAAATTTGCCGCAAATTGCATTGGATTAGCATTAAAAAAAACGAGCATCTCTTTGTAAATCTCAGCTTGGCTTTTGTATCAGATCTGCGTGCCACATGTTTGTGAATTTGATCCTATATTTATTTTAGTAAAATATAAAGGTTCATGCAAAACCTAAAAGGTAGCCCACATATGAACTTACAACTTGGAAAGGCATGCTGTACAGGTGTTTTGCATGTTATTAGAAAACTACATCATTTTTTTCTTGCTACAACCAGTGTTTGTGGCAGTATCGGGGAAATCAAACGTATACGCCTGACTTCATATTCCCTGGTGGTCCAATGGATTTAGATTGTATTTGTTACTGGGGAGGGAGATCGCGCATTCACAAAAAAGAGGGCCGGCCCATATGCTACAAGATTTACTAGTGGCAGCAGCCACGATCCAAGAGCGGAAAACAGTTTAAGGGAGGCATCGCAGGAAAGGGGAGATTGTTCCCTTTCCAACACTGCCTCTCTCAACCCTGGAGATCGAGGCTGTTCTTTTAGGCCTATAATCCCCACAGGTACTCTAGACTCCTAGAGAGCTCTCACCTGCTTCTTCGTCGCTCCTGTGGGGATTAGTAACCTAGCAGGCTAACATCAAGGGTGGGCAGGAAGAGGGGTTGGGGCTGAAGCGGAAGAGATTTGCTTTGCCCCGACCCTGTCTTTTAAAGAAGCATTTGCAATGCAATAGGTGATAGGTCTCGCTAGTGCGAGATTTTGAGCTACTGGCATTGTAAATGGCAATGCCTTTTATTTATGTGTTTAAAAAAACCTGCAATAATTAAAGGCATTGTAATTTTATAATACCAAAAGGTCAAAGTTTCGAAAATGCTTGTTTACTGAAACCTCGAGGTTGGCATTAACCCTTCAGATACAGTTGCGTTTAGTAACAAAAAAGTAGGGAAAAGGCATGTCATGCTGATCGATTCTACCCATTTGAACCACCATTACTGTGTATTATCTATAATAGATGAATAAGGCCGGTTAGGACAGTACTCGATGTAAAATTGTGTTGAAGGACAACAAATATCTAGATCAAAATGCAAGAAGAAATGGCTTTGTCTATGCTTGTTTAAACTTTCTTAGTTACTGTTTGGCCGGTAGATGCTCTGCATGGCCTATTTTACCATTTTATTGGCCAGTTTTTACATTTGATTTCCATGATATTACCACAAACATTGCTTACAGCAGGCACAAATGGATGCAGTACCCCTTCCTTGCAAGACACCCGTACAACTTATATTTACAAGTTCAAAACGACCTGGTTTGGAAATGGGGGACACTTTTTTGGCCCTCTGATTTGCTAATCAGAGCCCCTTTTATTTTGGTGCTCCAGTCTACTTTCTGTCCCAGTCCGACCAAGTGTAAATGGAGAGATGCCATATCTGGCATATTACTATGTGCGTATTTCACATATTAAAATGATGCAGTAATGCACTAACCCACATCCAACTCTCAAGTACTTGTTGCTAGACAAACAAACATCTCGATCCAAGGGCAAAAAAGAAATGGGAGAATTAATGTTTGTTCAGGGCTTCTATCAAAATTGGGCCCAAGTCTGTTAACATGGAATGGATACAGTGGTGTTTCTTTGTGGCATTCATCTACGGCTTATCTTATCCCTCACCCCCGCCTAGTCAAAAGTGTGCATTTCTAAACCAAGCAATGTTTCTACCTCTATACATTAGTTCAGATCTGTACAGATTAGGACAGTACATTTTTGAAAGGGGATTTGCAACATAGGTCCAGGAAAGTTGAGTACTTAGCACAGTTTCACAAATACTGACCCCACTTAGCTCCATTGAATGTACATTTATGTTACATGGTTATCCAGTTAATCTGGTAAAGATATGGCTATCCTATCCTGAATATATGTTGGACATCACAGATTCAGAAGTGTAAGGTAAGGGTATATGATGCAACAGGGATAATGTACTGAAATGTGTAAGAAGGTAGAAAAAAAGTAGAAGGCGTTATTTAGAACAATCTTCAGTAGTATATGCAGCAGGTGTGGAATTTTAAAGGTATCATAGAAGTAGGTAATGCTTCAAGTTCCCCATGGATTTTACAAGGTGGGGTCGTAAGTCCTGTTTTGAACTGGATCTCATTAAAATTTCAGTTGGCCCAGGCCACTCCTACAAGGCTCTGGGTGGATCCAAAGTCTCACAACCCTGTTCAGTGGTGGGTTAGTACTTAGGGCTTTAAGTGGGCTGGGTCTCAACGGTGCTGAGCACCAGCAGTTTTTTAAAGGGGGCCTCAAATCGGGTCTCTATCGGGCTCTGTTTTGTGCCCTGGCACTGGGTCCATTTTTTTCCAGAC
Organism: Lissotriton helveticus; assembly: GCF_964261635.1. NCBI lineage: Eukaryota > Metazoa > Chordata > Amphibia > Caudata > Salamandridae > Lissotriton > Lissotriton helveticus. The sequence continues at coordinate 1,914,522,096 of NC_136061.1, read as the reverse complement.
TGCAGTGACAGCGGGCACATCGATGTGCACGTGCTCACATTGCTCAATTCTCACTAGTGTGGGCTGCTCACACTGCTCACTTTTCAATAGTGTGCGCGTGCTCACACTACTCACTTCTCACCAGCGGAGAAGTTATGGCATAACGTCATGCCAGGTGAGCCTTGTAGGGGAAGGGAAATCCTTTAAAGAGAGTAATTTTCTCTCCGGATTTCCCTTCTCTTTTTGAAACCCAGGAGCAGCAACATTATCGTGGTGTCACCAGGGCTTTAAGTGGAAGCTTTTTCAATATTATATACAAGCCATAGTTGCTGCTTATTTATCTTATGCAACGACCAACAATTGGCAAAGCCAATAGTCATGACTTCTTGTAGGTATGATGTTACTTGTTGTATCATATATCTGGATGCAATGACGGAAACAGCAAAATACAAGTCGGGCGGCACACTATGCTAAGCACAGCTTTTTAGCTTATGTGTTTGTAAGCCACGCCCTTAATTACATTAGCCACGCCCTTTTGAGAAGCCCCCCCAGTTGTTTCAACCCACTTAAAGCCCTGTTAGTACTTACTGCTCACTAAGTCACCTGTGCATGCCTGCGCACTGAGCAGATTGGCGGCCTAGTTATAACGAGCTTTAAATAAGAAAAAAAAAATGACTATGTTAATGAGGAAAGAGAAACTCCACCTCCAATAGAACCACTGTGAACTGAGATCCTATCCTTTAGCCCCTGTAAACTCTTGTCTCTTCAGTGGGTATATTAGGATGAGAGTCCCTAACACACATCACTAACAGTTACGTAATCATGAAAACCAGAACTTACATACAGTCCAGTGTGCGTTTCTTCAAAGAAGGGGAAGGGCACCGAGATGGCAAAGAAAACCGAGATACTATCATTCTGCTTGTTGTTCACCGCGTCGCCTCTCTCCAGCCTGAAGTGTTAGAAGTCCTCAAGGAGCACCCAGCCCCTCACTGCTGCAAAGCTCAATCAATCAATCAATCAAAGCATTTGTATAGCGCACTACTCACCCGGAGGGTCGCAAGGCGCTGGGGGGGGGGGGGGTCCGCTACTGTTCGAACAGCCAGGTCTTGAGCTGCTTCCTGAAGGCGAGGTGGTCTTGGGTCAGGCGGAGGTGGGTCGGAAGGGAGTTCCAAGTCTTGGCGGCCAGGTAGGAGAAGGACCTTCCTCCTGTGGTGGCTCTTCGGATGCGGGGACGGCGGCGAGGGCGTGGCTGGTCGATCGAAGCTGGCGTTTGGGAGCGTAGAAGTTGAGGCGGCAGTTGAGGTATCCTGGGCCTTGGTTGTGTAGGGCTTTGTGTGCGTGGGTGAGGAGCCGGAAGGTGATTCTCTTGTTGACCGGGAGCCAGTGCAGGTCTCTCAGGTGTCTGGAGATGTGGCGGGGGATGTCCAGGATGAGTCGTGCTGAGGTGTTCTGGATCCGCTGGAGTCTCTTCTGGAGTTTGGCGGTGGTTCCGGCGTAGAGGGAGTTGCCGTAGTCCAGACGGCTGGTGACGATGGCCTGGGTGACCGTCTTCCTGGTCTCGGTGGGTATCCATCGGAAGATCTTACGTAGCATGCGCAGGATGTTGAAGCACGACGAGGAGACGGCGTTGACTTGTCTGGTCATGGAGAGAGAGGAGTCCAGGATGAAGCCCAGGTTGCGTGCATGGTCTGTTGGTTTGGGTGCGCTGCCCAGGGCGGGGGGCCACCAGGAGTCGTCCCAGGCGGAGGATGAGGATCCCAGGATGAGGACTTCAGTCTTGTCCGAGTTCAGTTTCAGGCGGCTGTTCGACATCCATTTGGCTACGTCTGTCATCCCTTCGTGCAGGTTGGCTCTGGCGGTGGCGGGGTCGTTGGTGAGGGAGAGGATCAGCTGGGTGTCGTCGGCGTAGGAGATGATGTTGAGATTGTGCTGGCGTGCGATGGCTGCGAGGGGGCTCATGTAGATGTTGAACAGCGTGGGGCTGAGCGACGATCCTTGTGGTACGCCGCAGATGACTTCGGTGGCCTCCGATCTGAACGGGGGGAGGCGGACTCTCTGTGTCCTTCCGGCGAGGAAGGAGATGATCCACTCCAGTGCCTTCTCCTGGATTCCGACGTTGCTGAGGCGCTGTACTAGGGTACGGTGGCAGATAGTGTCGAAAGCTGCGGAGAGGTCCAGGAGGATGAGGGCCGCTGTTTCTCCGTTGTCGAGCAGGGCTCGGATGTCATCGGTAGCTGCGATCAGGGCGGTCTCGGTGCTGTGGTTGGCCCGGAAGCCAGACTGCGAGAGGTCGAGGGAACCGTTCGTCTCGAGGAAGGCGGCCAGTTGCTTGTTGACGGTCTTCTCGATGACTTTTGCCAGGAACGGGAGCAGCGAGATGGGGCGGTAGTTCTTGATGTCGGTGGGGTCGGCTGATGGTTTCTTAAGTAGAGCGCTGAGTTCGGCGTGCTTCCAGCTCTCCGGGAAGGTGGCGATGTCGAAGGAGGTGTTGATGATGTCCCACAGGTGGGGCGCGATGACGGCGTCGGCCTTGTTGAAGATGTGGTGAGGGCAGGGGTCTGTCGGAGATCCGGAGTGGATGGAGTTCATCGTGCGGATGGTGTCTTCGGTGCTGATCGGGGTCCAGGCTCGGAGGGTGGTGGTGGGGGGCGGTGGTTCGGTCGTGGCGTGCGTCGGTTGGGTGCTGAAGCTGTTGTGTATGTCCGCGATCTTGTTGTGGAAGTAGGAGGCGAGGGAGTTGCAGAGGTCTTGCGAAGGGGTGGTGTCGTTGTTTCCGGCGTTGGGGTTGGAGAGCTCTTTCACGATGTTGAAGAGTTCCTTGCTGTTGTGTGCGTTGTTGTCCAGTCGTTCCATCATGGCGATACGCGGCATCCTGGGGGTGATTTCACACATGCCAGCCGACGTCCTAATGGGTGATGGGGAAGCAGTGCTTAATTTGAGCAGGTGCTTTCAGGTGCTCAGCACCGGCACTTCTTTCATAGGGCCGGGGCTACAATTTCTGACCCTACAAGTGGTGGTCTCAATATTAATTGTTCAAATTCAAAATAAAAATAAAGACATAAATTGCAGGGTGACTGGCTGGTAAATGTTCATAGACAGGCCAGCATACGCCTGTCTAGGCAGGCATGATTGTGTATCACCACGTTAGTGATGATGTCATCACGCCGATCCCAAATCCAAGAGGTCATCAACAAACTATGGCTTGCATTCTATTCCCTTAGTCTGCTGCACTGCCTGAGCATAAGCCTCCCATTGGATAATTGTAGCTGGGGGCTGGCTTATGATGGAGTTGAGGCAAGGAAGCTGCGAGAGCGCATTTGGAACTTGGGAGTGAGAGTTCTCGTGGAAGAATACATGAAAGTAAGTGTGGACTTTCCACTTGCTGCGTAGCCAGAGTAGCATATCATGCAGCCCTGCATTTTTGCTATCCTCAAAGTGCTCGATGTGACTGTGGCCCAATACAACTTTTGTGCGCCATGGTGTCACCTGTAGAATCTGTGCGCTGCACCCAAGCATGGTAATTGCTGAGCATGCGTCAGTCCAGTAGGCACCACAGCCCTACTTACCGGCATTGGCTGTATTACGGCTGGGGACAATGCCTATGCTGTAGCAGGCAGGCTCACAGAAATCTGAGCAGTGGATGCCAATGCCATCGTCATCCCTGGACCTACTAATTACATGCAGCACGAGCAGTAACATCACCTGCTTTGCTTGAGCAGCCGTTTGTTACACAATAAACCCAATCATACTGCACTGATTAATATATGCAAAAAAAGCAATTTCATTTGGTGTACATTTTGTTTTTGCACTTGGTGTAGGTAAGATAGTACAACATGCCATCTTCCACTTCTTTAGGAATGACAAAAGGAAACACAGAGTTCAAAATAGCAGGAACATGTACAGGCTGATGACAGGGGTCACAGGCAGCAGCAGTGTTATGGATGAGAGAGAGAGAGCAGGAGTAAAGAGGAGAAAGAAACAACATGAGAGGAGAGAGATAAGGCTGAGCTAAGTAGAAGAAAAGGAGAGCAAATCAGATACGAAGAGAAAGCTGCCATGATGTGAAGAAGAGAGCATTAAGAAGAGAGAAGATAGAATGAAAGAATGCAAGACAGAGAAAAAAAAGCAGACAAATGATAAAACGGAGACACCGCTAATCACTGCTAGAAGAGTGATAGTAAAGAGCCAAGATCGAGGGGAGAGAGAGCAGAGCATGGATAAAAGTGAAGAGGAAAAAGGGCAGGGCTAGAATGAATAGAGGGCAAATCAGAAATACAGGGAATAAGGTAACACACCAGGTGTGACAAAGATGATAGAAAACAATTTGAGAGTTGAGAGTATAGAGTATAGACTCTTAGAGCAAAGACTTAGGGGACAGACAACAGATCAAGGTTAGATGATAGAGACTGAGGCAGTGAGAGTGTTGAAAGTGGGGCACACAGGAGGAAGAAGTGAGCTGTGGCCTCCTTGGCAAAACTTTCAGCACCTGCACTTCTTTTTCTACAAATTAAGAATTGTGTGGAAGGCGACACACAAGCTTAAAAGACTTTAACAAACTAGCGGCGTGTAGCTGAAAATGTGTGTCCCAAAGAAAATCCCACATACAATCCCATATACGACGAAGAACTCAACCCCGAAGCAAACAAGAAGGCGGGGTTTTAGGTCTGGGTGGTGGGCGGTGAGGGAGGAGACAGACACGAGAGCGACAGGTTGGGTGGGGGATTGAGATCATGATTCATGAATGCAAGCGCCCATGTTTAAGTGAAAGCGGGTGCTCATGTGCTGCCTGCAGTAAGAGAAAATCAATAAAGAAAATAGTGCTCACAGACTAAATGAGACATACCCTGTAACAACCGAAGTAAAATGCCCAGTCGTTATGGGCGGTAACAAATGGAGTCAAGGCAGTACCAAGGAGGGACTAAAAAGCCTACTTACGAATCAGAAGCCAGCATTTATGAAAGACAATGACACACGCCAATGACAAGTATGGGCAGAGAGTGGGAGGGGCTTCCAGTGCATACCCTAATACAGCATGCCTCTCAGAGCAAGCAGCGCATGCGCACTGCTGCTAGGCTCGACTTAAAAAGGAAACCTACGGTGTAAGCATTGGAGGTTTCTTTAAAGTCCTCTCCAGTGATGGCCATTGGCAGACAGATGCACTGGGGGGTGGGGGAGGAGTGTGAGAATCACCATTGGTACACGCGCCTCGTGGCCCAGGGAGTTCTTTAGAGGCACATTCTTCTGAGCTATATTGGTTTTCCAGTCCCTCAACCTGAAATGTCACCTAACCTCCACAGATGTCCCAGCTGCCATAATGAATACCCTAAAGACAGCTGGCGCTTTAAAATATCGCCTTGGGGATTTATAACTTTCAATAACATAGCAGAACCTAATCCCTCTTAAAAATGGTATTGAAATGCTTCTGATGCCCCCTGAGGGGAAAGGGACACATATGCCACATGCATCCAGCTCAGAGTAAAATAACAGTATACCGCTTCTTGAGTATTTCATTAACTATATGATCTGCTTGATTCACTAGAGAGGAATCTTTAAATGCCACACACTAAGGATGTGACATACTGACTAGCAGAGCATTCCCTACAGGAAATCAGGGAGTACTGTCTTCCGCTTAATGTGTGTATATACCTGGATTGTTTACAAAGGTTAGCACTATGGCCTTGCTTCTCCAATTCCTAGAATGCTAGCATGCTACATAACAAATTATCTGATGTTGATCAAGGAGCACTTGCCTGGCGCCCAAGATTTTGCATAGTACAGGGCCTCAGAGCTGTAACTGTCTTGCTTATCTAACTCTTCCTGGGCCAGTGGTGATGAAGATGATGGAGTTATCTGGAGAAGAAAGCCTGCTTTCTGCATATTCAATGTCAGACAAGCCTTTGTCAAGAGTTGAGGAAACTGCCTCCTAGTCGAGATCCTTCAGTTGTTCCTGAGATACAGAAGAGCAGGATAAGGCAAGCCACTGCCTCCCTAGAATACTTGAAGGAGCGTACATTTTCTGCGTGAAATTCCAAGCACCTGTGTTTAGTTGCGATAGAGATTGGTGAGTATGCTAAGACATGACCAGTTTAACCAATTGTGTCAGGATTCAGTGTACTGTAATCCTCTTGATGGAATGTGACTGCTTGCTAGTTTGCTCAGAGGTAGGATGCACTTGGATTGTTTATCCTGATCTCATTTATGAAGCAAGGTGCCAGTTAATTCAGTTTTCTGTATGTGGGGTGTGCTCCATGATTGACTTTCTTGTATGAAGGCGAGGCAAAAATCCCCATCCTATTTTATTCCCCTTCCTTCTTTTTTGTCTAAAATAAGATACCCACCCACAGGCAAAAGATCTGTTTCAGCGATCAATTAGAGACCAGTTTCTAGTATTCTCTTGGTATTCCATTATCCTGCATCCTTACATTCGGGCAAGGGTCAGAGCCAGAAACAATTCTCGAATACATTTCTGTTCAGTGTCTTCGGTTCAGCTGAAGGCTGTGACTTTTGAGATTTTGTTCCTATTCCTTTCCAAGGTCTGTTGTAGGTATTAGGCTGATTGACAGAAGAATTTCTCCCAAATATCATAGTGAGGATGTACATGTTTTTATCTCAAGTTATATCTGACCAAAACCTAATCTGTCCTCCTTGTGGCTGCTAGCAAACAGAACCAGGTCCTGAGCCTGTTTAGACGAAGTTAAGTAGGAAGATTTCACCCATGACTCGACAAAAGTACTATGGGGTCTATTAGGATGGCATGCCGATTGCCAACACCCTACTGACAGTGGCGATCCGCGCGCCAAAACACTCAGCCGTTCAGCCTTTTACCCCGCCATATTCGCATGGCGGGGGTACCGCGGCGGACAGAAAGACCGTCTGCCACTTTTCCGCCGGTAGGGAGTCATCACAATTGCCTACTGGGCGGAAAAGGCCTGCAATATGGTGGCGGTGCCTTGCAGGTACCGCCATCCATATAACAATGGTGGCGGTGTAATGCCTTCCATGACGGAGACTCCGTCATGGAAAGGCATGTAGTGTTTCCTTTGGGGGCCCATTGCGGGCCCCCAGAGTAGTGGGTGAGTGCGGGGCTGCACTTGGGGGATACCCGTGGTCCGCCCCAACATTGGCATACACAAGGTGGCAGGCACCGCACGGTGCCTGTCACTTTGTGGATGCCAATGCACAATATGTTTATATTGCATTGTGGTGGGTGCTGCTTACAGCACCGCCCTCCACAATGCAATATATATGTGATGCGACTACCAGGGTGGCAGTTGCATCCTAATTGGTAGTGCGGGACCGCCGCACCACTGGCAGCTGGTCCTGGCACCGCTAGAGTGGCGGGTGGACTGGAGTCCGCTCGCCATCCTAATAGACGCCTATGTCACATGGCCTCTACTTTGAGCGCAACCTCAGTTTTAAAACTGATATCACACACAACAAAGATTGTCTGGAATCACATTGTACTGCTTTAAACTATGATGGTATTCCTGCCAGATGAAGACTTCAGAACAGCTGTCCCAACATAAGCCTTTCCCATCTCTGTTGAACCAACACACTTGTCATCAACATCAAACAGACTCCTCTAGCCCCCATTAATGGCGCTTCAGATTTTAGCAGTATAGGGGTGCACCATAAATTGTTTACCTTCCACAGCAGTAAAACGAAGCCATAAATTAATGTTCTCTTACCCTCAGTGTGGGCCTGTTGTCATGAATAATAAATATAACACAACAAAACGTGTATTTGCAAATCACACGTTCACCGTGAAGGGTATCTTGGCTCTGAACAACAGATGATTATTGTTACCCAGCTCAATGGTACTCCATGGGTTATCTAAAAGGCATCAACCCAGTCTGTTGAATCAAGAGAAAAATACATATTGATCACATGACCATTGTTGAAGTATTGTTTAGGCTTCCTGTACAAATACGCTATTTCAGTGATTGCATTATGTCCATTCACCTGTAAATCATCCACAGATTTGCAACATTGCAGATGAAGATAAATATATACTCCCAGAGTTGGAGCATTTTCATGCCAAGCTTTCAGATGTTCTTTTATTAACAAATACTGAGAACAATGGCGGGGGGAATACTGAACCAAATGTGGATTTTTCATTTGAGCAGCCTTTTAATCGTATATCTTTAGGCGCACAGATAGGCTAGCACTCTTACCCTGGGGTCTCTCGGTGTGTCATTTCTGTGTGTTTAACTCCATAGCATGCTTTGATCTTTAGATATTTGATCTTTGTAATTTTAACATTATATAATGTATATTATAAATAGTTTTGTAGGTTATTCTGCATGTATGGCTACCCAAAGGGTAGGTTGCTACAACTTGGAGCTTGACACCTCATTTAAGAATATGGGGGCATATTATCAAGGGGCTTTATCTCCGCTTTTTTGGCTTTAAAAGCCAAGAAAGCGGAGATAAAATTATCTCCCTATTACCAAGCTGTCGCTAACACCAGTTAGCGACAGCTAATAGGAGATAGTGCCCATCTTGGGCCCCGCTTTGCATGTCAGTGATATTTATCACTAATGACATGCAAAGTGGGCGTGCCGAGATGTTAGCGACTGAAAACAGTCGCTAACATCGCTATCTCCTATTACCAACTTTTGGAGATATTCGCGCTAAGCGCGAATATCTCCAAAAGCTAACACTTGCCCAGGAGCAGTTCTTAGCCATGTTATCCAGTGGGAGGTGGATAACATGGCTAAGAGCATTTGCTCGATAATGCATGAATATCGCTGACTTTTCAGCGATATTCATGCATTGCGGCCGTTTTTTATCGCATTTGCGATAAACCTTGCTAATAGCAAGGTTTATCTGCGATAAAAATCGCCGATTTGCGGCGATAATTTTTGTCTCTAAACAAGTTAGAGACAAAAATTATCTCTATTGGTTGGTAATATGCCCCATGGTATTTTTTATTTATTTTGAGCAGCGTTTGTGCTGATCCTTACAATCATTTAAAACACAATCTCACTGCTGTTTTTATTTGTGGATTTGTTTTCAGGGCTACAACTCACAAAAGGAGTTTATTGCTGCACAAGGTCCACTCCCTCACACTGTTCCAGATTTCTGGCGCATGATTTGGGAAAAGGAGATATATGCAATTATCATGCTGACAAAGTGTGTTGAACTTGGGAAGGTACAGTACAGAATGTTATGCAGTATTAACATATTCAGCTTTTTATGAAACATGATTTTTCATTGAGATGTCTTTGTATGCAAATGTTTCAAAAAAATATTCAGATCCATAACAAATTAGTAAATTGAAGTTTGAAAGGAGAAGTGTGAGGAATTGGGTTGTTGGTTGAGAGAGTAAAACCCTACACAAGCAACAGTCACAATCCTTGCCTGGGTGGATCACTAAAAACCACTATATTAACATTTGCTTAACCCTCTGGTAGCTTGGCACAAAAGCAGTCAGACTTAACTTAGAAGAAATATTTAAAATATTTATGCAGCACCTAAACAGTAGCAAAGCGAAATAACCACACAAGAATAATCCCACACTAATTTAGAGAAATAGTGTAAATAAAAAAAAAAAATGGATGCCAGATCAATAAAAATCCACCCAATTGAACTGGAGAGATTAAGTTTTATAGATTTAGATAAAGGTAGTGCCAAAAGGCACAAAGCACCAATTGAGGGTATCTGGTCGCTCTGGACCAGGATAAAGTCACAAGTTCAGGCTCACCGTGTTGGAGCACAGGCCAGACACAGGACCAAGTTTGGCCCACTGAGGATTGAATCTTATGTCCTTAGACTGCGGTCTTCTGAGCGGCATTGCTTTGTAGGGCTTCGTGTTAACCTCCATCAGTTTCGATGAAGTTATGCAGAGTGTTACGTTGTTCTGTGTCTATTCTGATGAGCTGTGCAGTGCAGCTTTGCACACTAACCCATCGGTTCCAATGAAGTTGGCAGCTGTGCAATGAGGCATTGCGGGACATTGCGTTTCTTCACTTCACACTTGGTGGAACCTTCAGTTATCCTAGGAGGAGCTTTCTCATATGCCAGCCAAGGGCCCAGGACCTGGGGAGGCACCACTTGGTGATCGGGAACTGACTCTAGCAGAGGACAGCACGGCTCATGCAGGTCCATTTAAAGATCTAGGCAGGTCCAGAGCAGCAGGTCAGCTGAGCAGTTGCAGGGAGGCCTCTGAAGCATGTTGTATTAGAGGTCAGTCAGGAGGTCAGTCAGCAGACCCTAGTAGTCACTCAGGGAGCCTGCGATTGAGGGAGCAGGTCCAGTCTTCCTTTGCAGGCTGCAGGGCAGGCCTCAGACAGCAGGGCAGTCCTTCTTCTCACAGGTCCAGAAGTATACTAAAGAATGGGTCAGAGGGTTCTATATTTATACCTGGTGCCAGCTTTGAAGTGACAAACATATTTGAATTTTCCTGTTTTGTCCCAGTCTGTCTGCTGTCACAATAGGCTAGTGTGAAGTTCTTTGTGTGTGAGCTAAGGCTGAGTATGTATTTGAAGTGCAAATAGGGCTGTGCCTAGCTCCACCCCCTAACCTATCTTGGATGTCCCACCCTGTCAACATCCACTCCCTCTAATTTGTGTCTTTCTAGGCGGAATACACAAAGGCCAACTACACCTAGTCATGAGACCCAGGAAACAAGCTGCAGGCATCAAATAGTTAAGATAAGAAAATGGCAACTTTCTAGGATTGACATTTTCAGAACTGTGAGTTAAAATCTGGCTTTACCATTAAAGTGGATTTTAAATTGCAATTCCCACAACACCAAACATGACATTTCTACCTGATCTCAAACAAAAGTTACCACTTATTAAATGTAATAAGGGAACCCAGTGTTGTCATATGAGAGAGGTAGGCCACACAGTAGTAAAATACGAATGTGTGAGTTTTTCACTAGCAGGGCATGTAAAGCTTAAAAGTGCATTCCAACTTTTGATTTACAATGCACCCTGCCTTAAGGGCTGTTTAACCTTATGAGTTATGTGTCTGTACTGAAAAGGGAGTTTTAAGCCTGGCAAGGGGTTTCAACAGTCCAACTTTTGACTCTCACCTCCTTCCTTTCCCGCCTACCTGCCTGCACCAGATCCAGGCCTCCTCATGTTCACGATCAATATGGTATATCCCTTTTATCACAGTCCATACTCCTCTTCTCCTAACCTCCTCTTTTCTCCCCCGGCTAAATCTTCTTCTGATTTCTTGTTTTCGCCAGTTCTTCTTCATTCTTCTCCCTCTGCCATTCCTCCAACACCTCCCTCACCTTCCACACACACATAAATTATGTTCTCCAACAATTAGAGGTGCATCCAAACAAAGCTTGCTACTTGAATGCAGTGACCAATCCAATGCTATGCGCTTTGCAAAATCCTTCTACTTCCCTATTTACTTCCTTGTGCATCTTGTTATTAGCATCCGGCTTTCTTACTCTTAGCATCAGCTGTGTCTAGATAACATCCATCCTATCCCACATCTCTCTTTGTTTTATCTTCAACTATTTTCTCATTGATTTTAACAGTTTCAGGCCAGAGATTTGCACCAAATAATTTTCCCCTAGCCGTATAAGGATCACATCTGACCACAATCTCTTCCTGCTCAAATCCCATATGATGGGCAAAATTGGCTCTGTCTCATCCCCCAAATCCTGCCAGTGCACTGACAGCTTGTCATCCCACAATCCCAGCTGTTCACCATAGCACTGCATTTTAGCACAATCCACGGCCCATCTCACATTGGACTGGTTGCATTCTGCTTCCTGGAGACTGAATTCTCCTTAACAGGGTGATTAAACTCATCAATTACCATCTTACGCCCTTGACCCATATCTCGCATACCTCTACTTTCTTGCCGGCCTCTATCTCGCCAATCTCTACAAACTTTTACACACCACCGCAGTCTGTATGCTGAGTCGCTGCCCCCATTCTGAACTAATGCATTGTGCTCCTTTTTCTGACAGCTTTCCAGATGCAAACACTTCCTAAAGACATTCACAGCCCCTGTTTATCGGTCACCATGCCCCCCATGCACAAACAGCCCACCCTCCTCTGCTTCTCTTACATCTGTGTACAGTGCATATGCCATCAGTGGACAGTTTCCTTGTTATGTTGCCTCCTCAAAGTCACCCAGCATCCCTTTTCTTTCTGGTCCATCTCACTTCTTCCCACCTTCACCAAAATCCTACCCTCTTTGCACTTGAAATCTTCAACCTGTGTCCCATCATAGTTCTTTGCTCTCACCCATTCTGACATTCAATGCTTCAAAAAAATCATTGAAATGTTGCCTCTAAGTAAGGCAGTCTCCCAAGCAGATGCACACACAAATCCTACCTGAACTATAATCTCTGGTGGTGCTGCTGAAATGGGAGGCTTCCTACTGTCTGTCCCTTTCATTTCGACATAACCTTCCAACCATTCAGTTCATACCCCAGAAGCATTTGCCATTAAATGCTGTGCCTGCCATCTTTCCCCAGGCATCAGGAGTGATACACCATTTTCCACCAGTGATATTAAAAAATGGTCATCATTCCTTGCCAATCTCTTCCTCTCCTTTTTGCTTCACTTAGAATAAATTCCATCCGTGCATGTTTATAAGTCTTCCTCATCTCTTTGGTCAGAGAGTTCTCAGCTAAATCCAGTGAATTCATCTCTCTTGCTTAGGGAACTCTTGTTCCATCCTGCTCTGCTTCTGGTGCCAATCCACGGAACCTCAACCGATGATAATTTGATAAAGCATCTGCTACCTCAATATACAGGATATACGGAAGCCAGAAAATCATGTTAAGATGCAAACAGCTCATCCCCAACTCCCTCAACAGTTTCAATACCAACTTGTCACCCACCACTAGTTTATGACTGTCACAAACTTTTCAATGTCAATCAAAACAGATAACCATTTCATTTGCCAGGAACCCGTCCCATACTTTCAACATCAATGATCACTGATAAAAAGTCCAATAAAGGCAATGTTATGATTATGCCTCTTCCAGTCCTCCAGAAACCTTTCAGGACACAATCATCCCTTCTGCTAAAAGCTGAAGTCCAGGATGCCCAATGCATCTGAAAATATTTCAGCAGCCCATCTGTATGAGTCAGTATCTATCCACATCGTCACACTGTTGTAACCATGTAGAAAGCACGACCAGGTCAACCTGTCCTCAGCCGCATTAATCTTTGGGTGGTGGTGCAGCCTGGTGACTGCATTCATGGCCAGTGCCATGTTCCTGATGAACTCTTTCCCAGTGCCACTACTTTCACAGCAAAGTTCAGGAGCACAATATCTGCTTTGATTGATCACATTTCTGATTGATGACCACCTTGCACAGAAGTGTTCATAGTGCTGCCAGCTTCTCTGCTGGTAATTTTGACACTATTGCTATAGAATCTTAGTCGTTGCCTTAAAAAGTCAGTATTATCAATGGCTCTTTCTTCTTCCCTAGATCTAATAGCTCTCCCAACTCCTGTGTCACCAGCTACATCGTTTTCATTAAACAGGCAATTTACCTCTTTCTAGCTAGCCTTCTTCCGAACCATTGTCCCTAAACAGAATCCTTCATAACGTACGATCCACTGTGTAGTGTCTTGCAAGTTAGCAATGAAGGAACACTTTTGCCTCCTGAAGAACTCAGTAGAGCTGAATTCAATGATGGCTGATTTAGAATGTTGAGCTTCCAGTTACACGCAGATGAATAAAAACGTGTAATACTAAGCTCTGTCTGTGTTGTAGTCATTAGCGGGTACCCAGGCTAGGGAGGACATTACAATTGCTGATGATGATGTGATTGTTTGTATAGAGATGTTGAAGATGTAATTGATGCATATGAAGAGACTGATAAAAAGTTGATCAAATATCTTGCCGGTGATGGTGTAAAATAGGTCATACAAAAATGCAGCGAACTGACAAATAAGTTGCATACTGACAGATTAATGAAGGTTTGAATCTCAAGTTTAATCCAGTGCCCAGTGTTGAGTACAAAAGATACATTTTCAGTCAAGAACGACAGAAAGTTAATGAAACCATTGATGAGTTTGTGAAGAGACTCGACACACTCATCAAACACTGGAAGTTTAATGAATGTATTGAAGAAGAAGCTTTAGGTCTTAGAATTATTGATGGATGCTTGTCAGATTCATTCAGATGACGAATGTTGAGAGAAACTCTTAGTCTATAGTGAGTTGTAATGGCTGCCAGAGCTGAGGAATGTGCTGATAGACGAGCTGCTTATATGGAGGCCAAAGGCGCCCAGAATAAATCAGTCCTGAGTGTGAAAAGTAAGCCATAGCAAAAGACTGAAGGACACAAAGCCATGTCTAAATGTAAAACACAAGTTGTGTTTTAGATGTCGATTTTTGTTTCCACACAAAGGTAAATATCCCGCCATTGGATAGGTGGGTAAAGGCTGTGGGAAGGAGAACCATTTTGTGGCAGTTTGCAAAGTGAAGGAAAAAGTAAGTGTGTCACGGCCCGAAGACAGAATGGCCAGCAAATTTTCCAGAAGCAACGATCGGCGCACACACGCAAGGCCAAGAGGTGGCACTGAACAAAGTCAATTGTTATCTAAATCATCGTCAAACAGCTCTTCTGCATCAGTATCAAGTGAAAGTGAAGAAGATGGTTGTGCCATGTTGATGTTTGCCTCATAAAACTGTGTATTTGTTGGACTGGACGCTTCAATGATAATGAAACACAAGAAAACTAAGGAGCAAGCACCCATACATTTGCTTCGAGGCACAGCGTCAAGTGCCTTTTTACTTAGTTTCTGCACGCTTCTGATATGGGGCTGATTTCCATTAACTACAACATGAATGCTCACAACGAAATAGTAAGTCAATTCCCTTTCTTGTTTCATTGTTAGGGAAAACTTAAGACTTTAATGAGGAAATCTCTCCTGTTGCTCAAAGACATATATACATTGCTTTTCATTTACAGGAAGCTGTTGAAAAAGAACTTGAATTGTTACTCAAGCATGATACCATGGAGTGTTCTACTGGTTCAATGACATGGGCTTCTCCCATAGTGGTAGTGCCCATTAGACAGTTAAGGAGTTTCAAGTTGATCCCCCCCCAGAATGCAGAAAGACCATCACCCACTCACTCATTACTAGCAGACTGGACCACGGCAACGCTCTCCATGCCGGAATCAACAAAACCCTGCTACACAAGCTCCAACCCATCCAGAACACCGCAGCCAGACTCGTCCCCGGAGCCCCATGACACAAGCATATGACCCTGCACCTACGAGACCTCCCCTGGGTCCCCATCAAGAAGAGAGTAACCTTCAAGCTACTCACCCACACCTACAAATCCCTCCACAACATCGGACCCAAATACCTCAATGAAAGAGTTTCCTTCAACGCACCCAAAAGGAACCTCCGTTCCCCCGACCTTGCCTTGGCAGAGACCTGTGCATCTGCAGAACTGGAGCAGGTGGAAGGGCCTTCTCCTACGTCACAGAAAAAACCTGGAACAAGCTCCCAGTCAACATCAGATGCTCCCCCAATCTGCACACCTTCAGGAATAGCCTCAAGACCTGGCTCTTTGACTGATCCGGAGCTGCCCCCCGCCAGCGCCTTGAGACCCTCACAAGTAAGTAGCGCACTCTATAAACCCCTGATTGATTTATTGATAACACAATTAAATAGCAAACAAGTCTTCTGTCACCTTGATTTGATTAAAGGTTATCTTCAGGTGTAACTTGAAAAAGATTTCAAGTACATTACAATCATTTCTACACGTGTTGGTTTGTTTCGATTACATTTTTGTGTGTCATCGGTTGCAGACCTTTTCAAGACGTCATTTGACGTATCATACAGCCTGTCAAGAATGTGTTCAATTACAGCGATAAAATATTCGTTTTTGTTGCTACACAAAAATAGCACAATAAATCTTTCACACAACTATGTTGTTTACTTTCTGATGCAGGTTTGACTTTGAATGCAGACTAGTGTGAGTTCCATAAGATAAAGCTAAAATTCTTTGACCATAGCTTTTCTGATGGGACTATGACATCTGATACTGCTAAAGTACAAGCTCTGTCAAATGCTGATCCCCCATAAGATTTTTCTATGGTGGGGGGCGCTTGAGGGCGCACACACGGAATGGCCGCCTAACAAGGAGGCTCCCGTTCCCTGGAACAATTATCCTTCCTTAATCCTGCCCCACTGGTGACCGAATGTCCCCGAAAGCAGCTCATCCTGTGTAAAGTACTGCCACCTGTACCCGGTTTGATTTCTGGGACGCTAGCATTTCCTGGAGCCGAGAGAACGATCCTGTTGTGATACCCCGGAGGTGTCCCTGGAGCCGACGAGTCGGGCAGATCGGACGCCTGCAGCCAGGACAGACCGGGGATTACCGCGAGGTGACAGGCCCCAGCCGTTGGCACCCACTGTGTGGGCTGCACACTCGGACATCGTCGGATCGCCGCCTGAACCTCCCCTCCCCTGCTTGCTGTAGGATCGACGTGCTGCCTGAGTGTTTGACGGCGAGGGGCTGCCGGACTTGATGGGCTCCGTACCGGTCCCTCGCGCGACTGCCGCTATCCCTGGAGATTTGCCGACGAACGCCCGGTGAGTGACTCGGCCCTGGCTGTAAGGGGAACGGGCTCTTTCCTCACTGCGGAGGCGGGCTGAAGAGGCTGCCAAGTGAACTGTTGTCCTTGGACTGCTCCGCAATATTGTTTGTAAGGCTGGCTCTCGGCCTGGAGCCGTTATTGCCCGCCACTGCATGCCCTGTAATGTGGAGAGACTTTGGTGCGCTTCCAGAACCTGCCGGAGGTACGTGGGGACAGCATATGTAGATCCTCCCTCCCCGGGGGTCTACCTATGTCGCACACATAGGGGTGTGTCTCCCCACCCCTGTGGGGGCCTGCTTCGACATGCATTGTGAGGCACTGGAGGGAGAGTGAGTAACGCTGTTGGGGTAACTTGAGACTACTGCAATATTGTGAGTGGGCTAGCTCTAATAGCCTGTGTGAAAGACTATACTCTGACTTGTGCATAGGCCTGCAGTGCCTAATCCCAGCTCTTGCGTGCTATGCCGCAGCTGCCTTGCTGCTTACACGTGAGGGCCCCAGCTCTTTCATATGCACGGCTCCGCATGTCCAGCCTGAGACCTGAACAAAGCCTTCTGCATGGAGTCAGGCACATAACTACCTTGTCTTTTTGAGGGACGCCTGTGGGACGCCCCGGACACACGTGGTGTCTGCAATACTCTCTTTCTGACTGACCTACACTTTTCGGGGCCTACCTAGTAGTAGTGGATCCTAACCGGCCGAGTACTGGCATTGTCGATCCTTTGTACTATCCTACCTGTGGACGTGCCCGGACTTAAACAATTGACACGCCCAATCGACTGGTGGGGGAGCACCCCTGATTTGCTGACCTCTGTGTTGGCGGGTGGTGAGAGAAACAGAGGCACGATGGTGCTACCGGATAACCGCCAACCGAAAATACGTTTTGACGCCGCAAAGAAAGGGTCGAAAACAACACCGGAGGATGCTAGAACTAGCGGAGCGGGAGCGGCCGCCACTGAATCTCCGGCTGCGGAACTTGACATGCACAAACTGTTGCAGGAGATGTGCCAGGGATTCGCCACGGTGGTAGAGAAGGTGGACAGGATGTCTTCCAGGATGGACGCTCTGGTGCACAAGGTGGACCAACACGAGGAGCAAATCACGACAACAGAGCAACGTATCTCGGACAATGACGATACCACCGCAGCACATACAACTCAACTTGCTCGCATGGACAACCTGTTGCGGGTTATAGCTGCAAAAAATGAGGATTTGGAAGCCCGTAGCCGACGCAACAACATCCGCGTCACGGGCGTTCCGGAGTCCACGGACACGGGCAAGATGGAGCTCTACGTCGAGAACCTCCTCAGAGCGTCGGTGGGAGAAGATGCTTTCTCACCCAGTGGTAATGTATTCCAGGGACCACTATCCCACCTTTGCCTCCGCCGAGGGTGGTACAGAACGAGAGACTAACAGGGGGAGAAGTGGCTGTGCGCTCTTGATGTTGTCTCCCCTACGGGTATACCCCATTCATTGTTACAAGTTGTGGGTGTTTTGGGGGGCAGGGGAGATGGCCAGGGAGGGAATAGGTGGCTACTGGCATGATTGGGATGCGGTAGTGGGAGGGTAGCCTAAGCGGGATTTTTTGTTCCACAGGGGGGGGCACTGTCATTTGGCATACGTGGTCCGGTTGTGCACCTGAGCGGGAATGTTACTACAAACACTATTATGGCATGTTATATCTGTACACGGCTTATTAATTAATGGCGGGGTCGAACCTTAATGCACAACTGAATTGCATGTCTTGGAATATCAGGGGCCTTAATGATGCAAAAAAAATTCGGAATGTGATTGCATATTTGGAACGTCATAAAGTTCAGATTGCTATGTTGCAGGAGACGCACCTGTCCCCGCAAACACGAACCACGTTTGCCAGCAAGTGGGCAAGTGCCAGAGTCTTCTCATCCTATTCCACTTACGCGCAGGGGGTGGCCATCCTCATTGGGCGTACAGTACCTTTCCAGATATGTGGCGAATTGTCAGATGTGGAAGGCCGCTTTGCTATGATTTGGGGCTGCCTAGGTCGTGATAACATTACATTAGTGAACTGTTATGCCCCTAATGTAGATATGCCAGTTTTCTTCACAACCTTATGGGGCAAGATCCTGGATGTCGGTTCCAGACATATCATTTGGGGGGGCGACTTTAACTTGGCGCTGGCGCCTCCCCTGGACAGAGCGGACGGAGTGACACATTATAAGCCCAGATCCAGAGAAGCACTACTGGGTGTGCTCTCGGAGGGCGGCTTAATAGACAGCTGGCGATCTCTACACCCTTCCCGGAAAGAAGGTACACACTTTACCTCATTGACAGGCACATGGGCTAGATTAGACTATTTCTTCATGACTAAAGAGATGGGTGCTGGGATGTCCAGGGCAGCGCATCTGCCGAGAACATACTCTGACCATTGTCCGGTATTATTGCAACTACGGGTGCCTGGCTGGGACACCCCCCGACCACACTGGCGACTACGGCCTGCGGCCCTGTTAGACATGGTGTTCCGAACCGAGCTTGGCGAAGAGATTACTGCTTTCTTCCCTCGAAACAAGGGGTCTGTTGACTCGGTTGAACACATCTGGGAGGCGTTCAAAGTTACGGTCAGGGGCTACTGTATATCGAAAAGCTTCGGAGTGCTTCGCGACATACAACACACAATCAATACACTGAACAGTGAACTGAAAGAATTAGAAACTCGAATGGTGGCGGAATGTACACCTGACATACAAGCGGAGTTTGGGGCTAAATTGTCGCGCTATGAGGAAGAAGCGGCCAGAGAAGTCAAGTTTAGGGGGAAATATTGGCAGGCGAGTAGGTACTGTGAGGGGGACAGACCTGGCAAAGCTCTTGCTGTGTTGACACGTACACCTAACTCACAGAACACCATCCTGAAAATCGTGAACGACCTAGAACATACGGTCAGAGACACAGACGACATTTTGACTGCCTTCTTGACTCACTACCACGCACTCTACACCACGGCCACTACCACAGATGTGTCATACGATAACTTCCTTGGCGATGTGGCTTTATGCAGGCTTAGTGACACAGATAGGGCCTTTCTTGCCGCTCCCTTTGATCTAGACGAAATCAGGGATGCCATTATGTCTCTTCAAAATGGCGAAGCACCCGGTCTGGATGGACTCCCAGCTGAGTTCTACAAAGCATACATAGACATCATGGCTCCTGTCCTCCGAGAAGTCTTCGAGGAATCCTTGGCTGATGGACTCCTTCCCCTTTCCATGCGTGAGGTCGTGATTACCTCTCTCCTGAAGCCTGGCACAAGCCCCAGTGCCCGCGACTCATACCGTCCGCTCTCGCTCTTAAACTGCGATGTTAAAATACAGGCGAAGGTACTGGCCACCAGATTGTCTCTTCTGATGACCCGTATTGTATTACCTGATCAGTCCGGGTTCGTCCCTGGCCGGTCTACCTCTCATAATCTTCGTACACTGTTCTCCTTGATTCACACGTTGCACCCTGATCTCCCCGTCGCAGCGGTTTTTCTGGATGCCACCGAGGCATTTGATTCCATCGAATGGCCGTATTTATTCGCTGTCCTGGACCGCATGGGGTTCCCTAAAATGTTTATTTCCTGGGTTAAGTTGTTGTATACGCACCCCTCAGCGAGGATATTGATTAATGGGCACCTCTCTCCCTCCATTGCCATCACGAGGGGTACCCGCCAGGGCTGCCCATTATCCCCCCTCCTTTTTGCGATAGCTGTTGAGCCACTAGCCTGTAGGCTACGCCAGTTGCACCGAGAGAGTGCGGTCCGCTGTTTTCGGCGTCAGATAGGTGTGTCTCTATATGCTGATGATATGACGCTATTTGTCAAAGATCCGCTTCACAACTTAAATCCCCTGCTGAGGGAGTTCGTCGTATTTGGAAGACTCACTGGTGTCCATGTCAACTGGGCCAAGTCTCAATTCTTCCCCCTCACGGATGCGGTATCTGACTTCTCACTCGATTTTCCTTTAGAGTGGTGTCATTCGGACCTGCGTTACTCGGTATTCAAATTTCTCGCGATAAAGATGAAACAATATGTCTTAACTACGGTGTAGCAATCACAAAACTAACTGCTTCAGTTGATCGCTGGATCTCCCTCCCTCTATCTATGGCAGGGAGAGCCTCGCTTATCAAAATGGTGGTATTGCCCCGCTTTCTGTACCTATTTCTTAATATCCCTTACTATCCGAGTGCGTATTTTTTTAAGACATTAAAGACGGAATTATGTCGTTTATTCTGGGGGGGGTAAACAACCACGGTTGCGGTGGGCTACACTGATTCTACCATATGATAAGGGGGGCTTTGACGTGCCTGACTTCGAGGCTTATTATCTATGTGCACAGGCGCATTACACCTATCACTGGATGATCCCCACTCCCTGCATGCCGCAACTGGCAGTCGAAGACTAGATAGCGAACCCCCTACCTCTCAATGGGCTTCTACATTGCCCAGCGGCGTCCATAGATACCCCGTACACTACTGTCACATGCACTATAGATGCTTGGAGTCGCCTGGCCAAGAAGTTGGGATGCTCCCTACCATACTCGCCTAGGTTACCAGTGGCATACCACCCTCAACTCGAACTACTGCAGGAGCGTGGCTTTCAGTTGCTTTGCCGGCGCATAGGAATCACCTGTTGGGGCGACCTCTTCTCCAATGGTCAGTTTCGACCTGCGGATCTGTTTTTTAAATCTCACACCCCTACTCCCCTTGACTCGTTTTATTACATACGACTCCGCCAAGGAATGAGGGAAATTCTGCCTGGCTTCCCTGATGAACCTGAGGTCCTCCTTCCATTACACTTCATGCTATGTTCCCAGGATGGTTCCCATTTAGTGTCAGGCAAGTACCGCCATGTTAGGACATCTGGCCTAAGTCCGGAAAGCCCGGCCAGGGCACACTGGTCTTCCGATCTAACATCAGAGGTCACTGACTAACAGTGGCTCTATTGCTGTAACCTAACGGCCAGGATATCTGCCAGTAGCAGGCTTAAGATGATCCACTACAAATTCTTGCACCGGTTGTACTATACGCCTGTCAAAAAGCACAGGTTTCATCTGTCAAGTGATGACAGATGCGAGCGCTGTCATGCGGAGCGTGCCGGATTCCTCCACTTGGCCTGGGAGTGCCCCCTCATTCAGGTCTACTGGCAACAGGTACATACCGCCCTTGAATCTATGGTTGGTAATCCGCTGCACCCGGACCTGTTATTGATACTACAAGGGTACACACCACATATCCCTAAGACTTATAGGAAATTCCTGGATGCCGCTCTGCTTCTTGCCAAGCGTCGCGTTGCGTGCAGATGGGGCCGTGGCAGGGCGCCAAAATTCAAAGACTGGCTTGCAGACATGACCCATTGTCAGGACCAATACATGATTTTTGCTGAGACGCTCCCACTCTCCAACAGACCTAGAGACATATGGGGTCCTCTTATCACTTACACGCTAGCCCAAGCAGTTGAGGATGAGGGATCAGGTGGAGACGGGGCTTGCAATGGTGGAGATGTAGATATGGAATCTGCCTGACTTACTATGTGGTACTACCAGTACATATACTATACTTGTATCCAACTACTGCATAAATTACTGCATGTCTGTCCATATGGTTTGCCTCTGACTGATGACTGTTGCAGAGCGTGGGGGAGGGGGAAAAAAAATAATAATAATAATTTCAACCTATTTTCTCTACCTCCTTGTACTTAACTGGACTATGATACTTCTAAAGATATAAGCCGATTCCGGGCCGTTACTCTTGAATGACATGCAACGTATTTATACTGATGCTATATCCCCGTTCTATGATGCTAATGCCTTGTTGATAACTGTATGAAGATGTATGAATACGGTAGTGCTTATCTGTGCCACATTGCCAACCGCTGTATTGACTCATGGTGAAAATTTCAAAAATAAAGTTAATTAAAAAAAAAGATGTTTCTATGGTGCTTACATTTCTTAGCATGGCCGGATAGTGTTCTAGATATATATGAGACTCCATTGAGAGACTTGACAAAAAAGAACATTTTATATTATTGGTCACATCAATGTGAGAAATGATTTAAGAAAACCAAACAAGCCATTGAGAATGCTACTGAAATGGAATGGCATACTTCAATCCAAATCTTTACAAAGAGATTGTTTTTGACGCTAGTCCAGTTGGGTTAGGTGCTATCCTTGTACAGCACAGCAGACACCCAAATGCTCAAAGGCATATTGCGGCATATGCAAGTAGACGTTTGTAAAAAATAGAACATTCTTATTCACAACCTGAAAAAGAAAGTTTAGCCGTGGTATGGGCTTCTGAACATTTCCATGTAATCCTGTACAGAAAAGCCTTTTTATGCTGCTAACTCATCATCAAGCTTTACCAACAATCCAAATGCAAAGATTCCTCCTCGCATTGAACGATGGGAACTACGATTCCAAAAGTACTATTATTCCATTGTGTATCATCCAAGGAAGGCTCAAAACCCTGATGAGTCCTTTTGAGAGTGCCCATACAAGGACCCGGTAATACATCCAAGATGGCTAAAGCCTCTATCAATTTCATTTTAAAGTTAGCCAAAATTATCACTACCACGAGCTATGATAGTGATATGCTAAAGTTGAAACATGTATAATTACACATCAGTCATTGAACCAACAATCTCAACCTCTCACCAGTGATAGTGAATATCAAAAATAAAAAAGTGGCAAACATGAACTGTCCATAACTCAAAAAGGAGTTACACTGTGAAAATCGAGATATCCTGCTTCCGGAGAGTCTGCGACACAAAAAGATTGAAGTGGCCCACAAAGGACATTGTGGAATCGCTACAAAAACGAATTCTCTGCGACCGAGTCTGGTTTCCTTATATCTATGAGAGGGTTGAGAAGAAATTCAAGGCTAGTCTTATGCAACTTCTTTTCTACAAAAGTTACTCAACACAGCTTAACCCCTTTGCTGCGGTGGCAATTCCGCCGCAGCGCTAGGGGGGATGGGGGGCCGATGACGGAGCGGTTCCATCACGGCCCCGCCCGCTCAACAGAACGTCCAGTGCAGGCACGGAATCAGCACCGCGCAGGCGCGCCGATCGGGCCATGACGGAACCGCTCCATCATCAGCACAGCGCGTCCGAGGCTGGTGACGGAGCGGTTCCGTCACCAGCATGGGAGGGGTTAAACCTGTTAGAATTCCCAAAGCATGCATGGGAGAGAGTAGCCATTGACTTTTTTGGTACACTTGACAATGGACATAACCTGATGGTGACTTTGGACGAATACACACGATTTGCATTAATTGAGGATGTCTCAGCTACCACTCAAGACAGAGTCATTAATAGACTAGATGGCACCTTTGCAACATGGGGTATTCGAGCCATATTCAAATCTGACAATGGCCTGCCTTTTAACAGTCGAGAGTTCAAGATTTCTTAGAGCATCTGAATATAAAGCATCAGGAGAGCACATCTCTGTTGCTCCAGGCCAACGGACTTGAACGGTTTTTGAGTATACAAAAGAAAGCAGTGCAGCGTGCTATTCGACCACAGATGAAAGTCCTGCAACATTGATGTTTGGGAGAACAATGACAAACAAGATATCTCAATGTACCAATCCGAGAGAGAAAAACAAGAATGCAACTCTTGAGAAAGGACTTGGTTCTAAAACAAAAGATGAAAGCATAAGCTGACAAAGACAACATGTGAAGAACATCATCTTTAAGAAAGGAGATCAAGTGCTTGCACGCCAGATGTGGAAAGGAAAATCTGATGCTCCATTTGATGCACAAACATTTCAAGTGGTGTCTAGCAAGGGCCAAATGATGACTGCCCAAAGCCCTGGGAAGTCTATTGCAAGCGACTTTTCTCACTTTTGGCATTAAATTCATCGTTCATCAAATCTACCTGTTGAAGGAGAGAATACTCCTGAAGCACCAGTGACTGGTGTTGCCTCTACACTATTGACGCAGTTCCTGGACGGTGACAGTTCCAAGTTTCCCAATGCAAGATCAGGCTAACAATTAAAGCGCCAAAAAGATTGATTGAAGAGACTTAAATAAATAAATAAATAAATTATATATATATATATATATATATATATATATATATATATATATATATATATATATATATATATATATTTTACCTACTGGCGATAGCCAGTAGGTATATATAGTTAGGATTGTTTTCCATAGGGAAATCGCAACATTCTATTGGGAATAACTTTGGCGACGGTTGAGGAATCTTCCTGAAATTTTCCTTAACTTTGCCTCGCGGCGCTCTGGTCCTTCCCTGAAAGTTTGGGGGGGATTCGTCAAGCGGGGGCCGAGATAAAAGGGGGTCCCAAAACGTGTTTTCCCCATGTTAATTTCCATAGGGCGGTTGGACTCACTTTTAGCCCGAACGGCTGAATGGTTTTCCACCAAACTTGGTAAAATTGTAGGGACTGGTAGCCCGATGTGGCTTTGCTATGTCTCAAGATATGTGCTCCAGTGGTTTTTACGAAAATTAACTTTGAAAAAATATATATTGGGCTACATTGGGCTATATATATGTTAGAGCCCAAATGTAGCCCAATGTAGCGCAAAGATGGCCACCAGAGACAAAAAAAACAAATGTAGCCCAAATATCAGCCAGATGTAGCCCAACTATAGCCCAATGACAGAATGTCCCAGAGTGTTCTAAAGAACAACTAGAGCGCTAACAGTCTTACCTATGACACAAGTATGGCACACCTGAAGTTATCTTGATTGGAATAAAGTGTTAACACTTAAAACATTTAATTTGCAAAGGAACAAAATGAGGGGGTTCATTTTGCCATAGAAATTATGATTAGTGCTGAAGAAAGAAAAATTAGGGCACATTTTGAGTGACTTCTCAAATCCTCTTATATTTCATTAAAAGAATTCTGATATGCAGTCTCCCAAGATGGCCATCAGAGACAAAAGAGCCTGTGCTTAAAAACTCTGTTAGCAAAGCAGGCATTTGAGATTAAAAAAATAGTTACGATTGTTTTCCATAGGGAAATCGCAACATTCTATTGGGAATAACTTTGGCGCCGGTTGAGGAATCGTCCTGAAATTTTCCTTAACTTTGCCTCGCGGCACTCCGGTCCTTCCCTAAAAGTTTGGGGGGGATTCGTCAAGCGGGGGCCGAGATAAATGGGGGGTCCCAAAACGTGTTTTCCCCATGTTAATTTCCATAGGGCGGTTGGACTCACTTTTAGCCCGAACGGCTGAATGGTTTTCCACCAAACTTGGCAAAATTGTAGGGACTGGTAGCCCTATGTGCCTTTGCTATGTCTCAAGATATGTGCTCCAGTGGTTTTTACGAAAATTAACTTTGAAAATATATATATTGGGCTACATTGGGCTATATATATGTTAGAGCCCAAATGTAGCCCAATGTAGCCCAAAGATGGCCACCAGAGACAAAAAAAAACAAATGTAGCCCAAATATCAGCCAGATGTAGCCCAACTATAGCCCAATGACAGAATGTCCCAGAGTGTTCTAAAGAACAACTAGAGCGCTAACAGTCTTACTTATGACAAAAGTATGGCACACCTGAAGTCATCTTGATTGGAATAAAGTGTTAACACTTAAAACATTTAATTTGCAAAGGAACAAAATGAGGGGGTTCATTTTGCCATAGAAATTATGATTAGTACTGAAGAAAGAAAAATTAGGGCACATTTTGAGTGACTTCTCAAATCCACTTATATTTCATTAAAAGAATTCTGATATGCAGTCTCCCAAGATGGCCACCAGAGACAAAAGAGCCTGTGCTTAAAAACTCTAATAGCAAAGCAGTCATTTGAGATTTAAAAAACGTTTTAATATATAAAAACGTTATCCGCTAATAGAATTAGCATTTAAAAAACCTTGCAAATTCAATGAAAAAACCATAGGTTTCAGGCCTTATATAGTTAGGAATTAGCATTTAAAAAACCTTGCGAATTCACTGAAAAAACCATAGGTTTCAGGCCTTATATAGTTAGGAATTAGCATTTAAAAAACCTTTGAAATTCACTGAAAAAACCATAGGTTTCAGGCCTTATATAGTTAGGAATTAGCATTTAAAAAAACCTTGCAAATTCACTGAAAAAACCATAGGTTTCAGGCCCTATATAGTTAGGAATTAGCATTTAAAAAACCTTTGAAATTCACTGAAAAAAACATAGGTTTCAGGCCTTATATAGTTAGGAATTAGCATTTAAAAAACCTTGCAAATTCACTGAAAAAAACATAGGTTTCAGGCCTTATATAGTTAGGAATTAGCATTTAAAAAACCTTTGAAATTCACTGAAAAAACCATAGGTTTCAGGAGTTATATAGTTAGGAATTAGCTTTTAAAAAACCTTTGAAATTCACTCAAAAAACTATAAGTTTTAGTGGTGTTATAGTTAGCTGGACGTTTTACTCATACAAAACCATTGAAATGGCTCCTATATAGTTAGTTGTACTAACTACATTTCGCGCACCCGCAATCCACTGCTGATGATGTCACATATTAGATAATTCATGACATGGTCAGTGACATCACTGATGACATCTCAAATGACATCACTGATGACATCACTGATGACATCATCCACGTGACAATCACATACACCTTTTCATACACTATTACAATTTTTCATCACTTTGTAAAATACAGAGTATCATATTTAAATCCATTGTCACAGCAATACAAGTATCTAAAAATCCACTCAGTGATTCATAGATGTATACACACATCTAATCACTTACCTATGGATTCACTCATACATGCTGTCAATGAACAATAGAACACTATCAAAAATACTTAAACATCTATATAGACATTAAACAACAGCACGCATCCTATTCACATATAAAGTCATCCTACTCACTTATGCAAACAATGGATCATACTTACATATTTACTTAGCAAAACACTTATACAAACACCACTTCTTCTATTCATTTAGATAGTAAGTCATACTTAGTGAATTATAAAATCATTATTACGAGTATACAGTTATCCATACAGTCACTCACACAATCATTG
The DNA here is from genome assembly GCF_964261635.1 of Lissotriton helveticus. Lineage (NCBI taxonomy): Eukaryota > Metazoa > Chordata > Amphibia > Caudata > Salamandridae > Lissotriton > Lissotriton helveticus. Next base: position 1,914,494,554 of record NC_136061.1, on the reverse strand, counting down.
TGTCTTATGTATACTTATTTATATACAACAACTGACACATACACTGCCTTTTATTTTTCTCGTTTGTTGGACCTGTACCATTGAGAAATATATTTGCTCATCACCACACCCATAAAGATATTCATTCACCCAAACAACTGTTAGAACATGTAGTTTTAACTTCATATATCTACTGAATCAACTATTCACACATCTTTGGACAGTCACACACCCCCCACCGAACCACACACACTTTCACACTCCCATACAAATACTCAGTTAACTAATCAATAACTAATATAGACTTTCACATAGCTAGTAACCAACTGTAGAATCAGTTTACACAACAACTGACAAAGTGATACAGATATTCACACAGTTTATTCAATATCCACTATATTTAGTGAGACATTATAAATTGGTCAAGTGAACAGTCAATTACACTGCTACTAAATCCTCCATCCAAATATTTATTTATATATATCCACTTATTCTTCAATGCAAATTGCTATATATATAATGCATATTTAAATAACGAAGCAAACCACATTCACTGGATGATGTCATCAGTGATGTCATTTGAGATGTCATCAGTGATGTCACTGACCTTGTCATGAATGATCTAATATGTGACATCATCAGCAGTGGTTTGCGGGTGCGCGAAATATAGTTAGTACAACTAACTATATAGGAGCAATTTCAATGGTTTTGTATGAGTAAAATGTCCAGCTAACTATAACACCACTAAAACTTATAGTTTTTTGAGTGAATTTCAAAGTTTTTTTTAAAGCTAATTCCTAACTATATAACTCCTGAAACCTATGTTTTTTTCAGTGAATATATATATATATATATATATATATATATATATATATATATATATATATATATATATATATATATATATATATATATATATATTCAAACATCAACAAAGTTGCCCTTGTAAAGACGCCAAACACTTGGGGGAGCTTAAACCATTCTTTTATTAAGGATCGCTGGTAAGTTGCAAGTGCTTCCTCACACCACAAAAGCCTGACGCGTTTCGAACGGCAATCGTTCTTTTTCGAAGGCTCCATTGTCCATTCACCTGCAAGCTTGTTTTCTTAAGTATCCATAAAACAGCATGAGCCCCGCCCCGAGGGGCGTCAGCTCAGCAAGTGCCGCTGGTACTCGTAGTTTCTCCAGTGAGTGCTGCAGGAAAGGCAATGCGAAGTGTTACCCCAGTGGGTTTGGGATGAGGCGACACTTGGCAGCCTCAAGCTTTTACAAGTCCTTAACACCGGAACTCCCCTCTTCCAATTGCAGTAACCCGAGTGAGTCACTGCTGGATCCGCCGTGGCAGTGGGGCGTCTTCGCGACCGGGCTGGCCGCCAAAAATTCAAACATCAACAAAGTTGCCCTTGTGAAGACGCCAAACACTTGGGGGAGCTTAAACCATTCTTTTATTAAGGATCGCTGGTAAGTTGCAAGTGCTTCCTCACACCACAAAAGCCTGACGCGTTTCGAACGGCAATCGTTCTTTTTCGAAGGCTCCATTGTCCATTCACCTGCAAGCTTGTTTTCTTAAGTATCCATAAAACAGCATGAGCCCCGCCCCGAGGGGCGTCAGCTCAGCAAGTGCCGCTGGTACTCGTAGTTTCTCCAGTGAGTGCTGCAGGAAAGGCAATGCGAAGTGTTACCCCAGTGGGTTTGGGATGAGGCGACACTTGGCAGCCTCAAGCTTTTACAAGTCCTTAACACCGGAACTCCCCTCTTCCAATTGCAGTAACCCGAGTGAGTCACTGCTGGATCCGCCGTGGCAGTGGGGCGTCTTCGCCCATAGAGTAAGATATGGCTTCCAGGACGTCCCATCGTGTCAGCTAAGGACTGTCTTTTGGAAAAAACGTCGATTTATATAGATAACTTTATTGCACCATTGGTGAAAGATCTAAGCTCCTACCTAAGGGACACAAAAGACTTTTTACGAACAATACAAGGGGTGATTTGGGAAGAGGACTTAATATTGATAACATTGGACATTGCAAGCCTCTATACCTCTATAAGACATGAAGACGGCCTGAAGGCCATGAGATTCTTCCTGGACAGAAGGGCTCTAAAATACAGGACACACAATCAAATGTTAATTGACCTAACTGACTTTTGTTTAAAAAATAACATTTTCCTGTTTTCAGGTCAACTGTATCTGCAACTCCAGGGGACCGCGATGGGCACGTGCTTCGCCCCCAGCTATGCGAATTTATTCGTGGGCTGGTGGGAGGAGCACGTGGCCTGGGCGGAGCCGAATGAGAACTGGGTGGAGAAGATAGTACTCTGGACCCGCTATATAGATGATCTTTTCATCGTATGGCGTGGGACACAGATTGAAGCTGAGGAATATATTAGGATCCTCAATGAGAATCAACAAAATGTAAAATTTACCGGCCATATCAGTAAGGAAGAGGTTTTCTATCTCGATGTCAGAGTGTACATACAGGATAACAAAATTCAGACAGCTCTCTATAGGAAACCAACGGCGGGAAACACTATCCTGCATGCAGGGAGCTGCCATCCTCGCAATGTGGTCAACAACATTCCGTATGGAGAGTTTCTACGGATTAAGAGGAACTGCTCCACAGAAGAGGAATACATTAGAGCGAGGACAGAATCCAGAAAGAGGTATGAAGAGAGGGGCTATTGCAAAAGTGTTCTAAATGAAGCTAAGCACAGAAGTGATGCCAGATCTAGAGATGATTTGCTCATTGATAAAGCCAAAAACAAAGATGCAAAAGTAAGAGTAATTACTAATTTCAATGACAAATCACACCAAATGTCTCAAATCCTGAAGAGGAATTGGAACATATTAAAATCAGATGGTGTAGTAGGAAGCTTGCTATCCGAGTATTCATTAATTACCTATCGGAAGAGCAATTCTCTTAGAGATCACCTAGTAAATAGCCATCACAAATCAAAGAGAAGAAAAAAGATGCCTGCTGTGGGATTTTATCCTTGCTTGAAATGCAAGGCATGTAAAAACTCACAGAGAGTGAAGGAATATGAGGTACCAGGGAAATCACATAAGATGACAATTTCAAAATTGCTAAACTGCAATTCGGAATTTACTGTATACTGCCTGCTGTGCCCGTGCGGCAAAAAATACGTGGGCAGCACCACCAAGCAAACTAAACTCAGAATTCTTGAGCATATGAGAGCCATAAATACAAAAGACCAAAGTTATCCGGTGGCTCGTCATTATGAAAAAATGCACAAAAGCAATAGCAATTTGTTAAGCTTTTTTGTGTTGGACCAGCTGGTAAAAACAGAAAGAGGAGGTGATTGGGTCAAGAAATTGAGAACCCTAGAGTCCAAATATATCATAATGCTCCAAACAAAGAATCCTGTAGGATTGAATAACGAAAAAGAGATGTGGGTGCACATTGGATGAATGAGATGTCTTCCCAATAAATTAACATGGCAGTAGGGAACCATCAGTCACCGTATGTTGTGTGAAAGAAAGGAATTTTTCCCCCTAGCCTTCCTTTCCTCCCTTCCCTCCTTTTCCCACAAAAGTTGAAACCTGGTTTGAAATTGACCTGCAGCAAAACCAAATCTCCGGTCTAGAGGTGTCACAAGCCCATTCAGGGCAGTATTATTGAAATATACGTGATGAACTAGGCATAGGCCGATCATAAGTACATCTATAATGTTGATTTATGAAATGGATCTGATGAAATCAATAGCCCATTCAGGGCTTGATTGAGGGTAGAAATACTGATTTACAAGTATGATATAATACTCTGTATCAATAACAATTGCATATGTGCGAAAAATACTGTGATTTATACTTTTAGAATACATGAATGTTGATGTACGTAGACATTAAAAGATGGCCGCCGCATAACAATGAATGAAATTGATATGCCTTCTTTTATGTTGTTGTTTTTAATCATGTGACATGATGTCATGGTGAAGCTTTATTTAAACAAAAAAAATGTCTCAGTCAGTCAACACTGACGAAGGCGGCAACGCCGAAACGCGTTTTTTGACTTGATATGTGTGTGAAGAACGCTTTTGAATAAATGTGGCTATGGGACTACAAAGAACGAACAACAACATACCGATCAGGTTGGGGACCCATGGGAATATTTAAAGACCTCAGCTCTGGGAACGTTCCCAAACTATACTCAACAACAAAAGGGTTCCAGAGGGTCTAGAGAAATAGTGAGTCAACCGTGCAAGTCACCATGAAGCATATCAACCTACCGACTAACTGCCAAAGATGGTACGCCTGGACGCCCTGACAGACGGTCCAAGGTACCCATCAGTCACCACTCGGAACCGCCCTTCATCATTTGGGATTCCTTAAGTAGACCATCGATATACACACACTATTCTCATGAACAAAGATAACCAAGATGGTACAATGGTTCCTTTGACTGGAATAGAATTTAGTATGATCCTATACTTCCTTCGAAAGGTAAGTGGCAAGTCATAAGGTGACTGATAGCATGCAGTGCAAAACAGAAGATAAAATATAAAAGAAAAGGGTGAAAATGTGCAATTAAAATTGGATTGGGGAGTAAAGAACAACTTTAATCGGGTGATACTTGCCGTACCAAATTTAAAAATTTGCCAAAACAGGTTGAAAAATAGCTGTCTAGAGGTGGTACTAGGTCGACATGTTTCAGCAATTATGGATACAATTATGCTTGCTTTCCTCAGGACCTAACAACAAATGGATTGCTACTGCAAAGAATAGAAACAGTGAAAACAGTGAAAACACAAAAGTAAAGACAAGTATAGAGATCACCTGAAATTCCTAGGTGTCACTAGATGTCTTGCTCTTACAAATCGTGTGTTTAGTCACAGATTTGTAAGAAGTGAAGACCTCACACCACCTGGCAGCAGCTCAGGAATGATGAGAAGCACCGCTCTAACCGTCGGTACTCCAGCGCCGGCTTCCAAAGAACGACCTGAGTGTCCTTAATTGAGGAGCGGTTCTAAAGAATCTGAACTGTGTGTTTTCGATAATATACGCATCTCACCGTGCGTTAAGGAGTCACCCGAGGACAAGAGGAGCGGCAGTTGGTGAAATGGAGTTTGGAATATATATATATATATAGATATATATATATATCTATATATATATATATAGTTGGTCAAGGTATTGACCAGCGGCAGCCCACCTCGTGAGTCGAGGATAAGCCAGGGACGCTGCCAGCCGGCAGTCTGTGACTTTACAGAAGTTGCTTGGTTCACTGCAATCAGTCCACGACCCAGCGGACCTCCTCTCATTAGGTTGGAGCGTAGTGTGGGGACTCAAGAGGCTTTCGAGAAGAAATACAAACTGATTTAAGAGAGTCCAATACTGCAAGGCCTCACAAGCACCAGGATTCCACTTGTGGTTACCCCACGTCCCACCAGCCCAGGTATGCAGGTTTCTGGCAGTTTCTGGGAGTTGTAGTTTGCCATCATACTACAGCACGGTGGATGATCACATGGTTGGGGGTGGCGCCTATTCCTTATCTGGGGAGTGGTGCAGAACTATTTAAAGCTGGACTGTACTTACCTTCGTCTGGCAGCGGCATCTGAAGAATGCATCATGCCACATCTGCTGTTTCAATAAAGAAAGCCTCACCCATAATCCCTGCCTTTGGCCTCTTCATTCCGCGCTGCTGGGGGGTTTTGTTGCATATATATATTTATTACAGCTTGTATACTGCCATGATTATAATTGAAGCTGCTATTATCCACTGTGTATAGTATGGTTTTATCTCATTGCTAGTATTTTGAGACATGATCTAATTTTGCCTATTGGAAATTTTTACACAGATTTTATTTAATCGTGTTTGATAAATATAATTTCTTTTAAATGGCGAATTGATCAAATTGCTTTTATCATGGATATTTATAAATATTTATTGATGATTTGCACAGAGGATTTGCATTGCTTTGCACAATTATATAATGTATTTTACAGCTATTTTGAAACATGGCAGTTTGAAAGTCTTTTGTCCATGTTTATTTTCACATAGTTGCACTGTCACTTTAAATTTGTGGCCTGCCCCATGTAACGTTTCATGTGATCAAGGTCCGAGTGGGACCGAAACGCGTCTTGGCGGGGGTGCTGGGCGAGAGAAAATAATAAAATATTCAGCACGCATCTGGGTTCGCCTTGTCTCTTTTGGAAACGAATTCCTGTGGTGTGAGACGAGTACAAGGGGATATATATGTATATATATATATATATATATATATATATTTATCCAAACCAAACTCTTTCCGATGAGAAAAGAAAAGCGGGGACGAACTCGGGTACTTTATTTTTCCATTTTTATTGCCATCCTTTTTAAATCATGAGGACTTTTCCAGATGGCAGGCCAACTACATGATTAAATTCAAAATTACCATGACAGCATTTCCTGCTTGGTATTTTTATGGCCCTAAGCCTTATGGAGGATGTAGTTTTTTTGTTTTTTTATATAAAAACATACATTTTAAGTGTATCTTCATACAAACTGAAATGCTTTAAACAAATGTGATTAATCAAAACAATTACGTGACCATTATTATTTATAATCTCTTATTTTTGATCACGTTGTCAGTCAATTTGCAGCAAACAGTTTCCTCCATAAGGCTTAGGGCCATGAAAATACCAAGCAGGAAATGATGTCATGGTAATTTTGAATTTAATCATGTAGTTGGTCAGAAGCAAGGTTGATCGTGAACAAGGGCTGTGGCAAACGGCCTTCTGTGCTGCGCCCCTGGCAAGCGCAGTAAACATGACGAAAAAATCCCTCAGAAGAAGAACTCAGAGGCCAGAGGGGATATCAGGGCAGGTAACATGCTTTATTCAAATTGTCCCAGTGGTGGCGAATGCATTTCGGCAAAGCTGCCTTCCTCAGCGCCCTGCACTGTAGCGAGTCCTTCTCCAATTAACTTCATCCTGTTTGAAATACGTGTTTGCACCCTAATCTCCTCCCCCTAATGCAATCAGCACACCTGTGGAAGTTCGTGGTGAAAACATTAAACTTCATGTCTCAGAAAGCACGGTATCTGCAAAGCTGAGTTGGTGGCGTGGGGGAGTGAGTAAAAACAATAGGTCGGTGCTTGCCTGCAGGTGAGTGGTGAAGGGATCCTCAGAACAATATATATTTTCGCTCGAAATCCACCACTCGTGAAGCACTCTCGGGCAGGTGCGATATGCGGTAATGGATGCCGCAAACAATTCCTGCTCTCGTCTATTCAATTTGCAAAGAAACATCGCCCTCTCGGGGGCATTTAAACTTGCTGTTTATTTAAAAGCCATTAACAAACGCGTTTCGGCGTTCTGCCTTCTTCTGTGTTACTGAGACACACTGGAAGTGGCCATTTTAACGAGGCATCATCAAAACAGTGCACTTGAAACAGACAAGGGACTACAATCATATCGATCAAATGATCGCCATCTTGGTAGTTTTCAGGTTATTTTTCACATTGGTATTCAAAATTATTCGTTGGCCGGTGGGAGGAGCAGGTGCCCAGGTCGTATGAAAACGATAACCAAAGAGGAGAAATCATTAAATGGTATCGTTATATTGATGATCTATTTATCATATGGCAAGGGACACTAGAACTGGCTATGGATTACATTGAAAGACTTAACACCAATGACTTGAATTTACACTTTTCAGGGACTGTTAGTTCAGTGGCAGTGGACTACCTGGACCTGAAAGTGTTCATAGACAATGGAATGATACAAACTTCATTGTACCGCACGTCCATTGCGGGGGCTGAGCTGAGCCACAGGCCTCCTTTATGCTGTTAGTGCACAGTGGGGTAGTGAACCCCTTGTAAATCCAAACACAATGGGCCACCTTCACAGCATGTCTTTACGACCACCCAGTAAAGACAACACACTGTGGCTCCAGTTGCGTAAAGCGTGTTTATTCAACAAAGTGCAGCAACAACATCCCAATGCATTTCGGAGCCGCATGCAGTGAAAACTGGCAATAGCCAGTAGGTAGTTATAGCTAGTACCGTTTTCATAGGAAAGGCATTTTTTATTTTGCCAATAACTTTGATAGCGCTTGACGAATCTTTATGAAATGTACACAAAACTTTGCCTTTTTGGTTCAGCTGGTGTGTTGAAAGTTTTGGGGTGATCCGTCAAGTGAGGGTGTAGAAAAAGGGGGGTTCCAAAATGCATTTTCCGCATGTTAAGTCTATGTGGATTTTTTTTTTTAACATGACTACAGCCCTAACAGCCAAACGGAATTACACCAAATTTGGCAAAAAGCTAAATGTTGGTCCAAAAAGCTTGTTTTCTTGTGATTTGATGTGAATCCATTTGGTCATTATTTAGATATTTAAGTTTAAAAAATATAGATATCAGGGGACCGAGTCCTTGCAGTGGACTCCCAGATCCTCCTGAAATGTGATTGACTGCCAACACTTCAGCCAGGAAGTGTTGGCAGCCATCTTGGGACTCGGCTTGAAGCTGAGTCCCACAAAAAATGTTTTAAAAAAGAAAAGGAGCAGGGTGAAAATACCCTAACCCCGCCGGGGATTAAGATCATTTTTTTATTGAAATTTGCCACAAATTGGCAGGTGGATCCGCAGCAAAATAAAAAAGATGGGCACCAGATAGGCCAAATCCCTGGGGAAATTTTTATAATATTTGGTGGTTGGTGCCCATGCGGCCTCCCTGCAGCCCTGGGAACTGCCCCCTCTCCTGGGTTTTATGCATAAAGAAAGCAGGGGACCGTGCGGACACCGATAGCCCCAGGGTCCACCAACTCCCCAGGCTTTAAATTTAAATAATGCGGTGGGCCACGTGGACCCCCCCCAGAAGCTCCAGGGATGACACCTCTCTGGGACAATCAACACTGAAATTAGGGGGCCCACATGGCCCCCCTGCGGCCCCAGGGACCACCACCTCCTCAGTGCAATTTTCATAGAAACTGACCTCCTCCTGGAGCCAAAGATGACCTAGGGTGGGAGCTTTACCTCTCCCGCAAAGCCATAGCACATGGTGATCCGCTTTCGGCAAGCGAGGTGAAAGCGGAGCAGAATTGCTTTTGGATAGAAGGAGCTGAATGGTCGGCAGCACCCACTGCCCAATAGCAATGCCGGCTTCTGCAAGACGTAGGGAGCTAAGAAGGATCCCAGGGGTCTTCAGGCTCGCCCGCAGTCCCCAAATGTACAAAGTGGGTGGCCTTGGTGGGACCAAGGCACCCACACTAGAGGCCGGGCCCTAGGGGATGGGGTACCTGGGGCTGAAATTGCCCTATTCAAAATAGATCTGGCTCCAGGGTATGGGGTCCCCAGGGCTAAAACACTGGCCTCCTCCCAGAATAAATTAAATATTTAACAAATAAAGACTGGCAAGTCACCAAAGGCCATGCCCACTTTCTTCACCACTCTGCAAACGCACCTCCCGATGCACTGCTGGTTGGGGGATGAAGTTTCCTTAGGGCCAGAGGGTCCTTGGGGGCCAACAAGCCCTCCTGTTACCTCCAGTAAGTCCCGTACAGGGGGATTGCTGAGAGTTTATCTGAGGCAAAGCCCCATTTCTCCACCACTCTGCAACCCTGCCTCTGGCGCACTGTTGGTTGAGGAATGAAGTTCCCTGGGCTCCGGAGGGTGACTGGGGGCCAAGAGGCCATCCTGTTACCGCCAGTAAGTCCCACACTGTGGGATTGCTGAGAGGTCTTCAGAGGCCATGCCTCTTACTCCACCACTCTAAAAATCCTCCTTGCATACTTCTGGTGGAGGGATGAAGTCCCCTTGGCTGTTGAGAGTCCTTGGGAGCCAATTTACCCTCCTGTTACCTCCAGTAAGTCCCACAAAGCAGTACTAATGAGAGGTTGTCGGAGGCCATGCCCCCTTTCTCCACCACTCTGCAAACTCACCTCCTGGCACACTGCTGGTTGGGGATGAAGTCCCCTTGCCTCTAGAGTGTCCTTTGGGGCAACTATCCCTCCTGCTAATCACCAACAAGCCTCCTGCTGTAATACTGGTCGGGGATGAAGTCCTCTTGGATGCTGAGGGACTTTGGGTGCCAAGAAGCCCACTTGTTGCCTCCAGCAAGTCCCTTACAGTGGAATTTCTCAGAGCTGGTTGCATGCCCCATCCCCTTTCTCCACCACTTTGCAAACATGACTACCTGTTAAAAAAACATAGAAATTCACTTAAAAAAAGCTACAGGGACATTATAGTTAGGAAATAGAATGTAAAAAAACCTTAGAAACTCACAGAAAAAAACAGGTTACAGAGACGTTATAATTATGCTCAAATTTCCCTCACACAAAACCATAGAATTTCAACAGTAATAGTTACCTGAGCCAACTATATCTTACAGCCTCACAATGCACTACTTATGACCTCACATATTACATTACTCATGACATGGTCAGAGATTTTACTGATGACATCACTGATGACATCTCAAATGACATCACTGATGACATCACTGACAACTTAATCCACAGAACCAATCGCACACCCGCTCACATACCTATGCAACCTCTCGTATGCCCACTCACACACCCATACAACCACTCACACTTCCATTCACAGGCCCATATCAGTACTCACATAACCACTCACTCCTCCACAGAGGCACTTGCACTCCAATTCACACACTTGTACAGCCACTCACACAATTATTCATTCACCCATACAGCCTCTCATACAACCAGTCACTCACCCAAACAGCCACTCACATAGCTACACACTCACCCATACATCTACTCACAGCATTTCAACGCAGCGTCACACTCACATATACAAGCACTCAGCCACACAACCACTTAGATACCCATTCTCATATCCATACAAGCACTCACACATCTGTTCACTCACTCATACAGACATTCATGCAGATACTTACTGTCCAATACAGCCACTCATGCACTAACTCACTTAACCAAACACCTATTCAAACAGCCACTCACTCACTCATACGGCCAGTTACATGCTGAGTCACTCACTCATAAAGCCATTCAGACACCCACTCACTCACCCATACAGCCCCTGACACACACCCTCACTCAGCGATAAAGCCACTCACACAGCGTCTCACTCACCCACACAGCTATTCACACATTAACTTATAAACACATACAGTCACTTACATACCCATACACACAAGGACACAGACACACAGTGACTTACATAATATAGGTTAGAAGTAGTATTACTCAGTATTAATGCACCTAGCATACTAATTTAACTTTTTAGTAGGTTACTACATATGTTTAACACTTACACTCAATCAATCAATCATGATTCTCGTAAAGCGTGATTACTCATGTGTTAGGCTCGCGAGGCGCTGTGGGGAGGGATCCACGGTTCAGTTAAAGAGGATGGTCTTAAGGCCCTTCCTGAATGGAGGCAGTGTTGGTGGTTGCCCGAGTTGTAGAGGCAGGGTGTTCCAGGCCTTTTTTCCCATGAGATAGAAGGATCTTCCTCTGGCCGAGGTTGTGCAGGTCTGTGGGGTGGTGGTCAGGGTCAGATAGGCAGAGCTTCACTTGAAAATCTTCCAAAGCAGGAGGAACGTGTGGAAGCAGTAGGATAAGACAGCGTTGATTTGACAGTTCATAAAGAGCAAGGAGTCCATGATGATGCAGAGGTTTCATGTGTACTCCAAGGGTGTCGGGGGGGGGTTCCAAGCACTGACAACCACCAGGAGTTGCCCCAGGCAGGCGGGGTGGAGCCCAGGATGAGGACTTCGGTCTTTTCTGAGTTGAGCGTGAGGTAGCTGTCCTTCATCCAGGTGGGGACTGACTTCATCCCGTTGTTGAAGTTGCACTTGGCGGCTGTGGATTTGTCTGTGAGGGAGAGAATCATCTGGCATAGGAGACGATGTTGAGTCTGTGGCTTCTGATGATGGTTGTAAGTGGGGCCATGTAGATGTTGAAGAGGGTGGGGCTCAGGGAGGAGCCCTGAGGCACTCCACAGCTGATTTCTGTGGGTTCTGAGTAGAACAGTGGAAGTCTGACTCTCTGTGTTCAGCCAGTGATAAAGTAGTGGATCAATTCTAGGGCTGGAGGAGTCATGGAGTCTTGCACAGATGGTGTGGTGGGAGACAGTGTTGAAGGCGGCTGAAAAAAAGGCTGGGCCCTGGGGATGGGGTCCCTGGGGCCGAGATCAGCGTGGCAGTGGGGGCTGAATGGTTCCCCTCCCCTATTGCATGTAGGTCGGCCCCCAGGGAATGGGGTTTCCCGGGGGCTGAAATCAGACTTAACTAAAGAAAAAAAAGCGGCCGACAAGTTGCTAGAAGCCCACCCCCATTCACTACCACCTTGCAAACGCACCTCCTGGCACACTACTAGTTGGGGATGAAGTCCCCTTTACTCCTGAGGGCCCTTGGGGGCCAACCGCCCCTCAGTAAGTCCCACAAAGTGGGTTTACTGAGATGCTGTCAGAGTCCACAATCCCTTTCTCCATCACTCTGCAAATGTGCCTCCCGGCACACAACTGGTAGGGGGATAAAGTCCCCTTGGATTTTGAGGGTCCTTGTGGGCCAATTACCCCTCCTGTTACCTCCAGTAAGTCCCACACAGTGGTATTGCTGATAGGTTGTCAGAGGCCACGCCCCCTTCTCCATCACTCTGCAAATGCACCTGAGAGCTGGCTGAAAGCTCCACCCACTTTCTCTATCACTCTGCAAACGTAACTACTAGTTATAAAAAACATAGAAATTCACTTAAAAAAACACAAAGGTTACAGGGACAGTCTAGTTAGGAAATAGAATTTGAAAAACCTTAGCAATTCACTTAAAAAACCAAAGGTCACAAGTGTGTTATAGTTCGGAAATAGAATTTAGCAACTCACTTAAAAAACCAAAGGTTACAAGTGTGTTATAGTTAGGAAATAGAATTTAAAAAAAACATTAGAAATTCACGGAAAAAAACCATACGTTACAGCGACTTTATAGTTAGGCTCAAATTTCACTTGTACTAAACCAGTCAAATTTAGAAGTTATAGTTACCTGAGCAAAATATTACTCCCTACAATGCACTGCTTATGACCACAACCGGTAGGGGGATAAAGTCCCCTTGGATTTTGAGGGTCCTTGTGGGCCAATTACCCCTCCTGTTACCTCCAGTAAGTCCCACACAGTGGAATTGCTGATAAGTTGTCAGAGGCCACGCCCCCTTCTCCATCACTCTGCAAATGCACCTGAGAGCTGGCTGAAAGCCCCACCCCCTTTCTCTATCACTCTGCAAACGTAACTACTAGTTATAAAAAACATAGAAATTCACTTAAAAAAACACAAAGGTTACAGGGACAGTCTAGTTAGGAAATAGAATTTGAAAAACCTTAGCAATTCATTTAAAAAACCAAAGGTCACAAGTGTGTTATAGTTAGGAAATAGAATTTAGCAACTCACTTAAAAAACCAAAGGTTACAAGTGTGTTATAGTTAGGAAATAGAATTTAAAAAAAACATTAGAAATTCACGGAAAAAAAACATACGTTACAGCGACTTTATAGTTAGGCTCAAATTTCACTTGTACTAAACCAGTCAAATTTAGAAGTTATAGTTACCTGAGCAAAATATTACTCCCCACAATGCACTGCTTATGACCTCATGTATTACTTCACTCTTGACATGGTCAGTGACAGTTTTTTGTATTTTTTTTCTATAATTCGATATTGTATGTTATATTTATATCATATACCACTCATTTTTTTATTTGGTATGTGCTTATCAAAAAGTTCATTAATAACTGGTTTTATTTTAAAGAATTTTTTGAGTCTGCAGAACATTTTCGTATTTATTGTGGTAAATCTGTGATCAGCAAATGTATTTCACATACTGAAAAATACACTTAAAGATTTTTTTAAATCAGAGCCATCCAAAAGTACAAACTTTGTTCATTTTCTTGTCAAATCATTATTTTTACAATGTTTTTAATCTGTAGCGATCACATTGCAAAATCGCAAAAAAAAGCAGACATTCAACTACCACCACCTAATTAAAAAATGTTAACTTAAAAATGTCATTTTAACTATTACAATACACACATTACTAACCCCATCACTGTTTAAAAACATAGTTGTACCCATATATTTGTAGTAACTTTTTAAAAACTGTGTTTGAACCCTACTTCTAGTTTTCGCGATTCCCCCGAGAGTTGTGATGACTCGGGTAACCACCACGATCGTACCATTTTTAGCGAGTGCAAAACACTTATATACACACATTTTACAGCATTTTGGACTCTAGGGGTTTTTACTGCACTGTTTGAACTCATATTTTTGTAGGGTGTTTGCCAACCATTTAAACCGATTTTCAGTTTTCGCGGCAACTCCAGAAGTCACGATGATATCGGTAGCCATTATCACCACGTATGCAATGCAGAATGCAAAACAAATGCAGACATTCAAAAGCCACTAACACATTCAAAACTTATAACTGCAAAATGAATTATAACCAACACACTAAACACATTACTATCTAAATGACTGTATGATAGCATTTACAACTCCCTTAATACCGCTATAACATAGTGCATGACTTTTTCAGTGTAATTTATGACTGCATGCATCACTGTATTACTAAGTCTCTCATTCACTGTATAAGTGTTTGAGGGGATCTGTGAGACGATGCAACAGTCTATAATTAATTCTGTAACTAAATGCATGACTGCCTCAGTACATTTATGAGTGGGTGCATTAGCGTCACGATGGGTCTGTGATTGGTTGCATAAGTCTCTCACTCAATGTGTGAGAAGGTGCATGAGTGCCTTTGTGCATTTGTAAGTAAGTATATGACTGTCTGACTGGATATGTGAGTGAATACATGAGTATCCATGTGTGTGTCAGAGTGGGTGCATGAGTGTCAGAGTGGATCTGTGAGTGAGTGCATGAGTCTCTCAGTGGGTCCATGACTGGCAGCGTGAGTGTCTGAGTGGTTCTGTCAGTGGGTGCGTGGGTCTGTGAGTGTGACTGTGCACATGTACATGAGTCTGAGTGCATAGTCTATCATACTCTATGAGTCGGTTGTGTGAGTGACTGTATGGCTGTGTGAGTGTCTCAATGGGTCTGTGAATAAGAGCATAAGTCTCTGTGGGTGAGTGAATGGGTGCATGCATGAGTGTCTGAGTGGGTCTGTGACCGGGAGGGTGAGTGTCTGGGTGGGTTTTTGAGTGGATGCATGAGCCTTGACTGGGTGAGTTAGTGGGTATGTGTATATTTGAGTGAGTTTCTCAATGAGTGTATGAGTTTCTGAGTGTATGAATGACTGACTGAGTCCATAAGTCTCTGAGACGGTTTGTGACTGAGTGTGGGAGGGACTGTATGGGTGTGTGAGTGAGTATATGAGTGTCTCAGTGGGTCTGTGAGAACATGCATAAGTGTATGAGTGGGTCTGTAAGTTGGTGTATGAGACTCTGAGTGGGTCTGTACATGGGTGTTTCACTCTCAGACTAAGTCTGTAAGTGGGTGCATAACGTACAGGTAATAGGGAAGACAAGAGATGCTACCTGGAGGCTATGTCCTCTTACTACAAAAATGTCAAAAAAGCCAGGAAAATGAGTCTGGCCACTCAAATTGCAGAAGCAGGCAACTCTACCAGAGAGTTATTTAAAATCGTTCAAACCTTCACTAGTCCTGAAGCATGTGAAAATCCAGACACCTTCACCCAAGAACTATGTGATGATATATCTCAGTTCTTTGAGGAAAAAATTGAAGCAATATATAAAAAAATCACTACAGTCTCTGACACTCTGGGGACTGAGGCCCCTGAAACTGCTCCACATCTGACCTCTGGTGAAACTCTTCTGGACATCCCCAAAATTACTACTAAGGACCTGACTACTCTCATTAATAAAACTAAATCTGGTTCTCCCTCTGATTTGATACCAGCTAAATTCATCCCTCCGCTAATCGAGATATTAGGTCCTCATGTTCAGAACCTACTCAACTTGTCTTTTGCCAAAGGCCAACTTCCATCTGCCTGGAAGGAAGCGGTAGTGAACCCTATCCGCAAAAACTCCACCATGCCCTGGTCTACACTCTCCAACCTTCGCCCGATTTCTCTCCTCCCCTTTATCAGCAAGCTGGCTGAGAAGCACGTCAACACCACTCTCTCCAGTTTTATCGAAGCGACAGGGGGCCTGGACCAATCCCAATCTGGATTCAGGCCCAACCACAGCACTGAATCAGCCCTCCTCTCTGTGACAGATCAGATCAAAATGTCACAAGATAGAGGGGGCTCTATGATTCTAGTGCTGTTGGACCTGTCCGCAGCCTTCGATACCGTGTCTCACAACACCTTACTGAGCCGGCTGCAGGGAGTAGGAATCGGAGGCGTAGCACTATCTTGGTTGGAGAGTTTCCTCGCCGGGAGATCACAATCTATCAGCCTGGGCCCCTTTCGTTCCATCTCAAGGGGGCTCACGAAGGGGGTGCCACAGGGCTCATGCCTTAGCCCTACTTTGTTCAATATCTATGTGGCCCCCCTTGCTGAGATTGTGCGGAAATACGGGTTCATACCGGTTTCCTACGCTGATGACACTCAGCTTCTCTACCCTTTCAGCTCCCTTGACTCGAAAACCAAGGGGAATTTTGCTGAGGGTATGAGAGCGGTGTCACACTGGATGGCAAGGAATTGCCTCCAGTGCAATGTAACAAAGACCGAGGTCCTGCTCTTTGGCAAAGCAAATATCCTCTGGACCCCTGACTGGTGGCCACTCGACCTTGGCCCAGTACCGGTACCCAAAACACACGTTAAAAATCTTGGAGTGAAGTTGGATCAAAAACTGACCATGAAAGAACACACCAATTACATCGCGGGTTTGTGTTTTTACACCATTGGTTTACTCAGGCGTGTCTTTCCTTTCCTTCCTGCCACATGCAGAAAGACACTTGTACAGGCTTTGGTAACCAGCCGTCTGGACTACTGTAACGGCCTGCTGACATTAGCCAGTACGGATGCAGTAGGTCGTCTGCAGGTGGTCCAGAACACGGCAGCCAGATTGGTCATGGGTGTACCTGCCAGGACTCCTTCCAAGCCCTTGCTGAAAGAACTGCACTGGCTTCCCATACGACAGCGCATCCACTTTAAGATCTGCTGTACGGTACACAAATGTCTGTATGGAGTAAGCCCCAAATACCTAGCCCAGTCTCTTGAACTGTATCAGCCTAGCAGATCCTTGCGCTCCTGCAACCAAGCCCTGTTAAAACCCCCCATTACAAAGAAGACCAGACAGGGTGACCGTGCCTTCTCCGCTGTTGGTCCTGCCCTTTGGAACAACCTTCCCACTAACCTAAGAACCACCATAAACCACCTGTCCTTTAGAAGGGCATTAAAAACCCTCCTTTTCCAAGAAGCATTCCCACCCACATAAACCACATAAACCTCAGGTTGCTCTACCCAATAGCTCTCTTAGCTGGCAAAGTGCGGAGATACCCCTCCGGGATTGATTCCTGCGCTCTATAAGAAATTAAAATAAATAAATAAATAAAATAAATAAATAAGTACCTGAATGGGTATGTGAGTGAATGCATGAGTATCTGAGTGGGTATGTGACTGGATGTATTAAATGTGTGAGTGGATATGTGAATGTGTGTATAAGCGTCTGAGTGAGTTTGTGAGTTCATACCTGAGTCTGGGACAGTGACTGGCGAGTGTGTACAAATATATATATATATATATATATATATATATATATATATATATATATATATATATATATATATATATATATATATATATATATATATATATTTTCATGTTTTCACCAATATTTGCGATGACATTGCGATATTCACAATATCCTCGTGACGGTACATGGGGGCGCGCTGAAAATCAATTTTGGACATATAACTTGTGTCAATAACAACACCCATTTCTCAAACATGAGGTCTAAGTATCTCCACCCTGACCCCTTATGTTAGCTTTCACACATATTTTCAGCCCTGGGAACCATGCCCAGACGATAAAATGGCAGGCACAACTTTTTGTTCAGGTTGTGTCCAGCCAATCTGAGCATTCCTGTTGAAGTGAGCATTCGCAATTAATCGTAAAACCATCACAAAATATCCAGGGCCAGTGATATATCCATAAATGTTGGCTTAAAAACTACTAGACAGATTTGCACAAAATAACAAAAAGCACAATCTGCATAACAACATCTACCTTTCTGCAAATTTGGTGTAATTCCTTCCAGCGATTCGGGCTGTCGGTTCAACAACAAGTTCCTATGGGAACTAATAATACAAACTCACCCTTTTTTCGTGCCCCTATTTCTCAGTCCCCACTGCACGGATCACCCCCAACCTTTGCATGACACACAGAACCTACTTTAAAACTTTTTTAGGAAAATGTCATGAAGATTGGTAAAACAATGCCAAAGTTATAGGTAAGTCAAAAAATACTTTTCCTATGGCAACTAGGTCTTAACTATAATTACCTCCTGGTGACCGCCAATAGGTAAATTATATATGTCATCAGTGAAGTCATCAGTGATGTCATAAGTGATGTAATATGTGAGGTCATAGGCAGTGCATTGCAGGGCTAAGAGTTATAGTTAGCTCATCTAACTATAACTACTGAATTTCTCTGGTTTTGTAAGAGTGAAATATCAGCCTAACTATAACATCCCTGTCACCCTTATTTTTCTTCAGTGAATACATATATAGTCATTTTTTTATTTAACGGAGAGGGAGATGTAGAGTCCTGCGAGTGCGCAATTACGGAACCTTTTTGGCTCCTGATGGAGTCCGTAAAGTTGTGATGTAAGTATTAGAGCAGAATAGAGAGTTCTCAGTTACATGCAGACAAATAAAGAGGTATAATTCTAAGCTCCGTGTGTGGCGTAGTCATTGGCGGGTACCTAGGCTGGGGTAGACGCTACACTCTGGATTTACCAGCAGCTGTTTGAAAGCAAATTGCATGCCTGTTTTTTACCGCTCTTTAATAGAGCCTTGTCTTTGCCTGTGTAGCACACTGAGCATCCCTCCGCTGCTAGTGTAGTCAATGAACAAACTGCTTTAGGGGTACAATAGGTGATTTAATAGCCTGTATTCTCCCTTCACCTTCTTATACACAATATCCAAAGAGATAATCGTTAATTTTTGAATGGGTCATCACTATAACAGGCTGCTATTTTACTTGATAACACTTCCTTTTCCTATTGGTTATGTACAGTTTCCTCCAGTCCTTTTATGGACTTAAGATTGTCATCCCAGCACCTCTTTCTGTAAAATCCAGTCTTAACATCTCTGCAGCAGTCCTAGCAGATTATTTGCACAGCAATTTTTTGATGACCTCACCCCAATACTTTGCCTAAGCCTTTCCACACAAATATCTAATTCATGCTACCCTACAAATTTGTATATGCCACTCTAATATATCTAAATTAGGCCACACAGTTCTCAGGGGGATTTGAACTAATTGTCAATGTTAGACAGCATGCTTGGCCTTTTGGCTAATTCTCTTTTCCCCACCTCAGATCTTTCCTTGCTTCATTTCTCCGTATGTAAGCACTTAAGACCCACTAGCCCAAATCTTCTCTTTGGTGGTAATCAGCAAATGACCCCCCAAAGGACATGCTACTATCATATAGGGCAGATGCACCATTCCTGGCTTGCATTGTTTTTCTTTCTAGACTGACTCTGTCTGTATCCCTCCACTATTTCATCTATTCTTGCTCCTTCAGTCCTACCCAACTCCTCTTTCGCTTGTTGCCATCACTAACTCCTGAAGTACCTGCTGTCTAGTATCACACAGTGTCGTACCATCTTACTTACTCCCTCCCTTACTTCTTAATTCTGTTGATTTCTCAAGGAAATCTTCCAATGCTCTCCACCACTTATTTTGGAACTTCTGGAATTCACTTTAATGCTTGTTTTATTCTTTGCACCTTCCATTTTTCCCTGTGTCCCTTTCCCCTTTGTTCTGTCCCTTGGACAATTGCCTCTTCGATCCTCTGTGCCTCCACTCAGCTCAACACAGACTGCAGCTTACTGTCCTTAACCCTTCTCGTACCCACTTTTCCCTTTAATCCTCGCACTCCTGTTTTCATCACCACCCACCAATCCTACCTTCCATCTTTCCCCCTTGCTTGCCACAACTGAGGCCAGTCACTATCTCTTTTCCTCCTCAGTGCTCTCTTCCTCTGAAAAGATTCCCCTGAGCATCCTGTAGGGGGTTTGGTGTTTGGCAAACAACCTATTTCTATAATGTGCTGTCATCCAAGTGTTAATCACTGCACAAGTGTCTCTGAGCTGTTTTTACCTTCCTGCATATGAGCTTTTAAAAATGTAGCGATCTGTGTTCTGGCCATTATAGTAATTTTTGTATTACCATCACCAATCCCAATCAAAACCACAACCAGCCTCTCTCACTACAAAGAGGGCATCATGTGTAAATGAGTTACTGGGGGTGGGAATGAGGGATAAACGAGAGAAGAAAGGTATAGGAGTAGATGAAAGGTGAGTAAACAAAAGGAAGAGATATGGGTCTGAAAGGAGGAGAGGGGGCCAGTAGGAAAAATGAGAGGAACACAGGAGAGATGCAACATGATTGGGAAAGACAAAGTGAGAGAAGGAGAACATGCAAGTGAATTAGATAGAGACAATGGGAGGAAGATGATGGTGAAAGGATGAGAGAGTCATAGGAAAACTGAGTCTGAGATTGTAGAGGAGCAAAAAAGGGGTGAGAAAAAAGTTGGAGGTAATACCAGATAGGAAAGATGAGCATTTTCAGAGAAAGGCAGAGATGAGAGCTAACGTAGAGGTGAAAGATAGCAGTAGGGAGTGAGGAAGGAAGGAGATAATTAGTATGTAGAATTTGATGACATCCGATGGCTACATCAGAGAATATGCATAACCTGGCCTCTACCTTGATTCTGGTTTATAGTGGTCAAAGAGGATGGTGTAAAGTACAGGTTAGCTGCTGTGTAAAGTACAGGTTAGCTGCTGTGTTTTATCTGCCATGAAGCAGCAGTTTTTAGATCGATACCAGATCTGTTTGTTAAAATTATCAATTCCTTTGAGACTAAAAGTGTAATGTCCCAAGTGTTTTGGACACAAATTTGGGTATAAGCTCAAGCAATATAAATGTTGAATCAGCCTTTGACATGCTTTTGACTAAAAATAAACATAGAAGTTCCCAATTTGTTTTTGAGGTTCCAGTGATCTGAACTCCACTAAAGGTATCATAGTGTTAAGCAACTATAGTGAAGTATTGAACAATGCCACCATATTGTCATTCCTCTGCTTGGTTTTAGATAGAATATGCACCATATTGAGCCTCAATGGATAAAAAGAGTGCCTCAATATCATTGCATTAATAGTCATTATCATATAATAAATTAAAAACAATTCAACCACATGTGAGACTGTAACGTGATATTTTCTACCACCACTCTCTCCAGCATAGACTAACACAGAAACAATGGGTCTGATTTACATTTGTATGTTTCTTCACAATTGTATGTGTACAGCAGACAAAACCTCCATTTATGTCTGCTGGTAACTCACACAGGGATTCCTGGCAGGCTTAAATGGACTTACACAAGTTTGGTGTCAGCTGCTGTATTAAATGCCACTCGCTTTGAAAATGTGTGTATGCCACAGGTATGTACATGTACAAACTGCTCTTTCATCTGATCCCACCCTGGAAAAGGTTAGAAGGTTGCTCCAGCTAAGGACAGGGTTGGATAGAAGAGTTATCTTAGTTTTGGAGCGTTTATGAAGATGGGCATGGAAGGAGAGATTAAGTAGTAGAAAGTAAGAGGATTTGGCAAGAGTCATGTCAGAAGTGTGGTTGGAGACCAAAAACTTATAATAGTGGAACTTCACACATGAGGGGCGGTAAAGGCTACGCTATTAATCTTCCAAAACATGGTATGCTGCTGGCACTTTATGGGCCGGTCCCAGGACAGGGACTACAGTCCTCTGTCCTTAATGAGGGCATGCTTGGGACTCCTCTCCAGGTTACTGAGCAGGCCCAGGACTACACATAGTCATTGTTAAAAAGAGGTCTCTAGCTGGCAGGGGTATGCACCCTGTCCAAGTAGGGATCACAATTCTAGTCCGGGTAAGTCAGATACACACTGAAAGATTACCTGTGCTCACCCTCTGGTAGCTTGCCACAGAGCAGTCAGGCTAATATAAAGAGGCAATGTATAAAGTTGTTGTGCAACACAACATACAGTACCAGAATGAAGAATAAAAACACAACAAAAAGGCTCCACACATGTTCAGAAAAATAGACAAAAATGTATAAATAAATCAAGACCACAATGACAAAAATCTAATAATTAGATGTCGAGATATACATTTTTTAAACATAAAAGGGTTATAGTGCTTAGAAGAATTATGTTACAATAGGGGTTATCTGTTAGCACTGGACCACGGCAAAGTCAACAGTTCAGGTCAACCGTGTTGGAGCTTGGGACAGGTACAGGAGCCATGCAGCCAGGTTAACAGAGTACCTTGATCCATGCCGCAGCAGAGAAATATGGGGCACAGTCGAGCAATGCGTCAATATTGATCCTGCAGTGACGGTGATGCAACAGTTCCGAAGATGAAGCACCAAAGCCGAGAAGCATTAGTTCCGATGCGAAGCACCGGGATTCTCCACACAGCCAAGGGGATGCATCGATCTCTCCACAATGTTGTGGCAGTGATGCGCGGTTCTGGTGTGTCAGACTGTGAAGGCAATGTGCTGGTTCCTAGTGTGCTGCACTGATTCTTCTTCCGCAACAGGGTCAAGTCATGGATTCTGCTCAGAGCAGACTGGAGATATGTTGATTTCTCTGGTGCAAGTATCCAGTTCCACTTACAGTGGACCAGGCACAGGTGCAGGTGTAGAGACTTTCATAGCCTGAGTCTCAAGCAGCAGGAGGCAAGCCAACAACCCCTTGGAGATCACTTTGCTTGCAAGGCAGAGTTCAGCTCTCCCTCAGCAGGGTCAGAGAACAGCAGGGTGGCATAGCAGAAAAGCAGTGTCAGTCCTTGTGGCAGCACAGCAGCCTTTCTAACAGAGGTTTGTTATAGGTCCAGAAGTGTCTGATTGGAGGGGCCAGATACACAGTGCATACAGCTGTTGTGCTTTGAAGTGGGGGTGACTTCAAAGAAGGGCCTTTGAAGTGCACAGAGGCTCCTTCATTCCCAGCCCTGGCTCCGGGTCCAGACTATCTGTGGGGGGTAATCAGTCCTTTGTGGGGGGGGAGGGCAGGACACTGCCTATTCAGGTGTAAATTTCAGCTCCTTCCGCCTATCCTGCCCAGGATAAGCCATCAGGATGCAGATTGGAGCTCAGGCACACCTATCCTCTATTTGTGTGTGGCTGACTAGAGGTAATGCAGAAAGTCAAGCTGTTGCTCACCCCAAACGTGTATTAGAGACAGGCGCAGGCACACAGAGCGTTAAGTGCAGAGAAATGTCCACTTTCTAAAAGTGGCATTTCTAAAACAGTAATTTATCATTACCATTTCAAAAATATAAAACATTTCAAAGCTACTCCTTTCCAATCAAGAATCACAGCTTGAAAGTATTAAGGAATTCCCAATGTTAACCCACGAAAGGAGTAGGCCTCACAGTAGTCAAAAACAAATATAGGTGTTTTTCCCAACCAGGTCATGAAAAACTTAAAAGTACATGTTCTACCTTTTACTTACACAGCACCTTGCCATATGGGCTACCCAGGGCCTACCTTAGGGGTGACTTATGTGTAATAAAAGGGAAATGTATAGCTTGGCAAAGGGTTTTAAATGTCACGTCAAAGTGGGAGTAAAACTGCACACACAGGCTCTGCAGTGGTAGGCCTAAGACATCTTTCAAGGGTTACTTATGTAGGTGGCACAATCAGTGCTGCAGGACCACTACTCACATTTAATTTACAGGCCCTGCACACAGGTAGTGCACTCTACTAGGGATTTATAGATAATCTAAATATCCCAATTGTGGATATACCAAATATATCCATGTTTATGGGAGCTAGTCAGCAGTGGTAAAGTGCTCAGAATTTTAGGGCCAACAAAAGAATCAGCGAAAACAGGAGGTAAGCAGCCAAAAGGTTTGGGGGAAGATCACCCTAAGGCAGACAGGTCTAACGCGTGTTTCCCCCCGCTGTAAGTGAGGAGATCTACCCAACCTCGAGGGAGTTCTCATCACTAAGGCAGAAAAAAATAGGCCATCAGCATTGGCGTGTTCTACACTTAGTCTGTGTTTCACCCTGAAGTCTAAACCCTGTAGGGAAATTGACTACCTGTCTAACTTCACCTTTCACATAATACAGAATGTCCCATAAGATGGCTCAAACACGGCAAAGCAAAACATAAAACACAACACCTAGAAAAGGGGGGTTATTTTACAAAATGCAAAGAAGTCTCTTTTAGAATAAGGCTTGGGGTTTTATTTTACACAATGCTCTCTAACAGAAAGGATTTCCCAGATGCCAAAATGAAAAACATTGAAATATATACAGAGATATATATTTATAGTTATATGCAAGCAGTAATAACTCACTTGGTAAATGAACCTAACTGATTAATGCATGAATAATACCATTAATAAACAAGCAGCAAGTAATAAGAGATAACACTCAAAAAAATATGCTGGACGTCCTGCAAGAGATCAGAAAGATATATACGCTGAATCACAAGGAAACACCTCAAATGATCAAAGCCACTGGCCACACATCACAATGACAATAATCAAAACTCAAACACCTCAAATGACCACAGCCACTGGATCCACGCATCACAATGGCACTAGTCAGAAACAAATCACCTCACCCGATCGTTCACTCGACATCCTTGCCAATTTACGCTGGGGGGGGACCGTTCACAGCTGGCTTGGACTCTCAACCGGGACTCAGGTTCCGTTTGTCTTTCAGCATTATGTCTACTCTGTAAGTGAGCTCCCCACTCACCTGTCAACAAAGCTCAGCTTTATTGTCTCAAAACACACACTAGAAGGTTTAAGGGTCGTCCTCCCCACGCCAAAGGAATCTTACTGGAACTGGCCAGCTTCCAGGCAAGCATTCCATGGCAGAAAGGAGTTCCAACGTCCCCTTAACATTCTCGCATGTTCCAGCCTTTATCTTAACGAAGCTCACAAAAGGCTTCCAGGGTACATGAAACATTCTCTGGCAAAACAATCCTTGAACATGATTAACCCAAGCAACTTGCATGTGTGGTTGTGCGCGCAGGTAAAGCTCAAGCCAGACAGAGTCAGAATTCAGGATGACCCGAGGCCATGTCAAAGCCCATAGTAAGAACTTAATAATACTACCAATGTACATATTTGTGCACCACTGCCGATAGCATCACATACTTCATCTCTCAATGTACAACACAGTGCTCATTTGTGCACTACTGCTCATAACACTGCACTTCGAGACCAAAAATAACATTCCACACCACTCTCTCTCTCTCTCTCTCTCATGCGTTCAAATGCACATCCCACACTTTCTGTTCTTGGCAAGGTTGTCCTACTCCGTGACAACTCCCACTGAAAGACTGCAAGATTACAAGAAAGACACCTTTAAGAGAAACAAGACATATGCAGGATGTCATACATTCAGGCTAGGATAAAGTGAAACAATTAAAATAATGGTAGTCAAAGGTCATCACACGGTGTCAGATCACAAAGAGTGCATCTAGCACTACACCAACTCAACAGTTTTGAATTCTCAACCCTCATTTGCATGAGCCACCTGGGGGGCCTGTGGTCAGTCTGAATCAGGAATTGAGTCCGAAATAAGTATAGTGTCTCCTTCTTTAGTACCTAGACCACAGAAAAAAATTTCACATTCAATAGAACTCCACCTTTGTTCCTTGGGAAGTAACCTCCTGGAGATGAAGGCTACAGGTTGAACTAGACCCTCTTTATTAAGTTGTGGAACTAAGGCCCCTAACCCATGCACTTTGGCAGCTGTCTGAACAATAAATTCACTGGAAAAGTCATGGGCCTTGAGGACAGGGGCTGTGAACATGGCCTGCTTTAGGGAGTCAAATGCTTTGTGGCATTCCTCTGTCCAAATCTAATTTATGGGCTGATTCTTAGATCAGCTTAGAAGTCAGCTCAGTCAAGGGAGCAAAAATGGTGCATATCCCTTGGCAAAACTCTTAGAGTACCCACTGAGGCCTAAGAATGCTCTGACCTCAGTTTTGGGGGGCTCCCAGGCCATGATAGTCCCAATCTTGGCTGGAGGGGCTGCTCCTTACCATGGCCTACCAGGTGTCCCAAGTACACCACAGGCCCCTGTCCTATCTGGCACTTACTGGCCTTGATAGTCAGACCTACCTGTTGCAGAACCTGAAGCACTTCCTGGAGGTAAGAAAGGTGGTCTTTCGAGCTGCTACTAAAGATAGCTTTTCTATCCAGATAGGCCACACTGAAGGCCTCCGTTCCAGCTAGTACCTGGCTCACCTACTTCTCAAAGCTGGCAGGGACATTCCTTAATCCAAAATGCATCACACTAAACTGATAGTGGCCCATTGGAGTGGAAAAGGCTAGCCTTTTCTTTGCTCCTTCTATTAGGGCAATTGACCAGTACCCTGATGTAAGATCAAAGGTGCTTAAGTTCTGAGCAGTTCCTAACTGGTCAATAAGTTCATCTGCCCAGGGAATGGGATGAGCATCAGTCTTGGTGCCTTATCTGAAGGCCCTGTAATTCACACAGAGCCTGAGTTAAGGTGTACTGCTCTGCCCGACAGGGCTGGGCTAGGGTTTACTGGATTGTCTATCACCCCCAAATCCAGCATTTTGGAAATCTCTTCCTTAATGCTGGCCTTAAGCTTGTCAGGCAACCTGAAAGATGTATTCTTGAAAGGAAGGCTGTCCCCTGTGTCCACATCATGCATACACAGGCGGGTAGTCCCAGGGATGAGGGAAAATAGAGAGGAGTACTTCCCCAGCACTTGGTAGCAGTCCCTCTGCTGTTCATGAGTCAGATTGGGGAAAAATGTTACTCCCTCCGCTGACCCATCTTTCTCCGTGAAAGCTAAGAAGTAAGGGAGAGGTTCACACTCCTCTTCCTCCCTCTCCATCCATCACCAACAGCATGGTTAACTCAGACCTCTCAAAGTAGAATTTGAGGCATTTAACTTGAAGCACCTGCACCAGGTAGGTAGTCACGTCCTTCCTTTCAACCACTTCATAGGGCCCATTCTAGCAGTCCTAGAGGATCCGGGCTCCACAGGTTTCATCACCCACACTTCCTTCCCAGGCTGCATTTTTACAGTGGTAGAATTTTGGTCATGCCATTGCAAAATCACTTCCTGACTGGAATTCAAAGTTGTCTGAAGCCTGTTCCCACAACTTAGCCAATTGGCTTCTGAAGGCCAGCATGTAGCTCACTACATCCTGGGGAATCTTCATGGGAGCTTGCCCTCTTATTGGGTGCCATACAGAAGCTCAAAGGGACTGAATTCCACTACATTCTGTGGCACCTCTCTGTAAGCAAAGAGAAGGCATGGCAAGAGGATGTCTCACTTATGCCTCAAGGCCCCAGGCAGGCCTTTGAGCATGCCCTTCATGGTCTTGTTAAACCTTTCAACAAGTCCATGGGCTTGTGGGCGGTAGGGGGTGGAGAATGTGTAGGTTACCAAACACTCCTTCCACACTGCCTGCATGTAAGCAGACATGAAATTGGTGCCCCTGTCAGACACCACTTCCTTGGGGAAGCCCACTTGGGTAAAAAGAACAATTAGGGCTTTAGCCACTGCAGGTGCAGTCATGGTACTTAGGGGGATGGCCTCTGGGTACCTAGTGGCATGATCCACCAGATGCAGGATAAACCTGTCACCTGAAGCAGTCTGGGGATCAACAGACCAACAATGTCGATAGCAACCCTCTCAAAGGGTGTGCAGATTACAGACAATTGATTAAGGAGGGCTTTCAGCCTATGCCCTGCCTTCCCACTGGCATGGCATGTCATACAAGTCATACAGAACATATCTCTGAAAGTCTTGATCCTAGGCCAATAAAAGTGGGGGACAATCCTTCGAAAGATCTTGTCTTAGCCCAGGTGTCCTGCCAAGGTAATTTCATGAGCCTGCTCTTGTGGAAAGGCCCTGTAGCATTGGGGAGACAAAAAAGGCCCTTGTTGTCCCATGTACAGGAGCCTTAGGCTCACTGTAAAGGAGGTTGTCCTACCTGTAAATTTGATGACTTCTAGAACATCACTTGCTGATGAGCTTCAGCCTGTTGCCTCATGCCCTTAAGGTTTGGGCACTCTCTACATAACTCCTCCTTTGTGGGTCCTCCTTCAACATGCAATCCAGCAAGCTCTGGCAGGTCACCAGGGGAAGCGCTTTTCTCCTCAGTGGGCTCCGGGGCAGCCACTGCAGGTGCCCCATCCATATCAACTGGAAAATATTCAGGGGCTGGTTTACCACACCCTCTGCCTTTTCCATTCTTAGCAGCTGGCTGTCCCATTCTATCAGGCTCCAGCCCATTTTGACTAGCATCCTGGCCAGCCATGGATCGGGTTGTTGCACAAATCCACTTGAGTGACCCTAAACTTCCCAGGTGTGCCTTGAGCTCCACTTCCTTTTGGGTAGTGTGCTCAAGGTCATTACCTAGCAAACAGTCTATAGTCATGGGGGGGGGGCTCACTACAACTTACAGAATATCTGAATCCCCCACTCAAATGGAACATGGGCCACTGCAAAGTGACCCCCTTTTATAATCCCCCATAATCTGGTAGAATGCATTGGGTAGTATCACCTGCTCTAGGGACACCAACTGACCCCTTACCATAGTCATGCTGGCACCTGTGGCCCTCAGAGCCTCAACAGCTTACCCATTGATGGTAACATCCATTATCTATTCTTTGCAGCATTTGAGGGCACGTGGATTTTAGGAACCATCTCCGATCCCCCAGGGGCACTAGGGTAACCTCACTGAACTCCCCCCTCTTACTGGGATGAACTGCTTCCCAAACACTATACTTACCCCCTCTCAGACTTTTCTTCCAGTGGGAGGATGTGCTCTTTTTGGGCACTTGGGATACCCCTTGTAGTGCTCATACTCAAAACACTCATTGCACTTCGGAGTTTTTGCCTGCTGACTCTTGTCTGGGTAGTTCTTCTGGTGGCCATCTTGGGAATGAGACCGTTTTCTCTGTGAGTTATATTGTGGGCCTTGAGAGAACTCCTTCTTTTTATCTACCCCATCTTTCTTCTGTTGGGAACCTTGACCACCTTTGTGGGAGTTCTCCCCAGGTACCTTCTTGGGCATTCTGGTGCTGACCGGGCTGTCCGCCTCCTCAGCAATCTTCCTGGGGTCAGAAAGCTTACTATCAACCAGGTGTTAACGCAGCTCTAGAAAAAAAATATCAAGCATGTGCTCCTTCAAAAACAGCCCTGAATAATCCTCAACCTTGCAGTCCATCAACATGGGGAGGGCGTGACCAAAATGGCATCGGCATTAGATGCTTCTTAGCAAGCTCTCAGTCAGGCCCAATAATTATCCTCTCTAATTTTACCAATCCAGCTACAAGACTTAATGTTACCCAGCTGATGCTGTGTGTCAATGATTGGAACCATCTGCCACTGAATAGAGAGGGTGACCTCCGTTCTAGCGTCTCCATTGACAGCCAGAGGCCACTGCTGTTGAGGCCTGTGACACGACGGCTTCACTACTGCTATGGGCCTCTTGCTTTGGTGAGAGCAGACCCCGGCTGTCTCGCAATTGACTCTGTGTCCCTGTGTCCTTTGCCCTGGTGGCCTCAGCGTGGTCATGCCCTATGCCTGAATGCACCTCCATGCCAACAGCCAAGGTCGCTGCAACCCAGGACATCTGCTTACTGCTGCGCCCTGCTGGGCCCTCGTGAGTGCTGCGACTACCCCCTCCTGAGCATCGGTAGCAGAGCATATCCCGCTGAGCTGTTGTTGGCCTGCTCGAGAGATCCAAACGCCCACCTGCAGTGGGCCTGGCTGCCATTGATATTATGGGATGCTGCCTCATAATTGCCCGCACTTCAGCAGTGTCCTCAATGGCCCAGATTCAACATGACAGCCTTCTGCAGAACTTGGCAGGACCCTAGTGATAGCTGATGTAACTTCCTCCCCAGACACTTGAACCTGCATGCGGCTCGATGCATTGTGACTGGCCAGCCCAGAGGGCACAAGATCTCGCCAGTGGAGTGCTATGACCCTCATGGATTTTTTTAATCACTGGAGAACTCCTCTGGGCTGGACAGGGAGACTCTCTCATTTTTGCTGAGAACTGGGCGCCTGGGGGTGAAATTAGGAGTGTGCAGCATAGCACTGCACATATGACTTAATGCATTGTGGCCCGAAGGCCTAAATGAACTGTGGGGAGCCCCGGCAAGTGGGCCTCTGCCCTCCATTTGAACACTCCATCCGTCAATCACACGATGCAAGGACTTCTGTGGGCCTTAGCGCAGGGCCACCCATTACCATATCAAATATGCTGGGGCAGTCTCTGCACCGCCAGCACCATTGTGCCAGGGGAGATAACAATGTACCTCTTGCGCTGTCTACCTAATTGGATTGTGCCCTCTTTACAAGCACCCTTCTGCATACCTTGTGGGACTCCAACAGCACACTGCTTTATCCCAAAGAGGTAGGGGACATTTGTGGGTCTGACCCCCCCTCCTGGGAGCCCTGATTGCAGATGGAGACTCAATCTGCCCTGGCATTGAAACACTTGATATCAAGCACCTAGGCTTGCAACAGGACACAATGCTTCTTTGCTGCTAATGCTGGGGCAGACTGCTCCTCCTGCAGCCTGTTTTCCTGGATTCGGATTGCTGTCTGACTTCCCAATGCCTGAGAGGCCCTGCTGTGCCCTCTTCTGACCAAGGAAGGGTGCCACTCCTGTCTGCTCCCTTGCCTGGTGCACCACTACCGGCTCATTGGTTTCCAATATCATCAGCTGCAGTGTGACACCAGGGCCGAGCTTTCCACCTGAAGCCGTGAGTGTGCTAGCCTGAATGGGGTTGACTATGGACCTGAGAGTACGTCTCCTGCATTTGAAAGGCGCACTCAGCGGAGCTAGTCTGGTACCATGTTCCTTGCCCTCGCACCGCTGATATGTGTGTTGACCATCTATCTTCAATGCCATCTCTGTCTAGTTTCTTAACTGTGCAACAGTACCTCAATGATGGTGAAACCAAAGACAGCCAAGCTCCCCCCCATGTTGGGAGTTACTCGTCAACCTCCGCTACACCTGCAGAACAAACTCTAAATTCATTGAATCATCTCAAAGTAACCCTCCACACTCACTCCACCCAATTTGGTAAAGTACTGCAGGGCATCCTGGACACCAAAACCTCCCTAGAGACCAACATTGATATGGTCTCACCTGATGTGAACTTTTTGAGGGCCTACTACCACAAGCTAGCAGACCGAGTAGATGATATAGAGCCTGATCTGATAGCAATGAGACTGACGGTGCAGGAACAAGTGAAGAAGATGGGAGACGAAACGGCCTGCCTATACCGCAGGGCAGAGGATGTGAAAGGTCACTCCAGGTGCAACAACATATGCATCTTTGGTTTCCCTGAGCTATCCAAAGGACCGAGTGTGGAATTGTTTTTGGAAGACTGGCTACTGATGACAGTACTTGCGGATAAAGTGCCTACGTTTTTCTCCATAGAAAGGGCACACCGAATGCCTGGCAGACCACGTCTGCCATGTGCCCCACCACAGTCCATCATTGCCAGACTTCTTAACCATCTGGACCACACCCTGCTATTTCAGCAGTTTTGTGTGAAAGGTCCCTGGCATCATGGGAATGGCACAATGACAGAACATCATGATGTCACCGTGGAGGTACAGTGACTTCGTAACTCTTAGTTGAAAGTTAAACACCGCCTACTTAAATATGAACATAACATATGCGCTACTCATTCCAGCGAAGCTCAGAGTAATTGATGGGGAGATGACCCACATTTATTCTACCCTGGAGGATGTGTGGAACTGGCTCCATGCTGGGGGATGGTTAGTGTCTAAATCCCGAAGAGAAAGGCAAAAAACCCTTAAAACTAAGTTGTCCTGGGATCTGGCAGTGGCGGAACTAGCACAGCTGTTGATGAAGGCCTCACAACACAGCACAAACTCCTTTACTCACGTTTTCCGACCAACACTTAAAGTCAGGTTAGGACACAAGCTGCTCTGTGTCCTCATCGGCTGGTATTTTTCAAGGCCCAAAAATTACTCCACGATCTGCAGATGACCTCTGATGCAGGTAGAGAAGCCTCCTTCCTAAGTAAGTGTATTCGTAAGCTCTGAATGCAGACGTGCCTGGGCACTCTGAAGGTAGTCTATACTATCTAAGGGAGCTGGATGTTGACTTTCTTGTTATGGACCTGGATTGTGGGATAGAAGCACACTTGTATTCCCATGTTCCACAGAGAGAGACTCCAAAGTGGACATGTTTTGCCTGTTATATTGTTCCTTCATTTTGTGGTTTCTGTTTAGGGGCAATTGGCAGGTAACACATGTCTTAACTGGCATGGGGGGAAGACAATTATTATGTTGATTTTGTGGTTTTAGGTTTGATGTTTTGAAGCCACTCTACATATGTTGATTCTTAGAGAGAGCATACCACTGGGAGGGGGTGATAAATCTGGTGGTCAGTAGTTGTTGCACACACCATCCTGGGCTTAGGTCCTCCTTCCTGGCACACACGCTACTGCTGCACTACGTGGGAACACGCATTGATACTACTACCCCCATTACAATGTGATGACAAGGAATGTGTGTGGTATGGCGACTCCTGCTAAATGATATTGAATCCATGCATACCTCAATTGCCCCCACATGCATATTGCTTTGCTGCAGGAAATGCACCTCACGCCCACTTAACTTCAAAAGGTCTGGGCCAAATGGGGAGGGCAGGTATATGGCACATCCTCCTCTGCATTTGTCTGTGCTGTAGTTACATGGATAGCACAAGGGGTTTCATACGTGGTAGAGAGACATTACACAGATGAAGGGGGTAGACATGATACTAGAGGGTTGCTTAGATGGCGCATGGCTGACACTCATGGATATTATGCACCAAACTCCAATCAAATGGATTTCGTTGACACTCTCACAGTGCTCTTTCACAACCCAATGACACCTGACCTTTAAGGTTGCAACTATAATAGAGTTCCAGAAATACTCTGGGACTGCTCTACCCCCCTTTGTGGGGTTCATCGGGGGCTCAAAAGACGCAACACTTTCCATACTTGCTGACGCAGAGATACCTATATGATGTGTGGTAATTCGGTCACCCAACGGACCTTGAATACTCAATCTATTCACCGGTCCACGCTCTCCATACTAGGCTCAACGTATTACTCTGCACCAACCACCTGGGTCCGTTGATCTTCATATCTGAGTATTTGGACGACACCCTTTAAGATCATTGGCCGCAGCAGGTAGCCTTGCAGTTGGGCCGTCAGTATCCCTACCTAGCGCCTCCAAGCTGATGCATTATCGGACCTTCCCTTTACTGAAGACGTAGCTGCATGCCTTACCCACTACTTTGACTTTAACAAGAGGTCTACTCCCCTCAGGGCCATTGGATGGCTACAACATGGGAGGTTCGGCAGACATTGCAAGAAGAGATGCTAAAGGTAGAGAGGGAGCTACACCCCTTGCAGAGAGCAGTGGCTGCCCGGGAGACGGGGTCGAGCATCACCAGTGCCTGCACTAACGATACAAGGAAGCAGAGATGAGGTTAGGGTTCATGATTACAAGCACCGCCTGACTATGCTGCATGAGGAGGGTGACTGATTGGGCAGATTATTGGCATGTCGGGTCATGGAAGACCAATAACACATTCCAATTGGAGCCATCAAATGCGACAATTACTCCAGGGCCACTACACATGCCAACATCAATGATATGTTCCGCGACTACTACCGTGCTCTATACAGAGTTGGGTTGGTCCATGTCTCCAGTCTGGTATGCAGATTCATGACTGGACTTCCACTGGCACGACTGTCCCCAATCCAGCGAACTGAGCCATGTGAGCCCATCCAGTTGGAGGAACTTAAAGCAGCTGTGGCCCAGATAGCTCATAACAAGTCCCCAGGCATTGATGGGCTACTGGTTGAATACTGTGCTGTGTTCTCTGCCCAACTTGCCCATCCCCTCCTGGAAGTAATTGGGGAAGCCAGATCGCACAGCCAGCTTCCGGTATCGCAACGCAAGCCCCATATAGTCATCCTTCCTAAGCCGGGATGAGATCCGCTTAATGTCTCGTTGTACCGCCTCTTATCAGTCATTAACCTATACTGTAAAGTCCTGGTGCTGGCCAACTGATAGCTCCTGATGATAGGCACCTAGGTGCGCAAAGCCCAATCTGGTTTTCCACTGGGTGTTAACATTTTGCTCAACATAAAATGACTCTTACGGATCATTCTTGACTGCCCCAGAGGTGTACGATAGGGTTGCGGTGTCCCTTGACACCAAAAAAGTCTTCGATACACTGAGCTTGCAGTTTTTACTAATGTCCCTGCAACATATGGGTTTTGGCCTGGGGTTCATGGAATGGAACAAAACACTGTACTCAAACCTGATAGCCAGAGTGAGGATGGGTCAGGTGATATTAGACAGCTTCCCTATACTGAAGGGCACCAGACAGGGACGCACCCTGTTGCCTTTTCACTTGCAACGGAGCCACTCGCCTGCAGCCTGCGAATACAGGCGGCCACTTAGGGGATTTCGGAACTACACACTCAACCTATGGTGTTCCGCTACGCAGATGATGCACTGGTCTTCCTGGGAGATGTTGGAGCCTCATTGTTGGAGTTGATGCAACTACAACACGAATTTGGGACCATGTCAAACCTTAATGTCAATCTGGCTCAAGTCTTGTTTGTTTTCCCTTACTCTGAACCTCGAACTACGCAGAGTTGCCTCAGCGGAGCACAGCGTCAAATGGTTTTATGACACATTTGAATACTTGGGAGTCCAAATATACCACACCGACAGGGCTCTAAAGGAGGGCAACATGGACTGGCTGACATGCTCGGTGTGGGTTTCACTTCCTTTCTGGGGTTCCCTTCTTCTGTCCCCAATGGGAAGAGTGGCAATCACCAAGACGCTGATCCTCCCCAGATTGCTGTATTTTTTCAATTCATTACCAATTGTGCTTCCCAAATGTTTCTTTTGTGAACTCAACGGCGCACAAAAACTATTACTTGAGGGCGGACTGGGTGAACCCACTTTTTAACTTTAATATGCAGTGGCACATCTGCAATGGCCGTTGCACTGGTTGGACACGATACCAAGTGCCGAACGGATGACTGTCCGAGCTTGACTCAGAGACATGACTGTTTACACCTGGCTAATTGACTGCACTTGCCCTCCACAAAGTGGATCGAACATTATGGAAACGATCATCACAGAAATCACAGCTACCATTGCAGAAATAGCTAACCATGCACTACCACCTGCCACTAAATCTTGATTCCTTGGACTATCCTCTAAAGCCAAGGGACTTAAGCATTTACAACGGTTCACTGACTTTGTGTTTGTTCTCTTTAAGAGGCAAATAGCAATCCCTACTGTGGGCATGTACCCCACTCTGGGATCTAGAACACTCTTAGAGCCACTTCATAGGCTGCAAACCATTTGTCTATGTCATCCCCAACACGTAACTGGGCACCATGTCTTTGGGTATGCAGACTCTTACTTCACTAGCAGGTACCGTATGTATGCTACCACCATTACTGGTGGACTCTACCTGAAGTGCTCTAATGTCCAGCTCTTTGAGGCTCCATTCATTGGCCGGTTTCTACTCCTCAAGAGCGAGCATCCTCTCTTCTAGAACTTATTCTATCTCCAGCTTCAATCTCTCCTCTGGGAACAGGTTCTTAGATTCAACACCACTCCCTGCTCTAGGGACAAACACTGCTCCAGACTGGATAAGGTGCCATATAGTATTTCACAAACCCAAGTTCTATCATCCCAGCTGATCACCAATGTTAGACATTGGGTCTCTAGTTGGCAGAGGTACGCACCCTGTCCATGTAAGGACCACAATCTTAGTCAGGGTAAGTCAGATACACACTAAAAGATTACCTGTGCTCACCTTCTGGGAGCTTGCCACAGAGCAGTCAGGCTAATCTAAAGAGGCAATGTGTAGAGCATTTTTGGAACACAACACATAGTAACACAATGAAAGCACCACAAACAGACTCCACATAGGAGCCACGCAGGCCCAGGGAACAAAATACCTTGATCTTGGTTGCAACAACGAGATGTGGGGTGCAGTAGAGCGAAGCATCCATGTCTATCCCACAGTGGCGGCAATGCGTCAGTTCTGAAAATGAAGCGCCAAAGCCGAGAGACGTTGGTTCGAATACAATAATCCAGGTTTCTCTGCATAGTCGTGGGGATGCGTTGATTTCTCCACACTGCTGCATCAACGATGCACAGTTCCAATATGTTGAGTTCTGAAGGCGATCCGCTGGTTTTGAGTGCGATGTGCCGAATGACTCCCACAACAGGGTCAATGTGCCAGTTCTGCTCCAAGCAGACTGGAGATGCATCGATCTTACTTAGGGGTGATATGTGTAAAAAAGTGGAGTTTAAGGCTAGGCAAAGGGTTTTAAATGCCAAGGCAATGTGGGAGTACAATTGCACACACAGGCTCTGCAGTGGCAGGCCTGAGACATGTTTAAAGGGTTATTTGCGTGGGTGGTGCAGTCAGAGCTGCAGGCACACTAGTAGCATTTAATTTACAGGACCTGGGCACAAGTAGTGGACTCAACTAGGTACCTAAAGACACATTAAATATCCCAATTGCGGATATACCAAATGTAATCATGTTTACTTAGAAGCAAATGTACTTTAGCACTGGTCAGCAGTATTAAAGATCTCATAGTCCAAAGGCCAACAAAAATAATCAGGAAAATGAGGAGGTAAGCAGGCAATAAGTTTGGGGGAAGATTACCCTAAGGCTGACTGGTCTAACAGTCATGGAGAGGCTTAGGCCTTTGTGCACATGCTTAGATTAGTATGATGCAAGAGAGCAAATAAAACAAGTCAGGATACAAAATATGCATGCAGTCAGGCACTCGGGATAAAAGAACCTGTCTGAATAACATGCATGGGTCTTTCCCAACCCAGCACCTTTCCTAAGAACCTTTCTGGCAAGATAATTAAACTAGCTAGTCCCCACTGCAGCTAATGCCAAGGTGCTTGATTCACTAAAGAAAGTTTTAAGTTTGCTTTTATTGAAGTACTCCTAAATTTAAAACACATTCTTGACTTTATTTCATTTCAGAAACTATTTCAGACACACTCTAGAAACTCTTTGACATCCCCATATGTCCAGGATTAGCAAAATGCATAAATTCTCTTTAATTTGAAATTGAGAGAGAATAAATTACTGCACACATATTTTTGCTCAAGCGTAATTGTAAAGCATCAGTGCAAGTCGCAAGCAAAAGAAAATGTTTGATCACTCGCACATATTGAAAGGTCCACGTTGGCTTCCATTGCAGGCCTGGATAAAATTCAAAATGGGACGCATTGCCTTTAAAGCACTTTAGTTGGGCCATCCAAGCTACCTCTCAGGTGAAAATGTCAGGTGGAACCAGGCAATCCCATAGGAAAACCTCTCTCCTACTAGAACCTCCCTAATCCAAATTATTTTTAGCTCAAAGAAAGCCTTTCTCCAATACAACTGTGGGTGATAAATTCCGGTCCACAGCGGAGTTGGTGGAGTTTTGGCCACTCATCGTTACGGTTATACTGCGGACTTCTGGTCAAATTCCATTATTCATTGCATGGTGGATTTTTTTCCCTCGTGCAGGTCGCCCACATTATGCTGGCACGTGGAAGCAAGAATTGGCATCTATCGCGATTTTCCAGTGCTAGCAAGGCACCTGGCGACGTTTTCTCAAAGTGGGCAGTCGTGATGGTTAGCAGTGAGAAAGCCGCAGCTGGAGTAAAAATTCTACTCCAGCTGTAGGAAAAGTAATCTTGACCAGCAGCACCCTCTTGCATGCTGCATGGTGCCATTTGTGCTGATTTTTCAGAGTGAGCTGCTAGCGCTAAAAATCAGCCCTGCCCCTGCACAGACCACACAGCAGGAATCACCCGTCACCACGGCTGGCTCCCAACACTTCACCAAGGTACACATCGCATTCCAATGACAGGTGTCAGAATGCCAAAAGGAGGTGTCCGAACAGGTGCGGCTGGGCTCAGAGCTCATGGAAGCCAAACTACATCACATACGGGGTGTCAAATTCCCATCAAGGACCACCTACACCCCACAAAAGAGACCCACACTGTGACAGAGACACATGCACTTGCACATTTCCTCTACTGAACCACGCCCAAAGCCCGGGAAATACCATTCACGAACCTACGCTGGTCCTCCGTACAACGGCCCAGTACATCCCTCTTACATATTGAGTGGCTGACAACAAAGCTACATCTCCAAGCTCTAACCTGCTGCCTGTGATGACATGGTTTGCGTCCGCCTCACACAGCACAATGTAATGTTGTAGGGCCTTGGCCTTCATGCATACATCATGACCACACGGACACATGCAGATAGTTTTTGGAACTAGCAACGGGCACGTGCTGCCGGCCCCTTTAATGGCAGGGTCACATGTACAGTGATGCCTGTGCTGGATGTGTGTGGGGTGAGTGTAAGCCAGCCCTCAGGGTGTTGTTGGGGCTGGCAACAAATGCAACGGTGAACACTATGAATACGGAAACAGAAAACACCAGCATTACAGAGACAACTGCGGAGCATCATGGAGGTAGTGGGAGCAAGTACAGAGGTTACACAATGAGTAAACAGAAGTGTCCGTGAGTTGCAGTGCACTGAGGATGGGGCACTAGAGCTGAGCATGCTCATGTGAATAAAATTCTAGGATTGTGTCCCTTCGGTACATTTGTGATACAGCTGCAGTGAGGGGTGTCACACCTGCATCATCTTCCTCATCATCATCCCAGGTCTTCCATACTGCCTGAGGTGACATTGCTGCATGAGCTCTCCACAGCACATAACCACAACAGTAATGGACGATGATTTGTGCTGCACTGAGTTAGTGGCACCTGGAGTGCTGAGCAGGGGATCAGGCAGAAGATGGCATCCACGACCGGTGTGAGCAACTCCGTCAGTCTGCCAGTATGACCTGGTTCTGGCTGTGGTGGCGTGTGCCTCCTGCAGTGATGCAAAGTCCGGGCTGGTGAGGAGTCGATTTGATGTGTGAGCCCCGGTGGATCGCAGTTGAGGCTGTAGGAAGCGGACAGCGCAGGGCCACAAACACATGGCCTTGATGACCCAAGGCCATCTTCTCAGAGGCCATCCAGTATTTCAGAAGAGAGGGTCCCTGACTTGAGCTGCACACAGTTAGTGGCCCCGGATGCACAGCAGCCAGCACAGCACCCCGCCACAGGACGGTGACTTGCGGTGCACTGAGGTAAGGCCATGCGGACTGAGTGAGAGCGAGTCCCCATCGATGTCCGAGGTGAATGTGGCAGAGGGATGCTGGGGACAGTAGAGGGCAGAAGCTGTACATAAACAGCAAATGGAGGAGTGGAATGCTGCAGCCTTGTTTTCACCACCATTTAGGGATCAGCTACATGAGGATGATGAAAACCCCTAGTCCATAGATTCAGCTGCCACCAAAGTTCAAACATAGAGTGTCCATGAATGACGGTGAGCAGACTTCATGGCACCGGGGCTGAGAGAGGATGCAGTCTGCGATTATGCCAGTACAATGTTATGAACTCGGCCATTGCTAAATCAAGACTCAGTTCCAAATGTGTGACCCACTCGACCACAGTGTGGGCTAAAGGCGTTGCCAGCAAGGGGCCACAGTCACGTGTGGTTGTAATGCTAAACACAGACTTGGTGGCACAACATCGAAGGGAGTATAGTGACATG
Source organism: Lissotriton helveticus (assembly GCF_964261635.1). Classification (NCBI taxonomy): domain Eukaryota; kingdom Metazoa; phylum Chordata; class Amphibia; order Caudata; family Salamandridae; genus Lissotriton; species Lissotriton helveticus. The sequence continues at coordinate 1,914,454,763 of NC_136061.1, read as the reverse complement.
AAATCTACCATTAATGATGTTCTCCCCCATAGTGCAATCAAGACTCAGTTCCAAATGTGTGACCTACTATTCCCCTGTGTAAGCCGGTAGAGTATGTTAACGAGAAAGAAGTACTGCGGGCCTTGCTCGCAGAGGCTGTGATGGTCATAGCAGGTTACCAGGGTTGCAGGCCTCGGGCTTGGAGCTTGCACCGGCACAAGGGTGGGCCATCTTCAGCACATGAGTGAAAAATTGAACAAAGTCCCTAATGGCCCAATATTTGGGGTTTTCGTAAAAGACAAGGGCAGACAATTTAGGTTTAGTACTCGGCAAAGCCACTAGTTCGCTTAAACCAGACGTAAGCTATGTATATACAAAACAATTAAGCCAACAACTAATAGTAATACAAACAGATTTAGGAACAGTAAAAAGAATTATTAGAAATACATTTTATTACATCATTTCATAATAAAAACAATACAGAATGTCAAGGATAAAAACAATAAAAAAGTTTATTTTCGTTAAAAACATACACACATAACAAAGTCACAAGTTGATGTCATTGAAGTTCTCAATTTTTTTAGAAAACATAGGTCGACGCGCCGTTTCGGTGATTTGTTTATATTGTTCACCTTCTTCAGGACTGTTTTCTACAAAAAACAATATGCAATTATTCTCTAAATCTGTTGTTGGTGACTATTGCTCTTGTAAATACAACATACTATGACTACCCTGGTTCAACCAATCAAACAATTTTCCTAAAAAAAAGGTGAGATTTTTCGACACCTCGTATACAAGTTTAGATACTAATACTGAATCCCACCAGGAAACGAATAAGAACTCAGACCGAGAAACTGGACCTAGCTCCAGTAGGGAGTCGTTATCTTTTTTAGAACAACGTCCAAAAAACTACGGCCCCCCGAGAGGGAGATGGAGGGGCAGATGGAACTTTCACTCACAGAACCAATTCCAACAACGTCCCTATACCAGGAGCCAGAAAAAGTGTAATTAGAGAACAAGGCCCCCATTATTAATCTCTGCCAAAAAGAGCTATCAGTGGCAGATAAATCAGTACTAGAAAAAGGTCTGGGATATGCAATTGTACAGCCTATTAATAAATATAGTCTTGAGCGAGATCTACAAAATTTCTTTAGAAAAATTAGGCTAAATGCTTTCTTTGAAGATAAGGTGAAACCCCATACAACTAATAAGTCAGGCCTAAAGCCAAAATCCAATTGGACTCCGTCCATTACACAAGTTAGTAAAGATATTGAGGCCTTCGAAAGAAGTGTTAGTAAAAGCATCGAAAATCTTCTCAACAAAAAATCGTGGACCAACAATAATTTGAATAAAGAAGAAGTCTTGGCCCTTAAGAAACTAGAACAAGACACATCACTTGTTGTGAAACCAGCAGATAAGGGCGGCAGTATTGTTTTAATGTCCACCTTAAATTATAATGAAAGGATGCAAAAAATGTTAGACAATGAGTCACATTACTGCAAGTCAAATAGATCCGAATGGGTAGAATTGAAGAATAAAGTAAGAGAACTTTTAAGCTGTGCAAAAGAGGAGGAAATCATTTGAAATGATGAGTACAAATGTTTATTAAACGAACAACCAGTTATTCCAGCAATGTACGGACTTCCTAAAGTCCATAAATGTACCACTGACCCACCCATGAGGCCCATGTGTCTAGCATCAACTCTCTCACCGAACCATTAAGCCAATATGTAGATATCTTGTTACAACCATATGTAACCCAACAAAAGGCATACATAAAAGACACGACAGCTATGAATAAAATTGAGAACATTGTGTTTTGCCCAGATACCCAGTGTCTAGTGACTCTGGATATCGAGGCATTATACACTAATATTCCTCAACAAGATACTATTAATATGATCAAGAAGCTGCTTACATCAGGTGATGACGATCTGTCGCCACATGCCAACTTCATCGTGGATTGTGTCAGTCTGATCCTTAAGAATAATATTTTTTTATTTGAAAAGGAATTTTACAGGCAGATCAAGGGTACCAGCATGGGAGCCACCTGTGCTCCTAGCCTGGCCTGCCTGTACGTGGCCAGCTTTGAAGATATACATATCTTCAATGAGTTGGCACCATTTTATGAGAACATCTCAGTATGGTCACGTTACATTGATGACGTGTTTTTTATTTGGATAGGATCTAATGAACTTCTCAATGATATTATAACATGGTTAAACCTAGGTGACGAGAACCTTAAATTCACCTCCAATATCAGTAAGAACAAATGCGAATTCTTAGATATTCAAATTAAAAATGGTAATGGATACCTAAATGTCGAATTGTACACCAAAAGTACCGACAGAAACACAATGCTCCACTATAAAAGCAACCACCCGGCCAGTCAAAGGGACAATATTCCGTTTGGCCAATTTTTAAGGCTTAAACAAAATTGTACAAACACTAAAGACTTCGATAGACATGCGGCAACTTTGACCCAAAAGTTCATCATCAGAGGTTACCCGAAAAAATTGGTCAAACACGCTTACAAAAGAGCTAAGTACTTTAATAGGGAGACTCTGTTCATGGAGAAAGATAAAAAAGCCACGGAAGCAAAAAGACCACTCATTTTTGTGACAAATTTCTCAAATATGAGTAATAAAATTAAAAACATTATTAACCGAAATTGGCATCTAATAACAAACCAGAATAGAGAAATGCTTCCTAGACCCATGTTTTCCTTCAGAAGAAGACAATTAGAAACTGTCTTGTACATACTTATAGAGAAAGCCTAAAAACCAATCGCCAACCTGTACTACCTAATGCAAGCTTACCAGTTGGGACTTTTCCATGTCAAGGGTGTAGCATTTGCCCTCATATTATGAAAGGCTCAGAGATAATCATCAATGACAGTAAACACAAGATAGGCAACCTAATCAACTGCCACTCCAGCAATTTCATATATCTTATCAAATGTCCCTGCAATTTGGCATACATAGGGGAAGCATCAAGGGAAGTGAAGATCAGGATCCTTGAACATAAGTCTGCCATTCGGACAAACAAGAAAAATGCTCCCCTTGTAGAGCATTGGATAAAAGAGAAACATAATTTAGATGCTCTGAAATGGTGTGGCATTGAGACTATAACCATTAGCTTCTGAGGAGGAGATCAACAGGTAAAAAGGAATAAACACGAACAATACTATATGAGTTTCTTTGATACAGTGAAACGAGAATTGAACAGTCGAGAAGACTGGGAAAAACTGTTATAATCCTCATCACAGTATAATCTTCCTATATCGGTATTGAAATGTTGGAATTAACACTAGTGTCTTAAGGGGTACGGTGTATTATAAAAAGGAGGATAATACAAGCAGTTAAAAACTAAGGGTAGGATACGCCTGTATTTATGAGCAAGATATGGTGTATCTCTAGCATACACCCGACAAGACATTTGTGGTACCCATCTAGCGATATTGTTCTATGTATATTGTCTTCATCATTAAGTTGACTGCCTCAAATAACGAAGAGGCCAAAAATGCCCAAAATGCTAAAAATAAACAAATAAAAAAATACTGCCATGGATAGTACAATACAATATCCGACCTGCTAGGGTTTCCTCGTGCTCACGTCCTTTCATCTGAGGATGATGGTGTAAAATCTAAAGCGCCAGGATACCCATAGGGTGACAGCATGCGCTATATAAGTACCACATACAATAATAAGGAGTATTCCTAGCTTTGTGACCTCAAATAGAACTAGGGTATATTAAGGACATGTAACTATATATTATAAATTGTCTTTCCTTTCTTTAAATAGGCAATATGACATCTAAAATATGCTAACATATATTTAAATATGAAATTAGGCATACTAGGATTAAGCATAAAATACCACTTAATTACGATTAAATTTAGAAAATTAGAAAAGAAAAAATCTTTGTTTCCCGTTCCAAAATGGCCGCGATAGAATCCAGAGGCAGAATGTGTCGCGGTTTATGGGATAGGGTCCCGTTTTGCCATACAATATGAGCCAAATATATTGTAAATTGCGTTGGTCCTATGGGTATTTAGACCGATATCTGGATAGGCAGTTTATACCTGCGAGTCCTTAGCTAGTATTTTATATCTGATATCTTCGAAAGAATCTCTATCCCATTCCAAGATGGCGGCCATAATCCTTAAGACTCGAGCGAGATGTAATATATATTTTTATTAGATTGGTAACAAAATATAAATTGATTCAGCACTAGCACCACTGTGTTAAATATATATAGTGCATATTTAGCCAGAATTATATCTCATTTGAAATAAGTTTCGGCCGAGGGTCATGTGTTAGCACTTGACCTTTGAACCCTCACAGGCGTCTTAAAAACCGTAACGCACTCGATGGCTTCATTCCTGAAAAGAAAAGAAGCCGTGTGGGTGCAGGGAGGCCGCTATACAATTTAAAGGTAAGCGCTCTGACGGGAGACTAATCCGGCACTGTGGGGTGGGGTCGGGTATTTCCGCAAATTATGCATTGTGTTATCGAGGCACTTCATTTTAATAAACTACTCCGGGAGCATTCCTCATAATTTCATAATTGTACAGAGATTATATTCCTTAGGTACAGTCTTGAATTACAGATGGGCTAAACTCTCGTAAAGCACCCAAAACAAGAGAATAACACGAATGTGACTTTAAAATATATAAACTTTTAGCACCTTACAAATGAATACTACAGGCTTTCGGTGAACTTTTTTCACAACAGTGTAATTGAGAGTTACTGCGATGAGTTATGAATACCAAGATAGAGGTTCTACTTTGATAATGTTACGAAAGCATAAGAGCTGTGAGCGTGTTAGAAAGTTTAGGACATTTTTTCTTTAATATCGGTAACTAAATAGACACGAACATGTTGCGGGTATTTATGACTCTATCAAATAAAATAGATAAAGAGTGTTGATAGTATTTACTTAAAATATCCAAAATATTCTCGTAAATGATGAACAAGTGTGTTAGAACCGGGGTCTCTAGTTGGCAGGGGTATGCACTCTAGTCCAAGTAGGGACCACCGCTTCCGACCTGGTAGCTTGGCGCAGAGCAGCAAAGGCGTAACTTCAGAGGCAATGTGTAAAGTATTTGTGCAACACGCAACGGCGATGACACAGTAAAAACACTCACAAAAGGAACACCACACCAGTTTTATATAAAAATAAGAATAGCTTTATCTAAAAATGATGCGAGAACCAAAAGCAGGTAAATCCAGCTCCAGGCAAGATCAATAATAAAAAGGATTCCAGTTTCCAAGCAAGATCAATAATCAATAAGAATAAATCCAGTTCCCAGGCCTGATCAATAATAAAAAGGATTCCAGTTTCCAAGCAAGATCAATAATCAATAAGAATGAATCCAGTTCCCAGGCCTGATCAATACTAAAAAGGATTCCAGTTTCCAAGCAAGATCAATAATCAATAAGAATGAATCCAGTTCCCAGGCCTGATCAAATCACCAAAAGCTCAGGTGTGCCAAGGGCTCCTGCTGGTAATGTCTTTCTCACAGTGTCCTTGGATGGCAACAGTTCACTTGAGGTAGGTTCTTATGGTCAGAATTCACTGGGGGAAGGTTCTTAGGCCAAAGTTCCCTTGTAGCGTAATAAGTGTGCCTCTCATAGAAATGATGCTCCCAGCGTAGGAAGTGCGGCTGCCCAGGCGCTGCTGGTAATGCTAAAAAATGCCCAAGTGCCAATTACCAAGTAATTATGCCCCCGTAGGCCGGTCAGTGAAGGACGGTTCCCAGCCAAGCACAAAGCCCACACTCCAGGTACCCGGCCAACCCGCACCCCGCCCCCTCGCAGCAGCCTGGTTGCACTGAGGCGTTACCTGGGGTGGTGGTTGCGGGTGCGAGGCTCCTCTCCCCCTGGGGCCTCGGGCTCAGCAGGCGCTGCACGGGTGGGGGTCACAGCCACACAGAACTCCTTTAGCACAGCGCTTAACAGTGCCTCCAAGTCCGGGGCAACGACGGAGCCTCCTGTCACACCGCGCTTCGCTTCTCAGCGCTACACAGCGTGCTCCGGTCCCAGTGGCGGTGACCTCAGGGCCAGTTTCAGTCAGCTTGCGCCAGAAGCAGAGGCAATCACAGAGCCCTCGGGAGGATCACGGGGCAAGCAGTGCTGAGGGCAGGCACAGCGTTGCAGGGCAAATCTTGAGAGTGTTGTTGCTGTTCCAAAGGGCAGTCTTTAAAACGCTGTGGTCCAAGAACAGGTAGTTTCCTTTAGCTTAAAAAGGGTGCAGTCCCAAAAAGGCAATCTTTAAAAGGTTGAAGATTCTTTAAAATGTGGTTCAAAGAAAAGTAGTTCCTTTGGGATGTTGTGGAGACACTCTGGTGGTGATGTTGCAGTCTCCCATGCAGGGCAGGGTAAGCAGACAGTAGGGCAGCTCAGAAGGTTGTGGGGCAGCAGTTCCTTGGAGCAGTCAGCCTCCTTCCCAGTGGCAATCCTCTTGCGCAGCAGTCCTCACTCCAGCAGGGATTCTTCCAGGTCCAGCAGTGTAACAAGAATGTGAGGCCAGGACCCTCCCTTGTATATCTTTTTAGTCTAGGCTAGAAAGTGGTGGAAGTCTCTGGAAGGGTCTGGGGGGCAGGGGCTTCTGGAAGAGTCCAGGGAGTTCTGGTATGTTCCCTGCCTTCCCTGACCTAGCTGTCACAGTGACGAGAGACAGGCCGTTAAGGCTACAGTGGGCAGCCCATCACAGCTCATCCCAGGGAAGAAGGTGTGAATCACCACTCCCACCTCCCAACCCAGGCAGGCTATCAGTATGCAGAGGGGAGGGGGGAGTCTGCAGCCTAATCTAAGTGTAGGCAGGAAAAAGTCCCCTTTATAAAAGTGGGATCCCTAGCGTAGTAATGCCCAAACCCTATATATCATTGGAAAGGGTTCCCCGCCCCGAGTCCAACAAGACCAAACATGATAGACTTATTAGGTCCCTGTCAGAAGTTAGTCCATAAGGGGAGGTTCCCAATGTTAGCCTATGGAGGATTAAGCCTTACTGCGGTAGCAGTGGCTTGTGGCTCATATGCCAGCCTCACAAGGCTTTAGGGGAGAGCACCTGCACCTCAGCACTGTTTAGCAGTGGTGAGGTGCCCAGAGTCCTAAGTCCAACAAAATATAGGATAAAAATGGGAGGCAAAAAGGGCAAAAATGTAGGCGAGACCACCCTAAGGCTGACAGGTCTAACACGTGACCCCCCCAGGTGAAAGTGGGGAGAACTACCCAATCTCTAGGGAGTTCTCATCACTAAGGCGGAAAAACCGAGAGAGACCGTCAGCATTGGCGTGGTCTACTCCGGGTCTGTGTTCCACCCTGAAGTCCATCCCCTGTAGAGAAATGGACCACCTCAACAATTTGGGATTCTCGCCCCTCATTTGCATGAGCCACCTGAGGGGCCGGTGGTCAGTCTGGATCAGGAAGTGGGAGCCAAACAGATATGGCCTCAGCTTCTTTACAGCCCAGACCACCGCGAAGGCTTCTCTCTCTATCGCACTCCACCGCTGTTCTCGGGGGAGCAGCCTCCTGGAGATGAAGGCTACTGGTTGGTCCCTTCCCTCCTCATTGAGTTGCGAAAGTACCGCCCCTATGCCATGCTCTGAGGCGTCCGTTTGGACAATGAACTCTTTGGAGAAGTCAGGGGCCCGGAGCACAGGAGCGGTACACATGGCCTGCTTCAGAGAGTCAAAGGCTTTTTGGCAATCCTCTGTCCAGATCACTTTCCTAGGGTATTTCTTAGAGGTTAGCTCAGTCAAGGGGGCCACAATGGTGCCATAGCCCTTGACAAATCTGCGGTAGTAACCTGTGAGTCCCAGGAATGCCCTGACCTCAGTCTGTGTTTTGGGAGGCTCCCAGGACAGGATGGTTTCTATCTTGGCCTGTAGGGGCTGCACCTTGCCCCCGCCTACCAAGTGTCCTAGGTAGACTACCGACCCCTGCCCTATCTGGCATTTGCTAGCTTTAATAGTCAAGCCTGCCTGCTGCAGAGCCTGAAGCACTTCCTGGAGGTGACCCAAATGGTCCTCCCAGCTGCTACCGAAGACAGCTATGTCGTCCAGGTAGGCAGCAGAGAAGGCCTCTAAACCGGAGAGGACCCGGTTCACCAGCCGCTGGAAGGTGGCAGGAGCGTTTTTCAACCCAAAGGGCATCACTCTGAACTGGTAGTGGCCCTCTGGGGTGGAAAAGGCGGACCTCTCTTTAGCTCCATCTGTTAGGGCGATCTGCCAGTACCCCGACGTGAGGTCAAAGGTACTTAGGTATCGGGCAGCCCCCAACCTGTCAGTGAGCTCATCCGCCCTCGGGATAGGATGAGCGTCAGTCTTGGTCACAGAGTTCAGTCCCCTGTAATCCACACAGAACCTAAGTTCAGGTGTGGTGCCCGGTGGGGCAGCTTTTGGTACCAGAACCACCGGACTGGACCAAGGGCTGTTGGAGGGCTCTATCACCCCCAATTCCAGCATCTTAGTGACCTCACTCTGGATGCTGGCCTTCACCTTATCCGACAACCTGTAAGACTTGGACTTGACAGGGGGGCTGTCTCCTGTGTCCACATCATGGGTACACAGGTGGGTAATCCCAGGGATAAGGGAAAACACTGAGGCGAACTGCCCCAGGACCTGGCGACAGTCCCTCTGTTGCTCAGGAGTCAAGGATGGGGAGAGGACCACTCCCTCCACCGATCCATCCTTCTCTTTGGAAGCAAAGAGGTCCGGGAGAGGTTCACTTTCCTCTTCCTCGGCCCCATCAGTCACCATCAGTAAGGTGAGCTCAGACCTCTCATGGTGAGGTTTGAGGCGGTTGGCGTGTAGCACCCGGTGGGGCTGCCTGGGGGTCTTAAGGTCCACTAGGTAAGTGGCCTTACCCTTCTTTTCCAATATCTCATAAGGGCCAGTCCAGCGATCCTGGAGGGCACTAAGCTCCCCAGGCTCCATGACCCACACCTTCTGTCCAGGTTCCAGCTCCACAGGGTGAGAATTCTGGTCGTACCATTCCTTCATCACCGCCTGGCTGGCCTCTAAGTTGTCAGAAGCTTGCTTCCACAACTTAGCCATTTGGCTGCGGAAGGCCAGCATGTAGCTCACTACATCTTGGGGAAGCCTCCTTGGAGTCTTCTCCCACCCATCCTTCACTAAACTGAGAGGTCCTCTAACAGGGTGACCGTACAAAAGCTCAAAGGGGCTGAATCCCACTCCTTTCTGCGGTACCTCCCTGTAGGAAAACAACAAACAGGGCAAGAGGATGCCCCACTTTTTCCTCAGGCCCTCAGGCAGACTCCTGATCATGCCCTTTAGGGTCTTGTTAAATCTCTCCACGAGACCATTGGTCTGTGGGTGGTAAGGGGTGGAGAACTTATAAGTAACCCCACACTCTTTCCACATGGCTTGCATGTAGGCAGACATAAAATTGGTACCCCTGTCGGACACCACCTCTTTGGGAAAACCCACTCTTGTAAAAATCCCCATCAGGGCCCGTGCCACTGCAGGTGCAGTGATGGTTCTCAGCGGAATAGCCTCTGGGGCCCGGGTGGCGTGGTCCACCAGAACCAGGATAAACCTGTGACCAGAAGAAGTCGGTGGATCCATAGGCCCAACAATGTCGATGCCCACCCTCTCAAAGGGGGTGCTAACGACAGGCAGCGGTTCCGGGGGAGCCTTCAGCTTAGTCCCTGTTTTCCCACTAGCTTGGCAGGTCAGACAGGTCCTGCAGAATGTATCTGAGGAGATCCTCATCTGCGGCCAATAAAAATGTGGGACAAGCCTAGCAAAGGTCTTGTCTTGGCCCAAGTGTCCTGCCAAAGGGATCTCATGGGCCAGTTCCAAAAGAAAGGCCCTGTAGCACTGGGGGACCACTAAGGCCCTTGATGACCCATGCACAGGAGCCTTGGGCTCACTGTAAAGGAGCCCATCCTCCCAGTAAATATGATACTTTGCGGAGGCATTGCCTGCTGCTTGGGCTTCGGCCTGTCGCCTCATGCCCTCAAGGGTGGGGCACTCCTTCTGTGCCCGGCAAAACTCCTCCCTGGTGGGCTCTCCTTCCACCTGCCACCCTGCAGGGGTAGGTAGGTCCCCCAAGGGAGCAACGTCCCCCTCCGTGGACTCCGGTGCAACCTCTCCAGGTGCCCCATCCATCTCACAGGGTGACTGCCCCGGGCGGGCTTCCCACGCCCTCGGGCTCCTCCCTTCTTAGCAGCTGGCTGGGCCATTTTTCCAGGCTCCAGCCCTGGCTGACTCCCTTTCCGGGCAGCCATAGACCGTGTGGTAGCACAAATCCACTCCGGTAACCCCAGCATCTCCACATGCGCTTTGAGCTCTACCTCCTTCCAGGCAGTATGCTCTAGGTCATTCCCTAACAGACAGTCCACTGGCATGGCAGGGCTCACAGCAACTCTTAAAAGGCCTGAAACCCCTCCCCACTCAAATGGAACCTGTGCTATGGGATAGTGACCCCCCCTGTTGTCAGCCATCACAACTGGATGGACTGCATCGGGAATTATTTGCTCTGGGGACACCAGCTGACTCCTTACCATAGTCATGCTGGCACCTGTGTCCCTCAGGGCCTCCACCCCCCGACCATTGAGGGTGACCCACTGCCTATACTTGGTAGTATTTGAGGGCACATGGACCTTGGGAACCATCTCACTGTCTCCCAGAGACACTAGGACAAGCCCTGCCCCCTCACTCCCATCATCTAGGGACAGCTCCTCCCCAAGCGCTACACTAGCCATCCTGGGGTTTTTACCTCCAGTGGGCTGTGGTGCTCTCTTGCGACACTTGGGATCCCCCTTGTAGTGTCCAAGTTCACCACACTCGTAGCACCGGACAATTCTGGGCTGCTGACCTTTGTCAGGATAAGTGGGCTTCTGGTGGCCAGATTGGGGCTGGGACCCAGACCCTTTCCCTTGTGAATTATTTTGGGGGCCTTTGGGAAACTCTTTCTTTTTGTCTCCCCCCTCTTTCTTCTGGTAGGAACCCTGACCACCCCTTTGGGAGTCCCCCCCAGAACCCTTGTTGGACACCCTGGTACTGACCCAGGTGTCCGCCTCCTCCGCAAGCTTCCTAGGATTGGTCAACTTGCGGTCAACCAGGTGTTGGCGCAGCTCTGGAAAACATTTCTCTAGAAGGTGCTCTCTTAAAAACAAGTCATACAACCCTTCATAGTCATGCACATTGCTGCCCCGCACCCAACCATCTAAAGCTTTACTAGCGTAGTCCAGGAAGTCTACCCAGTTCTGTGTGGGAAGTTTGTGGCTATTCCTAAACCTCTGCCTATACCTCTCAGGGGTAAGACCGAACCTCTTAAGCAATGCGGCTTTCACGACAGAATAGTTAGTCTGGTCTTCCTTCTCTAGGTAAAGGAGGGTGTCCCTAACATCTGGAGGTAGGTACTTATACAAACCACCCCCCCCAATAACTCTCTGGGACCCCATGGGCTCTTAAAGACACCTCATAGGCGGCCAACCACTTATCAATGTTATCCCCCACCTTAAAACTGGCCATCACATCTTTAGGCATAAAGACCCTGGACTCACGTGAAGCTTCCATAGGTACGCTGCCACCATTCTTGTTGCTGTTGGCCCCTACTTCTAGGGCCCGGATTTCCAGTTCCTTCAGGCTGAGCTCATGGGCAAGTTCTTTTTCCCGCATAGCCAGGGCAAGTTCTTTTTCCCGCATAGCCAGTCGCTTGTTCTCGCGATCCTGCTCCATGGCCCACCTTTCTCTTTCCCGCTCTTTCTCCAGCTTGGCAAGCTCCAACTTGAGCTGTCTCTCCTCCCTCCTGTCCTCCAGGTCCTCTACGGATAGGCTCTTCACTGACACACTACTGCCTGCCCTGGAAGGTACCCTTGTACCTGGTAACAAATTACCATTTCCCGCCAAGTGCAGTAGGTCCACATTTCCTGTGGCGTCATGCTCTGGTCCTTGCTCGTCCCCATCTCCTTCTGAGTGGGCTGTTACCCATGCTCTCAAAGCTTTCTGAAGCTCTGCCTTCTTGGCGCTTCGCTTGAAGGGCACCCCTTTCTCCTCGCAGAACTCTTTGAGTTGCGACACTATGTAAACTTCCAGATTGGCCAGCTCGAATTCCATGTTGCTAGGTGGGGCCTCAGACGTTTGTAGAGAAAACCAATGGGACTTAGGCAAAAGGACTTTTAAAAAGAGCAGCCAGTCAGGGAGAATTAAAAAAACAAAAATTCAAAAATGCCAATTGGAGAGGGTAGACAAAAATTCAGTAGAGTCAGGTGTAGGGTTGCGGTGTACACTGCGTCACTGCGTGGTGTTACACAAGCACAAGTCCTATCCCACCGCTCGATCACCAATGTTAGAACCGGGGTCTCTTGTTGGCAGAGGTATGCACCCTAGTCCAAGTAGGGACCACCGCTTCCGACCTGGTAGCTTGGCGCAGAGCAGCAAAGGCGTAACTTCAGAGGCAATGTGTAAAGTATTTGTGCAACACGCAACGGCGATGACACAGTAAAAACACTCACAAAAGGAACACCACACCAGTTTTATATAAAAATAAGAATAGCTTTATCTAAAAATGATGCGAGAACCAAAAGCAGGTAAATCCAGCTCCAGGCAAGATCAATAATAAAAAGGATTCCAGTTTCCAAGCAAGATCAATAATCAATAAGAATAAATCCAGTTCCCAGGCCTGATCAATAATAAAAAGGATTCCAGTTTCCAAGCAAGATCAATAATCAATAAGAATGAATCCAGTTCCCAGGCCTGATCAATACTAAAAAAGGATTCCAGTTTCCAAGCAAGATCAATAATCAATAAGAATGAATCCAGTTCCCAGGCCTGATCAAATCACCAAAAGCTCAGGTGTGCCAAGGGCTCCTGCTGGTAATGTCTTTCTCACAGTGTCCCTGGATGGCAACAGTTCACTTGAGGTAGGTTCTTATGGTCAGAATTCACTGGGGGAAGGTTCTTAGGCCAAAGTTCCCTTGTAGCGTAATAAGTGTGCCTCTCATAGAAAGATGCTCCCAGCGTAGGAAGTGCGGCTGCCCAGGCGCTGCTGGTATGCTAAAAAATGCCCAAGTGCCAATTACCAAGTAATTATGCCCCTGTAGGCCGGTCAGTGAAGGACGGTTCCCAGCCAAGCACAAAGCCCACACTCCAGGTACCCGGCCAACCCGCCCCCCGCCCCCTCGCAGCAGCCTGGTTGCACTGAGGCGTTACCTGGGGTGGTGGTTGCGGGTGTGAGGCTCCTCTCCCCCTGGGGCCTCGGGCTCAGCAGGCGCTGCACGGGTGGGGGTCACGGCCACACAGCACTCCTTTAGCACAGCGCTTAACAGTGCCTCCAAGTCCGGGGCAACGACGGAGCCTCCTGTCACACAGCGCTTCGCTTCTCAGCGCTACACAGCGTGCTCCGGTCCCAGTGGCAGTGACCTCAGGGCCAGTTTCAGTCAGCTTGCGCCAGAAGCAGAGGCAATCACAGAGCCCTCGGGAGGATCACGGGGCAAGCAGTGCTGAGGGCAGGCACAGCGTTGCAGGGCAAATCTTGAGAGTGTTGTTGCTGTTCCAAAGGGCAGTCTTTAAAACGCTGTGGTCCAAGGACAGGTAGTTTCCTTTAGCTTAAAAAGGGCGCAGTCCCAAAAAGGCAATCTTTAAAAGGTTGAAGATTCTTTAAAATGTGGTTCAAAGAAAAGTAGTTCCTTTGGGATGTTGTGGAGACACTCTGGTGGTGATGTTGCAGTCTCCCATGCAGGGCAGGATCAGCAGACAGTAGGGCAGCTCAGCAGGTTGTGGGGCAGCAGTTCCTTGGAGCAGTCAGCCTCCTTCCCAGTGGCAATCCTCTTGCGCAGCAGTCCTCACTCCAGCAGGGATTCTTCCAGGTCCAGCAGTGTAACAAGAATGTGAGGCCAGGACCCTCCCTTATATATCTTTTTAGTCTAGGCTAGAAAGTGGTGGAAGTCTCTGGAAGGGTCTGGGGGGCAGGGGCTTCTGGAAGAGTCCAGGGAGTTCTGGTATGTTCCCTGCCTTCCCTGACCTAGCTGTCACAGTGACGAGAGACAGGCCGTTAAGGCTACAGTGCGCAGCCCATCACAGCTCATCCCAGGGAAGAAGGTGTGAATCACCACTCCCACCTCCCAACGCAGGCAGGCTATCAGTATGCAGAGGGGAGGGGGGAGTCTGCAGCCTAATCTAAGTGTAGGCAGGAAAAAGTCCCCTTTATAAAAGTGGGATCCCTAGCGTAGTAATGCCCAAACCCTATATATCATTGGAAAGGGTTCCCCGCCCCGAGTCCAACAAGACCAAACATGATAGACTTATTAGGTCCCTGTCAGAAGTTAGTCCATAAGGGGAGGTTCCCAATGTTAGCCTATGGAGGATTAAGCCTTACTGCGGTAGCAGTGGCTTGTGGCTCATATGCCAGCCTCACAAGGCTTTAGGGGAGAGCACCTGCACCTCAGCACTGTTTAGCAGTGGTGAGGCGCCCAGAGTCCTAAGTCCAACAAAATATAGGATAAAAATGGGAGGCAAAAAGGGCAAAAATGTAGGGGAGACCACCCTAAGGCTGACAGGTCTAACAAAGTGTATATTAGATTTTAATAAGACAGGTATAAATAGAATGATAAGCCTTTCTTTAAGGACTTTTAGGACTAAAATCCTAGTGAGGGAGACCAGGCCAACCCGCCATCTTCCAGCAAAGTACCAACAGACTAATTTTATAGTCTCTGTTTCGACCCATGATCAGGCAAGTCGGTGTGGATCTCTGTTATTAATCTTTATTAATCTTTAGAGATGTTTAAGTCATTACCTGAAGAGGTGACTTACACAAAAAATGTTTCTCTTGCCCACAGAATTCCATTTATATATTCCGGTGGCACCCACAGATGGTTCTTATATTGGCAAACTCTTTCAAAATCAGGGTAGGTAAATCCTGCAGATATAGTGTTATCTTTTTAAAGATATAAGAGACGGATGTTTGAGGGATTTTTTAACACTATATGTGTCCTTTCCTCTTATACTTTATGTAGGTATTATCCTTGGACCCATACTTATAATTATATTACATATATTGATGTTATTCTGGTGCGAGTATATACCGATACTAATAAAGGATACTCCATGTGGCCATTCAGCCAACATAGGTACGTTAAACCTACAATTATACTATAAGTTATGTTTCCTCGAGCTATTGATTATAAGAGAACAGGAGGCAGACCCAGTCTAACTTTACTAACAAGAAGGGTCTTTTTCTGATCATCACAATGATCATAAACAATAAATTCTCTAAAATTATGTAAATGTATTTCAACATTTGATGTGTAATGTTTTCCCTGTGAATGTTTCTTATAAACAATGTGATAATGTGTAAAAATGTAGCAGATATAGAGAAATGCTTGAGATGATAACATAGGGCGGTCAATGATTTAGGTTTCCAATTAGGTTTCTTATATATAGTCATGGTATGTTGTATTTACAAGAGCAATAGTCACCAACAACAGATAGAGAATAATTGCATATTGTTTTTTGTAGAAAACAGCCCTGAAGAAGGTGAACAGTATAAACAAATCACCGAAACGCCGCGTCGACCTATGTTTTCTTAAAAAATCGAGAACTTCAATGACATCAACTTGTGACTTTGTTATGTGTGTATGTTTTTAACGAAAATAAACTTTTTTATTGTTTTTATCCTTGACATTCTGTATTGTTTTTATTATGAAATGATGTAATAAAATGTATTTCTAAAAATTCTTTTTACTGTTACTAAATCTGTTTGTATTACTATTAGTTGTTGGTTTAATTGTTTTGTATATACATAGCTTACGTCTGGTTTAAGCGAACTAGTGGCTTTGCCGAGTTGTAAACCTAAATTGTGTGCCCTTGTCTTTTACGAAAACCCCAAATATTGGGCCATTAGGGACTTCGTTCAATTTTTCACTTAACGTACCCTGTCCCTATTTTCACAAGAAGTAGGGTTCCTCCCTCTTTGTTTAATATACATCTTCAGCACATGCCAGTGTCGGCAGGTGAGTAGTGAGGCCTGGGTGCGCAGGGGCGGGCACGTCGTGTTCAGGAACCAGCAGCCTCGGGTGCTGCAGGCACACAGGATCGCCGGCAACACCACTCATGGCGACTGCATCAGCCTCATGGTGGGCTGAGCGGCGCCGCCCTGGCAGAGACGTTGGGCATTCCAGAAGAGGACCACGCCCAGAGCTACATGCTTTTTATTCACACCCCTACGCTGGCCTGGCGTGCGCTAGGCCAGCCCACTCCGCTCACGCTTACGGGGGGACATAGCAAGCTACATTTCCCTGAGTTTTCCCAGTGGCTGGGATGACATAGTTGCGTCCATTGTCCACTACACTCCATAAACCAGCGGTGTATGTCGACATGGATATGTGTGTGGTCTGCATACTACAGTCTGGCCATCACATCCACGCCACACTTGGCAATGGGTACATTATCATTCATAGCTCACTTGCCTCCTTCGCATGCTGTTGATGGCTTATGTACATGGCTGGACCAGGTTCCCACAGTAAGTTGGGCTGTCGTGTCTGGTGGGTGGGCATGTTGTTTAGCATGTTGTATGTGAGTTTGTAACATATGCATTCCCAGTATTGTGTGTTGCATGATTGTGAAGTTGAGGTGTGCATGTGTTCATTTGGTACTTGCAAATGAGCAGTGCATTTCCTTAGGTGCCATCCTGGTAGCGCTGGCTGCTGATGGACTGTTGGGAGCTGTAGGAATCATGCTTACTGCCTGGGTGGTTGTCATCGACGTTGGAGGAGATTTCCCGGGGGACCGCTATTGCCTGCACATTGATGGGATGCATGTGCTTTCTGTTGCAGTTATTGTGTGATATGTTGCCAGGGGGCACCAGTAGAACATGGGTGCAGCCAATTGTACCCAAAACGTGGGGAAAGCCAACTATGGTGTAGACGCCTTGCTTGGTCTCCAGCTGTTCCTGCGCAGTGTGGGGGAAGTATAGGTACTGGGGCACTAAGCTGATGATGGCATCCGATGCAGGTTTGAGGAACTTTGATAGGGCTGGCTGTGAGACTCCTCCGACTCTAGCAGTTGTTGGTTGCTAGGTACCAGAGGTCAACAGGAGCAGCACGGCCAGCAGCTTTGTCTGAGGAGGGATGTTGGTTGTCCCTTTGAGCCTGTGTTGTATAATGTCATTCTCGGGTGTTGGGTCTGTGAGGTTGGGGCATTTTCAGGGGGTCGCTGTCTTTGCCTGAGCTGCCTCAGTGTTGGTCCGGAGGGCGGGCGGTGGGAGTCGGGGTGGGTGTTGTGTGGTCCTGGGGGTGGTGGCGGTGGGTGTTGTGGCCCTCTTGGGTGTTGGGCTACATGATCAGTGGCTCCATGTCATCTGTTGCCCTTGAGGTGTAGCTCGGGCTGGGCTCCCTTTTGTGGTGCAGGCTGTTGTCCGACTTTACACCAGGTCGGAGCAGGTGTTAATTTACTGCTGATAACGCGCCTTATCGCCTGTTTTGTGATCTTATCACTGATCTGGCTGGTTGTTGAGAATGTTGCGGAGTCGTGTTGTCGCGGTTTTTGGGACGGGAATATCTACTCTGCATCTCAATAGCGATAGTTTCCGGGGTCATCCGTGGCCATGTTTGTTGCGGCTCCTATCGCGAGTAAACTGGTGATATGGGCTGTTATCACCTGCTTGTGAATAGGGCATTAGTTTTATTGCAACTTTGGTGATAAAGTGCCGGTAAATCGGCGATAGTTCCTTGAGAATACGCCCCACAGTAAATAAATACATGTGCATTGGTTAGCTTTATTTTATTGATTTTTTAGATGGAAAACATTTTCTCCATGGAGGATCCTGATTTCTTTATACCCCACACCATTTGCGAGTGTTCTGTTGCCTTTGCTCCCTGAAAAGAAAGGAATTTCTGCCCTATACAGGAATACATCTGGGCTTGTGTTGCACGGGGGTAAACTAACTTCAAAAGATTACTGAATAACAGGGTCAGATTGAAGATCAAAAGTAGCCTTAGCAAATGAGTTCCAATCAGCCCTGCTTTCTTACAGCCTTTACTGTACCGTCATTTGTTTTTTAACCTAATGGTCAGAAGTATAAATCACGATGGAGGTCCCGAGGCACAAATTCATTTTATTTTCAATCCCTCCTTTCTAAATGTACTGAATTTTGAATGCGCTTTCAATGTACTGTTTAATCTCTAGCCACCTCGTGTTTTGCCTTGCTCATAGTATTTCCAGGTAAAAAACTAAATAGGAAAGGGTAAGTTTAACAGTGTGTAATGCCTGATGCTATTTGTATTCCTTTCTAGGTAAAATGTGATCATTATTGGCCCAAAAACACTCGAGAAGACATGAGCGTTGGAGATTTAAGTGTGAAACTGACTAAGGAATGGCCGCTTCCAGACTGGACAGTTAGAGATATGATGGTGATTAATGTAAGTGCTCTGCACATCCATTCTGATAAATATGTGAATCCACGCATATGTATGTTATAGTTACGCTGACCGCCTCACCCCAGGTCATTGCGGACACTGTCTCAGGTCCTGAACCTACCGTTTACAAATTATTGATTTTAGGTACTCCCCCCTAGTTCCAGTAAACTTACGTCTTACATAAGGAGCAACTGTATGAAAACTTAAAATGGTTACAATATAATCATATCGTCTCTGTCCGACTCTCTCTCTCCAACCTCTTCTAGTCGTCTCCTCCCTTTGTGTTGGTCATAAGCCTCCTCTTATAGAGCACTCTATTGTTATGTAGCTTACGCGTTAGACAAAATATCTTTCATGTTACGTGAAATATGTCACGTCCTTTGGCTACTATCTGGTATATGAGCATTTAAAGTAATTGTGCACAATCTCAATTTGTTTCAGAACAAGACAAAAGAGGGACGCCCAATCCGACAGTTCCATTTCACTGCGTGGCCTGACCATGGAGTTCCAGTGACCACAGATGTTCTCATTAATTTTAGACATCTAATTAGAGATTACATGAAAGAAAAATGCCCCGTGAATTCTCCTGCCCTGGTTCACTGCAGGTACATGGAAAAATCATGCATACACGTTTTCATGCTGTTTACAACTCCCATGTGTGATAAAAAATAGAGGTCATGGTTGACTCAAACTAGACTAGAAAGATTGCAGTATCATGTACTTTCAGGATTATTGTCTATGGATTTGAGTCCCGTTAAAAAATGGTTATTCGATGACAGGAGTGGAAGCCCCACTCAAACAATTAGCTCAATCCTTGCCGGATTAACCGCAAATGTCACTAAGTAAAGCTGTGCTTAACCCTCTGCTAGTCTGGCACAAAGCAGTCAGACTTAGCTTAAGTAAATGTTTATTTATACAACATTCATACAATAATAGGGTGAAAACACAATGCTAAAAAATCCCAAAACCAATTTAGAAACACAGAATAAAATGTTAAAAATAAAATAACAATTAACCAAAAAAAATCCAATAAGTAGAGGCTGAGATGCATTTGTAAAGTTCCAGGTAAAAATAGCTCCAGAATGTGCAAAGCACCACTTGCTGGTATCTGGTCGCTTTGGACCAGGTAAAAGACACAAATTCAGGCAGACTGCAATGGAGCAGGGATTGGATACAGGGCCCAGGTTAGTCGCAGTGAACAGTTTATCCTCTTTGAGTCTACGTCCATGTAAGGAGCCTCAGCTAGAGATGTGCCTTGGCAGATGCAGCAAGAAGTTCATTGTTGGCAAGAGGAGCAGTCACTATTGAAGCATTGCATTCATGTGATACATGTACAGTGTTTAGCATGAAAAGCAGGTCACCATCGTTATGTGGTATTGGCAGGAAACACTGACCATTACTGATGTGAGGAGCCTACTCAAGGTTATGAAGAGCCCCAGATGTCTGGATTTTCACCTGGAATGCAAAGTATGTAGGTTTCACAGAGGAGGAGTACAATCTGATGCCAGCCATGGGTCTAGGACCTGGGGGTACATCTTAGAGATCAGGACTTACTCCAGCAACAGCCAACAGCAAGGCTCAGAGAGGACTATGTGGTTCTGGTCAGCTGGGCAGTTCCAGGGAGGACTCTGGAAGCTTCTGGTGTGACTGTAGCTCACAAATGAGGTCAATCAGCTTGCCCTTGGAGTCACTTCTGGGGATCCTGGGTTCAGGACACACAGTTTGTGTCACCTATCGTCAGACAGCACAGCAGTACTTTTGAGTCTTACACATGTCAAGGAGTGTTCTAACGAGAGGCTCTGAAAGTGCCACATTTACACCGTGTGCTAGCTTTTGTGGGGGTGGGGGATCCCTTCCGACTCCAAAACTGGTTCTGACCAGTGCTTCATCTTTCCCTGGTTTGTCTCCAAGCTGAAAGGCAAGGGCAGTCCTGATGTGAGGTTTCTTTGGGTGTGCTGCGTCAGGGTCCTTTAAAGCATAATCGGAGCACAAAAGCGTCCCAGACATCCTTTAAGGAAGACCCACTGTATCGCCACCCAGTCGCCTTTTGTCCCCATTTCTGGAAGGAATACACAGCACACTACACCACATGAGAGCCATTCAGAGTCATGTGACCATGTACAGTGGCACAAAGGCACATTTGCTTTAGGCAGGAAAACGGTAACTTTCTTAAAGTGGTATTTTCAGAATAGTAAGGTAAAATCTGACTTTAAAATTGAAGAGGATTTTAAATTACAATTCAAATGAGTGGAAGAAGTATTTCTCCATCAAGTTATGACTTATCAAGTGTAAAAAGGTAACCCAATGTTAGTCCATGGGAGAGATAGCCTTGCTATAGTGAAAAACAGCTTTAGGAGTTTTTCACTGTAAGGTATGTAACATATGTCCTACATTAAAATACTATGGTCCCTGCCCTATGAGCCTTTAGGGCCTCCCTTAGGGGTGACTTACAATTACTAAAAAAGTAAGGCTTGGGCCTGGTAAAAGGATTAAAGTTTAAAACTGTACTACAGGCTGCAGTGGCAGACCGGAGACATATTTTACAGTGATACTTTAGTGAGTGGCACAGTGGATATTGCAGCCCTGAAATAGCATTTAATTTACACCCATTACATCCAGTGGGTGCAGGTAGCACATTTTACTAGGGATATATACGTAATTTCCCCTACTGTGCGGATGGTTGCCACCTGCAACCAGGACATGACATCAAGGCATACCTCTGCTCACCGGGGCTGTGACGATCGCTGGACCGGCCCTGATGTGCCTGCTACCTGAGGTGGAGTAGCGCTGACATCTGGGGCCTGCACGCTGTCGGTGACTCTGAACTGGGCCTATCACCGAGGACCCGCCTGATGGGATCTCTCTGCCATAGGGGTCCTGTGAACATATCCTGGGCGGGAGCGACGTGCCCTGGCGGCTGTGGACGGTGTGGGAGCGGCCCGGCTGGGTGCGCTTGTGCAGGTTGGTCGCACATAGTGGAGAGACCCCAGGGACAGACTCCCGCGAGCCCCTAGGAGTGGATTGAGGCCTGCTGGTGCAGCGCGGGGGTGAGCACGGCTTAGTGGCCTGGGGTGTTGCAGCGGTCCCCCGCCTGATGCATGGACTGCTCTTCTGGAGATACAGGACACCCCCACCCAAAAAAAAAAGGATTTGACGCGGATATGGAGGGCACCGTTGACACCAACTACCCTAGAAATCCCTGCTGGAACCGAGAAGTCCGTGAGTTGTGCCTAATAATTGGGGAGAATACACACCCATAACAACGATGGCCCACTGCATGCTTGGCAAAGACTAACTAGGCCCCTGCTTATCGCGACTCCTGGAGCGTCTGGATATTACCCCGGTGGGGTGCCTCCACGTGTCATGCAGCAGGGGCGGCGGAGGGCCTGCGGAGCCCAATTATAGGGACAATCGGGGGCACCCTGTCGTTTCTCTTCGGCGGAGCCCTCCTTTTACTATTGGTGTGTGTCCACTAGAATTAAATGGTCCCTCCTGCTGAACTGTGGCACGGTAGGATCTTGGTTTGCCTCTAACCCAGATGGTGGAACGTGCTGGCGAGCTCCTGCAAACTACCTGGAGGTTATGGGCCGCAACAGAGGGAAACAGCAGGACGCCGGAACCAACGTAGACTTTGCCATGGCTCGAGTGGACCTCAGTGAGGTATCACAATTGCCCAGCTGCATCCTACTGCCGAACGGGAACCAGTGGACAAACTGGATCTTATCTTACAGGAGGTCACTCATTGTCAGGCTGTTAAATTATAGAGACAGAGACGCACTGCTACAAAAAGCACTGAGCCATATCAACTTTGAAAATGCGCGGATATCATTGTACCTGGACTACACGATTATGGTGCAATTACAGCGCTCTTCGTTCAGGGACGTAGAGAAGAAATTGAGAACTCTGAACCTCAAATATGCTCTCCTCTTCCCTGCTCATTTAAAAGTCATCTATGCACGCAAGACGTATTTTTTTGAAAGGCCGGAGGACGTCGAAGAATGGTTGGAAATAACGGACCCCTCCGAGACTGGTGAAACCGCTTTCCAGGGCACTCAGGGCGACTCCAGTCATGCGTCCTGGACTGGTGTGCGTCCTGGACTGGTGTGCGTCAGAGCAGACGGATACGTAGGAACTCCCGACAACCTAAGCCGACATCGCAACAACAGCGACAACCTGCACCTGCGGAAGACTCGGCCTCCTCCTCCTCTGAAGAAGAACTGAACAAATCGGACTCTGAGGGTAGCGTGGCTCTCTTTCCCTCTGTAACCCCTCAAGTGGCGGATGGACTGTTTGACTGAACCTGGTATGGTGCGGGTCTTTACGAATAGACTTTGTCCATTGGTGTGATATCCTATTTTTTACTGGTTGATACATGTAAGGTGCAGCGTTCAATTCTGTTCTGTTATGCTTTGTATTGTGATCACATTTTATTGAGCCCGGGTCCTGTGAAGTTTGAAACTCATGAATATGGTGGAGCGTGACTCACGCTCTGTAGATGGCATTGGAGATGTCCCCCAATCAGCGAATGCTGTAGTAGTACAGAGTGTAGTTCTGTTTGTTGTGTTTAGTTTGCTGGCCCGGTATAATTTCTCAACCAGACCGAGTATTGGGTGTTATGGGGAGGGATGCGGTCCTATGTGCCTGTTGGCCCTGAGAGCACTGTACACAGTCACCACTATGATATGGTCTGATCATAGGTCTCATAAGATATCCCAATGCATACACTCAGTAAGTATAACGTAGTGACGTGGAACGTTAGGGGATTGGGTTCCATTCAGAAGTGTCATAGAATACTCGCCCAGTTATTACGAAGGAAAGCACAAATACTAATAGAAGTTTGTCCTGATTTAGCCAGCCTCTTATCTCCAGTTGCATCACTTCCACATTGTCAGGTTATCACTCCTGGAAGAAGCTCACAAAAGCTTCCCCAATTGTCCTTTCTTCCATACACTTACTTCCGGTTTTGTTATTTATTACTTCCTTAATGTAATTTCTAATCTGTTCTTGTCTTGCTTTCCATGCTAGCATCTTCCTGCATCCTTAACCATATTCGTGATTCACCAGCCTAATAGCTTGCCATCTCTGTTTCACTAGTCCCTCCAAATAATCAGATAATATCCCCTTGTCTTCTGTCAATTTACTTTGTAGCTCCTATTTTATTGAGGCTTGGGCAGCCTTAACCTTTGTTAATTTTCCCTGGATAGCATCAATGGCCTGTTCATAATCCCTTACTTTGTTTTTCCCGTCAGCAGCAGACTGGACTACGGCAACGCACTCTACGCAGGAATCCCAGCCAAACATCTACAGCACATCCAAAACGCCTCCGCCCAACTGATCGTCAACATCCCCCGCCACAGCCACATCACCCTCCACCTAAGAGACCTACACTGGCTCCCCGTCGACAAGAGGATCATCTTCAAGCTCCTCATCCACCCACACAAAGCACTTCACAACGCCGGACCAGCCTACCTTAACAGCAGACTCAGCTTCTACACCCCCACCTACCAGCTCCTCCAGTCTGGCCCTCGCCGCTGTCCCCCGCACCCAACAAAAGACCTCTGGTGGCAGATCCTTCACCTACCTCGCTGCCAAGACCTGGAATACCCTCCCTACCCACATACGGCAGACCTACTTGCCTTAAGAAGACTCCTCAAGCACCCCCCTTCCCCTCAGCGCCTTGAGACCCTCACGGGTAAGTAGTGCGCTCTACAAGGACATTGATTGATTGATTGGTTCCCCACCTTATTGCTATAGGCAGCTATATTTATTAATTTCCCACTGAGATACGCTTTGTATGCATCCTAGACAATGTGTGGTGGAGTGGAATACGTGTTTTGTTTAAAAAGGAAAACAGTTTCCTCTTTCAAAGATCTTCCTACTTCAGCATTTTCTAATAGGGTTCTATCTAAAGTCCACCTTGTCTATACCGGTGGCGCCTTAACCAGAATCTCTAATTTAACTGCTGCATGGTCAGATAAGTGTGATGGTTGGTGAGTAACCTTGAGGATGCTATTATTTAGTTTCTGGTCAGTCAAAAAAAAGTCACTACTGGACGAGTGGGCCAGCTTTTTGTTTTGAAAAGTATACCCGCTATCCTGTCCTGCTCTCATTCTCCAAGTATCCACCAACGCTAGATTTTTTATCAGCTGGTGAAAGGAAGCACAGCACTCGGTTCATGGAGGTAAGAAGTGCTTTAATCTGTCCAGCCACAGCGACTCCCCGGCAGCAACTGCCGAGCACAGAATTACTACAAGTGTTCCACGCAGGAAACATTCTCATGTAGAATGCCAAGACAGGCAAGAGCAATCCCAACACACCTCCCTTCCTACACAAGGAAAAGCAAAGAAAAAAGAAATAAAAAGAACAGAAAGAACCCAAGGAGAGACAAAGACAGAAGCAAAAAGAGAAGAAAGACAAAAGGAAAAGAAAATAAACAAAATACAACATTCTCCAACCGGTATATCCAGCACAGCTTTACCCCATCTTGTAATCCCGCAATTTCGCAGGAACAGATCTGACTCTGGAGGAAGTTTCCGTCTGCGGGTAAGAGACGGAAACAGGAGAACGCACAACACCATCCACCTTAGAAGAAGTAGGGAAAACACCAACCCCTAACCGCTTCCTGACACTCTCAACCATGGAACTAGGCACAACAGAAACCATACACTTGTTCCAAACTCTTCCATCCTCCAACACCACAACACAATCCTTCACAGCCGATACCTTCTTGGGAGAAGAAAACCGCGACTCCCCCTTACGAAGAAATCCGTGTTTCTTTATCCTGACCCAGTCACCAACCATCACTCTAGAAGGAGACGAAACATCTGATCTAGAATCATACTTTTTCTGAACTGAAGCCCTAACATCAGCAACACCAGCTAAACATCCAGCATCCACAACTTTCCTTGACATCCACTCTTTGCTTAACTTGGTACCTGCAACCCTACCACGCAACAAAGTAAAAGGAGCAACACCAGTCAAAACATGCGGAGTGGTCCTTACAGCCCATAACATGTCACTAACCGCTTGGCGCCAATGTAAACCATTCACTAAGGCCAGTTGAAGGTGCTCCTTGACAACACGGTTGAAACGCTCAACCAAACCATTGCTACGATGATGATAGAGCGACGTGCAAATATGTTTAATACCCACCTCCTTGAAAAATGAAGTCATCTCAGCAGAAACCAACTGCGTACCATTATCAGAAACTATCTCCTCAGGAAAACCCTCCCTAGAGAAAATGTCACGTAAAAATGAAATCACCACAGAAGAACTGATAGAATCAACAAACCTAAACTCAGGCCACTTGGTCATGTAGTCCACCAACACCAAAATGAACTTGGGAGTTGAGCCAACAAGACCAAAGGGCCCAGCAATGTCCAAAGCAAGCTTGGACCAAGGAACATTCTTCACAATGATTGGTTCAACAGGCACAGGATGGGTAACCTGCGACTTATCACTAACAATGCATTCACAGCACTCACGAACAAAATGCTCAACATCCTTGTCCACACACGGCCACCAAAAGTCCTGCCTCACCCTGCGTTTCATGGAACGAATACCAGGATGACCTTCATGAGCCAGACAAAGAATGTTACTACGGATCAAAAAAGGAACAACCAACAAACCACCTCTTCTCAATATGCCATCCACAAGGAATAATTCATCCTTAATTCTCATGTAGGGAACAATAGCAGGAGGACAATCTTTTTCACACGGCCAAGGCTTGCAGAGAAAATCAATAACAACTTGCATATCGGCATCTGAAGCAATCCCCTCTAACCACTCACACTCAGAAAGGGCCACAGAGTCACACAAAGAACCAATCGCACAAACCACCTCCAAATCATCACACGCAAAATTGTCATCACAATTGGAAAGGGGTAGCCTGGATAAGCAATCGGCAACTAAATTCTTCGCCCCAGCCACATACTCCAGCTGATACTGGAATTCTTGTAACCTGAACTGCCATTTGGAGATACGTGGGGTTGCCCTGCCACCACCTTTAGTCGTGAACAAATCGACCAACGGCTTGTGGTCAGTCCTCAAGATAAATCTGTTGCCCCAGAGAAAATTCTTGAAATGCAATACTCCCCACCACATTGCCAAAGCCTCCTTCTCGATAGTAGAATATGTGCCCTCAGCACCCCTCAAAGTTCTAGAGGCAAAAGCAATGGTTTCCTCACGACCATCACACCTTCTCTGCATGAGAACAGCCCCTAACCCCACATTACTAGCATCGGTGGAAAGAATACATAAGTCATTGATGTTGAACAGTTTCAGAGGACGAGCACCGATAATATCTTGCTTAATGGCATTAAAGTTGTTACTACAATCATCATCCCAAACAAACTTAGCATTCTTTTTGAGTAGGCTACGCATAGCTGCGGTTTTGGAAGAGAAGTTCTTAACAAATTTGGAGTAATACTCCACCAGGCCAAGATATGAACGTAACTGATCCTTGTTGGCAGGAACAGGAGCATTCTGGATAGCATCAATAATCTTGACTTTTGGTTCAACACCATTGTGGGAAATATGGTGACCAAGGTAGTCCACACCATCCTGAAGTAATTTGTATTTGTCCTCCCTCAAAGTTAGCCCACTGGACCTTAAGATGCTCAGAACAAGTTTAACACGCTGATCATTCTCAAGTTCAGACTTGCCATGGACCAGTATGTCATCCTGGAAAAAGACAACACCAGGAATGTTTTTGAACAGGTTGTTCATCAGCCTCTGAAAAACAGCCGAGGCTGAAGCTAAACCAAATGGCATGCTAATGTAGCGATAAGCTCCCTCCGGGGTTACAAAAGAGGTAAGATGCTTTGAATTTGGACACAGCTCAATCTGGTGATATGCAGATGAAATATCGAGGGAAGTGAAAAATTTGGCACCCTCGAGAGTAGCTAACATTTCGTTTATGTTTGGGAGTGGTTGACGGTCAATCCAAATGTTTGCATTGAGATCGCGCAGGTCAACACACATCCTCAAGCATTTGTCGGATTTCCTCGCTAAAACTATGGGAGCAAGCCACTCGGAACCCTCAATTGGTTCGATCACACCAGCAGCACACAGACGTTCTAATTCCTTCCTCAATTCTGCCCGTAGACTCAGAGGCACTTTCCGCCCCTTGTGGGCAACAGGCATGGCATTTTCTTTTACAAATATACGGTGTTGAAAACCTTTGAGTTTGCCTAACTCCCCGCTAAATACTTCAGGAAACATAAGCGCCCACTTGGTATTAGATATTTGAGACACAGCTAGTGCCTTTAGTGATGGAGAAGCTGAAGAGTAAAACTCACACAATTCGCTGCGGGAAATCACCATGTTTGGATGGTTGGGATCTAAAATGATGTTTAAGTCACCTTGCTCGTCCCACCCCAACAAATTGGTACCATCATTGACTATGAATATAACACCAGTGGTATGGTCGGTATGAAATTCCAGTTTGGCCGAACATTTACCCAAAACATCTACTCTTTTGCCATTATAAGCAAAAATCTTAATGCTGGAAGGTTCCAAAACTGCATTAGACAATTTACTAAAATCAGCAAAATTCAGCAAAGTGAACGTAGAACCGGAATTTTCTAGAAACTTGCAGACAACTCCATTCACAGCTATTAAACATGAAGGAGACTTCCTTTTCCGAAGACCAGACAAAGCAGACAGTTCAACAACCCCGGCTTCTTGCGAAGAAGACAGCATCAACAATTCATAGCATTCCTCATCAGATTCCCCTGTAATATTCTTTACAGAGTGGATGGGCTTATTCGCAGAAGCAGCTTTGCACATACCGGAATAGTGACCTTTGTTCCCACACTTGTAGCAGGTTTGACTAAGAGCAAAGCAAAATTTAGCAGAACCCAAATGTGACCTACTACCACAACGAAAACACATTAATTCATTTTGCACAAACTTGGTTCTGGAAGAAACATTAGCTGGAACAGGACGAGTAACATTAGGCAAGGCACTAGTTTTAGGTCTAGAAGGAGGTCTGGTATTCAGGAGTTTAACCTCCACCGAAGAGGAGGACGTGGATGGAGAGGAAGAACTCATTTCTCTAACACAAAACTGAGAATGTTCAATACTTTTGGCCGAGTGAGAGCAGTCTCCAAGTCAGGATCACCAGAAGCAAGTAGCTTCTCTTGAATTTTCTTATTGGAAGTCCTTTCAATAAGTTGATCTCGTATGATCTCATCCCTAAATTCCCTATAGTTACAATTAATGGCCAGTATGCGAAGCGCTGCTAAAAAATCGTCAATAGATTCACCAGGTGTTTGAGTCCGTTGAAGAAACTTATGATGTTCTAGCACAACATTCCTCTTGGGAGAGAACCTTTTATCAAGAGTTTTTACTAACGAGGCATATTCATCAATTAGAAGTGAATCACCAGCATCACCACCACTAACTGTAGTGCTGACTACTTCTAAAGTCAAAGTTTTTAAAATGTTTCTGCCTTCAGTGACAAGATTATAAATGAGCAGAGATTTTTTCTTTTTACTAGTAAAAGTGTCACCATCAATAGCCTCTAAATACGCTTCAAAAGTGTCCTTCCATTGTTCCCATGGTACAGGAGGTGTGCCAGCAGTTTGCAAGAAAGGAGGAGGGGCCAAAATACGATCCATTGCGTGGGTGAGTTGCTGCCCCAACAATAAACACACAACAAAATGTATCTCTAATGATGCTATTGAATATGATCCTTGTTCATAGATTACACGTGGGTGAGTTGCTACTCACACTAATAAAAATTCAAATGTACTGTGGAGAACTGTAATTGTATTTTGCCAAATTGATATCCAAGGAATGTGCTCAATTCTCAATGTTAGAATAAAATAATCCAAAGAAAATTACCTGAAAAATCCACAAGATGGCAGTATTGTGAAAGAGTACGATCTTTCATAAAGTTAAAACCTTAAAAAATGGTATTTTAGCAAAGGATGTTGTTTGCTTCAGTAGTTGCGATGGATATGTAGAAACAGATAATAAAAGAAGATGTTACAGCTTACTTGGATTTCAGTACTAACACAATCTTGGTAATAACGCTGAAAACAGAGTACTCTCACATAGTAGTTCTGATTCTTTGTGCCTCGTTGCTATGGCACTAAAAATGAAGTTCTCACAGTAGTTCTGATGCTTTGTGCCCAGTTGCTATGGCACCGAGAATGAAGCCATAAAATGGATGCTACGTCGTATCGACGTCCTTACGTCGGAAAATAGGCCTTGTTAAGGTGGCATCATCAACGAGGTTTCACGAGGTTTCTTAAGGTGATAGGGCACACGTGATGTATGCCAGCAGAAGCTCGAGCCCACTCCTGCACGTCACTAGCAGTTCACAATCAGGTTAAAAACAACTGCTTTGCTAATGCTGATATCCCGTTATGACTCACCGATGCCTATATCCTGTTAGTTTGGCTTTGAGGGCTTTGAAACAGAGCACATCACGCACTGGCTGGGAGTCAAATGTTAACGGGACCCGCATGAAGTAGAAGAGTGAATCCAGGAAAACTGAAGGGCAGCAAGGAACAGCACGGAAACAGGAGATTCAATATTGGGGAGGCTGTAAGCTGGAGCCAATCGTCGCCACTGAAAGGAAGCACAGCACTCGGTTCATGGAGGTAAGAAGTGCTTTAATCTGTCCAGCCACAGCGACTCCCCGGCAGCAACTGCCGAGCACAGAATTACTACAAGTGTTCCACGCAGGGAACATTCTCATGTAGAATGCCAAGCCAGGCAAGAGCAATCCCAACAGCTGGTGAACAAAATCCCTCATTTTGGAAGAGTTTACTGCTGGCCTGGAGGTAGATATATCTAAAACTGGGTTCAGCAATGTGTTAAAATCCCCCCTAAATTAATGTGGTATTTTGTAACGAGAAGCTCTTGGTATGATTCCCTAAGTGGGGAATGATCATCAATACTTGGGCCATAGTAGGTCACAAAAGCATATCCAATATTACAGATCTTAACATAGCTTATTGCCCATCTACCCCTAGTATCAGTCGTGGAGCCCTCCAGCCTAGCCTGAGCCGATTTTCTGTATAGGACTGCCACTCCCTTCACATTACAGGACTGATTTGTGCACACAAGATGAGAAAGCCTTCTATTCCTCTTTAAGACTTCCAGCCATTCTTCACATCGCAAAGGAGTTTCCTGTAATAGGATAACATCACTATCAGAGAGTCTAAGTAACTCCAGAATCTTTCTTCATGAAGAATTTACTCTTAAACCATTGACATTCCATGCAGTTATTCTGAGATTGATCATCATTTCCCTTTCTTTTTGAGCAATAATCTTTAGCCCTCCCACTCCCTTCCAGTGCTCTATCTCTTTGTGTCAATGAGGACCATATTTTTTTTTATTTTTTCCCTAAATGCTCCCCACCCTGTGCTCAAATAAACTAACAATTGTGAAAGTGTCTGTGTCACATCCCCTCCTCCCACCCTAGGAAACCCTCCCTGTATCCTTCCTGGGCACTCCAACATACCCTGTTTGAACTCCATACCTCCGCCCTATAGAATAACTTCAAACTGTTAGGAAACTTTATGGGACTTAATCTTAGCAATAAAGATTCCACCTCGGATATCTCTCTCATGTTATGCATTTTATTGTTCCACATTATTGTATGGGTATCCAAAAATTTCAGCTGTGCCGTTGCCCCTAAAGCCTTCAAGTCCTGAATACATTTTCCTAATTCCCACTGGCGAGTTTGAGTAGCCTTGGAGCTATCTGATCTAATTGTGAAGGAGCAATCTTGTTTTTTAAGCTGTTAGCCACTAAGAATAGCTGAGAGTATTAGTTCCTTGATTGTATAAGTGCAGAGGTAATTAATCAGAATTTTCCTAGGCTTTCCTTTGTCCGTGATTTCCTAAAAGGACACAATGTACCCTCTAGATGTCTTTCTCTAGATCAAATATTGCTGCTTCTGGGAAGAATTCTGTCAACAAATCCACTACAAAGCTCTTTAAGGTTCCTCCTTCACTGCCTTCCGGAATGCCCAGGACCCTGAGATTGTTCCTTCTTGAATTATTTTCCAAAACGTCCAATTTGTCACTTAGTTCTTTCTCTCCTGCCTTCAGAGCTGTTATCTCCTTCTGACTGGTTTTTACCTCCTCTTGTAACTACCTCAGAGCAGCTTCCATGATAAGAAGTCTCTTCGTGATGTTTCAATTGTAGCTTGATTCTGCACTGAGACAGCAAATTTTTCTATAATATTGTTTGATAGGGAGAGGAGAATCCGAGTAACATCCATGCCAGGCAGTTCTTGTTCCTTCCCTGATATACATAGACCCTCTGTACTCTGACCCTTCCCTGCCTTCCCCTCTGGATTCTTGATATTCGTGAGAGCATGACTTGATCCTACTTTTATCTGCAAGTCGATGCCAAAATGTCCACAGAGGGGCTATAAGCAGCTCATCATTCAGTAGGGGAGAAAAACGGGTTTACGAAAGTAACATAGGATCCACTTCGGATGTAGGAGGGGGATGTTCCATTTAGCAGGTCCAGATCTGGTTAGACTGAGACCTTTCGATATTCTTAATCTTGAAGAATGATGTCTGTCAGGGGGTGATTTGATTCTCTCTCATGAGCTGCTGATAGATAGTATCATAGGCTTGGTACCCTTTTTAGTGGGTTTACAAGAGGGTACATGTGTGGGTATTTGGGTTTGCGCTCCTCCAAAACTTTCCTCCGAAGCCTTTGTTATACTGCATGGGAGTCTGGGTCACGCTGCTTCCCTGAGGTTCTCCCACTGCAAATTTTGCATTCCTCAGCGCTTACCTATTTTTTCCTACACTGTTGAAGGGGGCAAGAGTGAAGGGATCTAGTAAGAGCCCCTCTATGACTGCTAATGTCTCCCCTTTTCTAGAAAGATAAAGTGCTTGTTCAATAACCTTTTTGGGACCTGAGGACTTTATTTTCCTGGTGGCACGAGGTTTCAAGCTTTTTTTAGGGGTCATAATAAAGGTAACTGACCTCACATCTGCCACTTCTCTCATCTGCGCACCTGGAGGGCCATCCACTGCTGGGGGACAGGTGCTGACTCTTCCCCCTATGCCCTTGAAGCAAATCTGTCTATCGCGTCGGAGCTCTGCAGCAGCATGAAGGCACTTTGAGCCAGTGTCTGGAACTCGTTCCTCCCCCGCAGGGCTGCCGAGTTGAGTAACTCCGGTGTGGAAACTGTCCCGCTTTTGTTGCTGGTGAAGGAACGGTTATGCGATGTCAGGCAGGCCTGAAGGACTGTATCCTCCTGTATGGTAAGAAAGCCTCAGCACAGCGGAGGCACTGGAGTTCGCGGCCGGTGCGTTAGCAGGCCACCATGTTCCTCATTTAGGAACATTAATTGTTGGCACAGACTTCAAACGTGGCATGTTCTCAAGTCCTGCAGGAGTCTTATTTTGTGAGACTGACACTTCTCAAGCTCTGTTAGATTTCGGTGGACAGAGGACAGTGCCTCCCTGTACTGGTCTCCCTGAAGCTGTTCCACAGTAAGGACTTGGTGATCCTGAACCTGCCACACCTACAAACATAGCCCAAATGCTGTGCATCCCAGAAAAAAGCCTGGCTGCATTGCAAGTATGTCCTGCTTCCTGAAACATAAACAATACAGGTAGATTTGCAAAGGACAGAAGGTTCAGGTTCCTTCTCTGCAAAGGCAGGTGTTTCATAATGCTTCAAAATAATCATCTTCACAGCAGGCCGAACTTGTTTTTTCACTCTTTTTGGAAGCTTTACAGTTGCAGTTCCAATTTTCGACTACCTATCCAAACTGGTGCCTTAGGAGCTGATCAACAAAGCCACCACCGCAAAATTAGGGATTTATCTGCCTATGATTTATGTTAATACTAAGCTGCAAAATACAACAAACATGCCTTAGCAAAAACATCTTAAATTGTAAAACTATCTCAAACATTTGCCTAGTTCTGCCCTGTTCACTGGTGCCCTCTCTTGGCTTAGTACTCTCCTTCTAGGCAATGGTCATGCCTGCGAAACACAATCCCAAAAAGGGCCTCACTCAGCCAAATGTCCTGTAGAGCAGCTACTTTAGTTCCACTAGCCTGATAGGCCATTTTCATTATCTCTTTTCATACATACTTTAAGATCTGCATGCCTTTTCACTTCTCGATTTCTTCTATTTTCCGTTTTCTTTCATTTTCAGGCCTTTTGCAGATACTTGTGTATATTCGCAATAACATAGTGGTAATATCTGATGTCTAGTCTTAAATCCTGAGGAAAGTAATTTACACTCCACTTCACCTGCTTCCAGTGGAGCGTCTGCCACCTAGAATCCTACACTAATTACATGAGTGTTTACTTTTGTTTTTTCAGGACCTAAGTGAATTTAATTATCAGCATGCCTTTGGATTCTGAAACACTTTGGAGGCTGGCCCTACTTGCCTCATGCTCACTAAGTATTCCAGTAACCTGATGTCCTTCTGCTGCTGCGGAGGTCTCTGGAAACTGAGTTTTTTCCCTGCTCTTTGAGATTTGATAAGAGGCTCAAATTCAAATTTCCGCAATACCCCTGAATTCATTAAGGCTGTTAGTACCAGTCATTGAGTGTTTACTGGTTGTATGACGGAACCACGCATGCAATCACCACACATGCCTTTACAACATGGTCAGCACAATGTGTGCATTATTACCACACATGCATTTACCATGAACATGTTTACAACAAATATGCCTTTACCACGCATGCCTTTACCATGAAAATTTCACTGTAAAGGCATGGTTGGTAAATACATATGCGTGGTAAAGCTATATGTATGTTTGTATACATGTAAATTTCGATATTTTTCTATAAATATCTATATCTCTCTCTCTATATATATATATATTTATACATATATATATAATTAACCTGCCACCCAAAAACTCATACCCACCCTAAACCCACCTTTCCCACCTAAAAAGTCATACCCACGGTAATTCCTAAAATCCCTATCCAAAACCCCACACCCACCCTAAACCCTAAAACTGCCCTTAACACCCACTTACCCATACTTGCCCCACCCTAAAATTGCCGTTGCACCCACATCCTTACACCCACTCTAAACCGAAAACACCCCTTACTACAAAAAACCCACATCCACCCTAAACCCTAAAAATGCCTTTACCACCCAAAACCCCATACCCACCCTAAATCCTACAATAATCCTTGCCACCCAAGAACCCACACCAACCGTAAACCCTAATACAACCATTGTCAACCAAAAACTCTAACCCACCCTACAAATCCTTACCATCCAAAAACCCATATCCATCCTAAACCCTAAAAATGCCTTACCACCCAAAAACCCATTACCGTCCTAAACCCTAATGTTTATTTATGAGTGAAATGTCAGCCTAACTATAACGTCCCTGTAACCTTTGTTTTTGT
Organism: Lissotriton helveticus; assembly: GCF_964261635.1. NCBI lineage: Eukaryota > Metazoa > Chordata > Amphibia > Caudata > Salamandridae > Lissotriton > Lissotriton helveticus. Next base: position 1,914,420,025 of record NC_136061.1, on the reverse strand, counting down.
CAGTGAATTCCCAAGTTTTTTTTTGTAAAATTCAATTTTCTAACTATTACGTCCCTGTTACTTTTGCATTTTTTCAGTGAAAAATATATTTATACATGTATATATGTATGTGTATATATATATATCAACATGTGACTTGGGGGCGGTGGCTTACTTACCTTCCAATGAGGGTGGTACTGGACATTTCGAAAATGCAGGTGGGGTCATCACGTGTCAGCAACAGCAACCGAAGAAGGCTCATTGCCGAGATGCATCTTGCTACGCTGTCTGTCAATAAAAACGGCTCCTACATTGTTCCCTCGCGTGGCCTCTTCTCCTTCCTTATCTGCGGGGAGTGCTGCTTTTTTCATTCAGATTCACGCACATGCCAGAGGTGCGTTGGAGGCTCCGGTTCTTCAAGTGGCAGAAACCAGCTGGCGCCTGCTTTCCAAGCATCTATAATTACCGTTTCCCGGACCAGTTTCTGCCCGCCTCAAGTTTGTGTTTGCCTCAGCCTTCTGCCAGCTGGCAGCTTGTTACTTAACGAGGAGTCGACTGCACTGTTTGTTCGGCTCTGCATTTTGGCTTAATTTTGGGCTGCACTATGCTCGAGGCTTGAACTGAGAGGGACTTGTAGGAGTGCACAAGACTTTTATTTTACGTTTTTTCCTCATTTCATCACTGCATTTTTTCCTCTAATCCTGTCTGCCGTCCCCTGCAATACTCTCCAGCCGCACTGTCTTCTGGGAGTTGAAGTTTCATTTTGCGCCACCATGGTAGAATCAACATGTGACTTGGGGGCGGTGGCTTACTTACCTTCCAATGAGGGTGGTACTGGACATTTCGAAAATGCAGGTGGGGTCATCACGTGTCAGCAACAGCAACCGAAGAAGGCTCATTGCCGAAATGCATCTTGCTACGCTGTCTGTCAATAAAAACGGCTCCTACATTGTTCCCTCGCGTGGCCTCTTCTCCTTCCTTATCTGCGGGGAGTGCTGCTTTTTTCGTGTATATATATATATATATATATATATATACATATATATATATATATATATGTATATATATATATATATATATATATATATGTATATGTTTATATATATATATATATATATATATATATATTTAATGCTTGCCTGTAATTATCTGTGAAACCTTTACTACGCGTATCCTTTTACCATTCATGCCATTTAAGCTGTTTTTGTTATAATGTTTTTCAACAATTGCTATAAAAAAAAGGAATTATTATTTGTATTGAATGATTTTTTTAAAAAGTTCTTTTGAATGAACTAATTGTTTAGGTTTTAATTAACTGTACAATAAATAATTGTACTTGACTTGAATTGATTCATGCCTTTACAAAACAAATCAAATAATACTTACTTTGAAACTCTTTTCCACGCATATGCCTTTACCATGTTTGCCTTTAGAATGACATTTGTTGAAAAGGCATGTGTGGTAAAGGTATATGCATGGTAATGGCTTTGTGGTAACTGTCACACGTGGCTATGAGTGTGTTGTAACGGCTGTTTCCCTTTTTTACTCCACCAGGCGCTAGTGTAGCTACACGTTTGAACACATCTTGACTACTTTTTGACTTTGTTCCATCTTAACTTGCGACCAAAACTATCCAATGCAATGTTAACCACGGACCACAGTACTGTTTTGGCTTTTTATTTGAGCCAATCGTTTTATTAATTTTGCAAAGTGTACTTAAACCTTTCCTGAAGCCACGGGCTGACAGTGGAAATCAATACTAGTAAATTGATTCTGGAAAATGTGTCTGAATAAACAACTTAACATAAATCCTATACCCCGTTCCGCAGAATCCATTAGTGTGAGGAATACTAAATAAAGAATAAGAGCAGTTCAGCCTCCAATTACTTTAAGAATATTCACCCAGAGTAGTTCCCTCCACCGAGGCATCATTCCTCATAGCTCAGTGTAGCTTAGACAGCCCCAAAGGTATAATTTATAACGCTCTCATGTATTTTCAACAGGTAGGTTCTCTGAATTAATAGGGCAAAAGAAGGGGGGCAGTCTGTTTCAAAAGCATTCCTTTCTGAACAATGTTTCCATTTATAGCAATCAATAGCACAAGCCCTTGAATCAGAAGTTTTAACTTTGCCCCAAAATCCAGTAATGACCTATTTAGCAGCACAGCCTATTAGGGACATGTGTTTAACCCAGAGCAAGGCAGCGGGAAGGCATGCCTGTTAGATAGACCTAGAAGAAAAACATGGGACCTCTGGGGATGTAGGGATGGTCGTATAAAACACTTTGCAACTGTTGTGTTTAACTTGTGCTTTAAGGCCTCTGGCATGAAACCTAATTGTGATGGAGTAAAAATCTTTTTATCACCCCTGACCTTGAAAGAACAATAACGTACACGCCACTCTTAATCATGCTCTTGCAATAGGAAAAAACACCTCTATCCACTGGATTGTCCACAATCACTTAAAAATCAACAAATCATACCCAGAAAAAATGTATGGGTTTCATACCAGAAATCACAGTTCCCTACATCTCCAGGTCATACACAACAACCCTGAGCCCACTTCCCTCCCGTCTTTCTGCCTACACCTGTAGCCCCAGAGGTGACGAATCCACAGCTGCCTTGAGAGTGTGTTGAAGATTGTGCTCCATCTTTTTTGCAATGTGAATCCGGCCTGAGCCCCTGTCTCTCTTATGTCACTGTGTGCATTCTCTGAGTCTCATAAGTGCTGACTCAAAATGGCTCGGGTTGTGACTTCAGACTATGGTTTCATTATCTCCTTTATACTTTTACCTTCTGCCTCCTGATGATTTTGCCTCATAATCCGCCTTCCAAAGGACTCTAACATGGAACACTTCTGCTTCTTTTGTCAATCCCAGTATGTCTCAAGCCTTACCTAACGGGTCTGATAACCATGTTTTACTTGAGCCAAACAAAGGTGATGGAGCCTTGGACTGGCAGTCAAGGTTTAGCTTGGGGCAGTGACATTCATCAAAGTAGTGATTTTCTGTGAGGATGTCTACAACTGTATTAATTATAGCACCCTGGACCAAAACGGATGGCTTTGTGCTATTTTCAAGAGATGGTCCCTGACTAAGTGCAGTGACTGTCTAAGTTATCCTTCCATCTCCTGTCCCTCAACAGGGCATGGCAGGCTCCTTCTGAAACTAATAATAATAATAATAATAATAATCTTTATTTGGCTATAAAATATCCTTAAAAGAGCACCTCAATGATTCCAAAAACAATACACGTTATTGAGAAAAAAGGAAAATCAATTAAACAACAATGATTAGATGAGAATCTTCCAAATCACATTATGCAGCTTTTATTACATATGGGTGATTAAAAAACATAATGTGCAGGGCAACGGGTTCAACATAACATTAAAACAGAAGAGGTTTGTGGTACTAATAATTAGCAATATTGGGCTTATAAAATCAGTCCGATGTTCAGCAAATAACTGTGGGTTATGATAAAATGCGATCAGATAAAAAACAGCAGCAAACAGATCAATAGCAGCGGGTTATGATAAAATGCGATCAGATAAAAAACAGTTTTAGCAGCTTAGAAATGGAGTGCAGTTTAATTTAAACTATTGCTTAAAAGGGAGAGGCCTTGGCAGGCCTTTCCGGTTACTGCGTGAAATTACGGTATGCAAAGCGTATATAGGTTGTAAGGCCTATATTTAAAGCTGTATTTTCAGGGCTCAGAGCTGCAATAATTGCCTGTCTGCATGTCCGAATACCCAACCTATTCTACTCCGTTTTCAATTTACGTCTGCGCTGTAGCATACGGACGGGGCAAAGACAAACCACGTGCTCCAAGGTTTCAGCCGTCTTGCCTCACCCTCTGCACAATAAAACGTTTGATGTGCGACGCCATGAGGGCAAATCTGTTAGGAATTGCCAGTCACCCAATCTGATAGCCATAAAGCTAAGTTTTAGATACAGGGAGTAAGTGCAGGACAGGTAGGTAGCAGGAGATATCCGCCCGTGAGAATTCCTAATTGCCCATGCGTGTCTGCGTTTAGCAAAATGGGCTTTGTCAATGATATTGGAGCTCATTCTGACACATTTCTTAATACTGGTTTTAAATGCTGTTGTGCTAGGGTTGAAGGCCCATAGTTCGCCCGCAGACATTTCGTTGATGGAATCCTTAAAAAGGCGACCATACGAGCCCCCTGGATTTTTCTGGGTAATGTCTAACCAGACTAGTGACAAGCATTTAAGTACGTGCCGATGTTAGAAACTTCATAATTTAATAAGCCCAGTTCTAATCTGATCTGGACAGCAGAGGCAGTTTTAGGCAAATGGAGGACTTTTTTTATAGATTTTGGTCACGTGTTGGTTTAAGTTGGTGTTTAGTTTACCCCTGAAAATCTCAATGTCGTATGACAAAGTCGGCCCGATTTTTGCTCTCATAACTTCCAATAGAGGAGATAGACTTGGGCCAGACTGAAATCTCATTGCGCTGTTTGGCAAAGTTACCCCTAGAGTCAAAATTGAGCCCTAAGTATTTATATGTGCTTCCTGTTGCAAGGCTCATATTATTGTACAACCAACCACCACCGATGTTGCGTTTTCTTCCGAAGGTAACCACTTGGGTTTTCTTTAGGTTAACCTCTAATTTATTCACGGTGGTGTAGTTGTATAGTTTGTCCAGAAGCCTTTGCGGTCATACCCGTGTAAGACTGAAAAGAACTAAGTTATCGGCGTATAGAAGGTTGCTTATTGGCGAACCACCCATCTTGGGTGGATGACTGTTTGTTTCTTCTAGGGTAGCCAACAAGTCTGCTATGAACAGATTAAAAAGAAGTGGGGCCAGCACACATCCCTGTTTGACGCCTCTAGTTGTCATGATTTTCCGAGAGAGATGTGTGCCGGACCCCAACTTCACTTGAACCCATGTGCCTGAGTGTAATTGGATAATCGCCTCCAGAAGTTTTTCTGGGATCCCCCATTTTTTTAGCTTTTCCCATAGGACAGCCCTGGGAACCCGGTCGAAGGCGGCTTTAAAATCAACAAATCAACAAAAAACAGCCCTGGATGTGGAAAATGCTTTGTCAACAATTATAGACAATGTCAGTAAGTTAGTCGGAGTGCCAGATTTGGCGGTGAAACCGGCTTGATTCATCGGAATCAGGTTGTTCTGTTCTGCCCATGTTCTCAGCTCCTTCAAAAGAATACCTGCATAGTGCTTAGCCTCGATGTCTAAGAGGGCAATTAGTCTATAGTTGTTTGGAGAGGCGTGGGAGCCTGATTTATAGATTGGATGAATTATTGCGCCAAGCCAAGAGTCCGGTATGGTTGAGGATCTTAGTGCAAAGTTGAAAAGATTAGTTAGGTATCCCGACCAAAGTGCTATATTTGATTTAAACAAGTTCTGTGGTAGGCCATTTGGACCCGGAGCTCTGTCTGATCTTGCTTTTGACAATACTTTGGTAACCATTTCTTGGGTGGTCTGCAGATCTTCACTGCAGAGTGGAGAAGTGTGGCTCACTGGTTAGAGGAGGCAGACCTGGAAGCAGAGGTCAGCCCGGGACCAGGGTTCAATTCCCGGCTCGGCGGGGTCTTGAGTCCTAAAATGTCCATGGACTCGACAATTCTCGCTCCGGTGCCTACTCGATTCACGGGTTCACACTCTGCGACTCTGGGCAATAGCTTGCTTAATCTCCACAACGGCCCCTCGCGGCGGGATGCCTGGCTTTCACCTTGCGGATACCCTGCCGGGGTTATCTCACAGGGGAATACCAGGACGGGTTCCCTAAGCAAGCGCTTAGAAACCGCTTGGTGATTTGCGCTATATAAATTCCTGTACATTTACATTTAAACGTCCAGTGGGCCTGCTCCAGCTTTTACTCGGGCTTATTTCCGTTGAGTTAGGAGCGCATGTTTCTATAGGCACTGTTCCCTCTGGAGACCTAAAATGGTCTGTCAGGAAGGCGGACCAATCGGATTCTTGAATGTTTGCCGACCCAGAGCTGGATGAGCTAGAGTTGTGGCGATTGATTAAAACCCAGAATTTTCTTGCATTGCGGTTTTTACTCTCCCATAATAGTTTGCACCAGAATTGGCTTTTGGTGGAGTCGTTTATCTTTTTGTAGAGCCTGCCTAATGATTTTTGAGCAGTTTTGTATGCATTCAGGAGCTCGTTGTTTCCTGGGGATTTCGTAAAGTACCGCAAGGCATTGTTTCTTGATTTATTCAGCACCCTTGTTTGGCTTGAGATTGAAAACTGGCGACTAGAAGAAGCCTTGTCTGAATGCTGTTTGGCTGGGAAGAGGGTTATCAATTGTGAACAGAGCGTCGACCATGCAACAGTAGGGGAGACCGCCAGGTCAGTTCCGCCTGTTATGAGAGCCAAACTTGCCTTCATGACATTAGGGCTTATGTCTTCACTCCATCTTAAACGCTTCAGATTTTCAGTATAAGTTCCTGTGCATGTTGTTGAGGCAGGTTTATGATACTCTGCCTTTACATTGAGGGTAACGATCTGGGGGCGGTGGTCGCTTTCCGTTCGAGGATAAATACTGATGTTGCCCAGGTGTTGGAGCAGGGCTGAATTACAGATGGTATAGTCTAGATAAGATTGTTTGCGGCCATTTATCCAAGACCATTTTGGTGGAGTATCATTCGTGGATCTGCCGTTCATTACCAGAAATCCGGCACTGTAAAGTTGCAGCACGCAAAGTTCTCCCAGACCGCAGTAAGCTTGGTTTGGTGGTTTGGACTGTGCCTCTGCCTCAGTTAATGTAAATGGGAAACACCCTTTGTAGTCAGCAATGTTACCCTGAAATAGGTTGGTGTTAAAATCCCCTGAGACTATACAGTCAGAATAAGGTTAGTCCGCAGCCAGGTCGCACACGATTTTCATTAAACGTGTTAGATGGTCCTTTTTTGTGCGCGTGCTCGGATTAATGTAGACGGTGAGAAGTAGGAGTGGACGTTGTTTGCTCCATGAGTCGATTTTAACACCAAGTAGCCAGTCTTTGTCAAAATTAGTGGCACGATTGGACCTTTTAGGTTGTTTGAAATGTAGATCGACAGGCCACCTTTAGGGTGGCCATAGGGGCAGTCTCTAAATGCTGGTTTCCAAAATTCAATAAAGCCAGTCACAGGACAATTTTGGGTAGCCTATGTTTCTTGAAGGGCTATTACAGCGTGCCCAAATATGAAGGAGTGCGTCTCCAAGTTGATAATTTTATGTTGGAGACCACTAATGTTCCATGAACACAATGAAAAAAAGGGATCTGGCTCGGGGTTTAAGAGATTTGCAGGTGGAGATGCTTGGGATCTTAATTGGGCCATGGCCTTGCAGTTTGGGTTTGCAAAAGGTGCTTCGCGTGGTCAGTCTATTTTCTTACAAGACAGGGCAGCCGGAAGCCATCCCCAATCTTGGGTTTTGTCAGGTCTACACTCAAAGAAATTATGTTCAATTCTGTTGTTCCTAAGGCATTTTTTAAGATTGAATATGACCTGGTTTTGACTCCAATTCTAGGGCATTCGGCTGTTAGCAAGGTGGCTGGCTGATTTAATAGCACTGTGGGGTAACCTGGAGTGGAATAAGGATACATTTTGATGCCCCATTCCTGAAAGGTATCCTTATGTTCTAAGAATGCTCGTGCCCAAGTTGCAGACCTGAGTGACACCAGAGTTACCTCGGAGGGTTCTGTGCCTCTTGGTGGAAGGAATTCAATGGATTCAATATCGTCCGATGTCAGGGCCTCAAAACCCGGGGCACCATTCACTAGTTTTATTATATTTGACCTGTTGAGGGTGTCATGCCGACCTTTTGATTTATATTCGGGGGCAAAGAGTATTTTGGAGCCCTGTGGATCGCATTTAGCACCCTTGCTACTTAAGCTTGGGTTAGGCTGAGTTGTTTTGTCGATTGAGGAGCCTACGTCTGATCTCAGTTGGGGTTGGGGAGGGTCTTGTGGGCCTCGCCTCAATGTCTGGGTATTCATAGATGAGGTTGGTTTATTGTTATAAATTATTTTTGAAAGGTTGGATCCAGTGTTTAGTTTTCCCGACCGGGGTGAACTTGAGGGAAAAACTGGTTGAGATTGTGTTATAGTTACTGCAGTCATCGGTGTGATTGATTCGTTGGGTTTGACCCTTAGTTTTTCAGTGACAGGCTGAGGCTCTAGTGCCGCTACTTCAGCAGATGTGGTGTTGCGATCGTGGATACAAACAGAAATCTGTTGGCGGGCACTTGAAGTTGAGTCTGCCATGGGTAGACTTTGACAGGGGGTTGTTGACATTGGTGGTGATTGTGGGACGCTTAGGACTTTTTTATTGGCAGCAGTTACGAACAACGGAATTAGTTTGGGAAGGTCGACTGTTGGATTTAATCTTAATTTATTTCTTTGTTTGCGCTGACGTTTGCACTCTCTCTTGCTGCAGGGAGGCAGGGGGGCAGGGAGTGTTTCAGGGTTGGGGACAGCAGCAGCGGCTGGGTTGACAGGCAACCCTGCCATGTTAATGCCGGTGGGGTGTGTTTGCCCACTTGCTGACCAAACTTTTATGGCCAGTGATGCAGTCGGCACTGCTGAGATAGGAGGGCCTTTGGGTTGGTGGGGGTCATCTTGATGGTTGATCTGAATTGTTAAAGATTCTGGATCCCCACTCGGTTGAGTCCTGATTGCAGGTGTAGTCAGGGGGTTAGCGAATTCTGAGTTCGAAATTGTGGGTTTTTGGGATAGCTGGTAGGGACATTCAGATAGACTGCCTCCCTTCAACTGCTTAACCTCGCTTATGACAGTGGATAAGAAGGCTGGAAGCGAGGAGAGTGAGTCAATGATGGGTGAGCAGCAACAAACCGACTGTACTAGTTTTGAGGACGTTTGTGCTCCTATAATTAAGTTGTTCAATTTGTCCAGTTTGTTATCGATCCCTGCTGTGAACAGTGCTAAAGTGTTCAGTAGGTCAACCTGCGTGTCTAATTTGTCCGAGTGATAATTTAAAGCAGTAACTGTCGATTGAAAGGTTTGAAGTAGTTGAGGCTAGATGCTCGATATTGTGGAGGCATCTTGATGTGGCTCTGTTTTTGGTCTAGGGTTGGGTGAATTTTGAAAGTTTTTGAAGAAAAAGGACAAGTCCGCTCACAGTTGGTCATTTGGATCAGTTTTTTGTGGAGATTTTGGAGAAGTTATTACTGCTACTGGTGGTGAGTGTAAGCGTTGTTGGGGATTAGTCGAGTCTGGGCTCCCCACTCGAGGGCTTGGGACGTGTAGTAAGGGGGGACTAAATATATCAAAGTTGGGTGCAAGATCCTTTAGTGCGTGACTGTGGGAAAATTAAATGAGAGTGAGGGGCAGGGGTAACCTCCCTAGGCGCAAAGGAGTTTTGAGGTAGCGGTGTTGAAAAGTTCTCTGATTGCAATGGTTGCAGTGCTTGGGGGCTTGGGTTATGAGTAAGACTCATTGGGGGTGATTGACTGGAACAGACCTCTTGCTTATAAATGTCATGAGGGGGGAAAATCTGACTTAGTGACGATTGATAACTTGGTGGAGGGTTTTGAGTAACCCTCACAAAACCCTCCGAGACGGTGTTCTGATCGTCGGATGCAGACCCAAAAATATAAACATCCTGAGCTGGAGCAGGCTTATTAGTTGATGTTGACAATGTTTGTAGCAGGTACGTGCTTGACTCTGCCGGTTGGTTAGAGTCACAAGGCTTAGTTACCTCTAAGGATTGAGGGGAAGAAGGGAACTTGGCCCCACACTGAGCTTTTTTTGAAGTAGTCCAAGAGGGTAAAAGATTTTAAACCGTTCAAAGATGGTGCACAAGAGGAATGCACACTGCTATTATTGGTATATTGCCATCCATTTAATGATGATTTAGGAGCCTTCAGTGTGACCATAGAGGCCAATGGACTCGTGTGGTTGGCAGGGGGGCTCTCCGCATCAGTTGCAGACTATTTTGATTTCTTCTGTTTTAGTGCGGAGGGAGCTTTTCTTATTTTCCCAGATCTCATCACTTCTGTTGTTGGACGTGGCTATTCAGAGCCAGTAAGTTTGAGGACTAGTACAGGTGGGCCTTCTTCCAAACGCACTCTTTTTTGCCAACTGCACTTGGATGTATTTACTGGGTGCCGGAAGGATCGTGAAGGATCATGAAGAACCAAGATAGCTCCAGGGCGAGATTGCTCATCTTGTCTTATCTTGTCTTGTCTTGTCATAGGCAGCAGGATCAAATGGCCTGTGCTATGCGCATGGGCACCCCCCTGCTCGCTTGGTCCCTACCCAACCCCTCGCCCACGGCCACCTGTCCACTGGTCTTAGCTACTCTGGTGTTCTGAGGCCTGTGCTTTGGCTCCAAGACACTCTCCCCAGATGCGACACCGCAACTAACCAGGTGGGGTCACACGTGCGGGGGGAGTAAGTGAGCCGTCACGGCCCAGTTCCAATCAGGGCAGTGGGGCCAGCAGTGGTGGCAACGGGCTAGAAGGGTTGGAGTGGGCGGGGGGAGCAGAACCAAAGCTGGGAAGGCCTAGCTAACGAGCGCCCTAAGCGGCTGAACAGTGGGAGGAGGTGGGTGGTAGGGGGGGTGTGAGCAAAGCAGAGCAGAGCGGGAACGCGAGGCGGCTGGTACCGACACCTGGGGTGCGGCCACTGAGCCGCACGCTGAAGGCGGCCCTGCTGGGGACGTTACACCAAGCCGGCGGCCTGGGTAAGATCGGAGGAGAAGTGATTCAGGGGCAGACTAGGACAGGCTAGCGGGGGGGCACAAATGCGTTCAGGGGGGAGCAAGGTCTTAGTCTTAAGAGCGGCTCAGGGGGCTGGCCCTAACTCAGAGCTATTGCAATCAGACCATAGCTGTATAACACCACCGCTCACCGCCACTCACTTGGGCGACTTACTTGGCCCCATCTTCACCGCGTCACCGCGTCCCCCTCCACTTCCACAACGGGTCCACAATGGGTCACAACGGCTCACAGCCTGCACCTCGGCCTCAGCCCGCCACAGCCACCGCGCCGCTCGCCGGCTTCCCCGACTTCTCCCACTAGCCGCGACCTCGCCCGCGTCAGCACGTTCTGCACGCTCTGCGATACTCCTCCGTCAGTCAGTGGTTCACAGAAAACTCTTCGTTCCAAATTGTTTTAAGTTTGATTATTAGGCCATATATTTGTGCCAAGTACCCTGTACTACGGGGTTGATATAGTGCACCTTTTAGAAATGTTTAACGGGGACTTTAATATATCCAAATCGCGCGTGGCAGTTTTGAAATAATTATAATTATAATTTCGGTGTTTGGTTTTAATACCTCAGTCTTTTCTGACAGTGTTTGGATGGTCCATCGCACCTGGTGCTGTTCCTCCATCTATTGTGTTCTCAAGATCATCTTCTCATGAGCCACGAAACACCCCTTCCATACCATGATTGCGGAGTTTTACAGGTAAGTAAACATTTAAATAAATAAACTGAATTTCGTTGCGGGCACTGCATCGCATTTGTGGATGCAATTCGTTTTATTTATTTAACTGTTTACTTACCTGGGAAGCTCCGTAATCCATACATTACTGCCCTCCACCTTGCCCCTCCCCCTCTCCACGTCACCGCCCTGCAGGTACTCCCACTCCCGCCACGGCTGCTGGTGAGTGTCATTTATACACAATCTGGTGATGCTTCACCGGATTCCTAATTCACACTCACTCCTCACAAGTTATTCTAACTACCCAATATAGCATCAGTAGTGCTCAAGGGAAGGAGGAATCACCCACCTCCTTAATTGAGACATAAATTGATTCCTTCACATGAAATAGTTCAAATCCAAGCACACACTTAATCTTATCACAAACAAAGTATCTGATCCAAATGCATAAAATTCTTTTTCATGTTCTTTATTTTCTTTCTTTTTTGACCGTCCTTTATTTTCTTTCTTTTTTGCCCCTGAAGTGGGACGGGGTGCAGTTCCATAAATATTTTTTTATCATAAAGTGTGTATATAATCACCTCCCTGTGGGTCATCATGCCATGCGCAAATATATGTCTGTGATTGGAAATATAACCCTAGAATACGATACAGCACATACCTGCCTTCCTCTACTACTTCTCATTATACACCTGGATGGCAATATAATAAATCACAGTCAATATGCCACTTCCAATATGCTAGGACCAACACTAAATCACTTTGTCAAGTGCCTCTATAAAGCAACACCTACCTTCACGCCGGTTATCCTTCCGTCCCGGCCAATCTTCATATATGCCCCAGTCACTGATTAATCTGTGTTATAGTGATATAGATAATATCATTCCTCCATCCTTAATTCTTATAATTCATATGTCCAAAAGTATACCTAAGTTTGAGTAAAAATCACTGAGTTCTCACCTATATATCTCGAATCCGTACGCTCCGATAATTGTCACTCGTGTGTAAACCATCCAATCCTATGTCAAATGCGAACATTTTAGCAGTGCCAATGTTTTTTGCTCCTGCTATCTACAAAGTTAGGAAGAAGCCATGCTTGGGATTCCTCTTAAAACAAGAGTTGCATTATTAAAGGAAACAGCCCTTCTGTGTACTGGGATCAATCATACCTGTAGCACTAACGCCGAGTAGGTGTCCTATCGGGGCATGTATCTCCCGCTGATTCTGATACATGGTGACTGCTGTTGCAACAATGTTTTTTGGTTAGCCTTGTCATTCTTTGATGGCTTGTGCTGCAGACATCTTTAACTGACCAGTTGCATCTACTTCGGTTCCAAGCCATCCCGTTTTAGATTTTGCTGGTGGTCTGCCTTAATAAGATTCTCTGTTGAGATTCTAAGAACGCACAAGGTACTTCTTTCCTGTGATATGAAACCTCAATGAATCACTTTTAACAGTGGTCAATGTTGTGCAGGTCTCCTCAGCTATGGTGACTGCCTAGGCTGCTTTCTTTACCCAGTGTCCTCAGGGTTGTGAAGGGACTGGCGATTGTGGCACACAGAGAACTCTGAGCATCACCCGAATGCTGGGTTCTGTCTATTTGAGATCTTGGCTCATCTGCCTGTGGTCATGCTGATCAATGGAACTGGCGTGCTATCATCAAGTGATAATCCCCATAGACTCTCTGATCCATCGCAGTGCTGCCACCTTCACTTCGGGGCAACTGTGGTGCAAAAAAGCATTCTTTGGTGTTTCAAGTAACTCCCTGGAAACACAGCTACTGCATATTATTAATTATTATTAGTTTTAATTTATAAGGCACAACAGCTACCCAAAAAGAGTTTCCTGGCGCCAACCATAACAAGGAACAGATATCAGCTTAAAGATTATTTGTTAAAAAGCCAAGTTTTTAAGGATTTGCAGAATTAGACATTCACAGTTTCATTCCAAATTGATATAGGGAGGGAGTTCCATAAGGAGGGACCAAGATCGGTGACCGATCGACCGCCCATTCGAGATAGTCTGACTCTGGGTACAGACAATTTCCCTAGAGTGGATGAGCGAAGGCAACGGGAAGGCACATAGGGATAGACCAAGGACTGCAGATACTGGAGGGGTTACACCTGTTTTGATTTTGAACACATAGCTCAGGGCTTTGAACTTAATTTGGTTCTCCACCCTGAGCCAGTGAAGGTCACGCAGGTGATAGGAAACAGAGGTAGCTCTAGGAACCTGGCACAACAATCTTGTGGCGGATTTCTGAACCATCTGCAGCCTACGAGTCACCTCCTTATTGGTCGCCAGATAAAGAATGTTACCGTAGTCCAGTCTAGAGGTGTCAAGCGCCTGAACTACTGTTCTCTGGGTATGCTCTGGCAGCATCCAAATCATTTCTTGCCATTTCAAGATGGTAAAACATGTAGCAGCCACCTTAACAGCTTGATGTTGCATAGTTAATGAATCATCGATGATGAAACCCAAGTTTTCAAACTTGGCGGGAGGACTGAAGAAGACCAGTCACCTCACTAGGCCAGTGCTGGTTGCCCCAGAGATCCTTGTTTTTTCCCAGAACCAAGACCTTGGTCTTCTGACCCCAGAAGAGATACAACCACTGTTGGAGCTTTTTTAACAGTGTTTTAAAAACATTTCCTGCACTGCTGTTGGATCTAACTCAGTGGTTCTGTTTCAGCAATGCCTTCCATTTGTGTGCCTAGACTGATCAGTGCAGAGTAAGAATATCGATGTAAAAATATCGACTTGCACAAATATCGAGGTCAAAATATTGTGGGTCAGAAATATCGCAGACAAAATAATGTGGTCAAGAATATCGATTTTAGGTAAGTAATATCGATGTAAAAAATATCATAGTGTGTAATAACGTTTTTTAAAAAATTGTTGTTAAAATTATCGATATTTTATTAATGTTATGTATTTTAGTATATATTTTATATGTGTGTGATTTTTTTGTATAAGAATTGTTTTTATTTTTATTATATGTGTTAAAAGTTTAGTAGTTGTTAATTTCTTTTAATTGAATTTTGCATTTTTAGTTCTATAGCGGGATGTGGGTTTATAGGGGAATAGGGTGGGAAGTAATTTAATTATATGCAATTTATCGATTATTTATAGTAGTTATTAATTGTTTTTATTTGAAATTTGCATTTTTTGTTCCGTAGTGGGTTGTGGGTTTATTGGGGAATAGGGTGGATAGTAATTTAATTATCTAAAATTTATTAAATAATGTTTATTTATTAATATTTGTTTAATTGTGATGTTAGAGTGTTAAATGTGTAAATTAATTTATTATTAAATGTTTCATAATTAGTTGTGAATTAATTTAAATAATTAATTCGTAATCAATTATGGTAATTGTGTGATTCATTTTAGGTGTGTGTTGTGGTGTTTATAGGTGTAAATAGTGTGAAGGGTTAGAAGTATTTTTTTTGATGAGTTATTAATTCTTTGTTAAATAATTTAAATTAATTCATCAGCAAATAGTCATGGTAATTATGCAATTCATTTTAGGTGTGTGTTATGATGTTTATTGGTGTAAATGTTGTGAAGGGTGGTGAGTAATTTATTTTTTATTGATGAATTATTAAGTATTTGTTAATTAATTTAAATTAATTAATTAGTAATTCATTATGGTAATTGTGTAATTAATTTTAGGTGTGTGTTGTAGATATTATAGTGTTAAAGAATGTGTACTCAATGAATGTTTATTATCTTTTTTTTATTAATAATATATTTAAAATTCAATATAAAATAAATACATTTATCCTTTAAATAATGTGTTTGTTTGTGAATATTTGCTCCTTTTAAATATTATTTATAAATTTATTTATTGTTTTTTTAAATAATATTTGCACCTTTTTGTTATATGTAATTAATATTATAATATGTGTTCTTTTTATAAGTTTAATATATTTAATTGTATATTTTTAAGATATTTATTTATTTTTAAGATTGGTTTTTTTGTTATAGTTTAAATGTTAATAGTAATTTTTTGTTTCTCTACTATCCAATAGTTTTCCTACTGTTGCACTCATTGAAGTGGGAATAGTTATTTTTACCCCTCCTCTATCCAATACTTTGCCTACTGTTGCACTGACTGGAATGGGAGTCTGTAATTTTTATCCTTCCGCAATCCAGCACTATCTCTACTGTTGCACTCACTGTAGTGGGAGTAGTAATTTTGACCCTTTCGCTATCATGCACTTTCCTTATTGTTGCACTCACTGGAGTGGAAATAGAAATTCGTACCCCTTTGCTATCCAGCACTTTCCCTACTGTTGCACTCACTGGAGAGGGAATAGTAAATGTTACCCCTCCGCTATCCAACACTTTCCCTACTGTTGCAAGCTTTGGAGTGGGAATAGTCATTTTTACCCCTCTGCTATCCAACACTTTCCCTACTGTTACACTCCTTGCAATTGGAATAGTACATTTAATAATTTTGCTATCAAACATTTTCCCTACTGTTGTATTTATTGTATTGCAACATGTAAATTTTAATGTTGTTTAAATAGTTTCATGTTTTCATTAATTATAGAATACTTTTTTTATTTCAAATTATTGATATATGTATGTATTTAATTTTTATATAATGTAAACGTTTAAAATTAAATAAAGATAATAGTTAATAAATTATTTGAAAGTAAATATATGTATATGTATAAATTATTATGATTTCATAATTATATTTTTTTTAATTAGGTTTAATTTTTATATTTAGTTAAAATATATATTACATTTAATTCATTTTGTTAAAGATAATATTAATAGTTTATATATTATATATATTATTGTATTTTATTTATATTTTGAAATCAATATTTTTTACATCTATACTTTGATATTTTTGATTCAATATGTTTGTACTTACCTGTTTAAGTATAGGGAGTCAATATTTTTACTATCTATATATTTTTTCGATATTTTTGCCACCAATGTTTTTGTTGTAAACTTTATATCGAGTATATGCAGACTATCAATTACAATAACTCCACAGTGTCTGTAGAGGACATAACTGTATTTCATGGAAGAAAACCTTTCACCGACAAGATAGCTAACCACATAACTATTCCAGGTTCACTTAGGAATGTGGGGCCACGACATTTGCAGAGTGTGTTGTCCACAAAGTTCTGTGATCCTATGTGTAATACCAAGGAAGATCATTCATTTTCTCCTAAAGTGCTCAAGTTCCATCTTTTCAATAACTTCAGATCTCCAGGTATCCAAGAATAAAACATCATTATTATGTTGGCAGTAAGGTTTATGGTGGCAGAAAATGTCCAGCAAATTTCTAATATATTGATGGAAGTCTTTAGTAGCGACAATGCCCTGGCACTGAATCCGGAATTAAGCGGATAGGTCAAGAATGCAATATTAGCTGAACCCAGTGGGCACTAAGTTGCCTTCTCATTTCAACATCAACGTAAATCAAAGTTATTTCAAGTGGGGCCCAGTCACAGAAGACCTCTGTGACTTACCTACATTTGAAAGAACTTTCTTGGTATCCTTTGATTGGGGAGGACAGTGCTCCTGGCCTTTGCATACATAAAGGAAAATGTAATGGTGGGCTGCTGTCAAAGTGCTTCAAATTGTGTTTTGTGCACAGTTGTACTAACAATAGCTTGATATCTCTGACTGATGAGTACATGTTGGTTTGAATCAGTGTTCATAATCTTGTAGATATGGTTTGTTATACTTAGAGTACGATTCAGTCTATTTTATACTAGCAGTCAACATCTATATTACACAAAGACTTTTCTCCCATCAGAAAATGGGGCAAGATCACAGCCTGAAGAAACACTTTCTAGTGAGGGTAAACACTATTCTGCCCAATGGAAAAGATTTGACTGCCAAAATGACAAAGTACTGAACTTAAGCTGTCCTAGTGACAATACGCTTGAATCTGCAAGCCTCAGGACTTGATGGAGATTCCAAAAATTCCCTTTAAACTTGGAATTTAAGTTGAGATGGATAAACATCAAACCTTAGAAGTCCACAATAAGGGCATGAGTATGCTTTAAATGAACACTAGATTAAATTACACAAGGTTAGCCCAAGGACCTGCTTTAGTTTAACAGTGAAGGCATTCCTTTGTTAACATGGTCTCCACTAATGTGCACTCAACTGCCTCATTTCCTGGCGAGGGTCTAGTGCATTAGTTTGGAGTACTGCCCACTATATTTATTTCATCTTGTCAGTAAAAACAAAAACAGTCTCAATTAACTAGTGTGATAATTACACACTATTCAGGTTAGGGGCGTTATCAGTGGCCACCTAATTCTGATGGGGCAGGTAAAAGTAGTTACCAGGAACAATGCAGATTTGTTATTATAAATGTCACCTGGATATTTCATCTGTAGAGGTTTCACAGCTGATGAAAACAGTTTAAAGTGGGGGAAACTCTAGCCCAAAATTAGAAATTCCCAGGGGAATTGAACGCAGAATTAGTCATTGGCCTATAAATTCTTTTGTGGTCTAACTTGAAACAGCTCAACACTGAAAATAAATGACAATTTAAATTGAACAAATTCTTTTGTATTTGAAAAAAATATTTTGTAAATTAAAGACAATAACCCAACGACATTATTCAACATATACAACAAATACACGTGAATATTTACAATAGTGGCATATAAAGGTGACTATACACATCACAATACTAACAATTTTTAGAAAAAACACAAAAACATCAATTTTTCTTGATTGTGTTATATTACTAGCAACCCAAAAGCACCCTAGCAAGACCTTTTCTATTGTATGGGTCTTGTTGGGCAGAAATGCTAGATCAGGAACGTTGACGTTTTGACCCCTAGTTAGGTGTGCGTGTCAATAACATCACACTTGGGTCTTCTTCAGGACAAATAAACTGTTGTGTATGCCATTCAAAAATAAATTAAGAAGTGCAAAGGATTGCACAGTTTGCTCTGTCAAATAGCCCAGAAGGATTCCAAATGTACCAGAGGTATCTTGATCCTGCTATGTCAATAGTTTCAAGGAATCAAATAAAGTTTTCAAATATATTCTCCAGTATTCAGGGGCACACAGGCTCCCAGTGAATTTCCGGTGTGTCATGCTCAGTGAGTAGCTGGGGCTATTACTCCTACAATATAAATCATACAACCACACAGACCTGGTCCAACCCAAGGTCTGAATATACCCAAATTACGAGATTATGA
Source organism: Lissotriton helveticus (assembly GCF_964261635.1). NCBI lineage: Eukaryota > Metazoa > Chordata > Amphibia > Caudata > Salamandridae > Lissotriton > Lissotriton helveticus. Next base: position 1,914,401,480 of record NC_136061.1, on the reverse strand, counting down.
GTTTCAATTCTCCAGCATGACTGCACAGAGGTTAGGCAGAGAGCTCTCTGTGTGGTTGTGTGATTTATATTGTAACCTTATTTGATTCCTTGAAACTATTGTAAATATTCATGTGTATTTGTTGTGTATGTTGAATAATGTAATTGGGTTATTGTCTTTAATTTACTAAATACTTGTTTCAATTTAAATTGCCATTTATTTTGAGTGTTGTGCTGTTTAATCATATGTTGAAAGGCCCACCTGAAGGAGGACATAAAAGATAAACTGTAAGATGGCAGAACTGTTCCTATATTGTACCTATCCCCAGGTTCTGCGCATTACTGGGTTACCCCATTGAGATTATCAATCTAACTTAAAACAGGGCAGATATTTCCCCTCCCTCAGAGATAGTGATACCCCAGGTGTAGGTAAATAAGGAGATGAGGACATACTTGCCCGTAGTGATGAGGGCCTAGTTGTTTTAACTCCAAGTCTCACGTTAGACTTAAATAGTGATGTGGGCTCGGGTTTCTGAGGGTGACTTAATGTAGAAATGTCAACAGGTTTCTATACGCTATATCCTAGATTTAGCAATGACTGACCTCTATCACACAGGTGAAGCAGGGATCTGCAAGCCCTCATTGCGTAAGGATGCATATGACTAAGGAGAGATGCACAAATATTCATGGCTGGATAAACTTTATAAAGTGATCCTAATGTGTACATTCTAGCCCAGTGTGCAACGGTAACCTTCACTTATTAGTAGTGACATCTATTAAAATCTGGCTGGAGATTACTGAGTTAGACAAACACATTCAAAAGGCAATTCCATCACACATCCCATTCCCTCAGTCAACAACAATGTGCAAGAGTAATGCTGACAACGTATTATCCATTGTAACTGTTGTGAAGATTGTACTGGATACATACATGTCACCATTGCTGGGTCAGATTTCATAATGTTCATCCTTTAAACTTTGCACTGTCTTAGCCCCAATCCTTAGCTCTTCTGTGCATCATCAGATACATGTTACATTCTCTCTTGACACCACCATTATAGATTTCACTGCCCTCTTCACCTACATGCTGTGGCCGCCCCACAAACATTAAAACAATCATGTTGGAACAACGGAGTCTCTGCTTTAAATCCAAAGTCACATTTACCAGCCATCACCTAACACATAGCAGAGGGACCATAGCGTGAGGCTGACCAGGTCAGTTTTGGTTTTACGTAGTACTATTCCCCTGTAAATGTCTTTCAATCTACTCTGTGGCTGACTGCCAGCTTTTAGGATCTTACGAATATGTACCACTTGCCATGTCCTGTCTTTAGCATTCTGATAAATATGCCCAAAAATATCTATGAAGTTTTTACAGCGCCTACTGAAAATATTGAGTCGTGGTACACGATTTCAGATTTTCCAGTTCCTGGCTGCATGTGTAGCACAGATGAAGCACATAACACAGCTTTTGCATAGCACATTTTAGCTCAGATATTTGAGTTCAAGTTCACCTTACCCTTTTGTTGCATGGGGGTTGAGGAGTGGTCAGGGGCAGGTCACTAAACGAATGGCGCTGCTGCACAATTGCCAATGAAAATGCTGTCACAGTGTCTGAAGGAACACTGCCAGAACTACTTGAATGTCCATGGCATGGTAATTATGTAAGTAGCTGTATCTATAATGTATCATTTCTCTTTTGTTTCTAGTGCTGGTGTTGGAAGAACAGGGACATTCATCGCCATTGACCATATCATTTTCCAAATGGAAAGAGAGAAAGCCATTGACATATACTCAATAGTCCACAATCTCAGAATGCATCGTGCATTGATGGTGCAAACCGGGGTAAGACTTATGGATACATTTCACACTGCACAATTTCAATTAGTAGGACTCTGCATAGTTCTTTAAAAACTGCGTAACATTCTCTAATTGTGAAGCTGATGTGGTTTTTTAAAATCTCAAAAAAGGAAGGCCCTCTCCTGCAGCCAAAACATTCCAATTGTGGTGCAGTACTGGGTGCTGCATTGGCTAGCCTGGTTTTGTTGCCATTGTTTTCCTTTTCCGGTCTCCACTTCTTATCTATTGAATAATTCTAGAAATACCAGGGTGAGACTAACAGGATAAGGGAAAAGTGATTATGTCAAGCTTCTAATATTTAGTTCTCCTGCTGGAGATGAAGTTGGGGGAAACAATGGAAGAAACACATTTACATCTTAGCATTTTTCCCTGATCCCAAAAGTCAAGCTATAGGACCTTTGAGAAAAAGGAACGGGGGAATGGAGGAGCCCGACATACAATAGCAAGTCCCTGCTGCTGGTGTCCTGTCCAAGATAGATGCAACATCTACCTCCAAGGCTTGCGCACAGTTATACTGCACTGCTGCAGGCAAATTGTGAGCAGTTTGAAATTCCCTAAATGTGCCTGCCTATTAACAAACAAAGCTTCAGTAGCTGCTTGATAAAAACAGAACCTCTGTCCATCACCCACGCCTGTGTTAGATGGCTACTCTCCTCCATTGGCAGTGGAACAGCACTGGAGGAACAGCAAAGGCATTTTCTGTACTACCCTGGAGCAGGATATGTGAACAAATAACTATGGTTCCCTTGGGATAGTTTCAAATCACTTAGATTGAAACTATAACGCAACAAATGTTAACACAGAAAAGAAAAAACAAAAAAAAAGGGAAAGAAAAAAAAGAATCTTTACAAGGAAAAGTAATTAGAATAAACAAACAACCTTACATACCCTCCCTAAAGCAAAACAATCAATTATTCAGTTGAAATATTAAAAAAACAAAGATGTTTTTGTATATCAAAACCTAAATCTTTTAATGCAGAAAAATATATTGTATGAGCAACACAAAAAAGCTGTTAGAAACTATACAGTGTAATAAGCTGCCATTTGTATATATATATACAAGTGTCCACACTTCAGGATGCACTCCCCATTGGCAACTTTTGTTAATCCAGGCAGCAGCGCAGACGACAAACCATAGGCTCAAACAAGAAAGCCTTACGTGTTTCAGACAATATGCATGTCCTTGTTCACAGGCTCCGTTCCGCAGTAAAATGAAAAGGCACGAAGACTGCTGATGAACTACTCCAATACCTTTATTGGACCCAGGTGCGGCCTCTGAATGCCCCGATGTCTTCTGGGAACAGTAGTCTTTGAATCCAGCCCTAATTCCTGATATAATTAATACTGCCAAACCAACACAATCTTCATGCATATTGTCTGAAACGCGTAAGGCTTTCTTGATTGAGCCTATGGTTTGTCGTCTGCGCTGCTGCCTGGATTAACAAAAGTTGCTAATGGGGAGTGCATCCTGAAGTGTGGACACTTGTGGAACGTTGATACAGACACGTCAGTCCATTCGTGTTGAGGCACCACCGCCGGAGCAGCGGCCCATTGGCGCGGTGATATCCAAGCCGATACTGGGCCATTGGTATGGCTAGAATGTTGGGCAGCGCAGTGCGCTTTTCAAGGAAGGCCCACTTATGGCATAAATATTGAAGATTGTGTTCGTTTGGCAGAATTAATTTTATCAGGGATTAGGGCTGGATTCAAAGACCACTTTTCCCAGAAGACATTGGGACATTTAGAGGCTGCACCTGGGACCAATAAAGGTTTTGGAGTAATTCATCAGCAGTCTTTGTGCCTTTTCATTTCACTGCCGAACAGAGCCTGTGAACAAGGACATGCATATTGTCTGAAACGCGTAAGGCTTTCTTGTTTGAGCCTATGGTTTGTCGTCTGCGCTGCTGCCTGGATCAACGAAAGTTGCCAATGGGGAGTGCATCCTGAAGTGTGGACACTTGTGGAACATTGATACAGACATGGCAGTCCAGCCCTGGGGAGGCTCCACCGCCGGAGCAGCGGGCCCTTGACGCAGTGAAATCCGAGCAGATACTGGGCCATTGGTATGGCAAGAATGTTGGGCAACGCAGTGTGCTTTCCATAGGAGGCCCACTTATGGCATAAATATTGACAATTTTGTTCGTTTGGCAGAATTAATTTTATCAGGAATTAGGGCTGGATTCAAAGACTACTGTTCCAAGAAGACAACGGGACATTCAGAGGCCGCAAATGGGGCCAATAAAGGTATTGGAGTAATTCATCAGCAGTCTTTGTGCCTTTTCATTTCACTGCCAAACGGAGCCTGTGAACAAGGACATGCATATTGTCTTAAACTCGTAAGGTTTTCTTGATTGAGCCTATGGTTTGTCGTCTGCGCTGCTGCCTGGATTAATGAAAGTTGCCAATGAGGAGTGCATCCTGAAGTGTGGACACTTGTGGAACGTTGATACAGACACAGCAGTCCAGCGGTGGGGAGGCACCACCACCAGAGCAGTGGGCCCTTGGCTCTGTGAAATCCGAGCCGATACTGGGCCATTGGTATGGCAAGAATGTTGGGCAGCGCAGTGCGCTTTCTATGGGAGGCCCACTTATGGCATAGTTATTGAAGATTGTGTTTGTTTGGCAGAATTAATTTGATCACAAATTAGGGCTGGATTCAAAGACTACTTTTCCCAGAAGACATTGGGACATTTGGAGGCTGCACCTGGGACCAATAAAGGTTTTGGAGTAAGTCATCAGCAGTCTTTGTGCCATTTCATTTCACTGCCGAACGGAGCCTGTGAACAAGGACATGCATTTTGTCTGAAACGCGTAAGGCTTTCTTGTTTGAGCCTATTGTTTGTCGCCTGTGCTGCTGCCTGGATTAACGAAAGTTGCCAATGGGGAGTGCATCCTGAAGCGTGGACACTTGTGGAACGTTGATACAGACACTGTAGTCCAGCCGTGGGGGGGCACCACCGCCAGAGCAGCGGGCCCTTGGCTCTGTGAAATCCGAGCAGATACTGGGCCATTGGTATGACAAGAATGTTGAGCAGCGCAGTGCGCTTTCCATGGGAGGGCCAGTTATGGCATTATTATTGAAGATTGTGTTCGTTTGGCAGAATTAATTTTATCAGAAATTAGGGCTGGATTCAAAGACTACTGTTCCCAGAAGATATCGGAAAATTCAGAGGCCGCACCTGGGGTCAATAAAGGTATTGGAGTAATTCAATAGCAGTCTTTGCGCCTTTTCATTTCACTGCCGAACGGAGCCTGTGAACAAGGACATGCATATTGTCTGAAATGCGTAAGGCTTTCTTGATTGAGCCTATGGTTTGTTATCTGCGCTGCTGCCTGGAGTAACAAAAGTTGCTAATGGAGAGTGCATCCTGAAGTGTGGACACTTGTGGAACGTTGATACAGACACGGCAGTCCAGCCGTGGGTATGCACCACTGCCTGAGCAGCGGGCCCTTGGCACGGTGAAATCCGAGCCTATACTGTGCCATTGGTATGGCAAGAATGTTGGGCAGCGCAGTGCGCTTTCCTTCGGAGGCCCATTTATGGAAAAATTAATGAAGATTGCGTTGGTTTGGCAGAATTAATTTTATCAGGAATTAGGGCTGGATTCAAAGACTACTGTTCCCAGAAGACATCGGGATATTCAGCGGCCGCACCTGGGGCCAATGAAGGTATTGGAGTAATTCATCAGCAGTCTTTGTGCCTTTCATTTCATTGCCGAATGGAGCCTTTGAACAAGGACATGCATATTGTCTGAAACGCGTAAAGCTTTGTTGATTAAGCCTATGGTTTGTCGTGTGCGCTGCTGCCTGGATCAACAAAAGTTGCCAATGGGCAGTGCATCCTGAAGTGTGGACACTTGTGGAACATTGACACAGACACGGCAGTCCAGCCCTGGGGAGGCACCACTGCCGGAGCAGCGGGCCATTGGCGCGGTGAAATCCGAGCAGATACTTGGGCATTGGTATGGCAAGAATGTTGGGCAACGCAGTGTGTTTTCCATGGGAGGCCTACTTATGGCATAAATATTGAAAATTGTGTTCGTTTGGCAGAATTAATTTGATCAGGAATTAGGGCTGGATTCAAAGACTACTGTTCCAAGAAGTCATCGGGACATTCAGAGGCCGCAACTGGGGCCAATAAAGGTATTGGAGTTATTCATCAGCAATCTTTGTGCCTTTTCATTTCACTGCCGAACGGAGCCTGTGAACAAGGACATGCATATTGTCTTAAACTCGTAAGGTTTTCTTGATTGAGCCTATGGTCTGTCATCTGCGCTGTTGCCTGGATTAACGAAAGTTGCCAATGGGGAGAGCATCCTGAAGTGTGGACACTTGTGGAACGTTGATACAGACATGGCTGTCCAGCCGTGGGGAGGCACCACTGCCGGAGCAGCGGGCCCTTGGCGCGGTGAAATCCTAGCCGATACTGATCCATTTTATGGAAAGAATGTTGGGCAGCGCAGTGCGCCTACCACAGGAGGCCCACTTATGTCATAATTATTGAAGATTGTGTTCGTTTGGCAGAATTAATTTGATCAGGAATTAGGACTGGATTCAAAAACTAATGTTCCCAGTAGACATCGGGACACTCAGAGTCCGCACCTGGGGCTATTAAAGGTATTGGAGTAATTCATCAGCAGTCTTTGTGCCTTTTCATTTCACTGCCGAATGGAGCCTGTGAACAAGGACATGCATATTGTCCGAAACGCGTAAGGCTTTCTTGTTTGAGCCTATGGTTTTTCGTCTGCGCTGCTGCCTGGATTAATGAAAGTTGCCAATGAGGAGTGCATCCTGAAGTGTGGACACTTTTGGAACGTTGATACAGACACGGCAGTCCAGCGGTGGGGAGGCACCACCGCCAGAGCAGCGGGCCCTTGGCTCTGTGAAATCTGAGCCGATACTGGGCCATTGGTATGGCAAGAATGTTGGGCAGCGCAGTGCGCTTTCCATGGGAGACCCACTTATGGCATAAATATTGAAGATTGTGTTTGTTTGGCAGAATTAATTTGATCACAAATTAGGGCAAGATTCAAAGACTACTTTTCCCAGAAGTCATTGGGACATTCAGAGGCTGCACCTGGGACCAATAAAGGTTTTGGGGTAAGTCATCAGCAGTCTTTGTGCCTTTTCATTTCACTGCCGAACGGAGCCTGTGAACAAGGACATGCATATTGTCTGATACGAGTAAGGCTTTCTTGTTTGAGCCTATTGTTTGTCGTCTGCGCTGCTGCCTGGATTAACGAAAGTTGCCAATGGGGAGTTCATCCTGAAGCGTGGACACTTGTGGAACGTTGATACAGACACGGCAGTCCAGCCGTGGGGAGGCACCACCGCCAGAGCAGCGGGCCCTTGGCTCTGTGAAATCCGAGCAGATACTGGCCCATTGGTATGACAAGAATGTTGAGCAGCGCAGTGCGCTTTCCATGGGAGGGCCAGTTATGGCATTATTATTGAAGATTGTGTTCGTTTGGCAGAATTAATTTTATCAGGAATTAGGGCTGGAATCAAAGACTACTGTTCCCAGAAGACATCGGAAAATTCAGAGGCCGCACCTGGGGTCAATAAAGGTATTGGAGTAATTCAATAGCAGTCTTTGTGCCTTTTCATTTCACTGCCGAACGGAGCCTGTGAACAAGGACATGCATATTGTCTGAAACGCGTAAGGCTTTCTTGATTGAGCCTATGGTTTGTTATCTGTGCTGCTGCCTGGAGTAACAAAAGTTGCTAATGGAGAGTGCATCCTGAAGTGTGGACACTTGTGGAACGTTTATACAGACACGGCAGTCCAGCCGTGGGTATGCACCACTGCCGGAGCAGCGGGCCCTTGGCGCGGTGAAATCCGAGCCTACACTGTGCCATTGGTATGGCAAGAATGTTGGGCAGCGCAGTGCGCTTTCCTTGGGAGGCCCATTTATGGAAAAATTAATGAAGATTGTGTTGGTTTGGCAGAATTAGTTTTATCAGGAATAAGGGCTGGATTCAAAGACTACTGTCCCCAGAAGACATCGGGATATTCAGCGGCCGCTCCTGGGGCCAATAAAGGTATTGGAGTAATTCATCAGCAGTCTTTGTGCCTTTCATTTCATTGCCGAATGGAGCCTTTGAACAAGGACATGCATATTGTCTGAAACGCGTAAAGCTTTGTTGATTAAGCCTATGGTTTGTCGTGTGCGCTGCTGCCTGGATCAACAAAAGTTGCCAATGGGCAGTGCATCCTGAAGTGTGGACACTTGTGGAACATTGACACAGACACGGCAGTCCAGCCCTGGGGAGGCACCACTGCCGGAGCAGCGGGCCATTGGCGCGGGGAAATCCGAGCAGATACTTGGGCATTGGTATGGCAAGAATGTTGGGCAACGCAGTGTGTTTTCCATGGGAGGCCTACTTATGGCATAAATATTGAAAATTGTGTTCGTTTGGCAGAATTAATTTTATCAGGAATTAGGGCTGGATTCAAAGACTACTGTTCCAAGAAGTCATCGGGACATTCAGAGGCCGCAACTGGGGCCAATAAAGGTATTGGAGTTATTCATCAGCAATCTTTGTGCCTTTTAATTTCACTGCCGAACGGAGCCTGTGAACAAGGACATGCATATTGTCTTAAACTCGTAAGGTTTTCTTGATTGAGCCTATGGTCTGTCATCTGCGCTGTTGCCTGGATTAACGAAAGTTGCCAATGGGGAGTGCACCCTGAAGTGTGGACACTTGTGGAACGTTGATACAGACATGGCTGTCCAGCCGTGGGGAGGCACCACTGCCGGAGCAGCGGGCCCTTGGCGCGGTGAAATCCGAGCCGATACTGATCCATTTTATGGAAAGAATGTTGGGCAGCCCAGTGCGCCTACCACAGGAGGCCCACTTATGTCATAATTATTGAAGATTGTGTTCGTTTGGCAGAATGAATTTGATCAGGAATTAGGACTGGATTCAAAAACTAATGTTCCCAGTAGACATCGGGACATTCAGAGTCCGCACCTGAGGCTATTAAAGGTATTGGAGTAATTCATCAGCAGTCTTTGTGCCTTTTCATTTCACTGCCGAACGGAGCCTGTGAACAAGGACATGCTTATTGTCTGAAACACATAAGGCTTTCTTGATTGCGCCTATGGTTTGTTGTCTGCACTGCTGCCTGGATTAACGAAAGCTGCCAATGAGGAGTGCATCCTGAAGTGTGGACACTTGTGGAACGTTGAGATATATATATATATATATACACAAGTCAACTTCTCCTTACTTGCAGCAAAAAGAAAGCGAAAGGACACTTCGGGATTTTGTAGAGGCTTGCTTTATTCAGGGTACAGCACTACCGGTTTCGGCATTCGCCTTCATCAGATGCTCCCAGAATAGCGTGCTTCTAAGGTCTTCAATGGGCTCCGCTTTAGATGACTTTCAGAGGCCCCACCTGCTTCCGTTTCCGCTACTTGCGCCGATTACGGGGACTACCAGTCCCACAATGCTGCATGTTAGCAGTCCGGATTTTGGGGGAAGCCGCTGTGATGATCTTGCTTTCTCTGCCTCTATTCCCATACTCTCTTGCCTCAAATCCTCCCTGCACACCAGACTGGAGACACCAAAGTTTTTTAGCGTCTCACCCAGATCTCCAGGTCCGCCGTACTCCATCAGCCCTCCGGCATCAGGTAAGATTTTGAGACGGGTCACGGCCGCCTCAAACACACGTATGTGTGTACACGTATGTGTGTGTGTATATATATATATATATATATATATATATATATATATATACAGATCACTCCATACATATTGCCAATAGATAATAAAAAAACTTAATACAAAAAATGTAGACCCTAAAATCAAACGCAACCTAAGGGAGTCTGTATTACATAGATAGAAGTTGACGTCTCCGCCCCACGGTAGAAGTAGAACAGACCAGGGCCATCATCAGGACGATGTGTCGCCAAGAGCAAAATATAAGTAAAGACCAATTACCTAATAACACAAAAAAAGTAAGGAAAAATAAGACAATATGTTCAATTAATATTTTTTCTTGTAAAAAGAAATGTTGTTTACAAAATGTTTATCCATGATACTCTTCAAAAGTTGTTGAGGAAACCAAAATTCAAAAAGTGGAAATAAATAAAGCAGCACCGAAAGGGAAAGTTCGGTAATATTGAATTTAAAGCTTTCTAAAGTGTGCTCAAAAAAAGACCTCAGGTAGGTTCATTTTAAAAATGACAGACACCAAGGACAATGTCAAGGCAAAAGAAATGTGAAAAGGTAGGTAAAGATCAAATACTGGTGTACAGAATGAAAAAAATCGCCGCTATACTCTAAGGTAAAATTTACATCTGAAAGAACATATGAATTAAATACATTTTACAGAAAGAGCATCAAGTGCACAATAAACCAACAACAGCCAATTAGTAGCATAGACCATAATTACTTAGGTTATCACCGATTTCCACAGTAGGTCGAAAGAGCAAGCAATACCCCAGTTGCAGCTTAGATGTACTCGAATAATAATATACCACAGTAAATGTGTTGTAATCCATAACGACTAATGCTTTGCTTAAGGAAAATAGTTCAATCAAAATGTTGCCTCTAATTCGAACGCACACTAACCAGGCTGTGCAAGTCACACGACGCTGATTTAAACAACCACGTGATCGAGTTCTCGCCAGGCAGGATTTGGGCTGCAGAAGTGTTCCCATCCCTTAGTAGTGTTGCAGGCTTTGTTCGTTGTTGTGACTTCAGCAGTTAGAGGCGATCACGACTCTGTTATGTTGTTTCCCAATTTATTACGTTCAGAATGCGGAAGCATACAAGGGGTTTCCAATGGGTATTCTGAAGCTCATTGTCAATCAAACCCGCAAAAAAAGGGGAAAAGCACAAATCACAATGCAGGGGAAGAATAGATTAGATATAACAGCATGCACACACCTTCTGAACATGTTTGAGGCAATTTATCGCTGTAATTCAACAAAAGGATTTACACAAATTCACCATGATTTGTTGAGGTTCCAGTTGTGCTTGTGTTCAGTTCAAATAATGTTTGTGCTGCTGAAAGTAGTGTGTTTAACTTAACATAACTTTAGACTGAGAACAACAAAATGTGATGGTTGCATTTCAGTCCATCGTTTTGCAAGCTGTATTTTCTGTGCAAACTTGAAATAAATGTACGTTTTCTTTACTTATGACTTGTGAAATATGGGACCAGGTTATTTAAAGTATGTTAATTTTTTATGATTACACAAGTAAAAGAATAATAATAAAGTCTTGCACTTCCCTATTTCAGAGTTTTGCCCACGTGGATATTTATTAAATCTCCCCAAATCTGACAAAGCAGCAATGTAGCCTAGTGAAGTTTTAGGGGCAGATTTTCAAGGAAGTCACGCAACGCAGCACAGCAGCTAAAAAAGCTGTGCTGCGTTCCGGGACAGGGAGGGAGCAGGAGAGCGTCATATCTACAGAGATATGGCACTCTTCTCCCCTCTCCTTAGCACCACAGCTGATTTCAGCTGTTGTGCGCCAGACACCCACCTTAGCGCCCAAGTCCCACCCAAGTTACGCCCCCTTGTCGCTAAATAAAGCAAAGCAATGCCTTGTGCTGCTTTGCGTTACTTGTAGGGTACTTTCCAACCCTACAAGTTTTGTACAGGATACCAAATCGATTAAAAAACAGTTTGTGATGCTAACCCAGCACAAAATGTTTGAAAATCTACCCCCAAGAGTGTGTTTTGTGAAAACACAATTAGCCGGTTTGGTAAAAATAATTCCTAACCAACCTTGGTGAGATTGTTTAGAAATTGGGATTGTAGTGTTCAACAATTTTAGAAAAAATTGTTCTTGGACTAAAGACAGAAGAAAATTATTTATGAATATGCAGGTAACCTGAGCCTCCCGATAGCAAGGGTCTGCATTGTGTGCAAAACTTTCAGGTTTTTATCGAATTTGATTTAATGTTCTTTTTTTTACCTCTCAGGCTCAATATATTTTCTTGCATCAGTGTGCTTTGGACATGATTAATGCACAAAAGCAAGCAGCTGATTCTCACCTATATGTGAGGGCAGATCCCAACTTGATCTATGAGAACATGCCATCGCGCTCAAATTCCAGGACCGTGGCCGGGTCTGCCTACCGATGAAGAACACCGTCTTAAAACGTTTTTGTGCCCCAATTTGCTCTTTACAAATGTCAACGTTTGGCCACAGAATTGGAAATGCAGCTCCAAGTTTTTACTGGAAATAATTTTTTTTTCTTTATTTAATATAAGTATCATCTTTTGATTTAAAAAGAACAACACACAATATGTTTTTCTCCATACTACTGTGCAGATAAATGTAATTTAAATGTGCCTTTCTTGAGCCTTTGGGTTGGTACATTACTGAGCATATACTGTATCCGATTTACTTCAAATGAACATATGTACAATCTGTGGAAATTACAGTCTGTTCTGTAATGAACGTATTGTTATTAATGTATTAATATTTTGTCTATGGAATAGGAAAGTACTGAACACATTTCAACATATGGGATGCTTTGTAATGTTAATTGTAATCACATACAAAGTGCACACATACATTCCAAGTCTTCTCCTGGCTCATGCACCTATTGAATTATCCCGAATTTGGCAACTGAATTAAATCCTATTTCACATTTTGAGACTATAGGCCTCATTTAGAAGAAGCTGACATATCGACATTGATGCGTCAATTTCCCTCCACCTGGGCCAAATCCCCTTGTGACACCATGGGATACACTGTATTGGCTCCATGGCACAAGAATTAACAGATGCATCAGAAATTCTTACACATCCATTGGCGCAAAAGTGAAGCATTGCTGGATTTGGTCATAAAACGGGTGCATCTCCAGCAATTTGTCAGACACATATATAAATGCCATTGTAAAAGTTGTGCATAAATTCTTATGCCTGGTCTGAGCAGGTGTAGGGATTTTGACACAGTCAATTCGTAGAGTGGCGCAGTGAAATGTTGAAAATTTCACTGCGCCATTTCTAAGTGGCTTTTTGCGTGGGAACCCTTACCCTGCATACATTATACTTGGTCTAGGTATACTGTGAAGCAGGATTCTACAAACGGACTCATTGGTCCCAATGCGTCAGTTTATAGATCTAGAGCGGTGTGGGAGCAGTGGCGCAAGGGGCATATAAAAAAGCCCCTATGTTTTTACGAACATTTTAGTGGTCGGATGTAAGGTATGGTGTTAAATTTCAAAAGCAGATCTTAGCTGGCGCCCAGAATGCTGCAGCGGTAAATTGGGTAGTGTTTAATGTATGGATTGCATGCTATTCTTTGAACATTTAAGGCAATTTTCAAGTCAGATTTCATACTCATGTTTTGAAGGGGCAAATGCTCAGGGAATTTACAAGTTGTGATGGTCTTCCTTTAAGATCAATGCACTTTGAACAGTTTGTATTTACTTAAAAAACTGTGAATTTCACAGAAACTGCACTCAAGACAGCAGAACAGAAAGAAAACAATATAGGTTCGCACAGTCGGCATGAAACAAAAAATACTTCCACTATCCAAATAGCCTTTCTGAAATATTCTCTCATGATTAGCGAGCAGAGATAAATACTTCCCTTCTGGATGTAAGATAATTAATTAAAAGCTCAAGATTAAGTAATTTCAAGACACTATTTTTAAAAGGTGAAAAATGCATTTACCTTTGGACATTTATTCGACTCTGAGAATAAATCACAATTCTGTACTGCATGTCCTTACGGTGAACCTAAACCATACAGAAATCAAACGGAAGTAAAACGTTGGAAAAATACTTTTTAATGAAGTTCTGCTGTTACATTTGTTATAGTAATTGGGGCTTGTGTGGTAACTTCATCGTTCTAAATGAACTTATTGTGATGAAAAACGGTGATAGTGAGGATGACAGCGGTTAATGTGTTCACCCCAGATTGATCTTACTTTTGGAGCTGAATACCTGGAAAAGTCGCCAGACTGAAGTTGCCATGGTAACTATGTTACATAGAGGACTGACATTCACTCATGTGTTGGGGGTGCTTTGTACAACCAAGAGAGTATCTCTACAGATGAATATAATATTAGACGTAGGCATATTTTGTCCATACTTTGTTCCTACTTGAATGTACAATATGTTCAGTTTTACATCTGAATACTCTTAATAATGCATTTCTGTTCTTGGAGTTGCTTGAGTCCATTGAAAGAATGAATGAATGAATAAATAAAGCAAAATTGAACACCCACTTTTGCATTGTGAAATGAGAATGAGAGAGAATGTGTGTGTGTGTGTGTGTGCGTGCATGTGAGCATGTGTGAGTGTGTTTATGTGTTTGTAAGGAGCTGTAAAAGTGCCTGTGATGGTCAAGAAATATGTGACATAATGTAATCTTTTGACAAATAATCGAGGTTACTGTGAAATAGTGGTCTCTGTACAACTGATCTCCACAGGTCTTGTTCAAGACATAATGTCTAAACAATTATTGGTCTCCAAATGGCCACAGCAAGTCCCACTGTGTTGCTCATTATGTAATTATACACTTCTATAACTTTGATACTACAGTATTATGCCAATTATTCATCTTAAAAGGGAGTAGAGCTTTTTTGGGAGGCAATTCTGAAGCCAGTGGTTGTATATTTTTGTATTAAAGTTGTTACCATAATTGAGAGGTGCGGTAATCACTTAGATTTACAGATTGTAGTCTATAAATGGGGATAACATCCCATAATAACATTATGTGGTGTAGAATCATTCAACTACCTTGTTGTTTTTGAAACCGACTGCCTGGTGTGGCATCATGAAACTTGGAGAAAGGAGATAGTTGCAAGCTGGTCCTTACTCAGATTGGTTATGTTGGCGTTTTCTGTAACGTTAATACGTTGATGAACCTAAGTCAAGTGTCTATGTTTTTACACTGGTGGTTAGGGTAGAATTGTTAGGAGAATCCTTCCTCCCTGGTAATAGATGGTCTTAGTAGGATGCAAATAAACTAGTGTCCAAAGAAATACTGTGGAGGAGATATGTACTTTGACAGTTAAAGCAATGAGCTAACATGCAATGGATGTTGCACTCTAGTGACCCTGAAGTAATCTCAGAGGCCTTGTTGGATGAGGTAGAGACCATTGACAACTAACTGGCTGCATTACTGAATCTATGAATTGGTTAAATTCTCTGTGGTACCCCAACCTAGTACACCTTTCTCTACCCATTACTGGGGCTGAAAAGGTAGTAAGGGGTCAGAGTATTCATTAGCTACGATGTTTCAAGAGGGAGCCCCTGGAGGCTTTCAATCTTTGCCAGAAATCCCAATTTACTTCTAAGTGTTTTAAATTAACAGAATCCAAATTGTAGAGTATTAGGGATCAAAGAAAACACAACTATCAAGTCTGCCATACTCAGCCGTTCTAGATGTGGTCTGCGCTATGTACATCTTAATTAGCATCTTCATTTACTTAAACACTGCTGCATTCACTTTAGTTCTACATCATAGTGAGTTATACACACATACCGTTTAATGAGATTTTATTTCTAATATGAGACGGGGTGGGTATCTGTACATTTTGTTTCATTGTCTACCCCCAAAGACATGCAAGGTGGCAGAATTGTAAGAAGAAAATTTCTCAAAGGGAGGTTTTGTTTCAAACTCTCCAGTCATCAGCATGTATTTGTGAGCGCAGAACTAACTGGAAAAGTTTTATAAGAATCCTTTATTCATAATTTTACTCAAGAGTTCTCCAGTTTTGACGCCAATTTCTATGGCCGATTATTCTTTTGCACCGTGTTAGAATGGAGCCCACCCTCTCACATTATCATATAATTCATGAATTTATAAAATGTAATGTTCAGTCAATGATGAGAGGTTTGAAGTCATTTTAAAACTTTCATTTATCTCATTGAGGGATTAATCAATATTTTTGGTGTAAATTCAAGTTAGTCAGAATAAGTCTATTTACAGAAATATATAAAAAAGGATTTGTTAGAAACAACATACATGGAAAATAACAGCGTGTTCCACAAACGAAGAATAGCCTGTTCTAGCTATAGGACCTGATCTAGTCAGAAACCATAAAGATTTCCTCTGTAAAAGAATGAAAGAATTTTGGAGCAATAGGAAATTATCTGTAGAGAAAACAAGCTCCCCATGAAGGGAAGTTCGGGGAAAACTCTGCCAAGTTATCCAACAGTTGCAGTAGCACCGCACATCATATATGGAGAAGAAATCACGGCAGTAGCTATGATTAAAACAGGGAAAGTCTCCCAAGAAGTGTCCAGAAACTGAAAAATCCCTGTTTGTAGTAGCTCACAGTAGCTCCGGACAAAAAAATAACAAGGTAGATGTGCATAGAATGCAGCGCAGTAACTCTCACTAGAAACACATACTATTTAGAAAGACACAAAAAATGAAATGTTGCAAACGCCACTAGATGGGCTCATCAATTTCCAATAGAAAATTGATCTCCTGATGGTCCGTCTTTTCCTTGCTCATTCCCACGGTGAACATTCACACCGACAATCTGTTATACGTAAACTGCTACAATGTATTATTAAAAGTTACATTGAAAAAGGTTCTCATGAGAACCTTTACAAGTCTACTCTCTTACCCGTTTAGTCGAGCAATTGGGCAACAATGGACTTTTCTAGAAAACAAAATATTACTAGCTTAGCACGTCCAGATTAAATTCTACAGAGCACTCTATAGCAAACATTTACGTTATTAACGTGCTGAATCATTATAAGCATGTGGCAGAGGAAGCTATCTAAATGGAATGAAGTTATATGGGGTAAGGAAGAAAAAAATACATTTCAGCAAACAACATATTTCTTAAAAAGGCCAAGTTCTGCAGCTCAAATCTAACATTAATTCAATATTTTACTAATATCATTTATTTTATTAAAAGGACAGGGACTAATAGAGAAGATTGAGGCCTAGTAGTGAGGGAACAATTGAAATGGAAGCCTACTTCAAAAAAAAATAAGCATAATTTTCATTTCTTGCATGTTTAATAAAAGGCACATTTTCTCAACCTCTAAATTAGCATGCATTCTCTATGTTAAATGTAAAGGCACATTTCTACATTATGAGGCTAATTTTACATGAAATGTTTCAACTTCCCCAATCCCCCATCTGATGATTTAATCAAATCATCACATCTGTTGGTTTCCCATGTGAGTCTTATATTAGAGTGAATGTTCCTTGTCAGTTGAGTCTCGTCTTTTCCTTTTCAACCCCCTAACGTTTAAAGATTTCATCTAATCTTCATTAAAAATTCCCCTTAGCCCTTATATCTTTTTCATACCATTTATTTTCTATTCTTTCCCTTCTTTTGCAAAACAGGTACATACATCTCAAAAATTGTGTGCAAAGAAGTATTAAACAAAGGCCCACTATCACTGTTGGCATCAGAATAACCTTCAGTATACCTTTCCCTGCTGTTGTAAACCAATTTCCAATTGTGGCCACTCCCTTTAAAAAAATTCCAAACAAACTTGCCATTTCCAATCCTTATAATTTGGGTTCTAACGCTGAAATATTCATTACAAAGCCTTCTATTTCTCTGCTCTCGTCAGGTATGTACTTTCAGCAAAGGCTTAATTTAAGCATTCTGCAGACTCCGTCTTTTTCTGCAAGTAAGATATATAAAGCAAGTCAGTCCTGCAAAACTACAGACCGTGTAGCAATTAATTCTATATTAATTACAAGCAAAGCTTCAGATGGGCTGGTTTCCATTTTGTAGACAACTGATGACCACTTTCTAATCTTTCCATAATTTAAAATGATGCCTATGGGGGGTATGACAGCTCCAAATATGTCTCCTGCTAGTCCCATTCCTGCATTTGTGCTGCGTTTCTGTCTATGTGTGGGTGTTAATATTAATGTGTCTAAGCTTTTAACATGGTACATCTTTGGGATTATTATGCCTGAATAACAGAGTCCCTCTAAACTGGCGGGCAGTAGAAAGTAGGCATTTTGTCTTTAAATGTAATATGCCCCTGGAATCGCATTTCATCTCTTTGTAAAATTGGGCAAGTTCCCCCTGTCAATTCAAATGGATGTTCACAATTGCTAATCCCTACTATCTGGTTCTTTTACGTGTTCTTCTGTAAACGCACATTTTCCCTTTGTTTTGGCTGTCTAGTCTTAATTTAGGATATACCTTCTTCTCTCTGAATTAATTTTCTTCCTTTTTTCAAGCATGTTCGAAAAACATCACTCTTCTTGTCAGTTGTTTGTGTCATGTTAGTGTATCTTTCACACTATCTATGGGGAAAATATAATAATACCAGGCTGTGTCCACCTCTTTTGCTTGGGAGTATAAATTCATACTTTCCATCAAAGGCACTCTGGAAAGTACTTCACAACGCCCTTGTCTACAAACTATTGATAGCATGATGCTACTAGCAATAACATTAGATAAAGGCATTCTGAAACAAAAGTAGGTAAATGAGCGCAGACATAGTAGTCTTTTGTGTCATTAGCATTCGTGTATGCTTGTACTAACCTGGAGTAAACATTAGTAGAGTAATCCTCCTTCTTAGAGTTTGCAAGAGAGTTACTAAAGGGATCTTCTCTTATATTGAAAAAAGGTGTGTTAACAACGCTCTTTGTCATAAACTCTGACTCTGGCACTAGATGAAATCCTATTAGAACTATACTAATCATTATTACTATTATTATGAAAACAATACCCATGATACATTTACATTTATTTCTAATGCAATACATTCTCTGAGTGAGATTGAGAAGCTTGATTCAATAGCTTGTAGCAAGTTATTTTAGTGGGTAGCTTCTTTTGAAATAGTTATTATTTTTATAGATTTATTTTCTTTAGTGGTCATGTACCTAATCAGACAATCCTTAACCCTACTCTGTGTTCTTCTAAAATGTGATCTCTGCTTTTCTGTAACTTCCAACTCGGGCCTCGGTTAATATTCTGTAAAACAAAAAGATAAAATAACAAATATCTACTAGGCAAAGTTTAACTTATTTCTTCTATTTTCCTTTATTGTCAAGCTTTTTGTCTTCAGGGAGGCTCAAACAGTTCAGCATTCATGATGCACAAATCTTCTAGCGTGACATTCAATGTAGCATTAGGCAAACACAAGGAGATAATGAACAGAGAGCTGAAACTTTTCAGACACTCACCGTCAGTCACAGATCTGGGTTGAATCCATCATCATTCTTTAGCTCAGATCACCATTCCAGTTTGAATCCAGCTATATGCAAATCAGTCTTGACCCTGCACCCAATGGAAACAGTCCAGCCCGAACTGCCAAGCCAGGCTCCCTGGACCGGAAGCAGGCATCCTGAGATAGGTTTCGGGGTAACATCCCTCATCAGCCAG
This sequence comes from Lissotriton helveticus, assembly GCF_964261635.1. Lineage (NCBI taxonomy): Eukaryota > Metazoa > Chordata > Amphibia > Caudata > Salamandridae > Lissotriton > Lissotriton helveticus. The sequence goes on along the minus strand of NC_136061.1, from coordinate 1,914,382,345 downwards.
GCTAGCTTGATTCCAGTGGCAAAGTGAGCAAGGGACCCACGTCTGGGCATACCCTGCCAACTTAGGGTGAACAAAGCAAACACAAAGAGATAATGGACGGAGCGCTGAAACTTTTCAGACCCTCACCCCCAATCACCGATCTGGGTTGAATCAATCATCGTTCTTTAGCTCACTTCTCCACTGCAGTTCAGACCCAGCCATATGCAAATCAGTCTTGACCATGTTCCCTATGGGAACCGTCCAGCCCAAACTGCCAAGCCAGGTCTTCCCTTGACCGGAAACAAGCATCCTGGGACCGGTTTTGGAGTAACATCCCTCATCAGCCAGGCTAGCTTGAATCCAGTGACAAAGGGAGCAAGGGACCCACTTCTGGGCATACCCTGCCAACTTGGGGTGAACAAAGCAAACACAAGGCTGCTGAGGGGTGAAACCCCGAAACTGGTCCTAGGATGCTTGTTTCCAGTCCAAGGAGGACCTGACCTGGCAATTCAGGATGGACTGTTCCCATTAGGCGTAAGGTCATGACTGATTTGCATATGGCTGGGTTCAAACTGGAACGGCATGGGGAGTAGAAAAGCAATAGATTTAGGCCCAGATCTCTGTACTGGGGTGAATGTATGACCTGTTTCTGCATTCTGTCCATCAATTGTTGTTTTTGCATTTGTCACCCTGAGTGAGACAGGTATGCCCAGACGTCGGTCCAGTGCTCTCCATGCCACTGGAGTTAAGCTATCCTGGCTGACGAGGGGTGAAACCCAGTAATTGGTCCTAGGATGCTTGTTTCCAGTCCAGGGAGGACCTGGCCTGGCAGTTCGGGCTGGACTGTTCTCATTGGGCGCAGGGTCAAGACTGATTCGCATATGGCTGGCTTCAAACTGGAATGGCATGGGGAGCAAAAAAATGATGGTTTTAGTCCCAGATCTCTGTTCTGGGGTGAATGTATGACATTGTTCTGCATTCTGTCCATCTATTGTTGTTTTTACATTCAATGCAGTATTCATGTAGTACGACCATTCAGGCTGAATACCTGCGACAGAGCACACATGCTCTTTTTGATCTTCTCAGTTTTTGTTGATTTGGATCTGTACTGTCTTCATGGCTAGACTCAGCTTCTTCTGATACCTCTTCTGGAATTCAAGCTTGTGTAGAACTTCTTCTTGAACTCTGGTTTTCATGATTTTTGGGCCACTCTGCTTGCCGATTTGTTTTCCTTATTCCAGTGCTGGTTCCTTTGCCAGGATCTGTTTCTTGTTTCAGTCCCACATCTGCAGCACTTGCACTCTGTGATTAGAAGTCTGCTTCTTTTTCATTAGAGATTTCAATTCCACTGTTTGTTACATCATGTACTTGCACATGACTTTCTGTCAGCTGATCTTCCCCTCCTTCCTCACTTAGTGGCTGGACTGGCACCAGTGCTTCTAGTCGGAGGTGGTCTCTCGACTGATTGTGCAACCACCAAAGCTCTTCATTCAGGATCATAGACCAGGGCCACTTCTTCTGAATTGCTCACTCTTTTGTTGTGTGAGTCGTGAATCCTGTTTGGGACACCAGCGCACTTAACAGCCTTGTATGTTGGTAGGATTAACTGAAAGGGGCTTTTCTATCGGGGTTCAAGGCAAGTCTTCCAAACGTGCTTCTTGACCATGACCCATCACCAGGACTAAGGTTATGGCACTGTTCTTGATGTGGTTCTTGTGTGGCAGCTTAGACCTGATGAGAAACAGAACAAACCACATCAGCCAATCATTTGCAATAGTCTAAAATTATATTGTCTGTGATATTCAACAAGGCGCTTGCGGAGTCAGCTGGCAACCTCATTGGTCTGCCCATCAGCATTTCATGTGGCAACAGGCCAGTTTTCCTGTCGAGGTTGATGCACAGACTTTGACCATTGTAGACTTAAGGGTATCGTTTATTTTCTCAACGATACCAGAGGCTTCTGGTATGTAACTGTGATGTAATCATTGCTCGATCTTTAAGACTGTGCAGATCATCTTCATTTCTACATTGTTGGAGTGTGTTCTTCTATCTGACTCAAGAGAGAGCGGCATGCCAAACCTGGGTACTAGTTATGGAAATAACAATTTGGCTACAGTAAGACTATTGTTTCTCCTCCCATCTCGAAAAGACACAAACAATCAGCAGGATATATCTCTGCACTTTATGTACAGGCATCTAAGAAAACATCTGCATCCTGTTGAAAGGGCCCCCTGATCCCCTTGGTGTGTTAAAGTGACCTGTCTCTGCTGCCTATGTTTAATTGCTGACATATTACACATCAATGGCAAATCTCTTGTGCCCCTAAACATGGGGTTGTACCAATTCTGTCTGAAAAGTTTCACCATCATGTCTATTCCCAAATGTGTGTAATCATGATATTATTGGGTCATTCGAAACAGCAAGCTGTCCGGAAAAAACAGTTTACCATCTGCTGACATCGAGATATCATTTGTGTTTTTCTCACAACCTGCTCTCACCCAGCCATTCTGTTCTGCCTCTGATACATTCTCTCGTACTCATTTCAACTTGTTCTGTGTGTCAGTGTCTTTCATCAACATTGCAAAGGTGCTGCCTTCTCAGGACTTACATGAAACTTCCATTAAAAGAACAGGCTCACAGTGAACAATATCTGGCTACTGAGTCAGCGTATCAGTTGACCATGGAAACGTACCGGCTTCCTTCCCGATGAGCCTAGCATTTTACCACATAGATTTCTCCTGGGGGATGTAGGGCTTCCAGTAGTACCTTGATGTATGCTCTGTTCTTTATGAGGGTTCCTGAGGAGGTAAAAAAGCCTTGCTGTGATCACAACTGGTTGGTTGTGAAAATGGTGATTCTCATTTGGGCAATTAAACTGCAAGCTCTAGTAAGACAATCAATTCAGAAACCTGGGCAGAAAAGACTTTCTGAAGCCATGAAGCTTTTATCACATAACTTGTGGTACATATGGCTTATGCAGCTGTACGTTTACCATAATTTCCTCTTAAACATGAGTCATATACGAATAGTATTTGGTCAGGCTCTATCAAGGGTTCATCCTTAATGTCATGGCAGGATTTGTTGTGCAAATCTGTGAAATCTAGGCAGTTGTTCTCAATTTCATCACAATCAACATCATTTTCATTTACAGGTAATAAGGTTGAAGGACTCAAAACTGTGCAACATTTTAAAACAATATTGTCTGATGAAAGGAAGATTTGTTCATATTTTGTAAGTCTATTATGTGTTAGATATTAGGTTTTTGATCTGGTTATCAATAGCTCCACAGAGTGTGGGATCATAACAGTTAAAGGATATCCCTCACTATGTTCTCGTTCTTTTCCAAACTCGAGCTTACTTTGACTACAACTTTAAGGCAACCAGGAAGACCTGCTGCTACGGAGTCAAATGTAATGGAAAGTAGAACACAGGCCTTCAAGATCCTCTATGCTGTTTTGCCAAAACCGAGAGTGCGTACAACCTCTTTCACTGTAAAACAGAGTGAATTATTTTGAATAATCTGGCATTCCTAGAGCTGGGGCCCGACAAAGCTTTTCTTTCAGCTCTAGGAGTACTGTTGTGCATTCGGGTCCCCTGGAATCGGATTAGACACATCTCTGAATGTCAAGTTCAGTAGACGTTTGGCCACCAATGAAATGTTTGTTATTCACTGTCAACAGTAGCCAACCATTTCCAAAACATTCTGATCTCCCTTTTAGCTAGTGGTGGATTCCTCTGTAAGATGTCTTTCACTCTTTCTGGTGACACCGTACTAGTTCTTTTTACAGTTCAGAGTCCCCGATATTGAACTTCTTTTTGACAATACTGCAGCTGCCCTGGAGACACTTTGTGTCCGTTGTCAGCCAAGTGGTTCAAGAGTGCTATGGTGTCATGCTTGTATGCATCTTTAGTTTCTGATGCCACAAGCAGGTAATCTATGTATTGTACAAGGGTTGACCTGCCCGACATCTGCAGAGTTTCTAGATTCTTTTTAAAGATCACATTGAAAACGGAAGGGCTCTCTGTCTACCCTTGTGGGACACTAAACCCTGTTAATACCTTCTGCTGGAAGATACATAAAAAATACATTTGCTATGTTCATGGAGTGGCTCGGAGAAGAAAGTCTGGCTAAAGTCAATAACTGTAAACCTCACAGCAGGACATGGTATCTGAAATAGTGTGGTAGCTGGATTCAGTACCATGGGTCAACATGACACTACAATTTCATTAATCTTACTCAAATATTGAACAATTCATATTTTTCCATTGTGTTTCTGTAAACCTATAATTTGAGAGTTACATAGACTGCCAATCAATTCTTTCAGGATTCCTTTTAGTAACATGTTGGCAACACTGGTTGTATCCCTGCAATAGGTTCTGGTGTCAAATGATAAGGTGGTGTTCTGGGATATACAGCCTTTGCCTTAACTGTGATTCGCACTAGTTCTACACCTTAGATAAGTTTGATATATTTACCAGTAAATCCCAAACTTCTGCATTTGCTGTTTCTCTCAAATCTTGAGGTATTTAATTTAAGGTGAGCAGATGGAAGATCTCTATCTCAGTTTGCTGTTTAAGTAGCTTAAAATCTACATCCTCATCGTGTGTCTTGAAAGCCACACCATCCGGTATGCATTATATAGTGCAATTTAACTTGCACAATAGTCTCTTCCTAATAAATTCACAGGAATTTAATCGTAAACAACAAATTGATGCTTTTCCTCAAATGAGCCTATTTTTATTGGGACTTTTTCTGAAATGGATTTATAATCTATTTGCTTGTAATTCCTTCAACTTGGATAGTTTTCTCGATAGAGGGAAATCTAGAACGTCTGCTGTTCTAACAGTGGAGCAGGTAACACCAGTATCTTTAAGAAATTATACTGGGTGGCGACAACCATCAGCATCTACATACGGGTCATCGGATCCACCTCTAAAACTGGGCCAAGTACTCAATCTTCCTCCTCTCTCAGGCACCGTCATTGAGAATTATCTGATCTGAAGTCATCATTTTCAAATAACGGGTATTGTTGCACTGGATTATGATTTGGATTCTGAAATTGGGGCATAAACTTCTGAAACTGATTCACATCTATTTTCAGCTATTGATTTTGATTGAATCTAGCATTCCCTGTTTGTGCAGGTGCAACAGGCATCATTGGAGACTGCCCCTGCATCGGCATTCGCGTTTGCTGTGAGGGCCGATTTTGAATTTGCATACTTGTGTCATCTGTACATTTTCATTAGCATTTTCTGGATTATATCGACATTCCCTCTTTCAATGTCCAGTTTTATGAGAGACATGACAAACAGTAGTGTTCTTCATTGCAGCAATAACCGTTCCAGATCCTGTACCCACAGGAACACCTCTACCTCTTTCTTGTGACACATTCCCTAAAAAGCAATCTGTGGCACAACAACTCCTTGCATGTTCTCTTGAGCTCTTGCAAAAGAAGGGTTCTGAAAACCTTTCTGAGCTAACCTTGTCTGTGCTAACATACATTTTTATTTTATTTTCTTCTGTTTCATGACTAATTCATCACTGCAATACTTTGCTTATCTAAGAATTTCATGCGGTGACTTGTTTTGCCAGCAGATCACACTTTGAGTTATGTGCGAACTGATCTCTAGCTTGAGCAAAAAAAAAACAGGGATACAAAAAACCCCATATTCTGTTCCTCAGGATATTCAGGTCAACAGTGCTTCTAAAATACCAGCAAAAATGTATCATTATATTCATGAACGCTTACCACAAGTGCTTGGGTCAAGGTGTCCCTAGCATCCCCGAATATGCCCTTTCTACAAACTTTTTCAGGGCATGAAGACAGAGTCCCTGAGTCATTTATGGGTGCTCCAGCATTTTCTTGCGATACTGTGGCTGGTCAATCAGATTGCGAGGTAACAGGGTACTGTTGTAGGGATTTTGCACATATACAGACCATTGCACAGGAAAACAGGACCTCAGTGAATAGGTGGTGTACCGACCTACCACATCCGTACCCAAACTCCCAAACCAACTAGCTATAGTGTCTCATTTGTTCTCCGTCGACAGCAGAGCTACCATTGATTAGACAACCCAGAACACGCACTCTATCTTGGGAATCGTAGGAGCCAGACACTCTTTTGCTTACACACTCATACCTGTCCACAATGCGAGTAATCAGAGACACGGTATAGTTTAAAATGTTATTTCAACTAACACGCTCTATGGTGCAGTACCCGAGCCAACACTAGCAGCAAAATGCATAAACACAATATAGTCAACATTGTTACAATACCATAGAATACAAACGAGGATAGCATGTTATAAAACAGTGGAAAAGGACTATATGACCTGACCGCCCACTCCGAGACAAGAGATAGTTTATTATAAAAAGGAAGGCCTCTGGGCTTTGTCAGCAGCAGACCCCATACCTCAAAGCCTAAATGTAATGTTCACATTGCAGGACAAACACAGCTCTTCTTGCCGGAAAGGTGTCTGCAAGTGTGTCAAAAACAGGTTGGGGGTGCCTAATTAGAGTACACGATTTCCAGAAGTGCAGCTGTGTGTAGCATGTTATGTCTAATTGCGAGGGACTGATCAGAACAGAATAACAAGGGGCATTGTTGTTTAACCTTGGGCATCGTGTGCAGACTAAACCACAGAGCACAGCAAAGAACTTGCAAGGTAGACAGTTCTCATGTGAAAGGAGCATAAACAGAAGCATGCGAAATATATGCATGCAGTGTTGTGGGCAAAAGCAGAGTCATGGCAGCGAAGCTCATGCTAACTCAACAAAGTTGACAATGGACCTATAAGCCTTACTACACCCTCCCCCTGATAAGTATATCGTAAGTAGACTGAAATAAAAAAATAAAAAAACACAAAGTTCAAATAGCTTGAGCAGATAGCAATAGGGCTGTCCATAAATTTGGAAAAAGCCAAAGACGAAAGTCTGTGTAAAAAAGAAACAATTCCGAAAGACAAGAAAGTGTGAGGTAGGAAATTGCTGTAGAAGAAGGCATCGAAAATTCAGCTGATGGTCACTGGCAAAGTACCTGATTAATCCCTCAAGGGGTAAGTGCAAAAGAACGCAATACCCTCCAGAAGGACACCATTTTGGTCGTTCGAGAAATGAGATGCCATCCAATTTAGTAAAATGAAGGAACAAGAGAGATCCTCATAATCCGGTGCTTCCAATAGCATTTCCGGATAATTTGCGTGAAATTCAATGTAGCTCTGAAGTAGGAGATTCTGTGAAGCCTCACAGATATCCCATTGTGCCAAAATTCCAAGTGCAGTAGCAAGTGTCATTAATCCAATCCCAGCGCACTCCTGCCATTGAGCAACTAAGGGGCCCATCCACCGATCGAAATCCGGTACTGGACATGACGTGTTGGTGAGGAATAATTCCAATACCCACGTAAACTCACAGCGGCGGCAGGAAAACACGGGTTGCAAGCAAGTGAAATATGCAAAACGGAAGGATAATCCATAAGACACACAAAGTGTTGCAAGGGGCAGTGTACCGAAGCATTCATGCATCCTGTCACGAAGCGCAGTACCACCAGAGGAGCAGCCATTGTGGAGCCGGCACAGCAGAAGCAGGATTCCCGCTGCCAAAGACAATAGTAATGGAAAACAGCCTAAGAAGCTGGAAAATATAGAATGAATGAATGCAGGTATTACACCAAATATAGTCTGAAAAGACGACACAAGGCCGGAACACACATGTTTAAAAAAATGTGCCAGGCCTTGAGTATTAGACGCATTGAATATGCGATGAATTAACTCCCCAAATTGTAGTGGGAGGTTAGTATTGAAAATCGTTTGAATTTCAGTTCCTGCACTCACCACCTGGAGGGTAAAGAACTTCTTGTTGCGTTAAAAGCGCTTTTAATCTGCTCAGCTTGTTGAACTCTGCTTTCAAGGTTGGTATTGAAGGCCAAACGGAACTACCTAACTGCATACGCGGGGTGGAACGAGCACATTATTGCAACAAATTACGCGCTGGGAAACCGTTACAATGTAGGGGATGCCAACAAGCAAGCTGCAGCATTCCTGGTTAATTAAAAAAAAATAGCTACCATTAGTAAGCAGTGTGAATGTTGGAATTATGGCGGCACTGGTTTACCTTTCAAAAAACAAGCAAGATTCGGAGCCGATAGATTACATGTTCGTGTAACTATATGTTTTTGCATACCAGGGAATGTCCTACTGTGGAATCACAATCCTCTCTGGTAAGATAAACCTCAGTGTCATCCCTTAAACATTGACAAGTGAAAGGCAAGTGCCAGAGTTCATGTAAAAAAGCACTACTGGGGGTTCAAATCGGCCTACAGGGTAATGTTTCATACAGGAGCTAAACTGAAACAGAGAAAATGGCAAAGATATAAGCCCATGGATTAACCAAACAGCAGAGTTAGACTCAGCCACAGAAAAAGGCAAAGTTTCTATTTTTCCAATGTGCAAAAGGGTGTAGATTGCATCTTTCATGGACATGAATTGCTGTTTGTCTGTCAAATTAAATGGAGAAAACAAGGCAGTTGCATTCAATTAATCCCATGGCACTTTTCCCATCTTCAATGTTTGTAAAGTCCATGCAAATTGCATCATAGAAAGCAATTGATTCTGATCATGATATACCAGAGACACATCTTCCTGCACAATGTCAATAACAGAGGAAACAATATTATCTAATGTATAAATGCGGGAAGACAGTGCAGTAATACTGTTGTCGACAACAGGCAAAACTTTTTCTAAATTAGCCTGGTCTATTTCATGCAAACGAGATGCTGCCTCAATTTGAGAAAGTTTCCAAATTTTGTTGTAAGCTGCATATATCTATCATTTTGTTCTAGGAGCTCTAGGTCCTAAAACAAAATCGGCCAAATTGTTATTGTTGGACAACAAAGATAAATGTTGTTTAACGGACAAGAGTATAGAGTGCCGAAACCATTCTTGACACAATTTACCAACAGAATTGGTCGTGACAGTATGCGAATCAGAAAATCTAGGGTCGGGTCTGTTTTGTGTGTAACCTAAACTTGAGTTATGGAATCGAAGTTGGCGGGCATTCGTACCAGTTGGCCAAATTAACCAGCCTAGGGGATCCATGGCTGATTCATTAAATTAATTATTTTGGAACAAACTTTGTAAAGCCTCAATGGTATAATTTGTATGTGATTGCCAATTAATATTTTCTGCTAAGTTCGGAATGGCAGTTGCATTCAGTTTCTTAGCAGTTGCCAAGCCAAAACATGTGGTTTGGTCCACTGTATAATTCAAAAGCAAAATTTGTGTTGGTATGAGGCAGGCACGATGTAGAGCCTCAGTGCCGCGCACTTGCCAGTCCTTAGAACCCCAAATTGATTCTAAATCGATAGTATCCTTCCAATGATCATAACATTTTAAGGATAGAGCATTGCGAAAGGAATTGGAATAAATAAATTTACTATGGGTCAGCATGACCTTTTAAGATGAAAGGCCACTTAAGTTGAAGTAATATGATACAAGATCTGTTTTATCAATATCTGAGAAGTAAGTAAACTTCTTCTTAAGTGTTTTTGACCTGCATTTTGGTGGGTAGGGAAATGTTCCCATTGCGTGTAATTTACGACAGGACGTAATGTAAAGGTCTTGTGTATGAAATGATACCCAAAGTGTTGATAACAGAACAGGTTGACATAATTTGCAGAATTCATATACAAGTCTTCAGCATCAAATGCAGCATAATATTTCAGATCAGAAAATAAAGCCTGTATAGCATGCACATTCCAATCATCAGAACGAATGTCATGTGTGACCACATCACCCATGGAGATTCTAAAGATATACAGTAAGTTAATCAGCTCTGTCCGACCATGTACTTGAAAATCTACATTTTCCCAAACGATACCATCCGATACTGGGAATGCTGAAATGTTTACAAGCGTCAGGTCTCGCTTCATGATGTGTGAAGAAAAATGGGGGGCCAGAATTCTATCAACAGGGATCCCAGCAGAGCGTTAAGACAAGTAGTGACCATTGATGAGTTGGAAAAACACAGTCACGGACCCAATCAACATAAAAAGAAAAATCAAAAATAATATCAACCAGATGTATGTCCATGGAGGTACCAAATAAGTCTCTTTGACTCAGATTTAAAAAATGGACAATTTGGTGGGGTGTCTTGTGGAGGTGGAGGATGAGTCACTAGACAAACTTCCATGGTGCAAAGGACTATCAGGTAAATCATATAGAGACCCACTTGTGGGATATGTGAATTCAGCATCCGCATAGTATGTAGAAGCAGGGGGGATAGAAGGTTGGTCAGCAACAGTGTCCATCACGATCACTATGTCTACTGGTAAAACAGAAGATGTTATATTCTCTCGAGTCCTAGACATTGTTGGACACAACACAGCTGAGGTTATACTATTTAGACTCGGCCAGATGTTGTAGCTTGACATTGTCCACTGAGATGTATCTGTTGTGTTTTCGACCTGAAAGAGGAATGTAAAATGACTTTTCGAGTATCCTTCAGGCCAAGCACTGGAACCGGTGCAGGATAAGAGGGACCACATTCTTTTTGTTCTCCACCTTTTTTCGGACCAGATCTCCAACTTTAGGAAGCCAGCTGACCACAGGATTATGGAGTGCTGCATAAGTTTCTGAGGACAAATGCTCCAAAGCAAGGTTGGAACGGGTCTCTTGTAGGTTCTGTAACATAGCAGAATGATTATCTACGTCAAATGTTGCGGCAGCCGCCTCAACACCTAGACCATCAAGGTGTAGCACAATTCCAAAGAGCATTTCGTATTGGGTCCGCCCACCCAGAGGTCTTCTAGGGAGATTATTTAATGCACGTTGGACGCCATACAAATGGGCTAACCAGTACCTAAGACTCTAGCTGTCAAGGATTGCTTTAAGTCACGGTTCATTCGCTCCAAAATTGAGTTGCCCTCAGGCCTGTATGGAAACGAAAATTGCACCAGCACCCCCAAAGACCTCGTAGCATCCTTGTACACCCTAGAGGCGAACGCTGGACCTTGGTCAGAATGAAAGGCGCCATAGACAAAAATTTCTACAAAGACATGCAAATCCCTGATGACATTTTGAGTGTAAGCACTGCGTTGTGGCCATACCGAAAGGAACCTTGTGCACAAATCCACTGCAACTAAAATATATTTATAGGCAGTATCTGAAGAAAAAAGACCGCAGTGATCAAGATACAGACAAGCAAAGGGCCGTTTAGCAATGCTAAGCGTTTTTTGCGGTGGACGTATTACCGCTGAAGGCTTAATTTGTTGATAGATGTCACAAGAAAGTACATAATTGCGGGTTTGTTTATATAAGCCACGCCACAAATAACATTGCTGCAGAATAGAAGCAGTCGCAGAAACTCCGGCATGGGCCGAAGCCATATCTTCGTGCGCGGTCTTGATTAAAGTGTGTCTGCGGTCCGCGTTGGGAATCAGCCGGTCTCCAACGTCTGGTATTCTAGCAAATGGAACTTCTTCGGGAGTTAACTGATAAGAATATTTTGAAGGGTAACCCTGTGGGTAATTGAGGCCCTCCTTTGTAGCAGCTATTGCTTCCAAAATGTCATTATCAATCTTAGTTTTGGATCTAGTAATGGCTACTACGGAACACGTGGCTACTGCAGATTTGCTTCATCAGCCAAACAATTCCCAACAGTGTGTGCCCCACGCCTGGGAGATCGTGGTACAGGTCTGCGTGGCTGTAAGGGAAACAGCAGTCTGTTTGCAGCACAGAGGAACCATTATTGAAACCGGAGCACTTTTTTCTAAGGCCCACTGGAGGGCTACTAACATTGTGACTAACATTGGGGATAATAAAAAAACGGCTTTGACTTGGCCCCCACCGATGGGGAAATATTTGGACTACAATACCCAGCATGCCACTCACTGTAGAGTGGATGCAACAATGAAGAAATGAATTGTAGTCTGGTCCAGGGTTTGCCTTTCTCCCTCCCTGTGATTAAGGTGTAGCTGCACCGAAACGCATCAGGGACTGTTAATTGATTGGGAACATGAGCCGGTTTTGTGAATAAAATATATATATATATATATATATGAATACAGCAAAATGTCCCTTTCGGGGGGAGCAACAGTTAGCTGGTGCCGGCGGCGGGCTTGGGAGCAGAAACCCGCAAACAATCGTTTTAGCAAACCTTTAGAACAAAGGACGCCGCACTCTTTCTGGATATTTCAAAGAAGTCCATTTTATTGACCCAGCATCTTCAAAAGCCTCCTACGCGTTTCGGACTTTAACAGTCCCTGTTCATGGTAGTTTTACAAGTCCTACATTGGTTTCTTGATATTTATACTACGTCACCACTTTTACCATTATGAAGCATTGCTGGCAAAGTAGTTTATGAAAGGTTAACTTTTATCAAGGTCGTCACCAGGACGTTTTTCAATCACACATTTGCAACCTGAGTGGTTTAAAATGCATAGAACATAAATCCGCTTCTAATAGCAAGATAATGTCTCACAAATAGTTATAGTTGAGAACTATATATTATATGGCTAAGTGCCTGTGAGATTCAACAGGGGGAAATGATTAAAAGGGGGCAGGGTAGACACCCCCTGACCCCCGAGGTTTTCTGAGGGGGGCCTAGAAGGACCCTGAAGGGGAAAAAAAACGATATATATATTTTTTTTAATTCGCGGGGTAAGCGCTGGGTGCGTTCCCATGTACGCTTCAAGGTACGCGTACCCTGAGTGTAGCACAGGGAAAAACAGTGAAAGAAAATAGTGTAAAATAAGAATTTTGAGTGCTTAGAGGTAGGTTAGCTCTAAAAAGAGCTGTTGTGTTATGTGGGTGATTTAAGTACCTACAAGTAGGTACCGATGCAGAGTCTAAAATTCAAGAGAAAGACTGTGTTCCCCTCATCTGAGAAATGTACACCGTCTACTCTGTAGATATCTTGCATGTTGTAACGCCAGTTATTGTGGTATATGGAACCCATACCATAGTCTCTCAGGAAAGCAGAAACAGATCCTTTTGGGGCCCCCTGAGAAGGCCTAGGGGGCCAGGGGCACTCTACCCTGCCCCCTTTTCACGTTCCCAACTATTACATTTCACTCTCTTCTGAAACTACACAAAATGGCTGCGATAGGGTGCATGAGAGACAGACAGTGAGAGAAAGGAGGCAGGAGATGAAGAAGAGATGTCAAATACATATTGGAGAACATATAGTGGGAGAAGGGAAGTAACTATGAGTAAAATTACTATGTAACATAAAAATGTTGCACTCTATACTATAAGTCTCACTTTATACTACAATCACTTCGCTACAACCTCATAAATTACAAATAAAAATGAATAATATCTCAAACAATTTTTAATTTCTAAATATGAATTTATTCTTCTGAATTTTCATAATTTAAAAGAACTAGTAACATGTCCTCATCAGGAATTTCCTCTTCAATCACATCATCAGGAATCTCCTCATGAAAAGTCTGCAAAGATGATTCCTGGAACTCTATGGTCTTCAAACATTCGATAAATTCGCCCTCAAGAGACTGATAATAGAAATCCCTCATGTCATCTCCTCCAACAGAAACTTCTTCATTACTGATGCTGTCAATATCCGGGACATTTAAAATCTCAATAAATGTAGTGGTAAATTCAAAAGAAATTTCAACGGTCTTTTCATTGTGATCCATTTTATTTTGAAATTTCTTGCTGTAAATTGCAGAAATAAATAATCACTTTTTATTTATCGTTTTTAGTAATACATAATATAAAACTAGCTTTATCAAGTATTTAGTTCTTTAAAATTAATATGCACAATTTTTTTCAAATACTTTATATAACTATATCAGTAGAGTTAGGGCACTGTAGGGGTCAAGTTGACAAAGGTACTTCTGAGTTTTTTAACAGTGCAGTTTTCTTTGGGCATTGTATAGTATCAGGCAGGAACTAGAAATATAAAGCACTGCATGTGATGAAGCCTATCTCAATCCATAACTATAACAGAAGGACAGTAAATAACTAACAGAAAACATTTTTCCTATTAACTTAAAGTGTACAACATAGTTCCCCTCATAAATTAACAATGTACCTCAGACAGTACTATCACAAAATGGCCGTGTTTTCCTCTCATTTTTGATATATACATAACCAATCACACTTCATCACACACAAATTCAAAACCAAAGTAACATTTTAATTGGTTCTAAATTTCAACACTTTCAAATGTGTTTTCCCCATGCAATTCTCCATAGGACATTTAGACACGGCTACAGCCCGAATGGCTGAACGGAATTACACCAAACTTTACAAAATGGTAGGGACTGGTACGTATTAGGGCGTTTTCCATATTTGTTTAAAATTGCTCCAGCGGTTTTTATGAAAAGTAACTTCAAAAACACATATATATCTCTTTGTGCGCTTCGAGCGCTTACCGGTACGCGTACCGGTAAGCGCACCCGGCGCGCTACGGAAGTGCACGAGCGGAAAGCTTATTGGCTCTCGGGTGTCTGTCAACATTCCAAACAGTCCGGAGAGTCCGCCATCTTGTGTCTCGGTAGAATCGAGACACAAGAGGTGAACATAAAAAGGGGGAAATGATTAAAAGGGGGCAGGGTAGACACCCCTTGACCCCCTAGGTTTTCTGAGGGGGGCCTAGAAGGACACTGAAGGGCAAAAAAACTAATTGTTTTTGTTGAAATTTTCACGGGGTAAGCGCTGGCTGTGTTCCCATGTACGCTTCCCAGTACGCATACCCTGAGAGCACCACGGGGAAAAACAGTGTAAAAAATTAGAGTAAAAAAATCATTTAGAGTGCTTAGAGGTAGGGTAGCCCTGAAAAGAGCTGTTGTGTTATGTGGGTGTTTTTTGCACCTACCAGTAGGTACCGATGCAGAGTCTAAAATTCAAGAGGAAGACTCTATTCCCCTCATCTGTAAAATGTACACCATCTCTCCTATAGATGCCTTGCATGTTGTAACGCAAGTTGTTGTGGTATATGGAACCCATACCATAGTCTCTGAGGAAAGCAGAAACAGATTTATTCACATGTTTCCTTGCTTTCTCAATCTGTGGACAAATTTGGTTGGACCAGTTCCCTTTTTGCCTTTGGCATATATTAGAATATACCAAGGCAGTTTTTGGAAAAAGTGACAGCAATCGCCCAAAGATGTCCTTTAAAAGCATTTCCAGACCTACCCCAGTCAAAGTGCCCATGTCATTTCCACCACAGTGCACAATTATGAGGTCAGGGTGTGGTAGATCCATAAAGGATTTTACCAATGGTATCAATTGGTGACATCTCAATCCTCTCTGGCCAATCCACAAAATATACACATTTGGTAAATCAAGGTTGTGAATACCTCTGTTTGCTGCATATCTTTCACTCCAGTGAACAAAGCTATGACCCACAATCCAGACTTTAGGCATCTTGAAGGTAGATGTGGTTGTATTCCGATTAGTTGTGGAAATGAAATGGCAGTTGAAAGTAGGAGTTATGGAAAAAAAGTGGTTGAGATTCAGTGCACTTGAAAAAAAAGAAGTGATTGGTGTTTTTTTTTAAATTCTCCACTGAAAATTAGGGTGCATGCTTTTGTTTTTTGAAAGAAGTAATTCTAATGGTTGAGAAAAAGTCATTGAAAGAAACATTGCACATGATTAGCTAGTATATTGAGAGCTCAAACACCCTTGCTGGATTCATGTGCAACATAGTATGATGAACTTTTCACCTGTGTGCTGAGTTAGGTGGGAGTTATCATGGTAACAGGCTGAATGAGCACTGGGGGATGGGTGAATATTATGTGAGTTTGAAAGTGTTGAAATGTAGAACCAATTAAAATGTCAGTTTGGTTTTGAAATAGTGTGGGAAGAATTTTGATTGGTTAAGTCCAGGGATATGTGTGAAGAATTACAGGGAATCAGGGCCATTTGTGGTTGCAGTGTTTGAGGTGTATTTCAGAGATTCTGCTTAAGAAAATCTGGTGTGTGTGACTGACACTGTTCTAAATCTTCAAAAGCATTTTTAAAGGTGAGTAATGATTCATTTAATATAGATAGAGTTCTGTATGCACTACTATGTGGAAGATTAAGAAGCATATTGGGCTTGTTTATTCTTGCATTGTGTCTCATGTTTCTATGTAATGCTGTCAAAAAATGAATGGTGCATATTGGAAATGTATTTTGGAAATGAGTCAGGTTTCTGCCTTGTAATGTAGTGATCATTTAAATGGGCTGTGCTCTGTGTGTAAAACGATTTACTATGCTACATGTTTTTTGGTAAAATATAAGATAGTGAGAGATGGTGAGATGGTATGAGCACAGACACACATAGTGGAGGCAGAGACAGACATGGTAGATTACATGTAACATCCTGGTCATGTGCCTAAGATCACACAGTGATTCAAGCTTGATTTTAAATGAATCTGGGTGAATAATTTGCTTAGTTGATGTGTTTAAAAATATGGGAATACATGTATTCTTGAAGTCAGTTAGGCTTTAGGATATGTACTAGTAGAGAATCTTAGGCAGCATGGGTGTCTGGCCTCTTAGTTCACAAATAGGCTCTAAGCTGTGCAATAAAGATCCAGGGTGTGCTGTTGAAATGAATAAGGAATGTTATGTCTTGCTTATATATATATATATGGTCTGTTTTTTGCCAGTAGAGACAGTGAGATAGTATGAGCAGAGACACACATAGTGGAGGCAGAGATAGACATGGTAGATTACATGTGACATCCTGGTCATGTGCCTAAGATCACACTGTGAGTCAAGCTTGATTTTAAATGAATCTGGGTGAATAATTTGCTTAGTTGATGTGTTTAAAAATATGGGAATACATGTATTCTTGAAGTCAGTTAGGCTTTAGGATATGTACTAGTAGAGAATCTTAGGCAGCATGTCTGTCAGGCCTCTTAGTTCACACATAGGCTCTAAGCTGTGCAATAAAGATCCAGGGTGTGCTGTTGAAATGATAAAGGAATGTTATGTCTTGCTTATATATGTGTGATCTGTTTTTTGGCAGTAGAGACAGTGAGATAGTATGAGCACAAACACACATATTGCATGCAGAGAGAGACATGGTAGATTACATGTAACATCCTGGTCATGTGCCTAAGATCACACTGTGAGTCAAGCTTGATTTTAAATGAATCTGGGTGAATAATTTGCTTAGTTGATGTGTTTAAAAATATGGGAATACATGTATTCTTGAAGTCAGTTAGGCTTTAGGATATGTACTAGTAGAGAATCTTAGGCAGCATGTCTGTCTGGCCTCTTACTTCCCAAATAGGCTCTAAGCTGTGTAATAAAGATCCAGGGTATGCTGTTGAAATGAATAAGGAATGTTATGTCTTGCTTGTATATATATATGGTCTGTTTTTTGCCAGTAGAGACAGTGAAATAGTATGAGTAGAGACACACATATTGCATGCAGAGACAGACATGGTAGATTACATGTAACATCCTGGTCATGTGCCTAAGATCACACTGTGAATCAAGCTTGATTTTAAATGAATCTGGGTGAATAATTTGCTTAGTTGATGTGTTTAAAAATATGGGAATACATGTATTCTTGAAGTCAGTTAGGCTTTAGGATATGTACTAGTAGAGAATCTTAGGCAGCATGTCTGTCTGGCCTCTTACTTCCCAAATAGGCTCTAAGCTGTGTAATAAAGATCCAGTGTATGCTGTTGAAATGAATAAGGAATGTTATGTCTTGCTTGTATATATATATCGTCTGTTTGTTGCCAGTAGAGACAGTGAAATAGTATGAGTAGAGACACACATATTGCATGCAGAGACAGACATGGTAGATTACATGTAACATCCTTGTCATGGGCCTAAGATCACACTGTGAGTCAAGCTTGATTTTAAATGAATCTGGGTGAATAATTTGCTTAGTTGATGTGTTTAAAAATATGGCAATACATGTATTCTTGAAGTCAGTTAGGCTTTAGGATATGTACTAGTAGATAATCTTAGGTAGAATGTCTGTCAGGCCTCTTAGTTCCCAAATAGGCTCTAAGCTGTGCAATAAAGATCCAGGGTGTGCTGTTGAAATGAAAAGGGAATGTTATGTCTTGCTTGTATATATATATGGTCTGTTTTTTGTCAGTAGAGACAGTGAGATAGTATGAGTAGAGACACACATATTGCATGCAGAGACAGACATGGTAGATTACATGTAACATCCTGGTCATGTGTCTAAGATCACACTGTGGGTCAAGCTTGATTTTAAATGAATCAGACACTCAGTGTGATCCTTGTCAAAAATGTTAAAGCCATACATTTTACCATAAAATATTTACCAGAGTGAGATGAGTTACACGGAAAGAGAGAAATGACACACACAAAGAGAGAGATGGGGCAGGCACAGATTGAGATGGGACACAGGCACAGAGTGAGATGAGACACAGGCACAGAGTGAGATGAAACACAGACACAGAGTACCCTTTAAGCTAAGAGATGCAAACTGTGAGCACACAGGTGACATTATTGAAAAATCTGAAAATATACTTCCTTATTTCACATAGACACTCAGTGTGATCCTTGTAAAAAATGAGTGAGATGAGACACATGCACTGAGTGAGATGAGACACAGGCACAGAGTGAGATGAGA
The DNA here is from genome assembly GCF_964261635.1 of Lissotriton helveticus. NCBI lineage: Eukaryota > Metazoa > Chordata > Amphibia > Caudata > Salamandridae > Lissotriton > Lissotriton helveticus. The sequence continues at coordinate 1,914,363,788 of NC_136061.1, read as the reverse complement.
CACAGGCACAGAGTGAGATGACACACACAAAGAGAGAAATGACACACACAAAGAGAGAGATGGGGCAGGTACAGAGTGAGATGAGACACAGGCACAGAGTGAGATGAGACACAGGCACTGAGTGAGATGAGACACAGGCACAGAGTGAGATAAGACACAGGCACAGAGTGAGATGAGACACAGGCACAGAGTGAGATGAGACACAGGCACAGAGTGAGACGAGACACGCAAAGAGAAAAATGACACACAAAAAGAGAGAGATGGGGCAGGCACAGAGTGAGATGAGACACAGGCACAGAGTGAGATGAGACACAGGCACGGAGTGAGATGAGACACAGGCACAGAGTTACATGAGACACAGGTACAAAGTGAGATGAGACACAGGCACAGAGTGAGATGAGACACAGGCACAGAGTGAGATGAGACATGCAAAGAGAGAAATGACATACATAAAGGGGCAGGCACAGAGTGAGATGAGATACAGGCACAGAGTGAGATGAGACACAGGTACAGAGTGAGATGAGACACGCAAAGAGTGAGATGGTGCAGGCACAGAATGAGATTAATAATGAAACTGTACTGCACTGTTGCTGTGACACAGTTGCTATGCTATCATCTTACTTATGTTGTAAACTAGTGTTTATATGGTTCACGTATTGTAATTGCTATGTAGTATGTTAGTAGTGGTCTAGAATATGTTATTTTTTCTTTACCACAGATTGTAATCATCTATAGAAAGATAAAAGAATATGCCGACGAAGGAAAGAAGAATGAAAAGTTACAAACATGGTTTATTGGCCAAGAAAACACAATTAGAAGATTCATCCAAAACACAATCTTCAGTGAAAAAAAAGAATGCTCCTGGTAAGCAAACAAAGGAGTTTTTTTAGGAAATTAACGCAATGTAAAAAACATCTGGATATTGTTTCAAAGAAAAAAAAATCATCTGTAAATACAAAAAAAAAGCAGAGCGCCCCAAACATTTTTAGACCTGTAGAAGGAGATGATATTGTCTATAGTAATAGAAGGAGAAATCAATTTATTGACATTCGTAGACGAATGTTTTATAACAGAATTGTTTCAAATTTATAAAAAAATTTAAGATTTATAAAAAGAAGACTGATTTTTACAAGAAAGAGCAAAATATAGTGAAGATTGTGGATCATGCTTTTGAAGTGAAAAAAATAAATATTCAGTTTAGTAATCAATAGAATTCGTACTCTAGATAAGGTAATCAATGTTTTGAAATCAAAATGTAAGTGGAAAACAGTAATTAATCGGACTAGTTTTTGTGATGTTTTTCCTGGAGAAAGGAAGCATAGTTCAAGTTGTGAGCCATTTTTTAATGAAGAGAGTTACTTTCAGGATAATGATTTGGTGCATGCAGTTGACACCAGTGGTCGAGCATATGAGGTGAAGGACGGTTGTCCGGTTGAAAAAGAAAAAATTGTGCCTAGAAATGTAGAAGAGGTGTTAGCTGATGAAGTTTTAGGGAGATGTCCTAAGGCTCCAGTGTATACTTGGAGTTGTAGTAGTATTTGTAGTGTGCGCCAGGATTCAATTGATTTGTTTCTTAATTTCTTACGGACATATACTAAGAAAAGTCTAAAAACAAAAGTTGAAAATGTTGCAAGAGTTAGATCCTTGCAGAGTGAGAGAAAAAATAGGTTTGCATGGGCATTCACTGGCTTGTCTTTCAAGAAAAGTATGTCAGAGTGTTTTCACCATTTTAGGATGTTAGCAGTGCATCATAATAAAGTGAGGAAATTAGTGAGAAGGTTGTATTATGCAAAAAGTCCAGCACTTAAGCTAAAACAGTTAAACAGTGCTCAGAGAAGTGTGGCTCACTGGTTAGAAGTGGCAGACCCTGAAGCAGAGGTCGGCCCGGGACCAGGGTTCAATTCCCGACGCGGCAGGGTCTTGGGTCAATGTCCGCGGACTCGATAATTCTCGCCGAGGTGCGTACGGTAACCATGGGTCCCACTCTGCAACTCTGGGCAACAGCTTGCTTAATCTCCACAACGGCCCCATCAACGCCGGGGATGCCTGGCTTCACCTTGGGGGTGCCCAAGAGGGACCATCTCACAGGGAAAGCAAGGACGGGTTCCCCAGCGGTATACAGCGCCAGGACACCCCGAGATGGGGTAACAGTGCGCTTTACAAGTAAACTTACTCTACTTTTGCATGGATCTGAATTAGATGTGAAGAACATTTGTGAAGAAATTGAGTTTTGTTATTTTGGTGAAAAAGAGGACAGTGTTTGCCTGATCCCCGCCGCTGTTTGCTGAATGTATGGGAAGCTAATGACTTAACACATCGCCAACAGGATTGGGCTATGTTGGGTATGATGGTAGCGAAACGCAATATAGCCAGGCTGTGGGGCTCGGATGTCCTACCCACACTCAGGGACTGGTGCAGAGATATGGATGATGCAATGGTGGCTGAGAAGTCAGTGTTTGTTCACCGTGGGTGCCCTGGGAAATGGGAACTAATATGGGGTGCATGGAATAGGTTCAGGGGTAATATTTGCGAGCCTCCTAGACTAGATGAGGAGGAGGATGTCCCGGACTGGTAATTGCTATTAATGACCCTGTGTGATGTTGCATTGTTGTGCCCAATTCAAAGTACTTTTAAAATCTGTGACTTTTGACGTCAGTTACGCTTGACTGTGCCTGTAGTCTATATCTTTATTGACACTGCAAACTGTATGCTTCTTTGCCCTACTTGTTTACTTAATACAAATACTTTTTTTTAAAAAGAAAAAGAGGACAAACTGATACAGTAATAGAAGGTAATGTGGAAGAGAATGTACAGATTTCAAGTACAGAAACATTTGACCATGAAATTACAAAGTTTAAGGTCAATTCAAGTGAACGGCCTAATTTTTCTTGTGTGTTGTCGAAGAACTCATTATAAGAATCAGACTAGGTTAGTTGATTTATATGTAAAAAGTGAAATGGAAAATAATAATGAGTGGAAGGATTTTGCAACTTATTTGTTGGTAGAAAATTGTTTTGATTTGGGTTCTGATCAACGTATTTGTAAATATTGTTATAATAAATTAAATGAAAACAGAAGCCTGCTAGAGCTGTTCATAATAATCTGGAGTTGGTAGACATTCCTTCTGAAGTGATGGATTTAAATACCTATGAGTCTATTCTGATTCAATGTGTGCATCCTTTTCAGGCTATTGTTCGCATGGAGCCTAAGACAGGGAAATTACCTCCTTCAGATTTACAGAGAGGATTAAAGGGAAGAGTTGTTTATTTGCCTCTAGATTTTAAGAAAAATATTGATACAATTGGTGTAGAAAAAGTAGAAGAGGAACCTCTGGTTATTCTAGTTAATGGTGTTCCGACAAAAAGTAAGAAAATCTGACAAGAATTAGTGGATGTTAGGAAAGTCAAAAAGGCAACGTTGTATTTGGTAAAAAACAATCACTACTACAAAAATGTATATGTTGGAGAAGAGGAAACAACTGTAGAAGAGGACAGTGATTTCTCAGCTGGGCAAATTAAAAAAGTTGATGTCTCTAGAATTGAAGAAATTTATGAACATTATAATGTTCATCCTTTGCATTCCAAAGAAGTAATGGGGAATGCTGTTGACTTGTTTCAAATGAAAGAAGCAAAAGGAAGTCCCATTAATGTATGGGAAGAAAGTTTGGAAGCTCGTTGTTTTCCTCAGTTATTTCCAACAGGTCAAGGTGGACGATATGACGACCGACCTGTTCAAATTCCTGCATCTGAATACCGGACTTTAAAATTATATGCAGAAGATCCAAGGTTTCGTCAATGCATTCCATATTTGTTTCATCTACTGTTTGAGAGTGACTTGTCTGGACTTTCTTATGCAGTGAACCATATACTGAAAAGTGGAGCACATCTGCAAAGTGTTTCGGCAAGGGACTTTATGGATAAAGTCAAACTGCAAGACAGTATTTTGGAATGTCACCTAATTAATCTCATGGCATGTCAGCGTGGTACTAATGAGTATTGGTACCGTCGTCATGGGGAATTGAAATGTATGCTAAGAAACTTAGGAACTCCTACATGGTTCCTCACTCTTAGCTGTGCTGAGTATGCTTGGGAAGACTTACTTCAATTTCTACGAGAGGCAAATGCAAACATTGAAAATATTGAATACAAGACACCTGGAGAACTGTGCTCTTTGGATCCAGTTAATGTATTTTTTTTTTGCAAAAACAATTTTTATTGGCATTTCAGATAAAGACATTCAAGGCAACGGTCATTGCTTGCATGCACATTGAAGTGTATAAGAGTAGGAGTCTTTTCTGAAAACACACCATTTATAAAAACAAACTCACAACCAATCCCTCCCTGGATCCCACCCCCCTTGTCAGTGTGCCAGTGTCCTCTTCTCAACAGCTAATGCTCAACAATCCCGCCCTCCTTCCGGACATTTGAAGGGGGAGGTAAGTGATGCATCCCAGTGGGGGGCCTTAACCCTCACAAACTTTGTCGTCCTTTATGGCAGGTGCGTGTTGTATCCGGAACAGGGAACCTCACCCCTAAAGCCCCCTATGGCGTCGGCGCCTCACTATCCTCCTCCCGGTCGCCCTCAGGGAGTCGCAGCTCGGCCACAAGGGCCTCCCATGCTCTGGCTGTGTCTAGTGCCTTGTCATTATCTAGCCGCCTGGCCTGTTGCAACTGCAGTGCGCCCTCTGCCTTAGCCCACCTCTCCAGTGTAGATCGCCAGCGCAAGTATTTGGGGCCCTGGATGGATTTCCAATGCATGGCGATTTCCCGTTTGGCCAATATCAGGCCCAAGTCAATGAATTTGCTGGTGACGCGAGTGCGGGGGGTATGAGGGAACCACAATAGCAAGCAAACGCCCATATCTGCTCCAATATTCCGATCCGTGACAGCATTCAGGCAGGCCATCACCGCCTCCCAGTAATCGGTCAGCTTCACACAAGCCCAGAACATATGGGCAAAATCCGCCTCCTCCACTCCACATCTGGGGCAGAGTGAGGACGCGCCCTCAAAGTACTGCGAAATCTTGACCGGTGTCAAGTAAGCCCGGTGAAGAGAGAAAAATTGGATCATCTGGAACCTGGCATTCCTCGTGCCTTTCCATGCACGCCGCAAAAGCTGCGGCCAAGTCGTGTCGGGAATCGGTCGTCCAATATCCGTTTCCCATTTGGCTCTCAGGCCGTCCAGGGGCTGCAACGTCGCTGACGACAGCCTCCGGTATAGACAGGTGACAGCCTTGTAAGTACCAGCCGCCATAACCACATACTGACAACTCTCAGACATCGGCGGTTCAGAGAGGCCCTTCCTCCAGTGGCGTTGGATGCTAGCCACGAGCGAGGCGTGCAACAGGTAATCCCCCCTCGGGAGGTCGTAAACGTCACACAGCTCCTGGAATGACAGCAGCGATCCCTCCTTGTACAGATCACCGATCATTTGCAGGCCTAGGTCCTCCCAGGTCGCCAAAGCTGACCAATCCCCTCCATGCGGGAAGGCAGTGCACATCCCCAGCGGGATCTCCGGGGCATACGGGCGAGCGACGCCGGCTCGTCTATGACACCACAGCCAGCAATTGCGGATCGTCCGTTCCTCGCTGGAGAGTAGGGAAAGGTCCAGTTTCTGGGCCAGAATAATGAAGGACATGACATGTCTCGGAAGGAATCCGCCTGCAGTCCCTTCCGGGCCTCTGAATTCAAGAGCCACTTCCTGAGTAAGCCATTGCAGCTGGGCCGCTAAATAGTACCATTCGAAGTCAGGGGCGGCTAGTCCCCCGTCCGATCTAGGGCGCATCAGTGTGGTCAGCGCTACTCGCCTCCTGCCCGCACCCCAAATGAACTCGGTGATCAAGGATCGCAATCTGGCGAACACAGAAGCCGGGATCCAGATTGGCAGAGTGCGAAACAAATATAAGAGGCGGGGCAGCGCCACCATTTTGAGTAACGCCACTCGCCCCGCGACCGCCAGCGGGAGCATCCGCCAGAACCCCATACAGCCTCGCAGGTTCCGGATCGCTCTCTCGATGTTACCCTCCAAGAGGTCCAATTGGGACCGGTATATGCGCGTACCTAGATACGGGAGGCAGTTATATTCCCACCGCAGCTCGTCCTCTGGTTGGGAGTCGTCCGCTCCCGGCACTAGCGGGAAGAGGCATGACTTCTTCCAATTGACCCTTAGTCCCGAAAGGTGGCCGAAATCCGACAGCAGGCGTCTAGCCCCGCGTAGGGCGGCGTCCGCATCAGCCAGAAACAGTAGGCAATCGTCGGCGTAAAGGGATATATAGTGAGTGTCGCCTCTTAGTTGTAAGCCCTCATATGCCTGGCCCAGATGGGCGTGAGCTGCCAATGGCTCTATAGCTAACGCAAACAGGAGGGGGGATAAGGAGCAGCCCTGTCTGGTTCCACGTTCTACCCTGTAAGGGGCCGAAATAGTGGCCCCGGTCTTGACTCGGGCCGTGGCCGCAGCATGGAGTAAGGAGGTCCATTTCACATATCGCTCACCCAGGCCGAAAGTCTCCAGTACGCGAAGCAAGTACGGCCATTCGACGCTGTCAAATGCTTTCTCAATATCAGTTGACAGAACAGCGGCTCCCGGCAGACCGTCAACAAAGCCCTCCATGACCCGAAGCAGTCGTCGCACACAGGTAGCGGTATTGCGCTGGGGGATAAACCCTGCCTGGTCCCGGTGCACCAATGCTCGCATGTGGGGCAGCAATCGCGTCGCAAGAATCCTGCTCAATATCTTATAGTCCGTTGTGAGCATTGATAAGGGTCTGTAGGCCGAGCGTGAGGTGGCGTCGCCGTCCCGCTTCAGTAAGGGAATCACCAAAGCTTCCCGGGTCGACGAGGGGAGAGTCCCCGTGTCCCACGCCTCTCGGTACACCACAAGCAAGCGCGGCACCAACACGTCAGCGTAAGCTGCATAAAACTCGATCGGTAACCCATCTGTACCGGGAGTCTTCCGGCGAGCCATCTGTTTAATGGCCACCCGAATCTCACCGTCAGAGATGTCTCCGCCCAGTGGGGCCACGTGCTCAGGGTCTAGTCGGGGGAGCTGCGCCACCCGGAGGAACTCATCCAAGTCCTCTAGCATACATGGCTTCGCACTCCTATAAAGGTGCGCGTAGTATGTGAAAAACTGGCCATTGATCTCCGACTGAGAGTAAACCTCAGTCCCTTCCGGCGTAGAGATAGCCACAATCGGGGTGCCACGAGTTCCTGGAGAAGCCAGCCAGGCTAGAAGTGAACCCACTTTGTCGCGCTCAGCATGAGCACGAATTAGGAACTCTTTATAATCAAAGCAACGCAGCTTCTCCATCACCGCCGCCACGTCCTCCCGCGCCGATGAAACCGCCTCGCGAGCCTCCGGGGTTGCGTGGAAGCGCTTCTCCTCCTCGCGCAAGCGATCCTCGCTCTTCGTGAGGTCCCGTAGGAGAGTTTTCCGGACTCCCGCCGTGGCCGATATGCATAGCCCCCGAACCACTGCCTTAAAGGCGTCCCACTCCAGCGCTCTACTAGAAGCCGTGCCCGCGTTATCGCCAAAGTAGCCCTCCACCCCGATGCCTACTTCTGTTCGAAATACCGTGTCCTCAAGCGCCAGCGGGTTCAATCGCCATGTCGGCACAGCTTGGCGTTGCCGCGTCCAGCGGATCGTTACCAGACAAGGGTTATGGTCAGAAATTGTTTTGGCCAGGTACTCACTGTGACGGACCAGGCATTGAACATCCGGCGTGCAGAGAATGCTGTCAAGGCGAACATGAAGCTCGTGCGGGGGGGAGTAGAACGAGAAGTCTTTCTCCGTTGGGTGTTGGGTTCGCCACGCATCAACCAGGCCCCAGCCACTCTGCCATGCTCGCCTACTCTGTGCTAGCCTGTGCGCCGCTGCCTACGCCAGTGGAGGATGAGACCTATCCATTCCCACATCAAGGACCGAATTAAAGTCCCCCCCTAGTATGACTGCATTGGCTAATACTGACGCCAGTTTCCCCGAAAGGCGCGCAAAAAAGGCAGGTTGGTCTACATTGGGGGCGTATATACAACAGAGCGTTACATCCCTCCCGTCCAAACGGCCCTGTACAGCTATGAACCTCCCCTCAGGGTCAAGCACCGTCTGCAGTGGCTGAAAGGGGACCCCCGCCCGCACCCAGATCAAGACTCCTCTCGCAAAGGCCGAGTAGCTCGTGTGAAACAGCTGACCCCGCCACCTGCGCTGTAAAGCCTGCCCTTCACGGTGGTCAACATGCGTCTCTTGTAGAAAGGCTATTTGTACCCCCCTACGAACAAGATAAGCATGCACCTTGTGGCGCTTCAGCATGGAGTTCAGTCCCCGTACAATCCAGGTCACACATTTGAGGTCAGGTACGGCCCCCATTCACAACAGTAAAAGTAGCTTCGTCGATAGCCAAGAGGCTGGACACACTGACATCACTCCCAATCCAACCCCAGAACACCGCCCAACAACCCCATGACCCACCCATCCCCAGAACAGGCCCCAAACAGCAGAGTCCCATCCAAATGTCAATAACCTCAGTTTAACCGTCTCCGGCAACTACCAGAGTCCCACAGTAGGTGTGAGAAAGAGGGGCGGCTTGTCGCTACCTCCAGTAGTTCGTGAGCGAACCGTGTCCCCTGGCCAGCCCTCCCTATCGTGCCCTCGATGCCCCACATCTCCGCTACCGTAGTGGTCTAGATCACCAGCAGCGGGAGGGAATCCCCCCTCCACCCCGCAACAACCCAACACTCCCAGCCACGAGCCTCCGCCCCAGTCCCAAACAAGTGTCCCACGGCAAATACGATACCAGCAGGACAGGTCCCGAAGGTCACTCATCCAATAAACCATCAGCTGTCCCAGGCGTGACCGAAGGTGGTCCCTTATCACCAATACTCGACTCCTCCGACACTGCTTCCTCCGAGCCCATCCGGGAGCCCGTCTCCGCTGCAGAGAGCACCGCCACCCTCCTGGAGATGTTTGAAACCGCCCGGAGGGCCTCCGTGCGTTCTAACTCGGTTTGCGAGACAGAGGGTGTTCCAGCTTTCGGCGGTCGCTTCCTGGGTCTCCGGGATCGCCTGGATTGCTGCGGCTTCCTCCGCTGTTCATCAGGTGCAGGGGGATCATCCGTCCCAGCTTTATAGAGCTCCAGCTAGTCCCACACGTCATCTGGAGAGTCGTAGAAAGAGGATTTACCATCCATCATAATCCTCAGACGCGCAGGAAACAGAAGCGAGTAGCGGATGCCCTCCTCCCGTAGTGCTCTCTTGACCGCCAGAAATGTGGAGCGTTGCCTCTGCACCTCTAGGGAATAATCCGGGTATATAGAGACCTGAGCATTGTCCACCCGGTAGGGCCCCAGTGCCCTCGCCTTCTGCAGGATAAGATCACGGTCCCTGAAGTGCAGCAAGCGCGCCACCACTGGACGTGGTGGCCTGCCCTCCGCTGGGGGCTGAGCTGGCACCCGATGGGCGCGCTCCAACGTGTAAAACTGGGTCAGGCCCTCTGGCGCCACCACGCTGCGCAGCCAGGGCTCCAGGTAGCCTACCATGTCTGTCCCTTCAATTTTCTCCGGCAGGCCAACCACGCGGATGTTGTTGCGGCGATTGCGCCCTTCCGCGTCTTCCGCTCTTTGCTCCAGTAGGTGTACCCTGTGCTGCAGCTCCCCTATGGCAACCTCGTTCGCCTTGGTCGTCGGTTCCAGCGCGTCCAGACGGCCTTCAGTCTGCTTGACCCGGCCCGCTAGCTTGCCGTGGTCCGCTCTCAAAAGTCCCAGGCTCGTGGATACTGGATCCAGTTAATGTATGCAGGTATTTCAATCATAGGTTTGAAGCTATGATGTCTTTTATCACAAACAAAAAAAATCCTCCGCTTTGAGAGGTTATGGATTTCTTTTGGTGAAAGGAGTATCAAGCAAGAGGTGCTCCTCACATACATATGCTACTATGGTTCAAAGATGCACCCAAAGTTGGAACAGATTCGGATGACACAGTGATGAGTTTCATTGAACAGTATTCTACATGTGCTGTTCCGAAAAGTACAGAAAAAAAAACAATTTAAGACATCAAGTTTTACGCTTTCAAACCCATCGTTGTGGAAAATACTGTTGTCGAAAGTTCAAATCCAAGGACAAGTTCTATACAAAATGTCGTTTTGCATTTCCACGTCCAGTAACATCGAAAGGAAGAGTGAACAATTTCATGTCATCTTTACGGCATACTGTGACAAGAAAATCACCAGAATATACATACACCTTAAAAAGAAATGAAGACTCCCAATACATACATGACTACAACCCAGTCATTTTGTCCATGTGGAATGCTAACATGGATATTCAATATGTTGCTGACAACTCTATTGCTGTGGCTCGATATGTGACGTCTTACATCACAAAATCAGAAAAGATGGAACTGAAGGAAATGTGGGAGGAAATTTCACATGAAAAGAGTCTAAGTAAGAAATTGTACAGTTACAGTCTGAAGATGTTGTCACATCGAGAAATTGGAGCATATGAATGTTCTGATCGGTTATCATCAGCAAGTCTATATGCAAAATCTAGAACAATCATTTGGGTGAGTCTAGGTCTTGCTGCGACACGAAACCGAGTTTTGAAATCTGTACAAGAAATTGAGTATTTGGCGGAGAAAGAACCAAACAGTACAGATATTTTGAAGACAAACATGTTGGATACATACTATCCAAATAGAAGTAGTCATCTTGAGAACGTTTGTCTCTATGAAGTTCTGCAAACCTATACTTTTAAGAGGAACATCACAGAAGATATCAATAAAGGAGTATATGCTGTAATTGGATGTGAAGGATGTCTGGTGAAACAAAGAAAAGGCCATTTGATTAATCATTGAAAATTGAGTTGTGAATCTCCTGACAAAAGGGAATTTTACTATTTAGCTCTTTTGCAACTCTTTAAGATATGGCGTACAGAAGAGGAACTACTTGGAGATTTTCTCAGTTATGAAGATTCCTTCAATGCAACCAAGGATACCATAGAATGTCCTGTTTTTTCAAATTATCTGCAAATGTTGAACGAGGAAATACAGCAAGAAGCTACAATTGCAGCAGAGATTGCTAGAGACAGTTCTCAAGACAGTCAGAGTTCTGCTTCATTGAGTCAGGATCCACTAGGAGGACCAATTATCCAAAATGAAGCTGCCACTGCCATGGAAGAAGTGGAAAGAGCCATGGAACAAGCTCAGGAGGATGAAGTTAACTTAGAAGATTTGGAAAAAGAACTAAACGTTGAGCAGAAACAAATATATGATGAAGTCACAGAACAGATTGAGCATGGTTATGTCATGAGAAAAAAGAGTGCTCATGTACGTCATTTATGCCTGTCCGACTATACGTGAGTGGAGAAGAGGGAACTGGAAAAAGTTTTCTGATTAAAGCAATTGCAACTTATCTACAGAAAAGAACGGAGTCATCGCTGTCTTGTGTTGTTACCGCTCCAACTGGGTAGGCAGCACATAACATTAAAGGGATTACTTTACATCGTTTATTGATGCTGCCAGTAGAGCATGATAATAAATTACAATACCACAAGCTATCTGGAGAAGCTTGTTGTGAAGTTTCCAGAGTCCTGAAGAAAATGAAACTTCCTATCATTGATGAGGTAAGCATGGTATCAAATGTAATGCTTGCTTTTGTGCATTTAAGAATGCAAGAAATTCTTAAAACAGAGTATGATGTGTTATTTGGAGGCAAATACATCGTTGTTTTTGGAGATCTACTGCAGCTAACTCCAGTGAAAGTACAACCAGTGTTTAAAATGCTTACGCACGAAGATACAAGGAGGTGCCTAGGAAGCATTGGAAATGTTAACATATGGTTAAATCTCAAACATGCAGAACTGCTTCAAAATATGCGACAGGCAAAGGATGAAGATTATAAAAATATTCTACAAGATGTAAGAATTGGAAAAGTAAGTGAGCATGGCAAAGAAGCTTTACATGCACGCTTAATTTCAAATTTGTTTCCAAATGAAAATATTCTCCCAGAGAATATTTTTAAGAAAATTCCTGAAAACAAATCTGTGACATGCTTGATGCCAACTCTGCAAGAATGTTCAATCTTCAACAACAAAATGTTAAAGTTAGAAAATCAGGAGATTGTGAAACTGGAAGCTATTGATAAAATAGAGAATGAAGGATCAACTATTATTTTGTCAGAAAAGTTGAAATCAAAATTGGATTCTTTAGAGAAGACAATATCTAAAATTGCTGGTTAAATTGTCGTATAATTTTACGACGGAATTTACATGTGGAAAGAGGGTTAGTAAATGGAGCAATTGGTCATGTTGTTGATTTTGTGAATTACCGAAATAGAGATGGAATTGAATTTTTAAAAATTAAATTTGATGGAATTGAAGAAGTACAACAAATCAGTCGTTGTTCTGCTCGATTCTTGCTCGTGAAAGATTTATATGTCCGCCGAAAACAGTTTCCTGTTTCTTTGGCATATGCGGTGACTATTCATAAATCTCAAGGTTTAAGTGTAGATAGTGCTTTGGTGAATATTGGAAGTTCTGTGTTCAAGGAGGGTATGGCATATGTTGCTTTATCTCGAGTCAGAACTTTATCTGGATTGTACTTGATTGATTTTGATGAGACAAAGATTAATGCAGATCTAAATTGTGTAAAAGAATATAATAGGTTAAGAAGAGAGTATGCTCCAAATTTACCTCAATATCCTCTATTTGAAAAGCGTGTGGTAGGCCGAAAAAGAAGAAATGAGAAAAAGTGTAGTGAAGATGTAGCAAAAAGAAAAAAAGTAGATGAACCAGTAATTGTAAGCAGGAAGGAAAAGGATTCAGTTAAAGATGTTGTTGGATTTCAGTTTGAAAACAGTTCTGGTGTCAACTGCTATGCTAATGTAGTGGTTAATGTTGGTTTTTTTCTTCAAACTTTACAAGAACAGATTGTTGAAAATCGGGATCAAAGATTTTGTTGTTTGTTGAATTCTGTGTTTGAGAAATGTAGCAGTGATAGAACAAAAATAGAAAGTGTTTCTGGAATTCGAAATGTTTTAGACATATGTTCTGGTCTAAATCAATTTTCACAGAATATTCAGCAAGATTGTCAGGAATTTCTAATGTATATGATTGTTGTATTGCAAGATGAAGGTATAGATGTAGAAAATCTTTTTTGCCTTTCTCATAAATGGCAGCATAACTGCGACAATTGTTCCTTTTCAAGTACTACTACAATAGACACTGAAAGATTTATATATTTGACTTTAACAGACTGCAAATCATTGTCTTTTAATAATCTAGTTAGAGAAGCAAATCAAAACATGATCTGTACTCAATGTAAATCTGCAATGCTATCAACATTATTTATACAAAGATATGGACAGTATGTAATTTTAATGTCCCTACGATGTAGACCTGATGGAACTAAATTGACAACTTTAATTAAAAATTTTGTGGCTTCTCAATTATCAATTTCAGGAAGAACCTTTGCAACTGCAGCAATTATTTACCATGATGGTCCTTCGACAACATCAGGACATTACACAGCTTATTTAAAATGTCAAAAGGGCTGGACTAATTGTAATGATACTCAATTGACTTTCAAACAACGTTTGCCTTCTGACTTACAAAATTCTTACTTAGTGTTCTTACAACCGAAATTTTAGGAAAGATAATTGGCCTATGAAGATTGGAGCAGTTAATAAAACTTAGTTTGCTGTTGAAAATTACTTTGTGAGTCAGAGTGATCAAGATAATAAAACACTTGTAGTTGTCATAGAGGTAGTGTAAGTGTATCACATAGTGAGTGATATCAGTATTATAGGAAATGTTGATCATGACTGAGCCACAGCTGGAAATATAACTATTGTTACATGATGTAAAAGATGTTGGAGCTTTTCTTTCAGAAACTCGGGTAAATCGAAGTTTAACAGTACTATTGAGTAATTTCCAAAGAAAAGCACTTTCCATATACTATTTGGCCTCATGGAAAAGTAAGGGGATCAGAAATGAGTTAAGATATGTTTTTTCTAAGTTTTACATTATTTATTGAAACATTGTATGGGTTTTTTAAACACAATCTTTTTGATTGTGTTTTTTTTTGCCCGCTGTCATATGATGAGTAGTAACAGCAAAAATAAACCATATAACAATATAACATGTTGTACAAGTTATTTTGCATTTTGTATTATGAAATATATATTATACTCCCCTTGTCTCACACTCACTCACCTTTTTCCACCCTCTATCACCCCTCTTAACTCACCCTCACTGCCCTTCTCTCACCCTCCCTCACCCCCGTTCCCTTACTCCACTTCCCTCACTACCCCTCATTCCCCATTCCTTCACTGCCCTTTCCCTTTCTCCCCTCCACCACTTTCCAGCTCTCAGTCACTCTACTTCACTCCCCTTCCCCTTCTTTCCTTCCTTTGCTCCCTCAGTAATTCCCCTTCCCTTACTCACCTTACTCCACTTCACTCACTCCTTCTCTCACTCCCTCTGTCCTCTCACATCCTCACTCCCCTTCCCTCACTTTCTCACTCTTAGCCTCACTCTCTCCATCCTCTCATTCTCTCACTCCTCTTCCGTCATGCTCACTCTATAACTCACCCACACTCCCTCACTTACCTTTCTTTGCTCCCTTACTCCGTCCTTTTCTCTCACTCTTTCCTTCACTACCTCTATGTCCTCACTCCCTCAGTCCCCTTGTCTTACACTCACTCACCTTTAACCACCCTCTATCACTCCTCTTTCCTCAACCTCACTGCCCTTCTATCACCCTCCCTCACCCCTGTTCCCTTACTCCACTTCCCTCACTTATCCTCATTCCCCATCCTTAACTGCCCTTCCCCTCACTCTGCTCCCACAGTCACCTTGTCACAGTCCCTCTGCTTCACTCCCCTTCCCCTTCTTTCCTTCCTTTGCTCCCTCAGTCATTCTCCTTCCCTTACTCAACTTACTCCACTTTACTCACTCCTTCTCTCACTCCCTCTGTCCTCTCACTTCCTCACTCCTCTTCCCTCACTCCTTCTCTGTTACCCTCACTCCCTCTGTCCCCTCACTCTCTCACGCCCCTTTACTCACCCTTACTCACCTTCCATCCCTCATTGTTGTGAATGCACCCTCACTCACTCCCCCTTACCTGTCACTCACTCCCCTTTCCTTACTCCCCTTTCTTCCTTTAGTTTTGATAACTCACATTCCTTTAGTATCTTACTCACCTTCAGTTCATTTCTCTCTCCCTCTCTTCCTCTCTGTCACCGAATCTATCTGCGTCATTGTCCTCTTAGTAATTTGCTCTCCCTGTATTTCTTTTTCCCTCTCTCTGTCCTTCACCATTCCTTTGTTTCCCTTTCTGTGTCCTTCACTCCTACTTTATCTCTTACTACCCTTTTATGACTTTTAATCTCCTGCCTTGTCTCTTGTATTTTGAAATATATATTATAAATATTATAACTTACTTTTTTTTCTCTTCCACAGATATTAAATTTAGTAAAAATATGTAATTAAGTTTACATTACTTATAAGGTAAGTCTGACAAACAAAATTTACTTTCTCATCACTCTTTTCCTTCACCTCACTACTCTTTTCTCACCCACCCACACCCCTGTTCCCTTACTCCGCTTCCCTCACTTATTCTCAATCCCCATGTTTACTCCCCTTTCCCTCACTCCCCTCCCACACTGACCTTCTTTCGGACCCCCTGCTTTGCTTCCCTTCCCCTCTCTTCCCTTCCTTCGCTCCTTCACTCTTTCCCCTTCCCTTACTCACCTTACTCCATTTCACTTACTCCTTTTCTCACTCCCTCTGTCCTCCCACTTCCTCACCCCCTTCCCTCACTCCGTCTCTCTTAGCCTTACTCTCTAAGTCCCTTCACTCTCTCACTCCTCTTCCGTCACGCTCACCCCTATAACTCACCCACACTCCCTCACTTACCTTTCTTTGCTCCCTTTCTCAGTCCTTTTCTCTCACTCTTTCCTTCACTTCCTCTATGTCCTCACTCCCCCAGTCCCCTTGTCTTACACTCACTCGCCTTTATCGACCCTCTATCATCCTTCTTTCCTCAACCTCACTGCCCTTCTATCACCCTCCCTCACCTCTGCTCCCTTACTCCGGTTCCCTCACTTATCCTCATTCCCCATCCTTAACTCCCCTTCCCCTTTCTCTCCTCACCCACTCACCTTTTTCCAGTCCCTCTGCTTCACTCCCCTTCCCCTTCTTTCCTTCCTTTGCTCCCTCAGCCATTTCCCTTTCCTTACTCACCTTACTCTCCTTTACTCACTCCTTCTCTCACTCCCTCTGTCCTCTCACTTCCTCACTCCTCTTCCCTCACTCCCTCTCTGTTACCCTCACTCCCATTGTCCCATCACTCTCTTACGCCCCTACACTCACCCTCACTCACCTTCCATTCATCATTGTCATGAATCCACCCTCACTCACTCCCCCTTCCCTCCCTGTCACTCACTCCCCTTTCCTTACTCCCCTTTCCTCCTTTAGTTTTCCTAACTCACATTCCTTTAGTATCTTACTCACCTTCACTTCATTTCTCTCTCCTTCTCTTTCTCTCTTTCACTGTATGTACCCTTCTCATTATCCTCTTAGTAATTTGCTCTCCCTCTATTTCTTTTTCACTCTCTCTGCCTTCACCATTCCTTTGTTTCCCTTTCTGTGTCCCTCACTCTTACTTTATTTCCTAGTACCCTTTTATGACTTTTAATCTCCTGCCTTGTCTCTTGTATTTTGAAATATATCTTATAAATATTATAACTTACTTTTTTTTCTATTCCACAGATATTAAATTTAGTACAAATATGTCATTAAGTTTACATTACCTATAAGGTAAGTTTGACCAACAAAATTTACTCGCTCATCACTCTTTTCCTTAACCTCACTACTCTTCTCTCACCCAGCCACAACCCCGTTCTCCTACTCCGCTTCCCTCACTTATTCTCAATCCCCATGTTTACTCCCCTTTCCCTCACTCCCCTCCCACACTCACCTTCTTTCAGACCCCCTGTTTTACTTCTCTTCCCCTCTCTTCCCTTCCTTCGCTCCTTCACTCTTTCCCCTTCCCTTACTCACCTTACTCCATTTCACTTACTCCTTCTCTCACTCCCTCTGTCCTCTCACTTCCTCACTCCCCTTCCCTTACTCCCTCTCTCTTAGCCTTACTCTCTCCGTCCCTTCACTCTCTCACTCCTCTTCCGTCACGCTCACTCTCTATAACTCACCCACACTCCCTCACTTACCTTTATTTGCTCCCTTACTCAGTCCTTTTCTCTCACTCTTTCCTTCACTACCTCTATGTCCTCACTCCCTCAGTCCCTTTGTCTTACACTCACTCGGCTTTATCCACCCTCTATCATCCCTCTTTCCTCAACCTCACTGCCCTTCTATCACCCTCCCTCACCCCTGTTCCCTTACTCCACTTACCTCACTTATCCTCATTCCCCATCCTTAACTGCCCTTCCCCTCACTCTGCTCCCGCAGTCACCTTTTCCCAGTCCCTCTGCTTTACTCCCCTTCCCCTTCTTTCCTTCCTTTGCTCCCTCAGTCATTCCCCTTCCCTCACTCACCCTACTCCCCTTTACTCACTCCTTCTCTCACTCCTTCTGTCCTCTCACTTCTCACTCCTCTTCCCTCACTCCCTATCTGTTACCCTCACTCCCATTGTCCCCTCACTCTCTTACGCCCCTTTACTCACCCTCACTCACCTTCCATCCCTCATTGTCGTGAATCCACCCCCACTCACTCCCCCTTCCCTGTCACTCACTCCCCTTTCCTTACTCCCCTTTCCTCCTTTAGTTTTCCTAACTCACATTCCTTTAGTATCTTACTCACCTTCACTTCATTTCTCTCTCCTTTTCTTCCTCTCTGTCACTGAATGTATCCGTCTCATTATTCTCTTAGTAATTTGCTCTCCCTCTATTTCTTTTTCACTCTCTTCGTCCTTCAATCAATCAATCAATCATTGCATTTATATAGCGCACTACTCACCCGGAGGGTCTCAAGGCGCTTCGGGAGGGGGGGTCCGCTACTGCTCGAACAGCCAGGTTTTGAGCTGCTTCCTGAAGGCGAGGTGGTCTTGGGTCAGGCGGAGGTGGGTCGGGAGGGAGTTCCAAGTCTTGGCGGCCAGGTGGGAGAAGGATCTTCCTTCTGTTGTGGTTCTTCGGATGCGGGGGACGGCGGCGAGGGCTTGGGTGGTCGATCGGAGGTGGCGTGTGGGAGCGTAGAAGTTGAGGCGGCTGTTGAGGTAGCTCGGGCCTTGGTCGTGTAGGGCTTTGTGTGCGTGGGTGAGGAGACGGAAGGTGATTCTCTTGTTGACGGGGAGCCAGTGCAGGTCTCTCAGGTGTCCGGAGATGTGGCTGCGTCGGGGGATGTCGAGGATGAGTCTGGCTGAGGCGTTCTGTATTCGCTGGAGTCTCTTCTGGAGCTTGGCGGTGGTTCCGGCGTAGAGGGCGTTGCCGTAGTCCAGGCGGCTGGTGACGAGGGCCTGGGTGACTGTCGTCCTGGTCTCGGTGGGGATCCACCGGAAGATCTTGCGTAGCATGCGCAGGATGTTGAAACAGGACGAGGAGACGGCGTTGACTTGTCTGGTCATGGAGAGGGAGGAGTCCAGGATGAAGCCCAGGTTGCGTGAGTGGTCTGTCGGTTTGGGTGCGGCGCCCAGGGCGGGGGGCCACCAGGAGTCGTCCCAGGCGGAGGGTGAGGGACCCAGGATGAGGACTTCCGTCTTGTCTGAGTTCAGTTTCAGGCGGCTGGTCATCATCCATTCGGCTACGTGTTTCATCCCTTCGTGTAGGTCGGCTCTGGCGGTGGCGGGGTCGTTGGTCAGGGAGAGGATCAGCTGTGTGTCGTCGGCGTAGGAGATGATGTTGAGGTTGTGGTGGCGTGCGATGGCCGCAAGGGGGCTCATGTAGACATTGAAGAGGGTGGGGCTGAGCGAGGAGCCCTGAGGGACGCCGCAGATGACTTCCGTGGCTTCTGATCGGAACGGTGGTAGGCGGACTCTCTGAGTCCTTCCCGCGAGGAAGGAGATGATCCACTCCAGTGCCTTCGCCTGGATTCCGACGTTGCTGAGGCGTTGCACTAGGGTGCGATGGCAGACGGTGTTGAATGCCGCGGAGAGGTCCAGGAGGATGAGGGCCGCTGTCTCTCCGTTGTCAAGCAGGGCACGGATGTCATCGGTGGCAGCGATGAGGGCGGTCTCGGTGCTGTGGTTGGCCCGGAAGCCAGACTGTGAGGGGTCGAGGGATCCGTTCGTCTCGAGGAAGGCGGCCAGCTGCTTGTTGACTGTCTTCTCGATGACTTTGGCTGGAAACGGGAGGAGCGAGATGGGGCGGTAGTTCTTGAGTTTGGTGGGGTCCGCTGTTGGTTTCTTTAGTAGAGCGCTGAGTTCGGCGTGCTTCCAGCTCTCAGGGAAGGTGGCGGTGTCGAAGGAGATGTTGATGATGTCCTTCAGGTGTGGTGCGATGACAGCGTCGGCTTTGTTGAAGACGTGGTGAGGGCAGGGGTCGGTTGGAGATCCGGAGTGGATGGAGTTCATCGTGCGGATGGTGTCCTCGGTGTTGATTGGGGTCCAGGTGCTGAGGGTGGTGGTGGGGGGCGTTGGTGCGGTCGTGGGCAGCGTTGGTTGTGTCCTTCACCATTCCTTTGTTTCTCTTTCTGTGTCCTTCACTCCTACTTTATTTCTTAGTACCCTTTTATGACTTTTAATCTCCTGCCTTGTCTCTTGTATTTTGAAATATATATTATAATTATTATAACTTACTATTTTTTCTCTTCCACAGATATTAAATTTTGTAAAAATATGTAATTAAGTTTACATTACCTATAAGGTAAGTTTGACCAACAAAATTTACTTTCTCATCACTCTTTTCCTTAACCTCACTACTACTCTTCTCTCACCCACCCACACCCCCGTTCCCTTACTCCGCTTCCCTCACTTATTCGCATTCCCCATGTTTACTCCCCTTTCCCTCACTCCCCTCCCGCACTCACCTTCTTTTAGTCCCCCTTCTTTACTTCCCTTCCCCTCTCTTTCCTTCCTTCGCTCCCTCACTCATTCCCCTTCCCTTACTCACCTTACTCCATTTCACTCACTCCTTCTCTCACTCCCTCTGACCTCTCACTTCCTCACTCCCCTTTCCTCACTCTCTCTCTCTTAGCCTCACTCTCTCCGTCCTCTCACTCTCTCACTCCTCTTCCGTCACACTCACTCCCTATAACTCACCCACACTCCCTCACTTACCATTCTTTGCTTCCTCACTTAGTCCCTTTCTGTCACTCCTTCCTTCACTCCCTCTATCCCCTCACTTCCTCACTCCCCTTGTCTTACCCTCACTTACTTTTATCCACCCTCTTTCACCCCTCTTTACTCACGCTCTCTGCCCTTCTCTCACCCTCCCTCACCCCTGTTCCCTTACTCCAGTTCCCTCATTACCCCTTATTCCCCATCCTTCTCTCCCCTTCCCTTTACTTTCATCCCCCACTCACCTTCTCTCAGTACCTATGCTTCAGTCCTCTTCCCCTCTATTTCCTTCCTTCGCTCACTCACTCATTCCCCTTCCCTCACTCACCTTACTCCACTTCACTCACTCCTTCTCTCACTCCCTCTGTCCTGTCACATCCTCCTTCTCCTTCCCTCACTCCCTCTCTTTTAGCTTCACTACCTCTGTCCACTCACTCTCTCAGTCCCCTTCCCTCATGCTCACTCCCTATAACTCACCCACACTCCCTCACTTACCTTTCTATGCACCCTCACTCAGTCCCCGTCTCTCACTTTTTCCTTCACTCCTTCTGTCTCCTCACTTCCTCACTCCCCTTGTCTCACGCTCACTTGCCTTTATCCACCCTCTATCACCACTCATTTTCCTTTCCTCTCTCACTGTACTCCACTTCACTCACTCCTTCAGAATATGTAAGGAATATAGCTCTTCGGGGCGCTTCCGGGGGCGCTTACGCGGCACGTACATAGGCGCTTACGAAGGCGCTTCCGGGGGCGCTTATGCGGCGCGAATGAATGACGTTTTGCTCGATTTTCGGAAATGTGTTTGAAAGTCAAAATACGGTGATTAAAAATAAAAAATACTACTTTTGTGAGTATGCCACTTAATGTCTTGCATTATTATTTACTTTAAATACATACATATATTTTTTTGCGATCGCGGGAATAGCGCTCGCGCTACGTGTACGGCTGCGTTTACCGGTACGCGCTCCCTGAGTGCTCCAGGGTTTAAATATAAAAAAAAACTGGAAAAATACATTAAAAAAAAATATTATAAAAATATAGAATATTGGAATAATTAGAAAAAAATATAATAATTAATAGCTATAAAAATTAGCTATTAAAAAAACTTAAAAATTCACTTAAAAAACCATAGGTTTGACACTCGTTATAGTTAGGAATTAGAAGTTAAAAAACCTTTGAAATTCACAGAAAAAACCATAGGTTTGACACTCGTTATAGTTAGGAATTAGCATTTAAAAAACCTTTGAAATTCACTGAAAAAACCGTAGGTTTGACACTCGTTATAGTTAGGAATTAGCATTTAAAAAACCTTTGAAATTCACTGAAAAAACCATAGGTTTCACACCAGTTATAGTTAGCTGAACATTTTACTCATACAAAACCATTGAAATTCCCACGTTATAGTTAGTTGGACTCACTATAACTCGCGCGCCCGCAATCCACTGCTGATGATGTCACATATTACATCATTCATGACATGGTCAGTGACATCACTGATGACATCACTGATGACATCTCAAATGAAAATGACATCACTGATGACATCACAGATGACATCTCAAATTACATCACTGATGACATCACTGATGACATCATTCATGAGATAATACGATGCACCTCCTCACACTCTAATCTAACCTTTGATACACCCAGTATTAAATACAGACTACCATTCTTGAAACCATTGACACACCAATACCAGTTACTACATACACACTCACTGATTCCTAAGTCTACACACACATCTACTCACTCACCCATACAATCACTAATACATACAGTCACTCATCAATACAACACTATCATATGCACTCATACACCTACACAGACACTCACACACTGCCACTCATCCATGGAGTTACTCACATACCTAGTCAGTCATGCAAAGAATCAAACACACTCCCATTTCCTCATCTAGACAGTTATACACACAAAATCGTACTTATTCAAACATATACTAACACATACTTACTCTCTTTTACAATCACTGATACAAGTACACATTGATCCATACAGCCACTTACGCAATCACAGGCTCTCATGTATAGTCATTTATATATGCCAACTCTCACATACACTGTGTTTTACATATGTACTTACTTGGACATGTAGCACTGAGATATCCATTCAAACACCAACACACCCATGCAGACAGTCAACCGCCCATACAGTTGTTTCCTCATGCACTCTTGAACCCATACACCAAGTGAATCAACTGCTCACACATCTATGCACAGAGTCACACAACTCCAAGCCACCAACACACACACTCAGCCTCACATACAGATACTTGGGCAACCAATCAATAACCCATATAGCCACTCATATAGCTACTGATCAACACATGCAGCAGCTTACACAACAACAGACATAATGATTCACACATTCAGACAATTTACTCACTAACCCATGCATTCAGTAAGACACATTTAATCACTCACTCATACAGTCAGTCACGCACCTACTAAATCCTTCATCCAGACACTTATACATCCACTCATTCTTCAATATGTAAAACATATTTAAACTTTACAGAAACACACAGTCACTGGATGATGTCATTTGAGATGTCATCAGTGATGTCATTTGAGATGTCATCAGTGATGTCATTTGAGATGTCATCAGTGATGTCACTTACCATGTCATGAATGATGTAATATGTGACATCATCAGCAGTGGATTGCGGGCGCGCGAGTTATAGTGAGTTCAACTAACTATAACGTGGGAATTTCAATGGTTTTGTATGAGTAAAATGTTCAGCTAACTATAACTAGTGTGAAATCTATGGTTTTTTCAGTGAACTTCAAAGGTTTATCAAATGCTAATTCCTAACTATAACGAGTGTCAACCCTAAGGTTTTTTCAGTGAATATATATATATATATATATATATATATTGTCTACTGGCGGTCGCCAGTAGATAGTTATAGTTAAAACCTAGTTTCCATTGGAAATCCGCAACATTCTATTAGGAATAACTTTGGCGCCGGTGGACGAATCTTCGCAAATTTCTCCAAGAAAATGGCCTGCTCTGCTCCGCTCCTTCCCTGAAAGTTTGGGGGTGATTCGTGTAGCGGGGGCCGAGAAAAAAGGGGTGTCCCAAAATGTGTTTTCCCCATGCAATTTTCCATAATACTTTTAGCCGGAGCTACAGCCTGAACGGCTGAACGGAATACAGCAAATTTGGCAAAAAGGTAGAGTTCTGTTCGCAGATGGGCCTTTTTGTTAAATGGTGTAAATCCGTTCAGTAGTTCGTTAGAAAATCTAAAGTAAAATCATAACTATATATTGGAGGTGTTACGGTAAGCTTAGGTAAGCTTACTGTAAGCTTACTGTACTCTGTACCTTCCCGAGCACGAGCTGAATGCTAATTGGCTGTCAACTGTCTGTCAACACTCCAAACCAGAAAGTGTTGGCAGCCATCTTGTACCTCGGTAGACTGAGACACAAGAAAGGAGAAAAACAAACGTGTAGAACGCAAAAAGGGGGCAGGGTAGAAACACCCTGACCCCCTAGGCCTGCCCAGGGGGTCCCACAAGGACCCCCAAGGCCCCCACAATTTTTTTTTGCCAAAAATCACAGGGTACGAGTACCGTACGAGTACGGTAAGCTTACTGTAAACTTACTGTACTCTGTACCTTCCCGAGCACGAGCTGAATGCTAATTGGCTGTCAACTATCTGTCAACACTCCAAACCGGAAAGTGTTGGTAGCCATCTTGTGCCTCGGTAGACTGAGGCACAAGAAATCAGAAAAGCAAACGTGTAGAATGCAAAAAGGGGGCAGGATAAAAACACCCTGACCCCCTAGGCCTGCTTAGGGGTTCCCACTAGGACCCCCAAGGCCCCCCCAATTTATTTTTTTGACAAAAATCACGGGGTATGAGTACCGTACGAGTACCGTACGTGTACCTTTCCGAGTACGAGCTGCATGCTCATTGGCTGTGAACACTCCAGACCAGGAAGTGTTGGCAGCCATCTTGTGCTCCGTAGACCGAGGCACAAGAAAGCAGAAAAACAAACGTGTAGAACGCAAAAAGGGGGCAGGGTAGAAACACCCTGACCGACTAGGCCTGCTAGGGGGTCCCACAAGGACCCCCAAGACCCCCCCAAATTTTTGGGGGGGACAAAAATCAGGGGATACGAGTACCGTACGAGTACCTTTCGGAGTACGTGCTGCATGCTCATTGGCTGTGAACACTCCAAACCAGGAAGTGTTGGCAGCCATCTTGTGCTCAGTAGACCGAGGCACATGAAAGCAGAAAAACAAACGTGTAGAACGCAAAAAGGGGGCAGGGTAGAAACAGCTTGACCCCCTAGGCATGCTCAGGTGCCTTGATTTTTTTTTTTTTAAACCCGGTTTGCTTTTTTTCAAATTACCCCGCAAGACGACCAAATCCCGGGGGCATTGTGAAAAAGAAGTGTGGGGGGGCCGCAATCCCCCCCACACTGCCCCGGGGACCACCACCCCCGGGGCAAAGCAACGCAGCCCCATGGCACATACTGTAGGTTCCAGGTGGGCTAGTTGGCCCCCATGGACCCACAGTATGCAAGGGGAATTAGTTCCCCCTCTGCAAAAGCGCCCGGGGGCTGTGTTGCAGAGAGGTGTAAAAAGGGGCATGGCCTCATTACACCTCTCTGCAATGCAGCCCCCTGGCGCATACTGGCGATTCCTGGTGGGCTAGTTGGCCCCGAGGGACCCCCAGTATGCAAGGAGAATAAGTTCCCCCTCTGAAAGAGTGCCCAGGGGCTGCGTTGCAGAGAGGTGTAAAAAGGGGCGTGGCCTAATTACACGTCTCTGCAACGCAGCCTCCTGGCGCATACTGGAGGTTCCCGGTGGGCTAGTTGGCCCCCAGGGACCCCCAGTATGCAAGGGGACTTAATCCCCCAACTTAGAACACTCTACAGGGTGCGTTAGCACAGTGGTGAAGGTAGTGGGCGGGGCTTGAGGGGATGTGAGTGCAAACATGCCATGAGGAGCGTTTTAAGTTGGGGAAATAATTCCTGTTCAATCCAGAGGTCCCCTATGGGGCAACTAGTCCAACAGGTATCTCCAGTAAGCGCCACGGAGCTGTGTTGCAGAGTGTTGTAAAAAGGGGGCGTGCCCTTTGAACGACTCTCTGCAACACAGCTGCCTGGTGCATACTGGAGGTACCTGGTGGGCTAGTTGGCTCACAGGGGTCCTCAGGATTGAAGAGGAATTAATTCCCCAATCTAGCTCACTACTATTCCCGAAAAGCAAATTTAACTGTACTTACCAGTAACTTGAATTTCCTTCCATAGGATAGCCTTCTATATAAATATATATAAATTAAAAAAATATTAAATAAAAAAAATATATATTACAATTTCAATATTTTTAAAAACATTTTTTTCAATTTATATTAAAAATGTGTAATGTAATTTAACAAATAAAATAGGGCGATGATCCGATCTCACAACAAATGGAATGCCCCACAAAAAGAATTTAAAATGATGTATTGACCAAAACACAGCCAACGCTTCTCTCTCAATGCAAGAATAATTCAATTCTGCATCCTTCAAAGCTCTTGAAGCAAAAGCCACCACAACTTCCTCCCCAGTCACAATCTGAGAAAGTACCGTGCCAATACCTTTAAGGCTGGCATCGGTAGTGACAATGGTTTTTAACTCGGAATCAAAATAACCCAAAGTGGGCATTTTGCCAATCTCAGATTTTATCAAACAAAATGCTTCTTCACAATCATTAGACCAAGTGAACCGTACACCCTTTTTTAACAGAGATCTTATAGGCTCAACAATGCTTGCAAAACCTTTAACAAATTTGGAATAAAATTCTGCCATGCCCAACAAAGACTTAGCCTGGTCTTTATCTTCTGGAGCTGGTGCTTTGACAATACTCTCAGCCAATTCTAACTTCGGTTGTATCCCTTTCCCTAAAATTACATGCCCAAAATAAGTGACTGAGTCTAAACCAATTCTGCATTTCTCTTTCTTAACTGTGAGTCCCCTGTCAGTTAATCTGCCTAACACTGATCTCAACACAGCATCATGTTCCCTTGCATCCACTCCATAAATTAAAATATCATCCTGGAAAAACATCACATTCCGTAGATCACCAAGAACCATCTTCATCACCCTTTGAAAGCAAGCAGCAGCGGAGGCCAATCCAAAGGGCATTCTTAAGAACTGATAAGCACCAAGGGGTGTAACAATAGATGTTAAGTGTCTGGACTCTTGATGTAAAATAATTTGGTGGTATGCAGAAGAGAGATCTAGAACACTAAATATGTTTGCTCCTTTCAGAATGCTAACTGATTCAGATATATTCGGCAAAGGTTGCCGATCAACCCAAATACATTCATTGAGTCCACGCAAATCCACACACATTCTTACCGCTTTTCCACCATCCTTGGGTGCCAAAACTATTGGACTTAACCATTCTGAAGACTCTATTTCTTCTATTACACTCAATTTCAAAAGTTTCTCAATCTCCAATTTCAAAGGCTCAACCATTATATTCGGAACTTTTCGAACTTTATATACACATGGTTTAGCTGAATTCTTAAGGATAATCTTGTGTTCAAATCCCTTTAAACATCCCAATGTATCTGAGAACACTTTAGGAAACTCAGAAAAAATGTTGTTAGATTCGGACACACTGCTAACTCCTTCATGAAGAGCAGAAGAAATTAAGTCTTCCATAAACATGACTTGATCATGAGTATTTTTGGCACATGGATTTAGGATTATACCAAAATCATGTTGATGTTTCCATCCGAGAAGATGATCTCCTCTCACAGCCACATAAACTTACCCAATGATTTCTTTACCCCTGAAAGAAATCTTGGCTACTGTATATCCCAAAATATCTATTTTTGATCAACCATAACTTAAAGGAGCAATGTCTGGGGGCAAAAGTGGAACATTTTCTAGACCAACAACCTCATCCCAAATTTTGTTTCCCATCAATGTAAAAGGAGATCCTGAGTCCGCCATAAGTTTAAATACATACTTGTCAATACCAATATCACAGAAAGGCATAGTGATACGCTCAGAATCAACATCCTCTCCAAAATCCTTTACATTTGATATCACCACAGTGCGTACAATGTCAGATACATTTTCATTAGACTCTTTCTTTTTGTTAGACTTACAAACACGAGCATCGTGACCTTTACCCCCACAATTGTTACAAATACTATCTCTTGCAAAACAATTCAGATAATTAGAAGTGTGAGAAAAACTACCACATCTGAAACAACGCTTTCTCTGGTTACGATATGAGCGTTGTTGCCGAAAATCTCGTTCTTGGGTAAAGAAGTCTCTCTATTAAAGGAAGGACGACTCTCTTGAGAACCCTTCTAAGTTGACAAGTTCTTTTGAGGCAATTTGTTTCTTGCATTAGCCGAAACTTTGGCAATAGCATCAGGGGATTCCTCTAAAAAATTCATCTTCTTCTAGTTGATGTATGACATCTTGATTTTTCTTTTTAACGTCAACAGAAGTGTGATTTGCTTCCTCTTTATTTTTTCTTATCTCTTTAACCCAAGTAGAGGTATTCTCCATGCCTACTACAATATCCATAGCCTCTTTTAAAGAAGGATTCTTTGATAACAACTTTTCTTGGACTCTTGCACTGTTCGTACATCTCACAAGCTGATCTCTCACAAGTGATTCAGCTAAATCCCCAAAATCACACGTGCGTGCAAGAGTTTTTAAAACAGCTACATATGTACCAACACGTTCAGCTGGACCTTGTACACAAGTGAAGAATCTGTGGCGTTCTAAGACAACATTAATTCTAGGACCAAAATAATTTTCTAGCATGGACATAGACATTTCAAAAATGTCAGAAGGTTCACCATCAGCACCACCCACTGGTATAGTGTCCATGCTATCCTAAGTGTGCCTACCTTCAACCCCTAAATTATGCAATAAAATTGCCTGTTTTCTGAAAGCTGAAAACTTTTCCCCACCAATGCCACCAAATAGAAATCAAAAAGATTCCGCCACCTTTTCCAAGGGAGTATAGGTTCTCCCTCCTCAGAGAGAAATGGTGGGGGTTGTGACATACTGGAAGCAGTAGTCATGTTGTAAAACTAAAAATAAATAACTGATGTGGATAAGAAAACAAAAAGGTCAAATTCAAGAAAGAAGGGTCCTCTTTTTAAAAAAAAAAAAAAAAAACCCTCACATCCCGATAAACGAAGGAAAATCAATGTGCTGTCGTGCACATCGACGTTGTGAAAGTGGTAATCCAAAGATACACTGCTGTGTGTATCAGCGTTGCTAAGCTAGTCAAAATGCGCTGCCGTGCGCATCGGCGTTACCATGGTAACCAAATGCATTGCCATGCAGAGTTAGGAAAGAAATTAAAATAGCCGCTGTAATGACGTTGTTTGCGTCGCAACGTGATGACGCTGCACGTGGCGTGCGTCGAGGTCAAGGTTCTTCAGTATCACAGTGCATCGCGTTCAAAGATGGATGTCAGCAGGAGAGCGAGCGCGCAAACGATGCCACACACGCGATGGCACACGCGGCCTGGGCCACAAGCGATGCTCCACTCGAGAAGGTTCAAAGGAAAACAAAGCGCAACGGTAATCGTTGAACCAAACCAATACCTGTTTTTCGAAATTTGTTGTTTGTTTTGAGATATCAGCGCAATGACAAATAGAAGATCAATGCTTTCCAATGTAAACCAAAGATACAGTATTAACCAGTAGGTAATATATATTCACACAAAAAAACATAGGTTTCAGGGGTGTTATAGTTAGCTGGACATAACTCCATTATAGTTAGTTTTGCTAACTATAACTCACGTGCCAACAATGCACTGCTGATGATGTCACATATTACATCATTCATGACATGGTCAGTGACATCACTGATGACATCACTGATGACATCTCAAATGACATCACTGGGTGTGTGGATTCTAGCTGCCATTTTAGAAAAGTCATGCAGGATCTGCGTACAGTGTGCGACGGCTGCGTGTTTCTCAGTTACATCATATACATTTAATATAACGTGATGTGCGCGATTGGTATGCGACCAGTCCGCGACTCCTGCTCCGGCGCATTCGCGACACATGTACATTACAGTACGCAACGCTTGCGTGGTGGCGGGTCCTGCATGACGTCATATAAGTGCTGGGGCGCGCTGGGTGCGCGACTCCTGCAAATTTTTCAATGTTTTAAAATGATATGTATGTGTCTTTAATATACATATTAGGGCAAGAGATTAGCTAAGATATTCATAAAAAGAAATACATTTGTACTTATAATAAACTGCTTCGCGAGTGCAGAGTCCGCGGATCCCATGTGACCTAAAAAAAAAAGATTTCATTGGTTCATAACTTTTCCCACTGTAACTATTGAAGGACCCCACCCATTTTAATCATTCTTGTTGGAGCATCTTTAGAGAGACATGTCTTTCCCTACAAAAACCCTTTTTGCTTGTTTATTTGTTTTTTTCTAAAAATATCAAACAAAATGGCATCTGGACAGCAACAGCAGCAGGGGGAAGTATCTTCTGAAGAAGAATTCTTGCAGGAGGCACCACATCCACAGAGGCCAGAATCTGTTGTGTGGAAATTCTTCACTTTTGCACCTGGAGAGAAGAAAGTAAATGCGAGAAAGGTGACATGCAAAATTTGTGACCGAGTCCTGTTAAGAGGCAGAGAAAAAAAAATATTCTTGTGGCACTGCTTCTATGTACAAGCATCTCCGAACCACACATCCTCTCAATCTTGCTCGGGAGGAAATGAGGCGAGCTGCTTTGAACCCCTTACCTGCTGTGGCAAGTACGTCTGGAGCGTCCTCAGGAACACTTGTAATGGAAATTACGCCAGAATTCGCCTTTCTCGAGCAACACTGCGTGAAATGTAAAAAAATGATATGCTTTGTTGAGCAGTCGTGGATGCAGTTTGTGCTGCGCAATGCAACCATTGATGTTCATTTTTTGGTTTTTTTGGTTTTGGAATGATAAGTAATTCCAAAAGTTTCTTATTTTATTCGTTCTTTTTTTTGTTCATTTTTTGAAAAAAACACCCAAAAAATACAAAATTGTTAAAAAAAATACAAAAGAAAAAGAACTACCTTATCTGGTTAAAGAAAGAAATATAATTGTAAGGAAATGTGTGAAAGTTTGGTTGAATATACATATACAGCATGATTGACTGAAAGAATGAATTAGTAGTGTATGGTGAATTTATAGGTGAGGATTTATGAGGAAGTACTGCAGCGTGACACTGCAAGCTCTGTAGCTGCACTGCACTGTGGCACTTCCAAAGCACAGGGATGTGACATATGTACATGAATATGTTGCAACTCTGTACTTCCATTTGCACTGCTGCACAAACTGCAGCCATGCGGTGACACAGGCACCCTTGCACCATCATGGTGCAAGGATGTATGTGTCATGTGGATATTGTTTTTGTGCAGGAAGGCACACCTTCCTGCACCAAAACAATCAGAAAAGGCATTTTCCTCTTTCAATGTATTCTGTGGAATGCAGCATGCATTGAAAGAGGAAAAAATGATGAGAAATTAAAACAGTTCTCCTTGTTGCGCCTTGCTACACCAACTATAGGATGGCTCAGCATTTACACACAACTCCAGATTTACGATTTCTCATAAATCTGGAGATGTGTCTTGTTCTATGGGTGTTATTGAACGCCCCTTCAACGCAAAGTTCTGTGTACGAAGGGGTTGTATTTCAAAGGAGAGGAAAAACCACGCAGGGTGGCTTTTCCTCACCTTGTAAATATGAAGGAGTGCCTGGCGCCATCACTACGTTACAAAAAGTGACGTACTGGTGGCGCAGGGTGCTTATAAATCTGCCCCATAAGTGCTTAGGTATTGGCACACTGATACAATAAGAACATAGTGCTGGATGGGTAATTGAAGAATTGCATGAGACGGACAGGAGGAATCCTAGGCTGCATGGGTACTACTTTAGTATTTAATGGAGTGGACCAATAGTATGTATCTGCTTAGAGGTTTGTAGGGATTATGCACAGAATATTTTATGTGTACTTTTGTTGGTGCCTAGGTCATTTTTATAAGAATACCACTACTAACTGGAATGATGACAGTGCTGCAAACGGAGTGAACACTGAATTTATAGGTGCTTATGTATTGGTGGAGTTATAGGATAAGTAGATAGTGGTAGATAAGTGATTAAAGAAGTGCATAGTACAGACTGGACTATTCATACACTGCATGAGTACTAACTGGGTATTTAGAAGGGCGTATCAATAGTATGTAGCAAGTTAGAGATCTGCATGCATATTGTAGAAAACATTGTACCTGTACTTGGGTTAGTAGCTAGGCCATTCCTTAAGTTTATGACTAATAACTGGATGAATTTCAGTGCTGCAAAGAGAGTGCATGCTAAATTTATAAGTGCTTAGGCATTGGCAGAGTGATAGGATACGTACATAGTGCTGCATGGGTGAATGGACAAGTGCATGGGACAAACAGAAGGATTCCAAGACTGCATAGGTACTGAGTATTTAAAAGACTGTATCAATGCTATATAGCTGATTAGAGGTCTGCATGCATAGTGCACAGAATATTGTAGCTGTACTAGTATTGGTGTGTCTATTGTTTTGAGAATGGTAGTCTGTATTTTAGGGTGTAAGGAGGTGCATCAGATGATCACGTGGATGACGTCATCAGTGATGTCATTTGAGATGTCATCAGTGATGTCATCAGTGATGTCGCTGACCATGTCATGAGTGATGTAATATGTGACATCATCCACACTGCATTGCGGGGGCGCGAGTTATAGTTAGCACAACTAATTATAATGGCCGAATTTCTCTTGTTTTGTATGAGCAAAAAGGTCCAACTAACTATGACTTCCATGAACCTGTTGTTTTTTCAGTGAATTTTATATATATATGTATTTAT
Organism: Lissotriton helveticus; assembly: GCF_964261635.1. Taxonomy (NCBI): domain Eukaryota; kingdom Metazoa; phylum Chordata; class Amphibia; order Caudata; family Salamandridae; genus Lissotriton; species Lissotriton helveticus. Next base: position 1,914,331,679 of record NC_136061.1, on the reverse strand, counting down.
TTTTCTCTCACTCTTACAAGGAAGGAATCAGCACTCAGGTTGTGGTTTGGAAGTATTTAATCTGCAAAGTTTCGGCTCGTCCGAACCTTGATAACGATACAAGACGTCACTGTAACATCCTTATTTGAATGTACAAATGCCTCCAGTTGCCAACATTAACAAAGGACTACATATTACTTTGGTCCAAAAAAAGCTGCCGGCCATATTGGCCTGGTCACAATGTGAAAATTCAGGAATTGATACAATAAAGAAAAGAAAACAAGTGTTAATATGCACACAATGTCATTTCAGGATATCTTGCCCCTGACCGCCATACCTGTATATTCATCAACATGACTTATTCATAATAAACATACTTAGAATTGCAAACATCAACATAAACAATGGACTACTCATTACTTTAAAGTGAAAGGTTATCGGCCATATTAATCTGGGCACGTTGCGTATTATAATGGTTCTTACACGAAAGAAAAGAAAAACAGGGGTGTTAATATACACACACTAGCCCTAAATAAAGCTCTAGCGATTATAGTTCCATTCCATTCACAGCTCATTTGAGATGTCATGAGTGATGTAACTGACCATGTCATGAATGATGTAATGTCTGAGGTCATTAGCAGTACATTGCGGGGGCGTAAGTTATAGTTAGCTCGAGTAACTATAACTGCTGAATTTCACTGGTTGTGTATGAGTGAAATCTGAGTCCATCCCTGTAATCTTTGTTTTCCAGAAAATGTCTAGTTTTTTTTAACGTTAAGTAAGATGCATGTCACAATGTATGGTGGGGGTTGGAAGCAGGGCTTGGCATTGTGCTGCCCCTACCCGAGCTTGCTGCTCCTGCCTTCCCTCCTCCTAGCCATCCATTGTCCAAGTCCATGTCCATGCTCCCTTATTACAGCCCTGTGTGGCAGTTGTTCTGCCACTGGCCTTCCCGCCTTCTCTGAACAGTTAGCTTGCTGCCCCATCCACCTCCTCCCTATCCTCTGTTGTCTGAATCCAAGGACTAGCCTCCTCCCTCCTGCCTTGCATTGTCTGATGTGCTGCCACTGCCCTCCATTTAGCATGATGTACCACTCCACTCCTCCTGCACTCCATTGCCCAATTCTTTACCCCATCATTGACCACCTGCTTAGCCGCTGTGCTTAGCTTGCTACCCCTATTCTCCTTCCCCCTGCCCTCTGATATCTGTGTGCATGTCCCTGATCCATCCTTTTTGCCCACCATGTTCCATGGACTGGCCACTCTTATCTACTCTGAGTGTTCTGTTGAGCTGCCACTCCCCTCCCACCTGCCTAGCATTGTCAGATGACTGTAACTGTGCCACCTCCACCCTGCCTGTCAACATTCCATGCCCCTATACCCTTCCTCCTGTCCTCCATCGTCCATTTTACTGCCACGCCATTCTACCCTCCCATGTCTGTTGTGCTGCAACTGCTCCTCCTGCCTGCCCCGCGTGGTCTGTTGTGAGGCCCCTTACCCTGAACTCTCTTGTACGTGCCCAGGTCCTGACCCTCCCTTCTATCCTCCATGGTCCTTTGTGCATGCCCCTGCACCCTCTTTCTTGCCCATCATAGTCTTGTGCTGCCACTAACTCTCCCGCTTGCCATGCATGGCCTTCTGTGCTACCACGGTCCCTCCCACCTTCCCTGTGTGGTCAGCTAGCTGCACCTGACAACCTCCCACCTTCCCTCCATGGTCTGTGTGTATGCCATTATAGTCTCACTGTTGCTCTCCATGGTGTGTCTTGCTTCTAGTGCCCATCCTGCCTGACCTCCATTGTCATCTTGCTGCTCCTGCCCTTCCCCCTTGCCCCCACCCTCTGTTTCCATGTGCAGCCCCTGTTCCCTCTCTCCTGGCTTGTCTGTTCAATTGTAATGCAGTTGATCCATCCCTCCAGCCCTTTATGGTCTGTTATGCTGCAGCTTTCTCTACCGTCTGTCCATTATGGGCAGCTAGCTACCATTGCCTCTTTCCCCTCTGTTCTCTGTTGTCCATGTGCATGGTCCTGTCCCTCCCTATTGCTTTCTATGCATTGTTGTGCTGCACTCCTGTCCCGCATGCCCTGTGTGGTGTATTGTGCTGCTGCAAACCCCGATGCCTGCCCTGTAGGGTCAATTTGGTGCACCTCTCCATGTCCCTGCTGTCCTCTGTTATCCGAGTCCATGTCCCTTCTCCAATTCCTCCTGCCTTCCATGATCCAATGTGCCATACTTGCTAACATTTTGAACTTGGTAAGAGGGAGATTTTGAAAAAAAACTGGGGTATTGATTTTCCCCTTTGACTTACATTGAAAAAGAGGAGATTGTACACAGGAGACAGATCAAATAAAGCCCATTTGGGCTTATAAACATTGGACGTTTCCTGGCTGAATCTGGTCTGGTGGCATGTATGGTTGTACTACCACTGCCTCTTCCTTCTGCCCACAATGGTCTAATATATTGCCACAGCCTCTCTTGCCAGTCCTGTATTGTTGGTTTGTTGCCCCTGCCCCCCTTTCCACTGCCCTCCATAGTCTATTGTGCTGCCACTGCCCTTCCTGCCTGCCCAGTGTGGTCAAATTGTTGCGACTGCACCCTCCTACCTGCCTTCAATTTTCAGAGTCCGTGCCCCTGGCCTCTGTGTCTCTTAACAGTATCCTAATGAACAACTAGATTGCTAACATTCTATATTTATTACAAAAGTATAGGGAATATGACCAGTTTTACATAATTAATTACTTGGAACTTGGAAAGTCCTGGGAAGATGTCCAATCAGAGGATGATCGAGAATTGACAGATCATCTGGATGATGACTGGTCCGATTGGGAAGAACATCCTGCCAGAGCAGTCTCTCTTTTTTGTGAAAAGCAAGCGGAAACAACAGACAAACTGCTTATTCACATGAAGGATCTACATGGATTTGACCTTCTTAAAATGAAATCACACCTCGGGTTAAATTTCTATCAGCAAGTGAAGTTTGTGAATTTCATTAGAAGAGAATTCCACATGTGTCGCTGTCACTTCTGCCAAGAGACGTTCCCTTCAAAGGGCGAACTAATAGTCCATATGGAAGGGACCAAACACGTAACTTTACTTCCGGATGGATGTACCTGGGATCAACCACAGTACTACTTTCCTACCTATGAAAATGATACGCTGTTGTGCACTTTAACAGACAGTGATGGGGAATTGACAAATGAAGATCGAAATGAAGATGTTCCTGTCATTGCAGAAGATATATCAGACCTGGAAAACCTCAAGCACAGCAGTGTCCTAAACCAACTACTGTGAGAAGAAACCATTACAAAATGAAGACAAAATATGTTAACGATTTCACATCACCATTCTTGTTTAAATTTACCTTCCACGCATAAATAAATGATGTTTTATTTTGTCGCAAATTCAGCTACCATTCTGGCCTTAAATTATTAATCTCTACAAGTATCTTTCTTTCCTTTTGCTATTTTCTTTGCTATACATGACTTTCAACAGAGGACTGACAAAGAATTTGTTCTTATGTTCCCATATATTTCATGTACATAGCAGTGGGTACTACTCACTGCCTATAGACATGATTTCTCCAGTGGTACTTGTGGTTTTTTATACATCGAACTCCCCACTATTATGTCATTCCTAGAGTGCCCTGAACACAAGGATATATCTCGCTTACAACTCACTTTGTAAATATTTTTTTTGATTAGACTATACACATTAGATAGTGTGATTATATTGAGTCATTTTTGCTTTTTCATAAATAATGTGTTTTAACTTTCAATTGTCTATTGAAATTATAATTGCTATGCCCCCATATATTTTGAATTCCGTTATTAAGAACAGTATGATAGGTTATATTGGAAATGTTCTTCTTTTTTTTAATTTTTTTTATTATTATTTCTTTATTTCGGCCGATTGGCCATAAAAGACACATATATATGCATAGTAAAACAGAGGATCATAACAGTAAACATACACCAATACTTTAAAACATTCAATTTGTTAAAATACGGTACAAAATTAATTTTCAGCATCCTCATTTAAACACATTTCATTTAACAGCTGGAGTTTTGGGCTTATACAAAGGTCCTACTCAAAGCAACTGACCAAGTTTCCTGCGAACAATATACACAGAATAAAGGAACCTACTGATACTGAATACAATAAACTGGGCTGTATTAGTTTTTATAATCCTATATGCTGTAAAACAGGATCTAGTTCCTAGGAGAGTGCACATGGGTTTAAGCCATCTCATTCGAGCCTTCGAATACGCTTTACATATAAATAGCATGTGAACCTCATTCTCTATACAGGAATCTGAGCACATAGAACATTTCCCATTTTTGCCATTCAGGCATCCCAATTTTTTCTTTGACCAGCGTTCTATATTGGAGTTCAACATAAGGATTCCATACCTAAATTTTAAAAAAAGAGACTTCGCAATAGGTGGCTCTATTTCATCCAAAAAGGATTCAAAACGGGGTTCATCTTTGAAGGATAAAAAATCTTGAATTAAGGACCCAGTTCTACTTTCATATACAAGCCTATTAGTCATATAAGACCAAAATGCTCGTTTTACTATGGACTTAGCAAAGGCCGGTAGATTATCTGGATTCTCCCACAGCGAGTACAAGCCCAGAATTGAGAACCACTTTTTAATGTGCACAAGCCATTGGATAGAGTGGAAAGAATCAAGATCCAGTAATTCTCTAAGACCATTTCTATATTCGAGCAATTCTGGAGTAGACCATACCCTAATCCAAAAGATTAATGGTCTTATAATGGTAAAGTAATCAGTTCTTTTGAAACTCAAATCAAGCTGGAGGGGAATTAAGGGTGTACTGTTAGGGACCCTTACAATAGCTCTCATAAATTTATTGTCCAGGCCCTGGAAACTATCCCTGGCCCAAGGTCCCCATATCTCAGCCCCGTACAAGGCGGCAGATTGAATTTTAAATTTAAAAAGTTCGAGAACAGGGGTTACACTCTTGCTTGTACTAGCATTCAGTCTGCTGATAATTGGTTTGACGTTGTGAGCATATGACACCTTACTTTTCTCGATTTGGGCCTTCCATGCTAATTTAGAATCAAGTACTACCCCCAGATAGGAAAAGTTTTCCACAGTTCCTAATGTCTGGCCATTCAGAGTCAAATTCCCTCTGTCCGGTTTACTGGGGTTCAGTGCCATACACTTAGTTTTATCAGCGTTTATTTCTAATCCCTTGGTCACACAATAACAGCTAAAGGAGTTTAAGAGTGCCTGGAGGCCCTTCTTGGTTTGGGATATTAAGAAGGTATCATCCGCGAAGAGCAACGCAGGCACCCTCTCTCCATTAAGCTGTGGGGAATCATTAATACAACCGTTCAAATAATCAGGCACATCATTGACAAATAAGGAAAATAAGGTGGGGGCCAAGACGCATCCTTTGCCGAACACCACGCTCAATGGGAATGTTACGCGTCAGTTCACCATTTGGACCCCACCTGATGTTAGCGTGGTTTCTAGCATGTAACTCAATTATTTGAACCAAAAGACACCCTGGCAGACCAGCTTCACTCAAGGCCCTCCAGAGCAGGTTGCGGGGGACAAGGTCGAATGCCGCTCTCAGATCTACGAAAGCTACATACAAATGACCTTTCCTAATGTGCACGTATTTCCAAATTATACAGCAGAGTCTAAAGATCTGATCTATGGTACTGGTCTTACTCCTAAAGCCTGCTTGAAATTTAGAGAGTATTGCTGATTCCTCCAGCCAATCATTAATCCGAAATAGTAAATGTTTGGCATAGAGTTTTTGCAGGGTGTCCATTAAGCTGATTGGTCTGTAATTTGAAGGTACAGATCTATTCCCCTTTTTAAAAATTAAAACAACTTCTGCTGCACGCCAACTATCTGGAAATTTACAATTTTTCGACAAAACATTGAACAAGCGATTTATATAAGGAGCCCAAACTTCATGTTTATATAAATCTCCCGGTATTTTATCAGGGCCAGGAGCTTTACTATTTTTTAGTTAATTAATTGCCCTTTTTGTTTCCTCAAGTGTAAAGTCAAGACATTCAATAGGTGGAGGGGGCCATGGTATCTCGTCGACACCACTATTATGTTGTTTATAAAGTGATGTGAAGTGTGTCACCCAAGTCAATTCATCTAAAAACGTGTCCTTCACAGCTCTACCTGCATGCCCCTCATTTGCAACCAGCCTCCAAAAGCCAACATTGTCATTTAGTTTTGCAGCAACTAACATCTCAGCCCAGATCGATTCTTCCCATAGTTTTTTTGCAGTTTTTTGGGCACGCTTATACTCCTCCCTTGCTGATTTGACTTCTTCCTTTGATTTACTTTTAATAGCAAACAAAAGCTGCCTCTTAGCCAACCTACATGAGTGATCATACCATAGTTTTCCATGGCATCCTACTCGTACATTTTGTTGCTTTTTCTTAGGCATTTTTGACAAACAAGTTTTTAGTTCATTGAAAAAGACATTGTGTAATTCGAAAAAGTGATCAAAATGATCAGGTAAAAAAGGTTGACCAGCTATAGGTCCAAACATTGTCCCAAAGAGCGAATATACCGATGCTAAGGCCTTACCATCAGACAAGATATAGGGCCACTTTAGTGCACGTCTATTATTATTAATGTGTACCTGCTCACACGGATTACCAGTGACAATCTCAGTCGATGTAATAGTTGAGTTGGCAGGGATGTCACTAATCAGTTGCGCATCGATGTAAAGTTCTAAGGGATAGTGATCACTTTCCTCCCTACTTGCCACTTTTAGGTCAGCCAAATAATGCCAAATACTTAGTGAAACAAGTATAAAGTCTAAGTTACTTTTTGATTTTGCAAAAGTTGGTTTTTTTGTCAGGTCGGATGGGAGGCGGCCATTGCATGCTCTGAGACCATGATCTGCAGTTAGCCTCAATAGTTGGACAGCCAGAGTAGAGCATTTAACGCAATTTGAAGTCTCAAGCTGGGGAATTTTATACGCTTGATCTTCATCCTCAAAGACATCAATAATCCCAAGAACCGGTTCAAAGTTGCAGTTTAAGTCGCCTCCCAAGATTACCGGAGCATCACCAACCACCTTTTTCAAGAAGTGGTCCAATGTTTCCAGAGTAGGTGAGACCTTGGAGTGGCCAAGGGGTCTGTTATAGACATTAACAATGTAGCATTCATTCCCCTTTAAGGTTACAAGTTTTAAAGCCAGAATATCAGGAGTTCCTGTGTCAATGGTTTCAACCCTTACTGTCAGGGTAACTTTAAGCCATGTGATCAATCCCCCTGACGGCCTCCCCCTGTCGGGCCTTACTGCCTCAATACCAAAGGTTTTATATCCGATCCTATGCGGAATATCCATTGCCCATGTTTCTTGCAATAGACAAAAATCACTGGAGTCAACATTATCAGCCCATTCTGGGTCTTTCAGATTTTTGCCGACACCAGCAATGTTCCATGACAAAATAAGCAACTGTGGGATTGGTCCACTACTAGAACAGGTGTAGTCATCAATGGGCGGCACAGGTTCCGACTGTGAATTTACACTATCTAGCTGTATGTCAGCAGTTTCGTTCTCCGCTTCGGTGGACACAACCCTTACTACAATGTTAGTTTCATCATCAAGACAGCCCTCATCCAGGGATGGTAAGTTCGCTACTGAGAGTCTTTCCTTAATCTGATGGTCACATATTCTGCTATTACTCTTGACTCCCGCTTCCTTGCTCTGTGATAACTTACTTTTATTAGTTCTGGGACAGTTATTCCCATCACCAAGTATACAGTAAGTGTCATATAGCTTAGGGATACAGTTTGGCATAGACTCAAGTCAGTCAACAGCATCTAAGCAACAGAACCTATTAAAGGTGGGAATACCATTCCACATATTTTGGTCAGCCTGTCTGGCCAGATTTGGTACATAACCTTGGTGCTGTTTAACAGTATTCCAGTTGAACCCATAGTTTAAAGGCCTAGGTGGTGGATAAAAAAAACGATAAAGGCCTAGCTTCAATAGGTGATGTATCTCCATATGATTTCCATGTGCAAATCTGATCGGCACTATGGGGTTCCTCAAATGAAATAACTATACAGTCACCCGGAATTGATTTAGCTATAGGTCCTACCCATGGAACCCTGCGAACCATAAGGATTTTACTTTTCATATGGTTTGGAATCGGTTTATTTGAATTTAACCAATAGACCACCTTGTTTTTTAGAGATTGAAAGTTCTCTTCATATTGGTTTCCCAATTCAGGTACCCCGGTGAGAACAATTACAAAAGGACTGGCATCAGGAGGCAGATCAATATACCCTCCTTTAAAGTTGTTGTAAGCATGGCCTGATTGAAAATTAGACGTGTTTGTTCTGTTGGAAAAGGATCTATCAGCCAGGGATTTGTTAAGGCCAAGAGTAGTATGAGTATTGGCAAGTATATTGGATGAGGATTCGGAACGGGAGTATTGGGGACAGAGGAATGGGTAACACCAACATTAGCCAATTGTGACTTTTTACTTTGTACAGGACCATTCAACGAGGGTTTGCTAGTGATGTTTACAGATGGCGGGTTCAAAGGTGTAGAATTAGATTTTATTAAGGTACTTATTGCCAATTTTGCACTTGTGTTTTTTACTGCTCCCTCTTTTTGCTGCTGTACACTAGATGGATTTAAATTCAGGTGTACCACAGGGGCTGAAGTTGAAGCCTGCATGGGAATTGCAGGTGTATCACTACAATTAAGACTTAGGCTAGATAAGGTTATAACACTTTTCTCCACCTCAAGTAGCTGATTCTCAATGCCAGTTAACCTGACTTCTAACGGCCTGAGAAGTTTCTTAAGCGTCTCCCATACTAGTTTTAAAAACTCTTCCCTTTCCCCTTCTTGGTCAACCATGGATATGGAAGTTTTCTCGCCCTCATTAACAGAGTGGTCAACCCTTAAATCCGAGTTTAGTGCCTCTATATTGTCATTACTACTTTGTATAATTGGAAGCATGTGATCAGACCCAATCATAGGAATAGTTGCAATAGTTGTTTGTGGAGCCCCCCCTGTGACGCATTGGCTTGAAGCTACCTTTGCCTTTTTCCTGGCGTACACGGATAGATGTTTCCGTTTTCTCTTTTGTTTGGGTATTGCCTTGACGACTCCCTGAATCTTATTCGAATCCGCTTCCCCCAACACCTTATCATCCTCAACATTTTTCACACCCTCAACATTCTCTATCAGTGGATCCGAAGATGGAATGCTTTCAGATACAACACTGACAGATAGCTTCGAGGGGACTAAGTCATGATCAGCAGAGAGAGCTGTTTCCTCAGAGATAGAATGAACCTCGGCCAAGGTGATGATTGGTGTGGGACCAGTAGTGCGCTCTGGAGTTTTTGAGAAGGCAATGTTACCTAGCGAAGATTTTTTCCTTAGTGCTAATTCAGTTGAGAGCCTTCTTGCAGACTCTAGCTCCATGGACACTCTATGTTGGAGTTTGGTGATTTCACTATCAATCGACAAGTTGGTCCGTGTAATGAAATCGTCCAGTGTCCCAGTAGCCTTTTTCACAGACTTAGTGGCCTTACTCCGAGTTTCGCGAACAGACATTATTTAAATGGTAGGTAGGGGTCTATAAGACACAGGTGAATCTGGATACCGTGATAAATACAGCCAAGAGAGATGGCCCGGTCCGGTCTTACGCGGCCTGAAACGGCCCGGTCTTTGCCCAGTCTTCGCCCGGGCTGCGTCCCGCGCTGCGGGAGTTTGAGGTTATAATATAGGGGGCGGGCCAGCAGGGAGAGCGGACCGGAAGCTGGTGGTCGGTCTTGCAGGGACTTCTGGGTATTGAAGTCCCCGCACGCTCGCAGCCCCGCTGAAGCCTCACACCCGGTGCTGCCTTGCCGCCTTGGTCAGAGCTCCTTCGGTGTTGTGCCCCGTGAATGGAAGGCGAAGCGGCACCCGCGGGTGCGGCGAGGAGTGGGCTGGTGCACTAATGCGCTGTTGAAAGTGCTGTTATGCCTCTGCGCTTCAAACGGGAACCTCCGTAATGCAAACGAGTAAGTGTTCTTCTTTTTGTATATTTTTATGTGGAACTCACTGGAGTTCCGAATTATAAATAAACTGAATTGAAAAAAAATAGATTGCTAACATTCTATATTTATTACAAAAGTTTGGAACACCTGATGTCATCTTGATGTAATCAAAACTGTAATACCTAGAGCATTTCCTTTAGAAATTACATATATGAGAGGGTCTTATTTGCATCAAAATTATGGTTAGTGCTTTAAAAAACTAAAATGAGGACATATTTTCGGAGTTTTCAAATAGCGACAAAACACTTTTAAATTATTTGTTATCTTTATTTTTTTTATCCAGTTGACCACTTGATTAAATGTTGCACTTAGGGGAGAGGATGTGGTGTTACTTCCAGAGCTGCAGACTTTGCAACTGGGGAACCAGGTTGGATATTCTGCTTCAGTTCAATATTCTGTGATTCTGGTCAAATCAATTAATCTCCCCATGTCTACAACCAACATGAATTTGTTCTTGTGTGATGTAACCAATGCTCATGTAAAGCACTCCAATACCTGACAAGTCTGCACTATATAAAACTACAAAAACACAAAAAATAAAAAGTGTTTTGCATACTTCTGTCATTGGACTACATGTGGGCAACATCTGGGTGATATTTGTGGTACATTTGGGCTCTTTTGTCTCTGGTGGCCATCGTGGGAGTTTTTATTTGTTATGAAATTTCCTAATTTTCTCATTTACTGCAGTCTCCTCAGTAGAAAATGCTTTCAGTTTTTTACTTTGATTCCATCAGGAAGGTATTCAGATATATCACACATTTGCCATAAATTCATAATGTTAGAACTCTAGTTGCTCATTAGATCACTGTAGTAAAGCTACTGCTCACCAGGGAAGTCTGCTGCTGGTATTAAAAGTGCATATTTCTGTCAGCATTTCAGAATTTATTAATGAAATAGAAGAGGATTTGAGAAGTCACTCAAAATGTGCCCTAAATTTTCTTTCTGCAGCACTAATCATACTTTTTATGGCAAAATGAACCCCCTCATTTTGTTCCTTTTTAAATTAAATGTTTTAAGCATTATGAATTTATTCCAATCAAGATGGCTTCAGGTGTGCAATACGTGTGTCATAAGTAGGACTGTTATTGCTCTAGTTGTTCTTTAGAACAGTCTGGGAAGCTGCAGTACAACAGAAAGGAATACACTGACAGTCTCTGCTCATGTTGGATGTACATGTTTTACTGAGAATGTCAGACTTCATTCTCTCATGACTGAGAAAGATAATATAAATTTACAGAAAATATGCTCTCAGTTTAGCTTATAGATCACCTTCCAAACCTCTGTGGGAAAAGCAGGAGAAAATAGTTCTCTCTCAAACATGATTCATGATATCCCAGAAGAAGGCTCTAGCGCTGTTACTAGCGAAGAGGTCGATAGCAATGAAATGGAAGTCGATGAGACCGCCGAGCGTGGAGTCATGGTGTGACGAGGTGTTACGATGGGGTAAAGCAGAGGGCCAGGAATTGCAAAGGGAGGAGCGAAGGGGCCTACGTAAAACCCCGATTTCCCTGGACTGGAACTCGATGGTGGTGGAGTTTGAAATATGCGCAAAGACGCACATTGAATGAACACTAGTGCTAATAGTGGCTGCGGCAGCTAGCAGACACGGGTGGGTGAGGGCTCCTGTATGGGGTGCCAGATACGATCCGCCATGGGTCTCATGCCCGTAGTACAGGTTGCAGGACTTGATCGCATCATACCTTACAGATGCATTGTAACAAGAGAACTGTACAACAATTGTGTATTGCATCATGGAATGTGACGGAATGGACATTGCTCACATGAGAAAAATCTGTACTGTATGTAAGTGCTACGGGAGTTTAGTTATCGTAAAAACTGAAACGGAAGTAAACTAGTAATAGCATTTGGTGTCATGGGGGGCACAGTATTCAGCGAAGTAAAAGAAAAATGTTGTTATGTTGTGGATATGTTGATGGTGGCACAGTGAAATATAATGCCTCACAGAAGTGTTGAGGTGAATGTAACCGTACTGGTGACCCTGCTCTGACAATAAACATATTTTCAAAAATAAATCCCAGCAGAAGGCTTTGTCACATGGTAAAATCACCTTAGAACACACCACAATTCCTAAAATGATTTATAATGTACTGCAATGATTTTTAATTAGGTACTTTCATGTATATTGGTCCCAAGATGGCTGCCAACACTTCTTGGATGAAGTGCTGAAAGACAATCAGATCTCACGATGAGATGTGTGGTTAGGCTCCGCCCATATATATATATATTTCTTTTTCCATTAATATTTTAAAAACTACTGAACGGATTTACACCATTGAACAAAAAGGGCTCTTTCTGAACCAAGACATACCTTTTTGCCAAATTTCGTGTAATTCCATTTAGCAGTTCGGGCTGTGAAGTGTCTAATGATTCCTATCGAAATTAACATGGAGAAAACACGTTTTGGGACCCCCTTTTTTCTCGGCCGCGCTTGCTGAATCTCCCTTAAACTTTCAAGATAGGATCGGACCGGAGCGACCCACATGTTGATATTTAACTATGGTAACTTGGGCCTAGCTATAACTACCTACTGGCAACCGCCAGTAGGTAATATATATACAAATAGAGCTTAAAATTAGTTAGCAAAACAAGAACAAAATTAAAAAAATCCAATAAGTAGACCTGGAGTTATGAATTTTTTAAGAATACATGGGAATATAGTGCTTAAAAGCATGAAGAGCCAAAAGGAGACACCAGGTTATGCTAGACTGGGGTAAATCCAAAAGTTCAGGGTGACCGCATGGAGCGCAGGTCAAATACAGGGAGAAACCTTGTCACGCTGCAAAAGTACCTTGGATGGAGAAAAGGCATCAGTGTCGAAGACTCGATGCGAAGTGCCGAGGAAGCGATGCGTCGGCGTTCATCTCTTCAAACGATTCGTTGGTTCAGATCTGCACAGTCGGAGATGCATAGTCATCAAACCCCTTTCTATGAAGGCAATGCATTGTCATTGAGCCGGCCAGCCATTGATGCAATGCCATCATCTTCGGCGGCATCGGTAATGCATCGGCGTCAAGGTGAATGCGTAGGATCCGACCGGCGCAATGTTGGTGATGCATGAATTTTAGCAGAAGACAGTCAGAAACCTATCACCAAGAGCCCATGTCAGGATTGGCACCTTTTGGCAGGGCAGGATTTACAATTGGCAGAGTCCAGAGGCTGTAGCACGGTTGTTGGAAGTCTTTGATGTACCTGAGACTTCAGACCAGGAGGCAAGCTAGCAAACCCTTGGAGTCACTTTAGTTCTGGGGATGTAGAGATACAGGTCCAGTACTTCTCGCTCCCAGGCAAAGAGGCAGCAAGGCAGGCATAGCAAAGTCCAGCAGAGTGCCAGTCCTTTCAGCAGAGCAAACGCAAGGAGATGATGGATGGAGCGCTGAAACTTTTCAGACACTCACCCCCCAGACACAGATCTGGGATGAATCCATCGCCACCCCAGTTCAGACACAGCTATATACAAATCAGTCTTGATCCTGTGCCTCATGGGAACATCCCGGTACAATAAGGGGGTGGTGATGGACGGAGCATCTGAATCAATCAAACACTCACACCCAGTCAAAAGATCTGGGTTTAATCCATCACCGTTCTTTAGCCCACTCTGCCACCCCAGTTCAGACATGGCTCTATGCAAATCAGTCTGACCCTGTGCCTCATGGGAACAGTCCAGCCCGAACTGCCAAGCCATGCCTTCCCTGGACCGGAAACAAGCTTCGGAGGACCGCTATAAGTGTGGCAGGGTATGCTCAGACGTGAGTGCCTTGCTCACTTTGCCACTGGATTCAAGCAAGCCGGGCTGAAGACGGCTGTAATGCCAGAAGCCGGTTCTCGGAAGCTTGTTTCCAGTCCAGGGAAGGCATGGCTTGGCAGTTCGGGCTGGACTGTTCCCATGAGGCACAGGGTCAGACTGATTTTCATATAGCCATGTCTGAACTGGGGTGGCAGAGTGGGCTAAAGAATGGTAATGGATCAAACCCAGAACTGGGTGTGAGTGTTTGATTGGTCCAGATGCCCTGTCCATTACCACCCCCTTTTGTACAACTTTCTAAAAGTGGCATTTTCAGACTTGAAACTTAAAATCCAACTTTATCATTAGCATTTAATTTACCATACCTGAGCACATGTAGTGTACTTTACTAGGGACTAATAAGTAAATTAAATATAGCAATTGTGGATCCGCCACTGCTACCATGTTTGAAGCTGACAGTACATGCACTTTAGCACTGGTTATCAGTGGTAAAGTCCTCAGAGTCCTAAAGCCTACAAAAAAGGTAACAAAAGGGGGAAGAGGAAGGCAAAATGTTTGGGGGTTGGCCATGCAGAAACGGTCATTTTATATACACACACACACACTGAGAAAACAAAGGCAACTAGATAAAATGTTCAGTAACAACGTAACATTTTAAACTCTAAAAAAACACAGAAATTCAACAGTTATTGTTATCTCAATTAACTATAACTCGTACCCTAAGGTAACTAAAACTAGCATGCCCATCATGCAGTTTTCTCATCAATAATTGCAAATGTTGCAGTGATATTATCAACTATCTAATAGAAGATGTCATGAGTGATGTAATATTTTGGGTAATTATCAGTGCATGGACAGGGCATGAGGTGAGAAAATTCACAGTGTCTCTGGTGTTGTAGGGTGCTTTATATAGTAGGCCTGGGCGGTAAATTCTGTTCCGCCCGTCTGTTTGCGTAATTTGGCATTCCGCGGAGAACACAGAATTGCCCAAAATTCGGCGATCTGTGGCTTTGCGGAATGTTTTCCTTGTTCGTACTTTCAAAATGAGTGTTTGCGAGATATTTCCCCCCGAGCACGCAAACAGCGTTCGCGAAGAGGCAAAAAGTATTGTGAACGGGCGGAACAAGCGATTTCTCATGTTCGCGGAACTCTGCATGCTCGTGGAGATTTGTTACCATTTTGCGGAGCTTTGCGTAACACAACTACGCAAATTCCGCCTACCCATACTGTGTAGGAACTGCTCGCAACCTAAGCTTGGGAACTACTCATATATATCGGCTTTTTTTTGCTTAAATTGTGAGGCACTATAGGTCTGAAAGCATGTTGTTGTCACTTGTACTGGGTGCTCTATTGTGCGTGGACATAACTAAACCTTTCTAAAGAGCAGTAATGACAGTGAAACACACGTCAGGATTGCTTTTATTCATTCCAGGTTGGCTTGTGTGTTAGTTTACCAATTCAGAGCTGTAATACTGTGCCTGGAGTGGTAAAAAGTTTTTGTCATTTTACAGTCTGGCGTTGATGACACTGTGCTAATCCTATGCTTAAAAACTTTGCTAGAAAAACACATTTGCAGTGTGATTCAGAGTGTTGCTGATGTGGTCGGGTGCTCTATACAGGAGATGATTTCGAAAGGGATTGAGGCCCCCCTCCCCAGGCTGAATTCGGCTAAAGGTATCCCATCAACACCATTTTGAAAGAGGAATGGGCTCTTGGCCTTTCTCCCCAGGCCAATTTTGGCCGAGGGGCCTGGCTCAACAAAAGGTGGGTGCCCACCGAGGGCACCCACTACACTTTCATTGGGAAGCCCTGAGGCACCTGCAGCCAGAGCCGTCTCCCCGCATCCAGTGGGAGCCAGCATTGCTCGCACTAAAGAGAAACAGCTAATAAGGCTGCTTCCTGCAGGTTGCAGCAATATTTAGATACTTTCCCTGCCCTCATCTTTGCGGGCAGGTAAACAAATCTAAAGTCAGCTACCAGCAGGTGGGAGCATTTTTGAAGCTCCCACCAACTGAGAGCAGATTTGGTGTTTGCTCCAGCTTGGTAGGAGATTTAAAAATGCTTCTGCCAAGCGAGAGCAAACACAGGTTTCCCTGCCCGCAAACCTGTGACAGGGAAACCGCTCCCCAGGACATAGCCTATGAGCCTGCCCTGGAGTATGATATATGTATATATATGGTGTCCTCTGGCTTTCTTCACGAAGGGGTCGAGTTTTTCATATATATATATATATATTATATATATATATATATATATATATATATATATATATATATATATATATATATATATTCACAGAAAAAACCATAGGTTATAGACCATATATAGTTAGGAATTAGCATTTACAAAACCTTGCAAATTCACTGAAAAAACCATAGGTTATAGACCATATATAGTTAGGAATTAGCATTTAGAAAACCTTATTTTACTCACACAAAACCATTGAAATTCCATATATAGTTAGTTGCACTAACTATATATCGCGCACCCGCAATCCACTGCTGATGATGTCACATATTACATCATTCATGACATGGTCAGTGACATCACTGATGACATCACTGATGACATCTGAAATGACATCACTTATGACATCACTGATGACATCTCAAATGACATCACTGATGACATCATGACACACCAATACCAGTTACTACATACGCACTCACTGATTCCTACGTCTACACACACATTCACTCATTCACCCATACAATCACTCATACATACAGTCACTCATTATTACAACACTATCATATGCACTCATACACCTATGCAGACAGTCACACACTGCCACTCATCCATGGAGTTACTCACACACCAAGTCAGTCCTGTAAAGAATCAATCACACTTCCATTTCTTCATCTATACAGTTAAACACAGAACACCATACTTCAGTGACATCACTGATGACATCACTAATGACATCTGAAATGACATCACTGATGACATCTCAAATGACATCACTGATGACATCATGACACACCAATACCAGTTACTACATACGCACTCACTGATTCGTACGTCTACACACACATTCACTCATTCACCCATACAATTACTCATACATACAGTCAGTTATTATTAGAACACTATCATATGCACTCATACACCTAGTCAGTCCTGTGAAGAATCAATCACACTTCGATTTCCTCATCTATAGTTAAACACAGAACACCATACTTTTCACACATATACTAACACATACTTACTCTCTTATACAATCACTGATACAAGTACACATTGATATGCACAGAGTCACACACCTCCCAGCCAGCCACACACACACTCAGTCTTCCATACATCCACTCATTCTTCAATATGTAAAACGTATTTAAACTTTACAAAAACACACAGACACTAGATGATGTCATCAGTGATGTCATTTGAGATGTCATCAGTGATGTCATCAGTGATGTCACTGACCATGTCATGAATGATGTAATATGTGACATCATCAGCAGTGGATTGCGGGTGCGCGATATATAGTTAGTGCAACTAACTATATATGGAATTTCAATGGTTTGTGTGAGTAAAATAAGGTTTTCTAAATGCTAATTCCTAACTATATATGGTCTATAACCTATGGTTTTTTCAGTGAATTTTCAAGGTTTTGTAAATGCTAATTCCTAACTATATATGGTCTATAACCTATGTTTTTTTCTGTGAATTTCATTGGTTTTTTAACAGCTAATATCTGTAGCTGTAAAATGTATTCTTCTTTAAATCCAAAAATATATTTTATATGTTTATGAATAATTTTTTTTTAAAATATTTTTTTTTCTTCGTTCCCGCTTCGCGAATCGGGAAGCTTCCCGTTAGCTGACCTTGATGCCGCGAAATAGACCGCGAGCCGGTAAACGTTTCTTTACCGCAAGTGCCGCGTTAGAAAACAACATCGTGACGCCTCCCGTCCGCATGACGTTTCACGTTGTCGCGTGATACGTCATATGACGTGCTACGTTAGCGAACTGGTACGCGAAGCGAGTCGCAAAGCGCAGGTTTCTGGAAGCAAACCGGGAGGCCCTGCAAAGCGCTTAACGTAAACACAGCAAGTCATGTGACTTGGTAATAACACTTTTCATTGGTTCATTTCACTTTTGGTTTCCTAATGATGTAAGACTAGGTCATATAATCTAAAATGAACACTTTTGATTGGTTGAGAACTCTTGTTTTTCCCAAATGATGAAAATCCCTCCTTCTTTCCTCACTCTGACTTTCATCATTGTGAGAGAAAGACCCTTTGTGATCACTGAGCAATGGCTTCTTTAGTAGCTTCAGCTGGTGCTTCCCCACCACCTCCACCACATCCAAGGAAGAGTGGACCACCTGCTCAAGTTATAATTCAACAAGAAGAGGAAGAAGAGGAACAGGACGACGAGCACGAAGAGAGGCAGTTTTTGCCTGAGCAGACCAGGACGTCTCACCGGAAAGAAAACTTCATTTGGCAATTTTTTAAAATTCCCAAAGGTCAGAAAAAAGTAAATGCAAGATACGTAACTTGCCTTATATGTCAAGATAGACTGTCCAGAGGAACCGAGAAAAAATACAGTTTCGGAAACTACACAATGCATCGCCATATGACTAGGTGGCATCCTAACAACTACAGTGCTGCACAGTTTCGGAACGACCTAGATAATCTCCCTATTATGGCCAGAAGATCTGTTGTACCGGAAGTAACGGGACCAGAGGGCAGGGAGATGGTGCCAAATATACAAATGAAATTTGGTGAAGTAAAACACATCTGCGTATTTTGCGATGGATTCATTTCCTACGGAGAAAGAAGCATCACTCTGATCAACAGAGCTATTGACTATCATATGCAAGTTTGTACGAAACGCCCAAAATAATAAATACTTCTTTTTTTGTTTTGTTGCTCCTGTTGAGCCCTTTACAATGAATCGTTTTCATTGCCCCCTCCAAGAAAAACCCAAAAAAATATAAAACTGTTCAGAAAAATTCAAAAAAAGAAAAAAATGTTCCGAAAAATAATAAAAAAAATATAAAACAACAAAAACAATTAAAAAAAAAGTTCTTTTCAGAACTACCTCCCCGTTATTAAAAAATTGGTACAATATTTGGAACTGTGCCAACCTCTATTTCTCTTAGTTCGCTTCCCAGTTCGCTCGCCGGTACGCGAACCGGAAGCGAACCAAAAACAGTAAGTATAAGGGAAGGAAACAGACACTTATGTTAAAAGAAAGACAGCTATAGGGGAGTAAACTAGAGATACTATTACCCGTAATCCACTGCTGATGATGTCACATATTACATCATTCATGACATGCTCAGTGACATCATCAGCAGAGGATTGCGGGTTTTTTGGCAACGTGCCTTATCCACGGTTTAATAACGCTGCCTTTTGCTTTATATAAGTTTTCAAATTGTATGAAATATATACCAATAGGTCGTTATGAACCTTTAGGTAGTGCTTTTCTTCATGAGGTCTGGTCGCTTCCATACACATACAGATGTTTCAAAGATGATCAAGAAGTTTATCTGAATGGAGAGGAATGCACTGAGACGCCAGATCATTCACTAATGTGTAGGCACATACAGTTACACGGTTCATGCAACAAACACCGACCAAATATGGCTTGCGTGTTGCAAGGCACGCCAGTTCCTGCTATCATCCCCACGTTCAAGTTGTTGGAAAATGGTAGTTATTTGATGCTCAATAATGAAGATTGTTCTGAGTTAATTAAAAGTATTCCTTTTATCGTAACAGTAAGTGAACGGGTTATTTGCTGCAGAAATGTTCTATTTCCTCCCACACATGAACATAGGGAGTTTTCAATCTGGCCACAAATACCAACCTTGGGACAGATTTCAACGGCATGGCAAGAATAAGAGCTCTTTTGTCTCAGAGAGAGGTGGCCTTGAGTTCGGCCCGTGAAACTTTCGTGCTTCACATAGCGAACACCCGTACAGAGGTGCAGACCCTTTTCAATTCAGATTTGCCTTTCAATTTCAGCAAGATGGTTCCGACTATCTTTAACGCATCCTCCACAAAGGCCCTGGCGCACTTTTTTAAAGTTGTTACCAGTGGTCTCGTGACTTCATTTGAGAAAATCTTTGGAGTCATCCCTGCTTCCTTTCATTCTATTTTCTCCACTCTGGTTCGTGGATTGGCATTTTTACTTGCATTACAAGCGGACGCTCTTGTGCTTTTTTACATTTTTAAATATGGATGTCCCTCCTATGCAACCTCCCACCCTGCAGCTGCTGACACTGTTCCGCAATCGCATGCTAGAATATTATGGCACAATGCCGTTGGCGATATTAAGCACGGCATATGGATTATCTTTTCGATTCTCCTACTTCACCTGTGTCCAGCCTGTATTTCACTGCCTGACCTGTGATTTCGATTGGGCCATTGATTTGTGTCTCTGCGGACCGGTTTCTCCTGACGTCGACTTTAATCAGCTGATGACTCCTATCATTACTCACGAGTTGGTTTGTCCTGGCGAAAGGATTATGGCTGTGGCATTGATGCATGGACTACTTGGTCCCTGGAATTTACTGGCGGCAGCACAGTCTTTCTTGGAACAGAGCTTTCTTGAAAACCCACCGAGCTGTCCTCTGATGGTGATAGAGGATCCGGTGCTGGGAGAGCACGTATGTTCTTTTCCGCTTTTAAATTGGATGGCTGAACTGTTTTCGGATGAAGACGGTGACTTCCTATTGGAGGCTGTTGCAGCTTATTTTGCATACACAATTATGTCATAGACCTTTTTCATGTTTGATATGCTGAGTACTAGCATTTCATTGACAATTCATTGACTTATTTGTCAAGTTTTTATTATTTACCTTGCCTATTGGCTTAAGACTCAATAAAGTACTTGGCTGTTTTATTTTTCTTTAGCATTAAATTTTCCTAGTTTTTAATGCTTTACCTTGCGGACCGTCCACATATAAACTTGCAATCTGCTCTCATGAGATGGCACTTCTATTATCTTATTCAGTTCGTTTCCGGATCATGGGGAAGTGTCATCTAGGTCCTGGATATCTTTACACCGTGTTAAGTTAGCATGGGCTCATTACCGGTTTAAACGCCATTTTTCCTTTTTTGCAACTTCTGCACACGACACTTAGTTGTTGCTTTAGCTTTCCACCTAGTAGTTCATCGTGGTTTACATGAGAATAATATGTTATTGCTCTACTATCTGCTTTGCTTGTTAAACTATATCTGTACAGCGAGTGCTAAAGTTTCAAGAACAACACGATACAGAATTGTTATGAGGTCTGATCTCCACGACTTCATACTCATAACATAAGTGCAACTTCTGCCAATTCTGGGCATGAGGCGGGTTTTATATTGCTTTGCCGAACACACATACACAACAGTTGATGCGGTTCACATGAAGAGAGAGCTGGTGTATGCTGATGTGATTCCTTCAAATCTAAGACACTAAAGTATGGGCACGCCCTAAACCAACACAAAGAGACCTTCTTAGCAAATAATATAATATGTGTATTAGGGAGGGTGAGATATAAGCAGCCGCGGGCCGTGGAGGGAGTTACGGTGAGGCAGGGAGGCGGGGAGGGGGAGAAGCAGGGTGGAGCCCTCTCTACCTTGCCCCTCCCCCTCCCCGCCTCCCTGCCCCACCGTAACTCCCTCCACGGCCCGCGGCTGCTTATAAGTGTTGCTAACTCTTATTCATTTACAGCATGTTAACATACTGTCACCATTCGCTTTTTATGTACTAGTAACTATGCTGGTAATTTTGCTACTGATAATATGTGTACTTGTATTCTCCACCCTGCTTCTCCCCCTCCCCGCCTCCCTGCCTCACCGTAACTCCCTCCACGGCCCGCGGCTGCTTATAAGTGTTGCTAACTCTTATTCATTTACAGCATGTTAACATACTATCACCATTCGCTTTTTATGTACTAGTAACTATGCTGGTAATTTTGCTACTGATAATATGTGTACTTGTATTATCTAAGATACTACGCCTGAGAAGACGGCATTAGTAAATAAACATTTCAAATACACATGTATTCTTCTTAACTCCATGTTCTGGTTTCTAAGAAATATATAACGACCGACTGTTCATGAGTTCCACGTATCCTGAGGTACTATAAGTTCATATTCTGGATTGTCTAAACATTGAGAGTTTGTTATATCCAATGTGACACTGTACCTAGCTTGCTAAGGAGTTTTTGATTACTAACGTGAGTTTTGGGACACCCTAATTCGCCGAGGTTCCAATCCTCTGTCCACAGTTCTGTGTGAGAACAGAAACCCTGCGACAGGGGCACCCCCGACCCTTGCTGGAGCTTCATCACACTTGCGATACAACTCCAGCAATGCGCCACCTTTACGGCACAGATACATCACGCATCTGTGCTGTTTTTGCCCCATGATGCGCCGCATTGTAAATGCAGCACACCATAGGTGACGGAACAGCGGCACAGAATGACTAACACATCCCTGGTGATGCGCCAGTCATCATAAATGTATCCCTATGCTTCTTATCTTGTTAGAGATGAACCGCCATATGTATCATCAAAGTTTTTTGCATTTCCTAAATAGCGAACTTTAAGGAATAAATAGCGATTCTTTACCATTCCTAGTTTGCGATTAGCTATTTGCTAATTACAAATTACCCATTCATTTCCTTCATTTCCATAGGGCGGTTGGACTCACTTTTAGCTCGAACGGCTGAATGGATTTCCACGAAACTTGGCAAAATTGTAGGGACTGGTAGCCCGATGTGCCTTTGCTATGTCTCAAGATATATGCTCCAGTGGTTTTTACGAAAATTAACTTTGAAAAATATATATTGGGCTACATTGGCCTATATATATGTTGGAGCCCAAATGTAGCCCAATGTAGCCCAATGAAGCCCAATGTAGCCCAATGTAGCCCAAAGATGGCCGCCAGACACACAAAAAAACAAATGTAGCCCAAATATCAGCCAGATGTAGCCCAACTATAGCCCAGTGACAGAATGACCAATCAGCTTCGCAAACCTCCGTTACGCGAAGCGGAGCGCTGTTACAGATATATATCTTTTTTTGAACGTTAATTTCTCAAAATCCACTGGAGCACATATATTGAGACCTAGCAAAGGCACATCGGGCTACCAGTCCCTAATATTTTGCCAAGTTTCGTGCAAATCCATTCAGCCGTTCGATTATTATTATTATTTTTTTTTTTTGCCCCGCGGGGCCCTTTTAAAACCTCCACATCAAACCTAGGGGGTCAGCGAGGATCCACTATGCCCCCTTATAGTTATTTCCCCCTTTGTTTTGACCTCCTCTTGTCTCTCGATCCTACCGAGAGACAAGATGGCGGCCGCTACGGACTTTTTGGAATGTTGACAGACGCCGGAGAACCAATCAGCTTCGCTTCACAAAGCTCCGTTGCGCGAAAAGTACGCGTCCTGGGACGCTGCCAGGTCCGCTGTTACAGAGATATATCTTTTTTTAAACGTTAATTTCTCAAAATCCACTGGAGCACATATATTGAGACCTACAAAAGGCACATCGGGCTACCAGTCCCTACAATTTTGCCAAGTTTCGTGCAAATCCATTCAGCCGTTCGGGCTAAAAGTGAGGCCAACCGCCCTATGGAAAACTCAATGTTAAAAACACGTTTTGGGACCCCCCTTTTTTCTCGGCCCCCCCTTGACGAACCCCCCCCCAAATTTTCAAGGGCTGCTCAGAAACAAAATGTGCCATTTTCCTGAAAATTTCAGCCAATTCCGTCCACAAACGCCAAAGTTATTAGACATAGAATTTTCAAAAATCCCATAGAGAAAAAATCCTAACTATATATACCTACTGGCGACCGCCAGTAGGTAATATATATATATATATATATATATATGTAAGCTCCAAGTTTCCCCTCCGGAATAAGAATCACTCTAACCAAGGCGTGCTGAAAGCATATTTATTGGTATGGTCACAGGTCCGCTTCTCGATACTCTTATGAGACAGCCACTCCGTTATTGCCTGACGCGTTTCATCTTTCGACTTCTTCAGAGGCTGACGGAGATGGTGCGTGATCCGAGCTGCCTCCCTTTGAACTGCTTTTGCGCGCTCTGAATAGGGCGGTTACCTCAAGGCAAAGCATTGTGGGAGATGCAGTCTCGGTAATTAGTTCTCCTGTATGGATGCGCAGAATTTAACTGTCAAAGTTCATTTCAAAACCCTGGATGGGCCTCAATCAGCAGACTGTCGCCTAAATCCATCGACTTGGCTCCACAATAAAGCTCCGTAGTTACCGAGCCTCGTGGCTCCTCTCCAACTTTGGGTCGGGTGGCGCATTCTTCGACAGCAGGGCTGCTGCCGTGATATGTAAGCTCCAAGTTTCCCCTCCGGAATAAGAATCACTCTAACCAAGGCGTGCTGAAAGCATATTTATTGGTATGGTCACAGGTCCGCTTCTCGATACTCTTATGAGACAGCCACTCCGTTATTGCCTGACGCGTTTCATCTTTCGACTTCTTCAGAGGCTGACGGAGATGGTGCGTGATCCGAGCTGCCTCCCTTTGAACTGCTTTTGCGCGCTCTGAATAGGGCGGTTACCTCAAGGCAAAGCATTGTGGGAGATGCAGTCTCGGTAATTAGTTCTCCTGTATGGATGCGCAGAATTTAACTGTCAAAGTTCATTTCAAAACCCTGGATGGGCCTCAATCAGCAGACTGTCGCCTAAATCCATCGACTTGGCTCCACAATAAAGCTCCGTAGTTACCGAGCCTCGTGGCCCCTCTCCAACTTTGGGTCGGGTGGTGCATTCTTCGACAGCAGGGCTGCTGCCGTGATATGTAAGCTCCAAGTTTCCCCTCCGGAATAAGAATCACTCTAACCAAGGCGTGCTGAAAGCATATTTATTGGTATGGTCACAGGTCCGCTTCTCGATACTCTTATGAGACAGCCACTCCGTTATTGCCTGACGCGTTTCATCTTTCGACTTCTTCAGAGGCTGACGGAGATGGTGCGTGATCCGAGCTGCCTCCCTTTGAACTGCTTTTGCACGCTCTGAATAGGGCGGTTACCTCAAGGCAAAGCATTGTGGGAGATGCAGTCTCGGTAATTAGTTCTCCTGTATGGATGCGCAGAATTTAACTGTCAAAGTTCATTTCAAAACCCTGGATGGGCCTCAATCAGCAGACTGTCGCCTAAATCCATCGACTTGGCTCCACAATAAAGCTCCGTAGTTACCGAGCCTCGTGGCCCCTCTCCAACTTTGGGTCGGGTGGTGCATTCTTCGACAGCAGGGCTGCTGCCGTGATATGTAAGCTCCAAGTTTCCCCTCCGGAATAAGAATCACTCTAACCAAGGCGTGCTGAAAGCATATTTATTGGTATGGTCACAGGTCCGCTTCTCGATACTCTTATGAGACAGCCACTCCATTATTGCCTGACGCTTTTCATCTTTCGACTTCTTCAGAGGCTGACGGAGATGGTGCGTGATCCGAGCTGCCTCCCTTTGAACTGCTTTTGCGCGCTCTGAATAGGGCGGTTACCTCAAGGCAAAGCATTGTGGGAGATGCAGTCTCGGTAATTAGTTCTCCTGTATGGATGCGCAGAATTTAACTGTCAAAGTTCATTTCAAAACCCTGGATGGGCCTCAATCAGCAGACTGTCGCCTAAATCCATCGACTTGGCTCCACAATAAAGCTCCGTAGTTACCGAGCCTCGTGGCCCCTCTCCAACTTTGGGTCGGGTGGTGCATTCTTCGACAGCAGGGCTGCTGCCGTGATATGTAAGCTCCAAGTTTCCCCTCCGGAATAAGAATCACTCTAACCAAGGTGTGCTGAAAGCATATTTATTGGTATGGTCACAGGTCCGCTTCTCGATACTCTTATGAGACAGCCACTCCGTTATTGCCTGACGCGTTTCATCTTTCGACTTCTTCAGAGGCTGACGGAGATGGTGCGTGATCCGAGCTGCCTCCCTTTGAACTGCTTTTGCGCGCTCTGAATAGGGCGGTTACCTCAAGGCAAAGCATTGTGGGAGATGCAGTCTCGGTAATTAGTTCTCCTGTATGGATGCGCAGAATTTAACTGTCAAAGTTCATTTCAAAACCCTGGATGGGCCTCAATCAGCAGACTGTCGCCTAAATCCATCGACTTGGCTCCACAATAAAGCTCCGTAGTTACCGAGCCTCGTGGCCCCTCTCCAACTTTGGGTCGGGTGGTGCATTCTTCGACAGCAGGGCTGCTGCCGTGATATGTAAGCTCCAAGTTTCCCCTCCGGAATAAGAATCACTCTAACCAAGGCGTGCTGAAAGCATATTTATTGGTATGGTCACAGGTCCGCTTCTCGATACTCTTATGAGACAGCCACTCCGTTATTGCCTGACGCGTTTCATCTTTCGACTTCTTCAGAGGCTGACGGAGATGGTGCGTGATCCGAGCTGCCTCCCTTTGAACTGCTTTTGCGCGCTCTGAATAGGGCGGTTACCTCAAGGCAAAGCATTGTGGGAGATGCAGTCTCGGTAATTAGTTCTCCTGTATGGATGCGCAGAATTTAACTGTCAAAGTTCATTTCAAAACCCTGGATGGGCCTCAATCAGCAGACTGTCGCCTAAATCCATCGACTTGGCTCCACAATAAAGCTCCGTAGTTACCGAGCCTCGTGGCCCCTCTCCAACTTTGGGTCGGGTGGTGCATTCTTCGACAGCAGGGCTGCTGCCGTGATATGTAAGCTCCAAGTTTCCCCTCCGGAATAAGAATCACTCTAACCAAGGCGTGCTGAAAGCATATTTATTGGTATGCTCACAGGTCCGCTTCTCGATACTCTTATGAGACAGCCACTCCGTTATTGCCTGACGCGTTTCATCTTTCGACTTCTTCAGAGGCTGACGGAGATGGTGCGTGATCCGAGCTGCCTCCCTTTGAACTGCTTTTGCGCGCTCTGAATAGGGCGGTTACCTCAAGGCAAAGCATTGTGGGAGATGCAGTCTCGGTAATTAGTTCTCCTGTATGGATGCGCAGAATTTAACTGTCAAAGTTCATTTCAAAACCCTGGATGGGCCTCAATCAGCAGACTGTCGCCTAAATCCATCGACTTGGCTCCGCAATAAAGCTCCGTAGTTACCGAGCCTCGTGGCCCCTCTCCAACTTTGGGTCGGGTGGTGCATTCTTCGACAGCAGGGCTGCTGCCGTGATATGTAAGCTCCAAGTTTCCCCTCCGGAATAAGAATCACTCTAACCAAGGCGTGCTGAAAGCATATTTATTGGTATGGTCACAGGTCCGCTTCTCGATACTCTTATGAGACAGCCACTCCGTTATTGCCTGACGCGTTTCATCTTTCGACTTCTTCAGAGGCTGACGGAGATGGTGCGTGATCCGAGCTGCCTCCCTTTGAACTGCTTTTGCGCGCTCTGAATAGGTATGTATATTACCAACAAGCAGTCGCCAGTAGGTAGTTATAGTTAGAACCTAGGTACCATTGGAAAATTGTAACATTCTATTCCCAATAACGTTGGCGCCGATTGACGAATCTTCATGAAATTTTCAAAACTAATGGTCTGCTTCGGTCCGTCTTGCACGTTTTGGGGTGAATCGGCAAGCAGGGACTGAGAAAAAAGGGGTGTCCCAAAACGTGTCTTCTACATGCAATTTTCCGTAGGAATCTTTAGACATGGCTACAGCCCGATCTGTTGAACGGAATTACAGCAAATTTGGCAAAAAAGTAGCCCTTGGTTCAGAAAGAGCCCTTTTAGTTAAATGGTATAAATCCGTTCAGTAGTTTTTAAAATATTAATGGAAAAAGAAATATATATATCTGGGCGGAGCCTAACCACACATCTCATTGTGAGAACTGATTGGCTGTCAGCACTACATCCATGTAGTGGTGGCACCCATCTTGGGACCAAAATACATGATAGCACCTCATTAACCCCTTCGACGCTCATGACGAGCTGGGCTCGTCATGAGGTAGCCTCCTCGCATGCTCATGACGAGCCCAGCTCGTCATGTAAAGTGCGAATCCCTAAAACCCAGCGTACGGGCGGAAATCCTACCGCACGCATGCGGTTAAAAAGCATTGCAGTTAATGGAAGGTTTTAAGACTTTAGTTACATTATAAATCATGTGTTGCTGGTACCATACTCATTTTAGGAATTGTGGTGTGTTCTAAGGTGATTTTACCATGTGAAAAAGCCTTCTGCTGGGATATCATGAATCATGCTTGAGAGAAAACTATTTTCTCATGCTTTTCCCACAGAGGTTTGGAAGGTGATCTAT
This sequence comes from Lissotriton helveticus, assembly GCF_964261635.1. Lineage (NCBI taxonomy): Eukaryota > Metazoa > Chordata > Amphibia > Caudata > Salamandridae > Lissotriton > Lissotriton helveticus. The sequence goes on along the minus strand of NC_136061.1, from coordinate 1,914,303,665 downwards.
AAGCTAAACTGAGAGCATATTTTCTGTAAATTCACTTTATCTTTCTCAGTCATGTGAGAAAGAAGTCTGACATTCTCAGTAAAACATATACATCCTACAAGATCACAGACCGTTAGTTGATTCCTTTGTGTTCTACTGCAACTTCCCAGAGTGTTCTAAAGAACAACTAGAGCCCTAACAGTCCTAATTATGACAAACGTATTGCACTCCTGAAGCCATCTTGATTGGAATAAATTGGTAACTTTTAAAACATTTAATTTAAATAGGAACAACGTGAGGGGGTTCACTCTGCCATAGAAAGTATGATTAGTGCTGCAGAAAGAAAAATTAGGGCACATTTTGAGTGACTTCTCAAATCCTCGTCTATTTCATTAAAAAATTCTGACATGCAGACTGAAACAGGCATTTTCAATACCAGCAGCAGACTTCCCTGGTGAGCAGTAGCTTTACTACAGTGATCTACTGAGCAACTAGAGTGCTAACATTCAGAATTTATGGCAAATGTGTGACACATCTGAATCCTACTGAGGAGACTGCAGTTAATGAGGAAATAAGGAAAATTCATAACAAATAAGTCTCCCAAGATGGCCACCAGAGACAAAAGAGCCCAAATGTAGCACAAATATCACCCAGATGTAGCCCAAGAATAGCCCAATGACAGAACATCCCAGAGTGTTCTAAACAACAACTAGAGCGCTAACAGTCTTACTTATGACAAAAGTATGGCACACCTGAAACCATTTTGATTGCAATAAAGTGGTAACACTTAAAAGATGTAATTTGCAAAGGAACAAAATGAGGGGGTTCATTTTGCCACAGAAATTATGATTAGTGCTGCAGAAAGAAAAATTAGGGCACATTTTGACTTCTCAAATCCTCTTCTATTGCATTAAAAAATTCTGACATGCAGACTGAAACAAGTATTTTGAATACCAGAAGCAGACTTCCCTAGTGAGCAGTAGCTTTACTACAGTGATCTACTGAGCAACTAGAGTGCTAACATTCAGAATTTATGGCAAATGTGTGACACATCTGAATGCCTTCTTGATGGAACCAAAGTAAAAAACAGAAAGTATTTCCTACTGAGGAGACTGCAGTTAATGAGGAAATCAGGAAAATTCATAACAAATAAGTCTCCCAAGATGGCCACCAGAGACAAAAGAGCCCAAATGTAGCACACATATCACCCAGATGTAGCCCATGAATAGCCCAATGACAGAACGTCCCAGAGTGTTCTAAAGAACAACTAGAGCGCTAACAGTCTTACATATGACAAAAGTATGGCACACCTGAAGCCATTTTGATTGGAATAAAGTGGTAACACTTAAAAGATTTAATTTGCAAAGGAACAAAATGAGGGGGTTCATTTTGCCACAGAAATTATGATTAGTGCCGCAGAAAGAAAAATGAGGGCACATTTTGACTTCTCAAATCCTCTTCTATTTCATTAAAAAATTCTGACATGCAGACTGAAACAAGTACTTTGAATACCAGCAGCAGACTTCCCTGGTGAGCAGTAGCTTTATTACAGTGATCTACTGAGCAACTAGAGTGCGAACATTCAGAATTTATGGAAAATGTGTGACACATCTGAATGCCTTCTTGATGGAACCAAAGTAAAACACAGAAAGTATTTTCTACTGAGGAGACTGCAATTAATGGGGAAATTAGGAAAATTCATGACAAATAAGTCTCCCAAGATGGCCACCAGAGACAAAAGAGCCCAAATGTAGCACAAATATCACCCAGATGTAGACCAAGAATAGCCCAATGACAGAACGTCCCAGAGTGTTCTAAAGAACAACTAGAGCGCTAACAGTCTTACTTATGACAAAAGTATGGCACACCTGAAGACATTTTGATTGGAATAAAGTGGTAACACTTAAAAGATTTAATTTGCAAAGGAACAAAATGAGGGGGTTCATTTTGCCACAGAAATTATGATTAGTGCTTCAGAAAGAAAAATTAGGGCACATTTTGACTTCTCAAATCCTCTTCTATTTCATTAAAAAATTCTGACATGCAGACTGAAACAAGTACTTTGAATACCAGCAGCAGACTTCCCTGGTGAGCAGTAGCTTTACTACAGTGATCTACTGAGCAACTAGAGTGCTAACATTCAGAATTTATGGCAAATGTCTTCTTGATGGAACCAAAGTAAAAAACTGAAACCATTTCCTACTGAGGAAACTGAAGTAAATGAGGAAAATAGGAAACTTCATAACAAATAAGTCTCCCAAGATGGCCACAGAGACAGAAGAGCCCAAAATGAGCACAAATATTACCCAGAAGTAGCCCAATGACAGAAGCGTGCAAAACACTTTAACATTTTTGTGTTTTTGCAGTTTTATATAGTGCAGACTTGTCAGGTATTGGAGTGCTTTACATGAGCATTGGTTACATCACACAAGAACAAATTCATTTTGGTTTTAGACATGAGGAGATTCATTGATTTGACCAGAATCACAGAATGTCGAGCTGAAGCAGAATCTCCAACCTGGTACCCCAGTTGCAAAGTTTACAGCTTTGGAAGTAACACCACATCATTTCACCTAATTGCAGCATTTAATCAAGTGGTTAACTGGATAACAAAACATAAAGATAACAAATAATTTAAAAGTGCTTTGTCGCTATTTGAAAACTCAGAAATTATGTCCTCATTTTAGTTTTTTAGAGCACCAACCATAATTATGATGCAAATAAGACCCTCTCATATATGTAATTTCTAAAGGAAATGCTCTAGGTATTACAGTTTTGAATACATCAAGATGACGTCAGGCGTTCCACACTTTTGTAATAAATATAGAATGTTAGCATTCTAGTTGTTCATTAGGATACTGTTGAGAGGCAGAGGCCAGTGGCACGGACTCTGAAAATTGAAGGCAGGTAGAAGGGTGCAGAGGCAACAATTTGACCACACAGGGCAGGCAGGAAGGGCAGTGGTAGAACAACAGACTATGGAGGGCAGTGGAAAGGGGGCAGGGGCAGCAAACCAACAATACAGGACTGGCAAGAGAGGCTGTGGCAATATAATAGACGATTGTGGGCAGAAGGAAGAGGCAGTGGTAGTACAACCATACATGCCAACAGACCCAATTCAGCCAGGAAACGTCCAATGTTTGTAAGCCCAAATGGGCTTAATTTGATCTGTCTCCTGTCTACAATCTCCTCTATTTCAATGTAAGTCAAAGGGGAAAATCAATACCCCAGTTTCTTTTCAAAATCTCCCCCTTACCAAGTTCAAAATGTTAGCAAGTATGGTACATTGGATCATGGAAGGCAGGAGGAATTGGGGTAGGGACATGGACTCGGATAACAGAAGACAGGAGGGACATGGAGAGGTGAACCAATCTGACCCTACAGGGCAGGCATCAGGGTTTGCCGCAGCACAATACACCACACAGGGCATGCAGGACAGGAGTGCAGCACAACAATCCATAGAAAGCAATAGGGAGGGGACAAGACCATGCACATGGACAACAGAGAACAGAGGGGAAAGAGGCAATGGTAGCTAGCTGCCCATAATGGACAGACAGTAGAGAAAGCTGCAGCATAACGGGCCATAAAGGGCAGGAGGGACGGATCAGGGGCATTATAATGGAATAGACAAGCCTGGAGAGAGGGAATAATTGTCTGCACATGGAAACAGAGGGTTGGGGGCAAGGGGGCAGGGCAGGAGCAGCAAGATGACCATGGAGGTCAGGCAGGATGGGCACTAAAAAGCAGGACACCCGATGGAGAGCAACAGCGAGACTATATTGGCATACACACAGACCATGGAGGGAAGGTTGGAGGGGGTCAGGGGGTCAGGGGCAGCTAGTTGACCACACAGGGAAGGTGGGAGGGGCCATGGCTGCACAGAAGACCATTCATGGCAAGCGGGAGGGTTACTGGCAGCACAATGGCTATGATGGGCAAGAAGGAGGGTGCAGGGGGCATGCACAAAGGACCATGGAGGATAGAAGGGAGGGTCAGGACTAGAGATTTCAGGGGAAGGGGCCTCAAAACAGACCACGCAGGGCAGGCAGGAGGAGCAGATGCAGCACAACAGACCAGGGAGGGCAGAAGGGTGTGGCAGTAAAATGGACCATGGAGGACAGGACGAAGGGGATAGGGGCATCAAATGTGGGCAGGCAGGTTGGAGGTGGCAGGGACAGGTTACAGTCATCTGACAATGCTAGGCAGGTGGGAGGGGAGTGGCAGCTCAACAGAACACTCAGAGTAGATAGGAGTGGCAGTTCATGAAACATGGTGGGCAAGAAGGATGGAGCAGGGGCATGCACACAGACATCGGAGGGCAAGGGGAAGGAGAATAGGGGCAGCAAGCTAAGCACAGAGGCTAAGTAGGAGGTCAATGATGGGGCATAGAATTGGGCAATGGAGGGCAGGAGTGGAAATGTACATGATGATAAATGGAGGGCAGTGGGAGCACATTAGACCATGCATGGCAGGAGGCAGGAAGCTAGTCCATGGATTCAGACAACAGAGGATAGGGAGGAGGTGGATGGGACAGCAAACTAACGGTTCAGAGAAGGCAGGAAGGCCAGTGGCAGAACAACAGCCACGCAGGGCTATAATAATGGAGCAGGGACATGAACTTGGACAATGGATGGCTAGGAGGAGGGAAGGCAGGAGAAGCAAGCTTGGGTGAGGGAAGCACCATGCCAGGCCCTGTTTCCAATCCCCCACCATCCATTGTGATATGCATCTTACTTAACATTAAAAAAAACTAGAAATTTGCTGGAAAAAACAAAGATTACAGGGATGGTATAGTTAGACTCAGATTTCACTCATACACAACCAGTGAAATCCAGAAGTTATAGTTACCTGAGCTAACTATAACTTACGCCCCCTCAAGGTACTGCTAATGACCTGAGACATTACATCATTCATGACATGGTCAGTTACATCACTTATGACATTACAAATGAGCTGTGAATGGAACTATAATTGCTAGAGCTTTATTTAGGGATAGTGTGTGTATATTAACACCCCTTTTTTTCTTTTCTTTTGTGTAAGAACCATTATAATATGCAACGTGCCCAGATTAATATGGCCGATAACCTTTCACTTACAGGTATGGCGGTCACGGGGCAAGTTATGCTGAAATGACACTGTGTGCATATTAACAATTGTTTTCTTTTCTTTACTGTATCAATTCCTGAATTTTCCCATCATGACCAGGCCAATATGGCCGCCAGCTTTTTGGAATAAAGTAATATGTTTGTTAATGTTGGCAATTTTAGGCATTTGTACATTTAAATAAGGATGCTGCAATGACGTCTTGTATCGTTATAAAGGTTCGTACGAGCCGAAACGCGTGGATCACATCCTTTGCAGATTAAATACTTCCAAACTACAACCTGAGTGCTGATTCCTTCCATGTAAGAGTGAGAAGAGATTAGATACATATATATATAAAATTCACCAAAAAAAACACAAGTTTCAGGGACATTATAGTTAGAAATTAGCATTTAAAAAACCTCAAAAATACACACAAAAAACACAGGTTTCATGGACGTCATAGTTAGTTGGACATTTCACTCGTATAAAACAAGAGAAATTCGGCCATTATAGTTAGTTTTGCTAACTATAACTCGCGACCCCGCAATGAACTGCTGATGACGTCACATATTACATCACTCATGACATGGCCAGTGACATCACAAATGACATCACTGATTACATCATCCCCGTGATCATCTGATGCACCTCCTCACACCCTAAAATACAGACTACCATTCTCGGAACCATAGACACACCAATACTAGTACAGCTACAATATTCTGTGCACTATGATTCCAGACCTCTAACCAGCTACATACTATTGATACACTCTTCTAAATACCCAGTTAGTACCTATGCAGTCTAGGAATCCTTCTGTCTGTCCCATGCACTTCTCCATTCACCCATCTAGCACTATCTACGGATCCTATCACTCCACCAATCCCTAATCACTTATAAATTCCGCACGCACTTTCTTTGCAACACTGACATTACTCAAGTTATTAGTCTTATACTTAAGGAATGGCGTAGTCACTAACACAAGTGCAGGTACAATATTTTGTTCACTATGCATGCACACCTCCAATCAGCTACAAACTATTGTTACGCTCTTCAAAATACCCAGTTAGTACCTACGCAGTGTAGGAATCCTAATGTCTGTCCCATGCATTTCACCATTCACCCATCCAGCACTATCTACGTATCCTATTACTCCACCAATACCTAAGTATTTATAAATTCAGTATACACTCTGTTTGTAATACTGTAATTATTCTAGTTACTAGTCATGAACTTATGGAATGGCCTAGCTACTAACACAAGTACAGCTATAATATTGTGTGCACTATCCAAGCAGACCTCTAACTAGCTACATACTATTGATACACTCTTCTAAATACCCAGTTAGTACTCATGCAGTGTAGGAATCATCCAATCTGTCCCATGCACTTCTTTAATCACTTATCTACTACTATCTACTTATCCTATCACTCCACCAATACGTAAGCACTTATACATTAAGTGTTCACTCTGTTTAGAGCACTGTCATCATTCCAGTTACTAGTGGCAATCTTATAAAATGACCTAGGCACCAACACAAGTACACATAAATCTGTGCATAATCCCTACAAATCTCTAAGCAGATACATACTATTGGTCAACTCCATTAAATACTAAAGTAGTACCCATGCAGCGTAGGATACCTCCTGTCAGTCTCATACAATTTTTCAATCACCCATCCATCACTATGTTCTTATTGTATCAGTCTGCCAATACCTAACCACTTATGGGGCAGATTTACAAGCACCCTGCACCACCAGTTGGTCACTTTCTGTAATGTAGTGATGGCGCCAAGCACTCCTTCATATTTACAAGGAGAGAAAAAGCCACCCTGCATGGTTTTTCCTCTCCTTGTAAATACGACGCCCTTCATACACAGAACTTTGCATTGAAGGGGTGTTTCATAGGTGTTGCTGTGGGTGTTCCCATGCAACACCCATAGAACAAGACACATTTCCAGATTTACGAGAAATCGTAAATCTGGAGATGTGTGTGAATGCTGCGCCATCCTAGAGTTGGTGTAGCAAGGCGCAACGAGGAGAACTGTTCTTATTTCTCCTCATTTTTTCCTCTTTCAATGCATGCTGTATTCCATAGCATACATTGAAAGAGGAAAATGCCTTAACTGATTGTTTTTGTGCCGGAAGGTGTCCCTTCCGGCACAAAAACAATCTCCGCACAACACAGACATCCTTGCATCGTGGTGCAAGAATGCACGCGTCACCACATGGCTGCAGTTTGTGCAGCAGTGCAGAGGGAAGCACAGAGTTGTAACATATTCATGTACATATGTCACATCCCTGTGCTTCGGAAGTGCCACAGTGCAGTGCACCTAAAGAGCTTGCAGTGTCACGCTGCAGTACTTCCTCATAAATCTTCACTATAAATTCACCATACACTACTTATGCATTCTTTCAGTCAATCATGCTGTATACAGATATTCAACCAAACTTTCACACATTACCTTGCAATTATAGTTCTTTCTTTAACGAGATACGGTAGTTCTGATAAGAACTTTTTTTTTCCTCTTTTTACATTTTTTTATAACAATTTTGTATTTTTTGTGTGTTTTTAAAAAAATTAGCAAAAAAAGAACGAATAAAATAGGAAACTTTTGGAATTACTTATCATTCCAAAAACAAAAAAACAAAAAAATTAACAACGATGGTTGCGTTGCACAGCACAAACTGCATCTACTGACTGCTCACCGAAGCAGGTGAGGGGTTTAAAGCAGCTCACCTCATTTCCTCCCAAGCAAGATTGACAGGATCTGTGGTCCGGAGATGCTTGTACATAGAAGCAGTGCCACATGATTATTTTTTTCACTGCCTCTTGACATGACTCGGTCACAAATTTTGCACGTCGCCTTTCTCGCATTTACTTTCTTCTCTCCAGGTGGAAAAGTGATGAATTTTCACACTTCAGATTCTGGCCTCTGTGGACATGGAGCCTCCTGCAAGAATTCTTCTTCAGATACTTCCTCCTGCTGCTGCTGCTGTCCAGATGCCATTTTGTTTGATATTTTTTGAAAAACACAAAAAAAAAAGCAAAAAGGGTTCTTTTAGGAAAAGAGATGTCTCTCTAAAGATGCTCCAACAAGAATGATTAAAATGGGTGGGGTCCTCCAATAGTTACAGTGGGAAATGTTATAAACCAATACAATCTTTTTATTTGAGGTCACATGGGATCCGCGCACTCTGCGCTCACGAAGCACACACCCGAAGCGACTTTGCAAAAATATATTTAAAAATAATATAAGTTTATTATAAGTACAAATATATTGTTTTTATGAATATCTTAGATAATCTCTTGCCCTAATATGTGTATTAAAGACACATACATATCATTTTAGATCATAAAAATGTTTTGCGGGAGTCGCGCACCCAGCGCGCCCAAGCAGGTATACGACGTCCCGCGGGACCCGCCACCCCGCTAGCGTTGCGTATCATAATACGCATGTGTTGAGAATGTGCAGGAGCAGGAGTCGCGGACTGGGCGCTTACCAATCGCGCACCTCATGTAATATTAAATGTATATGATGTAACTGAAAAACATGCAGCCGTCGCACACCAAACGCGGATCCTTCACGATTTTTCTGAAATGGAGGCTAGAATCCGCTCACCCACCGTGATGTGTATGCTTTGGATGCGCGACTCTGAAAAAAAATTGGAAAATAATATAAATATATTAAAACAAAACAAAAAAATTTACAATATTTCAGTTTGAATTTTTTGTATTTTTTTGCAATTTTCAGAAAAATATATAATGTTATTTAATGAATAAAATATTTATAAATAAACAGTTAAAAAAACTGTAGAAAATCAGTACAAAAAAATAGGTATAACTACTATTACACTTAAAAATTAGCATTTAAAAAACCTTTGAAATTCACTGAAAAAACCCTAGGTTTCAGAGACGTTATAATTAGAAATTAGCATTTAAAAAAGCTTTGAAATTCACTGATAAAACCATAGGTTTCCGAGACGTTATAGTTAGAAATTAGCATTTAAAAAACCTTATAAATTCACAGAAAAAAACATAGGTTTCAGGGGTGTTATAGTTAGCTGGACATTTCACTCTTACAAAACCATATAAATTCCTCTGTTATAGTTAGTACTGCTAACTATAACTCGCGCACCCATAATACACTGCTGATGATGTCACATATTACATCATTCATGACATGGTCAGTGACATCACTGATGACATCACTGATGACATCTCAAATGACATCACTGATAAAAAAACTATAATGTAATGCATACAATGGTGTCTTAACAACAACTATTTCATGTTTGGGACTCAAATATATAAATAACTAAGGGGTGTAGCGATGGGATTCTGCTTCTCCCCCAGCTATGCCTGCCTTATGGTGGGTAGGTGGGAGGAGCAAACCCTGAGGTCAACACATCTTGAAGAATATACCAAGCATGTGAGATACTGGCTTCAGTATATAGATAATGTTTTTATTGTTTGGCAGGGCAGTTAAAAAAGTGCTACTCTGTTTATCAACAACATTAACAACAACTCTGCAAACCTAAGATTTACCTCACATATAAGTGAAAAAGACGTTGACTTTCTTGATGTAAGAGTATATATAAATGAATGCAAAATTACAACTACTTTACACAGAAAAATCACAGTGGGCAGCTCGATGCTTCATGCGTCAATTGCTCACCCTCAACAATTGGTACAGAGTATACCCTATGGGGAACTCCTTAGGATAAACAAATATGCAGTACAACAGAACAATAGGAGATATGCACTAAAGAAGCTTTGATGAGGTTCAAACCGAGAGGATACAATACATCTCCCCTTAATCAGCCAGTGGCAAAAGTAGCTCAGAGATCAAGGGACTCTTTGTTAGAGTCCAAAAATAGAAACACTGAGCAGACACATGAAACAAACGCGTCTAGACTCATCATCACATTTAATCAGCAAGAATGTCAGATCAGGTCCATAATCAAACGTAACTGGCCGATAGTTCTGACTGATGCAGTCTTGGCCCCAGATCTCTTAGATAGCCCTACCATCACATGAGAACACAAATTATGAAAACCAGCACTGAAACTACAATCAAAAAAACAACATGTCTGCAGCCGAGACAAGGGTTCTATAAGTGCTCTTTGTGTCAAGCATGCAGATTTGGAGAAACCACCACCAAATACATGACCCGTTTTAGCTCCACTGAATGCAAGATCAAAGGCAGCTACAACTGCGAAACTGAGTACGCTGTGTATGTTCTGACATGCACCTGTGGCCTTAGATATGTGGGAAGCACGAATGCTACAACATTTGCGAGCCATCGTTAACAATGACACAGTGTACCCGGTGGCCAGGCACTTTAGGTCGGTACATGGAAATGACCTCAAGTGTCTAAAATACTATGTAATTGCTGCAATCCCAAACCCCCTCAGAGGGGGCAACCGGGAACGATCCTTACGGCAGCTAGAATCCAAAATGATCTTGGAATTAGACAGCAAACATCCCAGAGGGCTAAGTAATACAGAGGATTTACACAATTTCCTATAGTGCACCCCAATGTGAAGTATATATGAAAACTACAATTTTAAATACCATCAGCTGCAACCCCATCCCTGTTTTTAAAATCCCCTGTACAAATAATTTTACATTTTAGTCATACACTAACACACCAACACCATTACTGCACTTTAAAATCTCGCGCTTTGCATTTTTAAGTACTATATATAGCAACTAGAGATGCTTTTCTATGTTTACTTTTTGCCAGCTTTGCACCAACCTTTTTTGATGTCTTTCAATCAATCAATCAGTGACACTTATATAGCGCGCTACCTACCCGAAGGGTCTCAAGGCGCTGGGGGGGGGGGGGGTGCCGCTACTGCTCGAACAGCCAGGTCTTCAGCTTCTTCCTGAAGGAGAGGTGGTCTTGGGTCAGGCGCAGGTCGGGAGGGAGGGAGTTCCAGGTCTTGGCGGCCAGGTAGGAGAAGGACCATCCTCCTGATGTCGCTCTTCGGATGCGGGGGACGGCGGCCAGGGCGTGGTTGGCTGATTGGAGGTGGCGTTTGGGAGCGTAGAAGTTGACTCGGCTGTTGAGGTAGCTCGGGCCTTGGTCGTGTAGGGCTTTGTGTGCGTGGGTGAGGAGGCGGAACGTGATTCTTTTGTTGACGGGGAGCCAGTGAAGGTCTCTCAGATGTCCGGAGATGTGGCTGGTTCGTGGGAGGTCGAGGATGAGTCTGGTTGAGGCGTTCTGGATCCGCTGGAGTCTCTTCTGGAGCTTGGCGGTGGTCCCGGCATAGAGGGCGTTGCCGTAGTCCAGCCGGCTGGTGACGAGGGCCTGGGTGACGGTCTTCCTGGTCTCGGTGGGGATCCACCAGAAGATCTTCCGTAGCATGCGCAGGATGTTGAAGCACGCCGAGGAGACGTTGTTGACTTGCCTGGTCATGGAGAGGGAGGAGTCCAGGATGAAGCCCAGGTTGCGTGCGTGGTCCGTCGGTTTGGGTGCGGTGCCCAGGGCGGGAGGCCACCAGGAGTCGTCCCAGGCGGAGGGCGAGGAGCCCAGGATGAGGACCTCCGTCTTGTCCGAGTTCAGTTTCAGGCGGCTGGTCGTCATCCACTCGGCTACCTCTTTCATCCCTTCGTGCAGGTTGGCTCTGGCGGCGGCGGGGTTGTTGGTCAGGGAGAGGATCAGCTGGGTGTCGTCGGCGTAGGAGATTATGCTGAGGTTGTGTTTGCGTACGATGGCCGCGAGGGGGCTCATGTAGACGTTGAAGAGGGTGGGGCTCAGAGAGGATCCTTGGGGGACGCCGCAGATGACTTCGGTGGCCTCTGACTTGTACGGTGGTAGGCGGACTCTCTGTGTTCTTCCGTCGAGGAAGGAGATGATCCATTCCAGTGCCTTCCCCTGGACTCCGGCGTTGTCGAGGCGCTGCACTAGGGTGCGGTGGCAGACCGTGTCGAAGGCCGCGGAGAGGTCAAGGAGGATGAGGGCCGCTGTTTCTCCATTGTCCATCAGGGCTCAGATGTCATCGGTGGCGGCGATGAGGGCGGTCTCGGTGCTGTGATTGGCTCGGAAGCCGGACTGTGAGGGGTTGAGGGATCCGTTCGTCTCGAGGAAGGCGGCCATCTGCTTGTTGACGTTCTTCTCAATGACTTTGGCTGGAAACGGGAGGAGCGAGATGGGGCGGTAATTCTTGAGGTCGGTGGGGTCCGCTGTTGGTTTCTTGAGTAGAGCGCTGAGTTCGGCGTGCTTCCAGCTCTCAGGGAAGGTGGCGGTGTCGAAGGATGTGTTGATGATGTCTCGCAGGTGGGGTGCGATGACAGCGTCGGCCTTGTTGAAGACGTGGTGAGGGCAGGGGTCGGTTGGTGATCCGGAGTGGATGGAGTTCATCGTGCGGATGGTGTCTTCGGTGCTGATCGGGGTCCAGGCGTGGAGGGTGGTGGTGGGGGGTGGTTGTTCGGTCATGGTGTGCGTTGGTTGGTTGTTGAAGCTGTTGTGTATGTCCGCGATCTTGTTGTGGAAGTATGAAGTGAGGGAGTTGCAGAGGTCTTGCGATGGGGTGATGTCGTTGTTTCCTGCGCTGGGGTTGGAAAGCTCTTTCACGATGTTGAAGAGTTCCTTGCAGTTGTGTGCGTTGTTGTCCAGCCGGTCCTTGAATGCTGTTTTCTTGGCGGCGCGGATCAGCTGGTGGTGTTTCCGGGTGGCGAGTTTGAAGGAGGTCCTGTTGTCCGGTGTCGGTTCCCTTTTCCAGACTTTCTCGAGGGCTCGGCAGTTCTTCTTGGAGCTCTTGAGTTCGTCGGTGAACCATGGGGCCTTCTTGCTGCCGGGTCTGCTAGGCGGGGTCCTCAGAGGGGCGAGCTCGTCCGCGCAGATGCTGATCCACTTCGTGAGGTTGTCGGCGGCCTGGCTGGGGTCTGCTGAGCTGGCAGGAGGGTGCTGGCTCAGGGACGTGGCGAGCTGGTCTGCTGTGATCTTGTTCCAGCTTCTGCGGGCGGTCTGTTGCTGGTGGTGGTGGGTCGTCGTTCTCTTGAAGGTGAAGTGGACGCAGCTGTGGTCCGTCCATTGAAGCTCAGTGGCGTGGCTGAAGCTGACGTCTTTGCTGGAGGAGAAGACTGCGTCGAGTGTGTGTCCGGCGCGGTGGGTGGGGGTGGACACCAGTTGCTTGAGTCCCAGGTTAGCGAGGTTGTCGAGCAGGGTGCTGGAGTTGCGGTCGTTGTTGTTTTCCAGATGGAAGTTGAGGTCTCCCAGGAGGATGTAGTCAGCGGAGGGGAGGGCATGCGGGCTGACGAAGTCGGCGATGTCCTCGCTGAAATGTGTGCGTGGTCCAGGGGGTCGGTAGATCAGGGTGCCTCTGAGGGTGGTGTTCGGGTTGGTGTGGATCTGGAAATGCAGGTGTTCGGCGCTGGTCAGGGTGTTGTCGGTGCTGGTCGTGAGACGGATGGTGTTCCTGTGGATGATGGCGATGCCTCCTCCCATCTGGTTGGCGTTGCGGTCCCTGCGGACGATCTTGTAGCCCTCTGGGATGGCGATGGCGATGTCGGGAGCTGAAGAGGCGTTCATCCAGGTCTCTGTGAGGAAGGCAACGTCAGGGGCTGTGGCGTCTAGGAGGTTCCAGAGTTCTACGGCGTGTCTGTGGACGGAGCGGGTGTTGAGCAAGATGCACTTGAGGTGGGTGCTGCTGGTGTTCGACTTGGCGGGTGCTGGTGTGAGGCAGGTCCGGATGCAGGCGAACTTGCAGGCGTGGCAGCTGAAAGGTCCGTGGGTGCGTCGTGGAGTGGCTTGGTGGCACTCTGGGCGTCGGCCGGTGTTGAGTGCGCTGAGGGTGGCGGCGGAGTACGTCCTGCGGGTCGGTCGGGATCGTCGAGGTCCAGGGGTCCTGGCCCTGGGCGCGGTCCAGGCGCGGACGGGCGCAGACGGGCTTACCTTTGGCGCGCCTTCGGCGCACAATCGGCGCGCCCGCTGCGCGTCAACGTTGCGCGTTCGCACGGTCGCCATTTAAGGCCAAGTGCGCGGGTGGGCGGAGCAGCTGGAAGGCGGGAGCGGGGAGGGTTACAGAAGAGAAGAAAGGGGCGGGGACAAGCGGCGGTGGCGGGAAGGGAGGGCGGCGGACAACAAGGAAGGAGAGCCAGAAACACGGGTGAAAGGAGGATAAACAAAACAGGCACAAATCTGCGACAAAACAAGGGATATAAGGGGAAAGATAACAAGTTACACGGAGTAAACTAAACAGGCACAACTATTAGACAAAACAAGGGAAAAAGGAAAAAAAAGGAGATACACGAAGTTATGGAAATACAGGCACAAATGCTTGACAAAACAAACCCTGCTGCGGAGGCAGCCGGCAACCGGCAAAACGAGGCAGTAGCGAGGCAGAGGGCGGGCAGGGGCACACGCAGCAGCTGGTGGCCGTGCGGCGCGGGGGTGTCCCACAAGTGGGTCACACTCACCTGCGTCGCACGGTCGCCATTTAAGGCCAAGTGCGCGGGTGGGCGGAGCAGCTGGGAGGCGGGAGCGGGGAGGGTTACAGAAGAGAAGAAAGGGGCGGGGACAAGCGGCGGTGGCGGGAAGGGAGGGCGGAGGGCGGCGGACAACAAGGAAGGAGAGCCAGAAACACGGGTGAAAGGAGGATAAACAAAACAGGCACAAATCTGCGACAAAACAAGGGATATAAGGGGAAAGATAACAAGTTACACGGAGTAAACTAAACAGGCACAACTATTAGACAAAACAAGGGAAAAAGGAAAAAAAAGGAGATACACGAAGTTATGGAAATACAGGCACAAATGCTTGACAAAACAAACCCTGCTGCGGAGGCAGCCGGCAACCGGCAAAACGAGGCAGTAGCGAGGCAGAGGGCGGGCAGGGGCACACGCAGCAGCTGGTGGCCGTGCGGCACGGGGGTGTCCCACAAGTGGGTCACACTCACCTGCGTCGCACGGTCGCCATTTAAGGCCAAGTGCGCGGGTGGGCGGAGCAGCTGGGAGGCGGGAGCGGGGAGGGTTACAGAAGAGAAGAAAGGGGCGGGGACAAGCGGCGGTGGCGGGAAGGGAGGGCGGAGGGCGGCGGACAACAAGGAAGGAGAGCCAGAAACACGGGTGAAAGGAGGATAAACAAAACAGGCACAAATCTGCGACAAAACAAGGGATATAAGGGGAAAGATAACAAGTTACACGGAGTAAACTAAACAGGCACAACTATTAGACAAAACAAGGGAAAAAGGAAAAAAAAGGAGATACACGAAGTTATGGAAATACAGGCACAAATGCTTGACAAAACAAACCCTGCTGCGGAGGCAGCCGGCAACCGGCAAAACGAGGCAGTAGCGAGGCAGAGGGCGGGCAGGGGCACACGCAGCAGCTGGTGGCCGTGCGGCGCGGGGGTGTCCCACAAGTGGGTCACACTCACCTGCGTCGCACGGTCGCCATTTAAGGCCAAGTGCGCGGGTGGGCGGAGCAGCTGGGAGGCGGGAGCGGGGAGGGTTACAGAAGAGAAGAAAGGGGCGGGGACAAGCGGCGGTGGCGGGAAGGGAGGGCGGAGGGCGGCGGACAACAAGGAAGGAGAGCCAGAAACTCGGGTGAAAGGAGGATAAACAAAACAGGCACAAATCTGCGACAAAACAAGGGATATAAGGGGAAAGATAACAAGTTACACGGAGTAAACTAAACAGGCACAACTATTAGACAAAACAAGGGAAAAAGGAAAAAAAAGGAGATACACGAAGTTATGGAAATACAGGCACAAATGCTTGACAAAACAAACCCTGCTGCGGAGGCAGCCGGCAACCGGCAAAACGAGGCAGTAGCGAGGCAGAGGGCGGGCAGGGGCACACGCAGCAGCTGGTGGCCGTGCGGCGCGGGGGTGTCCCACAAGTGTGACACAATCTATTCAGATTTCAGATAAGTCATAGGTTTACAATCGACGAGTGTTGCACTGATATTAATGAATTTATTCATATTTAATTTTTATCATCATGTAAATATTTCCATTGCTTAACAGGTTTTACTATTTACTGTGAATTTATGATACGTATGAAAGCATTATCATATTTATTTATTATCTTGTAATGTGGGAAGTAACAATCCAGTAGAAATATATACAGGAAAAAATTATTTTCTTATCTACCACATGATGAAGTTCACTATGTACATGGAACCCTAATGCAAAACAATTGTTAGATATTCTTGCATTCATGCAGTTATCTCAGTCAGTACTAGCAGTCAAACAACTTTTCTCAATATGTTGGACAGGGAGTTTTCTAGCTCGAGAATAAGTACAATTAATAATTGTAGGAACAAAATATGAGCAAAGCAATAGAACAGTATGTTTTCTATGTTCACTAGTGATCACATGACACGGGAGTAACCTAGAAAAACAACCAAAAAGAAAAAGGACATAAAAACAGTTGGCGAACTGCGTTTCCGCATGTGAACAACGATACTGTGTTATCCAAAACGCGTCATAAGCTGTGAAGATCAAATAAAGACCTGAATTTCTGCCACAAAGAATTTGGTGTCCGTGACTCTCTCTTCTCTCTTCACCGGCTGGGAAGTGGGAAGAGTTGGAAAAGTGTTTCACTGTATATATATACCAGTCACCATCATTTGATTCGCAGCATCCCTTATGAAGCGATGCTGCGAATCAGACGTATTTGCAGCATGGATTTACAGTGTGCACAGGCCCAAAGTGCAAGCAAGGACAGATTTCTAGCCAGAGGCTACTCAGCGAGTATGCTAGACATTGCTATCAAAAAAGCCAACTTGATTCCTCGCTTGTCAGCATTAGGATATAATTCTGAGCAAGCTAGCCTGTTCAGCACACCTAAAAAAGTTGCAGAATCACACAGACTGATAACAACGTACAGTCGGCAACATAAACAACTGCATATGATCTTCTATAGGAAATGGACGGTTGTCCAAAATGATCCAGTGATTGGTGACACTTTGCCAAAATTCCCCGAAATAACATTTCATAGGGCACATTCTATGAATGACATGCTTGTCAAGAGCAGTCCCGAAGTCTGCACCAAGAGTTCGTGGTTGCAAACCACAAAGGGCTTTATCAAATGTGCTAATTGCAAAGCCTCTAAACTAGGCAGGAACAAAACGTCATATACAACTCCCTTTAGTGATGTACCCCTGCCCATTTCTAAGAAATTGACGTGCAAATCAGATTTTTGCGGTGTACATGCTGGAGTGTACGTGTGGCCTGCAATATGTTGGTAGTACCAAGTTGCAGGTTCACAAGCGTATACTCCAGCTCATGCGTGCTATCCGCAACAACGATGCGTCCTACCCAATTGCTAAGCATTTTAAGGAGATCCATGGGAGCTGCCTAGAGTTTTTGAGTTACTTTGTGGTGGACATGGTCCCACAACTGCGCCGCGGGGGTGACCCCGAGGCCCAGCTTCGACAACTTGAAACTAGGTATATCCTCGACATAGACACCAAAACCCCAAATGGATTTAACTCAAGTGAGGATCTCTTCACGCCTTTGACTTACCCCAACTTTAAGCCCAGTGTTCATTCATTCATTCGCTTTTTTGAAGCAGCCTGTTTTAGATCTGATCTCCGTATCTAATGACTCGGTTATACACGAGAAGTTTTAGTTTTTATTATACTATATATTTTTACACCATGGTTGGTTTTTGCTACCTATTTGAACTTCACTCCTC
Organism: Lissotriton helveticus; assembly: GCF_964261635.1. Taxonomy (NCBI): domain Eukaryota; kingdom Metazoa; phylum Chordata; class Amphibia; order Caudata; family Salamandridae; genus Lissotriton; species Lissotriton helveticus. The sequence continues at coordinate 1,914,285,951 of NC_136061.1, read as the reverse complement.
TTTTAGTATTTTTTTATCACGGATTTGTGACCACTTGTTGGGCAGGTTAGACATATAGGTTGGTATGGCCCCACATGAATAAATCACTATTGTTAATCCAGTACTTTCCAGGGCAGAAACCTCTTGAATCCTGTTGTTGTGTTTTTGTAACAAGATAGTGAGTTCGTATAACAGTCATTCATGGCATGTCACGTACTACACTTTTTTTTAGATATTTATGAAGTAAATAAATATTTATGACTGTTTTTATAGGGGTAGGGTTATTGTGGGTTTGTTCTTAATATGCCTTTTATAAGAAATTTGAATGACTATATTAATCTTAACGGTAGAGATATTTTAATTCAATTTCAATCAAGTGCATTATTCAACTGGTATGATATGGTTTCATTAATAGTCACATCTTGAGTGTCATTTTTCAATCCTACGGCTCACTAGGGCCGGATGCACCCAAACTCCGACTGTATGACCTTGTCAGGGACATCACTCATTGAGTGCACTGACCATATTAACTGTGTGGTCCGTTATATTTTTCAGATCTTGTTGTCTAGTTGACTTGGATTTGAAAATTAGTTTCATAGCCCTGGCATTTTGATTTAAGGATGGGGCAGCAGGCGACTATTCGGAATTTTTGACATTACTCTTCTCTAACATTTATTTTGAATTGTACTTGCCACCTCACTATGAGGATTCTTGTATTTTATCCAACATTATGGATGTCCAATTTCCATTATGCCTTGCTATACATGTATGGTGCGATCAGCAGTCCCGGCACTTGTGGGAATGCTTATCAGTTTTAAATTATGCATTTAATACTGCCAGCCATGCTCACTGGTTTTCCATGTTATTTGGCTGAATGGAAAGAAAAAATTGCACTTGCTTGCCTATTTTTTATATGCCAAATTTTTACCCCAGTGTATCCTGTATTATTGTAATATAGACCGTTTAATACCATTTTTTAACAGTTCCACACCATGGGTTGGACATGGTCAATGTTTCATAATGAAGATGCATGTCAAGAGGCCCAATTTTGGGGAAATACCGCATTTTATGCATTTCTTTCTGATTTTTGCACATATGCGGCCACATGCATCAACCTATTTAGGAAGTGCAAACGGTGCGAATCGGTAAATTCGGCCGTTTGCACTTCCTAAATACGTTTTTGGGATGCATGAAACAATGTTTCAAAGTTCGCTTTTTTTTGCATTTCCTAAAAATGCGAATGCATTTAAGGAATCCCATTTGTGCGATTCCTTAAATGCAATGCATCAATTTTTTTTAAAATGCGAATTTTGAAATAGGAAGTGCAAATTAACACGAGGTTGACCCTCGTGTTAATTTGCGAAAATCTTTAAAAAAGCACAAAAATGCATTTTGGAAAGTGTCATGTTACAGACACACATGTCCTTAGGACATGTGTGTGTGAAACATGCACTTAAAAATACATTTCAGGGGTGCAGGAGGGGTCCTTTGGACCCCCCTCTGCACCCTTGCAATGCATCAACAAATTGCGATTTCCCAAAAAAAGAAATGCAAAACGGCATCGATTCCTATGGGCCTCTAGGCCCATAGGAATCAATGTAATGCCATTCCTTAATTGCGATTCGCAATTAAGGAATCGCAAATTCCGAAAATTAAGAAATCCTAAAAAAAATTAGGATTTCTTGATGCATAGGATTTTGCAATTCCTAAATTGCGATTCCTTAATTTTCGCAATTTAGGAAATGCAAAATCCTACAATGATGCATGTGGCCGGTAGAGTATTTTGCAACTTTGCGTACCTTTGCACTGCTATCCTCATTTTTCAATGTCTTGCCAAATCGAAACTACAAATATGAACTGCTTTAGTAGAATTTTAAACTGCTATTATGTATATGTTTTCTATGTCCATTGGCCCGATGGTCACGTGATATGCACTCTTGCACTTTAAATTCAAGGGCTTTTGTTACCAGCGTCATGTGATCAAGAGCTTTCTGGGCCCGCGTCATGGCGGTGCGTGGCACACTTATGGAATACATAGTGGCAAATTACTTGATTGGGTCCTTTTCGCCCTTCCTTGCGATGAAGTTCCTGTTATATATATAGTACAGCGCGGTGTCCCCCGCATGGAAAAGACACTCACCTGAGTAGCTACGCCAGACGGGGGAGAGGATGCAGTTGAGTGCTGCGTAAGGAGTTTGCCAGATGAGACTTTCCTCCCAAATTAAACTCTCTATATTGATGCGGGGGATAAGTGTATATCGTTGCCAGCATGACTGGGAAGCCACTTGGCTGTTTGAGTTGAAGCTTCACTGTATGATTTCACTCAGGATGGTATACATGAAACCCTGGCATGGAGTAGCGCCAAAGTGATTGAGGAGGCTGGGTCAACATCAAAGGCCAATGAGAGTGGTACGTGACTCCTTTAAACCAGCCCCCATTTGGAACAGCTATCACTTGATGGAACAAGGCACTGATGATAGCCGACAGGCTGAAACATGTCTGCCAAGCGTTTCCACCAATTTCAAACTCAAGCGCTTTAATTTTGGAATAAAAGCTGCTGACAAACTCTGAGCATGTGTCGGACCATTTTACTCCTGGGGAAAGGGGACTGGTGTCCATATATATAACGCCGGTTAGTAGGTGACGGCGTGCTGTGAACCCCTCTCGGTCTGGTGTGACATGGGTTTACCTGCTACTTCTTTGGTGATGCATGAAACTGCTACCGTGTCACCCCCCCTCTGCGCATGGAAACAGTCCACTTGGCGAATCACTAACACGAGGGGAGAGATGGAGGCAGTATTTCGCTGCCTGAGTAAGGGGGAATAAGGAAAGACTTTTAATTTTCCGCACTGACTGTCGTGTGGGAAAGTGGAACGCCGTCCACCACTGTGTGGAACCATCACTGGATGTTTACGGAAAACCCCTCACTGTAGGGGTCCCTGCGGCGGACCACATGACCCATAATGCAGCACTGGGAGCAGACGTGGTTTTTCAGAACTTTCCACCTGCGAGGCAGGTACAGGGCGTGGCCACAGAATGGGAGTGGTGTCAGCTTCAAAAATCATCGAAGCAATGGCCCCTGTGTTTGTTCAACGGACTGAAACGGTCACTGAAGATTCCTATCTAAAGGATGAAACGCGTCTGCCTAGCGTTTCAGAAATCAACTTGTCTGTTAGCGCTTTATATATTAAAAGCTACCTTGTTCCCCCGGAGTTGTTCACACTTTCTTCGGTATGCTGGTTGGAGAGAGACTGGTATGGATACCTAACGCCGGTTAGTAGGTGACGGCGTGCTGTGAACCCCTCTCGGTCTGGTGTGACACGGGTTTACCTGCTACTTCTTTGGTGATGCATGAAACTGCTACCGTGTCACCACCCCTCTGCGCATGGAAACAGTCCACTTGGCGAATCACTAACACGAGGGGAGAGATGGAGGCAGTATTTCGCTGCCTGAGTAAGGGGGAATAAGGAAATACTTTTAATTTTCTGCACTGACTGTCGTGTGGGAAAGTGGAACGCCATCCACCACTGTGTGGAACCATCACTGGATGTTTACGGAAAACCCCTCACTGTAGGGGTCCCTGCGGCGGACCACATGACCCATAATGCAGCACTGGGAGCAGACGTGGTTTTTCAGAACTTTCCACCTGCGAGGCAGGTACAGGGCTTGGCCACAGAATGGGAGTGGTGTCAGCTTCAAAAATCATTGAAGCAATGGCCCCTGTGTTTGTTCAACGGACTGAAACGGGCACTGAAGATTCCTATCTAAAGGATGAAACGCGTCTGCCTAGCGTTTCAGAAATCAACTTGTCTGTTAGCGCTTTATATATTAAAAGCTACCTTGTTCCCCCGGAGTTGTTCACACTTTCTTCGGTATGCTGGTTGGAGAGAGACTGGTATGGATATATATATATATATTCCTATATATATATATATATATATATATATATATATATATATATATATATATATATATATATATATATATATATATATATATATATATATATATATATATATTTAATGCATTTTTATATAGCGCAGACTTACCCAAAGGTGTAGAAGAGCGCTTCACAATAGAGCCAAGTACGCTACATGAGGGGAAAATTACAAACTTACACATTGTAGAAACAAATGAGAAACAAGAACAGGTAAAATAAAATAATAGATGGCAGTCACTCAAACACACACAAAACACAATAGGAAGAGGATTTTACAGGCATAGATTACAAATTTACAATAATGAAAGAACTTCCTTGAGGGAGATGAGAGGGGGTGAATTCATTCTGGAAGTGTCTTTAGAAGAGAAGAGATTTGAGGTCAGTTGTGAAGTTGAGGTCCGGGTAGAGGTGGTGGTACAAAGTAGTGGAGGAAGCGAGAGCCAGATTCTCACCGCATTGCCTGAGAAGGATTGAGTCATCGAGCCTTGGAAGTGAAAGCATCTTTAAGGTGGGTGGCTCAAGCAGTAGATTTTCCACAGTACGGAACGGTCTAGAGCCTCCAGAAATTTTCAGTTTATTCGCCGGGTATTGAGGGGAGGAAGTGTGCGAGACTTTGTGGGTGATACAGGCAGTCTTGAAGATTGATCGTGCCTTGCTGGGAAGCCATCGAAGAGAAGACAAAGTGGGTGTGATATGGTCATTTCTTTTGGCCCCAAATATAAAATGAGCCGCTGAATAGAGAACAGATTTAAGAGGGGAAAGGTGGGATTTGGGGAAGCCAGTAGGATAGAATTGCAATAGTCCAAGCTAGAGAAAACTAGAGATTACACCAAGGTTTTTAGGTCTTGCTCCGGAAAGAAACGACGAATCACCCAGAGAAGGCGCAGTTCGTATTGTGCATTCTTTGCCATTGAATTGATGTGGGAGCGTAGATCGAGCCTTTTGTCAAGTAAGACACCCAGGGATTTTGCGCTGTCGACAATGATAGGTTTAGTGTTGAGTAAATTCAACTGATCCATCCAAGATTGAAAAGGTGAAGTAGAGAGGGAGCGAGAGAGGAGGAGGAATTCAGTTTTGGAAGGATTCAAAATGAGTTGATGAGCTAACAACCAGTTTTGGGTAGAGTTGAGAGTAGGCTTAAGGATTGAGATCATGTGTGCAGAAGACACCTTCAGGTAGATATGGGTTTCATCCGCATAGAGATGATAACGGATCCCAGATTTACTTAGGAGATTTCCCAATTGTTCCAAATAAAGATTGAACAAAGTGGGTGCAAGGATAGAACCTTGAGAGACACCTTGACCTACCGCCAATGAGGACGAAAGATTGTTTGCTATTTTGATCATTTGGTATCTGTCCGAGTGGAATGAGGCACACCATTTAAGCACTGTGCCTTCCAAAACCATTATCTGTTGAAGGGTGTTGAATAGGGTGTTTTGATTAACAGTGTCAAAGGCTGCATAAAGGTCTAGAAGAATCAGAAGACAAGACTCCCCTGAATTGAGTATGCACAGCGCATCGTCGATCACATGCAGCAGGGCTGTTTCAGTGCTGCAGTTTGGGATGAAACCGTACTGGAAATTGTCAAGAAGATTATTATCCTTAATGTGTAGAAAAAGCTGTTTCGCTACATATCTTTCTGTGATTTTTGCAAGAAAGGGGAGGTTAGTGATGGGGCAAAAGTTGTTGAGGTTGTTCGCACGGCTGACGTTTTTTTAAGAAGTGGGGTAACCTGTCCTGTTTTAAGGGTAACACGAAGGGAGCCTTGGCTGAGAAAGAGGTTAACCAGACTGGTCTAATAGGAGAGAGTATGGATGTAGTAATCAATGGCAATGTCACTCGGGACGGGATCAGAATAATGGTTAAAGGGCTTTTTTTCGAGGATGCATTTGAGGATGGCATCTTCAGAGCTGGCGTCAAAGTTCTGCCAAATGACTAGGGATTTGTGCTCCTCTGGGGGGCTAGGATGAATGACCTGATCCACCAGTGATTTCACTTTTTCATCAAAAAATATAGCACAGTCTTATGGTTTCTTTGGAGAACCATCATGCTTGATAATTGGGGTAGAGCCGTTAGGATTTTTGATGAGGTCAAATATTTTTTTCTGTCTGTTTTTGGCAGAGTCAAGGAGGGTTCTGAAGTGTAGAGCTTTTTCATGGAAGTTGTGTTTGTGGTAATTTGATCTGGGTGAGCATAGAATGGAAAGATTAGTGGTGGATGGAGATTGTCTCTAATGTTTCTTCAGGTTGTTCCTTTCTTCATAAAGGGATGTATTTAACCATGGTGCTGAAAGAATAGGCCTTTTCCTTTTGCTTTGGAGTGGAGCGATGTTATTGATTTCAACTACAAGGACTGAGAGGCATTGAGAGGTAAGATTATTGACACCCAAGTTAGGGCCGAGCCTTGGAAGTGAAAGCATAGCAGAATCATAGAGAGTGTCAAGGTCAATGTTTTGGGTATTACGGAACCAGGTAGTAGACCTTTTAGGTTGTCCAAGAGTTATAGTGTGTGTTGGTGAAGAGAGAAGAGGATGAGGAAGTGGTCAGACCAGTCTACAGGAATAGGGATAGCAATAGTAAGCATGTCTGCTTTAGATATAACAAGGTCCAGAATTGAGCCCTTAAAGTGTGTTGTTTCAGAACAGTGTTGGATAAGATCATTTTCTGAGAGAAAATCTGCAAACCTATGGCAGCAGAGTCTTCCAAAGAGCCCCAGTGAAGATTGAAGTTTCCCAGGAAGATCTGTTTGTTACTTTGAGAATATTGGTCGCTGATGAAGTCGGTGAGTTCCTCCAAAAACAAAGAACACTCACCAGGCGGGTGATAAATGGCATGGAATCTGAAGGGTGAGAGAGGCATTCCAATGTACGGAAGGAGCTACTAGGAAAAGCCTTAAGTTTAAGAGAGTTTCGGAAGATGATTGCAACACCTCCCTCAACTTTGTCTGCTCTATCATTTCTAAGGATAGAATAGTCAGTGGGTAATAGAAGATCAAACATAGTATGAGAGGTGTCATTGAACCAGGTCTCAGTGAGGAAGAGCATGTAAAGATCGTGGAGAGTGATGGTGTCAGAAATTTCCAGTTTGTGTTTAGTTGCAGATTTGCAGTTGTGGACCAGACAGCGCAACTCTGACAAGGCTGTTTTGGTTACGGGAGCAATTGGGCTTTTGGGGGTGATGGGGATAATGCTCTTGTAAGAGGGTGCCCATGTAGAATAAGACTGAAGATTAGTTCTGACAGAAGAGATGCTTGGAATAGTGTACAGAGTAGATTTACTTGGAGAGGAAAGTGGAGGGGGGATGACATTAGAAGTCTTGTAACTAGCCTGTAAGTTAGCGATGTCTGCACTCAGAAGACAGACTGTGATTGGCTTTTTTATGCACGGGAGCAAGGTACTCCTCGGGAGTTTGGGGAAGTGAATATTTGCCAAGGGAATTGGGGTGTTTGTCAAGTTGGTTAACCTCATGCTTAAGAGTGAGATGGAAGCTTCAAGCTGGGCAATAGAGGAGATGAGAAAACCTAATTTATCTTCCAGAGGGAGTCGGGCAGTGCATGGAAGGTTAGGTGGCTCGGTGGAAACAGGAGGGAGTGCAATTGGCGAGGGAGGGCAGGGAGAGGTGGGAGTGTGGGGGTATTGGGGTGCAGGAGTAGAAGATGGGGATAGATGGTGGTTGAGAGAGGTTGCTGGTGCATCTGAGATGGAAAGAGAGTTATCATTGCTGAAGTTGAACAGAGGAGAAGAGTTGAGATCATATTTAGGAGGTCTTGGTCAGTGACATCACTGGGGACATCACTAACTCAAACCTGTGAAGAGCAAAGGTAACCAGATGAGTGAAGCAACAGGATGCAATGATAATCTTATCATTGGGGATATTGATAATATGATTGCATTAAATGAACTTAATGATGACCTAGATGATTCTAACCTCAGTTGTGAGGCAATACGAATACTTGATGCCTTGGAAATTCAACATGACAATGCTGCGGGAACAAAATTTAAACCTAAATCGACCTTTTTACCTAAAATGAATCATGACAATATTGACACCTTTCAAGACCAGATAGGCAAAGAACTATTGGATCTCCGGAGCCGGAATTGGCCTAAACAAATGAAAAAATTCAAACATAACCTAACAGCATCTCAAAAACAAGCAATGAAAGATCTAGCAGATGACAGTAGCATAGTGATAAGACCCGCCGACAAGGGCGGGAATATTGTCATTTTGCCGAAAGTGATGTATATACTCGAGGCGGATAGACAGTTGCATGATCAAAAAACCTATAAAAATCAAACAGAATGGAGTACAACTCCAGTATTAAAAACATCTGGGAAAAACTTACTGAATGGAAGGATAAAGGATGGATTGAATGGGAGGAATATTGTTTCTTGAAACGCGACCATCCGATACTCCGCATTCTGTATCTTCTCCCCAAAGTACACAAATGCAAAAACAATCCTCCTGGTAGACCCATCATTTCATCAAGAGGATGTGTACTTGAAAATGTTTCCAGATATGTGGTCCACTTTTTACGCGAATTTGTGATGAATCTACCAACACATGTAAAAAATACTAAAGATTTCCTAGAAAAAATTAATTGTGTAACATGGGAAAATGATTTTTTGCTGTTAACCATTGATGTCAGTTCCTTGTATACAGTAATAGAACGTGAACAGGGGATTGAGGCATTTACTAGGTTTCTGAAAGGCAGAAATATGGAATACTTGTGGCACACCACGATGATTCTTGATATGATCAAACACTGCTTAGAAAACAATATTTTCTTATTTAATATTTGAGATCTATGTACAATCCCATGGAACCGCGATGGGAACATGTTTTGCGCCGAGTTTCGCAAATCTGTTCATGGGGGCGTGGGAGGCTGACATTAGAAATAGCAATGACTTTCAAGATGACTTCAAGAGAGTCAAGATGTGGTTACGACACATAGACGACATTTTTGTCGTCTGAAAAGGTGAGAAAGAACTGGCCCTTGATTTCGTGAATAGACTCAATCACAACGATAGAAATATCACACTGACATGCAATATAAGCGATGTAGAAGTGGAGTATCTGGACACAAAAGTACAGATAAAACAAAATAAGGTGCAGACTGTTTTATTTCGTAAAGCCACAGCAGGTAACACCTTACTGCATGCTCTGAGTAGCCATCCGGAGAATCTCAAATGGAGTATTCCATATGGAGAGCTACTCAGAGCTAAGAGAAACTGTAGCAATGAGCTAGATTACATCAAGGAAGAGACAGTTATGACACAAAGGTTTCTTGCAAGAGGATATCCGATGTGGACTATAAGAAGGGCTATTAACAAAGTCAAACAGGCAAAACAGGAAGACTTAATCAAAGGCGACGTTAGCAGACAGGGAGACGATTCATCTTGAACTATAATGGCACTTCCAATCAGGTCAGAAAATACATAGTGAAGAATTGGAATATCCTCAAAAGTGACCCGATAATAGGTGATATTTATTTATTTATTAAAACATTTATATAGCGCGAACAAAGGCCCTAGGGCATCTCGGCGCTGAGGTTTCTGCAAGGTATAACCATCAAAGGGACTGAAGTTTTATTGTTTATATTTACTCTCCCAGAGAGACCTAGTATAACCTACAAAAAAGGACAAATTCTGAGAGATATCCTTGTACACAACGACATCAGTGACAATGCTATTCCCAGGGGTATTGACCTTTTAGGTTTCTAAGTCAGTACCAACACTCGCACTATCTCCGTGCGACATAATGCCACCATGACCAACTGTCGCACCAGTAATATCATATACTTGGTATTGTGTCCCTGTAATCTCCCCTATGTAGGGGAAACAGGTAGAGAGTGTCGGGTCCGGATTGGGGAGCACAAGGCAAACATTAGAAACAAGAAAACCACAGCCCCCATTGTGACACACTGGTTACAAAAAGGACATACTGAACTGGAACTACGCTGGTTTATCCTGGAAAAAATTAAAGCTGGCCCAGGGAGTGACCCTGTCAACCTCCGAAAAAAACGAGAGGTATTTTGGATATTCTTTCTGAATGCAGTGGACAAGGGATTAAATGAAGAATGCCCATGGCATCAGGCTCTGTTATAAAGAACCCCACCTCATTGGACCCCCTTTTACCCCCTAGAGCACTTTTCATACACTGACTATATATGATTCTAGTACATTTATCTCAATTGGCTCCGTTTTATATTACAGACAGTTATGTCCATTCATTAGGAGGCAGGCTGAAAATACAATTATATTAGTATCATTGTCATTATATTAACCAACCACGCTTAAAAGGGATCGAACTTGTACCTTGATACACCCTTCCAAGATGGCCACCGTCTATCGGGGTTTAACATGGGAGCGCTTATTCCGCAAAGTTTAGCGGCGGACCACTATACTATCTACATGAGGAAAAAATTCATAAATGTTGGCGTGTAGATGGTGTTTTCACCAAAAATATTCGATGCTGGGGGAAACGAACCTAGACATCCAGCACTAGACTTATCATACCTCCCACACCACGTTAAGATGGCCGCCATACACTCACGGAGGGGATCCATGTCCCACGTTTATGTTCATGAGTCTGTGAAACTACTGCATAACATCATGGGATAAACACAGCTGAAATCGATCTATAGCACCGCCTATATATACTCAAGTAGGCATTTCCTACCCGAGACGGTGGTTTCCGGCTTGTTGTTGGTCGGCGGATCGGCGCCGACGGAACCCCTAAGGAGGACGGATCGCGGACACACCCAGGTAAGAACTTGCCCCGTTAGACACAGATAGCCAGGCAGCCCATATGGCAACCGCCCTATAGACAAGAAGATCTTTGATCCCATGCTGGACCATCACTACTGCCTCACACCCTCTCCCCCTTTTCTTGCTAGTAGGGTCCGTGCATCGACCCTGAATACCCTCATCTCCACAGCCGAGGCCCGTGTATATTGCCGCCCTCCGCTTCAACTAACTACTGGACCCCATGCCCGGGTAAGCTGTTAGACCTACCAAATGCAGTATCACCATAGTGTTACCTAGTGTAATGGGTCTGAACCAGTACGAGAACCTTCTATGTTAAAACATACGCTGGATGTTAATTACCCCCGTATTTACCCATTAGGTTTTATTTGTCTGATCGACCCTGAATACCCTCCTCTCTACAGCCGAGGCCCGTGTTGTGTGCCGCCCTCCGCTTCAATAAACTATCGGACCCCATGCCCGGGTAAGCTGCTAGTCCCATCAAATGGAGTGTCAGCATGGTGTTACCTAGTCTAACGTGTTTGAACTAGTACGAAACCCTCCATTGTTAAACACCCGCTGGATGCTAATCACCCCCATATTTGCCCATTAGGTTTTCTTGTTTGATCGACCCTGAATACCCCCCTCACTACAGCCGAGGCCCGTGTACTCTGCCGCCCTCCGCTTCTACAAACCACCGGACCCCATGCCCGGGTAAGCTGCTAGACCTATCAAATGGAGTATCATCATGGTGTTACCTAGCGTAACGTGTCTGAACCAGTATGAAACCCTCCAATGTTAAACACTCGCTGGATATTAATTACCCCCGTATTTGCCCACTAGGTTTTCTTGATTGATCACTTACCAAATTGTAGCAAGAAGCACCGTATCGGATTACAGTGACCTTGGAAGGAAAGATGCCCGTTTTCTGGTAAGCCACTCTTAGCATAGAGGATGTGTGATATAAGAACCCAAAGATAGGAGTATAAATTCTAAGGACTGAAGTAGAGTCTAAAATATCGTTTCCCTCCTTAACTAGATGCATTAGACTAGCATTGGGGAAAACACACCAACACTGAAATCTGATATACCTACTCCTTCTCCAGAAAATTATTGGAAACTGTACCTTTGGTAAGTAGCGAAGGACTAGGGTAAAGGGTCCTAAGGTGCTTTCAAAAATACTGTGATACCGATAGCTATATGGAACATGGCCCCAGGTTCCGGGTTTTTCCCCAAAAAATATATATACCAGGGACTCTTTCCTTAGAAATGCATAAAAAAACAAGAGACCAGACCCACTAACTAGAAATAAAATTATTGTTAATTAAGTACTAGATTCATGCAGGGCTTTCTGTTATTTCAGGAAAACCACAAACTCTATCAATCAAGTCAGACGGTGCCTTAGTTTACCGCACGGATCAATTGGGATATGATCCTGCGCCCACAACGATAGGTAAAATGTCATTACAATTATCTTTGTATCCAGTAGCTCACAGCTGGGAGTCTAGGTCCCCAAAATGAACTAAAAACCTAAAAAAGAATTTGATAATGGTAATTAGTCCAAAATAGCTATAGCCCTGTAGGGAAGGACCTGACAATATGCTCTCGACGGTACATATGTTTGTATGAAGGTAGCACTATTAGTATATAAAAGAGAGAAAGAATGCATGATATGGTCTTTATGGTTCACCCAATCCTGGTTATCTAATTGCCTTTATACTGACTTTACTGAATAGAAAGTAGTACTGGGAGTATTCGTGGGCTATCTAGCACTGCACAGTCATTTAAAATATGATGATTTAACTTTATGTAACATATAGATATATTCATTGAAAGTAGAAGGCATATCAATGTATATGATCTGAAAACAATATACTGTATGGAAGGTTAAGATATTGTTTTTATTTCCAGATTCTGTACCTGTCCCTCTCCCAGCAATAAAAACCCTCAGCCCTGATGAAGGTGTGGCTATCTGGCTTGACACCGAAACGCGCGTCGGCTCTTGTGGCTCACGCATCCAGGAAAACAACAGATTTATAAACATCAGGATCTCCATATATTCCTCAGTATTTCCCCTACTGTCGTTAACCCCCGAAAATTTACTAAAGTTCATGGAATAGATCTTACATTTCCATGTTGTATATATTAGGAAAACTGCCTTGTTGTAAATATTAGGACTATGTTAGTGAATGAAAGCTGTCTGTAAGAATGTGAGAATGAACATAAGGAAGTGAATGAATGGTATAGATCACTTTGCTGGGTAGGAATGTGGACAGGTTAAAACTTTGTTTCTTCTTTTTATCCTCATCTTTTATTAGGTATATCTAAAAATGTGTATATATATGTTTCTTAAAAAAAATGTGATTAGCTTTTTGTACACTGCCAACTTGAGACGTAAAATCCAAATAAACCAATAAATAATATCAAAAAATCTACACTCTCCTGATGTATATGTACATTGATTTGCCTTATACTCTGTGCAGTTCTGATTCCTAGATTTATCTCCCCTCCAATATCAACCGGATCCGATTTGGGATCTGAATATATCAAGGGCAGGGTTGTTTCTTTTCTTTTCCTATTGTTTCTCCCCATCTGCCTGCCCATATCATCAAAACCCCTCGGGGAACCCCCTTCTTTCCACTTTTAGGTTTCTACCCCTGTGGACATTGCACAGCGTGTGCCAATAGCCACATGGTCAAGGAATACTGGAATACCAGTGTTAATAAGATGCAAACGATAAACCAATTTTTGACATGCACCACTATGTTTGTGATATATGTGTTGGTCTGCCCATGTGAGTTGAAATATGTGGGCAGTACCACCCACATGGCCAAAAAACGCATTCTTGAACATACCCGAGCAATTAGTAAAGTGGATAAACAGTATCCGATAGCTCGCCATTTTGAAGCATTTCACTTCTCAGATCCTAGAAAACTGTCTTATTTCATCATTGAACAAGTTAATCTCAATCAAAGAGGGGGCAACCGCACTTTGAAACTTAGGCAGAAGGAATCCAGGCACATAATTAGTTTGTGTACACCCTACCCGAAAGGGCATAATATGGATGAAGAACTTAATGTACACCTACAAGAAGAATAATTGTATGTTTAATTATACTGTGAAAAATGAGTCTTTTCTTCTATTAACATGCAAATGTTTTCTTCTTTTCTTCTCTCTCTCACAGGATGAAAGGGAGGGACATTGTCTCAAGCTTGCGGCACCTGTACCCTAATCCTTTCTCTGTGGTCATCTTCTACTCTCACTCCATTTATGTAATGTATTTGGACTTTTAATCATTTTTGTTATTTGGTAAGATCCGATGAATGGATCTGTACACTGTTTTTTTGTATTTGATACACTTTATATTTGGGAGTCTGAGGCCAATTTCCTATAATCTTTATATCACATATGAGGTTTGTCGTATGGCTTGGAAGGAACTTTGTTGAACTATCTCACTAACAAGAGTTTAACACTGTTGATTTTGCCAGCCACTATATGCCGGTGTATGTAATTTTTCCACTAACTAGGAAAAATCGATTCAACATAGATAACTGATTAACTTTACAGTTATTACTTTTCCAAAACGTGGATCATTGTGGTACCATGATGACCGGCATCGCACTGTGCCTAGGCTCCTCCTTCACAATAATGAGTGTGCCTGAAATCTTACCAGACAGCTTTGGGGGCCGTACATTATTATCGCCAACTAGTACATACAATATAGTTAACAGCCCAATCTAATTTGATTATGGTTGCGAATAAGTTGTGAGATTTAACATTACAGATTTTTCGACAACATTGGAGGGATTCAATAAATGACTGTGCGTCCCTCTAATTAACTTGAATGCTGTGGCGATATCTGTGCATTGCATATACATTAGAACATGTTTGAATTACGAATTATGAAACACTTTGTATATATATTTTCTGTTTATTTCATGCAAGTTTGGTTATGCTCACCACGCCAATATGGCGCCCATGATTTGGTTGACGCAGTCCTCTTTTGATTATCATTGATGTAGTTGATGACTTGAAATACGATGAACTTTATGTAAACTTTTGTGTGATCAAGCGCTCTATGGAGCGCGAAACGCGTCACGTTAGGTTTATGCCGTGAATAAACCTCGTTATTTGGATTGACCACTGTGACCTGTCGTTTTTCTGACCCGAGTGCCCGTTTTGGAATGCCATTTTTGGGAGGATATTACTACCGGCTGCTCCGCCGGCGACAAGCCACCCCAGGGAAAGGCGAGGGATTTCCAGCAGGAGCCCTTTCATGTGGAATATATATATATATACACACACATACATACATATATATATATATATCCCCGCTCACTCTCTGTATGTCAATACCGCAGTTAGGCACTCACAACGGTCATTTTTTGGGTAATCCGCTTTTATTTGCATTAAACAGCAAACCCAGTTACCCAGTGATGCCATGGAAGTCTTTTCAGATGCAGTGACTAAGGACTTATTGGCATTAAGAACTAAGAGAAACAATAACAACACAGATTACAACTTGAAATCCATACAGGATGATAAAACGCTAATCTGCAAACCCTCAGATAAAGGGGGAAATATTGTGTTGCAAACACGGGAAGACTATTGCAAGGAGGCATATAGACAACTTTCAGATGCAACTTGTTATAAAAAAGTAGACAAAACGTTTTATCTAGAAAGTGTTTCCAAATGCGATGAATTCATTAAAGTCTGGCACAGCAAGCAAATGCTAGATACAGATGAATTCTTATTTTTGAGATGTCTGAATCCTATTGTCCCCACATTTTATAATGTTCCAAAAATTCACAAACACGCCCAAAGACCACCTGGGAGACCAATTGTGTCTTAACAGGGAAGTCTTACGGAACATTTATCTATCTTTATTGATCATTTTCTGTTTGATTTGGTAAAAGAATTACCCTCATATGTGAAGGACTTGAGAGATTTCCTATGTCATATGGAGGATCTGCCATAGGAGGATGATTATAAGATGATTGTGTTAGATATAACAAGTCTTTACACCTCAATAGACCATTCACATGGGTTACATGCGATATCACACTTCCTAGAGAAATAGCAGTAAGATTTTGCCTACACAATGAAATGTTGTTACAGTTTGTGGAATTGTGTTTGAAAAACAATATTTTCTTATTTGGGGAGGAATATTTCTGGCAAATATCAGGAACAGCGATGGGCACCTGCTTTGCCCCCAGCTGCGTGAATTTATTTGTGGGCTGGTGGGAGGAGCAGGTGTCCAGGTTGCCAGAAGGAAAGATCTGAATGTCCAAAGTCATAGCATGGCATCGGTACATAGATGACTTATGCATAATTTGGAATGGCTCGGAGGAGTCGGCTAAGAATTTTATCACCTACCTGAATGAAAACACAATAAATCTAAATTTACTGGAGAAATTAGTGGGCAAACAATACATTTTCTAGACCTGCAAATTAACATCAGTGAACGGAAACCACATATGTCATTATATCGCAAGCCCACGGCGGGTAATTCCATTTTATACGCCAAAAGTAATCACCCCCCACAATTGATCAAGAGTATCCCCTATGGGGAATTCTTACATATTTAAAGGACCAGTACCAAAGAGAGTGACTTCGAAAGGGCAGTAGAAGGCAGTCAGCTCAGGTTTGAGACAAGAGGTTATGAAGTAGGCCTTTTGAATAGAACTCTGAGTAGAGTGAAAAGTATACCCAGAAAGGAACTGCTCAAACCTAAAGCAAAGAAAGTGACACAAGATAATAAAACCAGATTTCGACTAATCACGCCGTTTTCCAACAATGCCAATAGCCTTAGAAAAATCCTCAGAAAGAATTGGCACATTTTAAAAACTGATAGTGTGATAGGTCAGGATATACCCGTACAACCCCTGATCACCTTTAGGAAAGCCCGGTCGTTAAGAGATACCCTAGTACACAGCCATTTAAAACCAGCTTCAAAGACAGGGGGAACACTCAAAGAGATGCAAGGGTTTTTTCCCTGTGGAAAGTGTAAGGCGTGTGTATGGCAAGTAGGAGGACTCTTACATATGATGTACCAGGACGAAAAACACCGAGGCTTATCAACAAGTTTCTAATGTGTAACTCCTCACATGTAATATACTGCTTAGTATGTCCATGTGGACAAAAGTACATAGGAAGCACGATCAACCCAGTAAAAAATTGCATTTTAGAGCACAAGAGAGCGATTGCCAAGAATGATGCCAGTTACCCTGTGGCGAGGCACTTCGCGAAACATCATCAAGGCGATATGGACCTATTGCGATACTTAGGATTGGATCAGGTACCTTCCAATGTACGAGGAGGAGATATAACTAAGATGTTTAGGAGACTTGAGTCGCGAATTATAATAGATCAAAAGGGATGAACAGTGGAGAAGAATTGGCAGTACACATAGGGAAATAGATAGTTTTGAACATCACAGTATGAACTCCAGTCTGAAGGGAACAAAAATCAAAATAAGAGAAGGAAATAGAAATTGGTTTTAAAAAAAGATAAAAAACTGCAACCACTTAACGATCACACATAGGAGAATAGGCCGATACACGGCGAGATATAGTCACGAATAATTCAAAGTAGTGATGGAGGTGCCAACGAGGACATTCGAAGGCACCTTAGCCGATACACGGCAACATTTAAGATAAAAGGGCAATATGAAAGCGATGGCACTTTAAATTGTGTAAATTTGTATATATGTATATATTAATTTGTATATATAATGTTTGCAAATGAAGTGTGTAAATATATGAAATAATGGTTTATAATCTGTTCCAATATGGCGGAATAATCGTCGTCCATCGTTGATTTTTATGCCCGAACTAATCATGTGATCGCAAGTATGGCTGCCGCAATAAACATATAAAATATCGGCTTTTTAAGGTGTACGAGCAAAACACCTGATGAAGGAGGAGGCTGAAACGCGTAAGTGTTTGCTGTTTACTGCAAATAAAAGCGGATTACCCAAAAAATGACCGTTGTGAGTGCCTAACTTCAGTATTGACATACGGTGAGTGAGCGGGGATTTTGACGCGGCTGCACCGCCGTGACGAAGGCACCCGACCGAGAGTGCGTCCAGTCGGTGCAAGAGAGCGAGAATATATGTATAGAAGGTATGATTCTATGCGGTGGCTACTGCAAATAAGCGTTTGGGGCAGGGATCTGGTCAAGCGCCTACGTGAACCAATCAAGCAGCCATGGAATCACTGTCAGCTTCGAATCTCAGCTCAGCAATAGACAGTGGTTCAGAGTCAGATAATTTGGGATTAAGACCGACCCAACCCAACATCAAGCTCACGTTCGGGGAAGAGTTTGAAATTTTAAAAAGCAGCCGCAGGGACACTCTGAGGTCGCAAACCAAGGGACAAAACAAAACAGGGCAACAAGGAGGAGGAGGGCCCGTAGGAAGGCCAGGAGAAGGAGCAGCCAAGCGGGGAAGGGGCAAAGCCCGCAAGTAAATGTTGCTACCATCGCAGTCCCACTAGCCGAAACTCTGGGCATGGACAACAAAAATACCATCATCAATTTAGCTGGCATTGACCTCTCCGCAGCAGAGCAACAGCTTTTATCCCTGGGCCTGTCCTATTGTCCAGAATCAAATTTCAGCTATACCCAAACTCGAGCGGATATATATAGATTCATCCGAAAATTGAAATTAAAAAAGTTCCATCAATTACGAGATACCCAGGAAAACACAGCGGCGGCAATTACACCGCAGAATCCAGCTTTCAGAGGAATAGAGGGAATGGATTATGAAATGAAGGGTCTGGAAAGTCTGAGGGAAAATCCATTGCAGGATGAATCAGAAATACAGCCATCACAGGAACTAATGTTAAACCTATCACGTCTTTTAAACAAAAATCTAAATTTGTTCCAATAATGGCTCGTGACTCAATTGATGTTTTTAGTGAGCAACTGGTGGCGCAAGTCAAGAAACTCAGTACCACAACTACAAATTTAAAGAGGAAACTTACAAATCAGGAAAGACAATATGAGCAGCTAATTAAAAAATTGAAACAAGCCGGAGGACGTCCAGGATGAATCAGATGAGGAAGAGGACGAGGGCTAGTGGAGTGGGCGTTTTGTGAGGGGGGGAGACCAGGGATTAGGATAGTGGCCTTCTACTACGATGCCACGCAGGATTGACAGGGGGGGATTACATGAAGCGCCAGCTCAGAGGGATATATACTTGACCACAACATGACCCTCAGGGGCTGTAACGAGAATGGGGGGGGAATCTGAAATGAGACACCTTGGTGAGATATTTACGAATGATCAGTATTGCTCTATGAATGACCACATTCTTGTTCCTAACGGTTATTTTGGTTTGTTGTTGTTCATAAAAACTGGAAAATCAGAAACCATTGCTTTCTGGAAAATGCTGCATGTGCTGTACCTCTTCCTTGCAGCAACTGTATTGTTGTCTATACTATGGAAAACTCTACCAGAGACTTTATGGTGCTGTATTGTGATTAACAACCTGCTATAGCGGCCAGCCCGTTGGGTTGTAGGCATTCCGCAGTGTAATTTAATGGTGCAATAAAGGTTTTTGGAAAAAAATAATAATAATTGAAACAAAATGAGCAAATTATCATAAGGAACTCTGATAAGGGAGGAAACTTGGTTCTATGGCCACGTAAAGATTATATGGAGGAGGCCTATAGCCAGTTAAACAACATGGAATGCTACCGGAAGGTAGCCTACACAAGATTCAAGGACACACAGGAAGCACTGTTTGCACAATTGCTGGCTTGGAAGAGCTTGGGACTATTAAATATGAACAAATTTAAATTCTTAAAGAAAGAGCATTCTATGGTCCCGGTTATGTATTTTATACCTAAAATACACAAACATCCTACTAAGCCTCCGGGACGTCCCATTATAGCAGCGTGTGATGGCCTGTTAGAAAATGTATCTAGATATATAGATTCTTTTTTACAGGATTATGTTAAGGGCCTTAAATCCTTTGTACAGGACACTAGTGACTTCCTAACTAAAATTCAATACATCAAATGGCAACCATCCTTCTTAATGTTGGCACTCGATGTTTCGAGTTTATATACATGTATTAGAAACCAAGACGGCCTAAGAGCTGTGTGGTAAAATATTTCCTGGCTAGTAGGCCCATATCCTATGCTCAACACTCCAAAATGATTTTTAAAATGCTTCAATTTTGTCTTGATAACAATTTTTTCCTATTCTATGGGAAAATGTACCAGCAGATTCAGGGTGTTGCTATGGGGGCCAGCTTCTCCCCCAGTTACGCCTGTTTGTTTATGGGTTGGTGGGAGGAGCTGGCCCTCATGCAGCATCATGAACAAGCATACAACAGGAGTGTAGTCACATGGCTGCGGTACATTGATGATTTGTTTATTATTTGGGGTGGAGATCTGACTGGCGCCTCAGAGTTCATTGAAAAGTTGAATGATAATACAGTTAACCTCCATTTTACAGCAGACATTAGCAAGTCTAAGGTAACCTTTCTCGATGTACAGATTATGGTAGAAGGAGATAAACTGACCACTTCCTTGTACCGGAAACCCACGGCCGGCAATACTTTATTGCATGCTTCTAGTGCTTATCCGCCCCATTTAATCAGGAGCATACCGTACGGTGAAATGCTCCGTATAAGACGGATTTGCAGTGAAGAAGAAGATTGCATTATTAAACAACTAGAATGTAAGGTCAGGTTTCTCAATAGAGGGTACAGCTCCAAGGTGATAGAGTCAGCTATCAATAAATCTAAAGCACTTTGTAGAAAGGATCTGCTGAAATACAAACATAGACAGAGAGAAAAAACAGGATCTGAGGAACCAGTTAGGCTTATTCTTAACTTTTCCAGACAAGAAAAGCAAATCAGAGGGATTGTGAGAAAAAATTGGCCCATCATCAAAAGTGACCCTATAATAGGAGGCACCTTACCTTCAAATCCTTTGTTGTCCTTTAGAAAGACAAATAGTATGGGGTCCTCATTGGTAAAAAGTAGCATAGAGGCCAGGCCTAAAAATAGCTGGTTAAGGGCTAAAAAAGGCTTTTTCAAATGCTCTGTGTGCAAGGCATGCCAATATGGAGAAAATACCACCAGCTACAAAACAGCTTTTGATCCAGGCATTGATAAAATTAACTTACATTTGACGTGCAAAACTGAATATGCCGTCTATGTGCTCACCTGTAGTTGTAATCTAAAATACATAGGGAGCACAAAATTGCCTGCACATAAAAGGATCTTGCAGCACATTCGAGCTATTTGTAACAATGAGGAAAGCTACCCGGTAGCCAGACATTTTAAACAAAGTCATAACAGCGATCCTAAATTTTAAAATACTTTGTGATAGATGCCATACTTCCTACTAAGAGAGGTGGGAATAGGGAGGATAAACTAAGGAGTCTAGAAACATCGTACATATTACGATTTGATTCCAAGCATCCTAGGGGTTTGAATAACACAGAGGATCTGTATACCTTCCTGCAATGAATTCTTTTTAACTGTTTTTCAACTTATGTGTATATATATGATGATGATAGTATGTATATTTATCTAATTTTGATAGATTATCACAATTTATGGTGCAAGGATATTTAACTATTTATATATATATATATACTGGTTGAAGTAGAATTGAGAACAGAGCCCGAATAATTGGATGTATAACAAAAATACTTATGAAATATTCTATTCATTCATTTGTTCCACTGTTGTTGTTCTTTTAATTAGTGAGGGGGATTTTAGGACATTACTATTTATACATTTTATCGATTTAGGAAATGATTTGAAGGATTATTGTATAGAAAATATTTAATATTTCTAGTTATTAATAATGGTTTTTACTGAATCGATCCTTGATGAAATGATAATTTAAAATGAGTGTCCCATTGTCCTTTAAACTATTTATTTAAAAGAACTAAGCACAGGTCACTTTGTATGGGTAACAGTCTTGCTCATGCGGAAATAGGATTGTTGTATTTACACTATCACTGGTTTTGCACATTTATTCAATTAGTCACTTAGGATATAGGGTGTTTTTAGACATAGCAGAATACTTTTAAGTCTTTTCAATGCATTTAAGCTGTTATTTTTTCATGTATACAATAATGGTATCATGTAAAAAAAGCTTTTCTAAAAATGATGGCAAATTATGCATTTATGCTAAAATCGACGGAATGGAAAAGACATATAAGTAAAAAGTATTTTCTCTATGTCTATTATGTCATGTCTGCACTAGCACTTTAAAAAGGACACGAAAAATCACTGAGATGTCATGTGATCAAGAGAGGGATCTCCCGAAACGTGTCATGGCGGCATCGGCAAAATAAAATAATTCACTGAAAAAAAAAAATGTGGGTCCGCGCTGGTCTTTTCAAGGTCATTGAAGCAGCAAGGTGAAGTTGGATTTATATATATATATATATATATTTATATATATATATATATAAATGAAATCATTATAGCGCGGTAAAAATGTCAGTTAAAACTTACCATTTTAATTGACTAAAACCACTGAAATTATCACAAGTAAGTATAACTCTTGACCTAAAGAAATTAAAATGTACATTCCTGCCATTCACAGTGTTGTCATCAATTATGTTATTTCAGATGTTGGAGTGATGAAATAGAAGTCATGAGTAATGTAACATGTGTGGTCATAAGCAGTGCATAGCGAGTATGCGAGCAGTAGTTACTTTAGGTCATGAGTTATGTTTACTTTTATAACATGTGAATTTCAATGGTTTTGCCAAATTAAAATGGTTAGTTTCAAATTATATTTTCACCTAACTATGACATTCCTTTAACCTTTGTTTTCTTCAGTGAATTTCCAGGGTTTTAAAAAATGTAAATTAATATTTTACGGATGTATGACGTTACAACGCATACTTTTACTCCGCGTACCATTACAACGCGGTATTTACAACGAATACCGTTACAACGCATAGCGCTTTGGGGTGCTGGATAGTGGTAAGTATAATTTACTATTCTAACTCCAGTCCCCGTGGACCCTAGGGAAGGTGTTGGATAGTAAATTAAACTTACCTCTTATCCTAGAGCGCCCCCCAGCGCAATGCGTTGTAATGCCATGCGTTGTAATGCCCGCGTTGTAATGGTAGTGCGGAGTAAAAGTTGCGTCGTAACGGGTGTATACCATATTTTACTACCATACAAAGGCCAACTCCAAGCCACACTCACCTTTTTCATAAGTGGATTGGTCTTGGCCTTGCTTCGAGGCCCCACCAGGCAGCCACGCCCTTGTGCGAAGCCAATTCCACACTGCTCACGGCCTTTGGCCACGGTTCATCATAAAGGGTGTCATTTTAAGGAAGACAGAACTACTGGCTTTGTCAAAAAGTCAGACCACCAAAATACAAAAAGTGGGCTTATTGGCTTTCTCAAACAAATCACCAATAATTATGATGTATATTTCATTCAGTCACACAGTGCAATGTTTAATAAAAGATGTGCTGCCAATGTTTCTTGAAATCCCTCTGTGAGTCCATCACTGCCGGATGAAGAGTCACAATGGCAGCCTAACTTTTCTGTTAGATGACATTTTAGTATCTTCCCTTTCCTTTGGTCTGGTATTCCTGGCTAATGAATCTTGATCCTTTAGCTTAGTAGCATATCTGTATCAAATGATGTTTCACAACTTTTTGCCCACTGATTTCCAAGTGAGGAACCCACTTTCTGTGACTCTCAGAATCTTTTTAATCATATTTTATCAGCTGGTGTTTTTACTGCCTTTTCCATCTCTCTTAACACGTTGCTATTGTTTGTAGTGAGTAGGGAAATTTCAGATCAACCATTTATTTTTCTCCTCAGTTTCCCTCTTACCCTTCATTAAATGTATGGTTTCTAGTTTGTTCTGTTCAGTTATTATCACGGCTCCTCTTTCCAGTCACACAATGTTGGATTGACGGACCCTGGGTCTCTGGTTTTGTGGGGCTCTGGGAAAAGTTTATTATGTTATGAATATTCAAAAAATCCTTTCTGATATTTGCTAAACACTAGATTGGAGACATATAGTGTTGTTTGTCCATTTGAGCATGTTACATAGTTCTTTTGATTGTATTTTTAAATGTTCCCTGAATCTGTGATGTGCGAGCCTTGTTGTTTGACCACTTATAGATGATCTACAACTTGATGTGGTTTATCCAATAGCGTACACTGCTAGTATGAAGAATATTTTTGTTTTTAGGCTATGCATAATGCAGACAATGGTTCAGTCTTGTTTACTAAAAAGGGGTAAGTGGCTTTATTAGATTGAGCTGGTACCACTTTGTGAATTATGGGGAACATTTTATGTAATACTTTTTTCATTATAGTTCATTGTGTACATTTTGTTCACCCTAGTAAATATGAGAGTAAATGTACCACAGACTGTTCAAAGTATGTGCTTGT
Source organism: Lissotriton helveticus (assembly GCF_964261635.1). Classification (NCBI taxonomy): domain Eukaryota; kingdom Metazoa; phylum Chordata; class Amphibia; order Caudata; family Salamandridae; genus Lissotriton; species Lissotriton helveticus. Next base: position 1,914,261,888 of record NC_136061.1, on the reverse strand, counting down.
CAGCCTCCATAAAAGAGACCTAGTATATCTATTGTATTTCACAGATTAGCAGTTTTGTGCTTACTCCAGTTTTTTATAGCTCAAAGATTTGAGATATTTATTGTTGGATGTTATTAGATGGTGTTGCAGAGGGCAGGGCTTGGTTGGGGTTCTCATTTAAGCGTGTGTTTATGAAAATGCACATATGGGGGAGGAGTTGGCCTAACAGCTAGTATGGTCGACTTCGAATCTGGGGAACTGGGATAGAGTCTCTGCAATGACGCTGAACATATTGTGATTTTTGGCAAATCACTCAATCTCCCTGTGCCTACCAAAAAAATGAATGTGTCTTTATGTGATGAAACTGGTGCTATGTAAAGCGCTCTGATACCCAATTTGGGTAAAGTTCGCGCTATATAAAACTCTGTAAAAAAAAAAAAAAATTTTTAAAACACGCTTCTGTTTTGGGTCTCCTCATTTATTGAGTGTCTTTATGCCACAGCCTTGTGCTACCTTTCACCGCTGATCTATTGACTTGCTAAGAGTATTCTGCATCATTCAGAAACTCTGTCCATCACCACCCCCCTTTTCCAAAATCGGTTTTATCCACACTATGTGTGGGAGGGTATACTCAGACGTGAGTCCCTTGCTCATTGCACCATCAGGATTCAAGCAAGCCGGGCCAAAGAAGGCTGTGATGCCAGAAACCGGTCCCCGGAAGCTTGTTTCCTTCCCAGTATAAGAATTGGCTTGGTAGTTTGGTTTACCCTGTTCCCATCATGCACTGGGACAGGAACAGACTAATTTGCATATAGCCAGGTTCTGAGCTGGGATGGTGCAGTGAGCTAAAAAACGGTGATGGATTAAAACCATGATCTATTGACTTGGTAAGAGTATTCTGCATCATTCAGAAACTCTGTCCATCACCACCCCCCTTTTCCAAAATCGATGTGTCTTTATGTAACGAAACTGGTGCTATGTAAAGCGCTCTGATACCCAATTTGGGTAAAGTTCGCGCTATATAAAACTCTGTAAAATAAAAATAAATAAAAATAAATACATTTTTTTAAAACACGCTTCTGTTTTGGGTCTCCTCATTTATTGAGTGCCTTTATGCCACAGCCTTGTGCTACCTTTCCCCGCTCTTTCCCTTTGAATTGATAAGTGAAACGACGATTCTCTTCCCCATAGGTTTCAGTTTGTCTCAGTGTCCACTGCCGTGCTTTCTCTACTAGTACAGGTGGGGTCTGGTGGGTCTGTTGCTCCCACACTATCTCCTGACGTCTCTCCATCCATTCCATTCACACACTTCCCCTCTCTAAGCTTTGCCTGCTTTGTTACAGACTGAGTACACTGTAGTCTCATTAGCTCCTCCCTCATTATTCTTGGTGCCACTTTCTGTTCCTTATGTCACAGCCATGCTCTTCCCCTCACAGTTGTTCTCATCTGCTGCAATTGGCTGTGGCACAGCTCCCATATCAGATCCATGCCAACTCTGAGTAGATTTCTAAGTTGAGCTATGGGTTGGGGGAGAAGTGGAGTGAGTCGAAAGAAGGGGCTAGGGATAGGCCCTCCCCCCACTTCAGTATTTGTCAGCAGTCTCCCACCCCCTCAGTTCCTCACGTCTCCTTAACTGGGGTTAATTTGTCTTTCAAGAATTTAAGTGCAGTGGGACATGGCATTCTTCTTATGCGTCATGTGCACCGCTCTCCTCCTCCGGTACAGTGGCAGCTCCTCCGCTAAGGTGGAGGAGCGTCGCCCCACTGCTTGCATGGCAGTGTAAAAAATGTAAATGATAATAACAGAAGTTATTTCTGTTATTATCATTTATTCATTTTCTGCCAGGTTGGGAGGGGCTGGGCTCCTGTGATGTCCAGGTGGAGGAGTAGTTGCTACACACTATTCTTGCGCACTTTACATGTTCCTCACCAGGCTGCAAATGCAAACCCTCGGAGGTCCCATGTGAGCCCCGAACTACGGCGCTCAGACCAATCACAACACTGCATTGCAGAGTTGTGATTGGTCAGGGGAGGGAGCCTGGGAGCTCCTTGGTTCCAGAGAGACGATGGACTACACGACGGAAGAGAGGAGACTGCGGACTTGACGAGAATGTAAGTATGTTTTTTTTTAAATATTGTAAAGCCCCCCACGCGACTCGCCCTCCCCGCCTCTCCACTCCACTTTTGTTCCCTGCCAGACGCTACTGCTCTGGTACTATATCTCACTTTAATTTGGACCGTTTTGGTGCTGAGTGCCAGATTTATATCAGACGTTTTTTGCATTTTTGTGGTGAATTTGCTCTGCAATCCACTTGTTGGTCTCAGTATCAGTAGAAGTCAGTAAGATTAGTTTTACTGTCCAGGAGCTCATTCAGAGTACATCTACGGCATCATCTGGATAAACCATGACACCTAAATGTAATTAACTTTATATTAGCAGGAAATGTGTTGTATGTTTTTCTTTCAGTAATTCTAGTTTACTATAATTTGCTTATGTTTTACGTTTTTAGTTTACATTAAATGTGTTGTATTTAATCTTTTAAAAAAAATAATGAACCAAATACATTTTTCTAGTATATTCCTATAAGGATATATCCACAAACTTGTGGAATTTTATCAATAGTGCCTTTACACTTGTAAATGGTGACTAGCAAAAACAATGTACAGTTACACTTGGGTGTAGGAGTAGAGATACACATGAGTAGTTCGACAAACTTACCTTTCTGAATCAGGTGCTAGAAGTACAAGATGCTGCTTCTGTCTGCAAGCTTTGCAAGCGTTCTCAGGCTTCTTGGGACATGATGTCTTCCTTAAATCATTGTACGTTTCCCATAGAAATCCGAGATGAGAAGTCTATTTCCAAGTAGCATCTCTCTCGCTTCTGAATGCACGTACACTGAGGCACTTTGGGATATCTTATCAAGCCCCCTTGAAGAATAGCATGAAGAGTTAAGTGCAGAGCAAAGATCATAGCAAATATATTCACCCATCCTACCTTCCATAGCCATAATCTATAGAACCGTGCCAGAGTCCTGAAATAGACACCTGCTAAAGCAGAGTAAAAGGTATGTCAATTTGGAATTAAAAAGCTTATTCTTGGCCATATCCGCTGCATAGGTTACAATTCCAACTAGCTAGATCAAATCAAAAAGTGGAAACAAAGCAAAAAGATGGATTTTCTGACACCAACAGTATATATACAATGAAAGACTAATATGTGTCACCTGCTACTTTGCATAGATCCACTTGCTTCAACTTATTTCCAGCAGACATTTGGTCACCCACTTCCATTTCTCTGCTTTTGAACTGTTCTCTAGCTCAGCCATGTCCGTCCAGTGTATCTGAAACGCCCAGGAATTCATCAAATACAAATTGTAATACAGAGGTTTAAAATAATGTTACATTTATGTATAATTTCGAACAGCTTAGGATGGATTCCTAAAAGAGCGACCGTTGGCTCCTCAGCCTTTCTGAAATAATACCGGTTATATGTTCTTACATAAATGTTGATTTATGCGTGAATTAATACACTACAAATTTTCTACATCTTACCGCTTTCTATCGCACTAAACAAAAACAAAAAAATGAAAATCAAGCATGTAGGTGCACTACTAAATCACTGCTATCAGCTCATGTTTAATTCACGAGGCGTACACGCATCCATAATGTACTTCTTGCACTTTTTATGCCATCATCAAATTGTTGTGTCAGCAGAACAGTGGGTAGGGTAAGAGTTTAATCTTTAAGGGTCATTAGGGAAATAATAAATAAAATAAACCTTCAATTGAAGCATGTGTAGCTCACCGATGACAACCTTTCCAGTAGGCACAAAGTACTAGGAAATTCAGAATAGACAGCTATAGGGTGTATATGCCCACATGCATCACAGGGATTTGCATTCGCAAACGGTGCGAATCGCAAAATTCGGCCGTTTGCGAATGCAATTTCCTTTTTTGGGATGCATCATGTTTTTGAATTTTTTCGCAATTTAAGGAATCGCAATTATGTTGCGATTTCTTAAATTGCAATTGCATTTAAGAAATCGCAATTTGTGATTTCTTAAATGCAATGCATGAATATTTTTTTTTTGCGAATTCGCAAATTGGAAGAGGTAAATTACCATGAAGTTGAACTTCATGCTAATTTGCGAAAACTTTCAAAAATGCACAAAAGTGTATTTTTTAAAGTTTCATTTTACACACACATGCCCTTGGGGCATGTGTGTGTGAAAAATTTTCTTAAAGTTTAATTTCAGGGGTGCAGGGGGGGGTCCTTGGGACCTCCCCCTGCACCCTTGAAATAGCATTCTCATTTTGCGATTCCTTAATTGCGAATCGCGAAATGAGAATGGCTTCCCATTTATTCCTATAGGCCTCTAGGCCCATAGTAATCAATGGGAAGGGATTCCTTAATTGTGATTCGTAAATTGTGAATCGCAATTAAGGAAAATGAAGAAATCGCAAAAAAAATTCGATTTCTTAATGCATAGCATTTTGCGATTTCTTAATTGCGATTCCTTAATTTTCGCAATTAAGAAATCGCAAAATGTAACAATGATGCATGTGGCCGATAGTTTCTAGAAAACTAAGCAGTTCGGCACTGCAAGTCATCTTGCTGCGCCGAGCAGGGTCATTAGGAAAGTGCAGGGATTTGTTGTATTTATAGCAATACAACGCATCCCTGTGTTTTCCTCAAAGCTGGCACACAATTTGCTGCCTGGCACCAATGCAGGCACAAAGGTGCAAGGGTGCCTGTGTTGCAGAGATGATTGTTTTTGTGCAGGAACGGAAACCTTACTGCACAAAAACAATAATTGGTGGCGTTTTCCTCGTCCTATGTGTGCTGCATGGAAAAAGAAAAAACATGGAGAATGAAAGGTGTTTCTCTTTGTTGCGTCACTGTAATGCCTCCCCTGGGAGATGTTAGAATCTGACGCATTTCCAGGTTTACGCAAATCTGGGAATGCATCAGAATACATGGGTGGGGTGCTGCACTGGAATACCCACAACAACACCCATGCAACGCCCCTTTCACGCATAGTAATGTATAAAAGGGAGCCATATTTAGAAGCCAGAGAAAAGCCAAGCAAGGTGGCTTTGCGTGGCCTTGCAAATATGGCTCAATACTGTGCGCCACCAGAGCGTCAAAAATAGTAACACTCCAGTGGCGCATGTGCCTTGTAAATATGCCCCTGGTTCATTAAGGCTTTGAGTCTGCAATGTGTTGATGGGAAAACATTGCAAACTTCCTAGAATTGCAATGCTCAAAAATGTAGCTATAGAAAATGCTAAAAGATATTTTACCTGGAGAAAGCTCCAGCAAATTAGCATTATTTTTCAGTGATATGAGTGAATCATGACAGATTTTCAGCTACTCTGCTGCAGTTACTGTATGCGTGGTAGACATCTTAATAGCCTCCATTTGGAACAAGAAATCCTTCTAATTGAAACCTTTAACTTATACTGAAATAGTCTCATACGTTTTATTTGTTGTGACATTAAGCAAGTCCATGGAGAAAAGAAAAGAGAAGTTGAGGATTGTGTCTGATCATTCCTGCAAATGCACAAAATGAAGAATCACCACTGCACATGGAGCCCTAAAGTGTATAGATTGAAATCTGGTGTCTCTCAAAAATAACACCAAATATACAATAAGCATTAGCAATGTCAATAGGTTTTGCTTATAACTGAGTCACTTCAGTCACTGATGAGTTTAGGCAATCAATAAGTCATCGTACATGCACGCTGTTACTTATCAACTCATTCTTGCACTCATAAATCTATTCATCACCTATAGACTCATTCTTGCATTCACTCAATAACATATCCACAATAAAACAGACACAGAAACTCAACAACACGGAAGACACATTTAAAGAATAAAAGTTGAAAAAGGAAAGCGTGTTCACTGGGTGACTGTCTTTCAATGGTACTTACACACTGTGTATCATTGCTTTAACCCCTTGTCTGCTAAGCCTTTTCCCCTTAGAATGCTAAGCACTTTTTGACTATTTAGGGTAGTTTGTGCTTAGGCCTCCATACCTTTTTTCCAGATAAGGTATACAGGTCAAATTTGCATTCTTTTTGTCCAACATTCTATGCATTCTAAAGGTATCCAGGGTTGGTGGATACCCTTGGCAGGTACTGAGAAAATAGGCAAAACATAGTTACATTTTGGGGTTTTGGGGAAAAAAAGGAAAAAAGGTGTTCCACAAAAAAGTTTCTGTTGTTTTTTCTCCTAAAAATGGCATCAATGATAAGTTTGCTGTGCTAAAGTAACCATTTTCTCTGCTTTCATGAGCATGCAGAGCTGAATCCAAACACAGTTTTCTTATTTTGTAAAGAGGTAACCCATTTTTTGTAATTTTTGTGCGTTCAACCTACTTCCAGTATGTGGTAGAAACTGGGGTGAAACCAATGAGTGATCCTAGAAAGCTATAGATTTCTGAAGAAAAAAAACTAAATTCTGAGTTCAGCAAGGGGTCATTTCTGTAGACCCCTCAAGGTTTTACCAAAGAGACTAACTGTTGAAATAAACAAATATCGAAAATGAGTAGAAAAAACATCCATTTGTGATGTTTTCATTTGTAACTTTCTTTCACAATGGCCGACTTACAAAATCAACATATCATTACATCTGCGAGATCCTAATGGTTATGGTGATATGTAGGGTTTGTGAGTTTTTCAAGAACTCAGGGTATCAAGATCCAATAACTGAGCTGAACCCGGCAGTGATTTTTCATTGTGTACCAGGCATACAGAAATTCATATGGTAAAATACAAAGACTGAACAATTAGTATCAAGGAAAATTATGTATTTCTGAAATAGATACTAGACACAGATTTTAGGAGCAGTGGTTATTTTTGCATCTCTGAATTTGTGGGTACCCATATTAGCATGTGATTCAGGAGGAGTTTTTCAAAATGTCTTGTTTCTTACATGCTGTCTTACATTTGGAAGGCTCAAATGCAGAGAAATTCAATTGATAATAACAAATCCTCTACTATTCTGTATTTCCACATGTCTGCTGATAAACCTGATACCTCACTGTTTGGGACGGTTTAGTGCCTAAAACAGGAAAGGGCCCAAAACATAACATGGAAACAGTCCATTATTTCACTGAAAGCTGGCGCTTTTTTTGGAATGTAGCTTGTTGTGGATTATGGGCCGTAGCTCAGTCGGCACCAAGGGAAACCTAGCAAACCTGTACATTTTAAAAATCTAGATACCTAGAGGAATGCAGGGTTGGGTGACTTGTGCTGTTTCCACCAGGTGTTCCTACCCAGAAGCCCCTGAAAAAATCTAACTTTGACTGCAAACTAATTTTCCTCACATTTCTATGAATGAAAGTCCTGGAATCTGCAGTGAGCAACACATTTCCTACCACCTACCATAACTTCAAGTCTCCAGATAAAAATGGCACCACACATGTGTGAGTAGGGCTAGTGACAGCAACATTCAAGACTCCTAAACCCAACATAGACACATCACGTTTTTCAAGTGAAAACTGACCCCTTTTTTGCAAAAAGGATTTTGCGCCCTAATTTAGCAGATCCGTGGAGAAACCTAGCAAATGTGTATATTTTTTAAATGAGTGGAGTCCCGGATGGAGCGACCTGTGTGGCTCCCACCAGGTTTTTCTACCCAGAAACCCTTGTAAAACATTTGACTGAAAACACACATTTTCCTGACATTTCTCTGAGGAACACCTATGGAATATGCGGAGAGCTACAAATTTCCTACCACCCAGCATTTCCACAAGTCTCCTAAAACAATTGCACCTCTCTTGTGTGGTTAGGGCTAATACCCACGACAGAAAAGGCTCTAAAACACAACCTGGACACAACATTTTTCCACAAAAAACTGACCTTTTTTTGCAATGTGGCGAGCTGTGTATTTTAGGCCCTAGCTCAGCCAGCACCTAGAGAAACCTAGAAAACCTGCATATTTTTTAAAATTAGATAGACAGGGGAGACTTGCATGGCTTTCACAAGGTTTCTTACTGAGAAGCCCTTGCAAGCCTCAAACTTTGACTAAAAAAACACTTTCCTCACACTTCTGTGATGAACAGTTCTGGAATCTGCAGGGAGCAAAATGTTCCCCACTCCTTACCATTCCCCCAAGTCTCCTGAAAAAAAATGATACCATACTTGTGTGGCTGGGCCTAGTGCCCAAAACAGGTACCAATCAAACCAAGTGCAATGAGTGTCCCTTTGCGAGGACTCCCAATGTCCTAAGTTTGATCCGTTCCTGTCACAGGCACTACTAGTGGGGCAGTATTTTTATCGGGACAAAACAGGGAACATTGAGTGGTAAGAATTTTGCGGATTCCTTCTGATTCTAGAAGAATACAAATCACAAATACAAGGAAAATGTACGATTTTAGGCAAATTTGGGGGTTTGCAGGGCATTGTGGCATCCATGAGAGGCACACCATCCTATACTCCCTTGGGTGTCTAGTTTTCAGAAATGCCTGGGTTTAGTAGGTTTCTTTGGGTGGTCACTAAGCCCACACCCAAAAACTGCAGCTTCACATTTATTTGATGTTGCCACATTGCATCTTGGACCTTGCCCTTTTGTGGGTTCTAGGCCCGCCCCTATAGGTGAAGTACCATTTTTATCAGGAGACATGTGGGAACTCTCGGTGGCAGGAAATGTGCGGCCCCCCAGCCAATTCCAGTACTTTAAGTGACAGACATATGAAGAAAAGGTTTGTTTTTAGCCTATGTTTGAGGATTTTAAGGGATTCTGGGTAGGAAAACCTTGTGGGATGCATGCAAACACACTACCCTGGAGTCCCCCTGGTGTCTAGTTTATGAAAATATCTGGAATTGGAAGATTTTCCCTAAAGACAATGTACAACCTGGCAGAGGGAAGACAGAAAAGATGAATATAACTGCACCATCAACTGCTCATGTACACACACATACTGGTTGGATATGGCACAGGATGAGTGAAAAGTTCAAAATGTAAATTTTATTAACAAAAGATTTCATAAAAATTACAATTTAGAAATCACTGTTACTAAGGAAATTAAAACTTGTACTACTGAACTACCGCTTTACAGGCTATTCACACACCTGTCATACGTCTCACACACACAAAACTATTCCCAACGCTAGTCGCAGACCCAGCACATTACAACACTCACATCAACAAATGGTGCCAATAAAGGGCTTAACATTTTCATATGCTCACAGGACTGGCACAGTAATGACACCACCTGGCAGCTGGTGGAATGTGTGGACTGGCGTTTGGCTGCTGGTGTGTGTGTAGTGACTAGCGGCATGTCACTGCACACACACCGCCAGCCAATTGCCAGTTCACACACACTGTCAGCCGGATGCCAGCCACACTTACTGCAAGCATACCCAAGTTCAGACACAGCAATCACACCACCTGGCGGAACCTGTGGACAGGCATCTCAGTGACGGTGTGTTTAGTGACTTGCCGCTGGTCACTACAGACACACACACTGGAAGCCAAGCGCCAATCCACATACACCACCAGCCAGATGAGTACCACACACACACCGCCAGCCCCCGGCTTGACAAATTGTCAGAAATATGTGTTTTAAACACATATTTTTGCCATTTTGTGAAGCCGGGTATGACATGAAATTTTCCTCACCGCATACCACCTGACCTTGCTGCACCACTGCTTTGCACTTAAAAGTTTTCAATTAACTCAAGTTTCTTACGGTCATCTTTTGTTGGTGACAATAGTCGAGGACTGTCATGTGGGTGTCCTCAAATGACAATTACCCAGTCTCCACACAGAGGGACAAAGTAAACGGGAAGAGAAATACCATCTATTTCTAGGTCCCTTACAGGAGAAAATAGGGTAAAGGAATATGAGAGCGAGAAACAGCTGTCACTAACAGCCTGCAGTGGAGTCTGCCAATCTATGACAGCAGGCAGTGAGCAATAATGTTGGGGTCTCTTAAAGAATCAGCAAAGGCAAAGATAATGACATACGTGTGCTCTAGGACATTATCTATCAAGCCAATATACATTTAAATGACTGTCGTACTGCATGCTCCATAGATCAAACCGTAACCATAACCTTGGGATTTCAGGAAACTCCCCAAAGATTTAGGTGCCTCAGAAAATAGCTTCAGGGGAAGCAAGAGAGTCATGGGAGATGTTCCTGACATGATCACGTGGTATCAATAGAAGGGTTTGGAGTGCTTAGAACGTATTTGGAATGGTAGCAGGTCAGAAACAAGACCTGTAGTCAGTGAGAACTGGAAGGGAAAACAAGGGTGGAGAAACGCAAATGGAGGACGAGACTAAAGCAAGTGGGAAAAGGGCCGGGCTGGGAACCCGAAGCAGCACTGGCAATTTTCTCGGACCAGAACCTGGGAAAGCACTGCCTGGCCCCAGGAGGCTGGAAATGCCTGCTTGCTGCTTTTCTTACTGGGGGGCGATAGTGCAGCACCCCTCCCCCAACCCCCACCCTTACAGCCTCTCTGGGAAACCATTGATTCCGTTACGGCCAGTCTGGCCCTGAGCGTGAACCATACAACGCAAAGAAATTGCCTAGAGACATTGGGGCAGATTTACAAGCCCCTTGCATCACTTTTGCGTCACTTTTCCCATGTTAAAAATGATGCAAAAGTGGCGCAAAGGTCTTGTAAATCTTACCCATTATATTCTTGCTGTCATTACTTATACTCCACCTTGGTCTGTTTAGCGTAGATGCCCATACTGCCCTAAAGTAATGTTTTCTTCTCTGCTCCAGCCTAGGGTGACCAGACATCCCATATTTGCCCGGATAGTCCTGGTTTTGCACCAGCTATGATTTCGGCAATTTTGGCTTATGTCCCAATTTTTAGAGGGGGTCGACTGACAACAGTGAGATTCACCTTTTGTGGATGTTATAAGGCTGTGCTAGCCAGTAGCTGTTATAAGTAAGCAATTTGATTAAGAGGTATGATGTTGGTTGTAGAAATTACATTTTATTTATTTTCTTAGTGCCTCTTGCGTGATCCTATGTTGATGACAGCTGTCATTCTGTGCCATTCCGATGATAAAATATTGTAGTCCTTCTATTTTTCCAAAATGTCCGGTGTTTTGTTCTCAAGATCTGGTCACTCTACTCCAGCCTCAACTAGCCTGGTCTCCACAACTTCCTGCCCTATTTTGTTGGTCTTCCACGGAGAGCGTTCTTTCGATGTGTAAGAAGGGAAACAGGATATCATTTCCAGGTAGCCACATTTCTTGTTTGTTTTTTCTTAATACAACCCGTGATATGTTATTACAGAGTGAGTACAATAAAGTCACATTCTCCCGCAGACACAGATTCATTTTATTACTTCCAATTTTTCTTGGGTTTGTTTTTGTTTGCAATAACTGTTGTTTCTGGGACTTATTAACCGCAGACCTGAATCTCAAATTACACTTTGTAGTTTGTTTTGTAGTACTACTGATGACACAAGATAACCTGTTTAGGATATTTCTAAAACACCATACTCATCTGGGCCCCTAAACACACACACATATTAAACTGATAATCTATTTTCTGCCTATCAGGAGTTTTATTTTCCCTATTTTAGTTTATACCTGTTCACCATAACTTACCAGTTCCTTGTCACTTCTAGAAATTTTAATTCCTTAGGCCAGTGCATCAGGAAGTTAGAATAATAGGTCTAAGAATAACAATTTACTTTATCTCATGGAATAACCACAGACTCGGGAAAGTTTAAACACGTTATCTATGCAATATTTTGTGAGTCAAGTACCAATACAGATCAGTAAATAATTTTTCAAGTGAAAATATAATGATCAAGGAAAAAATCTTTAGAGACTTAGCAACATTTTTAGACATTGGTACCTGGGAAGGGGGAGAAAGGGAAATGGTACAAGGATATACCACACAGATTTATATTAACCTAGAATGATGCGAGGACCAACCACTGGCCAGGGGATGGACAAAGAGATGGGCTCCCGACTAATCAGGTGCCAACAGCTCAGGACAGGTGCAGAACTGGACAGGTACCCTCCGCTAAGTGCAGCACTAGCGTCACACTCCTTTCTGCAGCTACTCTTGTTCCCGTCTAATGGACAGAGTCTTCCCCTTCAGTAATCTCCCGAATCTGCATCAAAGTGCTCGACCAGCCCTCTGAGTTCTGCAGTCATCCACAATCTTCTTCAGCATAGGTTGGGTCAGTGATAGATCTGTGACAAGTCGGATAATCTAACTGACTAAGTCTACCTTAGTTACACTATTTTCCAGGGTATGTACCACCCCCCAATGTTGAAAATGTGTGTATTCCCTTCATTTGATTGGTTAGCAGGATGGAGAGAGGTCATCACACCATACTAGTATGAAGTCATTTTCCTTTAGTTTAATTGATCTATGTTCCCGCGCATAATTTACTTTCCCAAGCTTTTATTCCACCCAGCAATATTTATTTCATTTCATATACAATGTATAAATTTTGTTCGCTTTTCTTCCTTTCTCCGGGTCAAGGGGTGAGGTTCTCAGGTGCATAGCGGGTAAGACGGGACTTGGCAGACATTCAATGCCATGACTTCAAGGCTTTCAGAGTTCAAGTGCGCACGCACTGTAAATCCAAATTGGAGTTTTCAGATACCCTTCAGGCCCAAATACGAGCTGATAAGAAAGTTAAAGCAGGACATATTAGAATACGGAAATAAATGAATGCACTATATTTCACTTATTCCTTCTCTTATCCCATTATTTTATTTTAACTATAGCATTAAGAGATTAGCAAAACATTCCAGGTTTAGTTTAAGCAAACGCATATGCATTAGCATGTGCAATTTAAAGCGGCCATATTAGGCACTAATGCACAGGTGCAAAGAATTCCCACCAAAAGCAAAGAGCGTCATACTATGTAGATGCAGTAGACGCAGGCGCAGAAGAGTTCCCGTGTTTTGAGTAGCCATATTAAGACACTCGGGTTACTGATTAGTAAAGCACATAGGCAAGCTTCCCCTACATAAAATAAATGTCGTGTGGTGCAATTACTGGTATTTACAAAACATGCTGGTTAATTCATTACATGTTATTTCAAGAGGATTGAATTCAAGCAAGTTTTTTTACGTACGAAACCTTGATCCATCAATCCCCTCTTTGATGGCATTTTAAGCCATAACTAATTTCAGAACCAGATGCTAACTTTAGCAGTTTCCCAATTCAATTTCTTCTATTACTTTAGAATTTCCCTTTTCTTTTAGATCCTTCCATTCTTTTATAAATATCTCCTTTCATTTCTTCAAGTTGAACTTCGTCATATTTCCTCTTCCTTCCCTTTTCATTCACTGCATACCGTTTCTATTTCTGCATCATTTGCACCAAATCCTTATCATAAAGACTAATAGTGTTATTCCCATTATTGGCATCAGTATTCGACCTACAATGCTTCTTCCAACATTAGAAAACCAACTATCTACAGAGGAGAGACCATCAGTTAGTCTTTTCCATGCACTGTCAACCTCCAGTGGTTTCAATTTCGCTTCCAGATTTGTGATATTTCTGACATATCTCCCAATTTCAATACTTTTGTCAGGTATGTAGGTGCAACAATGTTGCGCCTTCAACATTTTACAGAGTCCGCCCTCTTTTGCCAATAATATATGAAGAGCAAGTCGATTTCGCAAAACCATAGATCTTACTGCAACTAATTTGGTATTGATCAATAAGAATCCTCCAGCAGTGTCAGTCGATCTACAGTCAACCACTGTAGATCATTTACAAATTCTTTGTGTATTCTGAATTACTCCCACTAAAGGTATCAATGCACTAAATATATCTTCTACAATTTCTGAAAAACTAGCTCATTTCTTTCGTGTTAGTCCACTATTTTCTTCATTGCTTCCAGTGATTCTTTTCACATGATCTACCTTTGGGAATACTATTCCAAAATAGCAACTCCCATACCAATGGTCAGGCAGCTTAAAATAAGCCAAATATATTATACTCTAGGAAATACTGGATCAGTTCCCCCTTTTAGTCCCCAACCCCCAATTATCACGAAATTATGTTCATATTCACTGGAACCAATGAATATATCGTTATACTCTGTTTTTAACCTATGGAGACAGTTTTTCCCCTTCTTTTTAAAGTCTAGGGACATAGCAGCATGAGTCTTGCCAGTTCCAATAAAATTTTCCCTTTCAGCCCATTTAGGAATCTGAGGTTTCGGCTCAGTTGCCCTTCTATGAAAATCCTGTCTCCTTTTCTCTATAAAATTCAAAAATATCTTTTCTTATTCATGTAACCTACATGTTAGATTATTTTTATGTGCTTCAGCTATATCTATTGTTTTCCTGGTTAGGAAATATTCACCCCTAAACTGTGAATATCTACTGCTAAGGAGCGGTTCATGTTTCTAAGCAGAGGAATTTCAGAAAAAATCACATCTATGTTAGAATAATAATATTGTAACTTTCCAGTTCTATAAAATAAACTAGCTAGAATACTCCATGAAATATCATATGTCAGTGGTAAATGATATGTCACTCCTTATGATACTGATGTCAGTAATTTCATACATACATAGCAATCACTAACTTCCATAGATTCTACATAATGTACTAACAGGTTAGCAAAAACATTTAAATCTGTCTCATTTCTCCCTATACTGTAGTGTAAGTCTGTCTCATCTGGTGCTTCTAATTCTACTCTGTCTTGTTTAATGTTAGCTACCTTTCCATGTGTTCTAGCGTTATTCTGTTTATTTGCAGTCATTAAATAGGGGATAGCTATTGTCAGTCCTAACCATACTATGAGTACTATAAATAAACTACAGAGGCATATTCTACAGCATGCCTTTATACAATTTCGTTTCGGGTTTCCAGCAGCTCTATTATCAGCCATTTCTGACTAAGGAGACTTATTCCCCTCTTTGTAACTTTTCTTTGAAATACAAACTGTAAAATCTAATTATCTCAAGTTGGTCTCACTTCTTCGTCAATTCAATCAGCACTTAATTCCTCATCACTGTCTCCACTTATTTCCAGATTCTCAAAGTCCTCGAGCATTACATATGTCCATTCAGGACCTTTGAATTTATTATTCAGTCTTTTCAAGCGGGGACTTCTACTTCTTGGTTTATCTGTTGATGGTCCAGATTGACTGGTAATTTCGTCAACTTGTTCGGGTTCTTCATTGATTGTTTTAAGGCGATATTTCAGTCTTTTGATAATACTAGGCCAGGTATCACCTTTTCTGAGTCTCTTAGCTGGCACTGTGCTTTTGATTTCTCCAAACGTTCTTTTGTTTTCATTGATCTGTGGCACACTTTGAAGATGTTCGTCTTCAGATTTCCTCTCTATCTGACCTTGTCCAGGGCTTATTACCTTTGCTGTTTGCGCCTGGATGTGTTCTTCTACTCTATTCTGACCCTGTTCAGGATGTTGTTTGCTTTGACTTTGAATTTGTTCCCCTTCTTCTTCATAAACTTGTTTCTCTTTACCTATCTGGTCCTACTCAGGTCTTATAATTTCTTGATTGTTTTTTGCCTGGGCACCTTTTCTAGTGCCTATCTGTCCCTCCTAAGACTCTGGAGTGTGATTTCTATCTTCTTCTGTCTGAGTGCATTGCTCTTTCCTTATCTGTCCTCCTCAGATTTGTTTTTGGCTTTATTTTCTGGAATCTGAGTGCATTTTTCTGTTCCTATCTCATCCTCACTATCACTCTGTCTGTCTAGATATGTTTGGCTTCTTGTTTTCACTGTTATTTTAGGTATGTCTACTATTGGGATCCAATCATCCCGACTGGTGCACGGTCGTTCTTCATCAGCTACTTCAGGATCAATTTCTTGCGATCCTTTAGCTGTACAACCTTCAGCCTCTGCTTCGTCAGATTCAGTTACTCTTTTAGTATGGCTTACATGAATTCAATTAGGCAAACCTGCACACTTTACAGCTGTTGTCGTAACAAATATAACCTGATGTGCTTTTCCCTACCTTGGTGCTAGGCTAGATTCTCAAGTGTGCTCTTTCACTACTACCCAATCACCAGGATTCAAGTCATGTGCATGGTTCGGCTGCCTTGCAACAGCGTCTTCCCCAACCTGGTGAGAGATAGAATGCACTTGGTCAGCCAACTCTTTGCAATATTCCAGAACCAAATCATCAGTTATATTTAACAGCTTATGTCCTGGTATACATGCTTGCCTCATCGCCCTTCCCATGAGTGTTGCATGGGGACCAAAGCCTGTATTTTTGTCTGGTATGCTTCTGAGTCCCATCAGGTCAAGAGGTAAAGCATCAGGCCATTCCAGTGGGG